>NC_142470.1:67200164-68450164 GCF_049115385.1 Moschus berezovskii | reverse complement strand
ATTATTTGTTAATGGTATTGAGCAAATAAATATCTAAGTGTCAAATCATTGTTAATTTACCAAACAAGCTTACAAGTTTGCAAAATGCAAGCTTCTTCATAAGTCACTGAAAACTCAGTGCATAACTTTTACTCTCAGGATGATTACTTATACCAATAAGACGATCATTCAGTTAACAGAAGACTTAACACAGTGTGGTCAGTAGTGACAGAGAGACATATTGATTTTTCTACTTTATCTATGACATATCCATATATTGTAGTAGTATATATGTGACTTGTTTTGTAACACAGAGTTGTGACAGTGATTCTCAGCTCCATTATTGAGAACAACTAACTTAAACTGTACTGTGACCTACATTCAGTTCAGTTCAGTCGCTCAGTCGTGTCCGACTCTCTGCGACCCCATGAATCACAGCACGCCAGGCCTCCCTGTCCATCACCAACTCCCGGAGTACACTCAAACTCATGTCCACAGAGTCGGTGATGCCATCCAGCCATCTCATTCTCCGTCGTCCCCTTCTCCTCCCGCCCCCAACCTTTCCCAGCATCAGAGTCTTTTCCAGTGAGTCAACTCGTCGCATGAGGTGGCCAAAGTATTGCAGTTTCAGCTTTAGCATCAGTCCCTCCAATGAACATCCAGGATTGATCTCCTTTAGAATGGACTGGTTGGATCTCCTTTTACATTATGTTATAACCAGCAAAGTAGGCACAGACTGTCAATCTTCCTGACATGTAAACAGCAACAAATAACACATTCCTTTGGTTTCCAACTCATATGCTAGATGTCAAAACTAAAAGATGAGTTAACATACTTATTAAAATTATTCATAACCATGAAATGTCCTATAAATTGTTGGATACAATAAGAGGGAAAGACAAGCAAAACATTAAAATAAAGGTTTTCTAGTTATTTCAAAACATCTTAATGATTGAAAACCTGCTTATGGGGAATATATGTGCAAATATATTTGTTGGGTGAGTAGAGTAACCCTCTCATCCACCTTATTAAAAGTCTCACTTTCATGTTCCGTGATGTAATTAGAATTATTAAAATTAATACCATTACATTGACTTGTGGATTAGAGCACATAAATTGTATTACATGATTCAATGATTCATGTTATTGCTATATTTCATTCTGTTGCCTAATTATAGACCAAAAGAAATATAAAAAGAAAACATACAAGATGAACAAGGTTCTCCCCTTCTCCCTTCCTGCTTCAATTGTTATTTTTAGCTCCAAGCATTCTAATATTTGTTTAGTTTGTACATGAGGGAGTATAGCAAAAATATCTTGTGTTAATGTGCCCAAGTTGGTGGTAGAATAAAACTCAAAGAAATTGTGGTGCACACGTATAGTGTATGTGTATGGAAGGGTGGGTGTGTGTGTGTGGGAGAGAGAGAAACATTACAACCAAAAAAACTTCACCAGTCATAAACGTGAGTTTTTGGCTTGTGTGGATAGCATAATTTGAAACAGTGGGATATAATGAAATAAGGTAGCTGTCTATCTTCACTGTCTTCCAGAGACAGAGAAATCTCTTCCTGGTAGGGTTTTCAAGATAGTAGCATCTTACAGTATTTGTCTTTCTCTGACTGACTTATTTCACTTTGCATAATGCCCTCCAAGTCCATCTATGTTGCTACAAATGGCAAATTTTCATTCTTTTTATGGTTGTATAGTATTCCACACACGCGCGTGCGCACGCGCACGCACACACACATGCGTGCTAAGTCTCCTCAGTCATGTTTGACTCTGTGCGACGCTATGGATGGCAGCCCTTCAGGCTCTTCTGTGCATGGGATTCTGCCAGGAAAGAGTAGTGGAGTGGATTGTGGTGCCCTCTTCCAGGGGATCTTATTGACCCAGGAATCTAGCCTGCATCTCTTATATCCACTTGCATTGGCAGGGTTTTTTTTTTTTTTTTACCACTAGTGCTACCTGGAAAGCCTATACACTTACACACACACACAGACATGTGTGTGTGTGTAAGTGTTCAGTTCAGTTCAGTTCAGTCGCTCAGTCGTGTCTGACTCTCTGCGACCCCATGAATCACAGCACGCCAGGCCTCCTTATCCATCACTAGCTCCCGGAGTTCACTCAAACTCATGTCCACAGAGTCGGTGATGCCATCCGGCCATCTCATCCTCAGTCGTCCCCTTCTCCTCCCACCCCCAACCTTTCCCAGCATCAGAGTCTTTTCCAGTGAGTCAACTCGTCGCATGAGGTGGCCAAAGTGTTGCAGTTTCAGCTTTAGCATCAGTCCTTCCAATGAACACCCAGGATCGATCTCCCTTAGGATGGACTGGTTGGATCTCCTTGCAGTCCAAGGGACTCTCAAGAGTCTTCTCCAACACCACAGTTCAAAAGCATCAGTTCTTCGGCGATCAGCTTTCTTCACAGTCCAACTCTCACATCCATACATGACCACGGGAAAAACCATAGCCTTGACTAGACGGACCTTGGTTGGCAAAGTAATGTCTCTGCTTTTTAATATATTATCAAGGTTGGTCATAACTTTCCTTCCAAGGAGTAAGCATCTTTTCATTTCATGGCTGCAATCAGCATCTGCAGTGATTTTGGAGCCCAAAAAAATAAAGTCTGACACTGTTTCCACTGTTTTTCCGTCTATTTCCCATGAAGTGATGGGACCAGATGCCATGATCTTTGTTTTCTGAATGTTGAGCTTCAAGCCAACCTTTTCACTCTCCTCTTTCACTTTCCTCAAGAGGCTTTTGAGTTCCTCTTCACATTCTGCCATAAGGGTAGTGTCATCTGCATATCTGAGATTATTGATATTTCTCCCAGCAATCTTGATTCCAGCCTGTGCTTCTTCAAGCCCAGCGTTCCTCATGATGTACTCTGCATAGAACTTAAATAAGCAAGGTGACAATATACAGCCTCGACACACTCCTTTTCCTATTTGGAACCAGTCTGTTGTTCCATGTACAGTTCTGACTGTTGCTTCCTGACCTGCATACAGGTTTCTCACGAGGCAGATCAGGTGGTCTGGGATTCCTATCTCTTTCAGAATTTTCCACAGTTTCTTGTGATCCACACAGTCAAAGTCTTTGGCATAGTCAATAAAGCAGAAATAGATGTTTTTCTGGAACTCTCTTGCTTTCTCCATGATCCAGCGGATGTTGGCAATTTGATCTCTGGTGCCTCTGCCTTTCCTAAAACCTGCTTGAACATCTGGGAGTTCATGGTTCACATACTGCTGAAGCCTGGCTTGGAGAATTTTGAGCATGACTTTACTAGCGTGTGAGATGAGTGCAATTGTGTGGTAGTTTGAGCATTCTTTGGCATTGCGTTTCTTTGGGATTGGAATGAAGACTGACCTCTTCCAGTCCTGTGGCCACTGCTGAGTTTTCCAAATCTGCTGGCATATTGAGTGCAGCACTTTCACAGCATCATCTTTCAAGATTTGAAATAGCTCAACTGGAATTCCATCACCTCCACTAGCTTTGTTCGTAGTGATGCTTTCTAAGGCCCACTTGACCTCACATTCCAAGATGTCTGGCTCTAGGTCAGTGATCATGTTATCGTGACTATCTTGGTCGTGAAGATCTTTTTTGTACAGTTCTTCTGTGTATTATTGCCACCTCTTCTTAATATCTTCTGCTTCTGTTAGGTCCCTACCATTTCTGTCCTTTATCGAGCCCATCTTTGCATGAAATGTTCCCTTGAAATCTCTAATTTTCTTGAAGAGATCTCTTGTTTTTCCTATTCTGTTGTTTTCCTCTATTTCTTTGCATTGATCACTGAGGAAGGCTTTCTTATCTCTCCTTGCTATTCTTTGGAACTCTGCATTCAGATGCTTATATCTTTCCTTTTCTCCTTTGCTTTTTGCTTCTCTTCTTTTCACAGCTATTTGTAAGGCCTCCTCAGACAGCCATTTTGCTTTTTTGCATTTCTTTTCCATGGGGATGGTCTTGGTCCCTGTCTCCTGTATATATATATATATATATATATATTTATATATATGTGTGTGTGTATGTATATATACATACACATATTTATCCATTCACCTACTGATGGGTAGTTAGGTTGCTTCCATATCTTGGCAATTGTAAATAATTGTGCTATGAACATTATTGTACATGCATCTTTTCATATCAGTGTTTTTGGTTTTTTTGGATATACAGCGTGCTATCACTTATATGTAGAATCCAAAAAACACAACAAACTAGTGAACAAAACAGAAAAGAAGCAGACTCACAGAAGTAGAGGAGAAACTAGTGGCTACCAGTGGGAGAAGAGGTGATGGGAAATATAAAAGTAGAGGGGAAAAGTTATTATGGGATTATATGGATCATGGGTGAGAAAATTTTGAAAGTTGTAAAGTAATATAGAATTTAAAGAATCTTTCATTCAATTAAAAGAAAAAAAACCCCACCAAAAACATATATAAACATCTTTCATGGGTCATATATTTGGGTCTCCCTGAATCTTAGAGCACTGTTGTCCCAAGTGGAATTTATTAGCTTAAAATAGAAATTTTGTGCCAAATTGCTTGCTTTCATGAATAAGAAATACTGCTTTGTTTGGTCATAAATGCTAAAGGGCAGTTAAACATCTGCAAATTCAGATGATGCTCAGAACAAGTGATCCATAATAATCAGTAGCTCAGGGCACAGGTAAATCCAAATTCGGATTATCTTTCCTAGAGATCAACACAAACTAATCAAATGAAACAATGAAATGCAGTAAATATTTAATGAATAATTAAGCTTTAGTTATTTTTCAGTTTTGTGATATATTATTAATAACAACTAAGGTTGTAATTTCAGCCTGTTTTTTTCCTCAGAAAAAATTAAATTGAATTTTTAAAAATAATTTTTTTTAAGTTGATGTTTTTATTTTCATTTCACTTAATGAAATGAAATAGGATCTCAGAAAGCAGTTTTTTTACAACTATAAATAAACAAATACTGGACCCTTACAATTATTTGTTCCTAGAAATCAAAACTGAGTCATTTTAATACTCAGCTAAAATTGCTGACACATGAATGGTGAGAGCAAAAAAATACATCTCACATGACAGAACACAAAGCAAAGAACATGGGCTAAAAGGACCTGTGCTGGTTTTCAGTTCCCTATTATAGGCTTTCAGGAACAATCATTTAATTTGCATCTCCACTGTTTAAAGTCACTTTAGGAAATCCACCTCCACTCTGTCAGTCAAAATATTATATTGGGATTTTCCTCTTATTAGGTAGTATATGTGAAAATTTAAATCACTAGTATCTTTCATAAATAAAAAAATTATGGTTATGCTTGGATGATTCATTATTTTATATCTGCTGTCTTCAATAAGAAAAATAAACTTATGAGAGTGTGTTGAGCTTCACAAAGGCATGCATTTTACCTCTAAAAACTAATTGATCTGTAAAGTTTTTTAATCAATCCCTTTGTATTGTCAAGCAGGATATAATGTTTTTATATTTAAAATTCATTATATTCATTATGTTCTTTTCATAAGTTGCTCCCCGATGTACACAGTGAAAAAATGTTCCTCATGTAAATTTAGTTTTAAGATATATTTTTCCTTGTTTGCAAAATAACTTTGATTTGAAACAATTTTAAGAAATTTGACCAAATTTTAATAGGCTCCGGAACAAAAATGTGCACTTTCTAATATGACAAATAAGAGTAATAAGACAAATGGCTGTAATTGTATTGACCTGTTCACCTAGCAGAACCATTTAAGCTTGGTTGCCATGGAAAACCATGCTGAGAATGAAATAGCAGGAGAAATCTAATTTAGTGCTAGTGCCAGTCAGTACCTCCAAGGCTACTTTCTAGTCTCTTTTCCTTGGAATTTTTTCCCAGGGTGACTCGTTGTGTCCCAGAAAACTTGTAACACTTCAGAATATTTTGCACACAAATATACTTTCCCTCTCTTTACCATTAAACAAGTGTGGAATAAAGCACTCTGACATTTTGACATGGACAATGGATCAGTTTGGCTGCCAACTTAACTCTACGCACACTATCAGCAGGAATCTGTCATTTTCCAGTCTTTATTTTTCTTGACTTGTCAGTAGGATTCAATACTGCTAATCACTCTCACTTATAAGTTTCTCTTTTATTGATGTAGATAATGTTATGCTCTCCTTTATCATTTTTACAGATGTATCCCGTTGTACCCTCTGGGTAATTTAAAACTCAGATTTAGACCCACTCTTTTACCATTCAAAACTTTTCTGTCCATGGAATTTCATCCCCACTGAAGGTTTTGATTACTGCTCATGTGCTGACGATTCTCAAAATTTTATCTCCAGGCTTGACTAGTCTTCCGAACCCCAGAACTATATATTTCAACCTCTATATAAACTTTCTATAATGGTAAAGAATCTGCCTGTGATCCCTGGGTTGGGAAGTTCCTCTGGATAAGGGAATGGCAATCCACTCCAGTATTCTTGCCTGGAGAATTTCATGGACAGAGAAGCCTGGTCGGCTTCAGTCCATGGGGTCACAAAGAGTCAGACACGACTGAGCAACTAACACACACATAACCTTTCTACTGGGATAACTTAATGACCCATATCCATAACTGCTCTTCTCTTTAATATTCTCTATGTTAGTGAACACTATCAACTTCAATCAAGTATCAATTGTACAGTCAGAAACCCAGGAGGTACTTTAGAGTCCTTTCTTCCCTTCAAGTCCAATTCAGTAGCCCATCCTGTTGACTTGCTCCAGAACTCATGTCATTTTCACTAATTTCTTTCCTCTTCCACTGTGTATGTTAGTTGCTCAGTCGTGTCTGACTCTTTGAAATATCATGGATAGGGTCCTGCCAGGCTCCTCTGTCCATGGGATTTTCCAGGCAAGAATACTGGAGTCGGTTGCCATTCCTTTCTCCAGGGGATCTTCCCGACCCAGGGGTCAAACTTGGGTCTCCCGCATTGCAGGCAGTCTCTTTACCATCTGAGCCACTTGGGAAGATTACCTCTTCCACTACTGCCACCCTATTCAAAATCACCACAATCCATCTCCTACCCTAAGGCAGAGTCTTTTAACTGGCCTCCCTGTGTTTGCTCTTATCCTCTTCCAGGACTGTTTCATCTACAATTATTTAAAAATTATGAACCCAACTTTAGCAGATTTTACAATCATCTCTTTATTAAAATAATCCACTGGCTTCCTATTGAGTTTACAAAGAATAAAATTCTATCCATGGCCTTCCAGATCTATAAGGTCTTGCTCCTATCATGCTTCATCTTAACATCATGGTGGTCTCAATTCTCTTCATTCTAGTCACACTGGCTTCTTTAAGTTCTTGGATAACTGATGTCCCTTTACTCCACAGAATCTGTGTACAGGCTCTTGTCTTTTGTTCATTTTTTTTCCCTACAATTCTCCTCCCTCCTTACCCCCCCCCGCCATGTTTTTCCTTCATATATCAACTCATTAATAATCTTATCAGAGAGGACTTTTCTTTTTTTTTTTGTAAGGGAGAAACACCATCACATTCTTTATTGAAACAAGGGTGAGAAATAGACTACAATTCTTATATTCAACATGCTGCCATTATGAGCTTAGATTTTCCAGGCTTGAAAATTAAGTTTAGGAAATGCTTGTTCTTGCACATGACTGTACATCTTATTAGATACAAATCCTGTGCTTTGACTCTAGTGGTTGTTAATAAGTATTTTAATATAGATGAAAAGATTACATTTGTAATAATACAGAAACACACTGGGTGTGGATGAGTCAAGTGTTTTTGTTTTTGCTTTTTTTTTCTCTAAGCAGGACTTGGTGTTAGCATAAAAAGACAAGAATAAGACAAAATAAAATTGAATTGAAAAGATTCATGGTCTTACTTGGAAAAGCAATATAATAGATGGGATGGTGGAAATTTTTTGAAGTAGAGCTGGTGACTTATACAGATAGTTGTAAAACAATAATAGACTAGAAGTCAGAAGATCATTTCTGTTTCTACTACTAACTTGGTAGAACTTTGGCTAAGTCACAGTCTTCATAAACTTGGTTTTCCACTTAAATTAAGGATATATATATATATTAGACTAAAATGGCACATATAAAAGCACCTATTAATTACTGAACAGACTTGAATAGCAATTCCCTTCTCCTTCCTTACCTGGCTAGCAACTCTCATTAAAGTCCTGCCTCAGTCTGGCATGAGTGGCTCAAGAGGACACAGCAGTCTGAAGCAATATTTGCTAAAGTTATTCCTAGGCACCACATTCATGCCTAAACGAAATACTCTGCTTTTCTTCTAGTGTCTCCCTTCTTCATTTTTAAAATCTTGGTTTATTTATATATTCAGATAAAAAGTTGCCGATTTATTTCTCATTTCATGACTGTTTTTCTGACTAGCAATAGTGGGTCTACTCTGCTGACAATTCAGATGTGATTTTCACATTATAATGGTCTTGCCTCTATAGGATCCTTCCCAGTGATGTTGGGCCTTCACAGAATCCAATCCCTTCTCCTTACCTTGGGTCTAGTGTCTCAGAGTTGGAGACTGAAAATCTTTCCACTTCTTATCATTATTTCAAGAAGTGCCTCTAAAAAGCTTTGCACCTTTTCCCATTTACTTTTTTTGCTTCTTTTTCTTTTTTAATAAACAATACACCGTTAATGTCAATGCAGACTGATTGGGCAGATTTATTTTCTATGTTTATCTGGTGCTGAATTGAACCGAAGTCATACTTTTGTGTGATTCTTTTCTGTTGCTAGAAATGCTAGTTTAATAAAAAGGCAAGTCAATGGTCAAATTTAAGATACTTGTAATAGGTTTGAGCTTAGATTCCATGAGTCTTCTGTGAATCAGTTTTCAATTTACGCTATCTCTAACTACTGGAATTTAATCTTTAAAAAAATCACAGATTTAGTCTTTTTGTACTATACTTTCCAGAAACATGAGCAGTATCTGAGACATAGTAAGCATTTAATAAATATTTGTCAGTGGATGAACACCACTACAAGTCAAGGTATAGTTTATAGAAGAATTCAAGAAAGTGCTACCATTATATGAATAATTTAATAGAAACTCAACATACATTAACACAATTACTTTATTAATTTATAGAATAAAATTGTAAACAGATATGTACCGCTAATTAAACACTAAACAGTGTAAATAATCCGCCTGCAATGTGGGAGACTAGGGTTCGATCCCTGGGTTGGGAAGATCCCCTGGAAAAGGGAAAGGCTACCCACTTTAGTATTCTGTCCTAGAGAATCTCATGGACTATACAGTCCATGGCATCGCAAAGAGTCAGACACAACTGAGTAACTTTCACTTTCACAGTGTCATCAGGGAACCTGTCATGCAAAGAGGGTACTGAAAAGCAAGAGAACTATGATGCTAATCATCCTTTTAATAAAATGTCACCGAAGAAAGTAAAACACTTAGTGTATGACTTCAGTGCACTAAAACTGAGCATGCACATATACACACATACATACACACACACACACACCTCTTCAATAAAGTCTGCACAAAATCTGCCTATATTCTTATTTAATACATTAGGGAAAATGATGTTTAAGATGTTAAATATTTTTTCAAAACTTAGAAAATACCTGAAGTAATACCAAGTCCAGTGCTTATGGCTTCATTTTCAGTGTTTTTAACTTTGATTTTAAACTTGAGCTTGGAAAAGTCATATAAAATTCAGAGATAAATGAAGAAGGGCATGTTAACACAAATACTCGATAATCATTAGAATCAAGCAAATTTGTTAAACTCTCTCTATGCATAAATGGGATTTGCCTTAAGGCTTTAGATATGATTGGTATATTAAATTATCCAAACTTTGTTATGAAATAAAATACTTGATTTTTGTAAACAAAAGTTTATACCATTAACATTCAAGGCTCTATGATCAACAAAACAAAACAAAACATCTAAGCACTCAAAAAACACCTCCCAGAAGGCATCTTATAGAAAGTCTGCTTTACTATACCTGGGTTTGTGGTCAGAATTGTTGATTTAGAGGATAAGCAAGGTTTTGTTGACAAAATTAAAAAAGAAACATACTGATGATATCAACACTACTTATGAAAATGCAAAAGATTATGTAAGGTACCAAGAAACACCTGTATTTCATGAGGCACTTTTGGATTTTTAAAATTTACAGTTTCCTTCTGCTTTCAGTTGGTCAGTGATATCTCACCTTAAAACTACAGTTTGAGCAAACTCTGTTTTCCAACCTTTGCATCCATTACTCACTTTTCCAAAATTATCCCTATATATTTCTCAAAATCCCAACATATAGAATGTTAACAGTTCTATTTTAACCACTATAAAAGAGCAGTGTGGCATAGAAAACATACCTGCCTAGACTTAACTATTTCCAGTAACCCATCAGACAACTGTTTATTTTTCCTTGTATACCTTCTCTTTCTCTGCCATTTTCCTCTGTAATATCTTTTTTAATCAGTTAATTCGTAACATCATATGTTCTTTCTCCTTGAATCAGCAAGGAGATATTTTGTATTAGCTGCAAACAACAGGAGACACTCTAAATAGTTTAAGTAGAAATTAAACATATTCATGATATTTGATCATTCTTAGAATCTCTGGGATATCCAGAGAATTAGGTTTAAAATACCCAGAGAGTTATTAGGTCAAATTTTATAATGGAATTTCTCTAAATCAAAGCCACAATATTATGGCACCACACATCCACTGGAATGGTTAAAGTGAAGAAGACTGAAAACTACACATACTGCTGAACATGTCGAGCAATCAGGAATTTTATCCATTGCTAGTAGAACAGTGAATTCAATAACTGGAAGGAAATGCTGAGGCTTCTTGAGTATTTGCAATATTCCTTTTACTGTCAACACAGTGGTGATCACACAAGCATTTTCACATGATAATTTATTGAGCTGTATATATATTGTGCATTTTTATTTATACATATTCAGAAAACTAAGATCATGGCATCTGGCCCTGTCACTTAATGGCAAATAGATGGGGAACCAGTGGAAACAGTGGCTGACTTAATTTTGGGGGGCTCAAAAATCACTACAGATTATTATTGCAGCCATGAAATTAAAAGATGCTTACTCCTTGGAAGGAAAGTCATGACCAACCTAGACAGCATATTTAAAAGCAGAGACATTACTTTGTCAACAAAGGTCTGTCTGGTCAGTTCATTTCAGTTCAGTGGCTCAGTCGTGTCTGACTCTTTGAGACCCCATGAACTGCAGCACGCCAGGCCTCCCTGTCCATCACCAACTCCCAGAGTCCTTCCAATGAACACCCAGGACTGGTCTCCTTTAGGATGGACGGGTTGGATCTCCTTGCAGTCAAAGGGACTCTCAAGAGTCTTCTCCAACACTACAATTCAAAAGCATCAATTCTTTGGTACTTAGCTTTCTTTATAGTCCAATTCTGACATCCATACATGACTACTGGAAAAACCATAGCCTTGAATAGATGGACCTTGGTTGGCAAAGTAGTGTCTCTGCTTTTTAATATGTCATCTAGAGTGGTCATAACTTTTCTTCCAAGGAGTAAGCATATTTTAATTTCATGGCTGCAGTCACCATCTGCAGTGATTTTAGAGCCTCCCAAAAATAAAGTCTGTCATTGTTTCTACTGTTTCCCCGTCTATTTGCCATGAAGTGATGGGCCTGGATTCCATGATCTTAGTTTTCTGAATGTTGAGCTTTAAGTCAAATTTTGCACACTCCTCTTTCAGTTTCCTCAAGAGGCTTTTTAGTTCTTCTTCACTTTCTGCCATAAGGGCTAGAAAGGCTAGTCTAGTCAAGGCTATGGTTTTTCCAGTAGTCATGTATGAATGTGAGAGTTGGACTATAAAGAAAGGTGAAAGCCGAAGAATTGATGTTTTTTTTTTTTTATTGGAGGCTAATTACTTACAATAATATATTGGTTGGTTTTGCCATACATTGACATGAATCCGCCCCTGGTGTACATGTGTTCCCCTTCTTGAACCCCCCCTCCCACCTCCCTCCTCCCCATATCCTCCCTCCAGGTCATCCCCGTGCACCAGCCCCAAGCATCCTGTATCATGCGTCAAACCTGGACTGGTGATTTGTTTCACATATTATAATATACATGCTTCAATGCCATTCTCCCAAATCATCCCACCTTTACCCTCTCCCACAGAGTCCAAAAGACTGTTATATACACCTATGTCTCTTTTGCTGTCTCATATACAGGGTTAAGGTTGCCATCTTTCTAAATTCCATATATATGCTTTAGTATACTGTATTGATGTTTTTCTTTCTGGCTTATTTCACTCTGTATAATAGGCTCCAATTTCATCCAACTCATTAGAACTGATTCAAATGCATTCTTTTTGATGGCTGAAAAATATTCCATTGTGTATATGTACCAAATTTCTTATCCATTCATCTGCAGATGGACATCTACTAGAACACTTCCTAACACCACACACAAAAATAAACTCAAAATGGATTAGAGAGCTAAATGTAAGACCAGAAACTATAAAACTCCTAGAGGAGAACATAGGCAAAACATTCTCCGACATAAATCACAGCAAGATCCTCCAAGACCCACCTCCCAGAATATTGGAATAAAAAGCAAAAATAAACAAATGGGACCTAATTAAAATCAAAAGCTTCTGCACAGCAAAGGAAACTATAAGCAAGGTGAAAAGACAGCCTTCAGAATGGGAGAAAATAATAGCAAATGAAACAACTGACAAAGAATTAATCTCCAAAATATACAAGCAGCTCCTGAAGCTCAATTCCAGAAAAATAAATGACCCAATTAAAAAATGGGCCAAAGAACTAAACAGACATTTCTCCAAAGAAGACATACAGATGGCTAACAAACACATGAAAAAATGCTCAACATCCCTCATAATCAGAGAAATGCAAATCAAAACCACAATGAGATACCATTTCACACCAGTCAGAATGGCTGCTATCCAAAAGTCTGCATGCAATAAATGCTGGAGAGGGTGTGGAGAGAATGGAACCCTCTTACACTGTTGGTGGGAATGCAAACTAGTACAGCCACTATGGAGAACAGTGTGGAGATTCCTCAAAAACCTGGAAATAGAACTGCCATATGATCTAGCAATCGCACTCCTGGGCGTACACACCAAGGAAATCAGAATTGAAAGAAACACATGTACTCCAATGTTCATTGCAGCATTGTTTATAATAGCGAGGACATGGAAGCAACCTAGAATTGATGCTTTTGAACTGTGGTTTTGGAGAAGACTCTTGAGAGTCCCTTGGACTGCAAGGAGATCCAACCAGTCCATCCTAAAGGAGATCAGTCCTGGGTGTTCATTGGAAGGACTGATGCTGAAGCTGAAACTCCAATACTTTGGCCACCTGATGTGAAGAGCTGACTCATTTGAAAAGACCCTGATGTTGGGAAAGATTGAGGGCAGGAGAAGAAGGGGATGAGAGAGGATGAGATGGTTGGATGGCATCACCGACTCAATAGACATGAGTTTGGGTAAACTCTGGGAGTTGTTGATGGACAGGGAGGCCTGGCATGCTGAGGTTCACGGCGTCGCACAGAGTAGGACATGACTGAGCTACTGAACTGTCTAACTGATAATCCAATAAAATAAAAAGATTTTGGGTGATAAAAAAGCATGACAAATACCACTATACTTTCTTTCCAGCTTTAATTTAAAAGGCTTTGAGTTGGGGCAGCGAGGTGAGCTATATAGACTTAATGACAGTCTACAGGTAATGCTATGAAGAAAAGATATGACAAACCTAGACAGTGTATTAAAAAGCAGAGACATCACTTTGCTGACAACGGTTTGTCTAGTCAAAGCTATAGTTTTTCCAGTAGTTATGTATGGATTTGACAATTGGATCATAAAAAAGGCTGGGCACTAAAGAATTGATGCTTTCGAACTGTGGTGCTGGAGAAGACTCTTGAGAACCTTGAACAGCAAGAACAAACCAGTCAATCCTAAAGAAAATCAACCCTCAATATTCACTGGAAGAATTGATGCTGAAGCTGAAGCTCCAAAACTTTGGCCACTTAATGCAAAGAGCCGACTCACTAGAAAAGATGCTGATGCTGGGAAAGATTGAATGCAGGAGTTGAAGGGTACCACAGAGGATGAGATGGTTGGAGGGCATCACTGACTCAATAGACATGAGTTTGAGCAAGCTCTGGGAAATAGTGAAGTTCAGGAAAGTCTGGCGTGCTGCAGTCCATGGGCTCACAGAGAATCGGACATGATTGAGTTACTGAACAACAACAACAGCAGCAGTAAGTGCTAGAGCATAAAGGCATACTACTGATCCAGGGTCAAGGAATTTGAGAAATCCACTGTATTTGCCATGACCAATCTTATATCAGTGTAATGAGGCCGTTACTGTGTCAGTTCAGTTCAATTGCTCAGTCGTGTTTGACTCTTTGGGACCTCATGGACTTCAGCACAGCAATACTACTTGGTTAATATTTTCACTTCTGTATATGGTTACTATAAAATGACCCCACAACAGACAAGAAGAGGAAACTATCACCCAAAAGGTGGCCAAAAGAAAAATGAAAAAGTCAAGCAGTCTTAATACTGAACCAAATTCATGAACGTGCATCTAATCACAATATACAAATGGAATTTTCAGGATTGATTCTCCAGAAAAAGTATTGAAAAATGACTATTTCCATGAGATATCCCTGTTTTTTCAATCTGATATCTGTATTCTCCTTAAATGTTTAAAAATAAAATGACCTTTCAACATCACACGTGCTCAGCACCATGAATTTCCCCTAAGAAACCAAATAAAACAATTGAAAATGCTCAGGGAAGGAAAGTTGCATCTGTAATTGCAATACACATATCAAAAATCAGCTTTACTTTAAATCACTGGCTCTAGAGGGTCTTTGTAAAGTATACAGTCCGGTGAACCAAGACTGAGTCACTCTGGCAGTTAGCTCATACTGTTAGGACTCTGCCACTGAGAAACAAGTGACAGCTGGAGGCAACTGGATTGCCTCTACTTCATGGCTATAGGGTTCATTGGAACCACAGTCAGGTCCTGTCCAAGTTATGCAGAAGAGAAGCAGCAAGGTTCCCAGGTTACATTAGCCCAAGTCCATATTTCAATACAAAGTCTGTGCCTTGATAAGTAGGAGTATCAACTTCACATGAAAGACGAGCACAATTAATATCTATCCCTTCTTTTCATGTGATTTCCATAGTTCTCCTGGGATGATGTGTCTCAGTCTCCAAGGGAAGTATCTCATGGTCTCATCACTAAAATTTTTGTTTTCCTGGTGGCTATTAGTCTTATCAAACACGTGTTGTCCCAGGAGAACTTTCTGATCAGATGAGTTGGATCCATTGGATAAGGTGTGCTAAACTCTGCTACAGGGAAATCAATATATACATATTTTTAATTTTGTAAAACAGACAGTATAGTATTGATGCAAAGATACATAAATAGACACATGGAATATAATAGAAAGCTTATATACACAAATGGCTAATTTGTGAAAAAGAAGGTACAACTAACATATATTAAATATGTTTCTGGGCAACTGGACATGTAAAATGAAGCATGGTTTCACATCATACCGAAAATTATATTTTAAGTCGAAAGTAATAAATGTGAAAGTCAAAACAATAATGATTTCTAGAAGATAACACGGGAGAATAAATCCATGGAACTGAATTAGGAAAGGAACACTTCAGTATACTAAAAATGTCCCATATGGCAAACATAGATAATAGGGCGACATTTAAAATCCATGAAAATATACCACAGGCTAAGTGAAGAGGTAAGACACACAATGGAAGAGGATAATTGCAGTAAATAACACGAAGGATTTATAAAGAATATGTAATTTTGAAAGACTCATAAATTCAAAGGAAAATACAGAAAACTCAATGTAAAAATGGGCTGAAGACTTAAACTTCCCAAAAGATATATACAACTGTCCAATAAAACTATGGAAAACAAAATCATTAGAGAAATGTAAGTTAAAAAGTGTATGAGGCTTTGCTACCTCATAGTAAAGAATTACCAGTTGGAAAGATGGTCAAAAACAAGTCTTTGAACAATGTAGATCAATATGCACAACTAAACATTGAATTGGGAGGTATAAATTGATATCATCACTTTGAAAAGCTCATTGGCATTATTCTGTAAAATTCAATTGCTTCATAGTGTTTCAATCAGCAATTCCCCTCCAAGCTATTACTCCAGAGGAACTTTTACACATGTGCACCAGAATACTTGTACAAGGATGTTCACAACAGTGTGGTTCATTATATTATATATACACACATAGGAAAACAGATCATTAATTCTGGAATTTCATTATAGTAACGAAGATAAATGAACTACCCAACATTATGAGTGAAGGATAATAACATAATACTGAGAGATTAAAAACATAATCCAAAACACTGCATAGCACTCCTTATAAACCACTAGTCAAACACACTAAAGAATATAGTGTTTGCTCATAGACAAATACGTGATAGAATAATCTTAAGCAGAGAAGAATCAGGTTTATAGAATGCAGGGCAAAGAATAATTCTAAAGAGAAGAAAGGGTTCATTTAGGAGACAGCCACAAAGGAAGATGAAATAAGTGGTTATGTTTTATTTTCTGAGTTGGGTGTTGATTTACTGTTCATAATATTACTATGTTCTAGAATCTACACCATAAATATACACACTATATATATATAAAATATATGTACACATATACATATATATTTCACATAATTTTTTATGTTCTAGATGTTATACCAGAAAGAGGTAATGAAGAAAAAGAGTAAAGAAAGAGCACTGCAGGAAGAAGGAAGAAAATGTAAAACAGCCCCCAAGGCAAGAATCAACATTAGGTGGTAAAAGAATTAAAAGGAGGCAACTGAACAACTGGGAGCAAAGAGAGGGGACCAGAATGGGCTGGAAAGGTCAGAAGACGCTTTTCAAGTTGATTATTTTATTTCATGTGCATAACCCACTTGGGAAGAAATCCAGTTGGCTGTTATTTTCATGTATTACAGATGAAGAGACAGAAGCTAAAGAAGGGGAAAATGTGGATGGAATCTTGAGCAGAGCTGAAAAAATTTTAAAATGCTTGTTAAGAAGGAGTCCAGCCAAAAGCAAGCTGCACCCAGATGCAGAATCTCTTGAGGATGAGCTTCTGAGCTTAAAAAATGCAGGTGTACAAAACTCATGCAAGAAGTTAAACCAGTCAGACTTCTTCTACATCTGTCAGTCAGGTGGCCATCCTTAAGAGACTATAAATGTATTCTTTGGAGAAATTAAAAGACTCAAGACTGAGGCAGAACAGGAAAGGGGATAGTGAGGGGCATATGTCCTATGAAAAACAGTGAGAATAAATGGAAGTCTATGTACTGAATATGTAGGCTTCTTGCCCCTGTATGTAACTGACCCAAGAGAATTGTCATTCAGGCATATATTCCCTTCGGCAGGAGAGCAGAAGATTCCTCTCTGAACAAATAAAGAAGTCACAGGGAAAAAAAAAATGTAAATGATAATATTTGGGACCAAATGCCCAGATCCTAATGGGATCAGGCTACATGAAAAATTTTTCAGTTGATAATACTTCCACTTAGCTTTTAATGTCTCAGTCTGAAATAGGTAACGTTTGAGAAGACACTACAAAATGTAAAACAAAAGGAAGTGAGATTAAAATATATGTAACACAGTACAAATAAGAAATCTTTAAAAATACAAATAATATTCTCAGAGAGGAGGAGATATTGTGTACATGAAATAAAAATAGAATATTAGGTAAATGGAACACTTACTGAAAGTGTTCTTGGAAACAACAGAACACTGTGACAGAAAGAAGAAATCCAAAGAAATATTGGGATCTAGAAGGTTGGGGGTGGGAGGAGAAGGGGACGACAGAGAATGAGATGGCTGGATGGCATCACCGACTCTGTGGACATGAGTTTGAGTGAACTCCGGGAGTTGGTGATGGACAGGGAGGTCTGGCGTGCTGTGATTCATGGGGTCGCGGAGAGTCGGACACGACTGAGTGACTGAACTGAACTGAGAAGTTGAGAAATTAACTTAGAAGTAAGAGATAAAACAAAGAGAAAGATAATAGGAATGTTCCTCCTTGAGAAATACATATTAAGAAATTCAATCCTTTACTTTTCCATGCCTTTATAAAATGGTACATGATTTGTCAGTCCTTTTCTGATGAGTCTACTTAAAATTGCAATCCACCCACTTCCCTCTGGCACAATGCATTACTCAAGCTGTTTTTGCTCCCCCTCCCATAGATCTTACAGCCACAGATCTTGTATAATTTATATATTGCCTGTACCCTTCCACTAGAATATAAACTCTATGACATGTTTGCTTTGCTTTGTTCACTGCTGTATTAATCCCTCCAACAACATTAACACTGGTATAGTAGGCGATGGGGTGAAGGCAAAAAGAAGATCTAAAAATATAAACTATTAAAATTAGACTTGGAAGGAATGGAGGTGAGAAAAAGTGGATGAATGCATCATCATTCATATCAGTCTTATGCTAGTAACAGAAATGGAAATGTTAATATATTTCACAAAGGAGTTACAATAAAGATAAGCAGAATAATAATTACAAAACCTTATGATTATCAGTAAGAAAACCCCCAAAATACAAATGGAACCATATGCTTTTATTATGTTTAGTTTTATACTGATAGGCAATAATTTCCAAGATGCACTTTAGTTGAAAACAGCAAAATTTAGAATACATATAATATGCTATAGTGCTGTGTTTTTAAAAATCCATGTATATACACTTATTAGATGCAAACAATATTTCTGTAAATACATACAAGTATTGCTAGGAAAAGATCTTTCTGAGTAGATATCTTCATAATCTTTTGAATTTAGTACTATAGGCATGTGTTCCAGTATGTATGTGCTAGGATTTTTAAAATTTTTAGGTTAATGAGAACTTATTTTGCTTTACAAAGTAGCCCCTTCCCTCTTAAAAAACTTAGTTCCACTCATGTCTTTCTTTCTTTTTTTTTTTTTTAATTTTTTTCTTTTTTCTTTTTCTTTTTTTTGGTAATTAATTTATTTTTTATTGGAGGCAAATTATTTTACAATATTATATTGGTTGGTTTTGCCATACATTGACATGAATTCGCCCCGGGTTTACATAAGTTCCCCCTCCTGAACCCCCCTCCCACCTCCCTCCTCCCTTTATCCTCTTTCTTGATTTCTCTTCCAGGCAGTCTTTAACCCTATCACTTGTCTGGTCCTCTATTACACTTGCAGGATCTAAGAATACCTTGCATCCTCCCTTTTATAGCTCTTACCACATTGTTTCATGGTTGTCAGTTAAAAGGCTTGTTCCCTTCAGTAAACCATAGACTCCTTAAGGGTAAAAATATATTTATTTTGGAATCTCCAGTAATTAACATATAGCTTTACTTTTATATCTATACTGGCTCACATTTTACCATCCTTAGCAGCAGCAAACCACAGGTACCCAATAAATGATCTGTTGCCTCAATGTATGAACATTTTAGGAATTCTCTATAGACCAGCTTTGCATTTGCCTTCAGAAAATTTCCCATTTTTTAAAATCATAATTTTATTCAAGTGTATGCTATAGTAAAATTCACCCTTTTTGGTATGCAATTCTATAAGTTTGGCAATCAGACAGTCATATAACAATTATATAAACAGTCATATAATAATCATCAACAATCATATAACACCACTAGTAGTAACAAAGAGGTGATGAATATCATCATCAATTCCCTAAAACCCTTTCCATGTCAGTGTAGGTAATACCTTCCACAATCATGTGTGAAAGTGTCAATTGCTCAGTCCTGTCTGCTCTTTGCAACCCCATGAATTGCAGCCTGTCAGGCTCCTCTGTCCATGGAATTTCCTGGCAAGAATACTGGAGTGGGTTGCATTTTCTTCTCCAGGGGATCTTCCCAACATCTGGAGTTCACAGATTTGTTTCTTTCTAGTTTTGCCTTTCCTGTCTCAGAACGCCATAAGAATAAGAGTGTATACATGCAGCCCTGTAGATGTGGCTTTTTTTCATTTTTTAAACATTCACATTAGATTCACTAATGTTGTCTGTATGAATAGTTCATTCTTTTTAATTGTTGAGTATTAATCATATGGATGTGTTACATTTTGCTTATCCATTCACCTGTTGAAGGAAATTTGGGCTGTTTCTAGTTTTTGGTTGTTATAAATAAGGTCATATAATCATATAATAATTTTTGTGTGAACATAAATTTTCAAGTCACTTGGACAAACACCTACAAGTAGGACAACTGGACTGGAAGGTAAGAAACAAAACTGGTTTTCAAAGTAGCCAAACCACATTTTAACTTGCATCAGCAGTGTCTGAGATTTCCAATTGCTCTGCATTCTCAACACTTCACATTATCAGGTTTTAAAAGCCATTCTAATAGGTATATAACATTGTGACTGTTAGTTTATATTTACTAAAGATGTGGAGAATGTTCAGAATGATTTAATTTGGATTTTGTTACTCTATTCCCAGCATTTTCCTTATGCCTGAGGAAATTTCTTTAGCATTTGATTTAGTACAGCTTTGCTGATGATGTGTTGTTTCAGCCTTTTTATGTCTGAAAAAGTCATTATTCCTTAAAAAAGATATCTTTACTGGAATAAAATTTTACGTTGACAGTATTTTTTTTAATTAAGTAATATCATAAAAAAAAGAAAGATCCCTTGAAGGAGAAATGGCATCCCACACTAGTATTCTTGCTTAGAGAATCCCATGGACAGAGAAGCCTGGTGGGCTATAGGCTATGGGGTTGCAAAGCTGGACATGACTGAATATCTGAATACACACACACTAAGTCACAAGATACTGGTCATTCTCATTAACACTATTCCTTATGAGCTATCTTTCTTTTTTTTTTTCACTCTGCGTTGTGTCCTTTTCCTCTGGGTGCATCTAAAATACTCGCTTTATCACTGCATATGTCTTGGCGTAGTTTTTTTTTTTTTTTTCCCCACATTTCCAGTTATTGAAACTTCCTGAGCTGCTTAGGGTCTCTGGGCTTGGAGTTGCCATCAAATTTGGAAAACTATGAACTATAATTTCTTAAAATATTGTACCTGCTCCCCCCCATTTCCTTCAGGAGATCCTACAGTACATATAATAGGACACCTAGGAGTGTCTCACATGTCATTAGTGCTCCTTTTTGAAAATGATCCTGTTTTCCTTTAGTGTTTCATTTTAGATAATTTATATTGCTACATCTTTAAATTCACTAGTCTTTTTTCTAAGTTGTCTAATGCGTCATTAGTCAAATTTAGTGTATTAAACCTTTAATACATTCTATTTCTCTTCTTTAGAAGCTTGATTTGGGTCATTTTTTACATCTCCCATGTCTTTATTTTTAAACACATTTATAATAAATGTTTTAATGCGTCAGTCTTCTAATTCTGCTATCAGGGTTAGTCTAGGATTGTTTTCCATTGGTTGACATTTCTCTTCATTATTGGTCATATTTGCTGCTTCTTTTCATATTGGAGAAGGAAATGGCAACCTACTCCAGTATTCTTGCCTGGAAAATCCCATGGACGAAGGAGCCAAGTAGGCTACAGTCCATGGGGTCGCAAAGAGTCGGACACGACTGGCGACTTCACTTCACTTCACTTCACTTCACTTCATACTGGTAACGTTTATGTCATATGATGACATTATAGATTTTGTTGTTTATGTATAGATATTTTGTATTCCTATAAATATTCTTATGCTTTTATCTGAGATGCCATTAAGTTACCTACAGTGTGATCACTTAGGGGGGTTCTTACTTTTTAGTTTTGTTAAGCAGGATGGGCAGGATGTATTAGTCAGAGTTCTTTAGAGAAATAGAACCAATAGGATATATTTGCATATATCACTCTCTTTAGTAACACCTTAAAAATAAAAAAGAATATCCCAAAGTAGAAAGTCATGCCCGGTTTTCATCATCTCTAGGAGTGAAAATGTGATGCAAGGGAAACTTTTGAATTTTTAGACTAGTCAATTAACATTCCTAGCAAGATAGAAAAAAAAAGCTGCAATTTTGCATTAAAACTTTGAAACTAAAGCTAATTACCTTTTAATGTTGACGGATTACACTTCATTTCACTTGGTAATCTAAAATCATGGTATACTACTCACAGAGGTAATACTTCCTAACAAAGTAATTTCATTGTAAGTTTAAAAGTCTTTTTAAGGGTAATACTGAAAAGTTACCTACAGTTTTAGCACTATTAGTATCCTTCCTTCAAGTAACATATGAGATAAAAAGAAAAGGACTTTGAAGAGTACAAAAATGGCGTATACATTTAAGAGGATAACTTTGCTGTTTCAAGTTCTAAATAAACCATACAAATGGTGCTTTACCATCATCCACATTAACAGTTACAATGATTCAGACATGAATAACAACTCCGCCTCTTAGGAAAACACCCAAGTTTCTTACACAAAGTGAACTTCCACAAGGAAATTAAGTTTTGTTTTATTTTTTTGTACTCTATATAGATCAAATTAGTTAGACAATTACTAGATCTCTTTTTTTTTACTAACATTAGGTGGAACTACATTAATAATTCATATCAAGGAATGAAGGAGAGGAGAATCATCCTCAAACAACATGCTTAACAGCATTAGTTCTCAAAATACCACAGTAGATTATGAAGATGAAATGTAACACAGATGTTCATAAAACCTACCTAATCATACCAACATTACAGTTCAAAGGAGAGAACAATTGATTTTCTAAAGTAAAAAGCTCTTGAGAACAGGAGGAACCTACTGAAATGTAAAATCTGTACTAGTAATTAATAACCCAGAGGTTCTCAACTCAGCTAAAGCCAAGAAGCAAACAAAGGTTGGTTTTAGAGTATCTGCCAGCTGCCTAATAGTTACCCCCAAGAGTTAGTAAAAATCAATAAATAGTGCTTTAATTGTAAAATGTAAAGGACTTCAGAGCATTTGAGATACGAGATTTTCTTCTTGCAGTGGCATTTTATTGAAAGTGTAAAGCAGGTAAAAATCAAAATACACCAAAGAAAATGTATTCCCCCATTTTTGTATACATATACAGCATTCCTATGGAGCATCAGTTTATGTAATTTTCAATTAGGTGGCCTACTCTGACCATTACACAATGCAGTCAATAACTAAAAGTGAAGAAAATACTTCTACTTCACATTTTCTAAAGGATGTATCTGCTGTCCCTGTGGGCAGCATGAAATTTTGGGGGGTGATAAGTACTGTTTATGCATTTGAAAAGACTCTGATGCTGGGAAAGATTGAGGGCAGGTGAAGAAGGGGACGACAGAGGATGAGATGGTTGGATCACCGACTCAATGGACATGAGTTTGGGTAAACTCTGGGAGTTGGTGATGGACAGGGAGACCTGGTGTGCTATGGTTCATGGGGTTGCAAAGAGTCGGACACGACTAAGCTACTGAACTGAACTGATGTATATAAAATGTACATACACACAAATACACACAAATATGTTACATAGTATAGGATAGATACTAGTCAAATTGTTTCTTAGCTTAACAGCTAGAGTATTACAAATACTTTTGAAACTCCTGTGTACATTTTCTAGATACAGTTCGTCTAACCTCCCAGAGCCCCATTTCCACTAGAGGCAATTGGTTTATACTTTTTAAGAAGTTTACCCTTTGCGTATTTATCTGTAAACTATTTATTCTTTTATCTTGCTCTTTTTGATGTTAACAGAAGTAGTAAAACTATATGTAGTAATCTGAAATCACTCATGTCATATATATTACTTTCAAAAATCCACTGTTGTTGTTTAGTTGCTAAATTGTGTCTGACTCTTTTGCAACCCCATGGACTGTAGCTCACCAGGCTCCTCTGTCCATGGGACTTCTCAGACAAGAATACAGGAATGGGTTGTCATTTCCTTCTCCTGGGGATCTTCCTGATTCAGGGATTGAACCCATATCTCCTGCATTGGCAGGCAGACTCTTTACTGCTGAGCCACCTGGGAATCCCCTTAAGAAATGTACACACTACTGTACACACATTTAAAATGGATAATCAACAAGACCCTATCGTATAGTCATGGAAATCTGCTCCATGTTATGTGGCAGCATGGATAGGAGGGGGTTTTAGGGAGAATGGATACATGTATGTGTGTGGCTGAATTCCTTCACTGTTCACCTGAAACTACTGCAGTGTTGTTAATTGCCTATACCTGAATACAAAATAAAAAATTCAAAGTGTGGAAAAAATGGTACACATTAAAAAAGAGTTAAAAAAGTAAGTTAGAATTTTACTTTTCTTCCCTCAAAGGCTAAATATCAAACTGATTGACGACCACAGACTTTCAGACAAATCTCCAGAGTTCAAATTCCATCTTCATTTTACATTGTCCAAGTGATCTTGAGTAGATTACTTATTTATGATTCACTTTCTATGACTTTTAGTAAATTAATAAATCTCTTTAAATTCAGTTTCCCCATCTACAAAATAAAATAATATATAAACCATAGGATATTTAGGAGGCACTAAATGTAAGCAAAGCCCTTGGAACTTTGCCTGGCACACAATAGATACTCTGTGTGTTTGCTTTAATTCTCACCACTATTTAATTCCATTAAGTTATACATTTTAGTTTCTTTTTGAGTTCATTTTCTTTGAGAATATTCCTTATCCCTTCAATTTATACTTAGCTTATTATTTTCTCCTATTCTTCTCTTCAGGGACAAGCATTATAGGTCCCTAGACTTCTATGTTTTCACTTTTATTTTCTCACAAGTACTTTTTTAAAAATAAAGTTAAAAGTTACATCTAGTGAGATGTGCAGATCTCAAATGTGATATTCAAAAAGTTTGACAAACAGATATCAAAACACAGAACATTTTAATTGCTGCACAATATCTCCAACATGTTCCTTCTTAGTCACTAACCCTTCATGAAACAGTCACAAATTTCATTTCTGTTACTATGCTCAGTGTGTGCTCAGTCAAGTCTAACTCTTTGTGACTGCATGAACGGTAGCCCACCAAGCTCCTCTGTCCATGGGGTTCTCCAAGCAAGAATACTTGAGTGGTTGCATTTCCTACTCCAGGAGATGTTCCTGACTCAGGGATCAAAAGTGCAGCTCCTGAGTCTCCTGCATTGGCAGGCAGATTCTTCACCATTGTGCCACCTGGCTATTACTCTAGGTTTATTTATTAGCATTCCATGCAAATTCATAAAAAAAACTGGAATAGCAATACTCATATCAGACAAAATAGACTTTAAAACAAAAAACTGTTAAAACAGAAAAAGAAGGACACTAAATAATGATTAAGAGTTCAACCCAAGAAGAAGATATAACAATTATAAATATATACACACCCAACATAGGAGTACCTCAATATTTAGGGAAAATACTAATAAACATAAAATGAAAACTAATAATAACACAATAATAGTGGGGGAATTTAATACTCTGTTTTCATCAGCAGACAGATCATCTGAACAGAAAATTAACAAGAAAACATAGGCCTTAAATGACACTTTCAATTCAGTTCAGTTCAGTCGCTCAGTCGTGTCCGACTCTTTGTGATCCCATGAATCACAGCACACCAGGCCTCCCTGTCCATCACCTTATACAGCATTCCACTCAAAAGCAGCAGACTCCACATTCTTCTCAAGTGCACATGGAGCATTCTCCAGGATTGACCACATGCTGGGCCACAAAGCAAGCCTTGGTAAATTGCTGAAATTATATCAATTGTCTTTTCTGATCACATTGCTATGCGATTAGAAATAAACTACAAGAAAAGAATTCTAGAAAACACCAATACATGGTACATAAACAGTATGCTGCTCAACAACCATTAGGTCACTGAAGAAATCAAAGAGGAAATTCAAAAATTCCTAGAGACAAATGAAAATGAAAGCACAACAGTCCAAAACTTATGGGATATGGCAGCAGCAGTTCTGGGAGGGAAGATTATAACAATCTTACCTCAGGAAATAAGAAAAATCTCAAGTAAACAATCTAACCTTACACCTAAAACAACAAGAGAAAGAAGAACAAAATCTAAAAGTTAGTAGAAGGAAGGAAACTATAAAGATCAGAGCAGAAATAAATGAAATAGAGATAAAGAAAATAATTGAAAAGATCAATGAAACTAAAAGCTGGTTCTTTGAAAAGATAAACAAAATTGTTAAATTTTTAGCCAGACTCTTCAAGAATAAATGGGAAAAGACTCAAATCAATAAAATTAGAAGTGAAAAAGGAGAACTTAAAACTGTTCCACAGAAGTATCAAGGATCATAAGAGGGTACTATGAAAAACTGTATGTCGATAAAATGGACAACCTGGAAGAAATGGACAAATTATTAAAAAGATACAGCCTCACTAGACTAAACGAAGGATAAACAGAAATATGAACAAACCATTAAAAAGCACTGAAATTAAGAAATTAAAATCCCAAATAGTGTGATTAAAAACCTCCCAACAAACAAAACTCCAGGACCTGGCAGCTTCACAAGTGAATATTATCAAACATTTAAAGAAGAGTTAACACCTAGCCTTCTGAAATTGTTCCAAAAAATTGCAGAGGAAGGAAAACTTCCAAACTCATTTTATGAGGCCACCATCACCCTGATGACAAAACCAGACAAAAATACCATAAAAAAGAAAATTACAGGCCAATATCACTGATAAACATAGATGCAAATATTCTCAACAAAATACTAGCAATTCATATCTAATAATACATTAAAAAGATTATACACAATGATCAAATGGGATTCATCCCAAGGATGCAAGGGTTTTTCAACATCTGAAAATCAATCAGTGTAATACATCACACTTCAACAATTTGCAGAATAAAAACCATATGATCATCTCAATAGATGCTGAAAAAACTTTTGACAAAACTCAGCATGCATTTTGATAGAAACTCTCCAGAAAGAGGGCATAGAGGATATATGCCTCAATATAAAAAAAGGCCAAATGCCACAAACCTACAACTAGCATCATATTCAATGGTGAAAAGCTGAAAGCATTCCCTCGAAGATCAGGAACAAGACAAGGATGTCCCACTCTAACCACTTTTATTCAACATAATTTTAGAAGTCTTAGTTACAGCAGTCAGAGAAGAGAAGCAAAAGGAATCCAAATTGGAAAAGAAGTTAAACTATCACTGTTTTTAGATAACATGGTGATAAATCTGTAGGATTTAGAAGATCCTACAGATGGTACCAGAAAACAGCTAGAACTTTTCAATGAATTTGATAATGTTGCAGAAATCTGTTGCATTTTTATACTAAAAATGAAAGACCAAAAAGAGAAATTCAAGAAGCAATACCATTTACTATCACATCAGAAAGATTAAAATACCTAGGAACAAACTTACCTGAGGAAACAAAAGACCTGTACTCCAAAAACTATAAGATGCTGATGAAAGAAATAAAAGAAGACATAAACAGAAAGGTACACTATGTTCATGGATTATAAGAATCAATATTGTCAAAATGACTATACTATTCAAGGCAATCATCAGGTTCAATGTAATCTCTGTCAAATTATCAATGGCATTTTTCACAGAACTAGATAAAAAAAATTCAAAATTTGTATGGAAACACAAAAGATCCCAAATAGCCAAAGTAATATTGAAATACAGAGCTGAAGGAGTCAGGCTCCCTGACTCCAGACTAGACTACGAAACTACAGGCATTAAAACAGTGTGGTACTGGCACAAAAATAGAAATATAAACCAATGGAACAGGATAGAAAACCTAGAAATAAGCCCATGCACCTATAGTCAATTAATCTATGATAAAGGAAGCAAGACTACACAATGCTGGGAAGACAGTCTTATCAACAAATGATGGGAAAACTGGACAACCACATGTAAAAAAAAAAAAAAATAAGCCCATGCACCTATAGTCAATTAATCCATGATAAAGGAAGCAAGACAACACGATGCTGGGAAGACAGTCTTATCAGCAAATGATGGGAAAACTGGACAACCACATGTAAAAAAAAAATGGAATTATTCTTTAGCTCCATAAACAAAAATAATCTCAAAATGGATTAAAGACCTAAATGTGAGACCAGACGCTATAAAACTCCTAGAGGAGAACATAGGTAGAAGACCCTCTAACATAAATTACAGGAATATCTTTTTTGATCCATCTCCCTGAATAATGGAAATAAAAATAAATAAATGAGACTTACTTAAACTCAAAAACTTTTGCACAGCAAGTGAAGTGAAGTCACTCAGTTGTGTCTGACTCTTTGAAAACTCATGGACTGTATTAGTCCATGGCATTCTTTAGGCCAGGATACTGCCTAACGTGGTTATCCTTTCCCTTCTCCAGGGGATCTTCCCAACCCAGGGATTGAACCCAGGTCACCCGCACTGCAGATGGATTCTTTACCTGCTGAACCACAAGGGAAGCCCAAGAAAACTGGAGTGGGTATCCTACCTCTTCTAAAGGCGATCGTCCCAACCCAGGAATTGAACTGGGGTCTCCTGAATTGCAGGTGGATTCTTTACCAACTGAGCTATATCAGGGAAGCCCTGTACAGCAAAGGAAACAATAAACAGAAGAGAAGATAACCACAAATTAGGATAAAATATTTGCTAATGATATGACTGATAAGGGATTAGTCTACAAAATTTACAAACAGTTCTTATGATGTTTAACTAACAAAGGAAATAGCCCACTCAAAAATGGGCAGAATATCTGGACAGATATTTCTCCAAAGAGGACATACAGATGGCCAAGAGGCATGAAAATATGTTCAACATCGCTAGCTATTCGATAAATGAAAATCTAAACTATAATGAGATATTACTTCACACCAGTCAGAATGGATATTTTATATATATATATATATATACACAAAATCCACAAACAACAAATGTTGGAGAGGGTGTGGAGAGAAGGGAACCCTTCCACACGTTTGATGTAAATGTAAACTGGTATAGCCACTATAGAGAACAGTCTGGATCATTCTTTAACCTAAAAATAGAGCTACCATATGACCCTGCCATCTCACTCCTAAGCATATATCCAGAGAAAACATGATCTGAAAGGATAAATGCACACCAAGATTTATTGCAGCATTGTTTCCAATAGCCAAGACATGGAAGCAACCTAAAGGTCCATCCAAAGAGGAATGGATAGAGATGTGGTAATATATACGATGGAATATTACTCATCCATTAACAAGAATTAAATAATGCCATTTGCAGCAACATGGATGAACCTACACAATGTCATACTGAGTGAATTAAGCTAGACAGAGAAGGAGAAATATCATATGACACCGCTTATGTGTGGAATCCAGTGGACCACATTCTCTACCGCACAATTGCACTCATCTCACACGCTAGTAAAGTCATGCTCAAAATTCCAAGCCAGGCTTCAGCAATATGTGGACCATGAAATTCCAGATGTTCAAGCAGGTTTTAGAAAAGGCAGAGGCACCAGAGATCAAATTGCCAACATCCGCTGGATCATGGAGAAAGCAAGAGAGTTTCAGAAAAACATCTATTTCTGCTTCATTGACTATGCCAAAGCCTTTGGCTGTGTGGATCACAATAAACTATGGAACATTCTGAAAGAGATGGGAATCCCAGACCACCTGACCTGCCTCTTGAGAAACCTGTATGCAGGTCAGGAAGCAACAGTTATAACTGGACATGGAACAACAGACTGGTTCCAAATAGGAAAAGCAGTACATCAAGGTTGTATATTGTCATCCTGCTAATTTAACTTATATGCAGAGTACATCATGAGGAACGCTGGGCTGGAAGAAGCACAAGCCGGAATCAAGATTGCCGGGAGAAATATCAATAACTTCAGATATGCAGATGGCCACCACCCTTATGGCAGAAAGTGAAGAGGAACTAAAAAGTCTCTTGATGAAAGTGAAAGAGGAGAGTGAAAAGGTTGGCTTGAACCTCAACATTCAGAAAACTAAGACCATGGTATCTGGTCCCATCAACTTCATGGGAAATAGATGGGGAAACAGTGGAAACAGTGGCAGACTTTATTTTCTTAGGCTCCAAAATCACTGCAGATGCTGATTGCAGTCTTGAAATTAAAAGACTCTTGTTCTATGAAGACCTACAAGACCTTTTAGAACACCCCAAAAAGATGTCCTTTTCATTATAGGGGACTGGAATGCAAAAGTAGGAAGTCAAGAAACACCTGGAGTAACTGGCAAATTTGGCCTTGGAGCACGGAATGAAGCAGGGCAAAGGCTAATAGAGTTTTGTTAAGAGAATGCACTGGACATAGCAAACACCCTCTTCCAAAAACACAAGTGAAGACTCTACACATGGACATTACCAGATGGTCAACACCGAAATCAGATTGATTATATTCTTTGCAACCAAAGATGGAGAAGCTGTATACAGTTAGCGAAAACAAGACCAGGAGCTGACTGTTGCTCAGATCATGAAATCCTCATTGCCAAATTCAGACTTAAATTGAAGAAAGTAGGGAAAACCACTAGACCATTCAGATATGACCTCAATCAAATCCCTTATGATTATACAGTGGAAGTGAGAAATAGATTTAAGGGACTAGATCTGATTGATAGAGTGCCTGATGAACTCTGGATAGAGGTTCGTGACATTGTACAGGAGACAGGGACCAAGACCATCCCATGGAAAAGAAATGCAGAAGAGCGAAATGGCTGTCTGAGGAGGCCTTACAAATAGCTGTGAAAAGAAGAGAGGCAAAAAGCAAAGGAGAAAAGGAAAGATATAAGCATCTGAATGCAGAGTTCCAAAGAATAGCAAGGAGAGATAAGAAAGACTTCCTCAGTGATCAATGCAAAGAAATAGAGGAAAACAACAGAATAGTAAAAACAAGAGACCTCTTCAAGAAAATTAGAGATTCCAAGGGAACATTTCATGCAAAGATGGGCCCGATAAAGGACAGAAATGGTATGGACCTAAGAGAAGCAGAAGATATTAAGAAGAGGTGGCAGGAATACACAGAAGAACTGTACAAAAAAGATCTTCACGACCAAGATAGTCATGATAACGTGATCACTGACCTAGAGCCAGACATTTTGGAATGTGAAGTCAAGTGGGCCTTAGAAAGCATCACTACTAACAAAGCTAGTGGAGGTGATGGAATTCCAGTAGAGCTATTTCAAGTCTTGAAAGATGATGCTGTGAAAGTGCTGCACTCAATATGCCAGCAGATTTGGAAAACTCAGCACTGGCCACAGGACTGGAAGAGGTCAGTCTTCATTCCAATCCCAAAGAAAGGCAATACCAAAGAATGCTCAAACTACCGCACAATTGCACTCATCTCACACGCTAGTAAAGTCATGCTTAAAATTCTCCAAGCCAGGCTTCAGCAGTATATAAACCGTGAACTCCCAGATGTTCAAGCAGGTTTTAGAAAAGGCAGAGGCACCAGAGATCAAATTGCCAACATCCGCTGGATCATGGAGAAAGCAAGAGAGTTTCAGAAAAATATCTATTTCTGCTTCATTGACTATGGCAAAGCCTTTGACTGTGTGGATCACAATAAACTGTGGAACATTCTGAAAGAGATGGGAATTCCAGACCACCTGACCTGCCTCTTGAGAAACCTGTATGCAGGTCAGGAAGCAACAGTTATAACTGGACATGGAACAACAGACTGGTTCCAAATAGGAAAAGGTGTACGTCAAGGTTGTATATTGTCACCTTGCTTATTTAACTTATATGCAGAGTACATCATGAGGAATGCTGGGCTGGAAGAAGCACAAGCTTGAATCAAGATTGCTGGGAGAAATATCAATACCTCAGATACGCAGATGACACTACCCTTATGGCAGAAAGTGAAGAGGAACTCAAAAGCCTCTTGATGAAAGTGAAAGAGGAGAGTGAAAAGGTTGGCTTGAAGCTCAACATTCAGAAAACAAAGATCATGGCATCTGGTCCCATCACTTCATGGGAAATAGATGGGGAAACAGTGGAAACAGTGTCAGACTTTATTTTTTTGGGCTCCACAATCACTGCAGATGCTGATTGCAGCCATGAAATTAAAAGACGCTTGCTCCTTGGAAGGAAAGTTATGACCAACTTTGATAGTATATTAAAAAGCAGAGACATTACTTTGCCAACCAAGGTCCGTCTAGTCAAGGCAATGGTTTTTCCCGTGGTCATGTATGGATGTGAGAGTTGGACTGTGAAGAAAGCTGATCGCCGAAGAATCGATGCTTTTGAACTGTGGTATTGGAGAAGACTCTTGAGAGTCCCTTGGACTGCAAGGAGATCCAAGCAGTCCATTCTAGAGGAGATCACTCCTGGGTGTTCATTGGAAGGTCTGATGCTGAAGCTGAAAGTCCAATACTTTGGCCACCTCATGCGACGAGTTGACTCACTGGAAAAGACTCTGATGCTGGGAGTGATTGGGGGCCGGAGGAGAAGGGGATGACAGAGAAGGAGATGGTTGGATGGCATCACTGACTCGATGGACGTGAGTTTGAATGATCTCCAGGATTTGGTGATGGACAGGGAGGCCTGGCATGCTGTGATTCATGGGGTCACAAAGAGTTGGACATGACTGAGCAATTGAACTGAACTGAACTGATATATGGAATCAAAAAAGAAATGATACAAATGAACTTAATTACAAAATAGGAAGCGACTCACAGACTTAGAAAACAACCTTTGGTTGCCAGGGGTAAGGGATAGCTAGGAAGTTTGGGAAGGTCATGTACACAGCTCTATATTTAGAGTGGATAACCAAGAAGGACATATTATATAGCACATGGAACTCTACTCAGTGTTATGTGCCAGCCTGTTTGAGAGGGGATTTTGGGGGGAATGGATACATACTGAGCCCCTTTGCTGTTCACCTGATACTACTGAATCTGGCTTCTTTTATCAGCATACCACTGTTGGATCCATCCATGTATTAATATAGTGCATGTTTGCATGCTCATTCTCTCACTTGTGTCCAACTCTTTGCAACCCCATGGACTGTACCCTGCCAGGTTCTATTCATGGGATTTTTCAGGCAAGAATACTGGAGTGGGTTGCCATTTCCTCCTCCAGGGGATTTTCCCAACCCAGGGATTGAACCCAGATCTTCTGCATTGGCAGGCAGATTCTTTATCACCGACTCACCTGGAAAACCCCTGTATTAGTATAGTAGTTCATTTTATCTTACTGCTGAGTAGTGCATTATGTACTTGGAACATACCCATTCCCTTGTTGATAGAATTTAGATTGTTTCCTGCTTTTGGCTATACTGAATAAAGCTGTCATAAACATTCCTTGTACAGTGCCTTTTGAGACATGTTTTTATTACTTTTGAGTTAAAATCTAGAAGTACAATTGCTGGGTCATAAGTATGTGTTTATTTTTAAAGAAACTACCCAACTATTTTCCAGAGTAGTTGCACTCCTTCTCACTTTAAAGAGCAATGCATGAAAATTCTGTTTGCTCTGTAGCCTGTACAACTTTTGGTGTTGCCAATTTTTTGTTATATTGACCATTTTTTTTCAAATTTATAGTGATATCTCACTATGGTTTTGATTTGTATTTCTATGACAATGAATAAGATTAGACATTTTTTCCTTCTGCTTTTTAAATGTTTTGTGTATTTTATAAGTGTTGAAGTCTTTTCCACATTTTATATGTCCTGAGTTGTGAGTGTTTCAAAATATTCTTAATAGATTCCTTTGTTAGATATATGAACTGTAAGTATATTATTCTTTTCTGTTAATATTTCTAGCTGTTTAATTTCTAACTGGTGTATTCTGATAGGCAAATGTGTTCAACTTTCAGTAAGTTTATATAATCAACATATATTTTCAAGGTTCATCCTATGCCCTCTGTAAGAAAATTTGCCAGGTTCAAAGTTGCACAGATATTCTCCTATGTTGTTTCCTAATAGCTTCATTGTTTTAGTTTTTAAAATTGTAGTCTCCTTTCTACCTTTAATTCATATTTGCTGTGATACAAAATAGAAGATAAGTTTCTTTTTCCATACAGATATTTGGAAAATATCTTCCTTCTGTACTGAATTTATCTATCACGCTTTTCATCTATTCCTAATTCACTAAGACAGTTTTTAATCACAAATAGATATGCTGTTGCCGCTGCTGCTGCTAAATTGCTTCAGTTGTGTTTGATTCTGTGTGACCCCATAGACAGCAGCCCACCAGGCTCCTCTGTCCCTGGGATTCTCCAGGCAAGAATACTGGAGTGGGTTGCCATGTCCTTCTCCAATGCATGAGAATGAAAAGTGAAAGTGAAGTCGCCCAGTTGTGTCTGACTCTTTTCAACCCCATAGACGGCAGCCCACCAGGCTCTTCCATCCATGGGATTTTCCAGGCAAGAGTACTCGAGTAGGTTGCCATTTCCTTCTCCACAAATAGATATGATATTTTGTCAAATATTTACATATTTATTACAAATAATTAGTGCATAAATGTGATGAATTACATTGACTTTTGTATGCTAAAACAACCTTGCATTCCTAGATTAAATCATACATCATGGTGTTGAATTCTTTTCCAATATTCCTAACTTCAATTGCATAAAATTTTACATGGAATTTTTGCATCTATGTTCAGCAGGATTATTGATCTGGATTTAACATTCTCTTAAAGAATATTAGTCTGGGTCTTTGCTTTATGATTAAATGGATTCATAAGGTGAGTGGAGAAATTATTCCATTATATTCTATTTTTAATAGATGAATTTTGTATAGGATTAATATTTCTTTACTAAATATTTGGTGTAAATCACAAGTGAAAGCATCCTGTCCTAGGGTTTTCTTTATGGAAAATGTAATTTTGTTCAATTAAAATTATATTCTTTATTATTTTTTACAAATTATATGCTTTAATTGAAAACAGTATATCTATTTTAAAAATGTTTATTGGTGTATATTCAATTTACAATGTTGTGTTAGTTTCAGGTGTACAGCAAAATCAATCAATTACACACACACATCTCACCACTATATTTTAGATTATTTTCTCAGGACATTACAGAATACTGAACAAAGTTTTCTATGCTATAAAGTAGTTTCTTATTATTTACTTATTTTACATATGGTAGAGTGAATATGTCAATTCCAATCTAATTTATCCCTCCCCTGGGAGGGGTGGGATAAATGTTTACATTCCCACCAACAGCCCCTGGTAATCATAAGTTGTTTCCACATCTGTGACTCTACTTCTGCTTTGTAAATAAGTTCATTAGTACCATTTTTTTTTTTTAGATTCCACATACAAGCAATATCATATCATATTTCTTTTTCTCTACCTGACTTACTTCACTAGTAAGACATTCTCTAGGTCCATCCATGTTGCTGCAAAAGGCATTATTCTTTTTTATGACTGAGTAATGTTCTACTGTATATATGTATGACATTTTTATCCATTTCTCTGTTGACAGACATTTAGGTTGCTTCCATGTCCTGGCTAGTGTAAACAGAGCTTCAATGAACATTGGGGTGCATGTATTGCTTCAAATTATGGTGTTCTGTTCCATGGGATCGCAAAGAATCGGACATGACTGAGTGACTTGTGGATACATGTCTAGGAGTAGGATTGCAGGGTCATACAGTAGGTCTATTTTTTTATTGTAAGAAAGCACCATACTGATCTTCCTAGTGACTGTACTGGTTTACATTCCCACTAACAGTATAAGAGGGCTCCCTTCTCTCCACACCTTCTCCAGTGTTTATTGTTTGTAGAGTACATGATGGCCCTTCTGACAGTTGTGAGAATGTAGCTTTGATTTGAATTTCTCTAATAATTAGTGATGTTGAACATCTTTTCACGCACTTTTAAACCATCTGTATGTCTTCTTTGGAGCAATGTTTGTTTAGATCCTCTGCCCACATTTTCATTTTTTATTATTATATTGACCTGCAAAAGCTATTGATATATTTTAGAAATTAATCCCCTGTCAGTTGCCTTGTTTGCAAATATTTTCTCCCATTCTGATGACTGTCTAATCATGTTGTTTATGGTTTCCTTTGCTATGAAAAAATTTTTAAGTTTAATTAGGTCTTATATATTTTTTCTATTTTATTAATTTAGAACATGGATTGAAAAATATCTCACTTCATTTTATGTCAAAGAGTGTTCTGCCTGTGTTTTCCTCCAAGAGTTTTATACTATCCAGCCTTAGATTTGGGTCTTTAATCCTTTTTGAGTTGATCTTTGTGTATCAAGTTAGGGGGTGTTCTAATTTCATTCTTTTACATGTAGCTGTTCAGGATTTCCAGTGCCACTTATTGAGGAGACCGTCTTTTCTCCATTGTACTAATATATTTTTGCCTCCTCTGTCACATGTTAGGTGATCGTAAGTATATGGGCTTATCTTCTGTTTCACTGATCTATATTTCTGGTTCTGTGCAGTGCCATACTGTTTTGATGACTGTATCTTTGTAGTATAGTCTGAAGTCAGGAAGCCTGATTTCTGCAGCTTCGTTTTTCTTTCTTGAGATTGCTTTAGCTGTTTGTGGTCTTCTGTTTCTAGAGTTCCTATTTTCTCAAGAAATTTGTTCATTTCATATAACTTATTGGCATAACATTGTTCATAATGGCCATGTTGTCTTAATAATCTCTGTGGGATCTGTACTGTTATCCTTTTCTCTGATATTTTTATTTGTACTGTTTACTTCTTTTCTAAGTTAGACTTCAGTTCAGTTCAGTCTCTCAGTTGTGTATGACTTTTTGCGACCCCATGAATCATGGCACACCAGGATTACAGGGATTTATTAATTGTACCAATATTTTCATAAAATTCTAGATTTGCTTTTTTTCCATTGTTCCTTTTTTTTCTATTTGTTATTTTTTATAATTTCATTTATTCCACTGATTTTGGTTCCAGTTTCTTTATTTTTTAGCTCTAAAAGTGGAAATATACTTCATTGCTTCCTTTCTCCTTTTCTAATATACACCTTCAAAGCTATATATTTTTTTCTGTGAGATATTTTTGTTTTGCTTCCATGTTTTTGCTATTGGGGACGTTACTTTCAATCTCATTGCCTTCCATTAAAATTATCTGTGCTGTTTCTTGTATGCTTTTAGAATGTTTTCTACATATTTTGACATTGTATGGGATTATATACTATATCTCCTCCTATGTCTCTTGTTAGCCTAAAATATTCTTATCTGTTGTATTTCAACTTCAGGTATTAAGAAGAAGCATGTTTTAGCCATTCTCATCGGAGAAGGCAATGGCAAGCCACTCCAGTACTCTTGCCTAGAAAATCCCATGGATGGAGGAGCCTGGTAGGCTGCAGTCCGTGGGGTTGCTAAGGGTTGGACACGACTGAGCAACTTCACTTTCACACATTGGAGAAGGAAATGGCAACCCACTCCAGTGTTCTTGCTTGGAGAATCCCAGGGACAGGGGAGCCTGGTGGGCTTCCGTCTATGGGGTCACACAGAGTCGGACACGACTGAAGTGACTTAGCAGCAGCAGCAACAGACATTCTCATCCAGTCCTTTGGCTCTTCAAATGTCTAGTAATTTCTTACCTCTACAATGAAAATTTCTTCTGTCCCTCTCTCTAGTTTCCACGAGTGGGACCTTGATTAACAGCACTGCTAGTCTCTCACTGTCTCCTCTCTCAGTCTCCTCAAGGGAAAGAGAAAATAATCTGACTGGTATTTTGGAGCAGGATCAGATACAAAGGTTCAGCTCTTTATGGTTTCTCTTTTTAAGATTGGTCTGTCACCTCTGTTTTGCTCTGGACCCATAAAACTCAGGGATACTGGTTCTTTACCTGCTAGGAGAGGCTTACATGTGTCCAGTGCTGCCTGTGCTGAGGTATGTGAAAGTTGCTTAGTCATGCCCAATTCTTTGCAACCCCACGGACTATACTGTCCATCAGTCCTTGAAATTCTCCAGGAAGGAATACTGAAGTAGGTAGCCTTTCCCTTCTCCAGGGCATCTTCCCAACCCAGGGATTGAATCCATGTCTCCCTCATTGCAGGTGAATTGTTTACCAGCTGAGCCACCAGGGAAGCCCAAGAATACTGGAGTGGGTTCAAATTCAGTTCAGTTCAGACTCTCAGTCATGACCGACTCTTTGCAACCCCATGAATCACAGCACGCCAGGCCTCCCTGTCCATCACCAACTCCGGAGTTCACTCAAACTCATGTCCATTGAGTCGGTGATGCCATCCAGCCATCTCATCCTCTGTCGTCCCCTTCTTCTCCTGCCCCCAATCCTTCCCAGCATCAGAGTCTTTTCCAGTGAGTCAACTCTTCACATGAGGTGGCCAAAGTATTGGAGTTTCAGCTTTAGCATCAGTCCTTCCAATGAACACCCAGGATTGATCTTCCTTAGAATGGACTGGTTGGATCTCCTTGCAGTCCAAGGGACTCTCAAGAGTCTTCTCCAGCACCACAGTTCAAAAGCATCAATTCTTCGGCGATCAGCTTTCTTCACAGTCCAACTCTCACATCCATACAGGACCACTGGAAAAACCATAGCCTTGACTAGACGGACTTTTGTTGGCAAAATAATGTCTCTACTTTTTAAAATACTATCTAGGTTGGTCATAACTTTCTTTCCAAGGAGTCTTTTAATTTCAAGGAGTCTTTTAACTTCAAGGAGTCTTTAATTTCAAGGAGTCTTTTAATTTCAAGACTGCAATCAGCATCTGCAGTGATTTTGGAGCCCAAGAAAATAAAGTCTGACACTGTTTTCACTGTTTCCCAATCTATTTCCCATGAAGTGATGGGACCAGATGCCATGATCTATGTTTTCTGAATGTTGAGCTTCAAGCCAACCTTTTCACTCTCCTCTTTCACTTTCATCAAGAGGCTTTTTAGTTCCTCTTTACTTTCTGCCATAAGGGTGGTGTCATCTGCATATCTGAGGTTATTGATATTTCTCCTGGCAATCTTGATTCCAGCTGTGCTTCTTCCAGCCCAGCGTTCCTCATGATGTACTCTGCATAGAAGTTAAATAAGCAGGGTGACAATATACAGCCTTGATGTACTCATTTTCCTATTTGGAACCAGTCTGTTTTTCCATGTACAGTTCTAACTGTTGCTTCCTGACCTACATACAGGCTTCTCAAGAGGCAGGTCAGGTGGCCTGGTATTCCCATCTCTTTCAGAATTTTCCACAGTTTATTGTGATCCACACAGTCAAAGGCTTTGGCATAGTCAATGAAGCAGAAATAGATGTTTTTCTGGAATTCCCTTGCTTTTTCCATGATCCAGTGGATGTTGGCAATTTGATCTCTGGTGCCTCTGCCTTTTCTAAAACCTGCTTGAACATCTGGGAGTTCACGGTCCACATATTGCTGAAGCCTGGCTTGGAGAATTTTGAGCATGACTTTACTAGCGTGTGAGATGAGTGCAATTGTGCGGTAGTTTGAGCATTCTTTGGCATTGCCTTTCTTTGGGATTGGAATGAAGACTGACCTTTTCCAGTCCTGTGGCCAGTGCTGAGTTTTCCAAATTTGCTGGCATATTGAGTGCAGTACTTTCACAGCATCATCTTTCACGATTGAAATAGCTCAACTAGAATTCCATCACTTCCACTTTGTTCGTAGTGATGCTTTCTAAGGCCCACTTGACTTCACATTCCAAGATGTCTGGCTCTAGGTGAGTGATCACACCATCGTGATTATCTTGCTCGTGAAGGTCTTTTTTGTACAGTTCTTTGTGTATTCTTGTCACCTCTTCTTAATATCTTCTGCTTCTGTTAGGTGCACACCATTCTGTCCTTTATTGAGCCCATCTTTGCATGAAATGTTCCCTTGGAATCTCTAATTTTCTTGAAGAGATCTCTTGTTTTTCCTATTCTGTTGTTTTCCTCTATTTCTTTGCATTGATCACTGAGGAAGACTTTCTTATCTCTCCTTGCTATTCTTTGGAACTCTGCATTCAGATGCTTATATCTTTCCTTTTCTCCTTTGCTTTTCACTTCTCTTCTTTTCACGGTTATTTGTAAAGCCTCCTCAGATAGCCATTTTGCTTTTTTGCATTTCTTCTCCATGGGGATGGTCTTGGTCCCTGTCTCCTGTACAGTGTCATGAACCTCCATCCATATTTCATCAGGCACTCTATCTATCAGATCTAGTCCCTTAGAGTGTGTAGCCTATCCTTTTTCCAGAGGATATTCCGGATCCATGAATAGAACCAGGGTCTCCTGCATTGCAGGCAGATTCTATGCTGAAATATCTTAAGTCTTTAATTCTGGGCTCTGTTAAGTCACCCTCTATCCTGGACTTTGTTGACAATAAAGCTTATATTTTCATTTTCATGTGTTTCTTTTTATATCTCTTTGTTGTTTCATAAATAAACAAAAATAAGAAAATTTATTATTTCCATAAAATCTAAGCATCATTTTTCAGATGGCTTTTTAAATATTACCTCTTCTAAGAGTCCTTGCCACATAATTCATTTAGCACCTACATATTGTTCTTTCATTGTGTCCTCTATATCTTTATTATAGTGATTAATACAAGCTGTAATTATCTATTTCCTTCCTTATTTGTCTATTGCTCCTTTTCTCTATTACATTTTTAATTGTAATAATAAAACAAAGCTAACACAGTTTAAAGATTACATTTTAACCTTTTAAAGTGTATCAGTTCAGTTCAGTTCAGTCGCTTAGTCGTGTCCAACTCTTTGTGACCCCATGAATCGTATCACGCCAGGCCTCCCTGTCCATCACCAACTCCCAGAGTTCACTCAAACTCATGTCCATCGAGTCGGTGATGCCATCCAGCCATCTCATTGTCTGTCGTCCCCTTCTCCTCCTGCCCCCAATCCCTCCCAGCATCAGGGTCTTTTCCAATGAGTCAACTCGTTGCATGAGGTGGCCAAAGTATTGGAGTTTCAGCCTCAGCATCAGTCCTTCCAATGAACACCCAGAACTGGTCTCCAATAGGATAGACTGGTTGGATCTCCTTGCAGTCCAAGGGACTCTCAAGAGTCTTTTCCAACGTCAGTGGTTTTTAGTACAGCCACACGCAGCCATCACTACTACCTAATTCAAAAACATTTCAATACTCCAAAAACAAACTTTCGGCCCATTAAGTAAACTCCTCATTCCCATTTCTCCATCTCCCTTGTTCCTTGGCAACCAGTAATCTACTTTCAGTCCCTGTGGATTTGTCTATTATGGACATTTCATACAAATGGAATTACGTGTGACTTTTTGTGCCTTGTTTTCTATTAACATTGTTTTCAAGGTTCATAAAGGCTATAGCATGTATTAAGACTATTTTTATGGCTGAATGATATTGCATGTATTAATATATCAGTTGATTTACAACTTTTTGGCTATTGTGAAAAACACTGCTATGAATATTTGGGTACAAATTTTTATGTGAATAGATGTTTTCACTTCACTTGGGTTAGTTACTTTGTTTCACTTTTTGGGAAACCACCAAATTGTTTTTCCCAGCAATTGAGCCATTTTATATTTCCACCATCAATACATCTCCAACATATTTTAAACTTCACGAGGGTAAGGACCTAGGGCAAAAAGCCTGATACACAGAATATTCTTGAATCAGATATGTGGTTAAATAAAGGAATAAATAAATGAAATGGTTTAGATGCTTTCCAAAGCTATATTCCTAGTACATATACAAAGGTATGATAAATGTTTAAAAAACAGTATTATTACTTTTGAATTTGCACTAATTTGGGCCCTTGTCTGCACCATAAAGTTAAAATTGGTTTGAATTATTTAAGTGTCTGCTGATTTCATGGAAAAAAGCCTGATAAAATTGACTCTTACTGGCAGCTACTCAGCCTGCAATAAGAAATATTGGAATATTGAATGATTTGCCAGTCTTTGGAACTGTTTACAGTTACATGAAAAGAACAGCAGCACAAAATTGTGGCTCAGAGGAAGTAACTCCAAACCTCAGCACCTTCAGGATAAACAGCTGAGGTGAATGATGACCTAACCTCAAAGTTACCATCTAGTTAGGTGATGAGAAAATTTCTATCCACCCCAATAAGCCACTAGTCAGAGTCATTTTCCAATCCATCCTCCATCCCTTAGTCCAAATAAAATTTTATGCCATTTTGCTATTATTATTTCTAATTATACATACCGTAGCTTTTAGAATTAAGTTTAAAACCTAATATAGTCTGCAGGATAATTATGTAAAGGCATTTGTGACAGGTTATGCAGTCTATGGAGTTAGATGGTTCTGGTTCATATTTTGGTTCCAACTCTTTCTAGCTAAGTGAGTTTAGAAGATAGTTGTTATTTGAGTCTCAGGTGTTTCATCAGAAACTGGGATAACAGTAACAACATCTGCGTTATGGATTTGTCTCCTGTTAATCTTTTCTCATGGAGAAGGCAATGGCAAGCCACTCTAGCACTCTTGCCTAGAAAATCCCATGGATGGAGGAGCCTAGTAGGCTGCAGTCCACGGGGTCGCTAAGGGTCGGACACGACTGAGCAACTTCACTTTCACTTTTCACTTTCACACATTGGAGAAGGAAATGGGAACCCACTCCATTGTTCTTGCCTGGAGAATCCCAGGGACGGGGAAGCCTGGTGGGCTTCCGTCTATGGGGTCACACAGAGTCGGATGCGACTGAAGTGACTTAGCAGCAGCAATCTTTTCTCATGCCACTCACCTACCTCTTGCTATGTTCCAGTGATACCAGCCTTCTCTTTGCTCCTCAAATATATCATGGTTTTTCTATTTCCTTTTCCTGAGGTATACACTCTATCCAATAGCTGGTCAATATCTTACCATCAGTCTTATCTGATTCTTTCCCATGGAGGTTTCTTTCCTCATAGAAGTTTTCAAAATTATAATTATTCAACTACTTATATAATTATTTGATTTCTGTCTGTATTATTTGCTTGACTGAAAACTCCATTTTGACCATCACTATATCCTTTCTACTAAATGGGTGAATGCTTGAATGGAAGCCATCACATGGATGTGTTTTGAATGAATAAATATAACATTTTAAATGAATTATACTCCAACAAAATGTTTTAAAAAGCAAGCTTTGTCTATGTCATCATCTTGCTGACCTCAGAACATGTCCTGAGCCCCTGAAGATTATTCTTGCATTGATCCTCCAGGGCCTTATCCTATTCCCTTAGTCCTGGACTTCTATGACCATCTCATCTCATAGCTTACCCATTTAATTTAAATCATTATAGCATCCACTCTGACTTCTGTATCCTAGAACCCTTTTTTCATCCTATTTGTTTGGTAAATCATTTAGAGAAACATTTTTGTTCTAATACAACTTGGTTGCTTACATCCTTGGCAAATCTTGGCACTGTGCTTTAGTTTGCACTTCTCATGTCTGCATCTAAATTTTTTCCCTAGGGAAGTCAGTTCCAGATGTATCAAGACATATCCTGACAGCAAAAGGAACATGGAAATAATTTCAGAGTTAGCAATCACAATCCAGTTACAAGATCTAAGACAGGTGACATAATTCTAAGCCCTGGAAGGCTAGCTCTGATTGACACTGGTTCTGAAATTGGATGTAAACATGGGCTCCCAGTGGAACATGTAAGGCAGAGTGAGAAATTTTGGAGGGACTCATGTAGGTCAAGCTATGCCCAAGCAAATGATCCACAAGCAAATAGAACACAACCTTTTTCTCCCTTACAAGTTGGTTTACAGTTGACCCTAAATGTATCAACTTCAAGCACTGTAGTGAACAAGGAATCTATTTCTCTCACTATCTGAAGCATAACTCAAATGTGACAGTAAACATACAACCTGTGGTAAAGGATTTTTTCTAAAATCTTTCAATTTCTGGGTATTTCTCATACTCAAGTTGTGAGGGGCTCTAGTCTCAAAAACCAGCCTGACAAACTTTGCACAAACGAGTTTTGCTTTTGTTTTTAATGTTACAGTCCTTGACTAAGCCTTACTGGGATGATGTTCCTTGAGTGAAATAACCTGTTTAAAACTCTGTCCCAGACACTTTGACTCTATGGCCTCAGCAAGTCACCTATTATTATTATTTTTTTCTTGGATCTCAGTTTGATTTCCATTTAAAAAAAATTAATAGTAAAGTCAGTGGTCTTGCGGTATCATAGTGATTTATTGAAAAGCATGTTTGACAATTTCTGTTGTAGGGACTGCAACACTAACCACAGTGGCATGATATAAAGTGTTAGGTATCTTCAGATACATATTTGAGTGCAGACTAGGAATATGATCTTGTAAAGATGATAAGGATGGTTGATCCATAAACTCTGTCCTATGGAACTTTCAGGACAATGACAGATGTAAGGCATATACAAAAACAATGAGAATATTAACAACAGAGGTTATACTTAAGGGTAAGTATACTGAACTGTCAGACATGCAAGGTGCTACTTGTCCCCTAGGGTGGTTGAAAAGAAGGAATTTTAACATGGCCTACAATTATGGTGGCAGGAAAAACAGAGACTAGGAAACAGCAAAAACATAGGACATAGAATATTGAAGATCATGTTAAATAAGTATTGAGTAGAAGAGACTGTAAATATACCAGTTCAATTAAGAGAAAAATCTGTATTTATGGAGATGAAGCAGGTTACAGCCATATTATCGAAGATTTTGGATACCAGGCTAAAATGTCTAGATTTTATATGCAGGCAATGGATTTCAGTGATAGTTTTTGAAAAGTTGTTTTAAAGGATTAAGCTTCTTATTGGAAGGAAAAGTTGGAGAAGGGAGACATAGTGAGGGGTGTTGTTAGAAAGCTGGGAGACATGGAGACCACCTAATCCAAAATACCTACATTATAATTGAGATAACAGGAAAGGTGACAGTAAAATTGCCCGTGTTTCCTTTTTCATCTGATTTAACTCAGACTGGGTTTCCCTGGTGGCTCAGCTGGTAAAGAATCTGCCTGCAATGCAGGAAACCTGGATTCGGACCCTGGGTTGGGAAGATCCCCTGGAGAAGGGAAAGGTTACCCACTCCTGTATTCTGGCTTGGAGAATTTCATGTACTATATAGTTCATGGGGTCGCAAAGAGTCAGATACAACTGAACGACTTTCACTTCACTTCCCTTAATTGAGACTAGCACAGCATGTGATAAATTTTACATTGTATTCTTCCAAAGAACCCCAAAGGAAAATGGTTAGACTGAGATCAAGGACCTCCAGGTTAATGACAAAGTAAAGGAATATCTGAGCTCTGAGAGGAGAATGCTGTTGATTTCTGTGAACTGCTTCTCTGAATGACATCATCTTCTAGAGAGTGTTGTGCTCTTTCCCTATTATACTTCTGGATACAGTATCTTAGGTATTTGCAATTTATCGAAGATAAAGTCAATATTTCAACAAATTTAGATACTCTCTTCTTCTTTCAATAAAAGAGCATTGGGGCTTGATAACAGGGTACTGAAAACTCTGATGCCAGTATACGCTATTATCACCAAGAAAGCCAAAAAGAAAATGAGCAATAAAATGTAGGAAGAGAAAATACGAGTGAATAATTGGGGTGTTTCTCTCTCTACTGGCTTGAAAATAGTCTGCAAAGACAATCTCAAATGTTCTTACAAAAAGGCAGATACATGGTAACCACTGTCATTCTATCTAGTGGATGTAGGTGATCAGATGTAGAGAGATAAAAACGAAGATAAGCTTCATAAATTCAACAACAGAGGCATTTCAACACTTGGTCAATGCACAATAAGAATAGAGAGATGAAAAGTTTACAATAATCAACCCATTCCTTGATTGCTCAGTGATATTTGCTACTATTTTTTTTAATTTGAAAGACAGTAAAACTTAGATGCAGAGATCACTAACTGACCTTTCCAACATTTTCTTAGGAGTGAGGTTTTAAATAATAGGTCAGCCAATTTGTTGACTTTTTGCAGTATGCTATTCAATTATAGCTACAGAGGAGTATAGGTGTCATTGAATTGTAAGCAATAAAATTATTCATTGAATAGGCACTGACCTAGGCACTTGTTGGGAAATGCAAAAATGAATGATGATCAGTGTTGTAATAAACATGTTATGAGGGGTAGAAGAAAGAGAAAACCCTCTCCACTGGTCTTAGATAAGTGGACTAGTTCTTTATGGAAGTACTGATGTGTTGTGATATGGAGTGGATACTGTAGAATTTGGGAGTTGGATATGGAACTAGATATTATCTCATCAAATAGCTTCCTTAATAGTTCAGTTCAGTTCAGTCGCTCAGTCGTGTCTGACTCATTGCAACCCCATGAACTGCAGCATGCAAGGCCTCCCTATCCATCACCAACTCCTGAAGTCCACCCAAACCCATGTCCATCAAGTCAGTGATGCCATCCAACCATCTCATCCTCTGTCATGCCCTTCTCCTCCTGCCCTCAACTTTACCAACATCAGGGTCTTTTCAAATGAGTTAGCTCTTCACATCAAGTGGCCAAAGTATTGGAGGTTCAGCTTCAACATCAGTCCTTCCAATGAACACCAAGGACTGATCTCCTTTAGGATAGACTGGTTGGATCTTCTTGCAGTCCAAGGGACTCTCAAGAGTCTTCTCCAACACCACAGTTCAAAAGCATCAATTCTTTGGCGTTCAGCTTTCTTTATAGTTCAACTCTCACATCCATACATGACCACTGGAAAAACCATAGCCTTGACTAGATGGACCTTTGTTGGCAAAGTAATGTCTCTGCTTTTTAATATGCTGACTAGGTTGGTCAATGGAAAGAAATAGAGAAAACAACAGAATAGGAAAAACTAGAGATCTCTTCAAGAAAATTAGAGATGCCAAGGGAACATTTCATGCAAAGATGGGCTCGATAAAGGATAGAAATGGTATGGAACTAACAGAAGCAGAAGATATTAAGAAGAGATGGCAAGAATACACAGAATAAGTGTGCAAAAAAGATCTTTATTACCCAGATAATCACGATGGTGTGATCACTCACCTAGAGGCAGACATCTTGGAACGTGAAGTCAAGTGGGCCTTAGGAAGCATCATTACGAACAAAGCTAGTGGAGGTGATGGAATTCCAGTTGAGCTATTTCAAATCCTGAAAGATGATGCTGTGAAAGTGATGCATTCAATATGTCAGCAAATTTGGAAAACTCAGCAGTGGCCACAGGACTGGGAAAGGTCAGTCTTCATTCCAATCACAAAGAAAGGCAATGCCAAAGGATGCTCAAACTACCGCCCAATTGCACTCATCTAACACACTAGTAAAGTCATGGTCAAAATTCTCCAAGCCAGGCTTCAGCAGTACGTGAACCGTGAACTTCCAGATGTTCAAGCTGGTTTCAGAAAAGGCAGAGGAATTGAGATCAAATTGCCAACATTCTGTATCATAGAAAAAACAAGAGGGTTCCAGAAAAACATCTATTTCTGCTTTATTGACTATGCCAAAGCCTTTGACTGTGTGCATCACAATGAACTAGAAAATTCTGAAAGAGATGGGAATACCAGACCACCAGAACTGCCTCTTGAGAAACCTATATGAAGGTCAGGAAGCAACAGTTAGAACTGGACATGAAATAACAGATTGGTTCCAAATAGGAAAAGGAGTATGTCAAGGCTGTATATTGCCCCCTGCTTATTTAACTTTTATGCAGAGTAGAGTACATCATGAGGAACGCTGGGCTGAAAGAAGCACAAGCTGGAATCAATATTGCCGGGAGAAATATCAATAACCTCAGATATGCAGAAGACACCACCTTTACGGCAGAAAGTGAAGAGGAACTAAAAAGCCTCTTGATGAAAGTGAAAGAGGAGAATGAAAAAGTTGACTTAAAGCTCAACGTTCAGAAAACTAAGATCATGGCATTTGGTCCCATCACTTCATGGGTAATAGATGGGGAAACAGTGGAAACAATGGCAGACTTTATTTTTTAGGACTCCAAAATCACTGCAGATGCTGATTGCAGCCATGAAATTAAAAGACGCTTACTCCTTGGAAGGAACGTTATGACCAACCTAGATAGCACATTAAAAAGCAGAGACATTACTTTGCACACAAAGGTCTGTCTAGTCAAGGCTATGGTTTTCCCAGTGGTCATGTATGGATGTGCGAGTTGGACTGTGAAGAAAGTTGAGTGCCGAAGAATTGATGCTTTTGAACTGTGGTATGGGAGAAGACTCTTGAGAGTCCCTTGGACTGCAAGGAGATCAAATCAATCCATTCTAAAGATCATTCCTGGCTGTTCATTGGAAGGACTGATGCTAAAGTTGAAACTCCAATACTTTGGCCACCTCATGCTACGAGTTGACTCATTGGAAAAGACTCTGATGCTGGGAGGGGTTGTGGGCAGGAGAAGAAGGGGACAACAAAGAATGAGATGGCTGGATGGCATCACCAACTCAATGGACTTGAGTCAGTGAACTCCGGGAGCTGGTGATGGACAGGGAGGCCTGGCATGCTGTGATCCATGGGGTCGCAAAGAGTCGTACATGACTGAGCAACTGAACTGAACTGAATTGAACTAGGTTGGTCATTACTTTCCTTCCAAGGAGTAAGCATCTTTTAATTTCATGGCTGCAATCACCATCTGCAGTGACTGTGGAGCCAGGAAAATAAAGTCAGCCAATGGTTCCACTGTTTCCCCATCTATTTGCTGTGAAGTGATGGGACTCGCTGCCATAATCTTAGTTTTCTGAATGTTGAGATTTAAGCCAACTTTTTCACTTTCCTCTTTCACTTTCATCAAGAGGCTCTTTAGTTATTCTTCACTTTCTGCCATAAGGGTGGTGTCATCTGCATATCTGAGGTTATTGATATTTCTCCCAACAATCTTAATAGTATACAATCATAAATATATACCTATGTATTTTGAAAACATTCACAATGTTTTCAAGTATTGATACAGAGTATGTTTTAAATCCACAACTCCAGAGACGTTGAAACTATCACAATCTCCTTGTTATAGATGGGAAAACTAGGATTTATAGAGGTAAAATCAGAAATTTCCCCAGTGGTCCAGTGGTTAAGAATCTGCCTGCCAAAGCAGGGTATGTAGGTTTGATCCTTAGTCTGGGAAGGTCCCACTTGCTGTGGAGCAACTGAGCCCATGCTCCACAATGACTGAGCTGGTGTGCTGCAACCACTGTAACCTGCACACCCTAGAGCCTGTGCTCTGCAACAAGAGAAGCCACCACAATGAGTAGTCCATACACTGCAATAAAAAGTAAATCCTGTTCAGCATAACTAGAGAAAATCCCATGCCAGCAATGAAGATCTACCATAGCCAAAAATAAATGAGTAATTTTTTTAAAAAAAAAGCAATAAAGATTTTTTAAAAAAGAGGAAAGATCACATCACATTATAAAATCAAATTGCCAAACAAAAACACTAATTTGCATATAAAACAGAACTCATTCCAATAAAGAACTTGAATGTGAATACTTAAAGGATGAATTCTAAAGCAAGTTTTTCACATTAATTTATGGTTCATTCTACATTTTTTTTTCTTTACAGCCCAGTCTCTAATTTCTTTATTTTCATATCCTTTCAACTTTCAACAAAAGGTAGCATGTTCTACAAACACAAAGTGAAGGGATTGTGATTTTTATTTGCTTCTAAGTTCTCTTCAGTTTGTGAAAATTACACTAAGCATTTCTTGAAAGAACCCAGCCACCAACCTGTTTTTGTTGTCAGCAAATATTATGATGTAATGACAGTTAAAGTCTTTAATTATATAGGGTGATTACTGCATACTGTTCATGGGGTTCTCTAGGTAAGAATACTGAAGTGGTCTGCCATTCCCTTCTCTAGTAGACCACGTTTTGTCAGAGCTCTCCACTATGACCTGTCCATCTTGGCTGGCCCCTGCGTGGCATGGCTCAGAGCTTCCTTGAGTTACAGGAGGCTGTGATCCATGAGAGCATGTTGGTTAGTTTTCTGGGATTGTGTTTTTCATTCTGGAGGCTGTGGGATTATAGCTCTTGATTCCTGATGGGAGGGACTGGCGTTGGGGAAAACTGGGTCCTGCTCTGGTGGGCAGGGTCATGCTCAATAAATCTTTAATACAAATGTCTGCTGATGGGTGGGGCTGTGCTCCCTCTTATGAGGTGACTCAGTCCTGGAATGCACAGACTTCAAAATGTACCTGGAATGTACCTCCAGAAAGGACTTAGGCCAACACACACCTTCCTGGACTGCTGCTGCCAGTGCCCCTGTCCCTACAGGAGGCCACTGCTGATCCACGCCTCCACAGGAGATCCTCAAGCACTCACAGGCAAGTCTGGTTCAGTGTCTTGTGGGGTCATTGCTCCTTCCCCCTGAGTCCTGGTGTGCACAAGATTTTGTTTGTGTTGTCCGAGAGGATACCTATGTCAACTATAAGTGATTTTAAGTCTCACATGATTCTGGTATTTGGGGAGACTTATTGGGTGGGTCACAACAAACTGTGGAAAATTCTTAGAGAGAGGGGAATGCTAGACCGTCTTACCTGTCTCCCTAGAAACCTGTATGCAGATCAAGAAGCAACAGCTAGAACCTTACATGGAACAACAGACTGGTTCAAAATTGGGAAAGAATTATGACAAGGCTTTATATATTGTCACCCTGTCTATTTAACTTTTATGCAGAGTACCTCATGCAAAATGCTGGGCTATATGAAACATAACCTGGAATCAAGATTGCTGGAAGAAATAATGGCAATATCACATATGCAGATGATAACATTCTAATGGCAGAAAGCGAAGAGGAACTAAAGGGCCTTTTGTTGAAGGTGAAAGAGGAAAGTGGAAAACTTGGCTAAAAACTCAATATGCAAAAAACGAAAATCATGGCATTTAGTCCCATCACTGCATGTCAAATAAACTGGGAAAATGCGACAGATTTTATTTTCTTGGGCTCCAGAATCACTGTGGATGCTGACTGCAGCCATGAAATTAAAAGATGCTTGCTTTGTGGAAGAAAGCTATGAAAAACTTGACAGCACATTAAAAAGCAGAGATATTACTTTGCCAACAAAGGTCCAAATAGTCAAAGCTATTGTTTTTCCAGTAGTCTGATATGGATGTGACAGTTAGACCATATAGAAGGCTGAGTGCCAAAGAACTGATGCTTTCTAATTGTGGTGCTGGAGAAGACTCTTGAGAGTCCCTTGGACAGCAAGGAGATCAAACCTGTCAATGCTAAAGGAAGTCAACCCTGAATACTCATTGGAAGAACTGATGCTGAAGCTGAAGCTCCAATAATTTGGACACTTGATGTGAAGCACTGACTCACTGGAAAAGACCCAATGCTGGGAAAGACTGAAGTCAAAAGGAGATGAGGGTGGCAGAGGAAGAGATAGTTAGATAGCGTCACTGATTCAATGGATGTCAATTTGAGCAAACTGTGGGAAATAGTGAAGGCAGGAAAGCCTGGTGTACTGCAATCCATGGAGTCACAAAGAGTTGGATAAGACTTAAGTGACTGAGCAATGGTCACAAGGCAGGGGGCATCAAGAAGAGCAGAGTAAAGCCATTTTAAAATGAGCTCTCCATAGAATGATGCCAGTGAGGAAACCGAATTTGTCTGGAATTTCAAAAAGAGGTATAAGAAGTGAGATCTGTTGGCTCATCTCTGTATATAGAAAGAAAAACAAAATATCTTTTCTATAAATAATTAAGATGAAAGAACCTAATATTGGTATTTGATAATTCTGTAATTGTGTATCAATTACATTCATTGTGAATCTGCACCAGATCAATGAGTTGACATTGAGGCATCACTATCTCTCAGCTCTATAATCCTCACATAATTAGATTTCTAAGGAAATCCTTCTGGGCAAAAGGCCTATTTTCAAAGAGAGTTGTGCATTATGCATCATACAATGAAAAAGAAACAGCAAGAGATTGGTTATGATTCATATGACTAATAACTAGTTATACCTTCACCTTTTCAGTTATACCTTCACCTTTACCTTCATCATCTGTGATGACAGGGGTTAAAATAAATGATCTGCAGGTTATTCTAACTCTAGTATCCCATGATGTTTAGACATGCCTGTTGTAATTACAGAGAAGTATATTTAGCTTCATAAGCTCAGCAATTATCTAAAAAAATCTCTATTTTTCTACTATTTCAACTCCATTTCCATCTTTTCTACTTTCATAGTTTGGGGAAGTATTGTATTGGAATTAAATCTTCAGAATCTCAAATATTCCCAGATGAGCATTTGAGCTTTAAAAATATCTTAACTTCCTTCAAAGCACTGCTCATTATGAAAAACATTAACTTGAATACCCACTGCACATACTGAGAAAGACTTGGAACTAGCTGTTTCTTTAAAACAACTTTTCTAAGAAGCCAGAACTACGAACCTCATGGCCCATAATGGAGACAAGAGAAAAAACAATGGAAATCATACACACTTTAAGGAGAAAAATTTGTTTATTCTTCAATAGTTCCCTGACTTCTGCTCACTTAAAAGACAATGAAAAACTCTAAGTAGACATTGCTGTATTACCTTTGAGAAAGTCTTGTAAGTATTCCACGTGATAAGGCTCCCGACTGCTGACGTAGGATGACATATTATTTCTAGAGAATTTTTTTCTTCTTTCTAGTTCCCATACACACATGAACAAAAGTGATCACTTTTCTAACAACTTTAGAGATAGACACTATCTAGAAATCTAAAGAATATGTACAAATTTCATCTTAATGTTATTCAATGTATCTGTACCAAAGATACCCAGGAAAGAGGTAGTTAGTAAATCTACACAAAACACATTTGGTAAGGGTAATAAAATTACATAAAGCTAATGTTATATTTTTTGAAAACTCCCTTTAAGATCAATAAATATGCTTCTACATCAGTAATGCCTTGGGGGTTCCAAAAACAATAAGAAATATCAAGTTACGGAGTGTGCCCACGCAGGTCACATGGCCACACTTCCTCTATGCATGGTTAACTTCACTTCCTCCATTAAGTTGGTGACAACACCCTGGGCATATCCACGGCCTTGGCCATTATACATGCCCACATTTTCCCTTGTTATTGTTTTCTCTATTTGACCTTTGTAAAGTCCTATCATCTTGCTATTGATTTTATATTTTTACCTAGTCATGTCCACGACCTGACAACCCCTCTTTGATACATGGCAGAAAAGGAAACTTATGAATTAGTATAAGATATTCAAGATACAATGAACTTTGTGGAGCTCAAATCATCTCTGAAAGGATCAAACATTTTATCAAGGGCCAAAAAGCTGATCTGTGGAAAGGGAACAGTAGACACATACTATCAAACACAGTAATCTTTACCAAACCAAAGGGAACATAGGGATACAAAATCTCTAGAGTAGATCTATAAAAAGAACTGATAAGTCTTTAGCATAGGCTTGAAATTAAGATGGTCTTTATGGTGAAACTTCAGACTACAAAGTACACATTATGACCCTAAAAGTCTGTCATAATGAACAGAGTTTTGACCTTGTTCAGGAGATCTAGAACCTAATTTCAAGCAAAGTCTTCAGTTTCCTCATCTGCAAAAGAAGGATAACAAGAAGAGCACACATTTATTGGTTCCAAACTATTTGCTCACTCTCCTACATGTCATGTCATTTCCTGTAACTCTAAAATCAACACTAGAGGCATGTTATTACCCTTATTATACAAATGAGGAAACTAAGGTTCAGAGATGTTTAAATCTTCAACGTAAGAGACAGAACAGGATTTAGAATTGGCTCTATCTGAAACCAAATTTGTGCTCTTTCACTACAACTTATAGTTTTCACAGCATCTTAAGAGATCTTAACAAATATATATGAAAACAGATTATACATTTCAAAGTGCTATACAAATATATAATTTAATAACATTAGCCCTTTTGATGTCCAGGCATGGAAATTCAGGGTTGGGTGTTGCTTTTTAATGAGTTCTATCTCCCCATTAAATGATTAGCTTGCAAGGAAGCCTGCATCTGAATTTCTATTTCTTTGTACAGTGCACCTCACAGAATGAGAGCTCAATTACCATTAAAAACTAATCATGCAATGTTATTTCTACAGTTTCACATTTAACCTCAGGATCCATTCTACCCAATTAAAAGCATCCAGTATAAGTACATTCCCTGTAGAATATGAAAACTTGGAAGAACATGTAGAGTATTTTTGTTAAAATACCAAGATTTTATCTATATTTCATTATTCTTTTTTATCTGATTTATTACTAGAGCTCAAATTTCCTTTTGCAGAAGTGTAATGAAATATGAGGCCAAGTTTAAAAAGAAGAAAATTAAGGCATTGAGCTACTTTCCTGATCTGCTACACATTAACAGATATTTTACAGATAAAAGATTGTTCACTTATTGTCATTATCTACATCTGATTTATAGTAGAGCCAATATGACTTTGCTCTTCCAAAAATACATCATTTAAGTTAATACATTTTCATTTAAAAAGTCAGTAATTCTAAAAAGTAAAAAGACTTAAAATTATACCCATATTCTTAGCATATCACCTTAAATAATTATTTTCAATACTATCTCCAAAGGTAAAATGACTAAACAAGATTAAGAGATGAAAATTAAAAAATTATTAAATTTTAAGTTTGAAACCAAAGAGCTACATGTTATCTAACTATTGCAAGAGGTAGAAGAGTAAAGAGGATCAAAGAAAAGACATCATGTACAGAAGAAAGATGGGACTTTAGGGACGGGGAAAATAACAGCAAAAAGGAGGAATGAATTCTGGTGTGATAGTCAAGCTCTTTGATATGATTTTTACACTGCTTCATTTCAAAGAACTTGTGATTCAGTTCAGTCATTCCATCATGTCCGGCTCTTTGTGACCCCAAGGACTGCAGCACGCCAGGCTTCTCTGTCCATCACCAACTTCCAGAGTTTGCTCAAACTCATGTCCATCGAGTCAGTGATGCCATCCAACCATCTCATCCTCTGTCATCTTTGGTTTGAAAAGCTTACAAATCTCTGTAGATGTAACCTTAGAAACACATTGGAATGAGCCAGGTGAATATCAAAACCCTGATAATTTAATTGTAAAACTGGAGGAAACATTAACGTAATGTCTCATGTATACTGTAGCCCATTGTTTTCAGAATATTAAACTCAGAAATCATTCCTTTACTCCAAAAAAAAAAAAAGAGAGAGTATTACCTGCAACCTGGTAGATCTATCTGAAAAGCACAGAGAAATGATTACTTTCTAGAGCAGACATAACCTTTTGCCAAAATTACACTGAACAAGAGAAAATTCTTCAACTTCTAGCATCTCAAATACCTATAAAAAGAAAATTAGGTAAAATAGTAGGTAGAACTATAGAAATATAGTTGAGAAACCTCAAAAAGGGACTGTATATAATCTGCAATGGCTCTTTCAACCTAAACTCTATCAAGGTGGAACTCAGAATCACTTTCTTGCTGCTGCTGCTGCTGCTAAGTCACTTCAGTCATGTCCGACTCTGTGTGACCCCATAGACGGAAGCCCACCAGGCTCCCCCATCCCTGGGATTCTCCAGGCAAGAACACTGGAGTGGGTTGCTATTTCCTTCTCCAATGTGTGAAAATGAAAAGTGAAAGTGAAGTCAGTCAGTCGTGTCCGACCCCTAGCGACCCCACGGACTGCAGCCCACCAAGCTCCTCCATCTATGAGATGACATCAAACCAAGACATTAAAACATGATACAATCAGGGTCATGACAGAAATATTCTCTAAACTTGATGCATCTAAAGGATATAACTAATTCCTTAGTAAAGAGGGGTTGAAAATATTATCCAGACCATGGTAATTATTAAATAAAATTCTAATCGATCTATCTAATGTAACAAACAGAAGTTAACTAGCAAAGCATGAATTAGTCACACCATAAGTTCAGTCATCAAGTAAGTCAGTTGTAGGTATAGCATATTTAAATTAAAATAATCCTTCCAAAACTGCTGTGTGTACAAGCCATAATTTTTGCATACACTGTGAGTTACATAAATACAGTCTCAATCAGTTTCCAAAGATTCTAGGTAGGATTTGGATTTCTATTTTTCAGATCAAAATAAAATATTTTGAACCTAAATGCTTTATTTAAACTTGATATAAAGGGTGAGAGTTGCATGCCTAACTGATGGATCAGTATATATCACTTTAAGCTGACAGTTAAATATTCACAAATCTTTCTTCTAAACAGGTCAACAGAAAATTGTAATCAAACCAAAGTAGCAAACTTTTCTATAAAATTTTTATTTTACTTTTGTCACTATCATAATAAGTGAAAGCACAACTAGAAATTTTGAAATTCACCACTAGAAGGTGAATTTTGTGAGGACCGAATGCATGTTAGAAAGTAAAAAAGAAACTCCAGGCAAAGGATTTGCTATTGTTGTCACATGAGTCTCCCACCTCATCCACAATATATCCCCTCCCAACACAATTGCTCAGCAATCAAATGAGAGAAAATAACTCATTTTTAAGTAAAACACCCAATAAGCAGATAATTACCTAAGAGACAGCTTTACTTTCTCTTATTCTATGGGTCAAATTGCTTTAATTAAAAAAATAAAGCATATCTGTGAAAATAGGAGATTGTAGAAAAGCACCAAGAGACTTTGGGAAGATAAGTACTTGTCTGGGCTCTGTTGCCTTTAGACACTAAACTTATGTTCCTTCTTGATTTGACTCTCATGATGACTGAAAATTCTGTTGTGTTCATTTGCTTGTTTACTTGCTTATTTATTTTGGCTCTGGTTTGTTAGCTTATTGACCTTTTCCTTTGCTTTTACCATGCTAGGAACTAATATCTGATTTTAAAGAACTAAAATATAGGGAGAGCAGTATCAGGAAAAAAAAAAAAAAGTAGCATAGGAATTTCGAGATCTTGTCCCTTCTTCAGAAACATCAATTTGAACAATTATCCACATGAAAAAAAAATTTTATGAGTCAAGAATTTCAGCACCTGGATGAAACACAGAAATTAGAAAAGATGCATCAACGAGGTAGGAAACATATAATCACATTACTCTCATCACTAGTCCCCAAGCCCAGGCAGCTCAACACACAGAAAGATATCCTCTCCCTACGGGAAAAGGAGAATAAAGTAAGCCCAAATGCCAGGCCCACTCCAGTGGACCTGGGTTACTAATTGGCCCTCTGGACTCATGATCCAAGTTTGCCCATGTAGACTCAGTCCTATATCTATCACTGAGGACTCCAGTGCTAGGCCAGTGCACGTGGACCCAGACACCAGGATGACCCCTTTCTGACTCCCCACATGCTGACTCAGGTATCAAACCTGCTCACGCAAGTATTCTAGCAGCAAACCTACATGTGGACACCACCAGAGAGCCCACCCAAAATCTCTGGACAGGCTGCGTTGGTGAAGGGATTTGCCTTCCTAAAGCTGGGGAGATATTTGTATTTCAAGTTCATGAAACTAATAGGTTACTCCAAAATTTCAACTCAAAATAATCTCCTCCAAACACATTATAATAAAACTGTCTAAAATGAAAGACAAGAAAAATTTATCAAGGAAATAAAAAACCAAGAGAAAAATACATAAGGCAATATCCATAAGGCTATCAGTGGATTTCTCAGAAGAAATCTTGCAGGCCAGGAGAGTGTAAGATAATGAGGTCAAACTGTTGAAAGAAATTTTCTAAACAAGAATATTTTACCTGGCACAGTTGTCTTTCAGGAATGAAGCAGTTCACCACCATCAGACCTGTTTCACAAGGTGCTGAAAGGGATTTTTCAAGCTGAAAAGAAAGGACGCTAATTAGTAACATGAAACAATATGAAAATATAAAACACACTGGTAAAGGCAAGTGTCTAATACTCTAACACTGTAATTTGGGATTGTATTAACTAAATCCTGTCTACGTGACTCTCACTTCAGCTTTAAGGACATATTTAGGCTCAAAATGAAGGGACAGAAAAAGCAAACGTGAATAGGGAAAGGTAAATTTATATTATACAAAACAGACTTTAAGTTAAAAACTGTCACAAGAGGCAAATAAGGTGATTATATAAAGTGTTCAATTCATCAAAAGGATATATCAAGTGCAAGTAAACAGGCACCCAACATCAGATCACTTAACTATATTAAGCACATACCAACGGATCTGAAGGACACATGGACAGCAATACAAAAACAATACTGTTCTTCAATACCAGACTTTTGGCCATGGATAGATCCAGAGAAAAAATCAATAAGAAAACACTGCACTTGAACTATACCTAAGGCCAAACAGACATAATAGACACAGAACATTCCACCCAACAACAGCAGAATATATAGATTCTTCTCAAGAACATTCAGAACATTCTCCAGTTTAGATATTTTGTTGTCACAAAACAAGTCTTAGCAAATGTAAAGGATTGAAATAATGTCAACCATCTTTTCTGAACACAATAGTATGAAATGAAATATCAATACCAAAAGGAAAACTGGGAAATTCACAGATATGTGGAGATTAAACAACAAGTCAAAGAAGAAATCAAAATGGAAAATTAAAGATGTCTTCAAACAGATGAAAAGAGAAACACAACATACCAGAAATTACAGTATGAGCAAAAATAGTTCTAAAAGTGAAGTTCATAGTGATAAATACCTGTACATTAAAATGGAAAATCTCACGCAAACAACCTAACATTATAACTGAAGAAATAAATGAAATGGAGACCAGAAAACCAATAGAAAACATCAGTAAAACTAAAATCTGAATTTTTGAAAAGATAACCAAAATTAACAAACCTTTAGCTATACTGGCCAAGAAAAAATGAGAGAACATTGAAATAAATACTTCAAAAATGAAAGTGGAAACATTACCACTGATGCCACATAAATATAAACGATCATAAGAGATTAAACAGTTATAAATGTTCAACAAATTGAATAACCTAGAACAAATAAATTCCTAGAAAAACACAATAAGACTGACTTATGAAGAAATTGAAAATTTGAACAGACCAATAATGAGGAAGGAGATTAAAATAGTAAACAAAACCCAGAAAACTAAAAGAGCACAGAAACAGATGACTCACTGGTGAAATCTACCAGACATTTAAAGAACTTACAATACTTTTCAAACTCTTCTAAAAAACTGAAGATGAGAACATTTCCAAGCTCATTTTATAAGGCCAACACTACCCTGATACAGAGAAAGACATTAAAATAAAAGAGGCCAGTATCCTTCACAAATACAGATGCAAAAATTCTCAACAAAATAGCAGCAAAAGACAAGCCACAGAATGGGAGAAAATATTTGCAAACTAAGAGAACAACAAAGGAATAATCTTCAAAATACACAAACATTTCATGTAGCTCAAGAACAAAAAAACAAAAACAACCCAATCAAAAAATGGGTGGGAGATCTAAATAGACATTCCTCCAAAGAAGGCATACAAATGGCAAAAAAATAATAAATAACCACACATGAAAAGATGCTCAACCTCATCAGTTATTAGAGAAATAAAATCAGAACTACAATGAGGTACCACCTTGTACCTGTCAGAAAGGCCATTATCAGAAAATCTATTAGTGACACATGCTAGAGAGGGTAGGGAAAAAAGGAAACTCTCCTACACTGTTGGTAAAATGTAAATTGGTATAGCCACTTTGAAGAACAGTATGGAGGTGTCTTAAAAATCTAAAAATATATCTACCATGTGAGCTGCAATCCCACTCCTGGGCATATATTCAGAGAAAACCATAACTCAAAACAATACATGCACCCCAGTGTTCATTGCAGAACTATTTACAATTGCCAGGACATTGCCATGTCCATCAACAGAGGGATGGATCAAGAAGTTGTGGTACACATGTATGATGGAATATTTCTCAACCATGAAAAAGAATAGAATAATGCCCTTTGCAGCAACATGGATGGACCTAGAGACTGTCACACTAGTGAAGTGGCTCAGACAGAGAAAGACAAATATCGTATGATATCACTTGTATGTGGAATCTGATAAAAAGATACAAATGAATTATTTACAAAATTGAAATAGAGTCACAAATGTAAAAATAAACTTAGCTGACCAGCAGGGAAGTTGTGTGTGTGTGTGGGGTGGATGGTGTGAGGATAAACTGGGAGACTGGGATTAACAAATACTGCTATATATAAAATAGATAACTAATAAGGACCTGCTATATAGCACAGGAAACTCTACACAATACTCTACAATGACCTGTATGAGAAAATAATCTAAAAGAGTTGATATGTGTATGCATAAAACTGATTCACTTTGCTGTATACCTGAATCTAACAAAACACTATAAAGCAACTATACTCCAATAAATTAAAAATAATAGTATCAGCATCAAAAGAGAAACACTGACAAGTAAAACAGAAATGAGAGTCCAGAATGAATGCATATATAGTCAAAGAATGTTTGATAAGGGAGTCAAGAATATTTAGTGTGGAAAGGATAATCCCTTCAACATATGGTGTTGGGAAAACTGAACTGTCACATGCAAAAGAATGAAGTTGGACTTCTTTCTACCACTATTGATAAAAATTAACTCAATATAGATTAAATATCTGAATCTAAGATTCAAAATTATAAATTTCCTAGAAGAAAACATAGACAAAAATTCCTTCACAGTGGTACTGACAATCATTTCTCAGATATGATGCCAAATGTGCAAGCAACAAAAGCAAAAATAAGCTGTGACTGTGCAAACAAAAATCTTCTGCACAGAAACGAAACAATCAGCAGAATGGAAAGGAAACTATAGAATGGGAGAAAGTATTTTCAATCCTTCTATCTAATAAGGATAAATAAAAAAACAACAACAACAAGAAATTCATACAACTCAACAGAATAAAAAGACACAATCTAATTGAAAGATGAACAAGAACCTATTAAATAGATGTTTTTCAAAAGAAAACACACGATGGCCAGAAAACACATGAAAAGATGATCAAAATCACTAATCATCAGGGAATTACAAACCAAACCCACAATGAGAAATCACATTACACTAGTTAGAATGGTTACTATCAAAAAGAAAAAGAAAAAAAGAGTAGTGAGGATGTGAGAAGAAGAAACTTTGGTGCACTGCTGGTGGAAATGTAAAATGGTACTATTATAGAAAACAATATGGAGGTTCCTCAGAAAATTAAAAACAAACAAACAAAAAACCTACTATATAATCCAGAAATCCCACCTACAGGCATATAGAAAAAGGAAATGAAATCATTATCTTGAAGAGATTCAGTACAGTTCAGTTCAGTTGCTCAGTTGTGTCCAACTCTTTGTTACCCCATGAATCACAGCACACCAGGCCTCCCTGTCCATCACCAACTCCCGGAGTTCACTCAAACTCATGTCCATCGAGTCGGTGATGCCATCCAGCCATCTCATTCTCTGTCGTCCCTGTCTCCTCCCGCCCCCAACCTTTCCCAGCATCAGAGTCTTTTCCAGTGAGTCAACTCGTCGCATGAGGTGGCCAAAATATTGGAGTTTCAGTTTAAGCATCAGTCCTTCCAATGAACACCCAGGATTGATCTCCTTTAGAATGGACTAGTTGGATCTCCTTGCAATCCAAGGAACTCTGAAGTCTTCTCCAACACCACAGTTCAAAAGCATCAATTCTTCAGCGATCAGCTTTCTTCACAGTCCAGCTCTCACATCCATACATGACCACGGGAAAAACCATAGCCTTGACTAGACGGACCTTTGTTGGCAAAGTAATGTCTCTGCTTTTTAATATACTATCTAGGTTGGTCATTACTTTCCTTCCAAGGAGTAAGCGTCTTTTAATTTCATGGCTGCAATCAGCATCTGCAGTGATTTTGGAGCCTAAAAAAATAAAGTCTGACTCTGTTTCCACTGTTTTCCATCTATTTCCCATGAAGTGATGAGACCAGATGCCATGATCTTTGTTTTCTGAATGTTGAGCTTCAAGCCAACATTTTAACTCTCCTCTTTCACTTTCCTCAAGAGGCTTTTTAGTTCCTCTTCACTTTCTGCCATAAGGGTGGTGTCATCTGCATATCTAAGGTTATTGATATTTCTCCCAGCAATCTTGATTCCAGCTTGTGCTTCTTCCAGCCCAGTGTTCCTCATGATGTACTCTGCATATAAGATTATCTACATTTTAATATCCATTGCAGCAGTCATCTATGATAGCCAAGAAATGGAAATAACCTAAGGATAAATGGAAGCATGAATAAAGAAAATATGGCATATGCATCCACTGGAATATTATTTAGCTCTAAAAAAGAGGAAAAACCTGCCATTTATACAACATAGACTGACTGTAAGAGCATTATGCAACATGAAATAAACCATCCAGCAGAAGGAAAATACTCTATGGTCTCATTTATATGTGGTATCTGAAAAAGTCACACTTTTTCAAAAAGTGTGGAAAAGTACAATGGTGGTTGCCACAGATGGTGGTAGGGAAAGGAGATGTTGGTCAAAGGGTACAAACTTCCAATTATAAGATAAATAAGTTCTGGGGATCTAGTTTATAGCATGGTGACTCCAATGAACAATACTATATTATATACTTGAAATCTGTTAAGATATCTTAAATATTACTATCAAAAAATTTTAAAGGCAGTTAGGTGAAGGGGTGGGTTTGTTAACTAACATTATTGTGGCACTCATTTCACAATACATGTGTGTATCAAATTATCACACTGTGCAGCTTAAACATACATATATGTCAATAATATTAATATTGCAATAAATTTTGAGAAAAATAAAGCAGATATCTTACCATAGCATATATTTTGCCATAGGAGGAAGCTGGTAACAGCATTAAAGTCTCATGAACCAAAGTTAATATGCTGAGATTTGAAAAACAAGAAATTAAGCTACAATAAAATTTTCACTGTGAGCCAATTCTATTCCTACAGCAGACAGACTTAAGATTGACCCATGATCTCTGTCTTCAGGTGTTATATTCTTATAAATTTCCTCCCCTTGAGAGTTAGCAAGACATATATCTTGTTTCTACCCAAAAAGAATATAGCATAAGTAAAGAGGAGAGTGAAAAGTTTGGCTTGAAGCTCAACATTCAGAAAACAAAGATCATGGCATCTGGTCCCATCACTTCATGGGAAATAGATGGAAAAACAGTGGAAACAGTGTCAGACTTTATTTTTTTGGGCTCCAAAATCACTGCAGATGCTGATTACAGCCATGAAATTAAAAGACGTTTACTCCTTGGAAGGAAAGTTATGACCAACCTTGATAATATATTAAAAAGCAGAGACATTACTTTGCCAGCAAAGGTCCATCTAGTCAAGGCTATGGTTTTTCCCGTGGTCATGTATGGATGTGAGAGTTGGACTGTGAAGAAAGCTGATCGCCGAAGAATTGATGCTTTTGAACTGTGGTGCTGGAGAAGACTCTTGAGAGTCCCTTGTACCGCAAGGAGATCCAACCAGTCCATTCTAAGGGAGATCGATCCTGGGTGTTCATTGGAAGGACTGATGCTTAAGCTGAAACTCCAATACTTTGGCCACCTCATGCGACGAGTTGACTCACTGGAAAAGACTGATGCTGGGAAAGGTTGGGGGTGGGAGGAGAAGGGGACTACCGAGAATGAGATGTCTGGATGGCATCACCGACTCTGTGGACATGAGTTTGAGTGAACTCCGGGAGTTGGTGATGGACAGGGAGGCCTGGCATGCTATGATTCATGGGGTCGCGGAGAGTCGGACACGACTGAGCAACTGAACTGAACTGAACTGAACTGAATAGGCTTTTATGTCCATGATTATGTTACATTATTTAAGACTTAATCATTCTAGTCAAATTTTCCCTTTGCTAACTTAGAAAAAGCAAGCTTCCATGAAACTTAAAATTATAAGAAACTAAATGCTGCCAACAAAAATGCTAGAGGACATGAAGAACAAGATGACAGAGGAGTAGGTGGATGTCAAGTACATCTCTCTTCATGGATGCATCAGGAATACAACATCAGACACAGAAGTGCATGCAGAACACCAGCTGAGAGCAGACAGGAGTACCTGAACAGTGGAAAAAATACATAGAACCACACAAAACTTGGTAGGATGAAGGAACTAGGGGGAAAACAGGAATATTAGTAGGACTGGACCTGCCCTCAGTGGGTGGGGTAACGAAGCAGGGGTCTGATCCCCACATCAGGGCAATTGTTTGAGTCTGAGGAGAAACATTTAAGGCTGAGAGTGAAACAGTTGACCTGTGGCGGCCTAAATGGAATGAGAATCAGACAGTCCTTGCTTCAGCCATAAATATCCCAGACAGGGATGCAGGTCCCCTGGAAGGCACAGTGGCTGGGAGCTGGAGTTTAGGGATTGTGGAGCAATCTGAGGGCAAGGGCTGCTGTTGACTGTGGAGAGACAAATTGAGAGGATGTAAGGGAGGAGATTCTGGTGGGAAATGCCTGTGGAGGAAAGCCAGGCAGCCAAGGAAGCAAGGCCATACTGCTGAGTCAGGTGTAGGGGGTGGAGCCATCACCATAGCCTCTCTCCCCACACACCAGCATCAGTAGCTGAACAATAGCGATTCTGGCCCATCAAATGCCTGATGCACCGAACTACAGTGTTAGACCCCATCCAGGGGGCTCCTTTAAGTGACTGATGTGCCGAACAACCGAGAAAAACCCCAGGCAAATGCCTGAACGGGAGGAGCTACAGAGAAGGACTGGCCAAAGAGGCCTGCTGATCACCAGCTACAAGAGGCTCAAAAAAAGAGTCTGCTGGGCCATAACTCCTGCAGTGGAGGCAGTCCATGTCCCTGCACACTTGGCACCACCAGGATCCCCTCAAGCCAAGCAGCTGCACCACATTCACGCTCAACTCCCACTGGGGCAGAGCCGACACAGGCAAGAAAAGTCTAACATCTATGTGTGCAGGGTCACTTTGGTTGTGTCCAGACTCTGTGACCCTGTAGACTGTAGCCTGCCAGGCTTCTATGTCAGGGAGAAGGGTTCTCCAGGCAAGAATACTAGAGCATATTGGCTAATACTGGTTGCCATACCCTTCTAGAGCACTATATTTCTTACTGCCCTAGCCACCAACTCCCCTGAGTATCTGGTGCTGCCAGAACCCCTGCAACCCAAGCAGCTGCACCACTTCCACACCTGGACCTCACAGGGGCAAACCCAAGTCCTCCATGGTAGCCTCAGGTGCAAACCCCAGTGGACGACCCACATGTAGAGGTGGAAATAAAAACACAATTGCAACCCAGGGGCAGTGTGGCTAAGGAAGAAGACCCAAAACCTTCCACCAGCTGTACAAGCTGCAGATTAACAAGGCAGCTTGTTGATCCACACGATCAACAAGGCAGACACTGTGTCTATGGAATATATAAAAGGTCACCGAGAATTCCCACAAAAGAAAATGCACTGTTTCTGATAGCTGTGGACTTTAGAGGCAAGAATACACAGTAGTAGGACCAGATTAGAATCTGAGCTGCCTCTACAGCAGGTCCAGAGATCAGCAGTGTTGGAGGGCATCCTAGGCAGGTGAGGTGGACTATGAAGGATCCTGACAGCAGTGACTAAAGAAAAGCATTTATTATTCTTATGTTTTGAATTATTCTCTAGATTCTTTAGTCCCCTTTGTTGTAGCTATCAATTTTATTGGCACCGTGAAATCTAATAAAGCTTTTGAGCATTTTTTTTTCTCAGTCATATTTTTATTGTTATAAAATTTCAGCCTCTACTTTGGGCTTTTGCAGTTCTGAGTTTTTCTTTTTTCAATTTTAATTTTTTAGCCTATTATTATTTCTTCTACATTTATTCCTTTGTTTGCCTTTCCTACTGTTCTTTTTCCCTTGCAGTTAATCTTTAATGTATATAAATTTTCTTCATCTACCTCTGTTTAACTTTGCATTTCCATTCTTTCTTTCTTTTTTTTAAATTTCCTTTCCTCTCAACATATTTCTTAGTTTTATTTGCATGCTTTCTTCCCCACTTGGCACCTCAGTTCAGTTCAGTTCATTTGATCAGTCGTGTCTGACTCTTTGTGACCCCATGAACTGCAGCATGCCAGGCCTCCCTGTCCATCGCCAACTCCCAGAGTCCACCCAAAACCATGTCCATTGAGTCAGTGATGACATCCAACCATCTCATCCTCTGTCATCCCCTTCTCCTCCTGTGCTCAATCTTTCCCAGCATCAGGGTCTTTTCCAATGAGTCAGCTCTTTGCATCAGGTGGCCAAAGTATTGGAGTTTCAGCTTCAACTTAGCACCTAGCTTTGGTTTTGTTTTCCAGTTTGTGCTTTAGTTAGCTTTGTTTTTAACTGGTAAATAAAACTTTTGATTTCCTTTGTTCACCAGGTCAATCTACTGTAATTTATTTTTGTTGGACTCTTTTGAATTTGCTCATGGGTGTATATGTTTATGTGTATGTTCCATTATTTTAATATTATTTGCTGGATTTTATAACTGCCATTTGTCTGGGGTTCATCTTTGGTTTCGTGTTTTTCAATATTTGTTTTTATCTCATTTAATGTCATAACAAACCACTTGCGGAATCTTCGTTTCTGACCAGAGATCAAACACTAGGGCTTTGGAGTGGGGGCACTGACTCCAAGATTCTAGACTACCAGACACAAAGTTGTGAATACAAGGTCTTGAATACAAGATGTGGCATCACCCAACCACCAGAAGCACAATGTGCAGGATGCCTAATCCAAGCAACAACAACAACAACATACAAAGCCAATCATCAGCAGACAGAATTACCACTTCCCTCAGCCTTGCCCATCAGAGGAAAAACACACAAACAAAAACTCAGCACAAATCTCACCCTATAGGAAGTGTACACAAACCACTGGACCAACCTTAGGAGGGCAGAAACCAAACAGAAGAAAGATTTCAACTTTGAAGACTGGGAAAAGGAGACCTCAAACACAATAAGTTAAAAAAGTAATGAAAATGCAGAGATTCACTACACAAATGAAGGAACAAACTAGAAACACAGAAGTTCAAATAAATGAAGAGGAAATAGGCAAACTACCTGAAAAATAATTCAGAATAATGATAGTAAAGATGATCAAAAACCTTGAAAACAAAATGGAGAAAATGCAAGAACTAATTAACAAAGACCTAGAAGAATTAAAGAATAAACATACAGAGACAAACAACACAATTACTAAAATTAAAAATACTCTAGAAGGAATCAATAGCATAATATCTGAATCTGAAGAATGAATCAGTAATCTGGAAGATAAAATGGTGGGAATAATTTCTGAAGAGCAGAATAAAGTAAAAAGAATGAAAAGAACTGAGGATAGTCTCAGAGACCTCTGGAACAATGAAAACACACCAACATTAGAATTATAGGGGTCCCAGAAGAAGAAGAGAAAAAGAAAGGGTATGAGAAAATTTTTGAATAGATTATAGTTGAAAATTTCCCCAACATGGAAAAGGAAATAGTCCAACAGGTAATCAAACCAACAAAGACTACACACAAAGAAAGAATATTAAAAGCAGCAAGGGAGAAGCAACAAGTCACAATCAAGGGAAACCCCATTTGCTCAACAGCTGATCTTTCAGGAGAAACTCTGCAGGTCAGTAGGGAATGTTAGGATATATTTAAAGTACTGAAAGAGAAAAATCTCCAACCAAGATTATTGTACCTGGCAAGAATCTCATTAAAAATTGATGGAGAAATAAAATTTTTTCAGACAATCAAAAGTTAAGAGCATTCAGTACCACCAAATCAGCTTTACAACAAATGTTAAAGGGATTTATATAGTCAAGAAATACAAGAAATGGAAAAGATCTACAAAATCAACCCCAAACCAATTAAGAAAATGGCCATAGGGACATATATGTTAATAATTCCTTTAAATGTAAATGGATTAAAGGCTCCAACCAAAAGACACAGACTGGCTGAATGGATACAGAAGCAAGATCCATATATATGCTGTGTACAAGAAACCCATTTCAGACCTAAAGAGACAAATAGACTGAAAGTGGGACGATGGAAAAATATATTCCATCCTAATGAGAAGCAAAAGAAAGCTGGAGTAGCAATCCTCATATCAGATGAAATAGGCCTTAAAATAAAGAAGATTATAAGAAAAAAGGAAGGACACTACATAATGATCAAGGGATCAATCCAAGAAGAAGACATAAAAATTGTAAATATCTATGCACCCAACATAGGAGCACCTCAATACATAAGGCGAACATTAACAGACATAAAAGGAGAAACTGACAGCAGCACAATAATAGTAAGAGATTTTAACACTCCACTCACACCAATGGACAGATCATCAAAACAGAAAATTAATAAGGAAACACAAGTCTTAAATGATACATGAGATGGATCTCATTGATATCTTTAGGACATTCCATCCAAATGCAGAAGAATACACCTTCTTCTCAAATGCACATGGAACATTCTCCAGGATAGACCACGTCTTGGGTCACAAATCAAACCTCAGTAAATTTAAGAAAATTGAAATCATATCAAGCATTCTCTCTGACCACAACACGATGAGACTAAATATCAATTACAAGAAAAGAACTGTAAGAAACACAAACACATGGAGTTTAAACAACACATTTCTAAATAACCAACAGGTTACTGAAGAAATAAAAAGAGAAATAAAAAATTTCTAGAAACAAATGGCAATGAAAACATGACAACTCAAAACCTATGGGAGGCAGCCAAAGCAGTCTAAGAGGGAAGCTTATAGCAATACAATTCTACCTAAAGAAACAAGAAAAACATCGAACAGACAACCTAACTTTACACCTAAAACAATTAGAAAAAGAAGAAAAGAACCCCAAAATTAGTAAAAGGAAAGAAATCATAAAGATCCAAGCAGAAATAAATGAAAAAGAATGAAAGAATAGTAAAGATTAATAAAACTAAAAGCTGGTTCTTTGAGAAGATAAACAAAACTGACATACCTTTAGCCAGACTCATCAAGAAAAAAGAGAGAAGAATCAATTCAACAAAATTAGAAATGAAAAAAGAGAGTTTACAACAGAAAATGAAGAAATACAAAGGATTATAAGAGACTATTATGTACAACTATATCACAATAAAATGGATAACCTGGAAGAAATGGACAGGTTCTTAGAAAAGTTCAATCTTCCAGGACTGACCCAGGAAGAAATAGAAATTATAACAACCCAATTACAAGCACTGAAATTGAAGCTTTCATCAAAAATCTCAAAAAACAAAAGCCCAAGATCAGATTGCTTCACAGGAGAATGCTATCAAACATTTAGAGAAAATCTAATGCTTATCTTTCTAAAACTCTTTCAAAAAAGTGCAGAGGAAGGACCACTTCCAAACTCATTCTAAAAGGCCACCATCACCCTGATACCAAAACCCAGAGAAAGACAACACAGAAAAAGAAAACTACAGCCCAATATCACTGATGAGAAAACTCCTCAACAAAAGTTTAGAAAACAGAATTCAGCAGCACATTAAAAAGCTCGTACACTATGATCAAGTTGGGTTTATTCTAGGAATGCAACGATTCTTCAATATTCGCAAATCAATGTGATACACCATATTAACAAATTGAAATATAAAAACCATATGATAATGTCAATAGATGCAGAAAAAGCCTTTGACAAAATTCATCACCGTTTTATGATTAAAACTCTTCAAAAAATATGCATAAAAGGAACCTACCTCAACATAATAAAGGCCATATATGTTAAGTATACAGCAAACATTATTCTCAGTGGTGAAAATCTAAAAGCATTCCCCCTAAGATCAGGAACAAGACAAGGGTGTCCACTTTCACCACTATTATTCAACATAGTTCTGGAAGTCCTAGCTACAGCAATCAGAGAAAAAAAAAAAAGAAAAGGAATCCAGATTGGGAACGAAGTAAAGCTCTCACTGCAGATGACCTGATAGTGTACATAGAAGACCCTAAAGATAGTATCAGAAAATTACTGGATCTAATCAATGAATTTAGCAAAGTTTCAGAATACAAAATCAATAAACAGAAATCACTTGCATTTCTATATACTAACAATGAAAAAGGAAATTAAAGAATCAATCCCATTCACCATTCACCAAAAAAAGAATTAAATATCTAGGAATAAACTTACCTAAGGAGACAAAAGATCTGTACACAGAAAATTATAAGACACTCATGAAAGAAATCAAAGATGACTTAAACAGATGGAGAGATATTCCATGTTCCTGGTTAGGAAGAATCAATATTGTAGAAATGATTATACTAAAAAATGCAATCTACAGATTCAATGTGATCCCTATCAAATTACCAATGGCATTTTTCACAGAACTAGAACAAAAAATTTCACAATTCATATGGAAACACAAAAGACCCAGAATAGCTAAAGAAGTCTTGAGAAAGAAGAATGGAGCTGGCAGAATCAACCTTCCTGACTTCAGATTATGCTACAAAGCTACAGATATCAAGACACTATGGTACTGGCACAAAAACAGAAGTATAGACCAATGGAACAAGATAGAAAGCCCATAAGTAAACTCATGCACCTGTGGGTACCTTATTTTTGACAAAAGAGGCAAGAATACACAATGGGGCAAAGACAGCCTCTTCAATAAATGGTGCTGGGAAAACTGGACAGCTATCTGTAAAAGAATGAAAATAGAACACTTACTAACACCATACACAAAGATAAACTAAAAATGGATTAAAGACCTAAATGCAAGACCAGAAACTATAAAACTCTTAGAGGAAAAGATAGGCAGAACACTTGATGACATAAATCAAAGCAAGATCCTCTATGCTTCATCTCCTAGAATGGAAATAAAAACAAAGATAAACAAATGGGACCTGATTAAACTTAACAGCTTTTGCACAGCAAAGGAAACTATTAGCAGGGTGAAAAGACAACCATCAGAATGGGAGAAAACAATAGCAAATGAAACAAGTGACAAAGGATTAATTTCTAAAATATACAAGCAGCTCATACAACTCAATACTAGGAAAACAAACTACCCAATCAAAAAGTGAGAAAAAGACCTAAACAGACATTTCTCCGAAGAAGACATACAGATGGCTAACAAACACATGAAAAGATGCTCAACATTGCTCATTATTCAGTTCAGTTCAGTTCAGTTCAGTCGCTCAGTTGTGTCTGACTCTTTGCGACCCCATGAATCACAGCACGCCAGGCCTCCCTGTCCATCACCAACTCCCGGAGTTCACTCAAACTCATGTCCATCGAGTCGGTGATGCCATCCAGCCATCTCATTCTCTGTCATCCCCGTCTCCTCCCACCCCCAATCCCTCCTAGCATCAGACTATTTTCCAGTGAGTCAACTCTTCGCATGAGGTGGCCAAAGTATTGGAGTTTCAGCTTTAGCATCAGTCCTTCCAAATGCAAATCAAAACTACAATGAGATATCACCTCACACCAGTCAGAATGGCCCTCATCAAAAAGTCTACAAACAACTAATGTTGGAGAGAGTGTGGAGTAAAGGGAACACTCTTGCACTTTCGGTGTGAATGTAAATTGATATAGCCCTACGGAAGACGGTATGGATATTCCTTAAAAATCTAGCAATAAAACCACCATATGATCCAACAATCCCACTCCTTGGCATATACCCTGAGGAAACTAAAATTGAAAGAGACACATGTATCCCATCGTTCACTGCAGCACTATTTACAATAGCTAGAACATGGAAGCAACCTAGATGTCCATTGATAGATGAATGGATAAAGTAGCTGTGGTACATATACACAATGTAATATTACTCATCCATGAAAAGGAATGCATTTGAGTCAGTTCTAATGAGATGTATGAATCAAGAACCTATTATACAGAGTGAAGTGAGTCAGAAAGAGAAAGATAAATACCATATTATAACACATATATATGGAATCTAGAAGAATGGTATTGAAGAATTTATTTACAGGGCAGCAAAGGAGAAACAGACATAGAGAACAGATTTATGGACACGGGGAGAGGGGAGGAGAGTATGAGATGTATGGGAAGAGTAACATGGAAACTCACACTACCATATGTAAAATAGATAGCCAATGGGAATTTGCTGTATGGCTTAGGAAACTCAAACAGGGGCTCTGTATCAATCTAGAGGGATATGTGAGGGAGGTTCAAAAGGGAGGGCACATATCTATACCTGTGGCTGATTCATGCTGAGGTTTGACAGAAAACAACAAAATTCTGTAAAGCAATAATCCTTCAATAAAAAAATTAATTTAAAAATGCTAAATAGGAAGTGGATATTTCCTAAGGTGAGTCTCCAGCTGAGAACCCAGCCCTGGAAAACACTTTGATTGTGGGCTCTGATACCCTAAGCAGTGAAGTTCTGCCTAGACATCTGACCCACAAAACTTCTGAGAAAATAAATGCAAAAATTAAAAATAAATAAATGCAGATAATAAATTACTATATACACTAATACAATTCCACGTCAAAAAGTTAGTTTAAAATATAAATGCTCATAAGAAAAAGTATTCCAGGCTAATGATTTTTATGAGTTTGTCCTTTAGTGTCCTTTTATGAGAATTTGTCCTTTAGTGTCCTTTACTGATAGTGGGATGGGATGGGGATACATTATTTAGAAAGTATGACAGAACTAAGAGAAACTTGAATTAATTGCTTGAAATAAGAAAAAAATAATTTTTGAAGTGAACCAATCTTTTTAAAACTACTGTAATAACTGGACTCAAATTTCTAAAGCTTCAATCAATTCCAACACCCTTGTGAAAATTCTCATCCTTCTGTACCAGTGAAACATCACTACTCTCAGTTGCTTTTACAGTTTGAGAGTTCTCTTGGACACTTTCTTTTGTCACCAAATTCTGGTCAGTTTATCTCTATGGGCCTGTAACATCTGACCTCTTCTTTTCATATGAATTCCACTCTCTGAGTTTTCATCTCTCCTGATCTATATCAACTAGTCTTTAAGCCTCGTTTATTGAACAAAAACTTTGGGAATACCTACTACCATGTGGTAGAATATTCAATAAAATGTCATATAAACTGTTGTCAGAATATCTTTCTGAATGACAGGCCTAATCAGGGAACATAATCTATCAAAGCCATTCCACCATCAGAGGTTGTCTGATTTTGCATTTCAACTAACTTTCAATCAAGCGATAACAATTAGAATTAGTCTAGAAAAGCCAAATATTTAACTTCTCTAACTAAGAAAAATAAAAAAGCCTATTTTCATATGAATAATACAATTTTATTATAGAAATTAACCTTTAAATTTCATGTTTAACTTTACAATGCAGATACTAATTGTACTCACCTGATATGGTTATTTTGAGAATAAATGAAAGAATATACATAAATCCCTGAACTATCAGAATCATTCAATAAATTGTAGTAAATATTATTTGTATTCTTATTTAAATTGATTGATAAGCATTAATTTTCAAATGAAAAAATTTAGCTAAAATGAGAAAGACATACTTTGCAAGAAAAAATAGTTGATAACTTTATACTTAGAGACATGTACACAGAATTTAAAAGATTATTTTAGTAATTCAGGAACAATAACTATGTCCTTAGACATGAGAATAAAAGCTCAGTTTATGACATATTGAAGTGATATATTTGAAAGAACTTGACTGATAGTGAAGGGTAGAAAAAGAGGCTTTAAGAAAGGCTTCTATATTTCAGGCTATATTTCATCAGTAACATTAACCAAGGTGAGAATTAAATTCAGCTTGGGACAGGTTGAATTTTAGATACAGAAATTTTTGTCACTGATACCCAATAGGCAATAAAAAGATGCCTGTGCCTCTAGATTGAATAGCTTGAGGGCAGGGACCTTTTTTACTCATGTTGTCATTTTTCTTCAAGTACAAGCCCTTGCACTAGAAAGTATTCAATACAAGATTTAATTCAATTGACAGTTCTATTTTGGAAAGTTCAGAAAGCCCAAGAAATAGAAATAGTAAATATCAAAATGCCTATTCTTTTTTCAATCAAAACTCAGTATGAATTGGAAATATTCATATATATTTACTGTCTCACCAATCCAGAATAGAAACAGAAAGTTTTTCAAAGAATAGAACTGATTCAAAACTCTATAATTTTGCTGAAGTTGCTTGAAACAGTTTTTTAAATAATTTAATACAACTTTATTTCAATTTAAAAATTCTTGATCAAATATTTAGTTTCTCCCATTCATCTATCACTTAAACTGAAATACCCAATGTTTTCAAACCCTTCCAAATGAAATCTCTAAGTACTGTCAGGTCCTTCCCCTGTTGGAGATATTGCTTTGTGCAATTCACATTGTATCTGTGAAATCCAATTTCTGCATAAAACCTGTGATCAGACTCTATAATCTATTTCCCACATTAGTCAGGCTCTTTAATATGGCTTTCAGTCAGAATTATTTGATCTCTTTAACTTTAAGCTTCTGAAGATAGGCACAGGGATCTGTCTTTCTTAAGCTGTCAATTGTCATTTAAATATAAGAACTTTTTTTAGTAGTCATTATCAAACCTTGAATACAGAAAATTCCCTGAACTACTTCCCCACCTAAAAAAGTCTAATTCCGTTTCTCAGACCATTTCTAAAAAGAAACTTCCCAAGGATAATCGTCATGCCCCATGCAGAAATTTGAGGTGATTGTGATAGTTTAGGTTCTGGGAAAACATCTAAACCCAAAAAATTGTTTCAAAAAAATATTTTCTATGGAAAAAAAAAAGTCAGACAAATTTAGTCAATATGACCTATTTTAAAATGCATGTTTCTCTGAGATAATAATCTGAAGCATGCTTTACTCTACATTACACACACACACACAAAACAACTCTTTCTCCTGGACCAAGCATATTGCTGAGATTACAAACAGCAGTCACATTAAGTTAGTCTAGTAACTACAATTCATGGCATTTCTCATAAGATATTCCTTTGCAAATATTGAGTAGTAAGTTCTGGAGCAATTTTAAGCAATATTCTGAATCATATTCCACCTTAAAGGTTTCTCTCCAAGAGCTGCAGAAGGGCAAAAATGGCAGAGTTTAGGACCACTGGTCTAGATTTCCAAACTAGGGTATAGAGTCGTATTTTTCACATTGGCTCACTCATTAATATCATCTATAAAATCTGAGTCCCCAACATTTATTAACTTCTATGCCAAGCACTGAGAGCAGATATAAAAGAGAGGAACTGACACTGCTTCCCAAGACAGATGGGCTTTCCTTCAAACTGAGGGTACCAGGATAGCCCAAAGGTTTATCTCAAAAGACAGAAGACCCATCAGAATCTCTCTCACAAACAAAACTCTTATCTTAGATAAGACTTGGTAATCTCGTCATCTGCCCTCAGTCCTAGTTCAGTTCAGTTCAGTTCAGTTCAGTCGCTCAGTCGTGTCCGACTCTCCGCGACCCCATGAATCACAGCACGCCAGGCCTCCCTGTCCATCACCAACTCCCGGAGTTCACTCAAACTCATGTCCACAGAATCGGTGATGCCATCCAGCCATCTCATTCTCCGTCGTCCCCTTCTCCTCCCGCCCCCAACCTTTCCCAGCATCAGAGTCTTTTCCAGTGAGTCAACTCGTCTCATGAGGTGGCCAAAGTATTGCAGTTTCAGCTTTAGCATCAGTCCCTCCAATGAACATCCAGGATTGATCTCCTTTAGAATGGACTGGTTGGATCTCCTTGCAGTATAAGGGACTCTCAAGAGTCTTCTCCAACACCACAGTTCAAAAGCATCGATTCTTCGGCGATCAGCTTTCTTCACAGTCCAACTCTCACATCCATACATGACCACGGGAAAAACCATTGCCTTGACTAGACGGACCTTGGTCGGCAAAGTAATGTCTCTGCTTTTTAATATACTATCAAGGTTGGTCATAACTTTCCTTCCAAGGAGCAAGCGTCTTTTAATTTCATGGCTGCAATCAGCATCTGCAGTGATTTTGGAGCCCAAAAAAACAAAGTCTGACACTGTTTCCACTGTTTTTCCATCCATTTCCCATGAAGTGATGGGACCAGATGCCATGATCTTTGTTTTCTGAATGTTGAGCTTCAAGCCAACCTTTTCACTCTCCTCTTTCACTTTCATCAAGAGGCTTTTGAGTTCCTCTTCACTTTCTGCCATAAGGGTAGTGTCATCTGCATATCTGAGGTTATTGATATTTCTCCCAGCAATCTTGATTCCAGCTTGTGCTTCTTCCAGCCCAGCGTTCCTCATGATGTACTCTGCATATAAGTTAAATAAGCAAGGTGACAATATACAACCTTGACGTACACCTTTTCCTATTTGGAACCAGTCTGTTGTTCCATGACTGGTTCTAACTGTTGCTTCCTGACCTGCATACAGGTTTCTCAAGAGGCAGGTCAGGTGGTCTGGGATTCCCATCTCCTTACCTTTGTTGGAAGAGTTTAAAGTCATTTGTGTGTGTGTGTGTGTGTGTGTGTATGTGTGTGAAATAACCTTAAAGAGCTGTTGCCACCAAATTTCTTTGTGCCTCCTACTCTCTTTTCAAATACCCTCAGTCAAATTTGCCTCTCTTGTCATTTAATATTAAAAAACACTCAAAGGCAACTCCCAAACTGTTCCTCAAAACTGCCTCACATTCCCACATTAAAACCTTTGCATGAGCAATGTGTGATGACTGACACAATCTCTTACCTCATCTGTAATCTACTGGTAACTTAAGAAAAATTTACACTTCCTACTATTTTTGACTACCTAATCCACAGTAACTACTCAATCTCTTATTTTATTTTAATGTTCCGAACAGTCTTTAAAACTGATGTTTTTTTGAAGGTCCTATTATAAGACCATAAAGTGACAACGAAGAACCTTGTCTGTCTGGCCCCCTTGCTTACCTCTATATCCACAGTAAGGAGAACAGCACCTGACACGTACTGGATGCTCAATAAATATCTGTCGATGAAAAAAATATGTATCATTGCAGAAATCATTCACAATGCATTCTGCGGAAGTAGTATATCTCAATAATTCAATGAAGGGGCCCTATTTTTGAGTCCAGTCTGGTCACAATTCAGACTGTGTCTTGTGGAAAGCGAGGGTTTGTTAATAGCAGTGAGACAACAACAAAGATGCCAGAAGATAACTGGGCTTTCTCATTGTGAGTGTCAGCATTTGCTCAGCCTTCTGAAACAGAACAATTTTCTTCTGGTTAGTGTGTAACTTTAGGAAAGACTGTCAACCTGATTTGGAAAGTGTCCCCTGAACTGAAAACAACATCACAGAATAAAGTTCTGCCCCTGCAGCTGAAAATGGCCTCAACATTTCCTCACCACAGTCTACGCTATATGACATTTTACTTTACTGGACAGGCAGCCAGCTCAGGGAAGATGCAAATTCTGTCCAGATCCTTATAAAATGTAAAATATCGAATAATTAGTTACTCTTTTTGAAAAGAGGACAGAGATTTGAACGTGTTCCTGTAATATCTAGAAAGATTTTTTTCAACTTTGGGGGGCTGAACGGGGAAGCGATCAGTTGGAGAAGTATAGATTCCAAAGCAGACAAAAAGGAGGAGGATGGGGAGCAGTTGAGCGTACCTTTATGAAAATCCTTTTATCTGTACCTCTCTTGGCTTCCCAGGCAGCCTGCCAGTCCAGGGTGAGCACATCAATATGTATAGCACATCGCACCAGGGGGCCCACGTTCCTCAGCAGGGGCGATTAATATGTGATATCAACATCTATGACAAGACACATTTTATTTCTGTCAACAAAGAGGTTTCTACTTTCTCTGTCAGCTGAATACCCAAGCCTTTTATTTTGCGCAATAAACCTTCTATACCTGGAGCTGAAAGATAGATGTTGAACTGCAGTCAATTCTTTAAATAGGTTTCTTCAATTGGCAGGTGGCCTGTCTGGGGCCTGTATCAAATATGAGGAATTCTGCTTTTGGTGGGAAATAAGCAAGTGTGATGGGGAGGGGTCCAAGAGATTTGCATGCCCCAGTCTTCATGGCAAGCATTTAGCACTGCGCTATTACACTGGAGATAAACGGCTGGTTTTTCTGTTCTCAGGGAACTTTCAAATAAGTCTAATACATATGACACAGTAGAAATGTTGGGAAATTTATCTTTAGATGGTGCTTTCTTTTTAAGACTTTGAGGAGAAAAAAAGGGAGATTCCCTGATGATCCAGTGGTTAAGAATCTGCCTTGCAATGCACAGGAAGACGTGGGTTCAATCCCTTGCTGGGGAACTAAGATTCCACACACTGCAACCGAGCCTGCCTGCCGCAATAACTGAGCCTATGTGCCACAAAGAAACATCCCACATGCGGCAACTAACAATCCATGTAGCAAAAAAAAAAAAAAAAAAAAAAACACTTTGAGGTGCTATACAAATGTTAATACACAGAAGAACTGTACAAAAAAGATCTTCACGACCAAGATAGTCACGATAAGGTGATCACTGACCTAGAGACAGACATCTTGGAATGTGAAGTCAAGTGGGCCTTAGAAAGCATCACTACGAACAAAGCTAGTGGACGTGATGGAATTCCAGTTGAGCTATTTCAAATCCTGAAAGATGATGCTGTGAAAGTGCTGCACTCAATATGCCAGCAAATTTGGAAAACTCAGCACTGGCCACAGGACTGGAAAAGGTCAGTCTTCATTCCAATCCCAAAGAAAGGCAATGCCAAAGAATGCTCAAACTACCGCACAATTGCACTCATCTCACACACTAGTAAAGTCATGCTCAAAATTCTCCAAGCCAGGCTTCAGCAATATGTGGACCGTGAACTCCCAGATGTTCAAGCAGGTTTTAGAAAAGGCAGAGGCACCAGAGGTCAAATTGCCAACATCCGCTGGATCATGGAGAAAACAAGAGAGTTCCAGAAAAACATCTATTTCTGCTTCATTGACTATGTCAAAGCCTTTGACTGTGTGGATCACAATAAACTGTGGAACATTCTGAAAGAGATGGGAATACCAGACCACCTGACCTGCCTCTTGAGAAACCTGTATGCAGGTCAGGAAGCAACAGTCAGAACTGTACATGGAACAACAGACTGGTTCCAAATAGGAAAGGGAGTGTGTCAAAGCTGTATATTGTCACCTTGCTTATTTAACTTGTATGCAGAGTACATCATGAGGAACGCTGGGCTGGAAGAAGCACAAGCTGGAATCAAGGTTGCTGGGAGAAATATCAATAACCTCAGATATGCAGATGACACTACCCTTATGGCAGAAAGTGAAGAGGAACTCAAAAGCCTCTTGATGAAAGTGAAAGAGGAGAGTGAAAAGGTTGGCTTGAAGCTCAACATTCAGAAAACAAAGATCATGGCATCTGGTCCCATCACTTCATGGGAAATTGATGGAAAACCAGTGGAAACAGAGTCAGACTTTTTTTGGGGGGGGGGCTCCAAAATCACTGCAGATGCTGATTGAAGCTATGAAATTAAAAGACGCTTACTCCTAGGAAGGAAAGTTATGACCAACCTAGATAGTATATTAAAAAGCAGAGACATTACTTTGCCAACAAAGGTCCGTCTAGTCAAGGCTATGGTTTTTCCAGTGGTCATGTATGGATGTGAGAGTTGGACTGTGAAGAAAGCTGATCGCCGAAGAATTGATGCTTTTGAACTGTGGTGCTGGAGAAGACTCTTGAGAGTCCCTTGGACTGCAAGGAGACCCAACCAGTCCATTCTAAGGGAGATCAATCCTGGGTGTTCATTGGAAGGACTGATGCTAAAGCTGAAACTCCAATACTTTGGTTACCTCATGCGACGAGTTGACTCACTGGAAAAGACTCTGATGCTCGGAAAGGTTGGGGGCGGGAGGAGACGGGGACGACAGAGAATGAGATGGCTGGATGGCATCACCGACTCTGTGGACATGAGTTTGAGTGAACTCCGGGAGTTGGTGATGGACAGGGAGGCCTGGTGTGCTGTGATTCATGGGGTTGCGGAGAGTCGGACACGATTGAGTGACTGAACTGAACTGCACAAATGTTAATTCCTAAAATGGAACCCATTTATAGTAAAATGGGTTTATAACTTTCCCTCAGAGCACAGAAAACAAGGACTAGTACTTAGATAAGTGAGGAGAATGGTTTCCTTTTTCTGACCATGAGGATGAGTTCACTAAAGAACAGTAAGTGCCATGATCCAGTGATGCATATAATGCCCCCGAGTGTGGCCAAATATTTGCTCTGTAAAACCCAGAGGACCCAAGCAGAAGTAGAGGCTTTGACGTTCCTGTTCATGCCAGCTCAGCCCACCTGAGACCTGTGCCCACGATGTCCAGAAATGATATGCTCAAGCTCTTCATGAGCTATTGGGCTCTCTGTTAACATATCCTTGGTATCTGATAAGTTTTTATTGTTGATGTTAATGAACAAATAGATTCACTGAAGCTGTAAACCTCATTAAGATATTCATGGACTTAATGAGACAGCTGGTAGCTAACACATCTTCCAGTCTTAAAGTGGGTTCTTATCCCTGATATTAAGCAAGTTGATGCCTCAGAAAAATGGCAGAATACTACCTGTCATGTGCTTTTTGAAATTTTATTAGAAAATGATGATGAGGACAAAGCTAGTTAGTATATCTATTAAGAGTGTTTCACATTCTCCGTGCTTTACCTATGTTATGCAATTATCATAATCATTCCATTAGGTAAATTTTTTAAGAAGTTTATTTTAGAGATGAAGAAGTGAACTCATGGATTCAGCAATTTGTCCAAGATCTCACAAATTGTAAGTGATGTTTCAGTGACTTGAATTAGGTTTTCCTGACTCTGAAGCCTTTTTGTTGTTGATAAAGCAGATTATTACTCCAAAGACTAAGCTTATGCTATCCAGTAATTTATTTGGAGCATCTACTCTTTTCTCAGCATCATCCTATGCACTGTGGGAGACACACTGCCCTGGAAATGTTTGACTTTGCCTTCAGATGTTTACAGTCTTAAGAGACAAGGAAGATGAACAGGAATAAAACAATTAGAGGATAATTCAAAAGGGAATAATTAAGGCTGATAAAATGAAACCAAGCATCAGCTTGGCATTACATACAGAGCCCTAGATTTGAAATCAGAAACAGGATTTAAGCACAGTTTTATCATTTATTTCTGTATATCGTTAGGCAAATTACTTAACTTTGATCTCCTCACAGGATAGTATTCTCTATCATGGGAATATGTCTCTTTGTATTTACTGGACTCAGATGAGTCCTGTGAAATCTGTATACAAAAACAGAAAGATATATTTCACTCAATGTCTCTTTCAAAAGAAGAGTACACGCAGCACAGTCTGGGTTCACCTCTGATGGAGGATAACATTAAAGACAAACCTGCAGCAAACCGAGTTTCCCAAACGACCTTCCTACCTGGAGGGTGCTCGCACCTCCTAGGAGCAGCAGCAGTAAAGGCCCTGGTGCCAGACAAGCAGCAGTAGAGCAGCTGGGGAGAAGCGCCAGGGGAAGTGGGGATGCAGCAGTGCCCAGCAGGGTGGGTGTGGAGCAGAGGCAGCAGGTGGTAAAGAGTGACTAGGCTCATCCTAAACCTTTGCAGGGCTGGGGGCAGGAGAATGAATGGAGTCAACTTAGTGTGCATCTAAATATTTAAAGTTGTAATAGAGTTACTAGACTGACAAATCAAATCTCTTCTATTCTCCGAGCTCCATATGATCCTCTACTTGACAGCACTGGGAGCTGTTGGTCACTGCTGGCTGGGGGTCTGCACCTCATACCGTTTTACTTCCTGATGAGGAGCAGCCCAGCTCTGCAGGTGGCATCTCAGATGCAATGAGGACATCTCAGCCTAAGTACCCAAGGTCCCCTGTGTGTATGTGTGTTAGTTGCTCAGTCGTGTCCGACTCTTAGGGACCCCACAGACTAGCCCGCCAGGCTGCTGTGTCCATGGACTTCTCCAGGCAAGAATACTGGAATGGGTTGTCATGTCCTTCTCCAGGGGCTTTTCTCAACTCGGGGATCAAACCTGGGTCTTCTGAATGGTAGGCAGATTCTTTACCGTGTGGGTCAACAGGGAAGCTCCTCTATAATGCCCTAAAACAATTCTGCTTAGGTGCAGGCCTACAGGTGTGCTCTGTGACGACACCACCCAGCCTTAGAAGGACAGATTTCTGTAGAGAAGAGATAACAGGAGCATGCTGCTTTTCTAGCAGGCAGAATCCTGCAGGCAGGGAGGGTTAAGTTATGACTGCGAAAAGGCAGAGAGCTAGTGCCTTGCAGAAACTTTTGCAGAGCTAAAAGGAAGGTAAGAAGTCATCAGAGGGAAACATTAATGATGTCATGGTTCATTATAGCTTTGGCACCTGGCATAAAAATTTTTCAGAGAAACAACTCCTACAAAGTTCCTCCCATCCAGTTCAAAATTATAACTGCATTCCCAGCATCTAACTCTGTACATGATGTATAGCATTATGAATAAGCATTTGTTAAATAAATACATTGAAAACTGTGTGCTAGAGCCCAAAGTCACTGAATCCAGAAAGAATTCTTTAAATCAAATCAGAATAAATGAATGAATGAATAAAAATATTATTCAAGGGAGCATCAGGGTATTGCCACTATCACCACTGTACTGTGAATAAATAAATAAGCTAAAGTCAAGAACAAAAATTCTTGTGGTTCAATCCAGAAATATAAGACTAACTTAAAAAATAAAAATTGTCTTAGTTTTCCATGGAATTTAGGATAAATTCTCAGGTCACTGTCCTTTGCAAGCATAGGCAAAGCCTAAGAAACTGCATACATAAGGTGTCTATTAGATCTTTCCAGCACTAAGGTAACTCGCTATAAATAGTATGAAATTTTACATAAATTATGTGACTCTATAAATGCTATGATCAGTTTAATAGACTTACTATTTTTTTCCATCCATAGAGGGGTGAAAAAGTTCCATGCTAGTTGATAAATCTAAGCAATCCTTTATTTTTTTTAACCAAAAAAAGATAAAAAGCAATGAGGTTTGTTGTTCTTTGATATATTATATTAAAAAAACAACAACCCTGGATATCTCTCTCAGGAACTTATTCTACTTTATTTGGTAAAGAATTCATGTAAGAAAGGTTCTGAGACAAGGAACTTAACATTTTTAACATGTTGTTCCCCCAACTAAGTGTTTTTCTCTGCTAGCCTCAGAGTCTGGAAGAAAATATTCTTTGTGTTCGTATCAGTTTAAGATAAAAATTTATTGGTATTTCCACTCACTAGGATTTCAAAGGAGACACTTGAGGAAACCAAGGGGTTCTTTCATATCCCAGATGACTTTTCTCGGAAACAGTCTTTGTCATCAGGAGACTGATTCTGGGAAGCCATGGAGGAAATTTCCTGGCCCATCCTTCGTGTTCAAAATAAACCGCCATCCTTGTCTTTTAATCTTATGAGATTTCTGCTGTATAAATACTGTTTGAAATTCTGGCTTGTTCCATCTTGAGTAATTTCCACCTACTCTGTATTGTTCATGGGTAGTAGAACAGCACTTGGTTTCCCTTTGCCAACTGCATGTCTAGCTTTACTTTGTACTTTTCATTCTAGATCAAAATATACCTGACTTGATAATGAGTGCTGATTAACCAAAAACCTCTCAATTTATCTGCTCCCAGTGCTTAAAACATCAATTTAAAAACATATTTCCATCAGTTACCACTAGGTGGAGATACTCATTTTGAAGTGCGTAATAAAGTGGACAGTTAACCCTTCAATTTAGTCACTGAACGGTTAATGGTATGATTGTCGTATTGTCGTATTTCTATACGTCTTTAAATTCCACTGCTTTGGTAATGCTGAATCCACATACTATTTTAATTCATGTTAAGAAACACACACACACACATTGTGTGTGTGTATGTGTGCTGTGATAAGCAGCTTCAGTCACGTCCGACTCTTTGTGACTCTGTGGACTGTAGCCCACAAGGCTCGTCTGTCCATGGGGATTCTCTAGGCAAGAATACTGGAGTGGGTTGCCCTCCTCCCGGGGTATAGGTATGCATGTGTGTATATATATACACACACACACACACATATACTTGTACTCATATAGTAATAATGCTAAGTGTAGAGAATATGCATTTTTATATTAATTCTATAATATATGCAAATTTTGAAAAGCTAATAATAAAATTAATGCTTCTATGGCTTGGCAATAATCAAAGAAAATCCACTGCATAATATTTTATTGGAAATGCCTTCAATAGTTAACAGAATAAAACAATGTTAGTTGAAACTGAGGCTGAGGTAAGGGAACTATGGACCCAAAAGTAAATGCTGTTTATATTGAGAGTGGATTGTCCCCTTTCTGTTCCCTTATGTGCTTAATACAGGGGTCCTTGTGTTTTTTGCCCCCTACTCCTTATAGAAATCTACTTTCAGAACACTTTTGCCAATCTTATTCAAACTAAAATGTCAATGATTAACAATGTACTTTGTGCTATCTCACACAGGGAAATTGTTCTTCAGAACAGGGCCTAAAAAGCTTAAGTCTTTAACAAAGGAAATTCAAATATTAGCAAACTGATGAACAGAATCTAAATGGTTTTGTCTTGATCAGTGAAATCACTCACAAAGGAGGAAGGTCAGCACACACTGAAATGCAGGAAGGTCCTGATTGATTTTCTTATTTCTCTCTGTGGCATTTGGTGTAATGCAGAAAGAGCATCTCTGGGCTTGTGATGATTTGGAGAAGGGTAGTTACTGCATGAATTCTCAGCATGAGATGGCAGCTGGCAAGAGAAACTGCACTGACGGCAGTCCTTCAGGAAGAGAAAGAGATGAGTCCTTGGGGCCAGGACATGTTGTACCATGAAGAGAAAAACAGAAATGGGGGTGGGGGCTGCGAATGGATGAAATGAGGAATGCAAATTAAAGACTGCTAAGGCTCCAGTCAAATTAAAAGATGCTTACTCCTTGGAAGGAAAGTTATGACTAACCTAGATAGTATATTAAAAAGCAGAGACATTACTTTGCCAACCAAGGTCCGTCTAGTCAAGGCTATGGTTTTTCCAGTGGTCATGTATGGATGTGAGAGTTGGACTGTGAAGAAAGCTGATTGCCGAAGAATGGATGCTTTTGAACTGTGGTGCTGGAGAAGACTCTTGAGAGTCCCTTGGACTGCAAGGAGATCCAACCAGTCCATTCTAAAGGAGATCAATCCTGGGTGTTCATTGGAAGGACTGATGCTAAAGCTGAAACTCCAATACTTTGGCCACCTCATGCGAAGAGTTGACTCACTGGAATAGACTCTGATGCTGGGAGGGATTGGGGGCAGGAGGAGAAGGGGACGAAAGAGAATGAGATGGCTGGATGGCATCACCAACTCGATGGACATGAGTTTGAGTGAACTCCTGGAGTTGGTGATGGACAGGGAGGCCTGGCGTGCTGTGATTCATGGGGTCGCAAAGAGTCGGACACGACTGAGTGACTGAACTGAACTGAACTGAAGGCTCCAGTATTCTTGCCTGGAGAATCCCAGGAATGGGGGAGCCTGGTGGGCTTCCGTCTATTGGGTTGCATGGAGTCGGACATGACTGAAGCGACTTAGCAGCAGCAGTGGCAGCAAGGCTCTATAAGGGTACCTTACTCATTCACGTATGTGTTCCCCAGAGACTTAGGCCTCAAGGAAACCAAAATCCACCCAGGATGAAACATTTTAATGAAGAGAACAAATGAAGCATTTCAAAGAGGAGTTCTTACTAGTTACTATATCTCCAAATATTTGGCATGATTAAAAATGTTTTTCTCTTCATCTAATGCAGGCTACCCATTTAGGCAATGCAACTAAGTTATCAGAAAAAGATTTCACAGTAAATGGAAACCAGCAGCTCCATCAAACTTAACACCTAAAACTTTCTGGCACTGTGATTCTCTGAGAAAAAGCCTTTTATTGTAAGTGGGTATCTGCCAGTGCCTCTGATTAGAAATACTTTGGAGAGAAGGAAAGGAGAGTGTGAGAATACAGTGGTTCTTTGGCCTATTTGTCAGGAAAAGGTAAATTGAATGCTCACTCACTGAGTTTAATCCAGTACCAGTCCTATACTTACCACACAGTTGTTCTTACTTTGTATGATTTATTTTTATGTTATATTTATTGTATATTATTGTTATGTTATGTATGTTATAATTTATTTGATAGGTTTCTGCCTCCTTTCTTATAGCAAATGTTTCAGGAAATAGACATGTTTCTGAAAAACAAGTAGAACCATTCACCCATAACTTAGAGGTCTGTGTGGGCATTGGCATAATCGGTCCATATTACTGAGCTAACGGAAGTACAGAAAGTAACATCTATATATGTATAGTTTATATATATCATAGTTTTTTTCTCCCAGTGGAAAAGGATAATGGTGAAACTGGCTAGGATAGCTATATTTTATTCATGTACATATTCAACAGAAATCAAATGAACACTTGCAAAGGGCAGGTGTTAATAAATACAAAATAGTCAGAACCTACCTATAGATCACTCTCTAGGAGATGCCCAAAGACAATATAAGATAAATGACTTCTAATATGTGTAAAAGATGCCCAAAGATAATATAAGGTAAATGACTTACAATATGAATAAGTACAACTAAGGAAAAATAAAGTATATGATGAGAAGGTATAGCAGGGGAAGCTAATTTAGCTTGGGGGAGGTGTTTGAGGAGTTTCCTAGAAATTGACATACAAGGTAAGACTTTTTTAATAACCAGGATTTAGCCAGATAAAGAGGTGACAGAAGAGGGCCTTAGGAAAGGACAACAGTACATGTGAGTACTTGTCACGTTTGATGAATTAAACTGTTGTTCACCAAAGAGATAAAGCCCCCTCTCCTTTTGGATCCTGCCTAAAGACATTCAGTTGCTGTTTCAATAGGGTCCAATAGCAAACAGCAGTTATAGTCAAATTGGAATAATTCAAAGTGTTAAAAACATATATAAACATGTGGGCAGGTTGTAGAAACAAAGGATTCTGCAGTTAACCTGGGGTTTGTAACCCTGGAGCTATTACTACCGTCAGAACCAAAGGGACAAGGGAAAAAATGTAACAGAACCTGAAAGTGGAGTACTACGTAGAAAAGGCCACCCTGAGCAGAGCAATGATTTTCAGTCCAAAGAGACAGCTAGCCAGATCAGATCCACAGTAAGGGGGCCTGACTTCACTCCCTCTCTCTGATCTCCTTCTAGGGCACCCCACTGATCACATCAAGTAGAAGCCACAGAGCATGGGAACCACTTGATGCAGTCTAGCATTTCAACTCTCCAGACAGGGAACAGGGTGGATGGAAAGGGATGGAGAGCAGATCTGAAAGAGAAAACAGAAATGTCTGTTTGTTGGGTCATTTCTAGGATGAAGAAGGGATGCTAGTAAGGGAAATAAATGACTCTTAGACCAGTCACATTCTGTAAAGCAATAAAAAACTAGCAGCAATCCATCCCAGTTTTCATTCTTTTAATGAATTTTCTCATTTCTATTACTTCTCTGTTCATGAAGTAATAGAATGAATCTGCTTCTTATGAGCAAGAGGGTTTCTGTATTTGCTTTTAATCATATATCCTGGGAATACAGAATCCTGATACTCCTCCACTTCTCTGCAGGAATCTCTACATCCAGGTGACCTGATCCTCTAAATCTATGTTCCTAGGATAACTTGCGAATAGAATCACCTATGATGTAGCATGGGCTTTTCACTCTACAGGGTGCATGAGATTCGCCCTTGGGAGCATGGAGAAAGGCAGAATCCTTGCCTCAGTGGTTCTGAACCAGCAGGTCTGGCCTGAGACCCTAGAATCTGTCATGTAAAAGCAAGCATCCTAGATGATTCCATGTAATCCCAGGAACACATTTTGAAAAACTCTGGTATAGTTGCTATAGCAAATATAGCATCTTACTTAATTAGTAGAAATTCTAAAAACACTGAGGTATATACTAGTAGTATTTTAAAAAGTAGAAAGTTTGGAAAAAGAAGGTAAGTGCAAAAATAGAAACAGAAAAAATAGAATTATGTAGTGATTTATTTAATTTACAAGTTAAGCCAAAAATGAATGGAGTTATTACAATTAATCCTGAATTGCCAGTGACATCATTTGGAAAGGTTTTACCTTTTTCTGTGGGTAATCTGTGACTAATAGTTCATGGTGCTTTTGCTGTATATTTATATAAGCTTCACCCCCAGGGGCACCTAATGATCTTTAAACCATACTTAAATGCACTGGGGTAGCTTATACTTTCAAAGATCCTTGAAAATTGTTTTATTGTTATATATTTGTTGATATGAACAAGCCTTCTTAATACTATATGTCAGTTTTGTACATTAAGATCTCTCTACCAGGTTTTGCTTTAGAGCAGAAATCAACAAAACTTTATTGTGTAAAAGGCTAAGTAGTAAACACTTCAGGCTTTGCTGGCCATATGGTCTCAGTCACTAGTACTCAACCCTGCTACAGTGGTGAGAAAGCAGCCCCAGGTAAAACAGAATGACTAAGTGTGGCTGTTCCAATTAAAACTTTACTTGTGGTCAACAAATTTGAATTGCATATCATTTTCATGGGCCATGAAATATCCTTCTTTAATTTTGCTTCAACCATTTCCAAATGGAAAAACCATTCTTATCTCATAAGCCATAGAAAAACAGACAATGGGTTATAAATTTTTGACCCTTGATTTTGAGCACTGTTATAAATGATAGTGATTAGAACATACAGATTTTATTTCTTATCCCTAGACATAAGACAAAAAAGAATGTAGGTCTTCAGGCAATCCATGATAAGCCACCCTTTGCTGTTGCTGCTGCCGCCAAGTCGCTTCAGTCGTGTCCGACTCTGTGCGACCCCATAGACGGCAGCCTACCAGGCTCTCACGTCCCTGGGATTCTCCAGGCAAGAACACTGGTGTGGGTTGCCATTTCCTTCTCCAATGCAGGAAAGTGAAAAGTGAAAGTGGAGTCTTTCAGTCGTGTCCAACTCTTAGCAACCCCATGGACTGCAGCCAGGGATTTTCCAGGCAAGAGTACTGGAGTGGGGTGCCATTGACTTCTCCAAAGCCACCCTTTATAACTGTCTTAAAGGAAAGGTAGGAAAAATGATGAATTGTGCAGACATGGAACTGAGTCCCAGCTGCTAGCTTCATCTCCACAAGCACTGTCACTCTGAGCAAATTACTTCTCTTCCCTTAGTCTCACTTTCTTCACCTTTTAAATTGCATTGACTCTTCTCACTTCACAGTATTATTATAAAAATAAAAAAGGTAATAGTACTCAGCATCATTCCTGGCATCAGAAGATGCTCCTTAAAGATGAGCCTGTTTCCCTTTGGTTAAAAACAAAGGTGATAGCTGCACTTTGCATCTATGGATTTAATACTGATTTTCAAAATCCACTTATAACTATGGTTCTTAACTACTGGCTGCATGTTGGAAATCTACTGGGAAGATTTTTAAACTTTTGATGAGAAAGCCACAACCCAGAAAAATTAAATAGGTGTTTCTCGTGGGAGTGGGGAATGTGACCTAAGCCTCAGTATTTTTAAAAATAAACTTCCCAATGGACAAACAAGATTGAAAAATCACTACTTTTACCTTGCTATTTTTAAAAACGGAAACACTGGTACTTTTTTGTGGTCATGCAAATGTTTGAGACATTGGTCAGCAACTTAGCTGGCCATTTTTATCTGTCTTTAATAGTCTCCTCTTCCACTTCCTGCTCCATCCCCTTTCCTAACATCCTCAATGCAAGCTATTCCTCTTGTTCTCTGTCACTGATCTGCTTCATCCAATATCCTTTCTCCAACCTTATCACAGCCTCCCACAAAAAGCGTGCAAGGACCTGGCAGTGCACTGCACAGGCAGATGCTTCAGCTGAGAAGGAAGTGACTAGGACCACAATCACTTCTTTGGAGATGGCAAGCAAGGCAATAAAACTGCTAAATTACTGTTCTGGCCCATGCAGAGGAGCGACCCAGGGCAGTATTAGTGACAACTCCACTCAGGGGAGATGCATGACAAAAGATATGCAAGGCCAATTGGGCTGACCCAATTCGAGGTTAGTAGGCTTCCCTGGTGGCTCAAAGGGTAAAGAATCTCCCTGCAATGCAGGAGACCAGGTTTTGATTCCTGGGTGGGGAAGATTCCCTGGAGGAGGAAATGGCAACCCACTCTAGCATTCTTGCCTGGAGAATTGCATGGACAGAGGAGCCTGGCAAGCTACATACCTCCCATGGGGTCACAAAGAATCAGATATGATTGACCAACTAACTCTTTCACTTCACTGCAGGTTACAGCTCTCATTGGTCCCAGGATGGAAAGGAAGACAGCCCAGAGATGTCATTTAGTAGCTAGCAATTTATATTTAAAAAATATTTTTCTTTCACTTTTATATTATTTCATAACTTTATATTGGATACTTTGTGTTCAAATGTATTTGATAAGGTTGAGTAACTAGTTATAATTATTTTGTTAATTAATTATGCTTACATTTTCATAATATGCCAATATTGTACTGTTACCCACTCCCTCTAGAAAAAACTCCAGTAATTTTCCCCAGCATAGTAATCACTACTTCTCTCCTCTCCTGACGTGTGTGCTGCTTTAGAAGATCTCCTTCTGGCCATGTCCACTCTCTCTGTAGGCAAAGCTCCATGACCTAGATGTCTCTCAGTCAGCACTAATGCTCCACCCAAACTAACCTCAGCTAAGCCTTTCCTCACTTACTTGCCAGGCCTTCACACACATTCACCAGTGTTAACAGTGTCCTGTCTTGCAGGGGCTACACAGGGTTAGGTGAGTCAAAGACTCAGAAAATAAAGCACACTTGATTGACACCAGATCAATAAGTCTTGAATTCAGAGACTCTGAAGGCAAGATGAAGAACTGGACTCTGTGAAATGTACAATCAGTAGAGGCAGAGCACTGCAATGAAATGAAAGTTAATATTATCTTAGAATCCTGACAGCCTTTTGACATATGTCATGATTTTCAATATCAGATAAAATCTGGGCAACTTTCATGTGCTTAAGGGAAGCCACTTTTTTTCCCCTTTCAGAATTACTTCTTCTGAGACAAATGCATTGACAACAGAGAACAGCCTCTCATTTTATTCCTGTCTTCTTTGCCCTATTCTGCCTTTCATGACTCAATATTTTATTTCCAGTTTTTTTTTTAATTTCTAAAAGATTTGGCAAACATTTGTTTTTTTTCAATAATCCATGGATTTAAAAATTCATAGTTGATTATGTCTCTAGTCACAGTAAGCCAAATTACAGGTTTAAAATGAATATGCAATTTCCTTTTGCTTACTTGGAAACTAAGAATGATTATGCAAAGGCAAAAATTTTGCTGAGTAGGAATTCTCTGCCTGTTGCCGAGAGTGAGGTTTGCTATAAACATGTAAACAGCTTAAGAAATGAATATACATTTGCCCAGACACAGTGCTAGAAGGGTCCCGCGATTCTGCTGTTCCTGTTACATTTCCTTGAGAATAAAAAAATTACCTTAAAAGCTATAGATAAATCTTCATCTTAGGAAAACTGTATGATTTTGGCTATCCATATTCCATGGAAATATTACATTCCCAGGGTGATTATGAAAACCTTAGTAACTACATTTCCAAATGTACTGCATTATTAAGAGGTGTCACTTAGAAAAAAGTTTAAGCATTTTGGGTCTCGCTATTTTTGAGTTGCTATAAAGTTTGATATATACTTTCTTGATACTGAATCTGCAAAGATAAGCAAAACTCCCACAGAACTTTAAAAACAGCTATTTGAAACAATGGCAAAAATATAACTCACAAATAAAACTTTTCTGAAACTTAGAATAAGACTAAGATCTGCTCCCCTTGTCTAGATCCAGAATGATACTACCCATGAAAACGGGAAAACAAAAACAAAAACAAAAAAAGCTTTCTTACCTTTACCCTTGTATCTTTAATCAGAGAGCACTGAGAAACAAAATCTGTACCCAGATTTTCAGCATGCACACTTCCACCCACCTCAGTTTTTCTGGAAGAGCCAGAGGGAACACACCAGCTGAGTAGTCACAGCTGTGGGCTCCTTGGCTTTGTACCAACACAGAATGTTCTATAGCCCAGGGACAAGGGTGACTTGCAGAGGCTCTGAAAGTGAATTAGTAGGTTTGCCAGGCCCCCCGGCTTATCTGAGTACAAGTAGCACCTTAGAGACTCAGAACTCACAGGGCTGGGCCCCAGCAGGAGTCAGGGGAGCCATATCCTCCAAACAGCAATAGCTGCTGATGGAAACCAAAGCTAATGGACGATAAAGGTACTGCCTCACACACGGGCAAAACACTGCCAACGTCATAGCTGCTCAAAGATAAACTTAAAGGACTGCAAATTTCAGTGTTTTAGATAACCAACAGTGAAAAAGAGAAAAATTCCACCAAACTCATTTCCTACCATCTTATTACAGAAAGAGAAAAACTGCAGTCTGCATATTGCTCATTTGAATATCAAAGTGGAAAGAAAATTGCCTTTTTAAGTCTTCTAGAAAATTTTATTAGAAAGTTTGTACCTGGTCTAGGAAAGTAACCACTTTGAATTATGATGACACCATAACACCACACTACAAAAGATGGCAAAGCAGTGCACAGGCCCATTTTCTCACCTAGCAAAATCATCTTTCCATGCAGTTGTTCTTTCAGAGCATAGACCAATGCACAGATCTCTGTAGCAGTAGGAGATGATATTTAAAAATGTAGAAGCTCCACGTGACATTTATAAACCCTTTGGTTGGGCTATCTTACATGTTAGTTTCCTCTAATTTTGGTTAGCTTCTGCCAGTCTCCCTAAATATGACCAAACTGCATGCTCTGGCAAAACTAAATTTCTGGGACAGTAAAACTAAAAATAATATTGTCCTCCTTGTTCCAAAATTGTGAGGTTCTGTCAAGAGGCTGACTTGCCCTGAGCATCAATCTCTCCTTCACTCCTTAAGAAAGTTACCAAGCTCTGTTTAACATCCTTAACTTGTTGGGACATGCTCAGACACCTCCCTGTATGTTAATCCGGCACACACTACACCTGTTTGCCTCCACAGTTACAATTTACTTCTATTCTGAAGAACTTTTCCAATCCCTATGGTTTTTACTTTTATTAACTTTTCTTCTAAAACTTGTGTGTTTGGGAAGGAAAAGCATGAAACTATAGTCCCTAATGTTACTGATCAATCCAGCAAGTATTATAGCTCTAGTTTTATACTTTTCTCAATTTTGAGGTCTCATAGCAATTGTTGAAAAATGTAAACTGCCACCCAGAAAATTGTTAGAAATGTCCTGGGAGCTATTGGATTTGCTGGTGAGAGCTCATTTGAAGGATTAGAACTCCCCAAAGAATAGGCAGTTTTCCATCCCATAATTCCTCCTTTTTCTATTTTTTGGAGGGTTATAGCTATAACAGTCCAAATGGCTTTCTGAATAAATACTAATGATAAAGAAGGCTATTTCCTTACTTATTCCCTTGCTTGAAACCATCTCATACTGATTCAGCATCTCGTACTGATTCTCTCCAGAGTAATTTCTTTCTCTGAGAGCAATGAGGTCCGAATGCTCAAATAAATAAACCAGTCATGTGGGAATAAGTATTCCCAAACAGAAACCCTTTCCATGTCTAGGAGAGGGAGTGTTTTAAATACTGTTTAACCATCTTGGAGGTGAGTTAATTCATCCAGAGCTCTACCACCTTAAAAGTAAGTACATGATGAATAGACTAAGTTCAATCATAAAACGGTAAAGATGTCTCAGGAACACAAAATGTGCTTGCAAGTTTTCAGTACAGTGGTTACTTATTTCTCTGGAAGTGTTCAGAGGAAAGGGGAAAGGAAAAGAAAAGATCCTCATTTCTGTTATGTCATTCACTTGTGCTGTACTACCAACCAGTTCTCAAGGTATGACAATATTATGTGTCTCTCTTGACAAATTGGTATTTATAAACCCCTGACCATTTATGCTCCCCACCCACATAGGTCACTGAACAGAATCTGCCATGTGAATCAAAGACATCTTATCAGGATATTACACATATGGATATTTGTAACATATATATATATATTTGTGGTTTGGTGTCACATGCCTTTAGCCACACTAGTGCTTAACTTAAATAGATAGCATATTAAAAAGCAGAGACATTACTTTGCCAACCAAGTTCCGTCTAGTCAAGGCTATGGTTTTTCCTGTGGTCATGTATGGATGTGAGAGTTGGACTGTGAAGAAAGCTGACCACCGAAGAATTGATGCTTTTGAACTGTGGTGCTGGAGAAGACTCTTGAGAGTCCCTTGGACTGCAAGGAGATCCAACCAGTCCATTCTAGAGGAGCTCAATCTTGAGTGTTCATTGGAAGGACTGATGCTGAAGCTGAAACTCCAATACTTTGGCCACCTCATGCGATGAGTTGACTCACTGGAAAAGAGTCTGATGCTAGGAGGGATTGGGGGTGGGAGGAGACGGGGACGACAGAGAATGAGATAGCTGGATGGCATCACCGACTCGATGGACATGAGTTTGAGTGAACTCTGGGAGTTGGTAATGGACAGGGAGGCCTGGCGTGCTGTGATTCATGGGGTCGCAAAGAGTTGGACATGACTGAGCGACTGAACTGAACTGAACTGAACTGAAGAGTGCATTATGTATACAAAGATTCAGTGACTAATTCTATTAAAAACTGTGATGCACCTGATTGCATTAAGAATATAGTATACTTAATTTACTTAACATAGGACATAAAATTAAAAGTTAGGTTTTGAAAAGAATTTAAACTAAGGAGGACCTCACAGAAATGAAGATCCACTGTATCTTGGGGGAAATATCTGAGGGAAAAAAAAAAGAATAAACACAAAATAGTAAGACAGAAAAATTCAAGTCTCTGTGACCATTAAATTCTTATCTGTGAAAGTTGTCAAAAAGCTTCAACCTAAACCAGGTAGACAGCAGAGAAAAAGGCATGATTATAGACCGATGTAGATTGGAATGACGACTTGTGGAACTGAATTGCAGTTGCTGGGACAAAATTTCCTAGACAGCCCTAGCTAAAAGTAAAAAAAAAAAAAAATAGAGGGACTCAAATATGCAGCTTCCAACCATGCACTTAATTATCTATTTAGGTATAAACAAGAAAATCATTTCTGCATCAATCATATATAAGTATTTACATTATATGGATATAGCTAAAACCAAGAAAATGCATTACTTAGAATGAGGTGCAATGGTCATGATTGGTCTACGGGAGCCCAAGATATGACAAAGGAATAATATAAACTGAGGTTGGAGAGGGAGGATGGGACTATTATTTGTACTGGAAATTTATATTCTAATTTCCCCAAATTGGAAAACTTCATTTCATCTCAGTGGGCAAGGCAGAGTCCTTGATGGTTTTAAATATAGAAAGTACCATATACTAATGGTACACTGTATCTTCAATGCAGGAGACCCAGGTTTGATCTGGGTCGGGATGATTCTCTGGAGAAGAGAATGGCAATCCACTCCAGTTATTCTTGCCTGGAGAACCCCATGGTCAGAGGAGCCTGGCAGGTCACAGTCCATGTGGTCGCAGAGAGTCGGACATGACTGAGCAACGAACACTACTACCATATAGTAAAGATACTACCGCACCAACTATAACAAGATAATACCAAAGATGCGGTTTCCCTGTTGGCTCAGTAGTAGACAATCCACCTGCCAGTGAAGGTGATGCAGACTTGATCCCTGGGTCTGGAATATCTCCTGGAGAAGAAAATGGCAACCCACTCCAGTAATCTTGCCTGGGAAATACCGTGGACAGAGTAACGGCAGGCTACAGTCCATGGGGTTGCAAGAGTTGGACACAACTTAGTGACTAAAACAACAACAATAAAACCAAAATAAGAATAATAGCTACAATAATAGTTTCAGTGTTGTATATACTTTAAATAAGTATCCAGACGTAGCATATATTATTGGAATAAGTTTCATGATAAAATATTAAATCTGTAATAAGTTTATAAGTTGCCTTGAGGCCTAAACAAATTCTATTTTTATATAGTGAAAAGTAAATGTGTTTGTCGTTCAGTAGATTTTTCTTATAACTCAGCTATAAACTCAGTTTTATTTTTATATAGCTACAGCCCATTTGCACTTCCTTTTCCTCCTGACACTGGTTAGAAACTAACATCTGTTTGGGCTGAGATGAAAACAATTCTCTCAGTTCAGTTCAGTAACTCAGTTGTGTCCGACTCTTTGCGACCCCATGAACCACAGCACACCAGGTCTCCCTGTCCATCACTAACTCCTGGAGTTTACTCAGACTCATGTCCACTAAGTCTCTGATGCCATCCAACCATCTCATCCTCTGTCATCCCCTTCTCCTCCCACCTTCAATCTTTCCCAGCATCAGGATCTTTTCAAATGAGTTAGTTCTTCCCATTAGGTCGCCAAAGTATTGGAGTTTCAGCTTCAGCATTAGTCCTTCCAATGAATATTCAGGACTGATTTCCTTTAGGATGGACTAGTTGGATATCCATGCAGTCCAAGGGACTGTCAAGAGTCTTCTCCAACACCACAATTCAAAAGCATAAATTCTTCAGTGCTCAGCTTTCTTTATAGTCCAACACACATATCCATGCATGACTCCTGGAAAAACCATAGCTTTGACTAGATGGACGTTTGTTGGCAAAGTAATGTCTTTACTTTTTAATATGCTGCCTAGGTTGGTCATAGCTTTTCTTCCAAGGAGCAAGCAATTTTTAATTTCATGGCTGCAGTCACCATCTGCAATGAATTTGAAGCCCCCAAAAATAAAGCCTTTCATTGTTTTTATTGTTACCCCATCTATTTGTCATAAAGTGATGGGACCAGATGCCATGATCTTAGTTTTCTAAATGTTGAGTTTTAAGCCAACTTTTTCATTCTCCTCTTTCACTTTCATCAAGAGTTTCTTTCATTCTTCTTCGCTTTCTGCCATAAAGGTGTTGTCATCTGCATATCTGAGGTTATTGACATTTCTCTAAAAAATTCTCTAGTTCTCAACAAGTATTGAGCTTGAGCAGTACATATTAGTAAGGCCAGAAAAAACTCTAAGAATAAGAGCAAGATGAATAATTAGTATTAATTAATGTCAATTGCTGTTTTCCCTGAAAATAGCTCATGCTGAGGAAGCCATGCCATGGCATAGGCTGAATGCATGTCTACAGCTTTCTTGAGTTTTACCAATCTTATATATATATTTTTAAATTGAACTTACTGTTATTTTATTCGAGAACACTGATCAGGGGAAACAGCTTTATTTGATGAGATAATGTAGCATTGGATTGTTGGCTTTTGTGTGCTGTCTGAATTGGAAGGGGCTCTTCTCACTTGGCTCTGTTTTCTGACATGAAATGAGCCTTGAAGATTAACCAGCCATGTGATATATGCATCCCTGATATCATATGTTGTCTTGTACTTACTGTCAACAGAAGTCTCTTATTTTTTGTCTCCTTATATCATCTGCCTAACATTCATACTGGAACTTCAGATCATCACACAGCCAGAATACTGAATAAACTGATTATGAAACAATGTCCATGTGTCTGCAAAATTCCTATTGGCCAGGTTAATACCTGACTGCGCAATACTGTCTCAGCTAATGCAAGGTGACCTTTCACATCCAAAATAATATATCTCCCTCCCTGGGGCAAAGTCCAAAAAAAGCATGAAATGCAGGAATTTGCCATAGACCAATAGCTAATTTTTAGCTGTTTGCTTGTTTGTTTTTCTCATTTAACATGATAAAATTATATGCACATCAATTAGCCCTTCCTCTTGGAGTTAAAGAAAAATGTATATGCTCCTAAGTCACCGTCAAGATGCTTTTATTCTCAATTATATTATTATTCAAGTCTTTGACTTTCACAAAAATGAAATAATCTCACCAGAATCAGTCTGCTCTGTAAATTTTTCAATATTTATTCTTAAAGCTGTTGCATAGAGCCATTGTCCCTGAATCCCTCCTTCAATGCATTTACAAAGGGTTTCTTTTCTAGTGGGGTGTGACTTGGTTCTCAATCTCATAGTCTCCGACAATTTTCAGTCTCACATGTCTTTCACCATGGAGACACATACATTGAGGGATGGATCAGCTCAGAGTGCTGAGCATTACTTCTGTAGCTTCATGGCTGCTGTTTATGATTGTATTAGTTTAATTTCTATTCCCTATTCCATATCTCTTTTTCCTGTCTTGTCAAAAAGAATTTTAGCTAACAATACTCTTCCATGGATAGTGCACAAGGTTTGCAAAAATGCATCTGAAGATGTGTGCTCTTCTGGTCTTTTTTATGAGTTTACATAGAAAGGTACACTTTGAAAAAATGTACAGTCTATTCTCAGTTACCAGTTTACATGGATCTAGTAAGCTAGACTGTGCTCAACTTGCAAATTATTTTTAAAATAATTGAAAAAATAATTTTAGCTCAGTTATTGGGAATTCTAGATATGGTTCTTGTCACCAAGCAATCCCACCTCAAGTACAGCATTTATGGCTGATGAGAAGGGCTCTGATAAATTGGGACCTGAGGTCATTACTGGGCTCTAGAAGCTTCTGGGAGGTACGGATATTCTGGTAGGAGGATAGAAACTTAGAAGGGTATATGGATCTCAGGGGAATGACCCCATGGGTTCATATATGCAGACTTAAGAGGCAATGAATCCAATGTACCAATGACAGCGGGAGTATAGCCCTCACAGAAGGGATGTGGGGGGTAGGCTTTTAGGGTAATGGCAGGGACCCCATTTTTAACAGTTGGAGCTCCTTGTGAGAGTTGGTGAGCTCTGTGTGTTAGCCAAGAGAAATGTAAATTATGGATTGTTGTTTTATTTTAACAAAGCTACCCAAGAGAACACTCTGTACTTTTTCACCATTTGAGACACTTAGAAATTTAATCATATTTTGATGTTTGCCTAAAATATGGTTACATGTTAAAGTCTAAATATCAACTTTTACTCTTCTTAAATCATCTCTAATAAATATTTCTTGTGCTCTCTTTCTCATGGTAGATGATATTGTCACATGCTTACACAAAATTGAATTCTTTTGGATGCACTTCACACCTACTGTCTACTATGTTCCTGGCTTTATAGCAACTTTTGAAGATACAAAGATGGATAAAAAGCTATGTTTGCCTTCAAAGTCTTCACTAAAGATAAATGTGTGAGATATTGAAGTATCAAGAAATAATTATAATGCAGAGTGAAATATGATAACCATTGAATATACAGATGAATAATAACAGTTATATCAGTCTTTACTGTATAACAAGCACTCTTACACTTTATTTTTTAATTGGATCCTGATAACTGCCCAATGATGGAGATATTATTATCATTTAGTTGAGGTACAGGAGAAAGAAAATAACTTATTCAAGGTAACAAACTACTAAAAGATGGCTTTAAGCAGCCTGGCTCCAGAGCATTGAGTTAGAGGGCCTTACTTCGGCAGATGTAGTGATTCAGCTCTTCCTGGGGATGGTTTTGAAAAATCAATAGAAGTTAGCAGTGTCAATGGTGGTATAACTAAGGGGTTAGATCAGGGTGTAGCCTGGAAGAGGCAACGGCCTGGAAAAGGTACAGAAATTGGATAGAATTTTGAAACCATAATAGTTCCAGAACTCTAAATCTAAAAGAAGGAAGGAATAAGTAATGAAAAAAAAAAAATGCATCTGGAAAGCTGAGCTACTGACTGAAGCTTGAAAGGAATTTCAGGTTGTTGTTTAGTCACGGTCATGTCCAACTGTTTTTATGACCCTTATGGACAGAGGACCCTGTAGGCCACCAGGCTCCTCTGTCCATGGGATTTCCCAGGCAAGAATACTGGAGTGGGCTGCCATTTCCTTTTCAGTGGGATCTTCCTAATTCAGGGATCAAACTTGAGGTCTCCTGCATTGGTAGGTAGATTCTTTACCACTGAGCCACCAGGGAAGCTTGGGATTCCAAGAGCTTAGGTTTAATTTAAGATTGAGAGCTACAGGGAGATGGAGAGGTTTGTATGGACAAGAGTGACGGGCTTGCAAGGAGAATACATGGGATTGTGGGCAGATCCAAGACAAAGGAGACAGTGATGGATAGTTAGACTGTCCAGCTCAGAGAAGATAGGACCTGGAGAACATGGGGGCAGTGATGACAGAGGGAAAAGGATAGATGCAAAACAAATCTCAGAGGAGGGAACAGATTTGGACAGTAATTTGAGCATGAGAGAGCCAAAGCAGACTAGACTGGTTCTGCTGCTGCTGCTAAGTCGCTTCAGTCGTGTCCGACTCTGTGCGACCCCATAGACGGCAGCCTACCAGGCTCCGCCATCCCTGGGATTCTCCAGGCAAGAACACTGGAGTGGGTTGCCATTTCCTTCAGAGTTTGCTTCTAGTAGTAAAAATTGTAAATAATTAACTGCTGGTGAACTCATTTCCATTGAATACATAGAAATTGGAGGTTTCTTTTAAAAAGGGAACAATGATAATGAGCTGCTTTAAGTTTTTCGCAAAGTCAGATCTAATGCAACTCTGCTGACAGGGTTATCTAATAGCTTGGAAACTGTTACAAAACTACAAGGGAAAAACATTGCAATTGTGCCAAAATAACTCTTTTTACACTGCATTGCTGTTGCTGCTGCTAAGTCACTTCAGTCGTGTCCGACTCTGTGTGACCCCATAGATGGAAGCCCACCAGGCTCCCCTGTCCCTGGGATTCTCCAAGCAAGAACACTGGAGTGAGTTGCCATTTCCTTCTCCAATGTGTGAAAGGGAAAAGTGAAAGTGAAGTGGTTCAGTCATGTCCAAACCTTAGCGACCCCATGGACTGCAGCCTACCAAGCTCCTCCATCCATGGGATTTTCTAGGCAAGAGTACTGGAGTGGCTTGCCATTGCCTTCTCTGTTACACTGCATTAGTCATCATTATATAAGAGCTATTTCCCCCCGTCCTTTTCAGGGCTTACTTTAAATAACACTCATTCATAGCTTCTTTATCCACAAAATAAAGACACAGTATCTATAATAGCATAATCTTGTACTGTAGAGCTTTGCAATCTTGGCTCTAGAAGAGAGAACCTTTTCTGTCTGTGGATCCCCATTCTATCCTGAGGACAGGGCCAGCTTCAACTAAACCATCAGCTTTCAAGGGGCTCTTCTATGGAGGTTTGCAGAACAAAATTTTGAAATCAGTGCTCTAAAATGCAAATCAAAGCTACAGTGTGAGGAACTTCCCTGGTGGTCCAGTGGCTAAGACTCCAAGTTCCCCGTGCAGGGGGCCTGGGTTCTATCCGTGGTCAGGGAACTAGATCCCTCATGCCACAACTAAGACCAGATGTAGCCAAATAAATAAATAAATATTTAAAAAAATAGGTATTACCTCACATTGGTCAGAACGGTTATCACAAACAAGTCTGCAAATAAAAACCATTGGAGAGGGTATGGAGAAAAAAGAACCCTCTTACTCTGTTGGTGTGAATGTAAATTGGTACAACCACTATAGAAAGCAAGATGGAGGTTCCTCAAAAAGCTAAAATCAGAGTTGCCATATGATCCAGCAATCCCACTGCTGGGCGTATACCAAGAGAAAACTATAATGTGAAAAAATACATACACCCCAATGTCCACCACAGAACCATTTACAATAGCCAAGACATAGAATCTAAATGGCCATCAACAGAAGAATGAATAAAGAAGAAGTGGTACATATATGCAATATATACGTATTTACAATAATATATATACAATATGTAGAATATTACAATAATACAATATTATGGCAACTCACTCCAGTATTCTTGCCTAGAGAATCCCTGGCGGACTACAGTCTATGGTGTTGCAGAGAGTCAGACATGACTGAGTGACTAACACACACACACACACACACACACACACACAAACACACTCAGCCATAAAAAAGAATGAACTGATGCCAGTTGCAGCAACTTGGATGGACCTAGAGATTATCATACTGAGTGAAGTAAGCTGGACAGAGAACAACAAATATCATATGATATCACTTATATGTGGAATCTAAAATATAACACAAATGAACTCATTTATAAAACAGAAATGGACTCACAGGCATAGAAAACAAACTTCTGGCTATCAAAGGAAAAAAGAGAGGGAGAGGGATAAATCAGTATTTGGGATTAGCATATACAAACTACCATATATAAAATAGATTAAACAACACAGTCCTACTGTATAGCACAGGAAACTATATTAAATATCCTGTAATAAATCATAATGGAAAATAATAGATATATTTTAATCACTGCTGTATACCAGAAACTAATACAATATTATAATTCAACTAGACTTCAGTAAAAATTCTTTAAAAAAAAAGTCAATACTCCATGAAACTTAAATTTAGAAATTCTCCACAGGACTCAATTAAATGCTCTATGGTTATAAACTAATTTTAGTTCATTTTCTTCTGAAAAAAAAAAAGTATGATTAATGATTATAAATCCCAAGAATGATCAATCATGAGAAAACTTAGGCCTTACTTTAATTCAGAGACATAAGGAATGATTTTTCTAAATTTGCTTAATTGATTTTAGAGTTGTGGACCTTGAATGGAGAGGAAGTTTAATTAGGACAATCTTGTAATGATACAGGTAAAGCATCCAAAAAAAAAGTTCTCTTCACATTGTATTTAAAAGATGAATATCCCATCTCTTCCCAATAAATGTCTAATCTGCATACTTTCACAAGTTCCCAAAACACTAATACTAATTCTAGCCCTTAAACTCAAGAGTTTATAGAGCCTCCAAGGTATCAGACTGAAATAAAAGACTGGTGGATTCAATCAACCAAGCATTTCATCAATTTAAATAATGTTACGCAGTACAGTGATTAGTACACAATAGGTGTTCACAGCCATAAACCCAAAGTGACACAGCACCAAACCGTTTCTCTACCAGACTGAAGCCTAGGGAATTGTCTGTTTATATATACACAAGTGTTCTTTATCCAAGCATTTTTAAACACAGATTTTTCCTCTAAAGGACAAAACATATCCTGCAGGGAAACTTACTGTAATATATTAATCAAAGATAATAAACTAGATAGTTCTCCTTGAAGACTTTGTCCTTGTCACCAGTGGGAGGCAAGGAGTATACTATCTCAAGCCTCTTTGTTACAGCTCAAAAATCTAGGAGTATCTTCCTAACAAGTGGGTTGGGTTTAAAAAAGTAAACTCTTAACAGGCACTGTCAACTGGGTTTGGCTAAGAAAACAAGGAAAAACAGATAGATGTAGACTGCCCTGGTGGCACAGTGGGTAAGAATTTGCCTGCCAATGCAGGGGACAAGGGTTAGGTCTCTGGTCAGGGAAGATTCCATGTGCCACTGAGCAACTAAGCCCCTGACCTGCAACTACTGAGCCCATGCACCCTAACTACTGAAGCATGTGTGCCTAGAGCCTGTGCTCCTCAGCAAGAGAAGACATCACAATGAGAACTGCTGCACCACAACTAGAGAAAGCCCATGGAAAGCAACAAAGACCCAGCACAGCCAAAGACATAAATAAATAAATTTTAAAATTAAAGAAAATGACCTCCACTTTTATGAAAAGACCTATGCATCTCGTTTAGTTTGTAAATTAAAAGTTCTTCTGCTATTATAAGGTAAAGAAAAGCAATATTTAATCTTCTTGATAATTCTAAAGACCTAGACAACACTAATGGAGAAGGAAATGGCAACCCACTGCAGTAATCTTGCCTGGAGAATCTCATAGACAGAGGAGCCTGTGGGGCTAGAGTCCATGGGGTGGGAAAGAGTCTAACATGACTGAGCGACTAACAGTTTCACTTTCACTCAGTTCAGTTCAGTCGCTCAGTCATGTCCGACTCTGCGACCCCATGAATCACAGCACGCCAGGCCTCCCTGTCCATCACCAACTCCCGGAGATCATTCAAACTCATGTCCATTGAGTCGGTGATGCCATCCAGCCATCTCATTCTCTGTCGTCCCCTTCTCCTCCTGCCCCTAATCCTTCCAGGCATCAGAGTCTATTCCAGTGAGTCAACTCATCCCACGAGGTAGCCAAATATTGGAGTTTCAGCTTTAGCATCAGTCCTTCCAATGAACACCCAGGACTGATCTCCTTTAGAATGGACTGGTTGGATCTCCTTGCAGTCCAAGAGACTCTCAAGAGTCTTCTCCAGCACCACAGTTCAAGAGCATCATTCTTCAGTGGTCAGCTTTCTTCACAGTCCAACTCTCACATTCATACATGACCACTGGAAAAACCATAGCCTTGACTAGACGGAACTTTGTTGGCAAAGTAATGTCTCTGCTTCTTAATATACTATCTAGTTTGGTCATACTTTCCTTCCAAGGAGTAAGCATCTTTTAATTTTATGGCTGCAATCAGCATCCACAGTGATTTTGGAGTCCAAAAAAATAAAGTCTGACACTGTTTCCATGCTGTGAAAGTGCTGCACTCAATATGCCAGCAAATTTGGAAAACTCAGCAGTGGCCACAGGACTGAAAAAGGTCAGTCTTCATTCCAATCCCAAAGAAAGGCAATGCCAAAGAATGCTCAAACTACCACACAATTGCACTCATCTCACATGCTAGTAAAGTCATGCTCAAAATTCTCCAAGCCAGGCTTCAGCAATATGTGAACCGTGAACACCCAGATGTTCAAGCAGGTTTTAGAAAAGGCAGAGGCACCAGAGATCAAATTGTCAACATCTGCTGGATCATGGAGAAAGCAAGAGAGTTCCAGAAAAACATCTATTTCTGCTTCATTGACTATGCCAAAGCCTTTGACCTTGTGGATCACAATAAACTGTGGAACATTCTGAAAGAGATGGGAATACCAGACCACCTGACCTGCCTCTTGAGAAACCTATATGCAGGTCAGGAAGTAACAGAACTGGTCATGGAACAACAGACTGGTTCCAAATAGGAAAAGGAGTATTTCAAGGCTGAATATTGTCACCCTGCTTATTTAACTTGTATGCAGAGTACATCATGAGGAACGCTAGGCTGGAAGAAGCACAAGCTGGAATCACTTTCACTGCTGCTGCTGCTGCTAAGTCACTTCAGTCGTGTCCGACTCTATGTAACCCCATAGACAGCAGCCCACCAGGCTCCCCCGTCCCTGGGATTCTCCAGGCAAGAACACTGAAGTGGGTTGCCATTTCCATCTCCAATGTGTGAAAGTGAAAAGTGAAAGTGAAGTCGCTCAGTCACGTCCGACTCGTAGACGACACTAAAAGGCAAGGCAGATGAAAACTAGATTTTAGACTTCTGTGAAGAAACAAAATGTTTTGTTATGTGCAAGGGAGTATGAGGGAATTGAGTTTTGCTTTTTTTTTTTAATCTGTAAGAAATGAATTTCTGGACAGTGCTAAGCCTCTGTGAGAATATTCATGGTATTTATGTAAGACATATAATTTTGGGCAAACAATAAGCACACAGGAGGAAAGATCTTTTTATTTCCAAAATAATTTGTTGGATTAAAAGCTTTACATATCTTAAAATATTTCCCTGCTAATTTCTGTGGCCAAAATTTCATTTACATATGTAATAAAACATTTAGCAATATAAAAATAAACCCAACTCCCACTGAATCATTTGTGAGGAGGAAATCTTGAACACATTCAAAAGATAATGAACCAGTTGTACCACCCAGTAGTTACATATCTCAATATAAGATTAAAACTCTTATTCCCAAACTCTTAATTGAGTCAAAATAAGACAGTTACAGCAAAGAGACGGTGCAGTGCTTGGCAATGATGCAAAGGAGCAGCAACCTAAGAGACCCAAATCTCTCCTCCCCACTACTCTCTCCTCTCTAAAGAATTCGTCAAATTTGGATCTTAAATGTTACTTTGGATATTTATTTCCATGCTCAAGTCAGCTCCTCCTTTATCTAAATGTTTCTTTAGCATTAACTGCATGGACAGTAATATTATTTCACCTTATTTCCACATCCTCACCCCAACTGTTTATTAATACTTGGGGAAGAATCCAGGCATCTGGGAGGTGTCAGACTGTCACAGCACAGTGACAGAGCAGCTATAAATGCTGGCAGGGATGTGACTTGCCTTGCAATAAGAATCTGTCTCCTACAAGGCAGACAGAAATATACAAGTTATACATCTAGCCCGAGCTGTCAAAACTGAAATGGAAAAGACTGGTCTGTGTGCATATAAGTATATTTACCTTTTTCAAACAGCTTTGGTTGGTTTCCAGCAGGCTCAGATTTCAGAAGATCTAGAATTTTAACTTGTTGTGATAGCTTTTTAAAAAATTTATTGGTGGTGCTTTCTAGAGACAATCCAAAAAGATAAAGATGTTGGACTTCAGAGGAGTAGATACCCAAATACTTTTCCAGATGGGAGACTGTGAGTAAGCAGAATTAGGGAGGTGATTTCCATGCTCTGATATCAGCCTAGAAATAATGTTTCTATACATTTATAGTTTGAATATTAAAATTTGTGAAGCGCTTTTCAGTTCAGTCGCCCAGTCATGTCCGAATCTTTGTGACCCCAAGAACCGCAGCACGCCAGGCCTCCCTGTGCATCATCAACTCCTGGAGTTTACCCAAACTCATGTCCATTGAGTTGGTGATGCCATCCAACCATCTCATCCTCTGTCGTCCCCTTCTTCTCCCACCTTCAATCTTTCCCAGCATCAGGATCTTTTCAAATGAGTCAGTTCTTCCCATCAGGTGACCAAAGTATTGGAGTATCAGTTTCAATATCAGTCTTTCCAATGAATACTCAGGAATGATCTCCTTTATGATGGACTGGTTGGATCTCCTTGAAGTCCAAGGGACTCTCAAGAGTCCATAGCCTTGACTAGACGGACCTTGGTTGGCAAAGTAATGTCTCTGCTTTTTAATATGTTATCTAGGTTGGTCATAACTTTCCTTCCAAGGAGTAAGCATCTTTCAATTTCATGGCTGCAATCACCATCTTCAGTGATTCTGGAGCCCCCCAAAAATAAAGTCAGCCACTGTTTCCCCATCTATTTGCCATGAAGTGATGGGACCAGATGCCATGATTTTCGTTTTCTGAATGTTGAGCTTTAAGCCAACTTTATCACTCTCCTCTTTCACTTCCATCAAGAGGCTCTTTAGTTCTTCTTCACTTTCTGCCATAAGGGTGGTGTCATCTTCATACCTGAGGTTATTGACATTTCTCCTGGCAATCTTGATTCCAACTTGTGCTTCATCCAGCCCAGCGTTTCTCATGATGTACTCTGCATATAAGTTAAATAAGCAGGATGACAATATACAGCCTTGACATACTCCTTTTTCTATTTGGAACCAGTCTGTTGTTCCATGTCCAGTTCTAACTGTTGCTTCCTGACCTGCATATAGGTTTCTCAAGAGAAAGGTCAGGTGGTCTGGTATTACCATTTCTTTCAGAATTTTCCATAGTTTATCATGATCCACGCAGTCAAAGGCTTTGGCATAGTCAATAAAGCAGAAATAAATGTTTTTCTGGAGTTCTCTTGTTTTTTCAATGATCGTGCATTATTTCCTGTGGTTTTGAAGACAGAAGACAGAGAAGCAGGGAGAGAAAAAACACTGGGCTAAGTAATAAGACATCCAGATTACAGGAATGGTCAGGCAGAGATATGAATTCTTGTAAAAGTCACCTTATTTTTTTACATCTGCTTCTCCTTCTGTAAAAATAAGAACACTAGACAGAAGATAACTAAGGTCCATTGAGTTCTAACATTCTCCTCTTCAAGATAGGATAGACAATAACTCTCACCAAGGTTCACACTAATGAGAACAGAAGGCTAGATTTTAGGTGATGTGGCTAAAAGCATATGTCTAGTAAGTGTCAACCTAGCCTGGTTACTGACATTTGGATGAAGCCTCCGTTAAGCTGGCCACCCTTTCAATAACAAAGTCGGTAGGCAGTGTCAGACCCTTTACTTAGGTTTACCAGATTTAGCAAATAAAATTATAGGATGCCTAGTTATATTTGAATTTAGGATAATGAATATATTTTTAATATAAGTACGCCCCATCATCACTTCATGGGAAATAGATGGGGAAACAGTGGAAACAGTGTCAAACTTTATTTTGGGGGGCTCCAAAATCACTGCAGATGCTGATTGTACCCAGGAAATTAAAAGACGCTTACTCCTTGGAAGGAAAGTTATGACCAACCTAGATAGCATATTAAAAAGCAGAGACATTACTTTGCCAACAAAGGTCCGTTTAGTCAAGGCTATGGTTTTTCCCGTGATCATGTATGGATGTGAGAGTTGGACTGTGAAGAAAGCTGATCCTGAAGAATTGATGCTTTTGAACTGTGGTGTTGGAGAAGACTCTTGAGAATCCCTTGGACTGCAAGGAGATACAACCAGTCCATTCTAAAGGAGATCAATCCTGGGTGTTCATTTGAAGGACTGATGCTAAAGCTGAAACTCCAATACTTTGGCCACCTCATGCGACGAGTTGACTCACTGGGAAAGACTCTGATGCTGGGAAGGATTGGGGGTGGGAGGAGACAGGGACGACAGAGAATGAGATGGCTGGATGGCATCACCAACTCGATGGACATGAGTTTGAGTGAACTCCGTGAGCTGGTGGTGGACAGGGAGGCCTGGCGTGCTGTGATTCATGGGGTCGCTGAGTCGGACACGACTGAGCGACTGAACTGAACTGAACTGATATGATGTTTATTTATTTTTGGCTATCCTTCATGGTATGCAAAAGTTTCCTGACCAGGGATTGTATTTGTTGCCCCTGCAGTGGAAACATTGAGTCTTAACAACTGGACCACTGGGATACACTATTTTTTACAGTGTATTTTACCTGACAAATCTACCATTGCTCCATGAATGAATGGGACAGAGGTTTCAAGGTACCTGCTGCTCCTGCCCACCTCTAAATCCATGTGGCTATCCTATGCCATCCTTAGATCCTAAAACCTTTCCAATCTATAGCACTTCCTCCCTCCAGAATACTGGTGCTCTGGAAAGAAGGTACACTTTCCTGTTCCTAAGCTGTCTTGACAGGTTAATTTGTTTATCTTTCTTCTGCCCACCCTTTTTCTGAAGATACAGATCATATTTCTGGCCACAGGGAAGTTCCTCCCCTTGATTCATCTTTTGTCTGACACTACAATTGTTTTTGTGCTGCAGTCTAAACACTGACTTGTTCTCCATGCCTCCAGACAGGATCTCTAATTCTGGATTCTCAGCATGTGTTTTGGAAAGAGATGGATTCTGGCCACCTCAATGAGAACTTATCTGTAGCATGTGAACACTCCATAGGGCTGTCCTGCCACCTCCCCCTGCCAAGACTTTTCAAGCTTCCAAAAATGAACCCCCACTCTCAGTTTAGTGTTGTGTCATACCCAGCACGCTTCAGAGCTAACGCCATACAGAGCAGTCAATCTGAAATTTTGAATGAGAATCAATCAGAATCTTTGCTTTTGTAGAAAATGATCCACATATTCACAATTAGCTAGAACCATCCTCTCCAATAGGGTAGCCACCAGGCACCTGTGGCTATTTAAAGTAATAAAAATTAATAAAATTAAAAACTCAGTTGCTCAGTCACATTGACCACATTTTAAGTGATAAATTGTCACAAGTGGCACCTGATTACTGCTTTGATCAGAGCAGAGTTGGGATATTTCTGTTGTCACAGAAAGTTACTACTCTAGACAAAGGATCAACATACTTATTCAGTAAAGGGCCAGATAATATATATTTTAGACTCTGGGCCATATTGTTTCTATCCCACATACCTCTTTGTATTTTTACAATGCTTATTTAAAAAGTAAAAACTCTCCTTATCCAGTGGTTGTACGAAAAATTTTCATTTGACAGATTTATCCCTCAGGTCACAATCTGCCAACCTATCCTCTAGATCATTCCCCTCACTGGAAAACCAATGTGCCTGCTTTCCTTTTTTTTTCTTTTTATCACCAAGTTATCTCCTGAGTGACCCCTCAGTTTGCTCCCTTGGCTCTAATCACTCTGTCTCAAGTCCTCAACTTGTTGTTTAGTTGCTAAGTCCTGTCTGACTCTTTGCAACCCTAGGGACTGTAAACCACCAGGCTCCTCTGTCCATGGGATTCTCCTGGCAAGAATTCTGGAGTTGGTTGCCATTTCCTTCTCCAGGAGATCTTCTTGATACAGGATCAAACTCACATCTCTTGCACTGGGAGGCAGATTCTTTAACACTGAGCCTCCTGAGAAGCGCAGTCCTCAAACTGCCTCAACTTTAGTTCTTTTAAATGTAAAACATTTAGAATCACACAGAATGAATTTTCAAATAGTTTTGCCCTAGTGAAAGGATTGAAGGCTTTACAATTATTTTTACCTTTGTAAGTTTTATCTTTCAAAAACCAGATAATAAGTTACAAGAAGATCCTCCCTATGCCTTCTCTTCCACTTGTCTCCCTCTCTGAATTACTGAACATGATCCTGAGCAAATGTGACAAAGCATTTGCTAAGTGACAGAGCACTTATCTTAAATTTCATAATACTATGGAATATGAGAGGAAAAAAAAACTCACAAAGCTTTTTTGTATATAACCTGTTTGAATGAGCATAGGAATTATAACAAGATGTTTTTCATATATCCTATAATCTGTGATCTATATAATATATAACATTCGATTTATTGTAGCACAAACAGAAAATGGTGGTGGTGGGGGTTATACTATTCTTTCAAATGCTTTAAGTTTTTCTTACTTCCTATTTACTCTATATAGTAAAGAAAATTGGAGGAAGAGAAGAGAAATGGAGAATATGAGGTTAAAACCTAGTTTTGAGAATGCAGTGGACAATATGGATTTAACAGAATATGGCATTCAGATTTTTAAGTTATATATGAACTTGATCAATCCAATAATAGCTCAATTCAGTTCAGTTCAGTCGCTCAGTCGTGTCTGACTCTTTGTGACCCCCATGAATCACAGCACGCCAGACCTTCCTGTCCATCACCAACTCCTGGAGTTCACTCAAACTCATGTCCATAGAGTCGGTGATGCCATCCAGCCATCTTATTCTCTGTCGTCCCCTTCTCCTCCTGCCCCCAATCCCCCCCAGCATCAGAGTCTTTTCCAGTGAGTCAACTCGTCGCATGAGGTGGCCAAAGTATTGGAGTTTCAGCTTTAGCATCAGTCCTTCCAATGAACACTCAGGACTGATCTCCTTTAGAATGGACTGGTTGGATCTCCTTGCAGTCCAAGGGATTCTCAAGAGTCTTCTCCAACACCACAGTTCAAAAGCATCAGTTCTTTGGCGATCAACTTTCTTCACAGTCCAACTCTCACATCCATACACGACCATTGGAAAAACCATAGCTTTGACTAGATGGACCTTTGTTGGCAAAGTAATGTCTCTGCTTTTTAATATGCTATCTAGGTTGGTCATAACTTACCCTCCAAGGAGTAAGCGTCTTTTAATTTCATGGCTGCAATCAGCATCTGCAGTGATTTTGGAGTCCAGAAAAAAATGGAGCCCAATAATAGCTGCTGCTGCTGCTGCTGCTAAGTCACTTCAGTCGTGTCCGACTCTGTGTGACCCCATAGACGGAAGCCCACAAGGCTCCCCCATCCCTGGGATTCTCCAGGCAAGAACACTGGAGTGGGTTGCCATTTCCTTCTCCACAATAATAGCTAGGGCCTGCTAATTAAACTACAAAAACTGCTTTTCAGACATTCTTACTTCAAATTCATTTTCCTCTCCTTGTTGGAAGAAAGGAATGAGGAATCTGGCTTTAGTTGACTCTAAACCAATATAGGTGTTCTTTTAAAGCAAAAACAGTTGGACAAAACCCATAATATTCTCAAATTTGTTACTCTGTCTCTCATGTTTGAATTTATACTAAATATATTACTTTTTAAGGCTCTTTGAGAAAAATAGTATTGTCGCATCATAATACAACTGTCCCATATACAATTCAGTTTATGTCCCCAGGATCTGATTACACATGCAACTGTCTTAAAATTTCTTCCTTCAAGTGGAAAGATACACCCACCTTCACTCAGGGATTTAATTTACTTTGAAAATCAATTTCATTTAACATGCAGCATGATCTCAATGTTTAATAGCCATATTAACAGGGATTGATTTACTTACTGAACAGTTCTTTTAAAAGCTAGAAATCAGATATCTTACCTCTACAAAATGCGAGAGGGTACCAAAATATACTGAGGTGTAAAGTGTAATGGAGCTAAAAAGTAAAAACTTAAAAGTCAGGTAAATTTTTTATTTGGGGGGCATCTCGGCTGCTGTCTATGGGGTCACAAAGAGTCAGACACGACTGAAGCGACTTAGCAGCAGCAGCAGCAGCAGCAGCAGTAGCAGCAGCAGTAGGAGAAGGAAATGGAGGCCCACTCCAGTGTTCTTGCCTAGAGAATCCCAGGGATGGGGGAGCCTGGTGGGCTGCCGTCTGAGTCAGACACGACTGAAATGACTTAGCAGCAGCAGCAGCAGTGTTTAAAAGAGTGACTGCCTGGGATATACTTTGACTGTTTTTAAAAAGAATCTTGCCTCTGTCATTTGATACAATTTCTAAGTAGAGTGTAGAGAGAGACATGGGATAACAATTCACTGCAACAGGGTACCCCAGTTTTCATTGTACAAGAAAATCACAGTGTACCAATAACTGGATTGTTTTCATTAATGAGGTTTTGTAGAGTGAATTACAATGCCAGAATCTGTACTAGTTACTGATAGACTAAAACACCCAAGACTTGGCAACCTCATTTTCTAAAAGTCAAGCATGAGAGGGAAGGCACTTGGCAGATCATAAATTCTGCAAGAGTGAGCAAAGTGGCCCAATTCAACAGCTTTTCTTCAGGGAGGGACACAGCCCTCTGCAACTGCAGGACACAGGACACCACACTGACAGCCTGGGCTGTGCTGCCAAGAGGGAGTGACAAGTCGCTATTAGATTTCCACACGAGTAAGGCCACTTTCCAATTCTTTTGCAAAGAGCTGACAGATCTGATTATAGTGACAGGCTGCCCATCCTCAAGGAGAAATTGATGTGCACAAGGAAATTGCTATTGTTTTTTGAGACCTGCTGGAAACAGGGAATGCCAATTTCTGCCACCCAGGGGTGGGGGCAGCATTGCCAAAGGTTATCAGGGCAGGTGACACTGATCTTTATTTTGAAAACTCAGTAACCTTCTCTTTCTGAAGACTGGTTTAGAAAAGAAAACCACCAAAATCCATTCCATACAATCCCTGGGTAGAATGTAACATGAAACTCTAAAAGTAAGAGCTGGGTGACGTGTTAACATTATAGACAAACAATAATAGAGTTAGTTGTCAAAAGGTTTTATACCTTGCTGCAAGGTATTATAAACTTTCAAACCTAAATACTTGTTTACAGAATGCCTCTGAGAACCTAGTTAGCAGAAACTGACCATTTTGGTAAGAATTAACTGTCACTATTTACATCAAGATTTAGAGTACTGGTTGATTAGATTAAGGTAACTTCTTAACTGTGCATGAAGCAGTTAAATCAAGAAGAAAAGCAATGAGGAATGATTTGTCTACTTGAAAATTTTATGGTTATAAAAAATGTTGGAATGGAAAAAAAATGATATAATGTCAAATGTGTACAGAAGTCATGTAGTCTGCATGGAATCTAAAATAAGAAAGAGAAATGGGAGAATGGGGACTTATAAATATGATTCTTCAGTATTCAGGAGGAATGGTGTTGTGACTGTATCTGACCTGATCAGTGGGAAGAAAAAGCTTCCAATGTGGAAAAGAGCAATTCATTGTTTCCCAGTGTTCCCCAAACTGTGTTTCCTAGAGCACAAGTCATGTGATTAAAACTAGACAAACAAACAAACAAAAATGTTCATAATCTAGTAACTTCAGAAAACACTGTGTGCTGCATACTCATTTATGGACTGATATTAGACATCAGCATATTAGGACCTCTAGACGCCGGCCCCGGCGGCGCAGACGCGAGAGACACCGGCCCCGACGGCGCAGAAGTGAGAGACGCCGGGTCCGGGCGCAACGAACCACGCAAAGAGGTGCAGCCGTGAGGAGCTACCCCACCCCTGAGGCCAGGGCCGGCGAGGAGCTACCCCACATCCAACAGGCGGTGGCTGCGCGGGCGCAGGAGGGCCCAGAGGAGCTACTCCGCGTTCAAGGTCAGGAGGGGCGGCCTTGAGGAGATACCCCTCGTCCAAGGTAAGGTACAGCGGCTGCACTTTGCTGGAGCAGTTGTGAAGAGATTTTCCACGACCAAGGGAAGAGAAACCCAAATAAGACGGTAGGTATTGCGAGGGGGCATCAGAGGGCAGACACACTGAAATCATAATCACAGGAAACTAGCTGATCTGATCACATGGACCACAGCCGAATGTGGTCCACTGGAGAAGGGAATGGCAAACCACTTCAGTTTACTTGCCTTGAGAACCCCATGAACAGTAACAAAGGGCAAAATGATAGGATACTGAATGAGGAATTCCCCAGGTCGGTAGGTGCCCAGTATGCTACTGGAGCTCAGTGGAGAAATAACTATAGAAGGAATAAAGGGATGGAGCAAAAGCAAAACCAATACCCAGTTGTGGATGTGACCAGTGATAGAAGCAAGGTCCGGTGCTGTAAAGAGCAATATTGCATAGGAACCTGGAATGTTAGGTCCATGAATCAAGGCAAATTGGAAGTGGTCAAACAGGAGATGGCAAGAGTGAACATAGACATTCTAGGAATCAGTGAATTAAAATGGACTGGAATGGGTGAATTTAACTCGGATGACCATTATATCTACTACTGTGGGCAGGAATCCCTTAGAAGAAATGGAGTAGCCATCATGGTCAACAAAAGAGTCCGAAATGCAGTACTTGGATGCAATCTTAAAAACGACAGAATGATTTCTGTTCGTTTCCAAGGCAAACCATTCAATATTACAGTAATCCAGGCCTATGCCCCAATCAGTAACGCTGAAGAAGCCGAAGTTAATCGGTTCTATGAAGACCTACAATACCTTTTAGAACTAACACCCAAAAAAGATGTCCTTTTCATTATAGGGGACTGGAATGCAAAAGTAGGACGTCAAGAAACACCTGGAGTAACAGGCAAATCTGGCCTTGGAGCACGGAATGAAGCAGGGCAAAGGCTAATAGAGTTTTGTCAAGAGAATGAACTGGTCATAGCAAACACCCTCTTCCAACAACACAAGAGAGACTCTACAAATGGACATCACCAGATGGTCAACACCGAAATCAGATTGATTATATTCTTTGCAACCAAAGATGGAGAAGCTGTATAGAGTTAGCGAAAACAAGACCAGGAGCTGACTGTGGCTCAGATCATGAACTCCTTATTGCGAAATTCAGACTTAAATTGAAGAAAGTAGGGAAAACCACTAGACCATTCAGATATGACCTCAATCAAATCCCTTATGATTATACAGAGGAAGTGAGAAATAGATTTAAGGGACTAGATCTGATTGATAGAGTGCCTGATGAACTCTGGCCGGAGGTTCGTGACATTGTACAGGAGGCAGGGACCAAGACCATCCCCATGGAAAAGAAATGCAAAAGAGCGAAATGGCTGTCTGAGGAGGCCTTACAAATAGCTTTGAAAAGAAGACAAGCAAAAAGCAAAGGAGAAAAGGAAAGATATAAGCATCTGAATGCAGAGTTCCAAAGAATAGCAAGGAGAGATAAGAAAGCCTTCCTCAGTGATCAATGCAAAGAAATAGAGGAAAACAACAGAATAGGAAAAACAAGAGATCTCTTCAAGAAAATTAGAGATTCTAAGGGAACATTTCATGCCACGATGGGCTCGATAAAGGACAGAAATGGTATGGACCTAACAGAAGCAGAAGATATTAAGAAGAGGTGGCAAGAATACACAGAAGAACTGTACAAAAAAGATCTTCACGACCAAGATAGTCACAATAATGTGATCACTGACCTAGAGCCAGACATCTTGGAATGTGAAGTCAAGTGGGCCTTAGAAAGCATCACTACTAACAAAGCTAGTGGAGGTGATGGAATTCCAATTGAGCTATTTCAAATCCTGAAAGATGATGCTGTGAAAGTGCTGCACTCAATATGCCAGCAGATTTGGAAAACTCAGCAGTGGCCACAGGACTGGAAGAGGTCAGTCTTCATTCCAATCCCAAAGAAAGGCAATGCCAAAGAATGCTCAGACTACCGCACATTGCACTCATCTCACACGCTAGTAAAGTCATGCTCAAAATTCTCCAAGCCAGGCTTCAGCAGTATGTAAACCGTGAACTCCCAGATGTTCAAGCAGGTTTTAGAAAAGGCAGAGGCACCAGAGATCAAATTGCCAACATCCGCTGGATCATGGAGAAAGCAAGAGAGTTCCAGAAGAGCATATATTTCTGCTTCATTGACTACGCCAAAGCCTTTGACTGTATGGATCACAAGAAACTGTGGAACATTCTGAAAGAGATGGGAATCCCAGACCACCTGACCTGCCTCTTGAGAAACCTGTATGCAGGTCAGGAAGCAACAGTTAGAAATGTACATGGAACAAAAGACTGGTTCCAAATAGGAAAAGGTGTACGTCAAAGTTGTATATTGTCACCTTGCTTATTTAACTTATATGCAGAGTACATCATGAGGAACGCTGGGCTGGAAGAAACACAAGCTGGAATCAAGATTGCTGGGAGAAATATCAATAACCTCAGATATACAGATGACACTACCCTTATGGCAGAAAGTGAAGTTGAACTCAAAAGCCTCTTGATGAAAGTGAAAGAGGAGAGTGAAAAGGTTGGCTTGAAGCTCAATATTCAGAAAACAAAGATCATGTCATCTGGTCCCATCACTTCATGGGAAATAGATGGAAAAACAGTGGAAACAATGTCAGACTTTATTTTTTTGGGCTCCAAAATCACTGCAGATGCTGATTGCAGCCATGAAATTAAAAGACGCTTGCTCCTTGGAAGGAAAGTTATGACCAATCTTGATAGTATATTAAAAAGCAGAGACATTACTTTGCCAACCAAGGTCCGTCTAGTCAAGGCAATGGTTTTTCCCGTGGTCATGTATGGATGTGAGAGTTGGACTGTGAAGAAAGCTGATCGCTGAAGAATCGATGCTTTTGAGCTGCGGTGTTGGAGAAGACTCTTGAGAGTCCCTTATACTGCAAGGAGATCCAACCAGTCCATTCTAAAGGAGATCAATCCTGGATGTTCATTGGAGGGACTGATGCTAAAGTTGAAACTGCAATATTTTGGCCACCTCATGTGACGAGTTGACTCACTGGAAAAGACTCTGATGCTGGGAAAGGTTGGGGGCGGGAGGAGACGGGGACGATGGAGAATGAGATGACTGGATGTCATCACCGACTCTATGGATATGAGTTTGTGTGTACTCCAGGAGTTGGTGATGGACAGGGAGGCCTGGCGTGCTGTGATTCATGGGGTCGCGGACAGTCGGACACGACTGAGCGACTGAACTAAACTGAGGAGAATTTCTTACTAAGAAAACTTGTTAACTCTGTTTAACCAAGAATTTTTCAAATTTATTTAATTTAACCATGTGGGTGCCCAGACTTTCCAACATCAAACAACATTAGCATTCCAGGAAATTATGATCTGTGAGATATGCTACATAAGAAAAGATGTTTACACAAACCAATTCCTTTCCCCTAACTGCACGCTTAGCAAGCATTCCTGTGATCATTATGCAGTGTTTGGTATGAATCCACCTACTTGTAAAGCAAAGACCACACAGAAAGCCTAATCTAGATTTCAGGCTACGTGTATGTCTGAATCCTTCTCCAGGGCCTTCCTGCTGCCAGGTTAATTGCTAACATGGATTCTGGAAATAATACTGAGATCCTAAAGCCCAGTTCTTGATTTGTTTTCAGATATCCTCTGTCTCTGCACAATTATTTCTGTTTCCTTAGGGAAAACTGGATACATTTAGAAAAGGGTAAAGAGAGAAGGAGAAATTTTATCATTTCATTCTAAAACACACACACACACGCACACGGCCTACTAAGACTTTATTTATGAGGGAGGAAGAAATGGAGAGAAGAAGCAATAAGAGATACAGATTGCCTGTTTGCTCTGTCTGGACTCTGGTGTAGCCCAGTGAGTGCAGCATTTCTCAACTACAGGTCTCAGACTGCTAACAGTAAGCTACAACTAATTGTAACTCATAAAAAAATGCAGGCAGACGCGGGAGACGCCCGGCTCCGGCGGCGCAGACGCGGGAGACGCCCGGCTCAGGCGGCGCAGACGCGGGAGACGCCCGGCTCCGGCGCAACCGACCACGTGCAGAATCGTGGCTGAGATGAGCTACCCCGTGCCCAGGGTTAGGGCGGTGGCCGAGAGGAGCTGTACCACGTCCAGGAGGCGGTGGCTGCTTGGGCACCGGAGGGCCGAGAGGAGCTGATCCACATTCAAAGCAGGAGGGGCAGCCTTGAGGAGATACCCCTCGTCCAAGGTAAGGTACAGCGGCTGCGCCTTGCTGGAGCAGCTGGGAAGAGATACTCCACGACCAAGTGGAATATAAGAATCCAGTGTTCTGGGGAGGAAGGAACAAGATGGAGGAGGGATAAGCTGGCAAGACCACTTTCTCCCCCACAAATTCATCAAAAGAACATTTGAACGTGGAGTAAAGTCCACAAAACAACTTCTGAATACTGGCAGAGGACATCAGGCTCCCAGAAAAGCAGCCCATTGTCTTCTAAAGGAGAGAGAAGAAATCCAGCTCCACCCACCAGAACACCGACACATGCTTCCCTAACCAGGGAACCCGGACAAGTCACCCGTCCAACCCCACACACAGCAAAGAAACTACATAATAAAGAGAACTCCACAAACTGCAAGAAGAGGGAAAGGCCACCCCAAGCAAAGCAATATAAGCAAGATGAAGAGGCAGAGAAATATCCAGCAAGTAAAGGAACAAGATAATTGCCCACCAACACAAACAAAAGAAGAAGATATAGGGAATTTACCTGATAAAGAATTTCAAATTTTGATGGTGAAAATGATTCAAAATCTTGAAAGCAAAATGGAGTTACAGATAAATAAGCTGGAGAAAAGGATTGAGAAGATGGAAGAAAGATTTAATAAGGACTTAGAAGAAATAAAAAAGAGTCAATATACAATGAATAATGCAATAGATGAGATCAGAAACACTCTGGAGGGAACCAACAGTAGAATAACAGAGGCAGAAGACAGGATAAGCAAACTAGAAGATAGAATTGTAGAAATAAATGAAACAGAGAGGAAAAAAGAAAAACGAATTAAAAGAAATGAGGACAATATTAGAAACCTCTGGGACAATGTTAAACACTCCAACATTCGAATCATAGGAGTCCCAGAAGAAGAAGACAAAAAGAAAGACCATGAGAGAATATTTGAGGAGATAATAGTTGAAAACTTCCCTAAAATGGAGAAAGAAATAATCACCCAAGTCCAAGAAACCCAGAGAGTCCCCAACAGGATAAACCCAAGGCGAAATACTCCAAGACACATATTAATCAAATTAACAAAGATCAAACACAAAGAACAAATATTAAAAGCAGCAAGGGAAAAGCAGCAAATAACACATAAGGGGATTCCCATAAGGATAACAGCTGATCTTTCAACAGAAACTCTTCAGGCCAGAAGGGAGTGGCAAGACATACTTAACGTGATGAAAGAAAATACCCTACAGCCCAGATTACTATACCCAGCAAGGATCTCATTCAAATATGAAGGAGAAATCAAAAGCTTTACAGACAAGCAAAAGCTGAGGGACTTCAGCATCACCAAACCAGCTCTCCAACAAATGCTAAGGGATCTTCTATAGACAGGAAACACAGAAAGAGTGTATAAACTTGAACCCAAAGCAATAAAGAAAATGGCTACGGGATCGTACTTATCAATAATTACCTTAAACGTAAATGGGTTGAAATTTTCAAAAAGGCTAGGAAACAATTCTCATAGCCATCAATAGTTCAGTGTTGAGTTCATGAATAGTTTTTAAAGTTTGGGACAAACTGTAGTATTTGCTATTTGAAGTACTATTTGTAATTGGCATATTACGATGTAACATTGGTCTTCATTTCCAACTTAAAACGCCTAAAAATGCCTAACAGGTTTTTAGATTTGTGAATTTTAATTGAAATGTATTTTACGATGTTACTAAACCTGCAGAAATATTGAAATATTTCAGAGAACTTATTCACTGTACATTTAATTTATTTTATTTATTAAAGTTATGAACTGTAGGAAGTTTTACTTGTTGGGTCAAATGCTTGTTGCATTTGAAGTGCTAGTTACAAGAAAATCAAATACCTTCAATGTATAAATGCTATTAAGTTTTTAAAGGACTCTGGAGTATAAGTAAGTTTGTTTAAAGAAATTTAGTCTGTTCAACTTGAAAAAAAAAATAAAATTGGATTATTTGATTTAAAAAAAAATAAAAAATAAACAGCACAGTCTTTTATATATTGTTAAAAGTTTAAAAAAAAAATTCATTACAGCAAGGTTAGTTAGACACATGATGGATGCAGCTTTAATCCTGCCATATATTATTACAGTTAAAATGTAAATGATGAAAAATATTTTGTGCTTATCAGCATTTATGTGGAAATGTGTTTTACAGTGATATATGGTGTTATATTTCTATTATTGTGATGAAAAAGAAAACAATACAAAAAGACGAAGTGTTTATTAAAACATGAAAAAAGAAAAAGAAATAAATGGTTTTGCAGCACTGAAGAGATTATAGAAAGTAAATAAGCTAGATCAGACCTGTTTTATGTAGTAATTTTATAGTTTATTTTAATTATTTCAGTTGTAAAATATTGTTATACTGTTAATTAGTTCTGATTGTTCATATTAAACTATTGTAATGCAAATAAATAAATAAATAAATAAGGGAAAAAAAATGCAGACGTGTGTGTATTACAGCTTAATGGTTAGACTTGCTGTAGTTGGCACACATTTTTTAAAAGATCCAGAGATTCAGGTTTTGGGGGCAAAGAAGAAAAACTGAGGAGATTACGTTTGTACTTCAAAAATAATTTAAAATGTGATAAATTTAAAAATGTAAAATCTATTATTAGTTCATGGACAGCAAAAGATTTTCAAAAATAAATAAATAAAGCCAAGCAACTAATCAAATTCAGCTAATAGGCTGTGTTTTACCAGTCTCTGGTTTAGAGCACAGGCTCTAGAATCAGACAGTTGGGGTCCTGGTGTCTCCTATAATCAGCTGTGAGACTGACATGGCAAAGTGCTTAATTCTTTTTTTAGTTTTTTCATCTATTAAAACAAAAAGATATTAATAACATCCTCTATCTCAATTGAAAGCGATGAGGATGCCTTAATACATATGAAGCTCTACAACTCTGCCTGAGGTGAGTGCTCAGTAAATATTTACTATCATTTTTTAAATAAAGTGATTCTTATTAGTCCAAATAGCAACAGATTTGAAATGTACCCAGCTCTTTAAATGATAAAATCAGAGTGGAGTTCGGGTTTAGTGCACCAGGAAACCTGAGGAAGGTGGTGAATCTGTGAGCTTACTGTCACCCTTGTTTCTCTGCAAAAGTATTAAGAGCCACTGACCTAAGAGATTAGCATACTTGGGTTCTAATTATAGTCCTGTCCTGGTTCTGATACTTTCAAGATGACAGCTCACTTTGTATCTCATTTTCAACAGCCACAAAATAGACTTAGCAATACTTAATGGTTCAGGAAGTATGTGTGTTAAATAAGATATTAAGTATGCTTACTCCTTGGAAGGAAAGTTATGACCAAACTAGATAGCATATTAAAAAGCGGAGACATTACTTTGCCAACAAAGGTCCATCTAGTCAAGGCTATGGTTTATCCAGTGGTCAAGTATGGATGTGAGAGTTGGACTGTCAAGAAAGCTGATCGCCGAAGAATTGATGCTTTTGAACTGAGGTGTTGAAGACTCTTGAAGAGTCCCTTGAACTGCAAGGAGATACAACCAGTCCATTCTAAAGGAGATCAGTCCTGGGTGTTCATTGGAAGGACTGATGCTAAAGCTGAAACTCCAGTACTTTGGCCACCTCATGCGAAGAGTTGACTCACTGGAAAAGACTCTGATGCTGGGAGGGATTGGGGGCAGGAGGAGAAGGAGACGACAGAGAATGAGATGGCTGGATGGCATCACTGACTCGATGGATGTGAGTTTGAGTGAACTCCTGGAGTTGGTGATGGACAGGGAGGCCTGGTGTGCTGCGATTCATGGGGTTGCAAAGAGTCGGACACGACTGAGTGACTGAACTGAACTGAACTGACTGAACTGATAAATGTATACTGGGGCTTCCCAGCTAGCACTGTTGTAAAGATCCCGCCTGACAATGTAGGAGACATAAGAGAAGTGGGCTCCATCCCCAGGTCAGAAAGAGCCCCTGGAGAAGGAAATGGCAACCCACTCCAGTCTTCTTGACTGGAGAATCCCATGGACAGAGGAGCCTGGTGGTTCATACGGTCACAAAAATTTGGACATAACTGAAGCGACTTAGCAGGCATGCATAAATGTATTACGGAAAAGCATTGTTAGGTTCCAAACTGTAATAAAGTATTTAATGTAACTTGGATGTTTCCTTGTTTACTCTAGGAGAGCTACCAAGTTTTGCAGTAGTTCTGAGAAGCAAGTTCCTAGGAGAGAAATTGTCCATGATTGTATTGGGAGCAAATTCTCAGCTGTGGCTGAAAAACTTTATTGCTCATGTAGTCTTGCTATCTTGGAATTTTTATGGCCTGAGTACTGAACTGAGCCCAAAAGTCTGTATCCCCTCCAGCTTAAAATCTCTTTAAAATCAATATAAATGTTCCTGTAACATCACAGGGAAACAAGAATGAATGTCATTCGTATTTTTGAAATTTTGGAAATTTCTTTAAGGATAGAAATCAAATGGAGAAAGATTGACAGGAAAAAGCAGAGGAAAAAAGATATATCTAAAACATCAGAACCCAATGAAGTACTTAAGAAATTCCAAGCCTGAAGTTTGCAAATCGACAAGGCAGACCTCACAGTACCAAGGTGTGAGAAGAACTATATTGAGTACTCTTAAATTCACAGGGTTCACTTTTCAATCTGTAGAATAGATGAGAGCAGTGTCTCCTGCCCTCAAACTGCTGCCTGAAAGTCTGTGGACCATCTATCCAGGGAGGCAAGAGCAGTCTGCAAAAAGACAGAAAATCAAAAAGGATGGCTGCCTGCTAAGGCCGTTCTGTTCTGTGAAGTATCAATTAAGACAAGGGAGGAAGCCCAGGCAGGAAAGCAGCAGCACTGTTACCCCAGGTAATTTACCATTTCTGGAGGGACAAAGAGTTCTCACAGCAGGAAGACAAATCATTCTCCTGCACCACATCCCTCCCCACAATCAGCAGAGGCAGGCACTATAAGAGGATAAATGCAAGACAAAAGCTGAGACACAGAAATGTTAGATCCCGAAGTCTCAAGGTCCACCAATTATGTGTTTCAGAAAGAAAAATTCAGGGGAACGGGACAGGAAGGAATAATAATGAATGAAGTAAAATAAAACCGAAGTCTGATGACTGAATATAGTGTTAGTGCCAAGGAAACTGCACTGACACAAATTGTGGTGAACTTTTCAATAGTTAAATAGAAGGGGAAAAGTCAACAGCTTCCCAAAAGAAAAAATAAAAACTTATTTACTGGCATGTGAACATCAAACTGTATAGAGCTTCTCCATCTTTGGCTGCAAAGAATATAATCAATCTGATTTCGGTGTTGACCATCTGGTGATGTCCATGTGTAGAGTCTTCTCTTGTGTTGTTGGAAGAGGGTGTTTGCTATGCCAGTGCATTCTCTTGACAAAACTCTATTAGCGTTTGCCCTGCTTCATTCCGTGCTCCAAGGCCAGATTTGCCTGTTACTACAAGTGTTTCTTGACATCCTACTTTTGCATTCCAGTCTCCTATAATGAAAAGGACATCTTTTTTGGGTGTTAGTTCTAAAAGGTCCTGTAGGTCTTCATAGAACCGTTCAACTTCAGCTTCTTCAGCATTACTGGTTGGGGCATAGGCCTGGATTACTGTAATATTGAATGGTTTGCCTTTGAAACGAACAGAAATCATCCTGTCGTTTTTAAGATTGCATCCAAGTACTGCATTTCGGACTCTTTTGTTGACCATGATGGCTACTCCATTTCTTCTAAGGGATTCCTGCCCACAGTAGTAGATATAATGGTCATCCGAGTTAAATTCACCCATTCCAGTCCATTTTAATTCACTGATTCCTAGAATGTCTATGTTCACTCTTGCCATCTCCTGTTTGACCACTTCCAATTTGCCTTGATTCATGGACCTAACATTCCAGGTTCCTATGCAATATTGCTCTTTACAGCACCGGACCTTGCTTCTATCACTGGTCACATCCACAACTGGGTATTGGTTTTGCTTTTGCTCCATCCCTTTATTCCTTCTAGAGTTACTTCTCCACTGATCACCAGTAGCATACTGGGCACCTACCGACCTGGGGAATTTCTCATTTAGTATCCTATCATTTTTCCCTTTGTTACTGTTCATGGGGTTCTCAAGGCAAGTAAACTGAAGTGGTTTGCCATTCCCTTCTCCAGTGGACCACATTCGGCTGTGGTCCATGTGATCAAATCAGCTAGTTTCCTGTGATTATGATTTCAGTGTGTCTGCCCTCTGATGCCCCCTCGCAATACCTACCATCTTATTTGGGTTTCTCTTCCCTTGGTCGTGGAAAATCTCTTCACAACCGCTCCAGCAAAGTGCAGCCACTGTACCTTACCTTGGACGAGGGGTATCTCTTCAAGGCCGCCCCTCCTGACCTTGAAGTTCAACACCGAAATCAGATTGATTATATTCTTTGCATCAAAGATGGAGAAGCTCTATACAGTTAGCAAAAACAAGACCAGGAGCTGACTGTGGCTCAGATCATGAACTCCTTATTGCCAAATTCAGACTTAAATTGAAGAAAGTAGGGAAAACCACTAGACCATTCAGATATGACCTCAATCAAATCCCTTATGATTATACAGAGGAAGTGAGAAATAGATTTAAGGGACTAGATCTGATTGATAGAATGCCTGATGAACTCTGGACGGAGGTTCATGACATTGTACAGCAGACAGGGACCAAGACCATCCCCATGGAAAAGAAATGCAAAAGAGCGAAATGGCTGTCTGAGGAGGCCTTACAAATAGCTGTGAAAAGAAGAGAAGCAAAAAGCAAAGGAGAAAAGGAAAGATATAAGCATCTGAATGCAGAGTTCCACAGAATAGCAAGGAGAGATAAGAAAGCCTTCCTCAGTGATCAATGCAAAGAAATAGAGGAAAACAACAGAATAGGAAAAACAAGAGATCTCTTCAAGAAAATTAGAGATTCTAAGGGAACATTTCATGCCACGATGGGCTCGATAAAGAACCGAAATGGTATGGACCTAACAGAAGCAGAAGATATTAAGAAGAGGAGGCAAGAATACACAGAAGAACTGTACAAAAAAGATCTTCACGACCAAGATAGTCATGATAACGTGATCACTGACCTAGAGCCAGACATCTTGGAATGTGAAGTCAAGTGGGCCTTAGAAAGCATTACTATGAACAAAGCTAGTGGAGGTGATGGAATTCCAGTTGAGCTATTTCAAATCTTGAAAGATGATGCTGTGAAAGTGCTGCACTCAATATGCCAGCAAATTGGGAAAACTCAGCAGTGGCCACAGGACTGGAAGAGGTCAGTCTTCATTCCAATCCCAAAGAAAGGCAATGCCAAAGAATGCTCAAACTACTGCACAATTGCACTCATCTCACATGCTAGTAAAGTCATGCTCAAAATTCTCCAAGCCAGGCTTCAGCAATATGTGAACTGTGAACTCCCAGATGTTCAAGCAGGTTTTAGAAAAGGCAGAGGCACCAGAGGTCAAATTGCCAACATCCGCTGGATCATGGAGAAAGCAAGAGAGTTCCAGAAGAGCATCTATTTATGCTTCATTGACTATGCCAAAGCCTTTGACTGTGTGTATCACAGTAAACTGTGGAACATTCTGAAAGAGATGGGAATCCCAGACCACCTGACCTGCCTCTTGAGAAACCTGTATGCAGGTCAGGAAGCAACAGTCAGAACTGTACATGGAACAACAGACTGATTCCAAATAGGAAAAGGAGTACATCAAGGCTGTCTATTGTCACCTTGCTTATTTAACTTATATGCAGAGTACATCATGAGGAACGCTGGGCTGGAAGAAGCACAAGCTGGAATGAAGATTGCTGGGAGAAATATCAATAATCTCAGATATGCAGATGACACTACCCTTATGGCAGAAAGTGAAGAGGAACTCAAAAGCCTCTTGATGAAAGTGAAGGAGGAGAGTGAAAAGGTTGGCTTGAAGCTCAACATTCAGAAAACAAAGATCATGGCATCTGGTCCCATCACTTCATGGGAAATAGACGGAAAAACAGTGGAAACAGTGTCAGACTTTACTTTTTGGGGGCTCCAAAATCACTGCGGATGCTGATTGCAGTCATGAAATTAAAAGACGCTTGCTCCTTGGAAGGAAAGTTATGACCATCCTTGATAGTATATTAAAAAGCAGAGACATTACTTTGCCAACCAAGGTCCGTCTAGTCAAGGCTATGGCTTTTCCCGTGGTCATGTATGGATGTGAGAGTTGGACTGTGAAGTACAACAAAGCTCTCTTCCCTTTAAACTCATTTCTCTCCATCCTCAATCTTATTCTGAGAGATTTTATGACATCATGGTGAGCACAAGTTACCCTATCAGATTTACCTCTGTAATAAACATTTCCTTTTTTTCAAGGCCTTGTTATGCCTTTTCTACATGTTGAAGAATGTGAACTGGAGAATTCGACTTGGTGATACGGATTCACCATATGAAACACATGAAACTCAATTTTTTCAGATTGAGCACAAGTGTAATATAAAGTAGAACTTTTGGGAGAGGAATAGGAAACAGAGTCCACAGGAGAGAATCTATCATGGTCCACAGCACCAACCTCTGGATGCCAGGAAATTCCTGACTCTACTGGAAAGATTTGGTTCTTATTGGTGATGGGCCATGTACTACTCTTTTCCAGATTTTAATCAGAATGCTAGATTGCATGAGCATGATTCATATTGATCACAGAAGTTCCCACATCTTTTCAGATGTGAAAGGCAGTTAGGGGCTAAATTGATACCATAGCAATTGCTTATAAATCCCTTAATAGTCTTTGTTTTCTTCCTCCTTCCATTTCTGTTTCTTCAAGACTCAGAGTAATTGGTTTGATGTACCGTCAAGGAGCCAAGGCTCCAAGACAGCACACAAAGATATCTGAGTGATTTAAGCAGATTTTCTGTTATTTTCAGCAAATGGATGTGGGGGCAGCTATTTCATTTTGGAAATTTATTTATTTTTGGCAATAATTCTATTTAAAATTCTAACTACAAAAATACACATGGACACTATAATTTGAAAACTACAGAAAAAACTAGAGAAGAAAATTAAAATACCTCATAATCCTATCACTCAATTTTTTTATGCTTTGGTAACACATAAACACACATAACATACATTTATAAAATTAGTATTAATGTGTCTATAATATCTTAGCTCCTTCAGTTTTTCACTAAATATTATATCATAATTATTATTTTCTTTTTCTTAAATTTTATTTATTTTATGATTTATAGCGTTTCATTTGTATGCACTGTTATCCACTGAATTAGGCACTTAGTACAGAAAATTTTTATTTTCATTATAAATGACACTGCAGAAAGGCATCATTCATTTTACTTACATTAAACCAACACCACTTACACTTCTTAAAGTGCTCTTACCAGTTACCAAGAAGCTAGAGTGCTGCCACTGCCATCTCCCTACAATAACACACTAGATGAACAACTGTAGAGGAAAAATATCAAATAGTTCCTTCTGGAATTGGAGATGCTATTATGCAGATTGGGAAGAGGAACAACTTCATAGGCATTGTTTTGCACAGTTAATAATCAGATTTTGGGAAAGTGCCCAGCTGCTGTGGTGGATAGCTGAATAGCACCATAATCAATTCTGAATAATCTTTACAATGCAGGCAAACTTCAAGCAAGATAGGAAAGATGTCAGATGAGTAATCCAGACAGAAATCGAATATAAATCTAAAAAAATATTGATACTTGAGGCTAGATATGGTTTCTTTAGACCATAGGAATAATTTCCAAAATTCAGTCTTTAACTAATAATACAAATTAATATTGCCTGTACTCACACAGTCCTGGACACTGTTTTGGAGAATTGACCAAAAGAAGGAAGTCGACTCAGGATTAAATTTATGCTTCTGGGTAAATATGCATCAAGAATCATCAGCATGTGGAGAGCCTAGAGCCACTGTTGCAATGCTGATAAAGAGCCATAACACATTTTAACTGAGGCTATGGAAAGAAAATCCTGCTCTAACAAGAAGATTCTAAGAAAGAAGCCAGTACTGAAGATAATGATAACAAAAGAAAGTAAAAGTGCTATCTCCAAAACATACTGCACATGAGAGTTTGCTTAAATCATTTAAAATCCAGATTGTTTTATGACTGATAGGTTTCTCCAGATTATGTAAAATGTTTGTTAGGTGCGTGGAGTAATTTTCCCTTTTAACTAAGTTGAAAACTCTGGCATAGTACACATACTGGATTTCAACTTCTACTCAACATAAATGTTACTACAAGGCAAAGTGTGGCATTAAGTGCTTTCATTGTATGTTAGCATACTAATAATTTCACCTTGACCTGCTAAAAACGCAACAGTCCCATTCCCCACTTCAAATCCAGAGGAATCCTGAGTCCTTGTCCAAAAAGTGGCCAAACTCATGTTCTTCTAGGCACGCTTTTCCTTTCTCTCTGAGTGCTCCAGAGGTTTGTCCACCTTCTTCCTTTTCTAGTTACTCCTATCTGTGATTTCTTTTCCTCAACTGATAAATGTAAACTGATAAACTGATAAATGTTTAACCAGAGACTCTTTGGAAAAAAAACATGCATATACACATATGTGTACATAAAACCCTTTACCATTTTAAAAGGTTTTTAGAACACAATTAAAAATAATAATAAAAAATACAATACACAATTAATTCCACATACCCACTCCATGCTCACACCACATTTTGGTTAATTTTTGCCACTTTTAATGTCCAGAACCAATCTAAAATTGCAGTTGACAAACAAGTGTAGTTCTGACCTAAATAGTGGATGATATTTTCATTTACATTAATGAGTTACATGAAAGTGAAACATAGAAGACATTATGTCAGAATGGCACTAATTCCTTAATGATGCTAGTGGCTTTCTTGCCAACTGGGATAATAGTTTTCAAATATTGGAATATTTTCCAAATTTTCTGTATTTCTCACAATGTAACTGATACAGATGCAATACATTTTTAATTTAAATGAATTATGAACTTTTCAACATTCTCTTAAGTTCACACTGCTACTGCTGCTGCTGCTGCTGCTGCATCACTTCAGTTATGTCCGACTCTGTGTGACCCCATAGACAGAAGCCCACCAGGCTCCCCCGTCCCTGGGATTCTCCAGGCAAGAACACTGGAGTGGGTTGCCATTTCCTTCTCCAATGTATGAAAGTGAATTCGCTCAGTCGTGTCCGACCCTTAGCGACCCCACAGACTGCAGCCTAACAGGCTCCTCCATCCATGGGATTTTCTAGGCAAGAGTACTGGAGTGGCTTGCGATTGCCTTCTCCGTAAGTTTACACTAAAGATCAGCAAACCTTGGCTGATGGGCTGTATATGGGCAACCTCCTGCATTGGTAAATGGTTTTATTGATACAAAGGTAAAGAAAAAGATTGCCAACTTCTAGAGAGACAGTCAAACAATAAAATGAGCCTTTGAGTGCAATATTTGCTGATCTCTATGGTATGAAAATTCCCCCCATGGCAAAATTTAAGCTACAAACCTGACTATGGAATTGGGAGAAAGTACACAGTAACACAACAGATTTGGAAAACTCAGCAGTGGCCAGAGGACTGGAAGAGGTCAGTCTTCATTCCAATCCCAAAGAAAGGCAATGCCAAAGAATGCTCAAACTACCGCACAATTGCACTCATCTCACACGCTAGTAAAGTCATCCTCAAGATTCTCCAAGCCAGGCTTCAGCAGTATGTAAACCTTGAACTCCCAGATGTTCAAGCAGGTTTTAGAAAAGGCAGAGGCACCAAGAGATCAAATTGCCAACATCCGCTGGATCATGGAGAAGCAAGAGAGTTTCAGAAAAACATCTATTTCTGCTTCATTGACTATGCCAAAGCCTTTGACTGTGTCGATCACAATAAACTGTGGAACATTCTGAAAGAGATGGGAATCCCAGACCACCTGACCTGCCTCTTCAGAAACCTGTATGCAGGTCAGGAAGCAACAGTTAGAACTGGACATGGAACAACAGACTGGTTCCAAATAGGAAAAGGAGTACGTCAAGGTTGTATATTGTCACCTTGCTTATTTAACTTATATGCAGAGTACATCATGAGAAACGCTGGGCTGGAAGAAGCACAAGCTGGAATCAAGACTGCTGGGAGAAATATCAATAACCTCAGATATGCAGATGACACTACCCTTATGGCAGAAAGTGAAGAGGAACTCAAAAGCCTCTTGATGAAAGTGAAAGAGGAGAGTGAAAAGGTTGGCTTGAAGCTCAACATTCAGAAAACAAAGATCATGGCATCTGGTCCCATCACTTCATGGGAAATAGATAGAAAAACAGTGGAAACAGTGTCAGACTTTATTTTTTGGGCTCCAAAATCACTGCAGATGCTGATTGCAGCCATGAAATTAAAAGACGCATGTTCCTTGGAAGGAAAGTTATGACCAACCTTGATAGTATATTAAAAAGCAGAGACATTACTTTGCCAACCAAGGTCCATCTAGTCAAGGCAATGGTTTTTCCAGTGGTCATGTATGGATGTGAGAGTTGGACTGTGAAGAAAGCTGATTGCCGAAGAATTGATGCTTTTGAACTGTGGTGTTGGAGAAGACTCTTGAGAGTCCCTTATACTGCAAGGAGATCCAACCAGTCCATTCTAAAGGAGATCAATCCTGGATGTTCATTGGAAGGACTGATGCTGAAGCTGAAACTGCAATACTTTGGCCACCTCATGCGACGACTTGACTCACTGAAAAAGACTCTGATGCTGGGAAAGGTTGGGGGCGGGAGGAGAAGGGGACGACGGAGAATGAGATGGCTGGATGGCATCACCGACTCTGTGGACATGAGTTTGAGTGTACTCCGGGAGTTGGTGATGGACAGGGAGGCCTGGCGTGCTGTGATTCATGGGGTCGCAGAGAGTCGGACATGACTGAGAGACTGAACTGAACTGAACTGAACTGAACACAGTAACACATGGCTTCCCTGATGGCTCAGCATTAAAGAGTCTGTCTGCCAAAGAAGGAGATGTGAGTTCAGTCCTGCATAGGAAGATCCCCAGAAGTAAATGGCAACCCACTCCAGTATTCTTTCCTGGGAAATTCCATGAACAGAGGAGCCTGGCGGGTTACAGTCCATGGGGCTGCAAGAGTCAGACTGGACTTAGTGACAAAACACCACCAACACAATAACATACTCTTGTGTACGATTTCCACCAGGTAAATATAATGGACAAAAATAACTGATCAAATAGAATAGTAACATGTAAGTGGTGAGTTTTGAGTATTTATTACCTTTGTCTTTAAGTTATTTAAATATGCTTATATAATTTAATTTTTAATAATGGCTTTGTTACAAGGCCAATTTTTTCATTATTAGTATAAAGCTCACATTTGGCTCTGGTGGGCCACTCTCACCTGGGGCTTTGCAGGAGCCAGCTGGAGCAAGCTCTGGCTTTGACTTTACTCCCACTGTCCTCACGTCACAACTACTGACCTGTGTATTCCTGTCCCTCAGCTAAACCCATCCTTCTGGGCAGAATGGGCTTTAGATATGCTTATCAAGAAAATACAGGCAGTGACTTAAAGGAATTTTACTATTTTATTGTCTATCTTTTATTCTTTGCAGTTAAACTCAACAGGAGAATTACCAAAGTGCACACAAAAGGGATCAAGGTGGATTTTTAAACATTAATAGTAGACGATCCCATTACATTATAGAGAGAAATAATTGAGCCTTGATTTTGGGCATTTGATCTGAAAGAGCCTGGTCTAAGGTGAATGAATGAATTAAAAGAACTGGAGATAAAGGACCAAAAAATCCACAATTTAGTATGTCTAGGGTGGTAGGAGGACTGGCTGGAGTGGCCAGAACACAAGTCTGAGATGGGGGATGTTTATGAGGGCTAACACTCCCCATCCTGCTAGACCCGAAGGGAAGTGGAAAGTTGGGTAATCAAAGGAAAAGGACTGGAAGTTCACATTTTAAAACATAAACAATATGGAAGTATAGGAAGTTACAGTAGTAGCTAGTCTTGAGTTCATAAGTTATATGACGAATGTGAATAAAAACCAACATTAAAAAAAGTTTTTATGCTATTTACCATCATTTTCTTCACAGTCCAACTCTCACATCCATACATGACCATGGGAAAAACCATAGCCTTGACTAGATGGACCTTGGTTGGCAAAGTAATGTCTCTGCTTTTTAATATACTATCAAGGTTGGTCATAACTTTCCTTCCAAGGAGTAAGCATCTTTTAATTTCCTGGCTTCAGTCAGCATCTGCAGTGATTTTGGAGCCCAAAAAATAAAGTCTGACACTGTTTCCACTGTTTTTCGATCTATTTCCCATGAAGTGATGGGACCAGATGCCATGATCTTCGTTTTCTGAATGTTGAGCTTCAAGCCAAACTTTTCACTCGAAATCTGTTCGCTGAAGAATTGATGCTTTTGAACTGTGGTGCTGGAGAAGACTCTTGAAAGTCCCTTGCACTGCAAGGAGATCCAACCAGTCCATCCTAAAGGAGATCAATCCTGGGTGTTCATTGGAAGGACTGATGCTAAAGCTGAAACTCAAATACTTTGGCCACCTCATGCGATGAGTTGATTCACTGGAAAAGACTCTGATGCTGGGAAGGATTGGGGGCGGGAAGAGAAGGGGACGACAGAGAATGAGATGGCTGGATGGCATCACCGACTCAATGGACATGAGTTTGAGTGAACTCCGGGAGTTGGTGATGGACAGGGAGGCCTGGCGTGCTGTGACTCATGGGGTCGCAAAGAGTGGGACATGACTGAGCAACTGAACTGAACTGAACCAAACCATCATTTTACCAAAGCAGTTTTGGTGGATGAAGTGATGATAGTTTATTTTAATTTTCACACTCAATGAGGTATAATCTTTAGGCAAAACCAAGATCCTCAGTGGAGGCTCTATTACACTTTGTCTCTACCTTCCTACTTCCTCATTCAACAGGGGTTTTCTCCAGGTTTTCAAATAATCAGATTAATGTTTCATGGAGTGCCTTCTATAAAGCCTTAGAGCCAGGATTTATTTTGTATCTCTATGAAAAAAAATGTAATATGCTTAAATGCATTTGGGCAATGTTGAAAAGTATATGTTTTTCCCCTCTTAGACTTAACAAATGTACATCAGCAATAATAAGCGTTCTGAGAAATCTAGTAGTAAAAAGAACTACAAGACTTCCCTGGTGGTCCAGTGGTTGGGAATCCACCTGCCAATGCAGGGAACATGGGTTTTATCCCTGGTATGGGAGGATCCCACATGTCGTAGAGCAACAAAGCCCCTGTGCCACAATTACCAAGCCCCCCATTCTAGAGCGCTAGAACCACAACTATTGAAGCCTGCACACCCTAGAGCTTGTGCTATGCAACAAGAGAAGGCCCTGCAATGAGAAGCCCCCACAGTGAGAAGCCCATACACCACAACAAAGAAAAGCCCCCACTCGCTGCAACTAGAGAAAGTCTGCGCACAACAGCGAAGACCCGGTGAAGCCAAGAATAATTTTTTTTTTTAAATCGAACTGCATAACAACTTAGATATTTTAAAAAAACCAAGAACTACTACAACAAAACAACTAGTTTTTTCCTCCAAAATACAAGTTAGAAAACAATGAGTCAGGCCATTAAATAAAGGTGGTCTATGAAGCCACCTCACTCAAATAGATAGGGTGCACTGTGACATCACAGGGCAGGCAAACACTTCCCCATTTCAAAACATCTCCCTCTTGCTTGGATTTAGTTGTATTTAGTCTCATTTGAGGCAGGGTGGGATTATAGGACACTGGCATGATAGACAGTACATAAGTCACAAAAATATGTGGGTCTTAATACTTGACTCAGGGTTATAATGAGGATGGAATGAGAAATGAATCTGAGTCAGCAATATCTTCAAATATGAAAGGTGACACTGTCAACCAAAGCACTTACTTAAGTTGTCTTTATTAGAAATGCCTTGAAAATTGAGATCTGGTCCCTCAAGAAGTTTCCTGATTCAAATTTTAATATTAGTGAGCTCCTTCCTTCATATAGATTCCTGACATAGGATCTTTGGTATGTAAACTACTTATACTCCCTTTGAAAATCATTGTGGATGATCATGCCAGAACAACCCGTGTGCAGACATGCCACCTGTTAGGTTCTGCAAGGCTTCTCTTCGACCGGTACAAGGATTCAGGGCATAAGGTGTTTGTCACAAACAAATGCTTCACCACTGAATATGGGACTTAAAAACTCCTGAATCAAGAACAGCAGGAAGTCAGTTACAAAGTGAGGAGTGTTGGGAGAGGGGGCAATTCTTAGAATCTGTAGACAGTAATCAGAGTAAAAGCAGCCAGTTCAGTTCAGTTCAGTTCAGTCACTCAGTCATCTCCGACTCTGTGACCTCATGAATTGCAGCAGGCCAGGCCTCCTTGTCTATCACCAACTCCTGGAGTTTACCCAAACTCATGTCCATCAAGTCAGTGATGCCATTCAGCCATCTCATCCTCTGTCGTTGCCTTCTCTTCCTCGCCCCAATCCCTCCCAGCATCAGGGTCTTTTCCAATGAGTCAATACTTCGCATGAGGTGGCCAAAGTATTGGAGTTTCAGCTTCAGCATCGGTCCTTCCAATGAACACCCAGGACTGACATCCTTTAGAAAGGATTGATTGGATCTCCTTGCAGTCCAAGGGACTCTCAAGAATCTTCTCCAACACCCCAGTTCAACAGCATCAATTCTTCAGCGCTCAACTTTCTTCACAGTCCAACTCTCACATCCATACATGACCACTGGAAAAATCATAGCCTTGATTACTTTGTTGTCAAAGTAATGTCTCTGCTTTTTAATATGCTATCTAGGTTGTTTATAACTTTCCTTCCAAGGAGTAAGTGTCTTTTTTAATTTCATGGCTGCAATCACCATCTGCAGTGATTTAAGATTTCAAATCCTGAAAGATGATGCTGTGAAAGTGCTGCACTCAATATGCCAGCAAATTTGGAAAACTCAGCAGTGGCCATAGGACTGGAAAAGGTCAGTCTTCATTCCAATCCCAAAGAAAGGCAATGCCAAAGAATGCTCAAAGTACCGCACAATTGCACTCATCTCACATGCTAGTAAAGTCATGCTCAAAATTCTCCAAGCCAGGCTTCAGCAATATGTGAACCATGAACTCCCAGATGTTCAAGCAGGTTTTAGAAAAGGCAGAGGCACCAGAGATCAAATTGCCAATATCCGTTGGATCATGGAGAAAACAAGAGTTTCAGAAAAACATCTATTTCTGCTTCATTGACTAGTCAAAGCCTTTGACTGTGTGAATCACAATAAACTGTGGAACATTCTGCAAGAGATGGGAATCCCAGACCACCTGACCTGCCTCTTGAGAAACCTGTATGCAGGTCAGGAAGTAACAGTCAGAACTGGACATGGAACAACAGACGGTTCCAAATAGGAAAAGGAGTGGGTCAAGGCTGTATATTGTCACCTTGCTTATTTAACTTATATGCAGAGTACATCATGAGGAATGCTGGGCAGGAAGAAGCACAAGCTGGAAACAAGATTGCTGGGAGAAATATCAATAACCTCAGATATGCAGATGACAACACCCTTATGGGAGAAAACGAAGAGGAACTAAAAAGCCTCTTGATGAAAATGAAAGAGGAGAGTGAAAAAGTTGGCTTAAAGCTCAACATTCAGAAAACTAAGATCATGGCATCTGGTCCCATCACTTCATGGGAAATAGATGGGGAAACAGTGGAAGAACAGCCAAGAGGAATGTTCAGTTCAGTTCAGTTCAGTTGAGTCTCTCAATCGTGTCCGACTCTTTGTGACCCCATGAATCACAGCACACCAGGCCTCCCTGTCCATCAACAACTCCCAGAGTTCACTCAAATTCATGTCCACTGAGTCGGTGATGCCATCCACCATCTCATTCTCTGTCGTCCCCGTCTCCTCCCACCCCCAATCCTTCCCAGCATCAGAGTTTTTCCAGTGAGTCAACTCTTCGCATGAAGTGGCCAAAGTATTGGAGTTTCAGCTTCAGCATCAGTCCTTCCAAAGAATACCCAGGATTGATCTCCTTTAGAATGGACTGGTTGGATCTCCTTGCAGTCCAAGGGACTCTCAAGAGTCTTCTCCAGCACCACAGTTCAAAAGTATCAATTCTTAGGTGATCAGCTTTCTTCACTGTCCAACTCTCACATCCACACATGACCATGGGAAAAACCATAGCCTTGACTAGATGGATCTTTGTTGGCAAACTAATATCTCTGCTTTTTAATGTGCTATCTAGGTTGGCGTAACTTTCTTTCCAAGGAGTAAGAGTCTTTTAATTTCATGGCTGTGTAAATATGTATAAATGCTAAGCAATTCGAGTGCTTATATGGAAGGGCATCTCCAGACATCACAGCCTAAAATTAGTAGAGGTAATGTCTGCCCTGAAATTATGTAAGAGTCACTTCAGTGATTCATCTGGATCCAAAGAGAATTAAATGAGATATACAGTTATATCACCTCCACAAGAAAAGACACATGAAAACTAGTGATTATCATATCATGGGAGACAAGAAAGGCAACTCTCTGTAAATTATTCTGTCTTCTGACTTCCTGATGCTTGAAGAAATATCAAATGGCTTCTTTATTAGAGATAAGATTTAATATCCATAAGTCCTTTAGGAATTTAACAAATCACAATACTTTATAAAAGTGACTATAATAATAGCAATGACTAACATTCATTGAATACTTATTAATAACAGTCCCTCAAATGGATAATTATTTTTTTTTATCCATTAGATGATCCTATAGTCAGTTTATTTGACTGTAAACAGAGAGATTAATGAACTTTCCCAGAGTATACAGCAATAAGTGATAGAGTCAGAATTTGATACCTGGTGGTCTATCTCTAAACCCCACACTCTTAACCACCACTCTATACAATCTTTTATACTTTACTTTCTGAAAACAAAGTTTGATATACTAATTTCAGCTAAAAGAGATTTCTGAGCATAACACAAGGAGGAATTAGAGAAGTCAAGAGGTGAGGAGAAGAACAGGCCTAGAATGCTGTTTACCACTGAGACATAGCTTCTCCACTTCATGCAATTCCTTTCTTAGTCTCCTCTGACACTTTAAGAAATAGCCTAGTAATCAACACTGGGTGATGCTTAAGAAGGCTTTTTTATTGGATTTAAGATAAGACAATGAATTATTTCTTACCACTGACAAATACTTCTGATTAGATTAGACCTGCCAGAAGTCTCAAAAATGTTTTTAGTGTGATTATGTGAAAATTATGCTTTTATTCAGTTATTCACAAAATGATAAAATTTTAACTTGCCAATGACCAAGGTTTCAGTTCAGTTCAGTTCAATTCAGTTCAGTCACTCAGTCGTGTCCGACTCTCTGTGACCCCATGAATCACAGCATGCCAGGCCTCCCTGTCCATCAACAACTCCCGGAGTTCACTCAAACTCATGTCCACAGAGTCAGTGATGCTATCCAGCCATCTCATTCTCGGTCGTCCCCTTCTCCTCCCGCCCCCAACCTTTCCCAACATCAGAGTCTTTTCCAGTGAGTCAACTCGTCGCATGAGGTGGCCAAAGTATTGGAGTTTCAGCTTTAGCATCTGTCCTTCCAATGAACACCCAGGACTGATCTCCTTTAGAATGGACTGGTTGGATCTCCTTGCAGTACAACGGACTCTCAAGAGTCTTCTCCAACACCACAGTTCAAAGTTTCAAGTAGCCAGGAAATGTTGGTAATCAACATATTCACTGAGGGTTGAGATCTCATGGAAACAGTATAAAAGTGGTTACCAGGGGTTGGGGGCTGGAGGAAATGGGGAGAGGTGGGTGAAAAGGCACAAATTTTCTGCTGAATAAAGCCTAAGAATTGAATGTATAACATGGTGACTACAGTTGACAACACTGTGTTGTACAACTGAAATGTGCTATGAGAATAAAACTTAAATGTTCTCAAAAATAGAGATAAATATGTAAGACAATAGATGTGTTTTAAATCGATGGGGGAATTTTTTCATAATATTCACATATATCAAATTGCCACGATGTACACTTCATTTCACAACACTCTATAGCTCAGGGGTTAGAGCACTGGTTTTGTAAAGCAGGGGTCCTGAGTTGATATTTTGCTGGAGCCTACTGTGTATTTCTTTGGGCTCCTCTGGTGGCTCAGTGGTAAAGAATTTGCCTGTAATGCAGGAGATGTGGGATCCCTCCCTGGGTTAGGAAGATAACCTGGAGAAGAAAATGGCAACCCATTCCAGTATATTTGCCTGGGAAATCTCATGGACAGGATAGGCTGGCAGGCTATAGCCCATGGGCTATAGTCCATGTCCAACAAAGAGTTGGACATGACTGAAAGACTATACAACAAACAAACACTTCAATGACCTTACAAATTTATTTGTCAACTATGGCTCAATATAGCTGAAATTTTAAAAAAATGTCTTAATATCATATTGTAGAAGGACAGACCCTTCATCGCTTTAAAGAAACATTAACACATTTGTTGATTTTGTAAGGACCAACAGTGCAAAGGCTGACCTAGGAAAGTAACTTGCTTGATGGTCCAACTGTTCTCAATTTTATCTTCAGAAAATCTTAAGGAGTCTTAGACTGCAATCTTATGCTACTGGAGAAAAATTAACAGGTGCTCTTTGGAACAAATAAATTAAATGCCTTATTTATTCAAAAACATGACCCAGTCTGATAAAATATGCTTTGGAATAAATGTTCACTGTGCTATCATTTTTCAAAGGGCTGAAGAATGAAATGATTTAATCTGGAGAAAATGCCTTCTGAGATTTTGATGCAAACTCTTAGGTTTGAAAAACATATCAATACACGGAAAATAGAGAATATTATCAACATGATTTTCTCTGACTGAAAACAACAACAGTGTCACCTATTTAACAGGAAGCATTTTAAATTGATATTTCATGACCCCATTTAAACAGCTTCTATTATCATTTTCCCTTGTTGGAGCCCTGACCTCCCTGACTTCCAACAAGCAGCTCTTGTTGTTTAGTTGCTAAGTCATGTTCGACTCTCTTGCAACCCCACAGACTGGAGCCTGCCATGCTCTTCTGTCCATGGGATTGCCCAGGCGAGAATACTGGAGAGGGTTGCAATACCCTTTTCCAGGGGATCACCCTGAACCAGGGATTGAACCCCATGTCTCCTGCATTGGCAGATAGACTCTTTACCACTGAGCCAGCAAGGAAACCCAATGCAGCTGTTACACTTTTTTATATCACTATGATACTGTGGCTCAGACATGAGCCACATGATTTATATGGCACATCGACTTAACATCTGCATACTGAGACACAATATTAGCAGTGAGTTTAAAACAGAATCATGATCAGTATTTGATGATAAGACAAATGCAATTCATTCTAGCTATAATTAAGAAGTGAATCACATTTATCCAACTTTTCCAGGTTTATATAGAGCAAAATTGAAAAAAAGAGAAGATCCTCTTTAAGGTTTTATTCCCCAGATCATAAAAAGGAATATATCAAAAAATCAAACAGAAATAGTCATATCAATGACCAATTGGCCATTTGGAGGTCACAAGAGATTGTCACCTGAGCCCTCAGGTCCAGGCTTGTGCTGTGAACTAAAAGATAAGATGTACAATATACAACAGGAATGGAGAAGGAAATGGCAAACCATTTCAGAATTCATGCTTGGATAATTCTATGGACAGAGGAGCCTGGTGGGCTACAATCCATGGGGTCACAAAGAATCGGACAAAACTGAAGTTAGCAGCAGCACATGGAACAGAAAATAAGATATAAAGCCATAAAAAATAGAAAACAAAACTGATGGTATGTCCAAATCCAAAAATGCTTAGGCAAACAAATACGAAAACAAGTCTCACAAACCTACATATGAATTATGACATACACACACAATTAAAAGCAATATATAAAACATGTATATGGTCCTATTGTAGTAGCAATACATGCAAGAATTTACATATAAAATTATTGGTAATATTAACTCAAAGGGAATCAGAAAGCAGTTGACTAGCTTGGAGAAGTCCATAGGCACTTTGTTTAGCACCACAGCAGAGAAGATAATTAAAAATGTACAAACTGCATAGAGAACAAATGATGCTTTTCAAATTTTTACTGAGGTTGTGGTGTTAATTCTGCATTTACTTCATAAAGGCATATATGTGTTAGATAAATGTTTGGTGAAGGAATGAATCAATCAATCAAAAATATTTGACAAATATTGTCAGAGAGTTTCAGGGTAGGAGGGAACAGAATCCAGGGAAGCCACCAGGTCCCTAGATCCGTCCTTATTTTGTTGCCCTCTTTCAGTTCAGTTCAGTCGCTCAGTTGTGTCTGACTCTTTGCAACCCCATGAACCTCAGCACGCCAAACCTCCCTGTCCATCACCAACTCCCGGAGTCTACCCAAACCCATGTCCATCAAGTCAGTGATGCCATCCAACCGTCTCATCCTCTGTTGTCCCCTTCTCCTCCTGCCATCAATCTTTACCAGCATCAGGGTCTTTTCAAATGAGTCAGTTCTTTGCATCAGGTGGCCAAAGTATTGGAGTTTCAGCTTCAACATTAGTCCTTCCAATGAACACCCAGGACTGATCTGCTTTAGGATGGACTGGTTGGATCTCCTTGCAGTCCAAGGGACTCTCATGAGTCTTCTCCAATACCACAGTTCAAAAGCATCAATTCTTTGCCACTCAGCTTTCTTTAGAAAACACAAAATCAAAGACTGCTTACTATGGTTTAATGTTTGCCCAGTTTTGTTTAGTAACAGGAAATGGAATTTTGAGGGGCTACCTGGTTATCCTTTTACCTTGGAGGCTAACTGTAAGCTGTGATTTCAGTCCTACCTCACAGTCACACATCATCTTAACAAGCTATACTGATCTAACAAAAAACACATTAGATTGATATCAGAAATTATAATCACATTTTAAAATTTACATGACATTTCCTTTTTATACTCCACTAAAATTTACCTTTGAATTATAAATATGTAATTTGATTTTAAAGGAATCTCTCTTTTCTATATTACATGTTTGAATTCCAAGAGGAAGACATGAATAGAAAATATAATGAGCTTTAAGGAAAGACTGACATATTTCTTGGTGCACATATTTCTAGGGTTATTTTCTTTTATTGTCTCCTATACTTTTATTTTACACAGTTGAGGGTATTATTCTTTTATGGGTATAGACTATGATGCTTGGAAAGAAGGAATAGTGTCCCATTAAAGATAATATAAATAAGATTGGATTCAGTTCAGTTCAGTTCAGTTGCTCAGTCGTGTCCAACTCTTTGCGACCCCATGAATCACAGCACTCCAGGCCTCCCTGTCCATCACCAACTCCCGGAGTTCACTCAAACTCATGTCCATCGAGCTGGTGATGCCATCCAGCCATCTCATTCTCTATCATCCCCGTCTCCTCCCACCCCCAATCCCTCCCAGCATCAGAGTCTTTTCCAGTGAGTCAACTCATCGCATGAGGTGGCCAAAGGATTGGAATTTCAGTTTTAGCATCAGTCCTTCCAGTGAACACCCAGGACTGATCTCCTTTAGGATGGACTGGTTGGATCTCCTTGCGGTCCAAGGGACTCTCAAGAATCTTCTCCAGCACCACATGCTTTTGAACTGTGGTGTTGGAGAAGACTCTTGAGAGTCCCTTGGACTGCAAGGAGATCCAACCAATCCATCCTAAAGGAAATCAGTCCTGAATATTCATTGGAAAGACTGATGCTAAGGCTGAAACTCCACTACTTTGGCCACCTGATGGCAATTCTTTGGCAATCAGCTTTCTTCACAGTCCAACTCTCATATCCATACATGACCACGGGAAAAGCCATAGCCTTGACCAGACAGACCTTGGTTGGCAAAGTAATGTCTCTGCTTCTTAATATGCTATCTAGGTTGGTCATAACTTTCCTTCCAACTGATTAAATTTGTAAAACTTGGCAGTGGCCACTGGAGTGAAAAAGGTCAGTTTTCATTCCAGTGCCAAAGAAAGGCAATGCCAAAGAATGATCAAACTACCTTACAATTGCCTTCATCTCACAAGCTAGTAAAATGATGCTCAAAATTCTCCAGGCCAGGATCAACAGTAGGTGAAATGTGAATTTCCAGATGTTCAAGCTGGATTTAGAAGAGGCAGAGATCAAATTGCCAACATCCATTGGATCATCGAAAAAGCAAGAGAGTTCTAGAAAAAACATCTATTTCTGCTTTATTGACTACACCAAAGCCTTTGACTACGTGGATCAAAACAAACTCTGGGCATTTTTAAAGAGATGGGAATACCAGACCACCTGACCTGCCTCTTGAGAAATCTGTATGCAGGTTAGGAAGCAACAGTTAGAACTGCATATGGAAGAACAGACTGATTCAAAATAGTAAAGGAGTACATCAAGACTGTATATTGTCACTGTGCTTATTTTACTTCTAGGCAGGGTACACCATGAGAAATGCTGGGCTGGATGAAGTACAAGCTGAAATTAAGATTGCCAGGAGAAATATCAATAACCTCAGATATGCAGATGACACCACCCTTATTGCAGAAAGTGAAGAGGAACTAAATAAAGAGCCTCTTGATGAAAGTGAAAGAGGAGAGTGAAAAAGTTGGCTTAAAACTCAACATTCAGAAAACTAAGATCATGGTATCTGGTCCTATCACTTCATGGCAAATAGATGGGAAACAGTGGAAACAGTGACAGACTTTACTCTTTTGGGACTCCAAAATCACTGAAGATGGTGACTGCAGCCGTGAAATTAAAAGACGCTTGCTCCTTGGAAGGAAAGTTATTACCAACCTAGACAGCATATTAAAGAGCGGAGACATTTCTTTGCCAACAAAGGTCTGTAGTCAAGGCTATGGTTTTTCCAGAAGTCATGTATGGATGTGAGAGTTGGATTATAAAGAAAGCTGAGTGCTGAAGAATTGATGCTTTTGAACTGTGGTGTTGGAGAAGCCTCTTGAGAGTCCCTTGGACTGCAAGGAGATCCAACCAATCCATCCTAAAGGAAATCAGTCCTGACTATTCATTGGAAAGACTGATGCTAAAGCTGAAACTCCACTACTTTGGCCACCTGATGGGAATAACTAACTCATTTGAAAAGATCCTGATGCTGCGAAAGATTGAAGGCAGGAGGAGAAGGGGATGACAGAGGATGAGATGGCTGGATGGCATCACCGACTCAGTGGACATGAGTTCGAGTAAGCTCTAGGAGTTGGCTATGGACAGGGAGGCCTGGTGTGCTGCAGTCTATGGGGTTGCAAAGAGTCAGACACGACTGAGTGACTGAACTGAACTGAACAGATAACTGATTAAAATTTAGAGCAGAAGTGAGTATGAGTTGGGTGTAGAGACTCATTTCTAACAGCTTGGCTTGTGGAATTTTGATTATTATTTACGAAGGTCCATTTTCATTTCCGGTCCTCTTACAGGCTGTGTGATCTTAGAAGCCTCACATATACTTTATCTTCTTTCACAGCACAGTGCTCTGCAAGTTTCTCAGTTTCTGTTTTTTCGAACTGTAAGGCACATGATTGTGTTGCTACAAAGCTAACTCTGGAAATAAGTCTTTACAGAGTTAGCACTCATACTATCTTTATTATAATTTCTGTTTTTCAGGTCCTTTCAATCAAAAGTATGGCCCATGAATGGACAATATTCAAATAATTTGAGAGCTTCTTAGAGAAGGAAAATCTTTTATCCTACTCTAATTTACTGAAAGTGAATTTGCATTGTAATAAGATGCTCAGCTAATTCGTATGCATATTGCAGTCTCAGAAGCACTGCCCTAACGTAAAGTATAAACAGGGAAAACGGAATCAGTACAAGGCAGATGTTTATCCTGGTATCATTCACTGCATCCAAGGGGTCATCTGCTAAATAATGATAAAAAAGTGACAACTAAATGCAATGTGTTATCTTGGATTGGTCCTCAGACACCAAAAAATCATTAGGGGAAAAAACAATGAAATCCAATAAAATTTGTGCCAATGATAATTTCCTAATTTTGGTAAATGTAACACAGTGATTTGGGATGTTAACATTAGGAGAAGTTTACTGAAGAGTATGTAGGATCTCTACACAACATTTATAATTCTTCAGTAAATATACAATTTGATTCTTTCAAAATAAAAAGTTTAAAAATCATACTGCATAGCAATTAATCAAAAAAATCTTTGTGGAATGCAATACATAATTTTTTTTTTATTTAAATGTTTAACTATTCTCAGTAGTCCCACTCAGGAATTAGAGAGTTCTGCTTATCTTAGTTTGACTCATCCACATATCTGGGGATGGACTCTCTACTGGCTTATCTATATTATGGCCTTGTCCAAGACAATTGGTTCAATATACAACTGTCCTACATTTCTTTCATCATGGCCATTTATCATGGTCATAGTAGAGATCAATAACAGGCAAGTGAAAACAAAGTTTGTTTTCATGCTAGGAATACTGTAATAATGGGCCAAATAAAGTTACAAACTGCCCATTTCAAGGGATGGAAAACTGGTGCTACCTCTGTTTTAAGACGAATAGCAAAACAGGTTGACAAAAGTGTGGGTATGAAGAAGTATAAATAACTGAGGTTATTATTGCAATCTATCATGTATGCGATTAATCTATGTATTAGCAATGTCTTCCATATTGGCACATCAGATAAGATACACACTACAACTCTAATCTCACCTGATCAAAATAAGTTCAGTGCTAACAACAACAAAAATAGTGCAACACAGAAGGAGACAGGATGGCAGAACAGAAGGACATGAGCTCACCTCTTCCAAAGAAAACACTAAAATCACAACTATCTGCTCACTTACCATCAACAAAAAATGCTAGAAACAACCTAAAAGGATACCCTAGATCCAAAGACAAAGAAGAAGCCACAGTGAGATGGTCAATCAGTCAGCTCAGTCGATCAATAGTGTCTGACTCTTTGCGACCCCATGGACTGCAGCACGCCAGGCTTCCCTGTTCATTGCCAACTCCAAGAGTTTACTCAAATTCATGTCCATTGAGTCGGTGATGTCATCCAGCCATCTCATCCTCTGTCATCCCCTTTTCCTCCTGCCTTCAATCTTTCGCAGCATCAGGGTCTTTTCAAATAAGTCAGTTCTTCCCATCAGGTGACCAAAGTAGTGGAGTTTCAGCTTTAGCATCAGTCTTTCCAATGAATAGTCAGGACTGATTTCCTTTAGGATGGACTGGTTGGATCCCCTTGCAGTCCATGGGACTCTTTCAAGAGTCTTCTCCAACATCACAGATCAAAAGCATCAATTCTTCAGCACTCAGCTTTCTTTATAGTCCAACTCTCACATCCACACTTGACTCCTGGAAAAACCATAGCCTTGACTAGATGGACCTTTGATGGCAAAGAAATGTCTCCGCTCTTATATGCTGTCTAGGTTGGTCATAACTTTTCTTCCAAGGAGCAAGCATCTTTTAATTTCATAGCTGCAGTCACCATCTGCAGTGATTTTGGAACCCCCCCCCAAAAAAAATAGGTACATACCATTCTGTTAGGTCCATACAATTTCTGTCCTTTATTTTGCCCATCTTTGCATGAAATGTTCCCTAGGTGTCTTTAATTTTCTTGAAGAGATCTCTAGTCTTCCCCATGCTCTTGTTTTCCTCCATTTCTCTGCATTGATCACACTGAGGAAGGCTTTCTGATCTCTCCTTGCTATTCTTTGGAACTCTGCATTCAGATGGGTATAGCTTTCCTTTTCTTCTTTGCCTTTCACTTCTTTTCTATTCACAGCTATTTGTACAGCCTCCTCAGACAACCATTTTGCCATTTTGCATTTCTTTTCCTTGGGGATGGTCTTGATCCCTGCCTCCTGTATAATGTCACGAACCTCTGTCCATAGTTCTTCAGGCACTCTGTATATCAGGTCTAATCCCTTGAATCTATTAGCCACTGAATAATTGTAAGAGATTTGATGTATGTCATACCTGAATGGTCTAGTGGTTTTCCCTATGTTCTTCAATTTAAGTCTGAATCTGGCAATAAGGAGTTCATGGTCTGAGCCACAGTCAGCTCCCAGTCTTGTTTTTGCTGACTGTATAGAACTTCTCCATCTTTGGTTGCAAAAAATATAATCAGTCTGACTTCGGTATTGACCAACTGGTTATGTCCATGTGTAGAATCTTCTCTTGTGTTTTTGGAAGAGGGTGTTTGCTATGACCAGTGCATTCTCTTGGCAGAGCTCTATTTGCCTTTGCCCTACTTCATTCTGTACTTCAAGGCCAAATTTGCCTGTTACTCCAGGCATTGACTTCCTGCTTTTGCATTGCAGTCCCCTATAAAGAAAAGGACATTTTTTGGGGGTGAGATGGTAGGAGGAGTGAAATCATTATAAAATCAAATCCCATACCCACGTGGGTGGGTTACTCATGAACTGAAAAATAATTATACCAAAGAAGTTTTCCCACATGAAAGAAAGTTCTCAGCTCCACATCAGGTTACCCAGCCTAGAAGTCTAGCAACCAGGAAAAGGATCCCCCAGAGAATCTGACTTTTAAGACCAAGGGGGTTTGATCTCAGGAATTCCACAGGACTGGGGGGAACAGAAACTCTTCTCTTGGAGGGCACACAAAGGGTCTTGTGTACACCAGGATCCAGGGAATAAAAGTGGTGACCTCATAAGAAACTGGGCCAGACTTACCTGTTATTATTGGAGGGTCTCCTGCAAAGTTGGTAGGTTACGCATATGGTTCACTGCAAAAACAATGCCACTGGTTGCAGTAGTTCTAGAGAGTACTCATCTCATGAGCCCTCTTAGGAGCTGCCGCTGTTTACTCACTAAGACCTGTCCCCACCCAATAACCTGTAGGTTCCAGTGCTGGGATGCCTTAGACTAAACAACCAACAGGGCAGGAACAGCAGACAGGTTGTTTAAAGTCTTCCTGAGCACACAGCTACCTGATAAACACACCCCTTTACATGGACTTGCCCACCAAAGGGACAAGACAAAAACTAGACAAATATACTACAACAAAAGAAAATTGTGGAACAATATTACTGATGAACATAGGATCAGAAATCCTCAACAAAATAGTATTGGCCCAAACCCAACAATACAATAAAAGGATCATATACCACGATCAAGTGTGATTTATCCCACAGATGCAAGGATTTTTCAAAATATACAAATCAATCAGCTTTATACATGATATCAACAGACTGAAGAGTAAAAAGCATATGATCTTCTCATTAGATGCAGAAAGTTTTTGAAAAAATTCAACACCTATCTAGGATAAAAATCTCCAGAAAGTGTCATGGAAGGAACATATTTCAACATAATAAATACCATCTATGACAAATCTAGAGCTAACATCATACTCAGTGGTGAAAAGCTAAAAGCATTTCTACTAAGATCACCAACAAGACAATGATGCCCACTCTTACCACTTTAAATGATCACAGTATCAGAAGTCCCAGGTATGGCAATTACATAAGAAAAAGAAAAGGAATCCAAATTGGAAAAGAAGTAATACTGTCACTATTTGCAGATGACATCATACTATACATAGAAAATCATAAAGATGCTGCGAGAACACTAGAAGAACTCACCAACGAATTTGGTCCAATTGCAGGATATAAATAAATACACAGAAATCTGCTGCTTTTCTATACACTAACAATAAAAAGTCAGAAAGGGAAATCAAAGAATAAGAATCTGTCTACCACTGCATCAAAAAGAATAAGATCTATAGGAATTAACATACCTAAGGAGGCAAAAAACTTGTACTCCAAAAACTATAACATGCTGATGAAAGAAATCAAAGATGACACAAACAGATGAAAAGATATACCATGTTCTTTGGAAAAATTAATATTGTCAAAATGACTATACTACCCAAGCCATCTACAGATTTAATACAATTCCTATCAAATTACCAATGTCATTTTTCACAGAACTAGAAAGAAAAAAAATCTTGAAATTTGTATGGAGACACAAAAGACTGCAAATAATTAATCTTAAGAAAGAAAAAAGAGACTGGAGAGATCAGACTCCTTGACTTCAGACTATGCTACAGAGCTACAGTCATCAAAATAGTATGGTACTGGCACAAAAACAGAAATACAAATCAATGGAAAAAGATAGAAATCCCAGAAGTAAACCCACACACACATGGCCAATTAATCTATGACAAAGGAGGCAAGAATATTCAATGGAGAAAAGACAGTCTCTTCAATAAATGTTGCTGAGAAGATTATACAGTTGCATGTAAAAAAAATGGAATCAGAATATTATTTAACATCACATACAAAAATAAATTCAAAAAGTAAAATACTGGACACTATAAAATTCTTAGAGGAAAACATAGGTAGAACACTGACAAAAACTGCGGCGATATCCTTCTTGATGCATCTCCTACAGTAATGGAAATAAAAACAAAAATAAAGAAACAGGCTCTAATTAAACTCGAAAGTTTCTGCACAACAAAGGAAACCACTGATGAAATGAAAACCCACACAATGGGAGAATATATATTTAACATTAGAAAATGACAGAGGATTAATCTCCTAAATTTACAAACAGCTCATGTGGCTCAAGAACAACAAAAAAACAATCACAAAATGGGCAGAAGACCTAGATGGACATTTCTCTGAAGAGGACATTCAGATGGTCAAGAAACACATGAAAAGATAGTCAACATCACTAATTCACTAATTATTAGAAAAATGCAAATCGAAACTTAATGAGGTATCTCCTCACACTAGTCACAATGGCCATCATAAAAAATCTACAAGCAGTAAGTACTAGAGAAAGAAAGAAAGTGAAGTCACTCAGTCACGTCCGACTCTTTGCGACCCCATGGACCATAGCTACCAGGCTTCTTTGTGGAGAAAAGGGAACCTCCTATACTGTTGGTGGGAATGTAAATGGTACAGCCACTATGGAGAACAAAATGTAAGTTCCTTAGAAAACTAAAAATCGAGTTACCATATGATCCAGCAATCCCACTCCTGGGCGTATATCTGGAAAAAATACGGTTCAAAAATATACATGCACCCCAATATTCATTGCAGTACTGTTTCCAATAGCCAAAACGTGGAAGCAAATTAAATGTCCCTCAACAGATGAATGGATAAAGATTATGTGATACATATGCACAATAAAATAATACTCGGTGATGAAAAAGAATGAAATCATGCCAATTACAGCAACATAGATGGAGTTACTTAGTGAAGTAAGTCTAACAGAGAAAGACAAATATCAAATGACACAATTGAACTTATTTATAAAATAGAAACAGTCCTACAGACATAGAATATGAACTTATGGTTACCAGGGGGATTGAACTGGGGTGAGGGAGAGGATAGATTGGGAATTTGGGATTGACATGTACACATGGCTATATTTACAATAGATAACAACCAGGGCCTACTGTATAACACAATACTATATACAACTGAATCACTTTGCTTTAACCTGAAACTAATACAATGCTGTTAATCAACCACGTCTGCTCAATTGCTCAATTGTACCTGACTCTTTGCAACCCCATGGACTGTAAGCCCATCAGGGTACTCCATTCATGCAATTTTCCAGGCAAGAATACTGGAGTGAGTTGCCATTTTCTACTCCAGTTAGTCAACTATACTCCCATATAAAATTAAAAAAAAAAATTCCTTTGGATTAAAAAAATAATCAGTGCTAATATTCCTATCATTTCATTCTTTAAAAGTTTTATTACAAGGAAAAGATAAATTATTTTTCTGATAAACTTTATATCATTATTTGTCTTGAAAACTTTCAACATTTAAGCATAAAACAAAAACAAATAGAACTCAAGTTCAACTTAAACATCATTTCCTTTGTTCTCTTCTTAACCAAATCTATACAATTAAAAAACATAATGATTCAAATTTATACTTATTACAATTGTGAATCTGAACTATTGAAATTAGGAATGGACACAAATAAAAAATTTTTAATTGTAAAATTACATTAAAACATGGAAATAAATAAGTATTGGACATCTCCCAAGATAGAACTACTGAAATATCTATCAACAAATCCCTTCCCATCTCACACTTTGCTCTCATTTATATTAAATGAATAAATATGTTTTACTTAGGTGTATGATTTTCATTGAACTTCCCAGCGGTAGTTGGTAAAGAACCTGCCTGCCAATGCAGGAGATATAAGAGACGTGGGTTCAATCCATGGGTTGGGAAGATCCCCTGGAGGAGGGCACAGCAACACATTCCAGTATTCTTGCCTGGAGAATTCCATGGACAGAGGAAGCTGGTGGGCTATAATCCATGGGGTCACAAAGAGTCGAACATGACTGAAGCAACTTAGCACATAGGTCCATGCATGATTTTCAGAATAGGTAAAATTCAATGAACATTTATAATTGATCTCTTAGATAAATTCTGAGAGTGCTTCCCAGGTGGCTTCGTAGTAAAGAGTGCGCCTGCCAAAGCAGGAGACGTGAGTTTGATCCTTGGGTTGGGAAGATCCCTTGGAGGAAGAAATGGCAATCCACCCCAGTATTCTCTCGAAGCTCCCATGGACAGAGGAGCCTGGTGGGCTGCAGTCCATGGGGTCACAAAGAGTCAGACACAACTGAGTGAATGAGCAGGCAGGTATAAACCCTGAGAACATATCCTTGCTTGATTAAAATTGACATCTGTTTAAATGACCTTAGAAGAGTTCCTTTGGAAAGGAAACAAGAGAAAAGAAAGTTTCATAGTCTGTCACACCAAGTCAGTTGCTATTATAAAAATAAGCTTTAAAGCAAAGCATGACTGGGACACAGAGCAAAACAACCAAATTCCCCAAATTATTTATGTGGGCATCATTATATATCCAGAAATATACAAGGATGATAAAATTGGTTTTTATCAAATGTGCCATGCAATTGGGTCAATGTTCCTATTTGGGTCAGATGTTACTTTGTTCATGGTAAGAATACTTCAAAGTTGTATGCTTTTTTCTAATGAATAAAAACAGGTTTTTTTTTTTTAATACAGATACACATACATGTCATAAGCACAAATACAATTACTTTTGTAGTATAGTGATGAATGTAGAGCAGTTTCATAATACAGAGGGGACACAGTGGGACTCTGACTGAGTAATCTTCCTTTTTGAAATTTGAATGTTCACAATCTATAGGTTCATATTGTAGTAATGAATAGAAGATATACCACCTTTGGATCTGTAGAAATTTCTAACTAAATACTGACCCCTAAATGAAACTAAATTTAAAGTACACATACATAGTTTGTGCTCATAAATGTTTGAATACAGAGATATTAAAAATAGATTTAATCAATTAAATTAATACTTATTACATAACTACTCTGTGTCAAATATTCTAGGTGCTAGTATTGTTGATATTTTTTTTCTTTTAATGTTTGGTAGAATTCATCAGTGAAGTCATCTGACTGGAAGTTTTCTATGTAGAAATGTTTTTAACCAAAATTTTTAATTCCTCTAATAGATACATGGCTTTTCAGGTTATCTGTTTCTTCTTGAGTGAGAGTTGGTTGTTTGTGTCTTTCAGGAAATTTGTATCATCTAAGTTTCAAACTGTTAGGGTAAAGTTGTTTATAAATTTCCCTTATCTTCTTCTGATTTATAGGATTTATACTGCTGTTCCTTTTCTCATCTTTGTACTGGTAACACATGTTCTTCTTCATGATCAATCTGGCTAAAACCTTTGACCAATTTATTGACACTCTCAAAAAATCAACTTTCAATTTCACTGATTTTTCATTCTTGATTTTTAGTTTTCCATTTTATTTGTTTTTATCTTTGTTATTTTGCTTTGGATTAAACTTACTTTTCTCTTTCTAATGTCTTAAGAAGAAAGCATATGTAGGTTACAATATGAGACTAATTTTTTCTTTTATTTATGTGTTTTAAGTTAGAAATTTCCTTTATGTACCACTTTAAAACTGCATCCCAAGAATTTTGATGTATCTTGTTTTCAATTTCATTAACCCCCAAATGAGTTCTAATTTCCTTCAGATGGAAAGATTTACCATGTTCGTGGACCAGAAGAATCAGTACTATTAAAATGACCATACTACTCAAGGTAATCTATAGATTTGATGGTATTTCATATATGTATGTATATGTATATATGTATCTATGTATATGTATGTATATATATATATATATATATATGGCATTTCACACAGAACTAGAAAAAAAATTAAACTTGTATGAAGGGGGCATAGTTCTTCAGGTGTTAGCCTACTGTATTTCCACTTTGCCTGGCAAAGAAATAAAGTCACTGTTTTCCTTTTCCTCAAAAAAAAAAAAAATTATGGAAACATAAAAGACTGTGAATAGCCAAAACAATTCTGAGAAAGAAGAACAGAGAGTGAGGAAAACACTCCTTGATCTCAGACTACCCTACAAAGCTACAGTAATCACAACAGTATGGTACTGGCACAAAAATAGATACAGATATCAATGGAACAGAATAGAGAGACCGTAAATAAATCTACACACTTATGGTCTATTAATCTATGACAAAAGAGGCAAGAATACACAATGTAGAAAAGACAGTTCCTTCAGTAAATAGTACTGAGAAAATTAAACAGCTACATGTAAAAGAAAATGAAATTAGAACATTCTCTAACACCATGTACAAAAATAACCTCTGACCTAAGTCTTATTTACAGATGTTGGTTTATTTTGTTTGGAAATTTTCCAGATTTTTTCCCTTATGGTTTTTTAATTTAATCTCATGTTTGCTATACAGTATACTTTGCAAGGTCTGAATGCTTTTCAATTTACTGAGATATGCATGTAATCATGATACAGTCGATCCTGGTAAAAATTCTATGTGCAATTAAGAGGAATGACTATTTTGCTACTACTGAGTAAAAGGTTCTAAAACTATTTATTAGATAAAATTTTATATTGTTGTTCAAGTCTTCTAAATCCTTATTTTTTTTATATCCAGTATAAAATCTTCTGCTATAGTTGACAATCTGCCCATTTCTCCTTTCAATTCCATTAAATAAAATAAAAATATCTATAAACTTTAGTAATAGGAATATAAAAATTTAGGGCTATTATTATATGTTCTTTACAATTAGAAATAACCCACTTTATTGATGGCATTATTCTTTGCTTCAAATTTATTTCACCTCATATTATTATAGCCACTGTAGCTTTCTTTATATTAGCTAATACTACATAGATTTTCTCATTATTTGACTTTGACCCATTTATGTCTCTATGCTTGAAAGGAGCTTACTATATACCACATATATTTATTTGCATCTTTCTTTTTATGCAATCTGACTTATCTGTCATTTAATAGGATATCATGACCATTTATATATTTAATGTGATTTTATTTTAAGGTTTAGTTCTACCACCTTGCTTATCATTTTTATTTGTCCTGATCTTCATATCCTTTTTCCTCTTCACTCATGTCTTCTGGAATTAGTGGTTATTTTTTTCAGTCCATTGTATCTTCTTTATTGACTTATTAACTGTTCATCTCTTTAAATGATTACTTTATCATTAACTATCACTGACATATAATTAACTTTTCACAATTGTATTACTTAAGAGGATAGTAGAAAAATATTGTGACATTATTATTTCCTCTTCCCTCTACTGGACTTTGTTCTATTGTTTTCATACATTTACATTTCCAAATGTATAAATCTCACAAGGCTAAACTGGTGATAATTTACTAGGGGTGGAAAGCAAATGTTTTAAACATTGCCGGTCACAAGAGCTCTGTTGCACATAATTGGTATTCGATTTTACTTATGTCTTATTATTGTTAAGTATGTAAAAATTACTCTTAGCTCACAAGGCATATAAAGCAGGTTGTAGGAAACAGATAAGGTCCATAGAACTTATTTTGCCAACTACTGTCTTAAACAATCCAACTTTTCATAGAAAATCAAAATTAAGAAAAAAAGTCTTTATATTTACCCACGTATTTGTCATTTCCAATGTTATTTCATGTCAATACTGATTTCCTTCTGATGGTATGATTTTCTTTAGCATCGCTTATAACATTGATCTGTTGATGGTACACTTTTTCACCTTTTATATATCTAAAAAGCATAAGCTGCAGTCATGTCCAACTCTTTGTGACCCCATGGACTGTAGAGTCCATGGAATTCTCCAGGCCAGAATACTGGGGTGCATAGCCGTTCCCTTCTCCAAGGGATCTTCCCAACCCAGAGATCGAGCCCAGGTCTCCCACATTGCAGGCAGAGTCTTTACCAGCTGAAACACCAGGGAAGCCTGATATTGAGAAATGTGTTTGTCAGTTATCCAATTGTAAGTTGGCAGAGTTTTTTTTCCCTTTTAATACGTTAAAACTGTTCAAAAATGTGTTTTCATTTGTATTATTTCTCACAAAGTCAGATGTCAGTCTTTGTTCTTTCATATCTAACATATTGGGAGGATAATTTTAAGGAAAAGATGAATATCACATTCTCTTACTTATATGTAGCATTTAAAGAAGAAAACAAATGAATAAACAAAACAGAAACAGACTCATAGATATACAGAACAATGCTGTGATCACTAGAGAAGAGGAGGGTGAAAGGCAAGCAACGTAGGTGAAAGGGATTAAGGGTACAAATTTTCTGTTAAAATAAAAATAAATCATGAGGATGTAATCTAAAGCCTAGGGAATATAGTTAATAATACTGTAATAATTTGATATGGTTACTAGACTGATGGTGGCTAATTTGTAATGAGTATAAATGTTGAATCACTATACTGTATATCTGAAGTAAACATACTATTATGTGTCAACTATACTTCAATTAAAAACAGACTTAAAGAACTTTAAAGGATGTAGCAACAAAATACAATGTGTAGACTCTTAATATTGAGTTAAAAAAACTCAGTAATGCAGCAAACAAAAGATGACTAAAAATCTCAATAAAAAGAAAACTAAAAAACTCAGTATACCAACAAACTAAAGATACTTGGGTTGCGGTTCAAGACACTTCAATATGGACTAAACATTAGATAATAGGCAGTAAAGGCTCAGATCATGAAAGCCTTATTGCCAAATTCAGACTTAAATTGAAGAAATTAGGGAAAACCACTAGATAATTCAGGTATGACCTAAATCAAATCCCTTATGGATTATACAGTGGAAGTGAGAAATAGATTCAAGGGATTAGATCTGATAGACAGAATGCCTGAAGAACTATGGATGGAGGTTCATGACACTGTAGAGAGGGAGTGATCAAGACCATACCCAAGATAAAGAAATGCAAAAAGGCAAACATTGTCTGAGGAGGACTTACAAATAACTGAGAAAAGAATAGAAGCAAAAGGCAAAGGAGAAAAGGGAAGGTAGATCCATCCAAATGCAGAGTTCCAAAGAATAGCAAGGAGAGAAACAAAAGCCTTCCTCAGTGATCAATGCAAAGAAATAGAGGAAAACAACAGAATGGAAAAGACTAGGGATCTCTTCAAGAAAATTAGAGATACCAAGGGAATATTTCATGCAAAGTTGGGTACAATAAAAGGATGGAAACTACATGGATTTAACAGAAGCAGAAGATATTAAGAAGAGGTGGCAGAAATACACAGCACCATACAAAAAATATCTTCATGACCCAGATAACCATGATGGTATGATCACTCACCTAGAGCCAGACATCTTGGAATATGAAGTCAAGTGGGCCTTGGGAAGCATCACTACGAACAAAGTTCGTGGAGGTGATGGAATTCCAGTTGAGCTATTTAAAATCCTAGAAGATGATGCTGTTAAAGTGCTGCACACAATATGCCAGCAAATTTGGAAAACTCCACAGTGGCCACAGGGCTGGAAAATTTCAGTTTTCATTCCAATCCCAAAGAAAGGCAATGCCAAAGAATGTTCAAACTATTGCATGATTGCACTCGTCTCACACCCTAGCAAAGTAATGCTCAAAATTCTCCATGCCAGGCTTCAACTGTATGTGAACCATGGATTTCCAGATGTTCAAGCTGGATTTAGAAAAGGCAGAGGAACCAGAGATCAAATTGCCAACATCTGCTGGATCACAGATAAAGCAAGAGAGTGCCAGAAAAACATCTACTTCTGCTTTATTGACTATGCCAAAACCTTTAACTGTGCAGATCAAAACAAGCTGTTTAAAATTCTTCAAGAGATAGGAATACCAGACTACCTTACCTGCCTCCTGAGAAATTTGTATGCAGGTCAAGAAGCAACAGTTAGAACTGAAAATGGTAGAACAGACTGGTTCCAACTTGGGAAAGAGTATGTCAAGGTGTATGTCAGGGTGTATATTGTCACCCTGCTTATTTAACCTATATGGAGAGTGCATCATGTGAAATGATGGGCTGGATGAAACACAAGCTGGAATTAAATTGCCAGGAGTAAATATCAGTAACCTCGCATATGCAGATGATACCACCCTTATGGCAGAAAGCAAAGAACTAAAGAGCCTTTTGATGAAATTGAAAGAGGAGGGTGAAAAAGCTGGCTTAAAACTCAACATTCAGAAAACTAAGATCATGGCATCTGGTCCCATCCCTTCACCGGAAATAGATGGGGAAACTGGAAACATTGACAGATTTTATGTTTTTGGGCTCCAAAATTACAGAAGATGGTGACTGCAGCCATGAAATTAAAAGATGCTTGCTTGCTCCTTGGAAGAAAAGTTATGACCAAACTAGACAGCATATTAAAAGGCAGAGACATTTTTTGCTGACATAGGTCTATCTAGTCTAAGCTATGGTTTTTCCAGTAGTCATGTATGGATGTGAGAGTTGGACTATAAAGAAAGCTGAGCACAGAAAAATTGATGCTTTTGAACTGTGGCATTGGAGAAGACTCTTGAGAGTCCCTTGTACTGCAAGGAGATCCAACCAATCCATCCTAAAGAAAATCAGTCCTGACTGTTCTTTGGCAGGACTGATGCTGAACCTGAAGCTCCAATTGTTTGGCCACCTGATGCAAAGAAGTGACTCATTTGAAAAGACCCTGATTCTGGGAAAGATTGAAGGCGGGAGGAGAAGGGGACGACAGAGGATGAGATGGTTGGATGGCATCGTCGACTCGATGGGCATGAGTTTGAGCAAGCTCTGGGAGTTGGTTATGGGCAGGGAAGCATGGTGTACTGCAATCCATGGGGTCATGAAGAATCTGACACACTGAGTGAATGGACTGAACTGATGTTTAATATTGGTATTATAATGACCATATATACATATGAGAACATTTCTCACAGTTAGGTAGTTCGAATAGGAAAAAGGAGTCCAGAATGGCGGTTGCTAGAAGACAAGGAAGGGGAAAGCCTGCGAAAATAGAACAAAGGAAGGTCTGAGGACTGGAGTGAGGACCTCAGGTAAAACAAACGGTACTCCTGGCTGGCCCAGTTTACATAGGGCAGGCCCAGGTGACAGGAGAAAAAACATATTAAAAAAGGAGCCAAAATTGGGCCAGTGACCTCTCTTCTCTTCGCTTCTTTTGGTTTGGCATGTCCTCACGCCTCGAGGATGTATTTTCTGTTGCTTTCTGAATAGAACTGAGCTGTAACATGGAGCTATAACACTGGTCCGTCCAAGGGCTGTAATGCTGGTCTGTCCATTGCTTCAAATTTTTGTTGTGATGAGACAGAACCAAGGAAATTTCAAACTCCCCCGACATCACTTTTTGAAATAATATGCTGAAGTATGAATTCTGTATATGATAGAACGTTATAAAAAATAATTGGAAGGAGGAAAAAATAAATGACAGTTAACTAGACTTATGATTATTAAAACATACCATTCAGTTCAGTTCAGTCGCTCAGTCGTGTCCGACTCTCCACGACCCCATGAATCACAGCACGCCAGGCCTCCCTGTCCATCACCAACTCCTGGAGTTCACTCAAACTCATGTCCACAGAGTCAGTGATGCCATCCAGCCATCTCATTCTCTGTCGTCCCTTTCTCCTCCCGCATTAGGCCTCTTTAAACAAAAGATTGTCATTTTAATTTTTCATGTTGCTTAAGCAATAAAGCAGAGGAAGGATGATTTTCAGATTACTAACATATAATATTAGTATAACATAGATTCAAGATAACTTGGTCATCAGAAACATAAGGTTTTTTCCATGATCTATCACTGGAGAGATGAAATAATATTAAAGATTATAGCTCAGATTTTGCTGTGATATGCCACTAAGTCCTGGCTTATGGATGTCTATTTAGAAGTTTAGCTTTGCCTCTAATTCAAAGGTGTGTATTTGTGGCTCTTGCTAAGCTCTAGGCAAACACAAGTCTCCTTTGCTCCACAGAGCATGTCAAATGATAGTGAAGCTTGGGCTCTGAAGTATGACAATGAGGACTACCCTCTGGTTCCACATAACAGCAGTTTTAGGACAGAAATCCAAGCCGAGGTGAAACAGAGTCAACAGTTAGGACTAGTCCAATAGTAGGGATTATGGCCAGAAATATTTCATTCACAAAATAATTTATACTATGTAGAAATCCATATATCACTGAATTACTAAAAAGTTTTAGGGGCAATTATTTTTGGCTTTTTAAATTCACAGACAAGAATCTGAATTCAAAAGACATTTTAGTCCCCTTCAAATATGCAAATGAACCCTAGGGAGTACAAAAGACATAATACCTTTCACATGGTTAGTCTTTGAATTTGAATGAAATAGTCTTCTAGAAGTAACTCCAAAATCATATGCTTCCAGGTAAGAGCAACATATGACAGCACTGATGTCATGGTTCACAGATTCTATTAGGACATAAATAATACATTTCTTTATTTCCAGTTTTCAGATCATACAAGGTAGAATTCATAACAAAGTGATTTCAAAAGACATACCCATTGCCTTGATGCTCTGTGTTATCATTTAAATGACTCTAGAGAGTATTTCGGAGAAGGCAATGGCATCGCACTCCAGTACTCTTGCCTGGAAAATCCCATGGACGGCAGAGCCTGGTAGGCTGCAGTCCATGGGGTTGCTAAGAGTCGGACAAGACTGAAGTGACTTAGCAGCAGCAGCAGTAGCAGAGAGTATTTACCCATACGGACTTTCTCGGTGGCTCAGATAGTAAAGCATCTGCCTACAATGTGGGAGACCTGAATTCAATCCTTGGGTCGGGAAGATCTCCTGGAGAAGGAAATGGCAACCCACTCCTGTATTCTTGCCCGGAAAATCCCATGGACAGAGAAACCTGGTAGGCTACAATACATGGGGTCACAGAGTTGGACACAACTGAGCGACTTCACACAGAGAAGTATTTTAAATTTAGTGCCTCTAATGTTTAGAGTGTTTGCTGTTCTTACTTGGATTTCAGCATCTGCAAAAATCAGTATTTCAATTCAGGCTACTTTTTTTATGATCTTCTAAATGGCAACCCATTCCAGTATTCCTGCCCAGAAAAATCCCATGGATGGAAGAGCCTGGTAGGCTACAGTCCATGGGGTCGCAAAGAGTCGTACACGACTGAGCAACTTCACTTTCACAGACATCTATTATATCTCACAGGATGTCAAAAACTAGATTCACCACATTTGTCCACATAGCTGTTCTTTCTTTTTCCACACAGAGATGGCATTAGTTCCCTGTCATTCAAATAGAAACCTGAAAGATACGTGCAAACTTCCCTCTGCTTCACTTTCCATTTGGATAGCATCAAATGAGCTTTTAGCTCATCTGTATCTCTTCAATCTTTCCCCTCTTCTCTGATACCCTTTATTTTTTCCCTCAGGTCTCATTTTCGTGACCCCAGATCAATGCAGTCTCCTTACCTGTTATGTTTCTCTTTACAGTTCATTCTACATATTACTGCCCTCACACTCTGTGCAATGCCACTCTGTCACCCCATTGACTATAAGAGGAAGCCATTCAGAAATCTCTTCTTGCGGCTTCATCTCCCAGACACCCTATAAGTAGGTCCTAAGTTCCAGGGGCTTAGGAGCCATGGGACTCCTTAAGCATCTGTCACTTCTGAATTCACCCTGCACACAGCTATTTGTCCTTATTACTCAATTCCAACATCTCCTTCCTCTTGGAAGTCTCCATAGCCTAGTCCTTCCCCTCTCCACTTCCTTTAGGTGGACGCCAGCCTCTTTATTTTGTGTTTATGCAACCTGTTTCTACTTCAATGCAGATGCAATTTTTAAATTGTTTTAAACATTTGTTTCTTCCTTCAAAAGTGATCTAACTCTAGGCAGCAGTGGACTTTTGTCAGTTTATTTTAAAATTCATATTGTCTAATGCAGGGTTTGCTATATAAGATCCAAAAATATTGTTGAATAAATTGAATTTGGTGTGAAACTGGAGAGTAAAAGTTAGTTGTGAGATTAAAACCTACCTAAGATTGAAATGTTTTCCCTGCTTTATACATTTATTTTATGAGAATCATAAGTTTGCTATTTTATCAAGGAAAAAATTTTATAGAAATATATTCCAAGTAGTGTCATCACAGCTTGCATATGAAAAGTAAAATCTTCAGTTCTTGAGCCAGATGTTTTATCTGTTTGATGCCAAACATCTGAATGTTTATATAATCAGCAATGATTGGTTAATTTTGTTCTAATTTTTCATCCAGTATTCTGTATCATGTAGCAACAACTTATATTTCTAATATAATATAACATGCTTTATATACACAGAAAAAAATACTGTGTTTTTGTTTAGTAAAATAGCAGATGGTCCCAATTTTCCTTTTTATACCTTTGTTTCTACAGTTTTGACTTTTGAGGTATTATACACGGAAGACATTCACACCCTCCCACATGTCAATAATGCATTTTAACCCATATTTTATAAGTGAGGAGGCTATATATGTTGTCCTGGCACATACAACATTGTGGAGAGCTATGACTTGAAACTATGTCTCTCTGACTTTAACTTCCAAGGTATTAACATCTACATCACACCAAATTTTAGAATTATGTCCTGAGTCCATCTCAATACAGATTACTTTTTAACGTTGCATTTACTATTAATAATAAAGAATGCACAGAAAGTCCTTGGCTTCATGTCATGATGATATCTTTGATCCCCTCTTTATATTTTAAAATGCTTTATTCATACACTCCTCAAATATGATCTTCACTAAGGTGTAGTCTTATTGTTGGCATAAGAGGTGGAAAGGAGCCTCTCTTCCATCAAGACATCATGACAGATTTGAAAGGCTATCAGGATGGCCTCTCACAATTACTTTTTACTTTTCAATTTCATAACTAATTCAATTTATTCAGTAAGAATTTTGAATCTTATTATATACCAAATCTTCATTAGACAATACAGGTTTACAAACTCACAAAAAGAACTTCAAGTTTGGAACTGAAGATGTTTTACTTAATCACTACAAGAGCTTTCACTATTCCTTGTTTAACATTTGCCAGAACAAATTCCATCTCCTTAGGAAAATTTTAGACTGTATATGCTGGCCTTATTCAGTGTTCCATATCTCCATGTCCATTTGTTGTAATTTGTGGTTGACGCCAATATTTCTGTTAATACAACAGACAAGATAAGATTAAGCTATTTGGACTATCTTTGAAGTATTTGAGTTAACTTTATTTTTCCCTAATGTATTTTGTATTCATCTCCACTATTTTAGAGTCTCTACAAAAAGGAATAATCATTTTTAAAACAATTTTTATCTACAAAGTATTCAAGTGAAGGCTCTGTAGTCATACTGAAGAGGGATTGAATTCTGCCTCTATCACTTTCTAATTGCTGTGACCTTGGGAAAGTACCTCAGTTCTCTAGCCTTGTTTCTTTTTATTCATAGTGGCTCATGTGATCCTAATTTATAGGATTGTTGTGAAGATTAAAGAAGATAAAGCAGGAAAAGTGCAGTACCCTGCCAAGTAAACTCCCAATAAATCCTAGTTATTATGATGCTGATGATAGTGATCATGATGGAACCAAAGTAAATCAATAATGTTAGAAAGGATATTAGATTAGAATCAGTGATTTGCAAACCCTTAGTATGTAGTTAAATAATTATCTAGTGTGCCCTATAGTCTGGGCACACAACCCTATAGAGACTGACTAGGTAGGGAGGATTCTGCCAGAAAAGCCTCACTCAGACAACACTTTGAGAAACACTGGACTAGTGAACTCCAAGTCCACTACATACTTTTTCATTATGATTTTGAATTTATCCTCCCATGTTTTTACATAACCCCTGCCCTTCCTCTTGCCCCTAATCTCTCTCTCTTAAGGTGGTGTGTACCTTTGGGGAGAAAAGTGAGGCAGCCAGCATCTCTGATGTCCATCCAGGGAGCACTCCTATTCTCTCTCATTTTTAGCATCAGTTAGGGCTTCCCTGGCAGCTCAGCTGGTAAAGAATCCGCCTGCAATGCAGGAAACCCTGGTTTGATTCCTGGGTCAGGAGTTCCTGTGAAGAAGGGATAGGTGGCCTACTCCAGTATTCTTGGGCTTCCCTGGTGGCTCATGCAATAAATGAGACCTGGGTTCAATCCCTGGGTTGGGAAGATAACCTGGAGGAGGGCATTGGCAACTCACTCCAGTATTATTGCCTGGAGAATCCCCACAGACAGAGGAGCCTGGTGAGCTACAGTCCACAGGTCACAAAAAGTCAGACATGACTAAGCGACTAGGCACAGCACACAGTTTATCTGTAATCAGAGTGGCTCTGGTTGCTTGCTAAAAAATATATATTTGCTTGGGTATGACTTATAAAGGGATTATAACAAATGAATGAACAAAAGCTACTTTCCAGCTGGTAACAAAGCTTTAGCAAATGATAGGAACAAGAGCAAACCAAAACCAGAAATGCATTAAAATAGCAACTCTCACCTTAATTATTCAAAATGCCAGAATTAAGTTATTGATCTAAATGGACATAAAGTGGATAGAAAGAAATAATATAGCTATGCATATATACATTATACAGGAATACATCTTAGAAATACATACATATTCTATATTAATACAATATTTTGAATACAATAAAACAGTTTGTGTGTGTATCTTTTAAAACTCCAATTGATATCACTATCTATGATATGTAAACAACTGTTTCAATTCTCCACTTTTATTTAAGGTAGCAATTTACAAATCTTTCTGGAAAGAGGAAGCTGAGGTACTTTTTCATTTTTCATTTTGCAAATAAACTCTTATCCTGAATTTTTATTTTTATTTTTGACAAACTACCTTTCCTGACAAATACCTTTGAATTTTGATGAACTCATTTAGGATCAACAGCATTTTTTCCCTCCTGTGCATTCAGAGGAGGTAAAATGTAGACTATGATAAAATGATTGCCTCAGGCAAAGGCCAGTACATGGATTCAAGACCTATCTCTGGTTACCATCTGCAATTTGTTCTATGAATCTCAAGTCAGAGACCAGCTGTGAAAAGAATGGCAGAAAACCTGGCCTCACTTTTAATAGCTACCAGCCAAGAGAATATTTAGTCAACAGAGGTCACAGTCCCCTCAGTCAAGAATAGCAAGGTAGCTCTTTCTCCATGTCTCATGTCAACTCTCCTAGGAGGAGGTTAGAACCAAGACAGGGAAGAGACCCTCACTCTAAGGGGAAAACCAGAGCTTGTGAGGAAAAATAGCATCTCTGAAACATAGCCCCTTGAAGAATAAATTAAAATGTCTTAATATCAGCCTTTGTTATTGTGAGTTATATATATATTTTTAACCCTTTGTCTCAGGATCAGCTTTGAGTAGTAACTCTTTCTGCTTTCCAGAGGACTGAGTGCCTTGTAAGTGAAAACACTAATTGAGCAGGTTGTGAGGGCCCAGTCATTCTCCTGATAATTCCAAGGGGATGAGCTATCATGACTGTGGAAACATGGAACACGGCAAGCTTATCAAAATTTTTATGTGACAGAAATTATTTCTGATCAAAGCCAACTCCCAGAATAAATTTAAATTACACAGCCACTCTTATGGATTATGTAAATCAGTCTGGCAATGAGAGCTATAGGGTCTTTGCACTAATATTAGCTCAAATTAGACCTATGTTTGACTCTAAAAGCCAGCTGCAATTTAAGTTTAAGATTTACAGTATTAATAGTGATTTTCCTAAATGAATCAGCTGTCAAGCTCTGCCCCTAGTGAATATATACATCAAAGAAAGTATTTTCTGGTGCAGTGGTTACTTTTTTCAATAGATCATCATTGTGTGGCAAAACAATGTTTCCTTATATACTTACAAAACTAATATTTTTCACATTCACATGCTAACTTCAAATCTGTCAGATATCAATTTTCACTGCTGAGATGTCACATAAAAGTGATTTGTTGGGAGAAATCCTTTATTTCTAAATTTATTACATTTCAAGCTTATATTCTGAAATTGCTCAGAATCGCTCACAACATCCCAGATTGTCCCTATGACTCAAATCAAAAAGTTTATATCTATATTAAGCAAGAACATGCATTTCATTATCATTGCAAAATTCATTTTAATATTTTATGAGAAGGATATTATTTTTATTTTACTTTGTATTGTTGCTGAATATTTTTTCAGACAATTCCAAATATTGACCAATAAACTAAGCCTATTTTTACTTGTAAAAATCTTTTCCTCTAATTGACTACGTGATTTGAGGCTGGATCAAGGCATCTTTCAAAATGTTATTCAGGACTCAGATAGTTTGCTGATGGGCTTACAGAAATATTTGTAAATAAGGAAGTTTCCTATATATCCTTTCTCATAGACTCAGTTTTAAAATCTGTATGGAAATACAAAAAAACCCAAATAGCCAAAGCAATCCTGAAAAAGAAAAATGGACCTGGAATAAGGCTTCCTGACTTCAGACTATACTACAAAGCTACAGTAATCAAAGCAGTATGGCACTGGCTCTAGGACAGAAATGCCAATCATCACTGAAAAGATAAAAAGCCCAGAAATAAATGCACCCACCTATGGTCAATTAATCTATGACAAAGGAGGTCATAGAGAAAAGACAGTCTCTTCAATAAGTGGTGCTGGGAACACTGGACAGCAATATGTAAAAGAATGAAATTAGAACATTCCCTAAAACTACACACAAAAACAAAATGAAAATGGATGAACGACCTAAATGTAAGGCCAGACACTATTAAATTCTTAGAGGAAAACACAGGCAGAAAATTCTTTGACATAAATCATAGCAATATCTTCTTTGATCATATTTCAAGAGCATGGAAATAAAATAAAAAATAAACAAAAGGGACCTAATTAAACTTAAAAACTTCTGCACAGCAAAAGAAATCACAAACAAAACAAAAAGGCAACCCACAGAATGGGAGAAAATATTTGCAAGTGAAGCGATTGACAAGGGATTAATGTCCAAATATACAAAAAGCTCATGCATTTCTATAAAAAAAGAATAAAAACTGGGTAGAAGATATGAATAGATACTTCTCCAAAGAAGACACAGACATGGCCAAATAGCACATGAAAAGATGTTCACTATCACTAATTATCAGAGAAATAAGAATCAAAACTATAATGAGGTATTACCTCACAGCAGTCAGCAGCATCATCATCAAAAAGTCTACTAACGATAAATGCTGAAGAAGGTGCGGAGAAAATGGGACCCTCTTGCACTGTTGGTAGAAATGCAAATTTGTACAGCCACTATGGAAAACAGTATGGAGTTTCTTTAAAAAACTAAAATAATAAAATTGCCATATAATCCAGTGATCCTATTCATAGGCATACATCTGGAGAAAACCATAATCAAAAAGATACATGCACCTCAGTGTTCACTGCAACACTGCAATATCCAGGACATGAAAGCAACAGAGGAATGGATAAAGAAGATATGTTATGTACAACATATAAAATAGAATATTACTCAGCCATAAAAAAGAACAAACTAATGCCACTTGCCTCTATGTTGAAAACAGAGATTATCATACTAAGTGAAGTAAATCAGACAGAGAAAGAGAAATATCATAGGATATCACTCATATGTGGAATTTATTTTTTTAATGACACAAATGAGCTTATTTACAAAATAGAAACAAACTTACAGATGTCAAAAGCAAACATGGTTACCAAAGGAGAAATGTAGGTAAGGGGAAGCAAGCTCATGAGCTTGGGATTAGTATATTAAACTACTACATGTAAGATAGATGACCACCAAGGACTTAGTGTATAGCACAAGGAACTCTACTTAATAGTCTTGTGACAGTCTATATTAGAAAAGAATCTGAAGAATAAATATATATATATGCATAACAATCAATTTGCTGTACACCAAAAACCAACACAACATTGTAAATCAACTATAATAAAATATAAAAAAATAAAAGCCTCAGAAAACCCCACAATAACAATTTTGGATAATTTTTATATAATTTAAAAATCAAACCCTTCCTAATTAAGAAAAGAGATGAATAAATGAGGCCAAGACATCTTTCAGTTCTTTGATTTGAATAAACGTGTTAATTCAAACTGATAGCACTCTTTAGAATAGACCTCCCTGGAGAAGGAAATGGCAACCCACTCCAGTATTCTTGCCTAGAGAATCCCATGGACAGAGGAGCCTGGTGGGCTACAGTTCATATTCATAGGGTTGCAAAGAATCAGACACAACTTAGTGACTGAATAACTAGAAACAGACCTAGAAAGATACTGTACTTTCTGTTCTAAGTTCCAAATCCTCTTCTCAAACTGTTCTTTACACCTTTATCAACTATTACCTTGGAGCAAAGTTACAGTTAAAAGCAACAGCTGTATCTGATATTTTTGAGTGACCCACAGAGGAACAATGAATAGCAAAAGAGATAGGGTTTCAATAACTCACAGCCCTAGGCACATGGGGAATGCTGAAATGCTGACATCCTCAACAGGTAAAGAAATATGTACATAGAAATTACAAAAAGAAACAAGTAGAGACTGCCTAAATAGTTTTGGGCACTACTATTTGAAGAAACTCAAAGATATCAGTTTTTATGCTGTTCCAAATACAAGTAAGTTTTTCTTAGACAAATTTTGTTCTTCATTGAGAAGAACATTCTCATGAATGTAATGAAAACTTATGGATAATCCAGAATTTTAAAATGCATTTTCTGTAAAAACAGACCTAAGGTCTTTAAATGTTAATCTATTTCTAATGAAAAGGTGAAGATCCACTTTACTAAGACCATCTTTTTTCTGTCCACATATATTTGCATTTGGATGTCATTTTATGAGAGAAAAAAAAACATAAAGGCAAAAATTTTTAAAAAGATCTTAAACCATGAGAAAATCTTTTGGAAAGCCTCATAGACAACTTGCATTTGTATTATAATAATATTGATATTTATTTTTAAAGATTAAGCTGGAAAATTTCATAGAAAACTTGCATCTGTATTATAATAATATTGACATTTGTTTTTAAAAATTGAGCTGAAAATAAAGTTAATGCCACTGTGTTTTACAATGATGTAGGGTATTTTCTTCCTAAAGGAAATGCATGCTGCTGCTGCTGCTAAGTCACTTCAGTCGTGTCTGACTCTGTGCGACCCCATAGACGGCAGCCAACCAGGCTCCCCCGTCCCTGGGATCCTCCAGGCAAGAACACTGGAGTGGGTTGCCATTTCCTTCTCCAATGCATAAAAGTGAAAAGTGAAAGTGAAGTTGCTCAGTCGTGTCCGACTCTTAGCGACCCCACGGACTGCAGCCCACCAGGCTCCTCCATCTATGGGATTTTCCAGGCAAGAAAGGAAATGCATAGTTTTACACATATATGGTTAATAATTAGCTTGTGCAATGTCAACAGCTGCTACCCAATTTCTCAGTGTTTTTAACACCTGAAGAATTGGGCCTTCACTTTTAATCACCGTAGAAATCACTGACATTGGATTACCTACAATAAAGTGCTTATGTCATTGATAGCCTTGGTTATTTTCTGAAGATGCCTTATTATATAATAATGAACTCATATTGATGATAATCCAACAACAAATTTTTATCAATACCCAAAATTATACTTGATGCTTGAAGGAAAAATGGATATTTTATAGTTGATAAAATTGAGCCAGAGATAAAATTGACTTACCCAAAAACCCATAATCAGTGAGAAACAGAAAGAGAATTAAAATGAATACCTCTTGAGTCTCAGGGCCTAACAGTGGTAGACATCCATAGAGATTTCTTAAGCATAAAAAAAACTGATGATATCTGCCAGCAATTATTCTGTTGAAGAAGTATGTTATAGATTTCTAAATTTCTATCTGCACCTCAAGGTTTTCTCTGCTAAAATGGCTCTAAAAATTGTATGAGCTGTATCATAAACTGTTTGAAATATCACAAAAAATTGATGTTTGAAAAAAATGGATGTGTATAAAAATATAAAGATCTTTTAAATAATGTATGCTGGGTTTATTTTTTGATTAATGCATCTGTGAAAATAATGAACTTCAACTGTGTTAATCTTTCAAGTTTTCTCTCAAATGCTGCACCTAATACATTATGTTATTATCCAGGTTCTTAACCAGCACTTGCTGACTGATCCAGGGAAACTCAGTTTATCTTACATGTTTCAATATTCCAAGCTATAAAAATATAGGGTTAAACTATATAATCTCTGAAAGCCTCTTCTGCTTCATGTAAATACAAACATAAATGATCATCCTAATATTTTAGAGTATCTACTATGTACCCATAAATGGGTTAAGTACTTAATAAGCATTATCTCATGTAATGGACACAAGAATTTCATGATATAGGACCAGATATTATATACTTTTTATATAATGGGAAACTTGGGCTTAGAAACATTTAACAGTTTAGTCACAGCTAAGTAAAGGTGACTGAGAAGGCAATGGTAACCCACTCCAGTACTCTTGCCTGGAAAATCCCATGGATGGAGGAGCCTGCTAGGCTACAGTCCATGGGGTTGCTAAGAATCGGATATGACCGAATGTCTTCACTTTCACTTTTCACTTTCACACATTGGAGAAGGAAATGGCAACCCACTCCAGTGTTCTTGCCTGGAGAATCCCAGGGACAAGGGAGCCTCGTGGGCTGCCATCTATGGGGTTGCACAGAGTCAGACATGACTGAAGCGACTTAGCAGCAGCAGCAAGTAAAGGTGAAGTCAAGCTGGAAGTCAAACTCAGAACACCTGACGCTAGAAACCATGGTCTTTATCATTATATTTCACCATCCCTATTGGTCCTGCAATAAGGAGGTCAAATAGCTTACTACAATAGCTATATAAATAGTAACTGTTACATAATAGAAGCTATTTAAGTATGGTCTACAGATCAGCAGCATTGACATTACCTGGGTGCTTTTTAGAAATCTAAAAATTTCCAGATTCTGCATTTTAATAAGATGCATAAATGATTCACGCTCGTATTAAAGTTTTGAAGCACTGTCCTAAAGAACATTTAAGAAAGAACAGACTTGAAGAAAAGAAAATGATCACACATTAAGAAAGAACAGACTTGAAGAAAAGAAAATGATCACACATTACCCAATTTTAAGAAGTGGACAATGTCATTCTTTAATAATAATTTTCCCCCCTTAGGCCTTCAAGTTAATTGTATCTGGGGTAAACACTAAAATTGCCAAATATGAAATGAAAGCAGCCACAAAACTCAAAGCGTATAATCAACAATATAGGACTACTGGCAACTCGACTAACCATCCTAGGGCTTGGAAAATTAATTTTCTTTTTAAGCTGATTCCGCTATATAAATCACTGAAAATGAGGTTAAAACCTTAATTTATCTGTGTTCATATGGTATCACTTACAAAGAAGGCAATGGCAACCCACTCCAATACTCTTGCTGGAAATTCTCAAGGACGGAGGAGCCTGGTAGACTAAAGTCCATGGGGTCGTGAAGAGTCAGACACAACTGAGTGACTTCACTTTCATTCATTGGAGAAGGAAAAGGCAACCCACTCTAGTTTTCTTGCCTGGAGAATCACAGGGACAGAGGAGCCTGGTGGGCTACTGTCTATGGGGTCACACAGAGTTGGACACAACCGATGCAACTTCACAGCAGCAGCATAGAAAAGGTAAAAAAAATAGAAACAATAATTGCCAATGAATATTTTTATACCAAGACCATCCCCATGGAAAAGAAATGCAAAAAAAGCAAAATGGCTGTCTGAGGAGGCCTTACAAATGGCTGTGAAAAGAAGAGAAGTGAAAAGCAAAGGAGAAAAGGAAAGATATAAGCATCTGAATGCAGTGTTCCAAAGAATAGCAAGGAGAGATAAGAAAGCCTTCCTCAGTGATCAATGCAAAGAAATAGAGGAAAACAACAGAATAGGAAAAACAAGAGATCTTCTCAAGAAAATTAAAGATATCAAGGGAACATTTCATGCAAAGATGAGCTCGATAAAGGACAGAAATGGTATGGACCTAACAGAAGCAGAAGATATTAAGAAGAGGTGACAAGAATACACAGAAGAACTGTACAAAAAAGATCTTCATGATGAAGATAATCACGATGGCATGATCACTGACCTGGAGCCAGACATCTTGGAATATGAAGTCAAGTGGGCCTTAGAGAGCATCACTACGAACAAAACTAGTGGAGGTGATGGAATTCCAGTTGAGCTATTTCAAATCTTGAAAGATGATGCTGTGAAAGTGCTGCACTCAATATGCCAGCAAATTTGGAAAACTCAGCAGTGGCCACAGGACTGGAAAAGTTCAGTCTTCATTCCAATCCCAAAGAAAGGCAATGCCAAAGAATGCTCAAACTACCACACAATTGCACTCATCTCACAAGCTAGTAAAATCATGCTCAAAATTCTCCAAGCCAGGCTTCAGCAATATGTGAATCATGAAGTTCCAGACGTTCAAGCAGGTTTTAGAAAAGGCAGAGGCACCAGAGATCAAATTGCCAACATCTGCTGAATCATGGAGAAAACAAGAGAGTTCCAGAAGAGCATCTATTTCTGCTTCATTGACTATGCCAAAGTCTTTGACTGTGTGGATCACAATAAACTGTGGAACATTCTGAAAGACATGGGAATACGAGACCACCTGACCTGCCTCTTGAGAAACCTGTATGCAGGTCAGGAAGCAACAGTTAGAACTGGTCATGAAACAACAGACTGTTTCCAAATAGGAAAAGGAGTACATCAAGGTTGTATATTGTCATCCTGCTTATTTAACTTATATGCAGAGTACATCATGAGGAACGCTGGGCTGGAAGAAGCACCACCTGGAATCAAGATTGCAGGGAGAAATAGCAATAACCTCAGATATGCAGATGACACCACCCTTATGGCAGAAAATGAAGAGGAACTCAAAAGCCTCTTGATGAAAGTGAAAGAGGAGAGTGAAATGTTTGGCTTGAAGCTCAACATTCAGAAAACAAAGATCATGGCATCTGGTCCCATCACTTCATGGGAAATAGATGGGGAAACAGTGGAAACAGTGTCAGAATTTATTTGTTTGGGCTCCAAAATCACTGAAGAAGCTGATTGCAGCCATGAAATTAAAAGATGCTTACTCCTTGGAAGGAAAGTTATGACCAACCTAAATAACATATTAAAAAGCAGAGACATTACTTTGCCAACCAAGGCCCATCTAGTCAAGGCTATGGTTTTTCTCGTGGTTATGTACGGATGTGAGAGTTGGACTGTGAAGAAAGCTGATCGCTGAAGAATTGATGCCTTTGAACTGTGGTGCTGGAGAAGACTCTTGAGAGTCCCTTGGACTGCAAGGAGATCCAACCAGTCCATCCTTGAGGAGATCAATCCTGGGTGTTCATTGGAAGGACTGATGCGAAAGCTGAAACTCCAATACTTTGGCCATCTCATGCAACGAGTTGACTCACTGGAAAATAGTTTGATGCTAGGAGGGATTGGGGGTGGGAGGAGATGGAGACGACAGAGAATGAGATGGCTGGATGGCATCACCGACTCGATGGGCATGAGTTTGAGTGAACTCCGGGAGTTGGTGATGGACAGGGAGGTCTGGCATACTGTGATTCATGGGGTCGCAAAGAACCGGACTCGACTGAGTGACTGAACTGAACTAACTGAACTGATACTATCACTGATGTATTATTATTTGCTTTCCATATTCAAATATCATGGATTCTATCCAATAAAAAGGAAATTAAGTAGAGAAAGCCTGCTTCATTTATCAGACGTTTATGTATGTATGCAGTATTACTAGGTGGTGCAGTGGTAAAGAATCTGCCTGCCAGCGTAGAAGATAAAGGAGATATGGGTTTGATCCCTGGGTCAGGAAGATCCCCTGGAGAGGACATGGCAACCCACTCCAGTATTCTTGCCTCAAAATTTCCATGGACAGAGGAGCCTGGCAGGTTACAGTCCATGGGGTTACAAAGAGTCAGATATGAATGAACACACACATGGGAAGTTGACCAAGGGGATATATACATGTGCTTCTAAATGCTGCAAAGCTTAGTAGTTGCACTATTGTTAATTTAATGAAATACAGATTAGAAGATATTTTTAAATTTTATATTCATTCAGTTCAGTCGCTCAGTCATGTCTGACTTTTTGTAACCCCATGAATCGCAGCACGCAAGGCCTCCATGTCCATCACCAACTCCCGGAGTTCACTCAAACTCATGTCCATCAAGTCAGTGATGCCATCCCACCATCTTATCCTCTCTCGTCCCCTTCTACTCTTGACCCCAATCCCTCCCAGCATCAGGGTCTTTCCCAATGAGTCAACTCTTCGCATGAGGTGGCCAAAGTATAGGAGTTTCAGCTTCAGCATCAGTCCTTCCAATGAACACCTAGGATTGATCTCCTCAAGGATGGACTGGTTGGATCTCCTTGCAGTTCAAGGGACTCTCAAGAGTCTTCTCCAGCACCACAGTTCAAAAGCATCAATTCTTCAGTGATCAGCTTTCTTCACAGTCCAACTCTCACATCCATACATGACCACTAGAAAAAACATAGCCTTGACTAGACGGACCTTTGTTGGCAAAGTAATGTCTCTGCTTTTTAATATGTTATTTAGGTTGGTCATAACTTACCTTTCAAGGAGTAAGCATCTTTTAATTTCAGGGCTGCAATCAATCAGCATCTTCAGTGATTTTGGAGCCCCCCAAAATAAAGTCTGACACTGTTTCCACTGTTTCCCCATCTATTTCCCAAGAAGTGATGGGACCAGATGCCATGATCTTAGTTTTCTGAATGTTGAGCTTCAAGCCAACTTTTTCACTCTCCTCTTTCACTTTCATCAAGAGGCTTTTTAGTTCCTCTTCACTTTCTGCCATAAGGGTGGTATCATCTGCATATCTGAGGTTATTGCTATTTCTCCCTGCAATCTTGATTCCAGCTTGTGCTTCTTCAAGCCCAGCAAGAGATCTAAAAACCAAGTTTATTTTTATGTCATTGTTTGGAATAAAAAGCTTAATCGGATGCAATGAAAATAATGTCTTAGGTAAATCATCATCCTGCCAGTTACTCCATTTTTCCTTACCTTGAGAATACTTGATTTAATCTAAATTAATTCTTAGGTAAGTTAGAGGTCCTGTCACCCTAGTATGTTCTGTTTTGTTTTAAGGAATCTGCCTAGTTTTCTTGCTACTGGATTTGATTCTTATTGAGTAGTAAACATGTACTTTCCAGTCAGTGTCAGTGCTGCAATTTCCCCTGATCAGTACTCCTCAAGTTGCCTTATTTGTGCCCTTGGATGTTAAAAACTGATTCTTTAATTGGAATCAACTCTGTGAATTACTATTCTTCTTAGTACAGGTAATGAGTTTCATGTGCTTGGCATAAATGATGCACTTCATAGGCTTAAAAGTTGTTGAAGGGAATAAACAAACCACAATGCCAAAATGGAATTCTCATCTTTCCTTTCCTTACTTCCAAAGTAGGGCATTTACATGACAGTGAAATCTGTGAGATAACATAGTAAGAATCAAAGAAGCCCATGTGATGTCATCATCTGTTAAAATATTATTTTACTCTTCTGGGATTCTTGGCTGAGATAAGAAATCTGAACAATCAGTAGAAGTACTAATTTACAACCAAATCACTGTTCATATAATATATGAAATTATTCATAAGATTTGTCTGTGTTTCACAATCAGGTTCTTCTCAAATACTTAAAAATGTCACAAACCATACAAATTAATTTGATTTACACTATAGTTATTGATTCCATATGAAAGTAACCTCACTGGCAGTATGCACAATATGCGCTTTGCCTGTTGTGTATTAATCCAGTTTGAAAGCAGAATATAGGGTCTGGGGCATATCTGGGCAATGTGAAGATCAGGCTAGACATTGACTAACTTAGGCAGCAAAGTAATTCATTAACTTATGAAGGTTAATGGAAGTTATGTTGGAAACAATTCAAGGTGTACAAATATTCTCAGATTGGTTTTGGTCTGGAGCACAGTGATATTAAAGGCAGTTATAATCAGGAGGATAATGTTCAAGGCAAATATTTTATCAAGAATAAGGATACTGGCCGTTGGATGTAGAAAGGTTAGAAATTGAGTATCAGAACCATGGAAAGTTCCCTTGAGAGCCTTGTAAGGAAGATGTTACTGAGGCATCCAATCTTTATAACTCTTCCAATCCCCATCAGAGAAAACTTATAAAAAGTCATCTTCCTTTGAGAGAGTACCATTGAAACATATATGTTACCCAATGTAAAATAGACACCTAGTGGGAAGTTGCTTTGTTATATAGGGAGCTCAACCTGGTGCTCTGTGATAACTTAGAAGTTGGATTGTGGGGCTGGATGAGAGGGAGGTTTAAGAGGGAGGGGACATATGTATACTTATGGCTGATTCACACTGTTGTATGGCAGAAAACAACACAGCACTGTAAAGCAATTATTCTCCAATTAAAAATAAATTTAAAAAATTTCATCTTCCTTATAGTTTAACTATTGTCACAGAGGCCTTTATAGTCTTTGCATCATAAAGGAGATTCCTCAACTGAAGTCTCCACAAATACATCCAAATATTCACTGGGTCACTGATTGCCATGCAGCTTTTAAGCCTCTTTGTCCTCAGATAATTCAGAATCTTTCTCTCTACTGGAGAGTGGACCAGTATGTGACCAGTCACCAGCTTGACACTACTTATAATAAGCAGTGTGATATAAATATAATATCTTGAAGTTAGCTAGAATACAGAGTTTTTCAAGTAAACTTATAACTCTCCTTTGAATCCCCTGTAAGAATGTTAAGAGACGTGGTTTTATGCCTATTACACATGCAGAAAAGGCATGCTGGAAAATTCAATGTCCTGAGCAAATGATAAACCAGGAAGTACAGACTCAAAATCCAATTTCAGACTTCTGTTCTTTTAAAACCACTATATTATAGAGTATATTAAAAGTAAAAAATACCCATTTAAATTATTTTTGGATGAATATGTAATATGGTAGATGTCTAAGTGTCTCAAAAATTATGTTTATTATTAGTCTAATTGTGGATTCAAGTTCTCCAAACCAGGCATCAACAGTACGTAAACCAAGAACTTCCAGATGTTCAAGCTGGATTTAGAAAAGGCAGAGGAACCAGAGATCAAATTGCCAACATCTGCTGGATCATAGAAAAAGCAAGAGAATTCAATAAAAACATATACTTCTGTTTCATTGACTACACTAAAGCTTTTGACTGTGTGGATCACAATATGCTGTGGAAAATTCTTCAAGAGATGGGAATACCAGACCACCTCACCTGCTCCAGAGAAACCTGTATGCAGATCAAGAAGCAACAGTTAGAACCAGACTTGGAAAAACATACTTTTTCCAAATTGGGAAAGGAATATGTCAAGGCTATTTATTGTCATCCTGCTTATTTAATTTCTATGCAGAATACAGAGTACACCATGTGGAATTCTGGGATTAATGAAGCTCAAGCTGGAATAAAAATTGCCGGAAGAAACATCAATAACCTCAGATATGCAGATGATACCACCATTATGGCACAAAGCAAGAGGAACTAAAGAGCCTCTTGATGAAAATGAAAGAGGAGAGTGAAGAAACTGGCTTAAAACTCAACATTCAGAAAAATAAAATCATGGCATCTGGTCCCATCACTTCACAGCAAATAGATGGGGAAACAATGGAAACAGACAGACTATTTTTGGGGGTTCCAAAATCACTGCAGATGGTGACTATAACCACAAAATTAAAAGATGCTTGGAAGAAAAGCTATGACCAATGTAAACAGAGTATTAATAAGTAGAGATATTACTTTGCCAACAATGGTCCATCTAGTCAAAACTACGTTTTTCCAGGAGTCATGTATGGATGTGAGAGTTGAACAATAAAGAGAGGTGAGTGCCAGAGAACTGATACTTTTGAACTGTGGTGTTGTAGAAGACTTTTGAGAGTCCCTTGGACTGCAAGGAGATCCAACCAGTCAATCCTAAAATAAATCAATCCTGAATATTTATTAGAAGGACTGATGCTGAAGCTCCAATCCTTTGGCCACCTGATGGGAAGAGTCGACTCATTAGAAAAGACCCTGATGCTGGGAAAGATTGAAGGCAGGAGGAGAAGGGGATGACAGAGGACAAGATGGTTGGATGGCATCACTGACTCAATGGGCATGAGTTTGAGTAAGCTCTGAGAGGTGGTTAAGGACAGGGAAGCCTGGCATACTGCAGTCCATGGAGCTGCAAAGAGTCAGACACCACTGAGCAACAACAAACTGTTAACTATAGTGTCTATAGGTTTCAAAGACTTTTTTCCTTCTCTTTAGGGTAAATATCTTAGAACACTTTCTGCCAGTGGCACCTCAGTTTAGTTCCTCTCCGAAACATCTATCAACAGTCCATGGGGAAGAAAAAAGTATTCTATGGTAATGCAGCAAAGAAGGATAAGTGACATACCACTTATTTCCCAAGGATTAATGTTTTGCTTTTTTGTTGTGTGTGGGTAGGGTGGAATAATTGCTTGGAAATGGTTGCCCACTGAGGGACTAGATTTTCCAGTTCATAGTCATCTGTGTGATGCCAAGGACTATTTTTCTCAGTGGAATGTAAGCGGGTACAATGTGCATGCCCTTTCCTTACCAATGTAGTTAACAATTGAGCAGTTTTTTTCCTGATCTCTTTTTCCATTCACTGGATAGAAAAGACTCAAAGCCCATTGCAAAAGGTAGATCTGTTAAATATAAGGGGCTTATATTTCTTCATTACATTATGGAAGGCCATCTGACAAGGAATATCTGCACATAATGGTAAAGTGAACATAAGCTTTTACTGTGCTGAACAACTGAGATCTGAAGAGAGCAGCTATCTCAAGGAATATCTGGTAATGTCTAGAGATATTTTTTTTGCTCCTAGGAAGGAAAGCTATGGCAAATCTAGAAAGAATATTAAAAATCAGAAACATCACTTTGCTAACAAAGCTCCATATACTGAAAGCTCCATATACTCAAAGCATATGGTATTTCCAGTAGTCGTGTGTGGATGTGAGAGAAGGACCATGAAGAAGGCTGAGTGCCGAAGAACTGATGTTTTTGAATTGTGGTGCTGGAGAACTCTTGAGAGTCCCTTGGATGGCAAGGAAATCAAACCAATCAATCCTAAAGGATATCAACCTTGAATATTCATTGGGGACTGATGTTGAAGCTCCAATACTTAGGCCATGTGATGCAAAGAGCCAACTCACTGGAAAAGACCCTGATGCTGGGAAAGACTGAAGAAAAAACGGGAAGGAGGTGGCAGAGAATAAGGTAGTTCGATACCATCACTGACTCAATGGACATGAATTTGAGCAAACTGCAGAAGAGAGTGGTAGATAGAGGAGCCTGGCGTGCTGCAGTGCACTGGGTCACAGAGAGCCAGACATGACTTAGCAACTGAATAGCAACAAAGAGATATTTTTGGTTGTCATAACTATGGTAAGGAAGAACTGTGTTATTCAGATCTAGTAGACCAAAGTCAGAGTTGCTACTTAACAGCTTATAATATCAAAAACAGCCCAATCTTCACTCCTCAGAAAAGAATTAACTCATCCAAAATGTCAGTGGTACCACTTCTGAGAAGTTCCTTTTAAGTATAAATGAACAAATGGTAGAACACGGCACGCAGGAGGATATACAAGAGAAAAGATAAGAAAATCTTCACAATGAGTATATTAGCTCTTGATGGTTTTTAATTGGTTTCATCCTATCTGTGAAATGGAGAAATTGTTCAATACTAAAGCTAAGATCAGAAGGAGAATGCTCTCTTTAAAGATATATAATCCTTTTTCCTCTTTTGGCCACAGAATTTACTAACTCAATCCCCACGTCCTCATCCTCTCATTTCATCACAAGTATCAGATTTGAGCCTAAGAGAAGTACTAGAATGGACCACTCACAAACAAGCTGGCTGATTTCAAAACTTCTTTCATTGCTTGCCCATGCACTTCCCATCTGGGGCCTAATCTGTCTGAGAAACACACCGAAGCTTGTACCTGTGTAGACACAAAAGCAGTGTAAAAAATAGAACACGGTTAGGCCATGTTGGGCAAGTAGATCATTTTAACAAACATTTCTTGTTTACTGCCATGAAATGAGTTATATTGCTTCAGCTTCTGAAAACACGGGCAATGCAGACAAAAATCTGTAGGAATTGCAACTCTGAGGTTTGTTTTCTGGAAGTTATGTGGCCTCTTTTAAAATAGTTTTAATTAATACAGTGATAATATCCATTGATTTTCTTTTTCTACCTATTTATATTTCTTTTGTTTAAAGTGTCATGATTGAATAGAAAACTAAAAATGACAAATGAGTTTACAAGTCTAAAGTAAATGATTACTTTATCATAAATGTGGATCACTTCTCTTTGACAGTATGGAGATTGCCACCATACTCTCCTGAAGTTGTTTTGTGGCATTTTACATCAAAGTCAGAATAAGAAACATTGACTGCCTTGACAGGAACTGAGAAATTTCTTAAATGGATGATAAGGAAAGAAATACAATAGAATCTTCAAGAGCTTTAATTCATTTCAAATAAATGTCCTGAATATAGTGCAAGTATTTTCCAGGGTTCATTATCTCAAAATGCCATCCTCCCAAAATTAAGTAGTTTGGAGAAACCATAAAGAGGTAAAAGGAGCAAACAAAGAGTGATTTTATTCCTTTATTCTCACCCATAAATAATATATTCAGATCAGAAATAAATTCAATAGGGAAATGCATTAATAATGCATTTTCAACTGGATACAAAATTATCATTGTATACTTTCTGAACACTTATAATAATATGATAAGTGGTAACTCTTTTCTAGAACACAGATATTAAAGTTCTTATACTACTGAAGCACTCAGGATTTGATGTCATTTTTGGTGATTTTGGAGGCAAAAGCCTAAGGGCTAAATTTGAAAAAAAGCTGATAAATGAGAAGCATAATATGCAGACAAATGATGATGTTCTGGACATTGGTAAACATTTCTCTAACTCTTTGGGAGTTATGCAGTGTCTGGCTTTAGACAAGCAAGTAGCCTGTAGCATAGAAATGAGAGGTGACACCTACAAATCAGAGCAATAACAATTATACTAGGTGGATATGGAGATTGGAACAGAGAAATATGTTAGAGAGGAAGCTGTGAATAAATTAATATGTGCTTAGGAATCCATACTGAATCTGTATCTGAAGCTGCGAATGAAATTTCTTTATTGTCATCTTAGTTACTGGGGAAATAACTCTACCAAGCCCAAACAAAGAAGCAATGTAGGCTCAATTCTCAACTAAAGCAATATGTCATTTATCCAAAGCATACAGTGTTTTAACTTTGAACAAGTAACCTCAGAGTCCATTGCTTAATCAGTGGCACTTGTCTGTTTTCTTTCTCATTCTCAAAGGGATTGTACATACTGACAATAGAGAGAGAGGTATGCAGGAGACAGATAGCTAGCAGGAAGATAAAATACATAGGTAAATAAAATACTCTTAGATATTTAATATGCATACATAATTGGTACAAATAGTTACATGACAGGTGCTTATATAGTATAAATCTACAAATCTTAGATATTTCACTGCATTCACAGAAGCCACATAACTAGAATATTGTCTTAATATTAAATTTTACATAATTCATTCCATTAAAAAATAATGGAGAAAAAAGATAGCAGAGGAGTAGGTGATGTGGAATATATCTCTCTCCACGGATACATCAGAGGTACACCTTCAGACACAGAAATGCAAGGAGAACATCAGCTGAGAGTGAAAGGACCACCTGACCAGCAGAAAAGAATATATCGACCCCATGCAAAACTAAGTAGGACAAAGGAACTAGGGGGGAAAATGGGAGTGCTACAGTAACACAATAATAGTAGGAGACTTTAACACCCCATTCACACCAGTGGACAGATCATCAAAACAGAAAATTAAAAAGGAAATAAATACAAGTCTTAAATGATACATTACATGAGATGGATCTCATTGATATCTTTAGGACATTCCATCCAAATGAAGAAGAATACACCTTCTTCTCAAATGCACGTGAAATATTCTCCAGGATAGACCACATCATGGGTCACAAATCAAACCTCAGTAAATTTAAGAAAACTGAAATCATATCAAGCATCTTCTCTGACCACAACACGATGAGACTAAATATGAATTACAAGAAAAGAACTGTAAGAAACACAAACACATGGAGTTTAAACAGCATGTTTCTAAATAACTAACAGGTTACTGAAGAAATAAAAAAGGAAATTAAAGAATTTCTAGAAACAAATGACAATGAAAAAATGACAACTCAAAACCTAATTGATACAGCAAAAACAGTGCTAATCCTACCTCAAGAAACAAGAAAAATATTGAATAGACAACCTAACTTTACACCTAAAACAACTGGAAAAAGAAGAACAAAGGAATCCCAAAATTAGTAGAAGAAAAGAAATCATAAAGATGTGAGCAGAAATAAATGAAAAAGAAATGAAAGAAACAATAGTCAAGATTAATAAAACTAAAAATTGTTTCTTTGAGAAAATAAAAAATATTGACAAGCCTTTAGCCAGACTCATCAAGAAAAAAAGAGAGAAGAATCAAACCAACAAAATTAGAAATGAAAAAGGACAGTTACAACAGACAATGCAGATACACAAAGGATTATAAGAGACTATATCACAATAAAATGGAAAACCTGGAAGAAATGGACAGATTCTTAGAAAAGTTCAATCTTCCAAGCACTGAACCAGGAAGAAATAGAAATTATGAACAATCCAACCACAAGCACTGAAATTGAAGCTGGGATCAAAAATCTAACAAAAAACAAAAGCCCAGGACCAGATGGCTTCACAGGAGAATTCTATCAAACATTTAGAGAAGAGCTAATGCCTATCCTTCTAAAATTCATTCAAAAAATTGCAGAGGAAAGAACACTTTCAAACTCATTCCATGAGGCCACCATCAAACTGATATCAAAATCAGACAAAGATAGCACACAAAAACAGAACACTAAAGGCCAATATCAGTGATAAACATGGATGAAAACATCCTCAACAAAATTTTAGCAAACAGAATTCAGCAACACATCAAAAAGCTCACATACTATGATCAAGTTGGGTTTATTCCAGGAATGCAAGGATTCTTCATAATATGCAAATAAGTCAATGTGGTACACCATATTAACAAATTGAAATATAAAAACCTTATAATAATGTCAATAGCTGCAGAAAAAACCTTTGATAAAATTCATCACCCATTTATGATTAAAACTCTTCAACAAATGTGCAAAGAAGGAACCTACCTCAACATAGTAAAGGCCATATATGATAAGCCTACAGCAAACATTATTCTCAATGGTGAAAATCTGAAAGCATTCCTAATATCAGGAACAAGACAAGGTGTCCATTTTCACCATTACTCAACATAGTTCTGGAAGTCCTAGCTACAGCAATCAGAGAAGAGAAAGAAATAAAAGGAATTCAGATCAGAAAAAAAGAAGTAAATCTCTCACTGTCTGCAGATGACATGATACTGTACATAGAAAACCCTAAAGATGGTATCAGAAAAAAATTACTAGAGTTAATCAGTGAATTTAGCAAAGTCTCAGGATACAAAATCAATACACAGAAATCACTTGCATTTCTATATAATAACAATGAAAAATCAGAAAGAGAAATTAAGGAATCAATCCTATTCACCATTTCAACAAAAACAATTAAATATCTAGGAATAAACTTACCTAAGGAGACAAAAGAACTGTACACAGAACATTATAAGACACTCATGAAAGAAATCAAAGATGACATAAACAGATGGAGAGATATTCCATGTTCCTGGTTAGGAAGAATCAATATTGTGAAAATGACTATACTATCAAATGCAATCTACAAATTCAGTGTGATCCCTATCAAATTACCAATGGCATTTTTCACAGAACTAAAACAAAAACTTTCACAAATCATGTAGAAACATGAAAGACCCCGAACAGCCAAACCAGTATTGAGAAAGAAGAATGGAGCTGGAGGAATCACCCTTCCTGACTTCAGATTATACTACAAACCTACAGTCATCAAGACAGTATGGTACTTGCACAAAACAGAAATACAGACCAATGGAACAAGATAGAAAGCCCAGAAATAAACCCATGCACCTACGGGTATCTTATTTTTGACAAAGAATATGCTTTGGGGCAAAGACAGCCTCTTCAATAAATGGTGATGGAAAAACTGGACAGCTACATATAAAATAATGAAAGTAGAATACTTCCTAACACCATACACAAATATAAACTCAAAATGGATTAAAGACCTAAATGTAAGACCAGAAACTATAAAACTCTTAGAGGAAAACATAGGCAGAACACTTGATGACATAAATCAAAGCAAGATCCTCTATGCCCCATCTCCTAGAATGGAAATAAAAACAAAGGTAAACAAGTGGGACCTGATTAAACTTTAAAGCTTTTGTACAACAAAGGAAACTATAAGCAAGGGGAAAAGACAACCCTCAGAATGGGAGAAAATAATAGCAAATGAAACAACTAGCAAATAATTAATTTCCAAAATATACAAGCAGCTCATATAACTCAATACCAGGAAAACAAACAACCCAATCAAAAAGTGGGAAAAAGACCTAAACAGATATTTCTCGAAAGAAAACATGCAGATGGCTAAGAAACACATGAAAAGATGCTCAACATTGCTCATTATTAGAGAAATGTAAATCAAAACCATAATGAGATATCACCTCACACTGGTCAGAATGGCCATCATCAAAATGTCTACAAACGATAAATGCTGGAGAGGGTGTGGAGGAAAGGGAACATTCTTGCACTGTTGGTGGGAATCTAAATTGATACAGCCATTATGGAAGACAGTAAAAACTAGGAATAAAACCACCATATGACCCAGTAATCCCAGGCCTAGGCATATACCCTGAGGAAACCAGAGCTGAAAAAGATACATGTATGCCATTGTTCATTGCAGCCCTATTTACAATAGCTAGGATACGGAAGCACCCTAGATGTCCATTGACAGATGAATGGATAAAGAAGTTGTGATACATAAACACAATGGAATATTACTCAACCATAAAATGGAACACATTTGAGTCAGTTTTGATGAGGTGGATAAACCTAAAACCTATTATACAGAGTGAAGTGAGTCATAAAGAGAAAGTTAAATATCAGATTCCAATGCACATATACGGAATCTAGAAAAATGGTACTGAAGAACTTATTTACAGGGCAGCAGTGGAGAAACAGACATAGAGAAGAGACTTGGACATGGGGAGAGGGGAGGGGAGGGTGAGATGTATGGAAAGAGGAACATGGAAACTTACATTGCCATATGTAAAATAGATAGCCAATGGGAATTTGCTGTATGGCTCAGTAAACTCAAACAGGGGCTCTGCATCAACTTAGAGAGGTGGGATGGGGAGGGAGATGGGAGGGATGTTCAAAAGGGAGGGGATATATCTATACCTATGGCTGATTCACGTTGAGGTTTGACAGAAAAAACAAAATTCTGTAAAGCAATTATCTTTCAATAAAAAAATAATGATTACCTACTAAGTCTCAGAGACCATTAATGATGTTGAAGATGCAAAGAAGCATAAGATATGGCTCTCGAGGAGCTCATGGTTTAATCAGCAATACAAACCATTATAAAAAACATGGTAAATATGATGTAATATATGTGCTAGAAAGCTGATAGTAACATAATGGAGAAAATGATTAATTATGCTTGAGTGGATCAAGATTTATAGCTGATCCACTGAAATAAGACTTGAAGAATGATCAGGAGTTTGCTACTCAAATAAGAAAAAGAAAATCAGTGTAGGTATAAGAAGTAAATACATGTGTCTGAGGCATGTGATATATTAGCTTACTTTTTCTAGAATCGAAGCTTAAGGCAAAAATGCATATATGAATACTTTATCGGTGAGAGAAACCCAGGAATTCAAAAGGGCAGGAAATCAAAGGGAGATATCAAATGAAGGAGAGTAAATAGAAAAGAACTAGAGAGCTGGTCAATGCTTGAAATTCAGCACAACTGATTTTGCTTCATCTCGTAGGTCTGTTTTCTGAGGGCATAGTTACTACTGCATTTTAAAAAACATTATATTTATTTATTTATTTGGAGTGTAATTGTTTTTACAATGTTGTGCTAGTTTCTGCTGAACCACAAAATGAATCAGCTATATGCATACAAATATCTCCTTCCTCTTGGACCTTCCTCCCACCAATGCCCCCAGCCCACCCTTCTAGGTCATCATAGAGCCTCCTGTGCTTTATAGCAGATTTCCACTAGTTATCTATTTTGCACATGGTAGTGTACATAAGTCAATCTTAATCTCCCAATTCATCCCACCATCCCCTCCCCACAATGTGCATTTTAAGAGAGTCTTTCAGGTAGAGAAGAATTAAGAATACAGTCACCATTTCCCACTTCCACTCAATCAGAAGTTCAGCTTCAGGGCTGTATAAGCATAGGTGCCAGTGCATTTTATTGCACTTCACTTCATATGGCACTTCCAACTCAGTGGAAACCAGAAAGTCTCAGGCAAGAGACGAGATATAGAGTACAGGCATGAGACAAAGTGCTTATCATGTGAAATTAGTCATCACAGAACTAGGGATAAAACAAGTGGCCACAGACTAGTCACAGATGAGGTCACAAGCAAGTGGAAGTGGTACTTGGAAGGTGTCTCATATAGCCCATTCTTTGCATTACTCAGATCCATTCATACCCTCCCATTTTTTCCAGTTGTCATATTGCAGAATGACCCACCATGCTTATAAAGATAAAATCCCCTCACTTCTCCAAAAGAGGAAGTGGAATTCATAGAAACAATATCTGCAAAGACTTCATGTAAGGAAGATAGTAAAACAGCTATGACACTTACTGCCACAACCAGTCCACCATTGAACTCTAACTAGAAGACCATGATGCTGTCTCAGACATTATGTGTCAGTGTCAGTTCAGATCCACTATTGAAAAGTCAGGTAAGGGGTCTTTCCAGGGCACTATAACCCTGAGAAAGGTCACAGATCTTTTGGAGAATAATACAATGGACTGTATAATATACAAACATATTTGTGGTGTTGTTAGGGACTTAGAATCTCCTTCTATCAATGAACTGTGAGTCTGTGGACTGATTTAAATCTGGAAATTGGCAGGATATGAGTTTCCATTTTAATGACTGATGCTGCTGCTGCTAAGTCGCTTCAGTCGTGTCTGACTCTGTGCGACCCCATAGACGGCAGCCCACTAGACTCCCCTGTCCCTGGGATTCTCTAGGCAAGAACAATGGAGTGGGTTGCCATTTCCTTCTCCAATGCACGAAAGTGAAAAGTGAAAGTGAAGTCGCTCAGTCATGTCCGACTCTTCGTGACCCCATGGACTGCAGCCTACCAGGCTCCTCTGTCCATGGGATTTTCCAGGCAAGAGTACTGGAGTGGGGTGCCATCACCTTCTCCGTAATGACTGATATTAATTTCTTTATTCTTACAACTCAAGAAATGCCATAGTCTACTGTCAATGTATATAACACCTGGGATTCTCAGATCCCTGCGACCTGAGCATCCTGATTACCATTCCGGACTTCAGTGTCAATTATGGCAATTACATCCACCTTACATCAGATGTGTGAGTGCTGTCATTGAGCCTCTGCATTTCTGACATTTATCTTCTCCATATTTATTAAAGAAGCTAGTTTCATGAGAGCATTTCTCAACATTCTCGCCTGCAGATAAGCCGTTCGTTCCGTTCCATCCCTCAGTCGTGTCCGACTCTTTGCGACCCACCGGACTGTAGCCTACCAGGCTTCTCCGTCCATGGGATTCTCCAGGCAAGAATACTGGAGTGGGTTACCCGTTTCCTTCTCCAGGGGATCTTCCCAACCCAGGGATCGAACCCGGGTCTGCCGCATTGGAGGCAGACGCTTTAACCTCTGAGCCACCAGGGAAGCCCCGCCTGCAGATAATAATCACATTTAACCTCAAAAGTCCCACTACCTCCCCTTCCCATGACTGATCAGTGTATTCCCTATTATCTTAGAGAAGAAAGTGTATCCTTTAGGAACTTCTTGGAAGCCTGTTGGATAGTGGCTTCTCAGATCTTTCCAAGTAAGTCCATTTTGGCTTTCTCACCTCTCTTTCCCTTTGACATCTGCCTCAGCTCTATACCCAATTTATCTTAGATCATCACGTGTAAGCTTCAGAGTCATCACTGCAGATCATTAGGGTTACCCACTTGCCAGGATATTTAACTCTGAGTCATGGGTGAGACTATCATGTAAATACATTTTATTATCCAGTCTAATATTCTTCTTCCCAGGTCTGACATCCTCAATAATCACCCATCCACCTGTTTTCTATGTCCTTGTCAATATATATAGCCATATCAAGTAATTCCTTTCATTGATAGGATATTTTCTTCAAGGTGGGGACTTGATCTCTTCCCTGAACATATACTAAAAAACTTATCCCTAGTAATTGTCCTAAATGTAATTAGTCTTGATGAAAACAGATCTAAAGGAGAACAAATATCATCTTACAAGGCATTTGTCTAGGCTGAAGTCAATACAGTGTCTTTATACAAGGAAAGGCTGTGGTATTTTGGAAGAAGGGGAAGGGCTATTCTTAGTGCTCCTAAGTATTCAAAGAAATTTGGGGACTTAATATTCTCAGGCTTGTTCTTGTAAATGTCCCTAATCTTGTTTTGGGAGTCTTACTTATTATAATCATGGCTCTGAATTTAATTCAGGAGACCTGGTGAGCCTGTGAATTCAGTTTTCTTTTGCAGCTTTGCCATCCTATAATCAGATCCTAGGACTGATTTTCAGCAGAGGAGTTAGGAATGCTATAACTTGAATTTAAAATTTTTTCTTCCAGTCACAGCAGGGCTATTATAATTTGTTTCATACCTGCTTAAGAACACTCCCACTCAATCTTCCTGGGGTAGGCATGTCCAACAGTACCAGTAAACTCATAATTCAGGACTTGGATAAGGACCAGGCACTTATAATTCAGTGCCTCTTCACTGAATTAGAGAAGGGAATTTCTAGCCTCCAGTTAATAAGAGAATGGCCAAAAGGAGGAAGCATAAGCTGTCACGGAGAGTAGCATGCTGAAGAAATCCAGAAAAGTGCCCTTCAGAGCAGAAAACCACTTTTGCCTGGATCTGAACTGTGGTGCTGGAGAAGACTCTTGAGAGTCCCTTGGACTGCAAGGAGATCCAACCAGTTCATTCTAAAGGAGATCAATCCTGAGTGTTCATTGGAAGGACTGATGTTAAAGCTGAAATTCCAGTACTTTGGCCACCTCATGCGACGAGTTGACTCACTGGAAAAGACTCTGATGCTGGGAAGAATTGGGGGCGGGAGGAGAAGGGGACGACAGAGAATGAGATGGCTGGATGGCATCACCGACTTGATGGACATGAGTATGAGTGAACTCTGGGAGTTGGTGATGGACAGGGAGGCCTGGCGTGCTGTGATTCATGGGGTTGCAAAGAGTCGGACACGACTGAGTGACTGAACTGAACTGAACTGAAGGATATTATTATTTGAGATCAGTAACCATTATTTATATAACTTTGTGTCCATGGATGTCTGATAAGGTGATGCGGTATTCCAATGTGTATTTCTTAAAACTTTGACCATGAAGATAATAAACACAGATGGCCATATGAATGTTAGAATAGAGAAAGAGATAGAGATTGGGTACTAGAGACTTCCCCTTTATGAATCACTGCCTTGTCATGGAGAAAGGACTTGAGTAACTCAATGAAGCTATAAGCCATGCTATGCAGGGACATCTTCAACAGACGGGTCATAGCAGAGAGTTCTGACAAAATGTGATCCACTGGAGGAGGGAATGGCAAACCACCTCAGTATACTTGCTGTGAGAACCTCATGAACTGTATGAAAGGCCAAAAGGATATGACACCAAAAGATGAGTCTCCCAGATCTGAAGATGTTCAATATGCTACTGGGGAAGAGTGGAGAAGAATTAACAATAGACCCAGAATGAATGAAGTGGCAGGGCAAAGTGAATATGAAACTCAGTTGTTGATGAGTCTGGTGATGAAAGTAAAATCTGATGCTGCAAAGAACAGTACTGTATGGGAACCTGGAATGTTAGATCCATGAATCAAGGAAAATTGGATGTGGTCAAGCAGGAGATGGTAAGAATAAATATCAACATCCTAGAAATCAGTAAAATAAAATTTATGGAATTGGGTGAATTTAATTTAGATGAACATTATATCTACTACTGCAGGCAAGAATCCCATAGTAGAAATGGAGTACCCTTATAATCAACAAGAGAGTCAGTATTTGGGTGCAACCTAAAAAATAACAGAATGATCTTGGTTCATTTCCAAGGCAAGCCATTCAACATCAAAGTAATCCAAGTCTATGCCCCTATCACCGATGTGAAAACAGCTGAAGTTAAGCATTTCTATGAAGAACTACAAGATCTCCTGGAGTTCAGATCAGTCGCTCAGTCATGTCTGACTCTGTGATCCCATGGACTATAGCATGCCAGGCTTCCCTGTGAATCACCAACTCCCAGAGCTTAATTCGAACTCATGTCCATCGAGTCTGTGATGCCATCCAACCACCTCATCCTCCGTTGTCCCCTTCTCCTCCCACCTTCAATCTTGCCCAGCATCAGGGTCTTTTCAAATAAGTCAGTTCTTCGCACCAGGTGGCCAAAGTATTGAAGCTTCTGCTTCAGCATCAGTCCATCCGATGAATATTCAGGACTGATTTCCTGTAGGATGGACTGGTAGGATCTCCTTGCAGTCTAAGGGACTCTCAAGAGTCTTCTCCAACACCACAGTTCAAAACCATCAATTCTTCAAAACTCAGCTTTCTTTATAGTCTAACTCTCACATCCATACATGACTACTGGAAAAACCATAGCCTTGACTAGATGGACCTTTGATGGCAAAGAAATGTCTCTGCTCTTTAAAATGCTGTCTAGGTTGGTCATAACTTTTCTTCCAAGGAGCAAGTATCTTTTAATTTCATGACTGCTGTTACCATCTGTACTGATTTTGGAGCCCCCCAAAATGAAGTCAGTCACTCTTTCCATTGTTTCCCTATCTATTTGCCATGAACAGATGGGACTGGATGCCATGATTTTAGTTTTCTGAATGTTGAGTTTTAAGCCAACTTTTTTCACTGTCCTCTTTCACTTTCATCAAGAGGCTCTTTCAGTTCAGTTCAGTTCAGTTCAGTTGCTCAGTCATGTCCGACTCTTTGCGACCCCATGAATCACAGCACGCCAGGCCTCCCTGTCCATCACCAACTCCCGGAGTTCACTCAAACTCATGTCCATCGAGTCGGTGATGCCATCCAACCATCTCATTCTCTGTCGTCCCCGTCTCCTCCTGCCCCCAATCCGTCCCAGCATCAGAGTCTTTTCCAGTGAGTCAAATTGTCACATGAGGTGGCCAAAGTATTGGAGTTTCAGTTTTAGCATCAGTCCTTCCAATGAACACCCAGGATTGATCTCCTTTAGAATGGACTGGTTGGATCTCTTTGCAGTCCAAGGGACTCTCAAGAGTCTTCTCCAGCACCACAGTTCAAAAGCATCAATTCTTCGGCGATCAGCTTCACAGTTCAACTGTTTTTTGCTTTCTTCCATAAGGGCAGTGTCATCTACGTATCTGAAGTTATTGATATTTCTCTCAGCAATCTTGATTCCAGCTTGTGCTTCATCTAGCCCAGCATTTCGCAGATGTACTCTGCATATAAGTTAAATAAGCATGGTGACAATATACAGCCTTGATGTACTGTTTTCCCAATTTGGAACCAGTCTATTGTTCCATGTCCAGTTCTAACTGTTGTTTCCTGACCTGCATACAGATTTCTCATGAGGCAGGTAAGGTGATCTGGTATTCCCATTCTTGAAGAATTTTTCTCAGTTTGTTGTGATCCACGCAGTCAAAGGCTTTGGTGTAGTCAATAAAGCAGAAGTAGTTGCTTTTCTGGAACTCTATTGCTTTTTTGATGATCCACCGGACGTTGGCAATTTGATCTCTGGTTCTGCTACCTTTTCTAAATCCAGTTTGATTATCTGGAAGAACATGTTCATGTACTGTTTAAGCCTGGCTTGGAGAATTTTGAGCATTACTTTGCTAGCATGTGAGATGAGTGAAACTGTGTGGTAGTTTGAGCATTCTTTTGCATTGCCTTTCTTTGGGATTGGGATGAAAACTACCTTTTCCAGTCCTGTGGCCTCTGTTGAGTTTTCCAAATTTGCTGGCATATTGTGTGCAGCACTTTAACAGTGTCATCTTGGATTTGAAATATCTCAACTGGAATTCCATCACCTCCACTAGCTTTGTTTGTAGTGATGCTTCCTAAGGTCCATTTGACTTTGCCTTCCAGGATGTCTGGCTCTAGGTGTGTGATCACACCATCATGGTTATCTGGGTCATGAAGATCTTGTATAGTTCTTCTGTGTATTCTTGCCACCTCTCCTTAATATTTTCTGCTTATGTTAGATCCGTATCATTTCTGTCCAGAAATGGTATAGACCTCCTAGAACTAACACATAAAAAAAAAAGATGATCTATTCATCATTGGAGATTGGAATGCAAAAGTAGGAAATCAAGAGATACCTGAAATAACAGGTAACTTTGGTCTTGGAGAACAGAATGAAGCAGGGAAAGGCTAATAGAATTCTGCCAAGAAAATGGACTAGTCACGGAAAATACTCTTTTTCAACTACACAAGGAACGACTTAACACATGAACATCACCAAATGATCAATACCAAAATCAAATTGATTACATTCTTTGTAGTCAAAGATAGAGAAGCTGTATACAGTCAGCAAAAACAAGTCCTGACCTGGCACTGACTGCAGCTCAGATCATCAGCTTCTCATAGAGAAATTCAGGCTTAAACTAAAGAAAACTAGGAAAAACACTAGGCCAGCGAGGTATGACTTAAAACAAATCCTGTATGAATTTTCAGTGGAGGTAATGGGACTAGATCTAGATAATGATGTGCCTGAAGAACTTTGGACAGAGACCTATAATATTCTACAGGAGGTGGCAAACAAATCCATCCCAAAGAAAAAGAAAAACAAGAAGGCAAAGTAGTTATCTAAGGAGGCTTTACAAATACTGAAAAGAAGTGAAAACCTAGGGAAAGAGGGAAAGGCACATCCAATTAAACAGGATTTCAAAGAATAGCTAGAAGATACTAGAAAGTCCTCTTCAATGAACAGTGTTTAATTATAGAAGAAAACAACAAAAGGGGAAAGACTAAAGATCTCTTCAGGAAAATTGGAGACATCAACGCAGCATTCCACCCAAAGATGGGCACAATAAAGAATAAATATGGTATAGACCTAGTAGATGCTGAAGCAATCATGAAGACACAGAAATAATACACAGAAGAACTGTATTAAAAAAAATTCTTAATGAACATGATTACTACGATGGTTTGGTTAGAATGTCCCAGAGCCAGACATTCTGGAGTGCAAAGTCAAGTGGGCCTTAAGAAGCACTGCTATTAATAAAATTAGTGGATGAGATGAAATTCTAGAAGAACTATTCAAATCCTTAAAAGAGGATGCCATCAAGGTTTTATATTTATTATGTCAGCAAATCTGGAGGACCCAGCAGTGGCACAGGACTGGAAAAGGTCAGTCCTCATCCCAATTCCCAAGAAGGGTAAAACCAAAGAATGTGCTACTGTTGCTGCTGCTGCTAAGTTGCTTCAGTTGTGTCTGACTCTGTGCAACCCCATAGACGGCAGCCCACCAGGCTCCCCCGTCTCTGGGATTCTCCAGGCAAGAACACTGGAGTGGGTTGCCATTTCCTTCTCCAATGCATGAAAGTGAAAAGTGAAAGTGAAGTCACTCAGTCTTGTCCAACTCTTTGCAACCCCATGGACTGCAGCCTACCAGGCTCCTCTGCCCATGGGATTTTTCAGGTAAGAGTACTGGAGTGGGGTGCCATCGCCTTCTCCAAAAGAATGTGCTAACCATTGGATAATTGGATTCATTTGCACTCAAATTCTAGTAAGGTCATGGTTAAAATCATGCTAGGTTTCAGCATTATGTGAACCAAGAAATTCCAGATGTCCATGCTGGATTTAGAAAAGGAAGAGGAACTAAGGCTCAAATTGCCAGCATCTGCAAAGGAATTTCTGAAAAACATCTATATCTGTTTCATTGACTATGTTAAAACCTTTAACATAGTGTGGATCATGACAAACTGTGGAATGCTCTTAAAGAGACAGGAATATCAGATCATCTTATCTCTCTCCTGAGAAACCGGTCAAGAAGCAACAGTTAAAACCCTATATATAACAACTGATTGGTTCAAGATTGAGAAAGGAGTATGACAGGGTTGTCTGCTGTCACCCTGTTTGTTTAACCTGTATGCTGAGCACATCATGAGAAATGCCAGGCTGAATGAGTTATAAGCCAGAATCGAGATAGTCTGGAGAAGCATCAACAACCTCAGCTATGTGGATGATACCACTCTAATGGCAGAAAGCAAAGATGATCTAAAGAGACTCTTGATGAGGTGAAGAGGAAAGTGAAAGAGCTGGCTTAAGAATTAAAAAAATCAAAAGCTAAGATCATGACATCCAGTTCCATTACTGCATGGCAAACAAAAGGGGAAAAGGTGGAAGGAGTGACAGATTTCCTCTTCTTGGACTCCAAAGTCACTGTGAACTGTGACTCAATGAAATCAGATGATTGCTTCTTGGCAGGAAAGTGATGACAAACCTAGACACTGTGTTGAAAAGGAGAGACACTACTCTGTCAACAACCATATAGTCAAGGCCATGGTCTTCCCAGTGATCATGTATGGTTGTGAGAGCTGGACCATAAAGAAGGCAGAACACCAAAGAATCAGTGGCTTCGAACTGTAGTGCTGGAGAAGACTCCTGAGACTCCCTTGGACAGCAAGGAGATCAAACCAGTCAATCTTAAAGGAAGTCAACTCTGAATATTCACTGGAAGGACTGATGCTGAAGCTCTAGTATTTTGGTCATCTGATGTGAACAGACGACTCATTGGAAAAGTCCCTGATGCTGGGAAAGATCAAGGGCAGAAGGAAAAGAGGGTGTCAAAGGATGCGACGGCTGAATGGCATCACCACTGCAAAGAAAAAGAACCTGGGCAAACTCCAGGAGATGATGAGGAACAAGGAGGCGTGTTGCAGTCCATGGGGTCTCAGAGAGTCAGACACAGCTGGGCGACTGAACAACAAAAACCCAGAATTACCTGCTAACACAGGTATTTACGTTAATATTATTCTCTCATTAGGTTAATTTAGGTCACCAAAAGACTTCCTATCAAAAGAAACAAATATAACTATATACTATAATACTATTGCATTTACATGTCAAACCTCTTAAGAGAATAGATCTCATGTTAAGAGTTGTTAACACAAAAAATAAACAAACAAAAACAGAAAAAAAGAAAACAAAGTGCCACAAAGAAACATTACGTGGTGTTAGATCTATTCCTTGTTCATTATGGTGATATCATGGGTGTTTGAAAACATGTAAATTCATCAAACCGTACATATTAAATACCTGTAGTTTTTTATATCAAATATACCTCAAAAAAGCTGTTTAAAAGATTAAAAAGATACCAGAGACTAAGATTTACAGAAGACCTGGGTTCTTATTTTCTACTCTTCTCTACCTGTCCCACTTTCTAAATATCCTGTTATTTTTCAAAATCCACCCATTTCTCTATAATTATCCAAAGATAATGTCCTTGGAACATAACATGCTTAATTGCTCAATCGTGTCTGACTCTGTGACCTCAGTAACTCTTCTGTCCATGGGATTTCCCAGGCAAGAATACTGGGGTGGGTTGCTATTTCCTTCTCCAGGGGATCTTCGCAACGCAGGGACTGAACCCGCATCTGCATTACAAGCAGATTCTTTACCCATTGAGCCATCTGTGAAGCCACAAAGTGCTCCATGAGGCCAATTTGTTTACTAGTCAAGTCCTCAGTCAAGTTTCATTTCCACTTCATGTGAAACAAAAAGATAAAAAGAGCATTGACAACTACATGCACTGAAATTTCAGTTTGGAATTTGTATTTGCTTTCCTTTAATTGTGGATTGTGGTTACATACACAAAGACTTTTTTTTATCACTGGACCACCAGGGAATTCCCACATATAAGCTTAATTATCCACTTATATTCTCAGTTAAATATGATTTATTGTCCAATTTACTATTTCTTTCTAAATGAAGTTTGAAATTAGAGTTTTCACTAAGAATTTCTTTTGAATGCTGCTAAATAAACTCTCATCTACTTTTATTTATTTATTTTTTAGTTTGAGGCATATTTCATTGATTCAAAATTATTTTCTGTCTGATGCAGTGAGTTCTAAATATAATCACAAGAATAGTAGAATGAAAAGACAAGGGTTCTGGTAGGGTAAGAAAGAGTGAAAATGAATCGGATTGGAAGCAACAACAAAGAATTACCTGAGTGTCACAAGAGCAAACATTTAAAGCTATGAAAAATTTTCAGAAATAGCTGATAAAAACAGTAACTAGCACTTCCAGTCTGGTAATAAATATATTGTTTCTTGATATTTTCCTTTAATACTTATACTAAGAAATATGTACCCCTCATATATCACTATATTTTGTAGATGTTAAGTTTGTTGAAACTTTTTCTTCTCCCTAAGAGGACAGAACTGTTATTTTTGAATATTTTATAGAAGATATGAAATATTAAGGTATATATTCTGACATTAGTCTTTGCCAAGTGAGGTAACTTCTACAGAACTTAACTTTTAATGTATATTGGCCACATTTAAACTTATAATTTTATTTTCTGTCTGCATGTCTAGCACTAGGGTGTAATATGCTCTTGATAATGAGGATATTTTAAAAAAGTACAAACTTAATTAAGTATCCCCAAGAATTATGGCATCAAAAACTTTGGAACTGCAAAGTCTTGGAGAGAATAAAAGGCGAATTCACCTTATGTCTACAGACATAGGTTTAATTAACTAGTGTGTGAAAGTACAGATGACACATCTAATTAAACATGTTCAGTAACAGCAGAGATGTTAGCCACCAAAGAACAACCAAAACTCAAAAGTAATACCTGAAACTACCCACTCATCACATCAACATTACACAAGACTTAAGAAAATGCCCTTAAATTTAATGTCCCAGTTTTAAAATTAATCTAGTTTATTTCATAACTGTTAAGAGGTTTTTTTGTTTGTTTGTTATTCAATATATGAATTGAAATGTTTGTCGAGAATATTCATTTATAAAGAAACAGGGAGGAAACAGGACAAAATGGCAGAGTAGAAGGACATTGACTCATCTCCTCTCAAAAGAACAACGATATCACAACTGAATGCTCGACAACCTTCAACCAAAAAAAAGACTGGAACCGACCAAAAGTGATATTTTGCATCCGAAGATCAAGTGTAAACCACAATGAGATGATATGAAGAACACGATCATGATAAAATCAAATCCCACACCTGCGGGGTGGGCACCCCCAAAACTGGAAAATAATAATCATATCGCAGAGATTCTCCCACAAGAATGAGAGTTCTGAGTCATATGTCAGGCTCCCAAGCCAGGAGGTCTGGCAAGAACATTTGGCTTTGAAGGCCACCAGGGCTTGCCTGCATGCAGGAACTCCACAGGACTTGGGGTAACTGAAACTCCACTCTTGGAGGGTGTACACAAGGTCTCAGACACTCTGGAATCAGAGAAAAAGGAGTAACTTCATAGGAGCCTGGGAAAGACCTCAGTTCATTTCAGTTGCTCAGTCATGACTCTCTACGATCCCATGGACTGCAGCTCACCAGGCTTCCCCGTCCATCACCAACTCTCAGAAATTGTTCAAATTCAATTCCATCAAGTCAGTGATGCTATTCAACCATATCATTCTATGTTGTCTCCTTCTCCTGCCTTCAATTTTTCCCAGCATCTGGGTCTTTTTTAAGGAGTCAGTTCTTTGCATCAGGTGGCCAAAGTATTAGAGCTTCAGCTTCAGCATCAGTCCATCTGATGAATATTCAGGACTGATTTCCACTAGGATGGACTGGTTTATCTCTTTGCAATCCAAGAGTCTTCAACACCACAGTTCAAAGGCATAAATTCTTCAAAACTCAGCTTTCTTTATAGTCCAACTCTCACATCTATACACGACTCCTGGAAAAACCATAGCTTCAATTAGACAGACCTTTGTTGGCAAAGTAATACCTCTGCTTTTATCCAAAAAGTTAGGAACACAGCTCTACCCCAGCCTACAGCCACAACTCAACACACCCCTTGACACAGCCCTGCCTGCCCGAGAAACAAGATTCAGCTGCAGCCACCAGTGGGCAGGAAGCAGCCTTTCCCACTAGCAGAGGCTGCACAAACCTCTGAGATGAGCCTCATGCAGCAGATGATAGACATCAGAAGCAAGTGGAAATAAAAACCTGCAGCCTGTGTGGTGGAGACAACAATCACAGAAAAATAAAAGGTGAGAGCAGAGGAATATGTTCCAGAAAGAGGGACAAGATAAAACCCCAGAAAAACAACTAAGTGAGATAGAGATAGGAAACCAACCTCAAAAAGAATTTGGACTACTGACAGTAAAGGTAATCTAAGATCTCAGGTAAAGGATGGAGGCACAGCCTGAGAACATGCAAGAACTATTTTCAAAAGACCTAGAAGAACTAAAGAACAAATCAAGATGAATAACACAGAAACTGCAATGACAAGTACACTAGAACAAATCAACAGCAGAATAAATGAGGCAGAAGAATGAGTAAGTGAGCTGGAAGACAGAATGGTTGAAATCACTGCCATGAAACAAAATTGTAAAAGAAGTATGAAAAGAAATGAAGACAGTTTAAGAGACCTCTGAGACAACATTAAACACACCAACATTCTCATTACTGATGTCCCAGAAGTAGAGAGAAAGAGGCTGAGAAGATATTTGAAGAGATAACAGCTGAAAACTTCCCTAACGCAGGAGTCACCCAAATCCAGGAAGCACAGAGAATCTCATCCAGTATAAATCCAAGGAGGGAACACACCATGATGTATATCAATCAAACTGATAAAAATTAAAGAATAGAGAAAATATTAAAAGCAACGAGTTTCATACGAAGAAATTCCTGTAAGTTTATCAGCTGATTTTTCAGCAGAAACTCTTCATTCTAGACTGGAATGGCATGATATATTTAAAGTGATGAAAGAAAAAGCTTTAACCCAAAATACTCTACCCAGTAAGGCTCTCATTCACATTCAATGAAGAAAAAATTTATAGTCAAGAAAAGCTAAGATAATTCAACACCACCAATGAGCTTCACAACAAATGCTTAAGGAACTTCTCCAGGGAAAAAAAGGAAGGTGACAACTAGAAACAAGAGAATTATGAATGGGAAAGTTAATGGGTAAGGGCAAAAATACAGTTAAGGTAGGATATTATCTACACACAACAATTGTGTGTATCATCTCCAGCAATTGTGAGGAGCACACAAATATAGGATACTGTAAATGAATTTGAAATTAAAAGACCAGCAACTTAAAACAATCTTGTACATGTATGTGTATGTATATCCATGTATGTAGGTATTTATGTACACAGACTGCTATATCAAAGCTTCCTGGTAACCACACACTGAAAATCTACACTAGATAACACACACAGAAAAGAAAAAGAAATCCAAACACAACATTAAGATTATTCATCAGATCACGAGAGAAGAGGTTAAAAGACAAAGGGAAGAAAAATATTTACAAAAACAAGTCTAAAACAATTAACAAAATAGCATTATGAACTTAAATATTGATAATTACTTTGAATATAAACAAACATTCCAACCAAAAGTCATAGACTGGCTGAACAGATACAAAACCAAGGCCTGCATATATGCTGTCTACAAGAGGCTGAAGAATTGATGCTTTTGGTGTTGGAGAAGACTCTTGAGAGTCTCTTGGACTGCAAGGAGATCCAACCAGTCCATCCTAAAGCAGATCATTCCTGGGTGTTCATTGGAAACACTGATGTTGAAGTTGAAACTCCAATACTTTGGCCTCCTGATGTGAAGAGCTGTCTCATTTGAAAAGACCCTGATGCTGGGAAAGATTGAGGGCAGGAGGAGAAGGGGACGACAAGGATGAGATGGTTGGATGGCATCACCAACTCAACGGACATGGGTTTGGGTGGACTCAGGCTGTTGGTGATGGACAGGGAGGCCTGGCGTACTGTGGTTCATGGGGTCACAAAGAGTCGGACACGACTAAATGACTGGACTGAACTAAACTGAACAAGAGATCCACTTCAGATCTAGGGACACACACAGACTGAAAGTGTGGGGATGGAAAAATGTAGTCCATGTAAACTGAAATTGAAAGAAATCTGGTATAGTCAAATTCATATCAGACAAATAGACTTTAAAGACTCTGATAAAAGACAAAGAGAGACACTACATAATGATGAAGGGTTTATTCCAAGGAGCAGATATAACAATTGTAAATATATAAACACCCAACATAGAAGCACCTCGATATATAGGGCAAATGTTGCTGCTGCTGCTGCTGCTAAGTCACTTCAGTCGTGTCCGACTCTGTGTGACCCCATAGACAGAAGCCCACCAGGCTCCCCCGTCCCTGGGATTCTCCAGGCAAGAACACTGGAGTGAGTTGCCATTTCCTTCTCCAATGTGTGAAAGTGAAGTCGCTCAGTCGTGTCCGACCCTTAGCGACCCCACGGACTGCAGCCTACCAGGCTGCTCCATCCATGGGATTTTCTAGGCAAGAGTACTGGAGTGGCTTGCCATCGCAAATGTTAGCATCCATAAAAGGAGAAATTGACAGTGACATAATAATAATAGCAGACTTTAACAACTCACTTTTATCAATGGACAGATCATTCAGATAGACAATCAATAAAGAACACAGGCCTTAAATGATTTAAATGTACAGAGGTATTTCATTCATGTTTTCAATTGACAAATAATTATTAGCTACCAAATAACTACAAAGCATTGCATTATTTATCACTTCATAACAAATTACTACAAACTTATCAGCCTTAAACTCTGCACATTTGTTATCTCAATTTCTGTAGATCAGGAATCCCAGCATGGCTTAGCTGGGTCCTCTCCTTAAGTGTTTCTCACAAGGCTGCAATCAAGGCATTAATCAGTGCTGGGGTTCTCATCTGACGCTTGACTGCTGAACGATCTACTGCTTCTAAGCTTATGTGGCAATCAGCAAGATTTAGAACTTATAAGCTATCAGATAAAGGCCTTAGTGACTTGTTGACCATCAGCCAGAGTTCACCCTTACGTCCTTGTCATGAGGATCTATCAATGTGGTAGCCTTCTTCATAAAAGCCAGAAAGTGCAAGAATCAATTGTCAACGTCTGCTAGCAAGATGGAAGTTACGATCTTTCATAAGGTAATTGTGGAAATGACATTCTACCACCTTTCCATGTTTTATTGGTTAGAAACAGGCCACAGGTCCTCTGTTCAGTTCAGTCGCTCAGTCGTGTCCAACTTTTTGCAACCCAATGAATCACAGCACACCAGGCTGATGCCATCCAGCCATCTCATTCTCTGTCGTCCCCTTCTCCTCCTGCCCCCAATCCCTCCCAGAATCAGAGTCTTTTCCAATAAGTCAACTCTTTGCATGAGCTGGCCAAAGTATTGGAGCTTCAGCTTCAACATCAGTCCTTCCAATGAACACCCAGGACTGATCTCCTTTAGGATGGACTGGTTGGATCTCCTTGCAGTCCAAGGGACTCTCAAGAGTCTTCTCCAACACCACAGTTCAAAAGCATCAATTATTTGGTGATCAGCTTTCTTCACAGTCTAACTCTCACATCCATACATGACCACTGGAAAAACCATAGCCTTGACTAGACGGACCTTGGTTGGTCCAGTAATGTCTCTGCTTTTAAATATGCTATCTAGGTTGGTCATAACTTAAATACCATAAGGCAGAAGAGTTATCTTAGGGAGTACTATTTTAGGTGCTAGGATAAAGTAGTGAACAAGACACAAGATAACTGTTCTTATGGAAAATTAAAAAAATACAACAAAAATGCCACTGACATATTAGCTGTCTTTCTTTATTCTATATCTTGTCTGATTGACAATAATTATACATACATATATATATATATATATCGATATATATATGTGTGTGTGTATACACACTCACACACACACACACACACATGCACTGACTCTGCTGTTTGAGTTTGCATGGTGAACTGTAAAGGATGGAGAAAATTAACTACAAAATTATTAAAATCATCCAAAATGAAGTAACAAAATTCTCTCTTAGCCTGAAAACAGTGGCACGGAAAGGAATTAGCAATTGTAGAATATACTGGTGACTGACTGTTCTGAGAAAGGGGAGAACAAAAAGAATGAAACAGCAAAGATGGCTTACTTTTCATCTTTAGCAACTGGGAAAATAACAATGCCTATAAAAATACTTTGAAAGAAGATTTATTTGGAAAGGAAGATAACAAATTTGTTTTATATGTGATAGGCTGAAAGTAAAATAAAAACTTCAGGTGAGACTGTTCTTCAAAAAGCAAGAGAGACAGCACTTAAGGTTCAAAGAGAGATCAGAGTTGCAGAAATAGAAAACTGCTCACCAAAAATAGTTATGCTTTGGTCGAGCAGAAAAATCTGTTCCATAAAACTTGAAGAGTTTGTAATGGGAATGATAGTTCTTTAAAATGGAATGATATAGTCTGATGTTAGAAGAGGTTTTAAGAATGATCTTGGTTTTATCTGCGTCAAATCTGAGACAAGAAAAACCTGAGATCTTGAGACTCATTTTATACCCTGTATCTTTTCAGCTCTGTTGCCTTTGTCACTGCTCTCTTGGCAGCCACTCCCCTCCCCCTGTCTAAATATGGGTCCAATACCTTGATGCTATCTGGTACTGCTTATCAGTCATAAAACACAGGCAAGTCATTTTACCTCTCCTTGTGTCATACTCTTCCAACAAATGGGGATAATCATATACGTCCCCCAAACTTTGAGTCTTTATTAATACAAATTGCCTAGTGATGTGCAGTTATAATAAATTAAACTATTATTATTAAAGATTCTGGTGATCATGCTGTTCTCTTACCTTTATATTTTTTACAAAAGTTGCAAACTGTATTGATTTCTAATTGTTTCACCTTTAGCTTAAGTTTAGTTAAGACAGACATTGAGTTTTAAGGAAAAAGACCAGGGGTGTACCAACTTTTAAGTATCATGGCACTTTACAAACACTGGGATATAGTAAATACTTAGTAAATATTTAATTATTTGATATCATATGACAAACAGTTTTCCTGTATTTGCATCCACTATAAGCTCCGTAAGGGCAAGGATTGCTGTCTTTTATTCACTTTTTATTCACACCCTCTCTTCCTAGAGGGGCATTCAACACATACTAGGCATTCACTAAATATTTATTGAGTGAACATGACTAAATTAGTCATTCCTACATTCTTTAAGGTTATATTTATTAAAAGAAAATATTCAGTCAAGGTAATGATACACTGGTTTAATTATTTTGATGATTCAGAAAAATAATTACATTTTTGTCTCAAGTTATATAGAATATTTGATGCATATGGACCCAATATAAAATGAGATGTAAGATTTGGGAAATATATTTGTTTGAAACACTAAGAGAAGTACAGAGTTAGCAGAAACTCTTTATGCTCACAAGTGGTAGAATGTTTCCTTTGGTTTTTCTAACTTTCCTGTTACAAATTTGCTCTGCTTCTACTTTGGGGCATTTTGAAGCTGCAATATAGCACACAGTTGATCTCTGTACAGTCTCAGTTAGTAGTGGGTAGGGCTTGCCCGTATAATGCAAATACCCAGTTATCGGCTATACAGCTGAATTGCACAAAAACGTTTGCCTTCAGACTTGAAGCCAGCTGTAGAAACAAAAGACTACTAGGACAAGACTCAGAAACTGTGAAAAGTTTAATGGCTAAAGTGAAAAGGAAATGAATAGGCATTGGCTTTGGTTTCAACAACCAGAAGCATGTTTCCTTCCACCAAACAAAAGTTGGGGTAGGTGAGAAAAAAAGGACAAAGTAAGCCACAGAAATGCCCAATAGTAAAAGAATATCAAATGGAGTTTGAAAGCCTCTGAAAGTTATATCAATGCAGCTATTATGTTCTGCATGTTTCCTCTTTGGATATTATCATAGGCCATGACCAATATAGACGAGTATAGGTTATCATGAATTACATGTCAACAAATTATTTAATGAGGACCTATTACAAAGCAAAAACTGTGCTGATACATTTTTCATCACAATCCTTGCTCTCCATTAGATTATGCACTAAAGGTGAAAATTCATTAACAGACCAAAGTGATTGTTTCATTTTCAAAATTAATTTGCGCACTGAAGCCACTGAAGTTTTCAAACCAAAGACTTAATAGGTAATGGAGATCAATTGTTGTAAATATGTTAAGTGCATTTTAACTTCCCCTTTTATCATGGTTACACTGCAACTTTCCACCTAAATGAATCAAATTATTCTCAAGAAGTAAACCATCAGTACTTCACCTCTTTGGCACACCAATAGGCAGAAAAGCCAGGCTTCACTCTTTTAGCTATCATTTAACAAGTCAAAGGTTAACGTGAGAAGTTATAGAATTCTCCTGTAAAGTGGAGGAAATACTCATCATCATTTAGATTCAGTAAAGAAGCCCCTTCAGTCTCTTCTTCAATCTATCCTCTTCAGTATTCATCTCAGAAAAGGAGAGTTAATGAGACAAGTGGTAGTGATATGGGTGGATATTCACCCTTCTTTTGAAATTATAAGAAGAGAAAGCCTGAGAGCCACAGTTGTAAAAAGTAAACCCAATGGCTCGGGATAGTCACTAAAAGGCATAGTCATTAACAGGATAGTCACTAAAAGGCAGTGAGATTCCAAGATCGTGAGCCCTCTGAAACCAACAGGGAATTGACAGGACCCACAAATAACTGAAGATCTGGTTAGGGAACCTTATAGAGGAAAGCCCAGGAGTGAGAGAGAATGGCTTTGATGAGAACTGTATTTCAGACTCCTGGTACCTGGTTGAAGGGGAGACGGTCGGATCTAAAAGTGGTCTAGACCAAGAGCAGTTCAGCTAAAGCTGAATGAGTGAGGCCTCAAAAAGAAGAGCGGAGCTACATCAGCTACACCTTCCAGCCAGGGATACCAGAAGAGCAAGCCGTAACTGGGGAGGAAACAAGACTGTTCTGAGACTGGAAAAAAGCAGACACATGACCCCACAAGGTTCTGTAAGTCTTCCTGTCCTACATGACATCATGGAAGTCTATTTCTACTCTCATAGGCTCAGCCACCATCTTGGAGAGAATTTGCCACTGTAAGGAGGAACTAAAATCTGAAAGCCTAAGCATTCTTTCCTAGGTGTGTTGAGCAAAATCTGTAGGCATTGTATGTATAAATTGTAGGAACAGATGATATTTGAAATAAGAAATGACTAAAATAGCCCTTCCCCCATCCTGCCACCCTCCAACTGTAATAGTTGTTGAGAAAAAAACAAATCAGCTTCTGATAAAGAAAAGAAACTACAGTTTCCCCAAATATCATAGCTATATTGTTAGCAGTCAAATTTGGAGATCTGGGTAGATGAGTTTTAAATAACAAAATAAAGAATGTCAAGAGGTTGCTTGTTTGTTCTCTGTCCAGACACATTTTAAGTTAGTCAAGGAAAGAAAAACTGCCTTTTGAAATCTTCCACTAGCAGAACAGAGCTTAACTCAAAGTGGATTTAAGGTCACAGCTGGCTTGATTTGAAGAGTCTCAGAAAGTTCCTTCCACTTTTCTTCCTCTTTCCTTTGAGTCAAATTTGCATCTACTTCTCTCAGTTACAGGGACAGAAATTCTACCCTAGACTCAGGTCTTGAATATTAAAGGGAAGAGAAGTGAAATAAGAATTACAGTGATTTTAATATATTCTAAGCTCTGTTCTGGGTGATTTAAATAGAAGAGCACAGCAGTTAGGGTTATTTATGGAGCCCTTACTTGGTGCTGTGCATTGTGTTCGATACATACATTATCTCATTTAATCTTCACATTTCACACCAAACCAGAAGGTATTTATCTCCATTTTATAGATGGAGACATTTGGGATTAGAGAAGATAAATGACTTATCAGAAAAGCAGAAGTACATTAAATAGTAAAGCAGAAATTTTTTAAAAAAGTCTTATTCCAAAGCTAATGTCCTTTCTATCTATTCAATTGGTCTTACACAATTATTTTAAATTGCAAATAACCTTATAAGGTAATTCTCCATGATTTCCTACCAATAATTACTCAGAAAATTCTGGATAAACACATCAAAATAAAAATTCTTGAAGCAAGCCATCTGAGAGGAAGGCAATCAGTAAGGGGAAAATTGAGGCACTGAAGAAAACTTGAAGTTATTACAAAATATATCCTAGCTTTAGCTCAGTCCACACTGCCAGTGTCAGAAATATAATAAATAATGAATATATTTTTGTTAATTCACTTCTCTTGTTAATTCAATAGTCCTCACTTGCCCAACTCCATATTTTCCATGCAATTTAACCTAACCAGGTTTCAAACATGGTTTTGCTCTTTTACCATGAATGATTGTAAAAGAACTGACATCAACTTATATAAATGAAAACAGGTTCTGGAATTTACATTCCAGTTCCTACTCTTGGATCCTTGTTCATTTGGTTCTGTATTTTACTAGATGAATATATCCTGGGGGTTATATCTCCCATTTGCCCTCAGTTACTGTGATAAAATTTACATAATAAGATGGACATCCACCTTGGACTCATGTCCACAGAGTCGGTGATGCCATCCAGCCATCTCATTCTCCGTCGTCCCCTTCTCCTCCCGCCCCCAACCTTTCCCAGCATCAGAGTCTTTTCCAGTGAGTCAACTCGTCTCATGAGGTGGCCAAAGTATTGGAGTTTCAGCTTTAGCATCAGTCCCTCCAATGAACATCCAGGATTGATCTTCTTTAGAATGGACTGGTTGGATCTCCTTGCAGTATAAGGGACTCTCAAGAGTCTTCTCCAACACCACAGTTCAAAAGCATCGATTCTTCGGCGATCAGCTTTCTTCACAGTCCAACTCTCACATCCATACATGACCACGGGAAAAACCATTGCCTTGACTAGACGGACCTTGGTCGGCAAAGTAATGTCTCTGTTTTTTAATATACTATCAAGGTTGGTCATAACTTTCCTTCCAAGGAGCAAGCGTCTTTTAATTTCATGGCTGCAATCAGCATCTGCAGTGATTTTGGAGCCCAAAAAAACAAAGTCTGACACTGTTTCCACTGTTTTTCCATCTATTTCCCATGAAGTGATGGGACCAGATGCCATGATCTTTGTTTTCTGATAGGCACTGTGAAATACTTTCCCAGGAAGAAGTTAACGTCAACAATTTCATTCTACTGAAAATTGCCATGTGTAAAAGCTCATGGAAGATGCTTACAAGATTGCAAGGCAAGTTCAAATACTAGCTTCAAGTAATTAAACTGATGAGAGGAGGCATATAAAGTGCAAGCAGCTAAAAGAATAAAGGAAAGATAAAGGAAGAGGTTACAATAAATTGGTAACAAGGATCGGTAAGTTTTCTTGGTGGAACAGTTCTGACTGGACACAAGACAGATGAGGAACGGTTCTTTAAATTATGAAGCATCAAGGACTTGGATTTCTTTAGCTTTCTTTGCAATGCTTCTCTCCATCATTGCACCAAGCACATATTTGCAACCACATACCCATGAATACTTTGCCTGCATCTCACTGTCCCAGGACCTGGCTCAAATTTCATCCTCCTATACTTTTAGCCAAGAAAGGCTTAAGGCGTTAGCCTCTCAGGATGATTTGTGCACTGAAGACTCACTTAAACAGTCAAGTGTTTAAATGGTCTAAATGGGTAAATCAGTTTTAGAAGTTAATCATCCAGGGAGAGAGATTTATGAGAGGCATAGTACAATTCAAGGGAAGGCCAAACTACCCTATTTGGTCAGGCAGCACTGGCTAAGAAATACTAGAGAAGAGGCTTTGGTGCTATACAAAGTGAAGAGCAGATCTTGTCTCCAGCATTCTCTGCCTGCATAGCTTTGGGCAGCATCAATAAATGAGCAAAAATTGTCGATCATATAATTGGCAATTACACATTGTAGCTACAATTATTACACTGTGTGATTAAACAGTATCATTAAAATATGTGGCAGTGTCTGGCATGCAGTTTTTGTTCAGTAAGTGTTAGCTTAATCAGAATCTGCATTCTAATATACCAACACATAGGAGCATCCCTGGTGTCTGATTATCTAGAAAGAGAAAATACACCATTTGTGCAACATGATAGAGTAAGTTTGTTCTTTTTCCTCTGGTAAAGAAGTTTGATTAAATTTCTCATAAGTTGGTCTATTTTGGGCTGCAGTGATGAAATTTTTGTGAAGGGTAAGTCTGGGGAAAAAAAAAATGAATACCGAATTTGAACCACGAACCCTCTTCTGCTGTTTAAGTGTCAACATGAGAAACTGAAAACGTTAATTTTGTATACCCATATATGAAGGCCAGGTGGAATGCAGGAAAAGAGAGCATTTTCTTCCTCTAGGTTTGACTTCAGTCAGTCTAGTGAGTTTTTATCTTTTAAAGACACAATGATTCCCTGGGGATTATATCACATAATATGCCAATTTATTATGTGAAAGCTTGTAGTTTTGGTAGTGTGAATACCTGATAAATCTTTCAGATGTCTTAATATCTCTACACATTCTGTAAGATGTCATAGATGTGACAAGAGGAGAGGAATTACACTCAGCAGAAAGGAATTCCTTACCAAGTTACAGAAGATCACTGAAGGATATTTCAAACCACAAGTATTAGAGAGTGGTCAGTTAAAAAAATAAATTGCAACTATTGAAAATAACTCTATGGGAAGAGAGCAGTTTCCCTGCTATGCCTCAAAAATGAAAAAAAAAAATCAGATGTGCACTATTAGACAAAAGTAAATCCAGCCCCATGAGGCACAGCACTGAATTCTTGTGGGAAAACAAACCTCAAGTATCTTCTAGCTTGAATGGCAAAAGATGGTTATATGATCAATGGGTTTTTAAAACTATGAAACTCACTTAAGAGGATAAGAATCCTCAATATTTGTCACTTAATCGTATTTATGTATCTTCAACAGTGGAAGTGGAACGTAACTTCTTAAGGAGTATGGACCACAAACCACCAAATGCAGAAGGTGTCCTTGTCAGGTATGCATCCACAATTTTCCTTAATACCATAACTATGTGATCACTCTAGCCTTACCACCACCACCATAAGCATAGTAATAATACTAACAGCAGTGAGCAACACTGTAACACATCCACTTAAAGACAAGTGCTAAGTAGCTTCAGTAGTTTCTGACTTTGCGACCCTATGGACTTTAGCCCACCAGGTTTCTCTGTCCATGGGATTCTCAGGCAAGAATACTGGAGTGAGTTGCCATGTCCTTCCCTAGGGTATCTTCCCAACCCAAGGATCAAACCCAGGGATCAAATCCATCTCTTACATCTGCACTGGCAGGTGGGTTCTTTACCAGAAGTGCCATTGAGGATGGCCCAAGAGTCCCCAGTATTTCCTGCAAAGCTGCAATTTGCTTTTTAGCCAGCTGGATGATATGAAATTCCTTTACACTTAAATCCCCCACCATTTTCAAGAGTTCAAACTCTTCCTGTATTGTCCAAGGTTTATTTAATGAGACAAATCTACAATTAGATAACTGTAAAGATAGTAATTCTTATTCTGCTTATTTAACTTATATGCAGAGTACATCATGAGAAACGCTGGGCTGGAAGAAGCACAAGCTGGAATCAAGATTGCCGGGAGAAATATCAGTCACCTCAGATATGCAGATGACACCACGCTTATGGCAGAAAGTGAAGAGGAACTAAAAAGCCTCTTGATGAAAGTGAAAGAGGAGAGTGAAAAAATTGGCTTAAGGCTCAACGTTCAGAAAACTAAGATCATGGCATCTGGTCCCATCACTTCATGGGAAATAGATGGGGAAACAGTGGAAACAGTGTCAGACTTTATTTTTTGGGGCTCCAAAATTACTTTGGATGGTGATTGAAGCCATGAAAATAAAAGACACTTACTCCTTGGAAGGAAAGTTATGAGCAACCTAGATAGCATATTAAAAAGCAAAGATATTATTTTGCCAACCAAGGTTCGTCTAGTCAAGGCTATGGTTTTTCCAGTGGTCATGTATGGATGTGAGAGTTGGACTGTGAAGAAAGCTGATTGCCGAAGAATTGATGCTTTGGAACTGTGGTGTTGAAGACTCTTGAGACTCCCGTGGACTGAAAGGAGATCCAACCAGTCCCTCCTAAAGGAGACCAGTCCTAGGTATTCATTGGAAGGACTGATGCTGAGGCTGAAACTGCAATACTTTGGCCACCTTATGTGAAGAATTGACTCATTGGAAAAGACTCTGATGCTGGGAGGGATAGGGGGCAGGGGGAGAAGGGGACGACAGAGGATGAGTTGGCTGGATGGCATCACCAACTCGATGCATATGAGTTTGGGTGAACTCTGGGAGTTGGTGATGAACAGGGAGGCCTGGCGTGCTGCGATTCATGGGGTCTCAAGGAGTCGGACACGACTGAGTGACTAAATTGAACTGAACTGAACTGAAAGATAGTAATACCCTCAGTATTTCATCAGGTAAATTTGGATTGGTGCTATTGGAGTTTTTATTTTTAGATGCAGGTTGGAGAGATTGTACCATTTGAAAGAATGCCTGGAAATAATATCTGCAGATAATAATTCCAGTAGAGAAGAGGGATGACCCTGAGAGAAAAGTAGGTAGCATGATTCCTGTAAGTACAATGGACATCACAGGGGCTGAAATCAAGAACAAATGATTTCACAGTACAATCTTAGACTGGCTGTCCTTGTGCTGGGATATATAAGGTTGCTATAGGGCCTCCACAACCCAAAGACATGGTCCTGAATTTTTTCATATGTATAGTTGCGTGTCTCTATGTGTGCATCCGTATGAAAGAGAGGGAGAGTCTACCTACCAGGTTATACATAATCCCCTGTGTACCTTCAGTGACCCCTACTTGTGTTTAAAGTCATAGTAAATATTCCAGTTTCACATGATAACCTGATTTCTTTGTCTTTAGAAGCTTTAGGCTTTTCTATTTTTTTTTTCAAAGATAGCATGATTATATTTTAATACACAACCAAAATACAAAACACCACAGTAAATTGACAGCAATAAAATATGGTTTTTCACTTGCAGTACACTAAGACATTGATATACCAAGGAAAATGAAAGGAAAAAAAAAACAGAGCAAAATTAAATAACATAAGAGACTGGTAAGGACTAAGCATATAAGAAGATGACTGAACTGAACAGTTCACTTCAGTTCAGTCGCTCAGTCATGTCCGACTCTCCGCGACCCCATGAATTACAGCACGCCAGGCCTCCCTGTCCATCACCAACTCCCGGAGTACACTCAAACTCATGTCCACAGAGTCGGTGATGCCATCCAGCCATCTCATTCTCGGTCGTCCCCTTCTCCTCCCACCCCCAACCTTTCCCAGCATCAGAGTCTTTTCCAGTGAGTCAACTCGTCGCATGAGGTGGCCAAAGTATTGCAGTTTCAGCTTTAGCATCAGTCCTTCCAATGAACACCCAGGACTGATCTCCTTTAGAATGGACTGGTTGGATCTCCTTGCAGTCCAAGGGACTCTCAACAGTCTTCTCCAGCATCACATTTCAAAAGCATCAATTCTTCGGCGATCAGCTTTCTTCACAGTCCAACTCTCACATCCATACATGACCACTGGAAAAACCATAGCCTTGACTAGACGGACCTTGGTTGGCAAAGTAATGTCTCTGCTTTTTAATATACTATCAAGGTTGGTCATAACTTTCCTTCCAAGGAGTGTCTTTTAATTTCATGGCTGCAATCAGCAACTGCAGTGATTTTGGAGCCCCAAAAAATAAAGTGTGACACTGTCTCCACTGTTTTTCCATCTATTTCCCATGAAAAGATGGGACCAGATGCCATGATCTTTGTTTTCTGAATGTTGAGCTTCAAGCCAATCTTTTCACTCTCCTCTTTCACTTTCATCAAGAGGCTTTTGAGTTCCTCTTCACTTTCTGCCATAAGGGTAGTGTCATCTGCATATCTGAGGTTATTGATATTTCTCCCAGCAATCTTGATTCCAGCTTGTGCTTCTTCCAGCCCAGCGTTCCTCATGATGTACTCTGCATATAAGTTAAATAAGCAAGGTGACAAGGCAATTTCTTTGTAACATCATATTGCCAAAGAGTAAAGATGTAACATATGTATAGTTGTAGGAAATATATCTACATAAACACTCGTAGATAAGATTGATGGTCTTCAGAAGCTTCAGGCTTTATACCAGGCAGACTTGTCATTGTTCCGAGCTCTTAGAACTTCCCAGTCTTTCTCAGTGTGAACACTTAAGGGACTTAACCACCTAAGTAAGATTTGCCATTTCAAGTACAACTTTTTGAAATTAATGGGTATGCCATTGTCTTGATGATGGGAGGTATAGATATTGACACCTGGGGAAATGGAAGTGAACTTTTAATTTACTCCATGTAGCCCCGAAGGATAAGAAGTATGTGGGTGATGTTTTCAATGTGCTTGGCTTTAGAGCTTGTATCTTTCTAATTTATAATTTTAGTTGGGATTTCAGCCAGTGATTGCAAAACCAGACCCAAAGAAGGAATGGGACATTAACTCAGGCCCTTCGATACCAATCCAGTCCTTTCTGAGTTGAGCTCTGATTCTGGAGGCTTCTCTGGGGAATAAAGCAGCCTCAGACACAGCTTGGTCCCTTCTGTGAAGGGGATTTCTCTGCAGTTGAGGCAGTGGTTTCAGCAGTCCCATGCTCTACCAGCCCCACCTACTGAGCACTTGTGGATGTGTTTATAAATCTTAATACTCCTTCTGGTGCTGAAGTGGACATGTCGGTCTGTGCTGGTCCTACTGACTAATGATTATCACAAATAAATATTTTCATGGTGACTGTGCAAAAAAAAATAATGAGTTTGTGACATTCTTAAAAAATATATTCTCTACCTCTTTAATATACTGAACATAAGCTAAGTATCATTTTAATATTACTATAGAGTCATTATAATATCAATAGCACCCATTATAACAGTGTAGGTTGTTGAGGGATGTAAAATGATTAACTCCTGCATTACACGATTTCTGTCCATTGTACATTGCTTTTTTTGTATCTGTTTTATGACTTCCTTTCTTCTAAATAATAGGCTGTACCTTGTCACTGTGTTAAGTCACTGCACAGTGAGTCACTGCAAATAGTTGCTTAAACGCCTTATGAGCTAAGGAAAAAGACAACCAAAAGTATATGCTGAAAGAGTCAATAAAATCTAATGGGAATCTGAAGATCTCCTTGTAGAATTCAGTGCCAGGAATTCAGTGTATACATTTCGTGGCAAGACTGATAAACCGTGATACAACTTAACTCTGAGATTATGGGTGAATTTGTAGGAAAATCTAAGAAAATAAACTTGGTATTAGTTCAACAATATATTTCAACCTACTAATGAACTAATGAAACATCCACTGGGAACCCAGAATTCTTTGTAAATATCCGATTTCTCTCACTACATTATTACTATTTATATTTCTATTGTCTTCATTAGTCTCAGCACCTGAAAGGTCAGGATGACATTTATTTATATCTTTTCATCCCCAAAGACCAACTTACTCCTTGACACATACACAGATACTTAACTTATTGATTAGACAAGAAATTAGTGTGTTTCCCCACCTAAGATCTTCAGTTAGAGTTCTTTGGCTGCAAGCAAACAAAATTGATTCTAGCTACAAGGAAAAGAAGGAAATTATTATAAAACACTGGACTGAAGTAGCTCAGAGAACCAAAGAAATAGCTAAAAAATCAGGTTCAAAATAGAAAGACCCTTACTATCTGAGGATCCAGATAGTAAATGTCACTGCCTAATTTCCCCAGGGAACTCTGCTGTCCAAAAGAGCAGTTACTGTAAAAAGGTGATTATTTGCATTTTAATTAATCAAAATTAGATAAAACTAAAAATCCAGTTATTAAGTTACTCTAGCTAGTTATACTGGCTAGTGTAACACTATCGAGCTACACTAGCCATGCTTCAGTGCTCAGTATTCTCATGTGGCTAGCAGTTATTAGACAGCATGGATGTATCTTATTTTCATGATTGCAGTGTTATCCATGATAACACTATGCTAGAATGAACCAGCCTCTTACAAGAATCACATCCATTTTTCCACTCTGGGTCATGCCACTAAAGATTAAAAACCTTGAGAGACTTTGGCTGAGCCTCTTGTATGTGTTTACCAGCATTGTACAGAGCACATCAGTGGAGAACAATGCTCGGACCACATATAATGCAGAGAATACAAATTCCCCAAAGGGAACTTCATTTCTAACATTAGAAGAAGCAGGAGCAGAAATTTGGGTGGAAGGAAAAATACAAATATTTATTACATATACCTATTCTTGCATGTTCATACATTCACTATAATTTTAACAAGAGAACGTAGATGCCATTGAGCATTGCTATTTATCTGTCAGTTAATTGAAACACAAGGCAACCTCTTTAAACTATCCATTCCCTCGACAAGCATCTGGGTTGGGGTATGCAAGGCTGCTTGAGGCTCTGTCAGAAATTCTGGCAGGTAGGGCAGAAACACAAAGAGCCCTGGAACCATTTGCCTGGTCTCTTTATGTCTGAACTGTACTTTCCTTTAAGCCCTGTCTGGTGATAAAGGGAATTAAATATTCTTATCAAGTTTGGGAAGGCTAGCACTGCTGGCTTCAAAGGGTCACTTTTGATTTTGCAGCAGCCTTCAGCTTCAACAAAAGGGGAAGGGAAAAAGAGGTTTTTGTCAGTACACAGCATTACAATACATTCATTTTCACAACACAAACTGCCTTAGTTAAATATCTCTAGCTTGATTTATGACAGCAGATCATAGCTCACAGTTCCTTGTGGTCTCACAGTAGCGTGCATGCAGGAAAACACATCCAAAACCTAAATTGGTTGCAGCATGAGTTTCACAGTCAACCTGCCAAGAAGTCAGCACTTCACTCTTTACCAAGGTTTGAACGAGAAAAAGTAGGCATCCAAGACATGAAAAATAAGAGTTTGAAATGGAGATTGGGCTGGTAATTAAAAGCCCTGGACTTTGGTTCCAGCCTCAGATTACCCTAGTGTAAAAGAAAAGAATTGGATTATGTGATCTTCAGGGTCTTTTTGGCTCCTAAAATTCTTTTTCCAATTGTGCTGTTACATAACCATACTGTCTGTCCTCTCATCCCACTAAATCATTCTCCCCCAGCATCTCCTGTTTGTTGAACTCAGCACTGGATCATTTTAGCATGACCCTTTTGGGTGCATTAATTTGCCTTCTGCTTGCTTTATTTTTCCCCCCTCTCTCCAACAAAGTAGCCAGGCCCTTAGTAGTTTCTTGCCTTTGGTATTTCCTTTTTTCCAGGGTTAACATCAGAAGCAGTTTGAAGTCAAGAGCTATTCTTTTATTTGTATAGACATAAACTCACTGAGAGGATTACTCTGGAAATCTCCAAAGAGAGGGGATCAAAGAAAATGAGTTTTAGAAAGATGCAAGAGAGAGGAAAGAACATTTTTCCTAAACTGGGAAAGGGAGATAGGAGTGGTTATTTGACAGCAAGTTTCCTACATATGCTTTCATACACCTTGAAGACAAGGGTGTGACTTGTCACAGCATATCTTAGGGGACTGGGCAGTCAGAAGCAGTTTTTTCCCAGACTTGGAATCACAACACCAGGTATGCCACTTATACCAGCAGAGGTTGGCTGTGACTGAAGTGAAGATTGAATGATGACAGAGGAAAGAGACAATGAGTATCAGTTATGATTTTAAGAAAAGCTGCAGCAGCAGAGTCTGCAGTGAGCTTACTAACCTTCCTATTATGTTTTCACAGGAAAAGAAGTGACCCATATCCTAGAATAGCTTAGATATAGAGGAAGAAGTAGATCTGATCAGAAGTACGTGGACTGTAGTGGACACTACACGGCACTCACAGACCTTCCCTTCAGTAATAAAGGCCAATTTTCCTTATTGCTTAGAAGCCTGCAGCCCTATAACCCTCAGTTGTTAGCCCTAACCAGGAATTTCCCTCAGCTAAATGTTATATTCACTTCTCAAGGGTAGCCTGCATATCTGCTCAAAGTGAGGGTGCTCTGGAAAACTCCAAAACCCTGCTCCAGTCTCTGAGATCCCAGTGGATTTACTGAATCTTTTGAATATATTACACAGCTCAATTCCCCTCTTGCCCAATCCTGCTTCCTTACCTTGTATACTGTACATGTTAATCCTGAGACCATCTCTAATATTTCTGCACGCAAATCTCAACCTTAGAATCTGTGTCTCAAGTGCCTGACCTCAGTATCTTATATGTAAGAAATCATTTCTCCCTCATTGGAAATCACTTAGTCCTTGATCTCTTCTTCTTTCAGGCTCTCTTATCCATTCAGTATTTACTGAAAAGCACAGGAATTGTGCTTCACTGGAAAGTGACAGGAATTGTGATAAGTCGCTAAATCCAAAACTAGACAAAAGACAGATATGTTTACTCCCCTCATGTGTATGCTAACAATTTTTGCATCCCTATGCTAAGTATGTCTGATCTAACTCACTTGAAAGGCTTTCCATAGTTTTCAGTCAGTTCATTGGGGACAGAAACCACATCATCATATCTGCATCAGTTCCAGAATCATAAGGAAAGATAGGTCAAAAAGCAAAGGGAATTAACTAGTGTTGTGTGATACCACTTAATCGACAAAGGAAAGTATGCTATAAGATTCACTTCTTCCTTTTATACATGGAGAAACTAAAGCGTAGACTAGTTTATGTAACTTGCCAGGACAAAAAAAAAAAAAAAAATTCAGGTTTGAGCTCCAGAAGTGCCTTAGTTTGCAATATGTGCTTTTTTCGTAATCAGCTCCTCTATACATTACACAAAAGGACATATAAGAGACCTTAGTAATTGTCTGATGAATGAGGGAATAAATGAGGCCATAAATGAATGGACAATTATCTATAGGTCACCAAGTCAGGAGCTAAATCTCTTAGTTTGTGATTTCTATGCTAGTTTTGGAGGCTTTTCTATTGAACAGAGGTTCACATTTCCTCATCATTTTGCAGCTATTATGATGTGCTCTTTGTGGATGTTATAGAGTGGAAATAATGACTACTCTATATTTGGCTCTATGAACTTTCAGCTCCAGGGGACAGGGTTAAAATTTACCATTATAAATCACTCCCAGACTTAATAGAATTGATGGAGATGTCTGCTTTCAGGGGACACCATAGCCAGAGGAAACCTTTCTTATGTAAGGAAACAAATAGTCCACTGCAGAGGATAACTTAAGGACAAAAATCAAAAGTCAAGGAAAATAAGACTCACATCTACTGGGCTGCAGAGAACCAGAGTAGGAAGCTCCTAAAAAGAAATCATGATTCTTCGCAGTCTCCCTACACTACACTCTCTCTTTATCCCACTCAAAGGTAAGACCGTTTTATAGAAGATTATTTAGCAAGGATTTGCTGCACAAGAGAATATGAGGTCCAAACTCCCTGGTCAAGTTTGCAGATGACTGATTTGTAACTCAGTCCTTAAATGGGTTTCACTACCAGTCTCCTTCTTCATGGCCTCTATGGCCCAGATATGGCACAGAGAGAAAATAGGCATAATTTCTTACATCTCAGAAAAAACCGTTTTGGGGCCAGATCTCCAAAAATATAGTTGATTACAGAATAAGATAGTTTTGCAGCCAAGCCCCATTGGACATTATACAGTACATTTTACTTTCTAACATTTTGATTATCTTGTATCTATTTTTATTATTCTGATTTTGCTTCATTACATCATGGTCATGGCTGCCTTTGTCTATTACGATATCCCAAAGACCCATAAAGAGTCTCTTTCTTATTATATGTGACCCAAAGATAAATCCACTTAAAAATGAGCTCTAACAAGGAATACTTATCCCGACAAATAGCTATCTCTTCTTGTTACCAAGAAAGAATCGAGCAAATCTAAATGGTCTGTTAAAATGGGAGGTTTCTGATTGTCTGCTCTGGAGAACTACTCAAGGTACATTTTGGAAATGTGCCTTCATTATGGAAAGTGGCAGCTAGCCTTGCTGATGAAAATTCTTTAGCTTTCACGTCTATACTCCACTAGTTCACTGCACTCTGCTTCCAATGTTCCCTACAAGAAGTTAGCAAATCTAAAGTGTGTGATAACTTATTCTATCACTGTTTTGCTGGTCATCTTTAAGAAACACATAGATAGGATACTTTAGTTAAGAAAGACAAATGGTAAATTATTTCCATTCTTTAATTTTCTTAATATGAAAGTGGGAGAAAGAAAAGGACGATTAGACAGGAAAATCAAAACTGACTGCCGACAGGGTTAGGTATTGTACTTATTGTTTCTCTCATCCTCATGGCAACTATTAACTCCATTTTACAAATAAGATTTATGAGATTCCAAAAGTTCTGAGGATCAAATGAGACTATCCAAGGATGTGCATTGTAGGCTACAAAGCACATCACATATGAAAAGTCCTATTCTTTTATTTTAGGTATGATTAAAAAATCTATTAACAGCAATTAATGGTATATTATATTTATAGTTTTCTGATTTCTATCAATTTTAATACCAGTAGCCAGAGGACATAACTTACACTCTTATTTAGTTAATCCATATTCAATTTGTCTTAGAACTTAATAAGAATCAATCATATTATTTAGTTACCTTCAACTATAACAAATATAAAATACTTATTTAACCTTATTTAGTTACTGATCTTCAAATTATAAAACACAAAATGATCATAAAGTAACTCATATATTCCAAAATATTAATATAGGTCTATCTTTATTCTAAGTTGAAATTATTTTGCTAATTCCCACTATATATTGATTGTAAGTCAATTTTCCCTAGTAGCTGCATTCATTAAGAAACAAATTACTATTGCAAGCTAGAGACAAGCATTGGTAGGCAGTAGAAAAATGCACGACTCTGACTATCTAGTCAGTGGTTTACTGAAGTGGAAGACGGAACAAACTCTAATGATGAGGCTGAGTATTTCTACTGAGAGCACTTTACTGTCAGAAAGAACCCAATGTCATGTTCCCTCGGAACTGCCTCCTTCATGCTCTCCCCATCACTCCCCTAGTCTGCCTTCTGTCTCACTTGCTGGACCACTGTAATGTGTCTTAATGCGGCTTCCTAACTTCAAGCATATCCTTTCCAAACATGACCACGTTTGTTTCAATTAATTTTAAAAACATGAAGGTAACCATGTCATTTTCTTTTTCATAAGAATTTAATGGCCCCAAAGTATTTAATTGCAAAGGACCAGAACCTGCCAACTCAGCCTAGCACAGTCTGGGTAAATAGTTGTGAAAGTAATTCCACTCCTGTCGTACTTTACTCTCTTATTTCTTCCAAGGCATAGCTGATATTTCAAGCACACTAGACTGAGTTCTAGTTTCAAACTCAGCTTGGCCTCTCCTACTTGATACTTCTTCTGTGGTAATCCCTCTCCTTGAATTGCCTAACTGTCACTCCCTAATTCATCCAATCATTCCAGGTAGAGATCTGCCTCTTTCAAATTCATGTTCAAATTCTACCTCTAATTTGTACAAACCTCAAGAATGACTAAATGTTGCCTTTCTCACTACTACTATGAGTGGGAACTCAGATTTCAAATTAAACTTAATTACAGGAAATATTTATTATAAATGGGAATTTGCAAATGGAAACTAATATTAATCACATTTTATCTTCAAAACATTTCTGTAAAATGTATATTTTAATTCCTATTTTATATAAGAGAAAATTAAGACTTTATTATATAAAGCCAAATAACATTTTCTAAAATATTCAGAAACTTCTTCTGCAAACAGTAATTTCCACAATTTGTTGACATTTATAAACAAGGGTAAATGAATAAATGCTCACATATGCAGTTGATTTTTAAAGAAAAAAAATCTAAGTTTTTAGTCTCTTCACAAGAATTGTCACTTACATGAAATCCAATACATCACTGAATGAGTATATAAGTTATTTGAAATATAACATAATTCCAGATGCCTCATTAAATGCCTTGATAGCACCTTAAAACTATTCTATGCCCTGGCACCTCAGAATTGCTAATGAATCATAGATCAGAAGGACAGACAAAATTAAGCCATTTGTCAGTAATGAAGAGTGAAATATCAGGGAAGTAGGTTCAAAAACTCAGCTTCACAAGTACCAGATGATGAAAGTTTAAATCCAGTTCATGTGAAATACAAAGGCATGGGGTTTCAGCTAAGAGTACATTCAATGCTATTAAGAACTGAGACATATCCATGAACAAACATGAAATCATGGGCTTTGGGGAAGAGGCACAAAATACAGGACAAAATAGCTCCCATATACTCTGCTCCAGTTAGCATGTATCTATAACAGGTATGAGTTTAACCTTGATAAAATGTATGGCAAAACCAACCAATATAATATTGTAAAATAATTTGCCTCCAATAAAAAATAAATTAATTACTTAAAAAAAATATGGTACATTCTAATAATGGTGAAGAGGATGATGAAGGGTTTGAAAATCAAGTATTATGGGGAATTATTAAAGGAATTGATGATTATAGCTTAGTCTGGGGGCTGGGGAAGATTCAAGGAACTCCATCACTGAAGCACAGAATAATAATCAATAAATGAAAGTTACAGATGGTAATTTTAACAATCTGAATAGAGAAACCCGTTCAATTAGAACTCAAAAAAGCAGACTATGCTTACCTTTGGCTCCAAGTTAAGTACAGTTCAGTCACTCAGTTGTGTCCGACTCTTTGCGACCCCATGAATCATAGCACACCAGGCCTCCCTGTCCATCACCAACTCCCAGAGTTCACTCAAACTCATGTCCATCGAGTCGGTGATGCCATCCAGCCATCTCATTCTCTGTCGTCCCCGTCCCCTTCTCCTCCCGCCCCCAAACCCCCCAGCATCAGAGTATTTACCAGTGAGTCAACTCATCGCATGAGGTGGCCAAAGTATTGGAGTTTCAGCATCAGTCCTTCCAAAAAACACCCAGGATTGATCTCCTTTAGAATTGCCTGGTTGGATCTCCTTGCAGTCCAAGGGATTCTCAAGAGTCTTCTCCAGCACCACAGTTCAAAAGCATCAATTCTTCGGCAATCAGCTTTCTTCACAGTCCAACTCTCACATCCATACATGACCATGGGAAAAACTATAGCCTTGACTAGACGAACCTTGGTTGGCAAAGTAATGTCTCTGCTTTTTAATATACTATCTAGGTTGGTCATAACTTTCCTTCCAAGGGGTAAGCGTCTTTTAATTTCATGGCTGCAATCAGCATCCGCAGTGATTTTGGAGCCCCCCCCCAAAAAATAAAGTCTGACGATGTTTCCCCATCTATTTCCCATGAAGTGATGGGGCCAGATGCCATGGTCTTTGTATTCTGAATGTTGAGCTTCAAGCCAACCTTTTCACTCTCCTCTTTCACTTTCATCAAGAGGCTTTTGAGTTCCTCTTCATTTTCTGCCATAAGGGTGGTGTCATCTGCATATCTGAGGTTATTGACATTTCTCCTGGCAATCTTGATTCCAGCCTGTGCTTCTTCCAGCCCAGCGTTCCTCATGATGTACTCTGCATATAAGTTAAATAAGCAGGGTGACAATATACAGCCTTGATGTACTCCTTTTCCTGTTTGAAACGAGTCTGTTCCATGTCCAGTTCTAACTGTTGCTTCCTGACCTGTATACAGGTTTCTCAAGAGGCAGGTCAGTTGGCCTGGTATTCCCGTCTCTTTCGGAATGTTCCACAGTTTCTTGTGATCCACACAGTCAAAGGCTTCGGCATAGTCAATGAAGCAGAAATAGATGTTTTTCTGGAACTCTCTTGTTTTCTCCTTGACCAGCGGATGTTGACAAAATTTGATCTCTTGGTGCCTCTGCCTTTTCTAAAACCTGCTTGAACACCTGGAAGTTCATGGTTCACACATTGTTGAAGCCTGGCTTGGAGAATTTTGAGCATGACTTTACTAGTGTGTGAGATGAGTGCAATTGTGCGGTAGTCTGAGCATTCTTTGGCCTTGCCTTTCTTTGGGATTGGAATGAAGACTGACCTTTTGCAGTCCTGTGGCCACTGCTGAGTTTTCCAAATTTGCTGGCATATTGAGTGGCACTTTCACAGCATCATCTTTCAGGGTTTGAAATAGCTCAACTGGAATTCCATCACCTCCACTAGCTTTGTTCATAGTGATGCTTTCTAAGGCCCACTTGACTTATATTCCAAGATGTCTGGCTCTAGGTTAGTGATCACGCCATCGTGATTATCTTTTTCACGAAGATCTTTTCTGTATAGTTCTTCTGTGTATTCTTGCCTCCTCTTCTTAATATCTTCTGCTTCTGTTAGGTCCATACCATTTCTGTCCTTTATCAAGCCCATCTTTACATGAAATGTTCCCTTGGTATCTCTAATTTTCTTGAAGAGATCTCTTGTTTTTCCTATTCTGTTGTTTTCCTCTATTTCTTTGCACTTATCACTGAAGAAGGCTTTCTTATCTCTCCTTGCTATTCTTTGGAACTCTGCATTCAGATGCTTATATCTTTCTTTTCTCCTTTGCTTTTTGCTTCTCTTCTTTTCAAAGCTATTTGTAAGGCCTCCTCAGACAGCCATTTTGCTTTTTTGCATTTCTTTTACATGGGGATGGTCTTGGTCCCTGTCTCCTGTACAATGTCACGAACCTCCGTCCATTGTTCATCAGGCACTCTATGTATCAGATCTAGTCCCTTAAATCTATTTCTCACTTCCACTGTATAATCATAAGGGATTTGATTTAGGTCATATCTGAATGTTCTAGTGGTTTTCCCTACTTTCTTCAATTTGAGTCTGAATTTGGCAATAAGGGGTTCATGATCTGAGCCACAGTCAGCTCCTGGTCTTGTTTTTGCTAACTGTATAGAGCTTCTCCATCTTTGGCTGCAAAGAATATAATCAATCTGATTTCAGTGTTGACCATCTGGTGATGTCCATGTGTAGAGTCTTCTCTTGTGTTGTTGGAAGAGGGTGTTTGCTATGACCAGTGCCTTCTCTTGGCAAAACTCTATTAACCTTTGCCCTGCTTCATTTCGTGCTCCAAGGCCAAATTTGCCTGTTATTCCAGGTGTTTCTTGACTTCCTACTTTTGCATTCCATTCCGATATCCCTTTTTCCTGACTCTTTCCCATTGCTTAAAATGATGCTACTTAAAATGAGGTCTTCATGAACTAAGAGCTTACACTAAACTGAGAGTTTCATGACGCTTCTTGCAGAAAGTCTTGCTACATACAAAACAGCTGAATTAACTGGTGTGCTTAGTGACCTAGTACATTTACATCCTGGTGAAGCTCTCAATCTTATAGATGAAAAGATCACACTTCATCTTATTCTAAGGCTCTGTACTCCTTCTACTCTCTACCCACAACCACGAGATGTAATCCTCAAAGCCATGTTGCCCAACTCTTATAAGCAAAATTGTTATTACACCCAGGATATCATGGACATTTCTAATATTAAATATTCTATCCCCTTTTCCTCAAATTGTAATCTTGAAGTGTTAGAAGATGCATATTCATTTTTTTTCTCAAAAATATGATATAAATGAACTATCCTTTTGCCTTCTCACTAAAAAATATTAGAAAATCATGATTATAACACTACATGGATTTTTTTTTCATTTTATCAGTGATGAAAACCTTGTCAAAAAATAAGATAAAAGTCTAAGCATGTCAACCAAAGTCATCAGCAGCGGGACAGTGTCCATTGTTAGTGCACTGTGGTACATTTTTATTCCCCTGAAATTCTGATGTACAGGTAGCTCTGTGCTCCATCCTTGAATTTAGTAGCCCTGTTAAAAAAATAAATTTAATGTACACCTTTAATCTATTAAGATTGAGGCTGTCATCTGTACAGCTTGACTACTTATCTCTGCCATGGTGGTTGGCCAGACTGGAGGGATATACAGCAACTGTTGTACAGCCCTCCCACTAATATCCTCTGATCACTCCTGAGAACTTGAATAAAAGGTGTCAGAATCCATTATCACTATCAGGACAACAACATCTCAATTCCAGAAACATGGTCCTTTCTTATATCTAAACTTATGTACATGCAAAAGTTGCTCAGTTGAGTCCAGCTCTTTGCAACCCCATGTATTATAGCCCTCCAGGTTCCTCTGTTCATGGAATTCTTCAGGCAAGAATACTGGTGTGGGTAGCTGTTCCTTTCTCCAGAGGCTCTTCCCAACCCAGGGATCAAACTCAGGTCTCCCACATTGCAGACAGATTCTTTACCATCTGACCCACTAGGGAAGCCCAAGAATACTGGAGTGGGTAGCCTATCCCTTCTCCAGGGGATCTTCCTGACCCAAGAATTGAACCGGGGTCTCTTGCATTGCAGGCGGATTCTTTATCAGCTGCGCTATTGGGGAAGCCCAAACTTATGCACAGACTCTCAGTTCAGTTAAGTTCAGTTGCTCAGTCGTGTCTGACTCTTTGTGACCCCATGAATCACAGCATGCCAGGCCTCCCTGTCCATCACCAACTCCCGGAGTTCACACAAACTCATGTCCACAGACTCTACGGGGGAAAAAAGTATTTCAGGCTTGGGAAAGGAGTACGAGACTGTATATTGTCACCCTGCTTATTTAAATTATGTGCAGAGAACATCATGCTAAATGTCAGGGTGGCTGAATCACAAGATGGAATCAAGATTGCTGGGAGAAATATCAACAACCTCAGATATGCAGATAATATCACTCTAATGGCAAAAACTGAAGAAGAACTAAAGAGCCTTCCTTTAACATGTTAAGTCAGAATACCTATTGTATATTTAGGCTAACTATCAGTAAGGAAGAGTTTATTAAAAGTTCAATTGGGGGTGCTAGGTAATGCAAGTAAGAGCATGGAATGTGAACACATATAAAACTTCATATTAAGTTTCCTTGGAAAATAAAGATTGTTACAGAAAAAAGAGACAAACAATAAACAGAATATATAAATCTATATTAATTCATTACAATACTACAAATATTTATTAGTTACCAACCACTAGACCATTCAGATATGACCTAAATCAAATCCCTTATGATTATACAGTGGAAGTGAGAAATAGATTTAAGGGACTAGATCTGATTGATAGAGTGCCTGATGAACTCTGGACGGAGGTTCGTGACATTGTACAGGAGACAGGGACCAAGACCATCCCCATGGAAAAGAAATGCAGAAGAGCGAAATGGCTGTCTGAGGAGGCCTTACAAATAGCTGTGAAAAGAAGAGAGGCGAAAAACAAAGGAGAAAAGGAAAGATATAAGCATCTGAATGCAGAGTTCCAAAGAATAGCAAGGAGAGATAAGAAAGACTTCCTCAGTGATCAATGCAAAGAAATAGAGGAAAACAACAGAATAGGAAAAACAAGAGATCTCTTCAAGAAAATTAGAGAGTCCAAGGGAACATTTCATGCCAAGATGGGCTCGATAAAGGACATAAATGGTATGGACCTAACAGAAGCAGAAGATATTAAGAAGAGGTGGCAGGAATACACAGAAGAACTGTACAAAAAAGATCTTCACGACCAAGATAGTCACGATAATGTGATCACTGACCTAGAGCCAGACATCTTGGAATGTGAAGTCAAGTGGGCCTTAGAAAGCATCACTACTAACAAAGCTAGTAGAGGTGATGGAATTCCAGTTGAGCTATTTCAAGTCTTGAAAGATGATGCTGTGAAAGTGTTGCACTCAATATGCCAGCAGATTTGGAAAACTCAGCAGTGGCCACAGGACTGGAAGAGGTCAGTCTTCATCCCAATCCCAAAGAAAGGAAAATGCCAAAGAATGCTCAAACTACCGCACAATTGCACTCATCTCACACGCTAGTAAAGTCATGCTCAAAATTCTCCAAGCCAGGCTTCAGCAGTATGTAAACCGTGAACTCCCAGATGTTCAAGCAGGTTTTAGAAAAGGCAGAGGCACCAGAGATGAAATTGCCAACATCCGCTGGATCATGGAGAAAGCAAGAGAGTTCCAGAAAAACATCTATTTCTGCTTCATTGACTATGCCAAAGCCTTTGACTGTGTGGATCACAATAAACTGTGGAACATTCTGAAAGAGATGGGAATCCCAGACCACCTGACCTGCCTCTTGAGAAACCTGTATGCAGGTCAGGAAGCAACTGTTAGAACTGTACATGGAACAACAGACTGGTTCCAAATAGGAAAAGGTGTACGTCAAGGTTGTATATTGTCACCTTGCTTATTTAACTTATATGCAGAGTACATCATGAGGAACGCTGGGCTGGAAGAAGCACAAGCAGGAATCAAGATTGCTGGGAGAAATATCAATAACCTCAGATATGCAGATGACACTACCCTTATGGCAGAAAGTGAAGAGGAACTCAAAAGCCTCTTGATGAAAGTGAAAGAGGAGAGTGAAAAGGTTGGCTTGAAGCTCAACATTCAGAAAACAAAGATCATGGCATCTGGTCCCATCACTTCATGGGAAATAGATGGAAAAACAGTGGAGACAGTGTCAGACTTTGTTTTTTTTGGGCTCCAAAATCACTGCAGATGCTGATTGCAGCCATGAAATTAAAAGACGCTTGCTCCTTGGAAGGAAAGTTATGACCAACCTTGATAGTATATTAAAAAGCAGAGACATTACTTTGCCAACCAAGGTCCGTCTAGTCAAGGCAATGGTTTTTCTCGTGGTCATGTATGGATGTGAGAGTTGGACTGTGAAGAAGGCTGATCGCCGAAGAATCGATGCTTTTGAACTGTGGTGTTGGAGAAGACTCTTGAGAGTCCCTTGGACTGCACGGAGATCCAACCAGTCCATTCTAAAGGAGATCAATCCTAGATGTTCTTTGGAGGGACTGATGCTAAAGCTGAAACTGCAATACTTTGGCCACCTCATGCGACAAGTTGACTCACTGGAAAAGACTCTAATGCTGGGAAAGGTTGAGGGCAGGAGGAGAAGGGGACGACGGAGAATGAGATGGCTGGATGGCGTCACCGATTCTGTGGACATGAGTTTGAGTGTACTCCGGGAGTTGGTGATGGACAGGGAGGCCTGGCGTGCTGTGATTCATGGGGTCGCGGAGAGTCAGACACGACTGAGAGACTGAACTGAACTGAACTGAACTGAACTGATGATGGTTCAAGTATTTGACAAGGCAGCCAGAAACAGTAATGTTACAAACACAAACTCTACCTTCAAGTGTAATAGGGAAGCAAATGTACATATTAGTGATTACGTGGCAAGATGAGAAGGGCAATAAAAAAAATAAGTACAAGAAATAGAACTACAGAAAAATCAGTGTTTGATTCTAATTTGGAAATTCAAGGAAAATCTTTAAAGGAGATGATGCCAGGTTATGACTTTGATGAACGATTGGGCTTTCTCAGGTTGATGAATAATGGAGAGGAAAGAAAAAATTCCAGGTAGAGAAGACAGGTATGTAGAGGAACAAAAGTATGAAATCACATGGAAGCTTCAGGGAATTAAAAGTAAATTTATATATTCTGAACAGAGTGCATGTGGTCAAAAAAAAAAAAAAAAACAGGAGAGATGAATAAGACAGAAGACTAGAGAGATCGCAGGGGTCACAATACAAGTGGTCTAACATACAAAGTTGGTAAACTTTTGCCTTTTGTGTTTAGGTAATCAGATGCCACAAGAAGGTTTTAAGTAGTGAAGCAATATAGTCCAGTTTGTATGTTAAAAAGGTGATTTTTAAACACAATATAGAGAATGAACTGGAGTGAAGTGTGAAAAAGGGAAATGTGTATGTATTCAATAAGCTTTTACAATATACACCTAAAGTTTTTACTCCTACTATGACACTTATGATGTCAAGCAATTGGGTAGTCCATGAGGGACCATACCAGGTTAAAGAGTAGAAATTCTGCCTCCCCAATATCATCCTGCGAGACAAAATTCAAAGTCCCTTCCCCCTTTCTTTGCTGTATCTTCCATTAAACCTAGTTCTATTTCCATTCCTCTAAAGCAAGATCAAAGTTATAATCTAGCTAACTGTCATTTCTAGGCACGTGAAGCCGGATAAACCCAACTAGACACACCCAGAACTTTGGCATAAATCAGCTAAGCACATGGAAAGCATAGAGAAGTGATTTTGGGAAAAGCAATGGATAAAGGAAAGTGAAAGTGAAAGTTACTCAGTGTGTCAGACTCTTTGTGACCCCATTGACTGTACAGTCCATGGAATTCTCCAGGCTGAGTACTGGAGAGGGTAGCCTTTTCCTTCTCCAGGGGATCTTCCCAACTCATGGATTGGATCCAGGTCTCCCTCACTGCAGGTGGATTCTTTACCAGCTGAACTACCAGGGAAGCCCAAGAATACTGGAGTAGGTAGGCTATCACTTCTCCAGTGGATCTTCCCAACCCAGGGATCGAACCGGGATCTCCTGCATTGCAGGCGGATTCTTTACCTACTGAGCTATCAGGGAAGCCCATGAATGAAGGAAGGAAGCTGCTTATTTTGTGAGTAAGAATGAAGAGCAAGAGGACATTGTGAATCCTTCACAGGCAAAGACATTTGCAACCATAGTTCCATCCATAATGTGTGGCACATAGCAGTGTTTCAGTTAATGTTGACAGAAAGAAACAATTTTAAAAATAAGAATGAGGAAGTGGGAAGGAAGGTAGGAAAGAAACAAGAAGAGCAGGAAGAAGGGGAAGGGAAGAAAGAGGGAAGGAAATCAAACAAGAGGAAAATTTCATTGTGTGGGGATTCTAGCAAAATTAAATTAACTAAACTCATAAGGGAACAAATTTAGACAACTAAAAGATCTGAAGAGCCACCATTTTACATATAAAATCATGATTAAAATAAAATTATTTTTCTTAAATTGAAGGTTTCAATGATGAACATAGATGTTGACAGCTTCGCCCTCAAGGGAAATTCAGGAAGCCAGGAATTGCTCACTCAGCTGTGACACCACTGACAAAGATCTAAAAAGAACAGAACATTTGGTGAAGGAAAAAAAAAAAATCACTGAATTCATGAATGCTTTGATGTGATCAACAGCACTTTCTGATATGCAGAGAGCACGTGTCAAAGAGACAGACAGGATCAGCTCTCAAGAGGCTGAAGAAATCAGCTCAGGAAACTTCCAGCCACTTCACCTTGGCCAGACTTGGCTGATTATTAGAGATCCCTGAAGGATAACTGCATTAAAGTTGATAGAAGCATAATGTGTACTATATGTATGTTAAGGAAAATATCAAATGAATCACTTTATTTCAGGTTGCTGCATTAGCAGCAAGAAGACTTCTTCAGCAGCATGAAGTTGGTAAGATTGTAGTTTCATTTGTATTTCTAATGAGCTTGGGGCCTTTGGAAAGATAGTTAAAAGCATTTGAGTAAATGTCCGTAAATCTTATTGTCATTTTAAAATTCAGTGCAGTGGGAAATCTGAGTTGTACAACATGTCAACTTGAGAGGAGCTAAATTTACTGCTCTCAAGTCAGCCAGTACTGTTCTTTTATAAGCCTACAAGTCTATTGTATCAAGCTCATTAACCTGTAGACAGTTTTAAAGCCTTCTACAAAAAAACTCATTTACAACACTGAATGGGTTAGGTACTGAATGCCCTGATTCTGTATGTTGTCAGCTCGTTGTCTGAAAACTCACTTTAGAAAGGATACTGTTGTATGCAGTCCTTGCTAAAAATAAATTTGAAGCAGGCGATTTTTATTTCTTTTATGTTCCAATCCAATTTAACATGGGAAGTAATTTACTGTAGTGTTTAAGAGCATAAGCTTCCCAGTTAGATGTTTGAATCCCACTTTTGCCACTCACTAAGCTGAACAATTTTGATCAAGTTATTAAGCATATCTGTATCTTCATTCTCTCAACAGGAAAATGGAAACAGTAAGACTACCTATATAACTTAGAACATCATTCAGTTAAGTTCAGTTGCTCAGTTGTGTCTGACTCTGCGATCCCATGGACTGCAGCACGCCAGGCTTACCTGTCCATTATCAACTCCTGGACGTTGCTCAAACTCACATCCATTGAGTCGGTGATGCCATCCAACCATCTCATCCTCTGTTGGCACCTTCCTCTCCTGCTTTCAATCTTTCCCAGTATCAGGGTCTTTTCCAATAAGTCAGTTCTTCATATCAGGTGGCCAAAAGATTGGAGTTTCAGCTTCAGCATCAGTTCTTCCAATGAACACCCAGGACTGATTTTCTTTAGGATTGACTAGTTGGATTTCCTTACAGTCCAGGGAAAGAGTCTTCTCCAACACCACAGTTCAAAAGCATCAATTCTTTGGTGCTCAGCTTTCTTTATGGTCCAGCTCTCACATCCATACGTGAGTACTGGAAACACCATTAGCTTTGACTGTGAAGACCTTTGCCAGTAAAGTAGTGTCTCTGCTTTTTAATATGCTGTCTAGGTTGGTCATAACTTTTCTTTCAAGGAGCAAGCATCTTTTAATTTCATGACTGCAATCAACATCTGTCAAAGCATTATTGGGAACATTAAATGAGTTAGCCCTTGGAAGGTTATTATTGTACCTGATATTTCTTAGAGCATGGTGCATAGTATACCTGGCACAAAATAAATACCATCAAAATATCTGGTATAGTAATAATGTGTGTGTGTGCTTAGTCACTCAGTCGTGTTCAACTCTTTGCGACCCCACGGACTGTAACCTGCCAGGCTCCCCTGTCCATGGAATTTTCCTGGCAAGCATACTGGAGTGGGTTGCCATTTGAGTAAACGGCAACCACCTACTCTGGTTGAATCTTCCCATTCCAGGGATCGAACCCACATCTCTTGCATCTCCTGAATTGGCAGGCAGATACTTTACCATCGTACTACCTGGGAAACCCCATAATAATATTTATTAATATTGTATGAATACTCTATCTTTTTGGCCAGTCTTTAGCTGCTAATGTCCCTATATTCCCATCCCATAAATTTTCTGTTTGCTTAAAATTTTTCTTTACTCCATACTAATTTATCTGCCATTAAAAAAAAAGAAACTATTTCAATGCACTTCACATAGATACATATAAATTTCTCTGTCTCTCTTCGTGAACCTGAACACTCACTGACACACAGGTATATACAGACATAAAACAACTTCTCAGGAAACAATATTTACCTTTAATTCATACTATGAATCTTATGGTCTAATCTGAAAAGAAATGCTAGTTATTTCCCATTAAATTGATTTTATAACCAAAAATAAGTAATGGTCCATGATTTGAAAAAAATTTTCTAAAAGAAGGGGAAAGGTCCATCTAGTCAAGGCTATGGTTTTTCCTGTGGTCATGTATGGATGTGAGAGTTGGACTGTGAAGAAAGCTGATTGCCGAAGCATTGATGCTTTTGAACTGTGGTGTTGGAGAAGACTCTTGAGAGTCCCTTGGACTGCAAGGAGATCCAACCAGTCCATTCTGGGGGAGATCGATCCTGGGTGTTCATTGGAAGGACTGATGCTAAAGCTGAAACTGCAATACTTTGGCCACCTCATGCGACGAGTTGACTCACTGGAAAAGACTCTGATGCTGGGAAAGGTTGGGGGCAGGAGGAGAAGGGGACGACCGAGAATGAGATCGCTGGATGGCATCACCAACTCTGTGGACATGAGTTTGAGTGAACTCCGGGAGTTGGTGATGGACAGGGAGGCCTGGCGTGCTGTGATTCATGGGGTCGCGGAGAGTCGGACACGACTGAGCGACTGAACTGAACTGACTGAATCAGATAAACTGCTATATTACTAAATAATGATGTTAAGTAATGAGTTAGCCCTAGAACGACAGGTTTGCCTATTATTAGAGCCCTAAAATGACTTAATCTAAAAAAAAAATGTATGGGAACAATAGATAGGCAGGATCAATTTTTCACTGGAACATATACTTCCACACCATAAATCCATGTTAAATGTGATCCATTCCTAAGTCTGATAAGTTCTTCCATTAACAACTGTCTCTGTAATATCTTCGTGATTCAGAACTGGGCATTAAAATAAAGGATACATGTCTAAGACTATTTCACTAATAATCTAAAACAAACAAATAATTTGTGTGGTTTGTCTCAGAAAAGGCAGACCAGAAATCATCCACTTAAGAAAGAACTGATAATGCCAGAAAAGATTCCATTAATAGTATTGTGACTAAAAGCTGATGGATTCTTACTGGTGTAGCTTTCTGAATATTCTGCTAGAACAATACAATATAATACTGCCTCTCCTGGAAAAATGAGACAATTGCTTGGTTGATTCTATTTAGAAAATAAACATAAATAACTTGCTCCCATGGCAGTCTAAAATAATTAATTTTGTCATCAGTATATGCTTGAAACCTTGTGCATGAAATCAATCTCTGGGAGCCTAGGGAAGTCGATGAACCTCTTCTTTAAAAAAATTTTTTCAATGCACAATATCAAACACTGGGAATAAAAAGTAGGATGATCATATTATAGTAATAATCAATTTATAAGGCCCCTGACAGTCCTAGAACCCAAGTTAAGATCTATATGACCATGAAAAAATATATACATAGACTGAGAGAGGGTTCTTTACTTATCCAATTCAACCACTCCATTGACGAGGTAAATAAAACAACTTACATTCTGATAAATTAGATGTGATCTATTACAATTTAATCCAAGTTGTGTTTTTTTTTTATTATCCATTTTTCTGATATTAGGGTAATATGGTAAGATATGAAGACAAAACACATTCCTACAGAATGAATTCCACTAGTAGCACTACAAAACTAATCATGTTATTTGTGTAAATTTATTTCATAAAATGTCAGTACAAAATAGTCTTTAAACATGTATGCTTAGACATTCTAGGTTGGAGAAACAGAAAATTTCTGTATGCATTGCGCAGGTTGCCAAACTCCATGATCACCTTTGTTTGGAATGATAGCCTATGTATTTCTTCATCTGGATGTTGTTAAAATGATGAGCATCTAAAACTGAAGAATCATACATACCACCATTTTGTCACTATTTTGATATTTCATCTTTGGAAGACTGCTGTCAATGAGTTTCCTCCATTCTGCTTTATTGTAATTGACCAAATATATATTTCCATGTAAGCAATCTAAAGAATTGGCTTTCTCAGACTCAATTCATGATTCCTGGGAGAGCTGTGGAAGAAAAGAGAACCTCTGAAAATAACATTTGTTGACTGATACAAGATGATGGAGTAGAAGGACATAAGCTCAATTACTCTCACGAAAACACCACAAACTGCTGAACAAACACTGAAAAAAAAGACTGGAACCTAAAAAAAAGATATTCTACAATCAAAGCCAAAGAAGAAGCCAAAACAAAACTGTGGGAGAGGTGCAAGTGCAACTCAAATCTCATGCTTGCTAGGCGGGTAACTTACAAACTCCAAATAAATCACAAAAGTTCTCCCACAGGAGTGAGAGTTCTGAGCCCCAGCTCAGCACCACAGTCTGGGGGTCTAGCATTGAAATGAGGTGCATCCTGATTATTGACTTTGAAGGCCAGGAGGGCTTGATCATAGGAACTCCACAGGACTGAGGGAAGCAGAAGCTTTCCTCTTTGGAGGGCACACACAGGGTCTCCTATGCACTGCATCTCAAAGAAAAAGCAGAGACTTCATAGGAGGCTGGGAAAGACCTACTTGCTGGTCTTCGAGGGGCTCCTGGGGAGGTGAGGGTGTGGCTTTGGCTTTCTGTGGGGACAGAGACAGTGGTGGCAGTGGTTCTGGGGAGTACTCATTAGAATGAGACCTCTTGGAGGCTGCCATGTTCTCACCAAGACCTGGCTCTACCCAATAGATTAGAGGCCCCTGGGTTTATGCCAGGCCAATGAACCAACAGAGTGGGAACACAGTGCCAAGCATTAGCAGACAGGCTGCCTAAAATTTTTCTGATCTCACAGCTGCCTGTTAAACACACCTCTTGACATGGTCCTGACTACGAGACGAACAAGACTCAATTTCACCTATCAATGAGCAGGAACTAGTCCTTCCCACAAGGAAGCTTGCATAAGCTTCTTAGTCCAGCCTCATCCACCAGGGGGCAGACACCATAAGCATGAGGAACTACAACCCTTCAGCTTGAGGAAGGCAAACAGCAATCACATAAAACTAGACAAAATGAGAAGACAGAGTAATGTGTTCCAGGTGAAGGAACAAGATAAAACTCCAAAAGAACAACTAAGTGATGTGGTGATAGGAAATCTACCCAAAAAATAATTCAGGGTAAATGAATAGTTCAGTTCAGTTCAGTCACTCAGTCGTGTCCAACTCTCTGCGACCCCATAAGTCACAGCACGCCAGGCCTCCCTGTCCATCACCATCTCCCGGAGTTCACTCAAACTCATGTCCATTGCGTCGGTGATGCCATCCAGCCATCTCATTCTCTGTCGTCCCCTTCTCCTCCCCCCCGCCAATACTTCCCAGCATTAGAGTCTTTTCCAGTGAGTCATCTCGTCGCATGAGGTGGCCAAAGTATTGCAGTTTCAGCTTTAGCATCAGTCCTTCCAATGAACACCCAGGATTGATCTCCCATAGAATGGACTGGTTGGATCTCCTTGCAGTCCAAGGGACTCTCAAGAGTCTTCTCCAACACCACAGTTCAAAAGCATCAATTCTTCGGTGATCAGCTTTCTTCACAGTCCAACTCTCACATCCATACATGACCACTGGAAAAACCATAGCCTTGACTAGATGGACCTTGGTTGGCAAAGTAATGTCTCTGCTTTTTAATATACTATCTAGGTTGGTCATAACTTTCCTTCCAAGGAGTAAGCGTCTTTTAATTTCATGGCTGCAATCAGCATCCACAGTGATTTTGGAGCCCAAAAAAATAAAGTCTGACACTGTTTCCACTGTTTTTCCATCTATTTCCCATGAAGTGATGGGACCAGATGCCATGATCTTTGTTTTCTGAATGTTGAGCTTCAAGCCAACTTTTTCACTCTCCTCTTTCACTTTCATCAAGAGGCTTTTGAGTTCCTCTTCACTTTCTGCCATAAGGGTGGTGTCATCTGCATATCTGAGGTTATTGATATTTCTCCCAGCAATCTTGATTCCAGCTTGTGTTTCTTCCAGCCCAGCGTTCCTCATGATGTACTCTGCATATAAGTTAAATAAGCAAGGTGACAATATACAGCCTTGACGTACTTCTTTTCCTATTTGGAACCAGTCTGTTGTTCCATGTCCAGTTCTAACTGTTGCTTCCTGACCTGCATACAGGTTTCTCAAGAGGCAGGTCAGGTGGTCTGGGATTCCCATCTCTTTCAGAATGTTCCACAGTTTATTGTGATAGACACAGTCAAAGGCTTTGGCATAGTCAATGAAGCAGAAATAGATGTTTTTCTGGAACTCTCCTGCTTTCTCCATGATCCAGCGGATGTTGGCAATTTGATCTGTGGTTCCTCTGCCTTTTCTAAAACCCGCTTGAACTTCTGGAAGTTCATGGTTCACATATTGCTGAAGCCTGGCTTGGAGAATTTTGAGCATGACTTTACTAGCATGTGAAATGAGTGCCATTGTAAAGATGATTAAAGATCTCAGAGAAAGAATAGAGTCACAGACTGAAAAGACACAAGAAATGTTTAACAAAAAGTTAGAAGATTAAACATACAAAAAGAGATGAACAACACAATTACTGAAATAAAAATACAATAGAAAGAAATGATAGCAGAATAAATGAGGGAGAGGAATAGATAATTGAGCTGAAAGACAGAATGGTAGAAATCAGTACAGTGCAACAAGATAAAGAAAAAGAATGAAAAGATATGAAGACAGTTTAAGAGACCCCTGGAACAACATTAAACATACCAACAATCACATTACAGAGGTCCCAGAAGGAAAAGAAAGAGCATGGGAAAATATTTGAAGAGATAATAGATGAAAACTTCCCTTACATGGGAAAGGAAATCGTCACCCAAGTTCAGGAAACTCAAAGTCCCAGGCAGGATAAACCCAAGGATGAACATGCCAAGACACAGAGCAACTAAACTGACAATGAGAAAATATTAAAAATAACAAGGAAAAGCAACAGATAACATACAAGGGAATCCCCATAATGTTATCACAGTTTTTCTCAGCAAAATTCTGCAGGCCAGAGGGAGTGACAAAATATATTTAAAATGATAAAAGAGAAAAACCTACAAACCAAGAATACTCTACCCAACAAGGCTGTCATTCAGATTTAACAGAGAAATCAAAAGCTTTACAGAAAAGCAAAAACTAACAGAATTCAGCACCATTAAATAGGTTTACAAGTGCTAAAGGAACTTCTCCAGGCAGGAAACACACCCCAACTAGGAACAAGAACATTATGGATGGGAAAGCTCATCAGTAAAGGCAAACACACAGTAAAGGCAAGAAAACCATCCACACACAAAATACGATCTCAAAACCAGCAATTATGAGAAGATATGAGCACAAGCCAGGATATTGGAAATTTATTTGAAGTTAAAAGCAAAGTAACTTAAAAAAATCCTGTTGATATACAGAACTCTATATCAAAACCTCATGGTAACCACAAACTGAAAATCTACGATAGATTAAAAAAATAAAAGGGCAATCCAAACAAAACACTAAAGTTAATAATCAAATCACAAGAAAAGAGAACAAAAGAAAAGAAAGGGAAAAAAAACAATTTACAAAAATAATCAAAAGCAATTAACAAAATGGCAATAAGAATATACATATATATCAATAACTACCTTAAACACAAAGTAAACTATTTATATGCTTCAACTGAAAGACATAGACTGGTTGAATGAATACAAAAACAAGAACTGTATATAAGTGTCTACAAGAGATCCACTTTAGATCTAGGGGCATATGCAGACTGAAACTGAGGCGACAGAAGAAAGAATGCCATAAAAATGGAAATCAAAAGAAAACTGGAGAAGCAATACTCGTATCAGCCCAAATAGACTGTAAAATAGAGACTGTTAAAAGATACAGTGGGACACTGCATAATCATCAATGGATCAATCCCAGAAGAAGATATAACAACTGCAAATATGTAGGCACCCAACATGGGCTTCCTTGGTGGCATAGGTGGTAAAGAATCCATGGGCAATGCAGGAGACCTGGGTTCGATCCCTGGGTTGGTAAAATACCCTGGAGGAGGGCATGGGAACCCACTCCAATTTCTTGCCTGAAGAATCCTTATGGACAGAGGAGCCTGGTGAGCTCAGTCAATGGGGTTGCAAAGAGTCATACATGACTGAATGACTAAGCACAGCATGTATACCCAATGTAGGAGGATTTCAAAATACAAGGCAAATGCTAACAGCCATAAAATGAGAAATCAACAGTAACACAATAACAGTGGGGGACTTTAACACCCCACTTTCATCAAAGGACAGATCATTCAGACAGAAAATCAATTAAAATAACCACAGGCCTTAAATGACACATTATATCAGAACAACTAAATTGATATTTATAAAGGATTTCATCAGAAAGCACAGAATACACATTCATTACAAGTGCACATGGAACATTCTCTATGATTGATCACATCATTGAGATCATTGATCATCATCTCAATAAAGGCTGTACCGCAAACCAAACCTCAGTAAATTTAAGAAAACTGAAATCATATCAAGTATCTTTTGTGGCCACAATGCTATGAGATTAGAAGTCAACTACAAAAAAAAAATTGTAAAAAACAAAACGAACATGTGAAGGTTGAACAGTATGCTACCAAACAACCAATGGATCACTGAAGAAATCAAAGAGGAAATAAAAAATATGAGAGAAATGAAAATGAAAACACAACAATCCAAAACCTATAGGACACAGCAAAAGTAGTTTTAAGAGGGAGGTTTATATCAATACAATTTTACCTTTGGAGACAAGAAATATCTCAGGTAAAAAACCTACAGCTAACGCAACTACAGAAAGAAGAACAAACAAAATTCAAAGTTTGGTAGAAGGAAAGAAATCATAAAGATCAGAGTAGAAGTGAATGAAATAGAGACAAAGAAAACAATAAGAAAAATCAATGAAATGAAAAGCTGGTTCTTTGAAAAGATAAAGTCGATAAACCTTTAGCCAGACTCATCAAGCTAAAAAGGGAGAGGGCTCAAATCAATAACTTTAGAAATGAAAAAGGAAAAGTTATAACAGACACCACAGAAATACAAAGAATCATAAGAGACTACTATAAACAATATGCCAATAAAATGGACAAATGTCTTTTGGTTGAAGCATATAATTAGAAAAAAATGGACAAATTCTTAGGTACAATCTCCCAAGGCTGAACCAGGAAAAACAGAAGCACGAACAGATCAATCTCAAGTACTGAAATTGAAATGGTGATTAATAAACTCTCAACAAACCAAAATCCAGGACCATATGGCTTCACAGTCAAACTTTTTTTCAAATATTTAGAGAAGAGTTAACATCTATACTTCTGAAATTACTGCAAATTTGCAGAGAAAGAAACATTTTCAAACTCATTCTATGAGACCACTATCACCCTGACACCAAAACTAGACAAAAGTATCCCAAAAAAATAAATTACAGGCCAATATCACTGATGAACATAGGCACAAAGATCTGCAACAAAATGCAAGCAAACAGAATACAACAATATATTAACAGGATCATACACCATGATCAAATGAGATCTATTCCCAGGATATAAGATTTTTTCAATATCTGTAAACCAATTAATATGATATGCAACACTAACAAAATGAAGGATAAAAACCATATGTTCATCTCAATAAAGGCAGGAAAAGCTTTTGGTAAGATTCAATACTGATTCATGGTAAAAACTCTACAAAAAGTGGGCACAGAGGGGTCACATCTCAACATACTAAAGGCTATATATGACAAACCTACAGCTAATGTCATGTTCAGTGGTGAAAAGCTGAAAGCATTTCCTTTAAGATAAGGAAAAGAAAAGGATGCCTATTATTGCCAATTTTTATCAATATAGTTTTAGAAGATCTAGCCATGGCAATTAGAGAAGAACAAGAAATAAAGGGCATCCAAACTGGAAAACAGAGAGCAAAACTGTCACTGTTTGCAGATGACATGATACTATACATGCTGCTGCTAAGTCACTTCAGTCGTGTCCGACTCTGTGTGACCCCATAGACGGAAGCCCACCAGGCTCCCCCGTCCCTGGGATTCTCCAGGCAAGAACACTGGAGTGGGTTGCCATTTCCTTCTCCAATGTGTGAAAGTGGAAAGTGAAAGTGAAGTTGCTCAGTCGTGTCCGACCCTTAGCAACCCCGTGGACTGCAGCCCACCAGGCTCCTCCATCCATGGGATTTTCTAGGCAAGAGTACTGGAGTAGCTTGCCATTGCCTTCTCCGGATACTATTATACATAGGAAATCCTAAAGATGCTTTCCCCAAAACGACTAGGTTTCATCAATGAATTCAGTAAAGTTGTAGGATACAAAACTAATACACAGAAGCCTGTTGCATTTCCATACACTAACAACAAAAGATCAGAAAGAGAAATTAAGAAATAAATCCCATTTACCATTTCATTGAAAAGAAGGAAATACCTAGGAATAAACCTATCTAAGGAGACAGGAGATCCAACCAGTCCATTCTAAAGGAGATCAATCCTGGATGTTCATTGGAAGGACTGATGCTAAAGCTGAAATGCCAGTACTTTGGCCACCTCATGAGACGAGTTGACTCAGTGGAATAGACTCTGATGCTGGGAGGGATTGGGGGCAGGAGGAGAAGGGGACAACAGAGAATGAGATGGCTGGATGGCATCACCAACTTGGTGGACATGAGTTTGAGTGAACTCCGGGAGTTGGTGATGGACAGGGAGGCCTGGTGTGCTGTGATTCATGGGGTTGCAAAGAGTCGGACATGACTGAATGACTGAATTGAACTGAACTGAAGGAGACAAAAGACCTGTACTCTTAAAACTATAAGACTTTGATGAAAGAAACTGAAGATGACACAAACAGATGAAAAGATACACTATGTTCTTGGACTGAAGAGTTTATATTGTTAAAATGACTATTAACCAAAACAATCTACAGATTCAGTGCAATCCCTACCAAATTACCAATGGTATTTTTTTCACAGAAATACAACCAAATAATTAAATTTATGTGGAGACACAAAAAAATCTTAAATAATAAAAGAATCTTGAGAAAGAAAAACAGTTGGAGGGATCAGGTCTTTTGACTTCAGACTATACTACAAAGCTACAGTAATCAAAGGAGTATGATTCAAGCACAGAAACCAATACAGATCAATGGAACAGGACAGAAAGCCCAGAAATAAACCTACCCACTAATGGTCAGTTAATTGATAAACAAGGAGGCAAGATTTACAATGGAAAAAAGACAGTCTCTAGATAACCAATGGGAATTTGCTGTATGACTCAGGGAACACCAACAGGAGCTCTGTGACAATCTAGAAGGGTGGGGTTGGGAGGCGGATGGTGGGGAAGTTGGGGAGGGAGGGGACATGGGTGTACCTATGGCTGATTCTTGTTGATGTTTGACAGAAAACAATGAAATTCTGTAAAGAAATTATCCTTCAATTAAAAAAATAAAGTGGCAAGAAAATATGATACAAAGAGTTTATTTACAAAACAGAAACAGACTTAAAGACACAGAAAATAAACTTATGATTACCAAAGGGGAAAGGGAGGGAGGTGGTATAAATCAGGAGTTTAGGATTAGCAGATACAAACTACTGTATATAAAAAAACAGTAAGGTCCTACTGGGCTTCCCTGGTGGCTCAGATGGTAAAGCATCTGCCTGCAATGTGGGAGACCCTGGTTTGATCCCTGGGTTGGGAATAACCCCTAGAGAAGGAAATGGCAACCCATTCCAGTACTCTTGCCTGGAAAATTCCCTGGATGTAGGAGCCTGGTAGGCTACATTCCAAGGTGTCACAGAGTCAAACACGACTGAGCAACTTCACTTTCACTTTCATGTAATACAGGGAAATATGTTCAATAACTTGTAACAACATATAACAGAAAATAATCTGAAAAAACATAACTGAATTACTTTGCTGTACACCAGAAACTAACACAACATTGTAAATCAACTATACTTCAATAAAAACCAACCAAACAAACAAAAGAACATGAAAAACAAAAAGACAGTGTCTTCAATAAGTGGGCCTGGGAAAACTGGACAACTACATGTCAATATACGAAATTCAAACATTCTTTAACACCATATACAAAAATAAACTCAAAATGGACTAAAGACCTAAACATAAGACCAGATACTATAAAACCCTTAGAGGAAAACAAATGAAGAAATCTCTTTGACATAAATCGCAGTAATGTCACTTTTGACCCACCTTCTGGAGTAATAGAAACAAAAATAAACAAATGGAACCCATGAAATGTAAAAGCATTTGCACAGCAAATACAGCAATAAACAAAAAGTCTACTGAATTGGAGACTATTTTTGTAAACAATGGGACTAAAAAGGGATTAATCAAAAAAAATAAAAATAAAAAAAAAATTAAAAAAAAAAGGGATTAATCTCCAAAATAAGCAACAGCTCATATAGCTCAATATAAAAATAAATAAATAAGTAAAAACAGCCCAATCAAAAAAATGAACAGAAGACCTAAAGAGACATTTCTCCAAAGAAAATGCACAGATGGCCAAGAGGCATGTGAAAAAATGCTCTTAATGCTAATTATTAGAGAAATACAAATCAAAACTATGATGAAATATCACCTCACACCAGTTAGAATGGCCTTCATCAAACAATACATGCTGGAGAGGGTGATAGAAAAGGGGAACCCTCCTACCCTATTGGTGGGAATGTAAATTGGCACAGCCACTATGGAGAACAAGTATGGTGGCTCCTTAAAGAGCTAAAAGAGAACCACGATATGATCCAGCAGTTCCAGTCCTGGGCATATATCTGGAGAAAACCATAGTTCAAAAAGATACATGCACAGCAATGTTCATTGCAGCACTATTTACAATAACCCACACATTTAGGAAGCAACCTAAATGTCCATAAACAGATGAATTTATAAAAAGAAGTGGTACATTTTATACAATGGAATATTGTTTTTTGGTCATTAAACTGTGTCCAACTCTTTTGGGACCCCATGGACTATAGTCGACAGTCTATAGGATTTCCCAGACAAGAATACTGGAATGGGTTGCCACTTCCTTCTCCAGGGAATCTTCCCAACCCAAGTATTGAACCCAAGTATCTTCATTGACTATGCCAAAGCCTTTGACTGTGTGGATCACAATAAACTGTGGAACATTCTGAAAGAGATGGGAATACCAGACCACCTGACCTGCCTCTTGAGAAACCTGTATGCAGGTCAGGAAGCAACAGTTAGAACTGGACATGGAACAACAGACTGGTTCCAAATAGGAAAAGGAGTACATCAAGGCTGTATATTGTCACCTTGCTTATTTAACTTCTATGCAGAGTACATCATGAGGAACGCTGGGCTGGAAAAAGCACAAGCTGGAATCAAGACTGCTGGGAGAAATATCAATAACCTCAGATATGCAGATGACACTACCCTTATGGCGGAAAGTGAAGAGGAACTCAAAAGCCTCTTGATGAAAGTGAAAGAGGAGAGTGAAAAGGTTGGCTTGAAGCTCAACATTCAGAAAACAAAGATCATGGCATCTGGTCCATCACTTCATGGGAAATATGGAAAAACAGTGGAAACAGTGTCAGAATTTATTTTTTTGGGCTCTAAAATCACTGTGGATGCTGATTGCAGCCATGAAATTAAAAGACGATTACTCCTTGGAAGGAAAGTTATGACCAACCTTGATAGTACATTAAAAAGTAGAGACATTACTTTGCCAACCAAGGTCCATCTAGTCAAGGCTATGGTTTTTCCCGTGGTCATGTATGGATGTGAGAGTTGGACTGTGAGGAAGGCTGATCGCCGAAGCATTGATGCTTTTGAACTGTGGTGTTGGCGAAGACTCTTGAGAGTCCCTTGGACTGCAAGGAGATCCAACCAGTCCATTCTAAAGGAGATCAATCCTGGGTGTCCATTGGAAGGACTGATGCTAAAGCTGAAACTGCAATACTTTGGCCACCTCATGCGACAAGTTGACTCACTGGAAAAGACTCTGATGCTGGGAAAGGTTGGGGGCGGGAGGAGAAGGGGACGACAGAGAATGAGATGGCTGGATGGCATTACCGACTCTATGGACATAAGTTTGTGTGAACTCCAGGAGTTGGTGATGGACAGGGAGGCCTGGCGTGCTGTGATTCATGTGGTCGCAGAGAGTCAGACACAACTGAGCGAATGAACTGAACTGAACTGAACTGACTGATCCAGCACTGACATGGCAGATTCTTTACCAGTGAGCCACCAGGGAAGCCTCACAATGGAATATTATTCATCCCTTAAAAAGAATGAAATAATGCCATTTTCAGCAACATGGATGGGCCTAGAGATTATATTGCTAAGTCAGACACAGAAAGAAAATTACATATGATATCATTTATATGTAAAATCTAAAAAAAAAAAAAAAAAGAAATGAACTTATTTACAAAACAGAAACAGACACAGATTTAGAAAACAAAATGTGGTTACCAAAGGGAAAGATGTGGGAAAGGAATAAATTAGAAGTCTGGGATAAACCTATACACACTACTATATTTAAAACAGATAATCAACAAGGATCTATTGATAGCACAGGGAACTCTGCTAAATATTCTATAATAGATTAAATGGGAAAAGAATTTGAAAAAGGATAGATATGTATGTATGCATAACTGAATCACTTGAAACTGTACACTTGAAACTCAGGTAACACTGTCAATCAACCATATTTCAATATAAAATAAAAATTTAAAAAAAGATAAAGATGAAAACCTCATGGGGTTTACATTCTAGTTGAAAAGAGAAAATAAATGAGAGAATAAATAGTTATATAAAATAATTTCATATGATGATGAAGTGAAAATAAAACTAGAAACTGAAATATTCATTTGTAAACAAGATAAAATTGTTATCTCAGAGATTTTTGAGTCTGTCTTACATGGTCCCAAGATGACTAGAAATATCATGGCAAAAATAGAAAAATAAAAGGGAAGTTCCACTGAAAAGAACACAGAAAAATATGAGATTAGGGACCTTAGAAATTCATATACTCATGACAATGAGAACAGGTTGTATGTGGTTCTACAATTTCCAAAACCTATGACTGCAAATTTTCTCCCTACTAGTGCTGTTTGTATTTTTGACAGTTTCCTCAGGATCTATGGCCTTAAATGATGCATGGTGACAGAGGAAAATGGAATTACTCCTTTGTGCCATACCTGAATTTAATGTCTCACACCAATGCCCCAGATTTTTACTTTGGGTCTTGCAAAGGTAGTATCTCTCCATGAGGGATAGGCAAAACTGGAGGCAAGAAAGACCTGAGTGCCTGAAAATAGAGCTATCACGTTTAGCCCAAGAAAAAAAAGTGGCAGCCAGAAGTAATTATGAACATTATAGCAAGTATGACTTATTGAGTATCCACTGTGACTTATGCATTGAAGAGGCATCTGTATATTTTACCCAAATAAATTCAAAGACCCAGGGTAACCTAATTTCCAGGAAAAGTCACATTCAAAGTAACACAATCCAGCTGTCAAAAGAAATTTTTAAATAGTTCCGTTCATTGCTTGTATTTGAATTAAACTTTTTAAATTAAAAAAAAAGTATGCTTTTATTTTTCTCAGCAATAAACTATGGTCTTTAGAATATTTCTGTAAATATATAAATCAATCCCTGACCCACCCAAAAAAGAAAGAAAAGGAAGAAAAAGTCAGCTACTTGGCCTGGCTGAGAAAACCAAAAAGTAAAAGAGGACAGAGCCATAATGAAGAAACAGCTAGGACTGAAATTGGAAGTACACCTGAATTCAGTTGAAATGAACACTACTGTTATTACAATTATTTCCCGACACTGAATCAAACAAATCCAGGAGATGTGAAGGCTTCTAAATTAGTCTTTTGTTTTTCTATTCAAATAAGCTTTCTTCCACCCCTCCCTTCAGGGTATTTTTTTTTATCTTTATATTATTCTGATATTTCACTGCTAGAAAATTTTATACCACTGTGACTGGTATATTGAGGTCATCTTGTTTCTGAAGTATCAGTCAATCATAAATATTGCTGAAATGAAATTCTCTCTCTACTACTGATGAATTTCTCCTACGTGATCAGTCTTGCTAACTTGCTGGAAACAAATGAGTGACAGACAGTTCTGAGGGATGGAGACTGGAACTGAGATAAACAGACAGCTGATGTGAAAACGCAAAACAACATAATGTAGAGCATTATCCAACTGCAACTTCCAGTCACTGTATGTAGCCATCCAACCCATTCATTTCCATGATATCCCCTAAGGAAGGTATATGACATAGAAGCACAGATTTGTTTCAGAATGAGAAAAATCAACCTAAAAATTTTCCCTACTTTTATATTTACAGTCAACTACATGAAATATTCAAGTAGGAAATTACCCTAGTATCTAAATCATACATAAATAATTTAAATTGTCATCTTTTGGTAGATCCACTAAAAGCACTGTTTTTATTTTTGAAACAATTGAGAATTTTAATGTAGAAGAACATATGTATAGGGAATATACCCACAGTGTTTTATTATAAAGCCTGTCATGCTCCCATGTTCCCAAGTGATGTACCTGATGTACAGGTTCAGAACCTGACATTCTATTAAGAGCTAGTGATTAGTAGGCCAGAGGGGATGCCTTACTTTGCATAAAGACGTCTAATAGAGTTTCACATGGTAGATGGCATTTACAGTAATAATTTTATGATACTGTTCTAAAGACAGAAAACAGTTTATTTTGAAGATTAGGCTAACTGATTAATGACCATTTAAGAAATGATTCAAGTGTTTAATATCCACCTGTCAGTCTGTTTGGTTCTTTAGACAAGAAAGCTGAGATAAAATACAGTCCTTACCACAAAAGTGGTGCTAGAGGTAAGGAACCTGCCTGCCAATCAGGAAGATCCCTTGGAGGAGAGCATGCCAACCCACTCCAGTATTCTTGCCTGGAGAATTCCATGGACAGAAGAGCCTGGCCAGCTACAGTCCACAGGGTCACAAAGAGTCAGACACGACTGAAGCAACTTAGCACGCATGTACCACAAAGACCCACTACACTTAAGGAGCAGTGTATACATATTTTCTAAATGAGCTTTATATAAACCATATGCTGTACAGCAGCTTCCTTGCAAATTAGAAGGATATGTAACATTTCAAAAAATTCTTCATTTGCTTTATTAAACTACTTGTGATCAGAGCTTCCATTTTATAATTTTCAGTCTACTGACTATCACCCAAGGTGGGAGAGAGAACACTAATATAAATTCAGTTGTCCTCATGGTAAATATTTGGCAGATCATGGAATCTGGTCCCATACTTCATGGGAAATAGATGGAAAAACAGTGGAGACAGTGTCAGACTTTATTTTTTTGGGCTCCAAAATCACTAAGGATGCTGATTGCAGCCATGAAATTAAAAGACGCTTACTCCTTGGAAGGAAAGTTATGACCAACCTAGATAGTATATTAAACAGCAGAGACATTACTTTGTCAACAAAGGTCCGTCTAATCAAGGCTATGGTTTTTCCCATGGTCATGTATGGATGTGAGAGTTGGACTATGAAGAAGGCTGGTCGCCGAAGAATTGATGCTTTTGAACTATGGTGCTGGAGAAGACTCTTGAGAGTCCCTTGGACTGCAAGGAGATCCAACCAGTCCATTCTAGAGATCAATCCTGGGTGTTCATTGGAAGGACTGATGCTAAAGCTGAAACTGCAATACTTTGGCCACCTCATGCGACGAGTTGTCTCACTGGAAAAGACTCTGATGCTGGGAAAGGTTGGGGGCGGGAGGAGAAGGGGACAACAGAGAATGAGATGGCTGGATGGCATCACCGACTCGATGGACATGAGTTTGAGTGAACTCCGGGAGTTGGTGATGGACAGGGAGGCCTGGCGTGCTGTGATTCATGGGGTCGCGGAGAGTCGGACACGACTGAGTGACTGAACTGAACTGAACTGAACTGAACATAGCTATCTGGAGAAGGCAATGGCACCCCACTCCAGTACTTTTGCCTGGAAAATCTCATGGACAGAGGAGCCTGGTAAGCTGCCGTCCATGGGGTTGTGAAGAGTCAGACACGACTGAGCTACTTCACTTTCATGCATTGGAGAAGGAAATGGCAACCCATTGCAGTGTTCTTGCCTAGAGAATCCCAGGGAGGCCGGAGCCTGGTGGGCTGCAGTCTATGGGTTCGCACGGAGTCGGACACGACTGAAGTGACTTAGCAGCAGCAGGAGCAGCAACAACATAGCTATCTATATAGTTACAAAGTTTTAGTTGGAAGGAATACAGATATCCAGGTAAGCGAAGCTTCTCACGCCATATTAGGTTATGATTCAGTTCAGTTCAGTCACTCAGTCGTGTCCAACTCTTTGTGACCCCATGAATCGCAGCACGTCAGGCCTCCCTGTCCATCACCAACTCCCGGAGTTCACTCAGACCCACCTCCATCGAGTCGGTGATGCAATCCAGCCATCTCATTCTCTGTCGTCCCCTTCTCCTGCTCCCAATCCCTCCCAGCATCAGAGTCTTTTCCAGTGAGTCAACTCTTCGCATGAGGTGGCCAAAGTATTGGAGCTTCAGCTTCAGCTTCAGCATCAGCCCTTCCAATGAACACCCAGGACTGATCTTTAAAATGGACTGGTTGGATCTCTTTGCAGTCCAAGGGACTCCCAAGAGTCTTCTCTAATACCACAGTTCAAAAGTTTCAATTCTTTGGCGATGAGCTTTCTTTAGAGTCCAACTCTCACATCCATACAGTGACCACTGGAAAAACCATAGCCTTGACTAGATGGACCTTGGTTTGCAAAGTACTGTCTCTGCTTTTTAATATGCTATCTAGGTTGGTCATTACTTTCCTTCCAAGGAGTAAGCGTCTTTTAATTTCATGGCTGCAATCAGCATCCGCAGTGATTTGGACCAAAAATCATGGAAATGCTGGTTTGTAACCATGGAGAGGTATACAAAAATAAGTTTTGTAATTGGTCATGATGAATTTATCTATTAAATATTTAGTGAAAGTATACTATATACTGGCATGTGTTCTAAATACTTGTTTGGAATACAGAGATGCATTAAATACACAGCTCACAATGAAAGATAAAAACATGTATATTGTTAAAAATTATTATTGTAAATTTATACTAATATTTTGGATGATATTTTGGGAGTCACAGGAAAGTACAACAAATTCTTGAGGGTTGCCAGGTGGGCAGGAAATTAGTAGAGATTTAACTGAGGTAGTGATATTTGAGGAGGGTTCTAAAGGGTAATTTAGACATTGCATTCTAGGATAAGTCAAGAAATTTACATGAAAAGATAAAATACCCAGATTAGTCAATGCAATATTGATGAAGAAAGCCAGAGAACTGACACTACTTGGATTCAACAGTTACTGCAAAGCTACATTGATCAAGACAGCATAGTACTGAGTAAAGATTAGACAAACAGCAAGGAATATAACAGAATAAAGAGGCCAGAAATAGACCCATATAAATATAGATAACCAATCTTTGATAAATAAACCCAGGCTATTCAACAGAGTAAAAATAAGTGTTTTCAAAAAAATGTTGCTAGAAAAACTGGATATTTGCATACAAAAAAGGAAAAAAAGAGCCAACAATGACCTTAAATATTTCACAAAAATTAAGTCATACTACAGACTTAAGAGTGTGATATAACGTTATAAAACTAGAAAATAACTGGAAAAACTCTAGTTGAACATTGTTTCAGCCATAGATTTAGATGAAATACTGAAGACACAATCCATGAAAGAAAAAAAATGGTAAATTGGATTTCATTAAAATTAAAAAAAACCTCTTCTCTGCAAAGGAAAGAATGAAAAGAACCATTAAACTATTAAAAGAATGAAAAAAACAAGACATAGCTGGTAGGAACTGTTTGCAAGGATTTGCTTGTGTCTGAAAAGACTCTGATACTGGGAAAGGTTGGGGGCAGGAGGAGAAGGGGACGACAGAGAATGAGATGGCTGGATGGCATCACCGACTCTGTGGACATGAGTTTGAGTGAACTCCGGGAGTTGGTGATGGACAGGGAGGCCTGGCATGCTGCGATTCATGGGGTCACAAAGAGTTGGACACGACTGAGCGACTGAACTGAACTGAACAGAGACAATAAACAGATTGGTAGTTGCCAGTTCAGTTGTGGCAGGGGAAAGGAGTATGGTAAGAAGGGGAGAAAAGAAAGAGGGAGATAAGTGGAGCACAGGGAATTCTTAGGGAAGTGAAACTAAGCTCTGTATGATACTAAAATGGTAGATACATAATATTCTGCATTTGTCAAAATTCCTAGAATGTACAATTAAACAGTGAAATCTAATGTAAATGGACATCAGTTAATGGTAATACATCAGTATTGGTTGATCAGTTGTTAAAAACATACCACACCAATGCAAGATATTAAAACAGAAGAAATGATGGGAGTGGGGAAAAAGGGAGTATATGAAAACTCTGTATTTTCTGTTCAGCTGTTCTACAAATTTAAAACTGATATAAAAAATAAAGTCTAATCATCTTAAAAGTATAGTTGATGTACTAAAGAGAAGAGATAAAATATAATCATATAAAATACTCAAAATCACAAGAGATAAAAATGGGGTAAGAAACAAAAACAAATACAATGAATATTTACACACATAGAGGATAATGATCTAACTATATTGATAACTCATTTTATATATAAATGGTCTGAACACACCCATTAAATGTCAAATGTTTTCAAAGTAGATTTTAAGAAAACAAGATCTAGCTGTGTGCAGTCCATAAGAAATGAACCTTAAATTTACACCCACTCAGATGGGTAAAAATTATGGGGACAAAGAGAAAGCTTTACTATGCTAACAGTAATCAAAAGCAAGCTGGGTAATTATATTAATTTCCAGTTAAGCAGGGATCATTAAGGGCATTATATAATGATAAAGGGGATAATTTTTAAAGAAGACAACAATCCCAGATGTGAATGAACCTTACAAAAGAATGTCGAAATACATGAAGCAAAAACAGAAAACTGCAAGGATAAATAGATGAATTCAGTATTATAGTTGGAGGTTTCAACTTCTCTCTGCCAGTTATTGATAGCTCAAGTAGGCAGAAAATCAGTAACAATATACATGACCTGAATAGTATTATCAATCAACTTGATCTAGCTGCTATTTGTAGAATACTCCAGCCAACATCCAAAACCACATTCTTTTCAAGCCTATATGTTCACCAAGAGAGACCACGTTCTGGAACCATAGTAAATATGCCACCAAATTTTAAAGAATAGAAACCATACAAAGGATGTTTCCAGGCCTCAGTGGAATTAAACTAGAAATCAATAACAGAAAGGTAGCTGGAAAAATCACCAAATATACAGAAACTAAACAGCATATTTCTAAGTAACCTATGGGTCAAAGATATTTTAAAAGAAAAAGTTTAAATGACTGAAATGGCATGACAAATGCATTGAACTCTAGTGTATCTTGCTGTGTGGAACTGATAGAAAGTGGGACTAGAAAACAGACAGGAGGACAGGATTCAGAATGAAAAGCTTTCCTGAGCATAAGTGTAGTCTTTATTCTGTAAGTGAAACTGCACCACTGATGTCACTGAGCTCATATATGCATTTTGTAACTATCTTTACCAGAGATATAGACAAACCAATATGTATAGACAATCAATATACAAATAGGATCTGCCATATGGTAACTAATTTTAAGGAACCGTCAATCCCACTCCTGGGCATATATCCAGAGAAAACCATAATTTGAAAAGATACATGCACCCCAATATTCACTGCAGCACTATTTACAATAGCCAGAACATGGAAGCAACATAAACATCCATCAACAGAGGAATAGGTAAAGAATATGTAGTACATATATACAATGGAATATTCCGTTCTGTTCTGTTCTGTGGCACAGTGGTGTCCAACTCTTTGCGACCCCGTGGACTGTAGCCTACCAGGCTTCTCCGTCCATGGGATTCTCCAGGCAAGAATACCGGAGTGGGTTACCATTTCCTTCTCCAGGGGATCTTCCCGACCCAGGGTTCGAACCCGGGTCTCCCGCATTGGAGGCAGACGCTTTAACCTCTGAGCCACAGCCACAAAAGAGAACAAAACCCCATTTGCAGCAAACTGGATGAACCTAGAGATTGGCATACTGAGTGAAATAAGTTAGACAGAAAAAGATAAACAATATATGCTATCACTTACATGCATGCACGCATGCTCATTCACTTCAGCTGTGTCGGACTCTTTGTGACGCTATGGATGGTAGCCCTCCAGGCTCCTCTGTCCATGGGATTCTCCAGGCAAGAATACTGGAGTGGGTTACCATGCTCTTCTCCAGGGGATCTTCCTGAACTAGGGATCGAAAATATGTCTCTTGCATTGTAGGCAGATTCTTTAGCTACTGAGCCACCTAGGTATCCCTTGGAATTTGAAAAAATAAAAGGTACAAATGAACTTCTCTACAAAACAGAAACAGAGTTACAGATATATAAAACAAAGTTATGATTACTGGGGGATAATGGAGAAGGCAATAGATTGGGAGACTTATATTGACATTTACAAGTGCTCTATATAAAAGAGATACCTAATAAAGACCTCTCCTTCATGGATTGCACTCATGTGGTGGCAAAGGGGCTTGCATAACTCAATGAAGCTATAAACCATGCCATGCTGGGTCACTCAAGATGGGCAGGTCATGGTGGAGAGTTCTGACAAAACCGGAGGAGAGAATTGCTAGCCACTCTAGTATTCTTGCCATAAGAACCCCATGGACAGTATGAAAAGGCAAAAAGATATGACACTGGAAGATGAGCCCCACCCCCAAGGTCAAAAGGGGTCCAATATGCTATTGAGGAAGAATGAGGGGGCAATTACTAACAGCTCCAGAAAGAATGAAGAGGCCTGGCCAAAGAGGAAATGAAGCTCAGCTGTGGATGGGTCTGTGATGAAAGTAAAGTCTGATGCTGTACACACAATACTGCATTGGAAGCTGGACTGTTAGGTCCATTAATCAAGGTAAATTGGATGTGATCAAGCAGGAGATGGCAAGAGTGAACATCAACATCTGAGGAATAAATGAACTAAAATAGACGGGAATGGAAGATTTAATTCAGATGACATTATATCTACTACTGTGGACCAGAATCCCTTGGAAGAAATGGAATAGCCCTCACAGTCAACAAGAGTCCAAAATGAAGTACTTGGGTGCAGTCTCAAAAATGGCAGAACGATATTGGTTCATTTCCGACGCAAATCGATCAATATAGAATTCAACATCACAGTAATTCATCATCACAGTAATTCAAATCTATGCCCCAACCGTGAAGGCCAAAGAAGCTGAAGTTGATCAGTTCTCTGAAGACCAACAAGACTTTCTACAATTAAAGCCAAGAAAAGATGTCCTTTTCATCATAGGGGACTGGATGCAAAAGTGGGAAGATATACCTGGAATTATAGGCAAATTTGACCTGTAGTTCCAAATAAAGCAGGCAAAGTTTAACAGATTTGTCAAGAGAACACTGGTCATAGCAAACACCTTCTTTCAACAACATAAGAGACAACTTCACACATGGACACCACCAGATGGTCAATATCGAAGTCAGAATGATTATATTTTTTGCAGCCAAAGATGGAGAAGTTCCATACAGTCAGCAAAAACAAGTCACAGTCAGCAAAAACAAGACCTGGAGCTGACTGTGGCTCAGATCATGATATCCTTCTTGCAAAGCTCAGGCTTAAATTAAAGAAAGCAGGGAAAAACACTAGGCCATTCAGGTACTTGTTGTTCAGTTGCTAAGTCATGTCTGACTCTTTGCAACTGTATGGAACATAGCATGCCAGGCTTCTCTGTCCTTCACTGTCTTACAAAGTTTGCTCAAACTCATATCCAGTGAGTTGGTGATGCCATCCAACTATCTCATCCTCTGTCCTGCTTTGTTCTCCTGCCTTCAATCTTCCCAGTAGTAGGTCTTTTCCAGTGGGTCGGCTCATCACATCAGGTGGCCAATGTACTGGAGCTTCAGATTCAGCATCAGTCCTTCTAAAGAATATTCAGGGGTAATTTCCTTAAGGATTGACTGGTTTGATCTTTTTGCTGTCCAAGGGACTCTCAAGAGTCTTCTCCAGCACCACAAATCAAAAGGATCAAAACTTCCATGCTTAGTCTTTTTTATGATCCAGCTCTCACAACCATACATGACTACCAGAAAAACCATACCTTTGATATATACTCCTTTGTTGGCAAATTGATGTCTCTACTTTTTAATATGCTGCCCAAGTCTGTCATAGATTTTCTTTCAAGGAGCAGGAATCTTTAAATTTCATGGCTGCTATCACTATCCACAGTGATTTTGGAGCCCAGTGAAATATAAAGTCTGCCAATGTTTTTGATTTTTTCCCCATCTGTTCACCATGAAATGATGGTACTAGATGCCATGATCTTCATTTTTTTGAATGCTGAGTTTTAAGCCAGGTTTTTCACTCTCTTCTTTCACCTCCATCAAGAAGCTCTTTATTTCTTCTTCTCTTTCTGCCATTAGAATGGTATTATTTGCATATATGAGGTTGTTGGTATATCTCCCAGAAATCTTTATTCCAGCTTGTGATTCATCCAGTCGGCATTTAGCATGAAGTTAAATGGAACAACAGACTGGTTCCAAATAGGTAAAGGAGTACGTCAAGGCTGTATATTGTCACCCTATTTATTTAAAAGGGTACATCATGAGAAACGCTGGGCTGGAGGAAGCACAAGATGGAATCAAGATTGCCGGGAGAAATATCAATAATCTCAGGTATGCAGATGACACCACCCCTATGGCAGAAAGTGAAGAACTAAAGAGCCTCTTGATGAAAGTGAAAGAGGAGAGTGAAAAATTTGGCTTAAAACTCAATATTCAGAAAACTAAGATCATGGCATCTGGTCCCATCACTTCATGGGAAATAGATGGGAAACAGTGGAAACCGTGCCTGACTTTATTTTCCTGGGCTCCAAAATCACTGCAGATGGTGATTGCAGCCATGAAATTAAAATATGCTTACTCCTTGGAAGGAAAGTTATGACCAACCTAGACAGTATATTAAAAAGCAGAGACAGTACTTTGCCAGCAAAAGTCCATCTAGTCAAGGCTATGGTTTTCCAGTGGTCACGTATGGATGAGAGATTTGGACTATAAAGGAAGCTGATTGCCGAAGAAATGATGCTTTTGAACTGTGGTGCTGGAGAAGACTTTTGAGAGTCCCTTGGACTGCAAGGAGTTCCAACCAGTCCATCCTAAAGTAGATCAGTCCTGGGTGTTCATTGGAAGGATTGATGTTGAAGCTGAAACTCCAATATTTTGGCCACATGATGTGAAGCGCTGACTCGTTTGAAAAGACCTTGATGCTGGGAAAGATTGAGGGCAGAAGAAGAAGGGGACAACAGAGGATGAAATGGTTGGATGACATCACCAACTCAATGGACATGGGTTTGGGTGGAGTCCAGGAGTTGGTGATGGACAGGGAGGCCTGGCATGCTGTGGCTCATGGGATCTCAAAGATTCGGACATGACTGAATGACTGAACTGAATTGAACTGAAATGAGTAGAGTGACAATATACAGCCTTGATGTACTCCTTTTCCAATTTTGAACCAGTCCATTTTCCCAAGTCCAGTTTTAACTGTTGCCTCTTGACCTGCCTACAGGTTTCACAGGACTCAGGTATGGTGATCTGGTATTCCCATCTTTTTAAGAATTTTCCACAGTTTGTTCTGAGCTACATAGTCAATGAATCAGAAGTAGTTTTTCTAAAATTGCCTTCCAAGAAGGCAAAGTGGTTGTCTTAGGAGGTTTTACAAATAGCTCAGAAAAGAAGTGAAAAGCAAAGAAAAAAGGGAAAGATATATTCAACTGAGTGTAGATTTCCAGATAATAGCAAGGAAAGACAAGAAAGCCTTAAGTGAACAATGCAAAGAAATAGAGAAAAACAATTTAATGGAAAAGACTAGCAAAGTCTTCAAGAAAATTGGAGATACCAAGGGAAATTTTCACACAAAGATGGGCACAATAAAGTACAGAAACAGCAAGGGCCTAACAGACTCAGAAGAGATTAAGAAGTGACAAAAATATGCAGAAAACTATGCCAAAAAAATTCTTAATGACCTGGATAACCACAATGCCTAAAGCCAGACATCCTGGAGTGTGAGGTCAAGTAGACCTTAGGAAGTGTTACTACCAATAAAGCTAGTGGAGGAGATGAAGTTCAAGTCAAGCTACTTCAAATCCTAAAAGATGATACTGTGAGAGTACTGCAGTCAAAATGTCAGTAAATTTGGAACACTCAGCAGTGGCCACCGGACTGGAAAAGATCAGTTTTCATTCCAATACCCAAAAGACAATGCCAAAGAAAGTTCAAACTGCTACCATACAATTGCACTCATTTCACATGCTAGCAAGTTAATGCTCAAAATCCTTCAAGCTAGGCTTCAGCAGTACATGAACTGAGAATTTCCAGATGTACAAGCTAGATTTAGAAAAGGCAGGAAAATTAGAGATCAAACTGCCAACATTTGTTGTATCACAGAGAAAACATTTGGGTGTGACCTAAATAAAATCCCTTTTGATTATACAGTGGGGGAGACAACTAGGTTCAAGAGATTAGATCTGGTAAACAAAGTGCCTGAAGAACTATGGTCAGAGGTTCCTACCATTGGACAGGAGGCAGTGACCAAAACCATCCTAAAGAAAAATAAATACAAGAGGGCAAAGCAGCTGTCTGAGGAGGCCTTACAAATAACTGAGAAAAGAAAAGAAGTAAAAGGTAAGGGAGAAAGGGAAAGATATAGTCACTGAATGCAGAGTTCTAGAGAAGAGCAAAAAAAAGCCTTCTTAAGTGAACACTGTTAAGAGATAAAGAAAATCAACAGAATGGGAAAGATTAGAGATCTCATCAAGAAAACTGGAGATATCGAGGAAACATGTCAGGAAAGGATGGGCATGATAAAGGATAGAAACTGTAAGGACCTAACAGAAGCAGAAGACATCAAGAAGAGGTGGCAAAAATACACAGAACTATATAGCACAGGGAACTCTACTCTACAATCCTCTGCAATGGCCTATATGGGAAATAAATCTAAAAAGAGTAGACATATGTATAACTGATTCAATGCTGAAATTAACACAGCACTGTAAATCAACTACAAAAAACATTTTTAATAGGGTAGGCCACATATTCCCAGCTAAGACTAAAGCAGCAGGACTAGAAAGGAAGAATGCCAAATGATGCACAGGTGGTGAAAGTTGAAGTCAATAGAATTTGTGCTTCCCTACAGGTTGGAGGTAAAATAGAATATGACTTGAATGTATTTGGTTTGGGCAACTAGATAGATGATGGTGCTTTTTACTGGGAGAAGTGAAAACATTTGTTTGTAATATGGAAATGTTAATTTTTAACAATTTAAGTACAAATGATTACTTTTTTTTTTTTTGACAAACTGCTAACCAACTTAGAGTATGATTCCAAAAGCCTTATTTTGAAACTCTCATTTTTATTCTTTATAAACTACCTGAGAGTAAAACTGTATAATTTTTATAAGTATGGTTTGCTTTATTCAAAAAGCTTCACTGAGATATAATACACATAACACAACATACAGCCAACTAAAGTTTACCACTGAATGGTTTCCAGTACATTCACAGTTTTTTGCATCCACTGCGGCTATCTAATTTTAGAATCTCATCCCAAAATAAAGCATATACCCACTGGCAGTCACTCCCTATTCCTCTCTCTTCCTAGCCCTAGGCAACCATTATCTACTTTCTGTCTCTATTAAATGTTCCTATTCTAGCCATTTCATAAATATGGAATTATATGACACATGGTCATTTATGGTAGGCTTCTTCCACTTAGTGTGTTTCTAAAGTTCACCCATGTTATAGTATGCATCATTCACTTTTATTGCCAAATAATTTTTGATTATATAGATATACCACATTTTGTTTATTTTTTCAGTTGATAATATTTGGATTCGTTCCAATTTTGACTATTATGGATAACGTTAATATGAGCATTCTTGTACAAAATTTTGCTTTCACCTATGTTTTCATTTCTCTTGAGCCTATACCTAGGAGTAGACTAACCTAGCCTAAAAGTAGGCAAAGGATTTGAATAGAAGATATACAAAATGACCAAAAAGTACCTGAGAAGATGCTCAATACAATTAGTCATTAGGGAAATGCAACTTCCAACTACAATGAGATATTTCTCACATCCACTATATCTCTATCTACCTACATATATATAGACATGCATAAAATTTCTACATTAATTACATTCACTTTTTATCACTATATGAATGCTCACTATACCAAGTTTCTAATTTGAAAGTGAAAGTTGCTCAGCCATGCCTGATTGATTGCAACCCCATGGACTATACAGTCCATGGAAGTCTCTAGGCCAGAATGCTAGAGTGGGTAGCCATTTCCTTCTCCAGGGGATCTTCCCAACCCAGGGATGAAACTCAGGTCTCCCGCATTGAGGGTGGATTCTTTACCAGCTGACCCACAAGGGAAGCCCTTCTATGTGTTGAAATTATAATGAATATCTATCATAGGAAAACAATATTCAATTCTGAAACTTGCTTTATTACAGCAAGAATAATTTTTCTCCTACCTGTAAAAAAAACCAACCCTACTTACTATATAAAAACATGTCATTTCACTTTTAAAACTTTATGTTTATGCAAAATAATATTGTTAAATGTATCTTTTTATATAAATTTCAAAAGATACACCTATGGAAATAAGAATCTGATACAAGTCATGTGTGTCTAAGTGTACTTGTGATGTTCACACTGAGTCTTCAAATTTCACAGGTCATGAAACATTAACCATTTAAACAATTCTTGAAACATATACAAAATCAGGGTTGTGGAGAAAAGATTATTTTAGCTTTCTTTGTACTTAACTTCTAAATCATATAATCATATGACAAAAAATAATAATTCTGAAGTTCATATGGAAAAACCATATGGTAGAAAACTGATGCCAGGAATTAATAATTCTGTATTATTATGCCTACTCTGCCTCTTTCTATCTGAGAGAGAGCCTGGGCTAGTCACTTAACCAATCTGACTTTCAGTGTCCTTATATGAAAAAAATAAAGGCATTGTGCTGAATTACCCATAATAAAATCACTGCCTATTCTAAATAATAGGATTCAACCTATAATCTTGCATTTAAGTATTCAAAGAATTCTAAATATACATGCACCAAAATAAAGAAAAGCTCTTCTCTTTTAAAGGAATATTTTCCATAAGAGGTCTGAGTACTAGGTTTCTATTTTAGATGACTTTCTGAAATAGGTAGTGGGAGGAATGACCAGCACAATGAAAAAAGAGCAATAAAAACGTACGTATCAGGCCACTTGACTATTCTACTATTCATTATTTTATTTCACAAAAACCTGAAAATTCACCCAGGGATAGACAGAAGCTGTGCAATTTACTTGATTAGACAATAAATGATTTTATGGCTGATGATTTTTAAGATTCGCACAAATGTCACCAACTACCGCAAGGTCACTTCTGATAAGCAGAGCAGAGTCTTCTTAATTTGTTCAAACTGCTGGAAATCTGAAAGTGCCAATTAAGAAATCATCTCAATCTAGTAGTTGCATGGTATATTAAAGTACATGGTATAGTACTTGACATCAAAGAAGAACATCAGTTAGTAATAAAGCCTTGGGTTATACTAAGATGGGAAATATGTTTGCTAAAATAAGGACTATTCATTATGAATTTAAGCAAGGAACAACACAAGAAAATATAAAACAAAATCACAACAGCATGAAGTGATTTAAGCTGAAGTTTAACAGTTAACCCTGTTGAACTTTAACCCTCATGAAGGAGAACATTCTGTAAGTGCTGCTGCTAAGTCACTTCAGTCATGTCCGACTCTGTGTGACCCCATAGATGGAAGCCCACCAGGCTCCCCCGTCCCTGGGATTCTCCAGGCAAGAACACTGGAGTGGGTTGCCATTTCCTTCTCCAATGTGTGAAAGTGAAAAGTGAAAGTGAAGTCGCTCAGTCGGGTCCGACCCTTAGCGACCCCACGGACTGCAGCCTACCAGGCTCCTCCATCCATGGGATTTTCTAGGCAATAGTACTGGAGTGGCTTGCCATTGCCTTCTCCTTCTGTAAGTGCTAGTCATGAGTAATACATCACGTCAAGTCATTAAAAACAGTAAACTAGTCATCTCTGGCATTTGGTTCAATCAACTGAACATTTCATTTATTCATATGCCAATTAAGTGGCTTTAACCACTTCTTTGGATATTATTCATTCTTTAGTAATGATACAAGAATAGCAGGGTCAGGCAGATTCTTACATTTAGGAATGAATATATAAGCATGCATTGTCCTTCATTAATGAAAAAAAGTTGTAATTTTTGTTATTAATATAGTGTTCACAGTTAATGCTAACTTATGTTAAGTTTCATTTTGGTCAAAGATTTCAAAAATGTCCCTGGAGTGACTATTCCTTTAGAGTAGAAATTGATTTTCATTCACACTAGTATTTTCAGCACCTAGCATAGAAAAGCAATCTGTTTATTGAAATTTCTGTCAGTCAGAACATAGAGAGTTGTAGTCTAATGGAATAATCCTTCTGTAAAAAAAACTTCCCATCTCAAAATTTTTTCAAAATTTATTTGAAGTATGGTTGATTTACAATCATTTCATGATTTCCCTAGGAAAAACTCCAGGCACTGGGATCAACCTGCGTGAAAACCCAACCCAAATATCAGGGAGGCTGCAGAATCAGGCTTTCATCTTTTCTTGGGGACCCAAACAAATTTCTCTCTAGAACAGCTGTAACAACAAACTGGTTCCAAATCGGGAAAGGAGTACATCAACGCTGTATATTGTCACCCTGCTTATTTAACTTATATATAGAGTATATCATGAGAAATGCCAGGATGGATGAAGCAAAAGCTGAATCAAGATTCCCGTAAGAAATATCAATAACCTCAGGTATGTAGATGACACCACCATTATGGCAGAAAGCAAAGAACTAAAGAACCTCTTGATGAAAGTGAAAGAGGAGAGTGAAAAGGTTGGCTTAAATCTCAACATTCAGAAAACTAAGATCATGGCATCTGGTCCCATCACTTCATGGGAAATAGATGGGGAAACTGTGGAAACAGTGTCAGACTTTATTTTTTTGGGCTCCAAAAACACTGTAGATGGTGACTGCAGCCATGAAATTAAAAGATGCTTACTCCTCGGAAGAAAAGTTATGACCAAGCAGATAGCACATTAAAAAGCAGAGATATTACTTTGTCAACAAAGGTCCATATAGTCAAGGCTATGGCTTATCCAGTGGTCATGTATGGATGTGAGAGTTGGACTATAAAGAAAGTTGAGTGCCAAAGAATTGAAGCTTTTGAACTGTGGTGTTGGAGAAGACTCTTGAGAGCCCCTTGAACTGCAAGGAGATCCAACCAGTCCATCCTAAAGTAGATCAGTCCTGGGTGTTCATTGGAAGGACTGATGTTGAAGCTGAAACTCCAATACTTTGGCCACCTGATGCAAAGAGCTGACTCATTGGAAAAGACACTGATGTGGGAAAGATTGAAGGCAGGAGGAGAAGGGAATGACAGAGGATGAGATGGTTGGATAGCATCACCAACTCAATGGACATGAGTTTTAGTAAACTCTGGGAATTGGTGATGGACAGCGAGGCCTGGCGTGCTGCAGTCCATGGGGTTGCAGAGAGTCAGACACAACTGAACGACTGAACTGAGAACAGCTGTTCTCCTCTGGGAGCAATTCTGCCCCCAAGGGTCATTTGGGAAGAATTAAATATTTTTTTGTTGTCACAGTTGTGCGTATGAGTACTACTGGCATCTAGTAGATTATTGAGCCTGGGGAAGCTGATAAACATCCTACAGTGCATAGATCAGATCCCACAACAAGGAATCAACAGCCAGCATTGAGAAACTGCCCTAGATGAACCAATCAGAGGAGTCTGGCAAGGGTGAGACCATCTGTGATTTTAGAAAGGAGACTGGGTTAGGTCCAAGGGTGATACTTTAGTAAATTTGTACTTCTTCCAGAAGAACAGGTAACCTCCAGGCTGCTTGAATGCAGCTGAGAATGTGTGAGATTTGGTAGAGGATAAAAGCAGGAGTCTTCAATAATACACGGTACCGGAACACATGATCTATGAGGTGCCCTCAGAATCTTGATAACCTAGGATCGAATCCCTGGAATATTAACTTTTCTTGAAGCTTCTCCTTTAGCAAACTGGATACTGATTTTTACTGCTGAGAATGCAAATCAGAAACACCATCTTGCCCCTGAAATGCCTGAGTATAACTTGGCAAAACTTCTTTGCAGAAAGTCTATAAAAGGTTTATTTTATTATAAGGAGAGGACAGACAGGTCTTTGAGTCTCTCCCTCTTCTACTATCAAGATATCATTTGGTGTTTGTTCTGTTTCATTGCTTGTCTAGTTTCCCACTGGTGAATTCTTGGAACCTAGCTAAAAAAAAAAAAAAAAAATTATAATCCATGTTTGGTTCAGTGAACAAAATATATTAGTAAAGGTTTTATTCTTAACTGAAATGAACTCTCCATTTACCAGGCTTATTTTCTTCACAAATGGTATAAAACTGCTTAAAAACCTAAATACTGTATTTACTTAGTTTTAAACATATACTCATTTTTCACAGATCAGAATAAAGGATGAGGTCATAAAATTAGTCAACATTGGAAAAGTGACACCTATCTAATAAAACTGACACATAGTTGAATCTAGGATGCCTCATAAGCATAGTTTCATTCTTATGCAACTTCACTTGCTCACTTTATTAATACTTAATAGTATTCATTAGCTCTTTTCATACCCTAAAAAAGAGGATCAGCACTAAGAATAGAAGCATCAGCTTCTGTGATTTGCCAAGAATTTGATCAGGCACAAGTAAACCATGCTCTGGTAAAATTGTATATAACTTTGGGTTATGAAGGTTTGGATGAACTGTTTCTGTGACTCCCTACCATTGCTGAAAAGTATAACAATATTTTTAAAAGACCCTATATCTAGAACTGGTACAGAAATTAAATGACCACAAAGCAATATGCAGCAAGTTCTGATCAATTAGCAACATCCACAAAAGTCATGCTGCGTTAAAAAGTGCAGCAGCACACATTTTTCACCTGAGTTCTTATGAGCAGTGAAAGCCTTGCACAATGTGCTTTTCAGGGCCCTCTCCAGCATACAGCTCAGCATATTGTGCAGCCTCCAGCCAGCATCTTTAGGTAAGATCCCTTCCCTGACAGGTGATTCTCAGCTGCAGACACTATTTCACTCCAATCAGCGTTTCTATAGTCCAAAGCCCATACTGTCCGCAAGTAGGACCAAGCAATATATCTTTCCCAAATCACCTCATGCCAGCCAGTTCTGTAATAACTGAGAATATGCCATCTAAGTGATCTACTTTTAAAAACAGAACATTTAAACCTAGATTTTTCAAAAGGAAGCAAGCCATATCAGAAAATTTCTTCTGGCAAAGGCTACAGGATGCATTTTTAGGATATACAACACCTCAAGAAATGTTGCAACAAACATAAATTGTAAATATTAAAATTACTTTGCCTCCAACCACCAACATCATGTTTTCTGCATGTATTTTCTACCAATAGAAGTCATTTTATTGTCCACTAGGAGGCTTTTGAACTGTGGTGTTGGAGAAGACTCTTGAGAGTCCCTTGGACTGCAAGGAGATCCAACCAGTTCATTCTAAAGGAGATCAATCCTGGGTGTTCACTGGAGGGACTGATGCTAAAGCTGAAACTTCAGTACTTTGGCCACCTCATGCGACGAGTTGACTCACTGGAAAAGACTCTGATGCTGGAAAAGATTGGGGGCGGGAGGAGAAGGGGACGATGGAGAATGAGATGGCTGGATGGCATCACCAACTCGATGATGATGCCATCATTTTACTGGTGAGTAGTAGCTATGTAGTCTTTTTTTTCAGTGGATCTAGAAATCAGTAAACTTGTAAAACTATATTACTGGTTAAGTAGTTTGTCTATCTATGCTCTCTAGTTTTCCATGAAAGCAATCATATTCTTGGCAATTTTTCCCTTTTTTTTCTAATGTTTTAACATTATGTCTCTATCTTATAGCACTGACTAGTTTCTGTAGTCTAGCATCTTTTTCCGGAGAAGGCAATGGCAAGCCACTCCAGTACTCTTGCCTAGAAAATCCCATGGATGGAGGAGCCTGGTAAGCTGCAGTCCGTGGGGTCGCTAAGGGTCGGACACGACTGAGCGACTTCACTTTCATTTTTCACTTTCCACTTTCACACATTGGAGAAGGAAATGGCAACCCACTCCAGTGTTCTTGCCTGGAGAATCCCAGGGACAGAAGAGTCTGGTGGGCTTCCGTCTATGGGGTCACACAGAGTCGGACACGAATGAAGTGACTTAGCAGCAGCAGCAGCATCTTTTTCATTTCCGAATGTAGTGGGAAACTGTTAACCTTTTTTTCAACTAGTATCATAATTGCTAAAGAATCTGAATAGATACCTTTTTTCAGGTTAAAGATGATTCCTATTTTATCAGTTAGGGCTACTTTGGGCTGAAAGTAAGACTATCTAGCATTGCTATTTACAAAAAAGACAGTTAATTATCTCATACAGAAACTAAAGCCAATGGAGGTGATGGAATTCCAGTTGAGCTATTTCAGATCCTAAAAGATGATGCTGTGAAAGTCCTACATTCAATATGCCAGCAAATTTGGAAAACTCAGTGGCCATAGGACTGGAAAAGGTCAGTTTTCATTCCAGTCCCAAAGAAAGGCAATGCCAAAGAATGTTCAAACTATCACAGAATTGCACTCATATCACACACTAGCAAAGTAATGCTCAAAATTCTCCATTCCAGGCTTCAACAGTATGTGAACCATGAATTTCCAGATGTTCGACCTGGATTTAGAAAAGGCAGAGGAACCAGAGATCAAATTGCCAACATCATTGATGAAGCAAGAGAGTTCCAGAAAAAAAATCTACGTCTGCTTTATTGACTATGCCAAAAACTTTGATTGTGTGGATCACAACAAACTGTGGAAAATCCTTCAAAAGATGGGACTACCAGACCACCTGACTTGCCTCCTGACAAATCTGTATGATGGTCAAGAAGCAATAGTTAGAAATGGACATGAACAACAGACTGGTTCCAAATCAGGAAAGGAATACATCAAGATTGTATATTGTCACCCTGATTATTTAACTTATATGCAGAGTACATCATGAGAAATTCCAGGCTGGATGAAGTACAAGATGGAATTAAGATTGCCGGGAGAAAAATCAATAACCTCAGATATGCAGATGACACCACCCTTATGGCAGAAAGTGAAGAAGAACTAAAGAGTCTCTTGATAAAAGTGAAAGAGGAAAGTGAAAAAGTTGTCTTGAAGCTCAACATTCAGAAAACTAAGATCATGGCATCTGGTCCCATCACTTCATGGCAAATAGATGGGGAAACAGTGGAACAGTGACAGACTTTATTTTGGGGGGGCTCCAAAATCACTGCATATGGTGACTGCAGCTATGAAATTAAAAGACACTTACTCCTTGGAAGAAAAGTTATGACCAATCTAGGCAGCATATTAAAAAGCAGAGACATTACTTTGCCAACAAAGGTCCATCTAATCAAAGTTATGGTTTTTCCAGTAGTCATGTATGGATGTGAGAGTTGGACCATAAAGAAAGCTGAGTGTCCAAGAACTGATGCTTTTGAACTCCAGTGTTGGAGAAACTCTTGAGAGTCCCTTGGAATGCAAGGAGATCCAACCAGTCTATCCTAAAGGAAATCAGTCCTGAATATTCATTGGAAGGACTGATGCTGAAGCTGAAACTTCAATAGTTTGGCTGCCTAATGGGAAGAACTGACTCATTGGAAAAGACCCTGATGCTGGGCAAGATTGAAGGCAAGAGAAGAAGGGAACAACAGAAGATGAGATGGTTGGATGGCATCACCAACTTGATGGACATGAGTTTGAGCAAGCTCTGGGAATTGGTGATGGACAGGGAAGCCTGGTGTGCTGCAGTACATGGGGTCACAAAGAGTGAGATATGACTGAGCAACTGAACTGAACACTATCATGAAGGTAGAAAGGTAGTATGTCACCCAGTGGGATTGGATGGCAGAGCATCAAGCCAAAGAGTGTTATTCTTAAGCCTTGAGGTTTACTGCCGCTTGTCCTATGTTTTGGACTTATTTGAGACTCATTACCCCTTTCTTCTTTCCTACTTTTCCCTTTTGGAACAGGAATATCAACCCTATGCCTGTCCCACTATTGTATTTTGGAAGCACGTTACATATTTGGTTTCATAGATTCACAGCTGAAGAGAAATTTGCCTCAGGGTGAAGGACACCTTAAATCTCATCCATTTCTGATTTAGATGATATTGACACGAGCCTTTGGATTTTAGACTTTAGAGCTGATGTTGCTGTGAGTTGAGACTTTGGAGATTGTTGAGATGATTTTTTTTCATGTGAGAAGGACATAAATTTTGTAGCCAGGGATGGAATATTATGTATTGCATGCTGTTTCCTCAAGAATTCATATGTTGCTGTCCAATGGGATGGTATTGAGATAAAGCTCTTGGGAAGTACTTAGGATTTGAGGTCATGAGGGTAGAGCCAACATGAAGAAACCAATGAGAGAATAAGAGTCAAATGTAAAGGAAACCATGAGTTTGTCTGAATGCATATTCCAGTTATCCCAGAGTTACTGCCAATACTGTTTTTGAGATTTGGCTATGTGACTCAGAAATTATTATTTTTTTTCTTTTTTGGGCTTTAGACTACTTTGTCTCAATTGAACCTATAATAGCACTTGAATTAGAGGGAGAGCTGAGAAATGAGACTTCTTCTCCCCTGATTAGTGAGACAAGGCTAGAAATGTTACTGTGGTGGCAAACTTAAGAAGGGGCCACTAGGAAGTCTCCTTCCAACATCTATATCTGATGCAGCACACTAATACACTCTCTTATGAATTATTAAAATTATTACTCTTAAGTAATAAAAGTACTTTATAACCACAATTCAGCTTAGTTTTCAGACATCTTTCATTCTTATTCCCCCCAGACACATGATAATCCTATAAACAAACAGAAAAACAAGACAAAAGAGTCTGACTTGAAACTCATTGTTCCCTCCACCCATTCATCCACCCATCCAGACATGTGTTTTCACAGAAGAATGCCTCTGATTACTACTCTCACTGAGATTCAGAACACTGACTTCTTAATAAATGTTCTTTAGGTTTATACAGAGGTTATTCCATTTCTTGTATAATTCAAATATCAATAGTTTACTTCTAAATCAAGCACACTTCTATTCTCTTTGGTTGTCTAGACTTATTTTGGTATTTCCAAAACTCTGATACATATTAAAGGTAATATTGAATAGTGGTGTGACTTTTGTTCTCTCCCAAGGTTGGAAATAAAGGCTCAAGTAAATTTAACCCAATAGATACTTTAAACTTAGATAGTGAAACAACTTTTAAACTTCTCACAGAAATTAATCCCTTGGTTGCATTTATACCACAGGCAATTAATTTGGCTGAAACAAATATTCTTTGATGACCATCAAGGATAAAGCAGAGTAATTTTGATATGATAGAATTATTATTGACTGGGGAGTATTATGCAAAATTGGTATAACCAAGCAAGATCAAAAAGGCTCTCTAATTATAAAACATCAAAGATTTCAAGCAAGTCCCTCCTTGGAGACAAGCCTGAAATATTGGAGAACCCATTTACACCATTACGCTAAGGAATGATTTTAATGATGGTCCCCTTGAGATGATCTACTAAGGCAGAACTTCAGAACTGTATTCAATCAGCTCCATGAATTGCTTAGTTAGAGAAATGATTCATACTAAGCATCTGTCAAGCATGTACACATTATTTTTAAATGTATGGTACTGAAAAAAGTACATGATTTATAGTTTATCTCGGTTTGGTCAATTACTATAGATTTAACCTCAGGTTATCCTCAACATTTCTGCATATTTTACCCCTTTGTTATTTTACTTTTTTATAATTTAAAGAGACAGTAATATGAAGAAATTGTCCAAATTTATTATAAATTTATAAACCATACATTTCTTTATAAATTACTAATATCTAGGGTATATATTTGAATAACGGGAACAACTTTCCAAAGTCTCTTTACTAAAATTAAACAAGTTGAAACAGTATTCTAGAACTTTATTTTCAACAGTAGTCAATAATTTCTTTAAGCATATATAACAGAGAATATGCAAACTAAAATTAATATTCAAAGAAGGAAAATCCTTATTTACCATTCTAGTATCTCCCTGTATAGCTGCAGAAAATTATATTTTTTGGCAAACAATTTTAAGTCAATATATATCTCCCACACAATTCTACTCTTATGTGAGGATACCACCTTTGAGAGTTAGTAATGCTGGGGACTCTTGAGAGTCCCTTGGACTGAAAGGAGATCCAACCAGTCCATTCTAAAGGAGATCAATCCTGGGTGTTCATTGGAAGGACTGATGCTAAAGCTGAAACTCCAATACTTTGGCCACCTCATGTGACGAGTTGACTCACTGGAAAAGAGTCTGATGCTGGGAGGGATTGGGGGTGGGAGGAGACGGGGACGACAGAGAATGAGATGGCTGGATGGCATCACCGACTTGATGGACATGAGTTTGAGTGAACTCCGGGAATTGGTGATGGACAGGGAGGCCTGGCGTGCTGTGATTCATGGGGTTGCAAAGAGTCGGGCATGACTGAGCGACTGAACTGAACTGAACTGAATGCTGGGGAAGTACCTACAGAGAAGAGAGAAGCACAGAAGTACATTTGGTATTTATTCGTGTGTGATACTGAAGGTAATCATTGTTAAATGGAAAATGTTATCTAATGGTAACTGCTAACTGACTACACCAACACTGAGTCTTGGCAAGGGGGCAGGACAATGATGAAGAAGGTTAAAGAGGCTTTAACTCTCCTGTTTTTTATATCAACTTCTATTTCTAATTATTGAGAAAGAAAAATATATAGAGATTAAAATGGGTCAAGGTATGAAGTATCATGTAGGTTATATGTAATGTAACAAAATATATCACTCTGCATTAAGACATGGATATTTTAGCTTGGATTCTCATTAGTAGCTATTCAATGTTATAATTTATTAAAATCCTGAAGAGAATAACGTTAACAAAAAATGGCACAGCAATAAAATCTATCTTGCCATAAAATCATAAAAACACTGGAAAAATCTATCAGAATGAACCTTTTTTTGGAATTCTGGAAAATAATCAGAAGCTTGAAGCAACTGAGATAATGTTTAAACAAGAAAAACTGGTGGAATTTTGGCAAAAGTTGACAGCACATGGTACTTTTACATTGGTCCCATTAACCAATTCTGTGTTCAGAAGTGGCCTTGACTTGACAGCTCACAGTCCCAATGCAGAGAGTGCTACTAGAAAGACTTAAAACAGACTTCATTCACAAAGATGTGGGTTGATGTTGACCTGTCTGGTGACTCCTTGGATCAAACTGTTTGCTTTCATTCTGCCTAAATTACAACTTCCGCAGAGCTGAAAGGTGGCTATCTGAGGAGGGGTATTTACCAAATTTACAAGCAAAAATACTAGTCATGGGTGCCTAAGGGCAATGGATGACAGTTGGGGCAAATAATAGACTAACCAGAAAGCTTGGGAAGATTATAGAATGAGATACTTTAAGGAATAATGGTTTTGAAAAGCTCCAACATAATACTAAGGATCCAAAAGACCACATATGCATGTTCAGAAAAGACATGAGAAAGCCCTAAATTCTCTGCTTAACTGATTCTCAGGCTATGCACAAGCAGGAAGTGAAGGCTAAAACAAAGCTATAAACTGTCTGACTGAGTACTGAATATATCTCCCAAAATGATGCACAGAGCCCATCTGAAAACTGAGACTGTACTTTAGTTCCAAGAATTTAGGGATCACCAGCTGAGCACTAAGGCAACAAAACATAAAATTCAGCAGCCAAATATAAGAAAGAACACAGGCTTCACAAAATTAGTTTAGAAAAGCCACCAAATATATAACAACAACAAGCACCAACAAAAAGCCAAAAGGAGGAGGAGATTATAATTTCCAAGTTTACATAATCATAATATTCAAAATGTCAAGTTTTCAAAGAAAATTACAAGGCAGTAAGAAAACAAGAAAGCATGACTTGTACCACACCAAAAAAGAAATTAATAGGATCTCTCTCTGAGGACACTTAGACATTGGAAATACTAAACAAAAATTTAAAATAGCCATTTTAAGTATGTCCAGGGACTTCCCTGATGGTCCAATGGCTGGGACTCTGCACTCCTAATGCAGGGAGCCCAAGTTCAATTCCTCGTCAGCGGACTGGACCCCACATGCTGCACCCACATGCCACAACTAAAGATCCCACATGACACAACAAAGACCTGGTGCACCTAAATAAACAAACATATTTAAATATGTTCAAAAACTAAATGAAAGCATGCCATAAGAACAAAAAGAAACTAAGAGAATGATTCACCAAACTGATAATATCAACAAAAGGAAATAATTATAAAAGGGAACCAAAAGTTATACACCAACAATGAATAATCTGAAACAAAATTAACAACCCCATTTACAACTGCAACAAAGAAATAAAATACATAGTAATAACCTAACCAAAATGGTGAAAAACTTGTACAGTGAAAACTACAGAATATTGCTGAAGCAAATTAAAGATGACACAAATAATGGAAAGGCAGGTTGCACTTGTGCCTTGGAAACTTAGTATTGTTAAGATGTTCATACTATCCAGAGTGATCTGCATATTCAATGAAATCCCAATCAAAATCCCTGCATATATTTTTCAGAAATAGGAAAAATTATTCACATAAAGAACATACATAAAGAATACACATAAAGAACACTTACAACTCAACAACAAAAAGACAAACAACCCAATTAAAAAATGAGCAGAAGTTTTGAATAGACAATTCTCCAAAGAATACACACAAATGGACAACATAAAAAGAGGCTCAATATCTTTACTAATTAGGGAAATGAAAATCAAACCACATTAAGTTACCACTTCATGCCCACTGGCATGTCTATAACACACAAACAAAACAGAAAATAAAAAGTATTGCAATGATGTGAATTAACTGGAACCCTCATACATTGCTGGTGGGAGTTTAAAATTGTGGCGCTGTGGTAAGAAAAATAATTTGGCAGTTCCTCAACAAGTTAAATATGGAGTTAACATTACTCAGCAATTCCATTGCAAGGTATACATCTGAGAGAAAGTATATATCCATGCAAAAAACTGTACGTGAGTGATAACATCAGTATTATTCATAGTAGCCAAAATGTGAAAACAACCCAGATGTTCATCAATCAGTGAAAGAATAAAGATGTAATATATTCATACAATGAAATATTATTCAGTCTTGAGAAGGACTGAAGTACTGATGCTACAACATGAATGAATCTCGAAAATGTTATGCTGAATGATAGACGCCAGACATAAAATACCATATATGATTACATTTATTTGAAATATACAGAATAAGCAAATTCACTGATACAGGAAGTACATTAGTTCTTGCTAGTGGTTTGGGAAGAAGGAAATAATGGTGAATGCTGCTGCTAAGCCACTTCAGTTGTGCCCGACTCTGTGCAACCCCATGGACGGAAGCCCACCAGGCTCCCCCATCCCTGGGATTCTCCAGGCAAGAACACTGGAGTGGGTTGCCATTTCCTTCTCCATAATGGTGAATAACTGCTAATAAATGAAGAGTTACACTTTGGGAAGATAAAAATGTCTTATTAGTGATGAAGGTCGTACAACTTTGTGAAAATACCAAAAATCATTGACTTCTATACTTTAAAATTGCTAAAGTAATAAATTTTATGCCATGCAAATGTTTCAGTTTTTTTGAAATCCTAATATTCATCATACTTAAAAAGTAAATGTTAAGTTAAATATGAACAGCTAAGTCTAATATTGACAAGAGGGAAATAATATGTTCTAGAGCTTCTCTATAGTATAGTTATACAGGTACCATACTCTAGATTAAAGATTTTGCTAAATACGTCTTTATATATCTTTTCATAATAATTCTTATGGAAACTCAAAAAACTCAATCGTTATTTAATTTTACACTGCCTTATTTCCCAGGGGATTTAAGAAAGTCATAATGAGTAGATCTTAGACTCTCATTGGTAAAGAAGAGTTTGAATTGTGGCTCATGCTGAATGTTACAGAAGCTAAGAATTTTAGCATTAACCTAATTCAGATGCAGTTAAGAGTACAGTAAGTAGTATTTTATTAGATGACTTCTGTTTTTTTGACATGAAAATTTTTTATATCAAGAAGTCACAAAGTTTCTGGAAAAAGACTATGTGATGAGAATTAATCTAAAGACATAATAACATAGGCATACCTCAGAGATATTTTGTCTTTGGTTCCAGACCATTATAATAAAGCATTATGGCAGTAAAGCAAGTCACAATAACTTTCTGGTTTCCTAGCTCCTATAAAAGTTATGTTTACACTCTATTGTAGTCTATTGTGTACAACAGCACTATGCCTTAAAAAAATGTACATACCTTAATAAAAAAAATATTTTATTGCCAAGAAAAGATAACCATCATCTAACAGCCAAAGGTTGCCACAAATCTTCAATTTAGAAAAAAAACACAATATCTGTGAAATGCAATAAAGTAAAATGAGTGCAATAAAATGAGTTATGCCTATATCTGCATAATAAAATATAATCAATTGCATAAATTCAAATTTCTACTGCTAATAATTTCAAAGAACATTTTTTCAGGTTATATTTCCCAAGGTCATTACAATTCATATTATAGACACTGAACATCTTGGAAGTATCCTAAGAATATAATTTTTACCTTCTAAAGAAATTATATGAGCAGATCAATAATATTTCTTGCCAGATCCATCTTTCTCTATAGTGAAGCTTAACCAAAAGTTCTATTGGCCTAAGTTCATTTACTTTACACACTTAAGCAGGAGTTAAAACTGATGCTAATATACATACAATTAGCCTTTGTAAAAGACTTTGTGGCTTCTTTCTTTTGTCAGACTTACTGCTCACTGCCTAATTCCCCAAACACCAGGTGACTGGTTGCTAGGCAACCAAACACTACCATCAAGAGAATTCTATCCATCTCAACAGATGCCATCTCATTTGGATACAAAGGGGTTCAAAGCCTCAGAATTTGTTTATGTGACCCAGGAAGTCAATGTTATTTGGTGGTGAATTTCTGATGAGTATACCATATAAGTGGATTGCACTGAAATGTTCATATTAACACATTATTATCAACATTTTATGATTGTATGGTATAATACATGCTAATGGTGAAAAGTTTTGGAAAACTATAAATGAAATATATTTGTAGCTAATTTTAAAATAGCACTTTTCTTCATTCCTGACACAAGAGCTAATATCATGTAGATTCTGCCTTACTGGTTTAGAATCATCTAATTGCTAACTTAATAAAATTGATAAATATTCTGTAAGGTCTAATCTAGTGAATAAAAGCATTTTAAAACATTGTATCAGCTTTGGATACCTCAAAATGACTATTACATTTTTGTAAAATTGTGGTTTTTCCCAACTGCTTTTAAATTTATCAAATTCAGAATTTGATTTTGCTCTTCAGGTAATCTGGGATTACTTCTGTAAAGAGTTAATCAACTCTTCTCTAATTATTTGATATATCAGATCCCTTCATAGATATCAACAGATGTTCAGATCAAAGAAAATTCAATAAAAATGTCTTTTGGTAGTAATTCTTTACATAAGTTATTTATAGCAATCCATTGGAAAGATTGTCAGGATCTGTTGACCATATCAAACAAGCAAACACACAATATTGTATTAAATGATAATATACTAGTAAAAGATTGCAAGTTCAAATATTTAGTTTTTCTCCCTTTGGCTTTTGGATTCCTTTCAAATATGTAAGAATTTTGTGTTTTTAAAATGATCAGTTTTCTCAAACACAGGTTTCATTCAGCTCAACCAGAAGTTACTCAAATAGGTAGATGAAGCTTGGGAGTTTCCAAAAGAGAGGGTTAAATAAGTAGCAACTTGTTGCGGAAAGATGTCGTTCAGTCACTCAGTCCTGTCTGACTCTTCACAACCCCATGGACTGCAGCACTTCCAGGCTTCCCTGTCTTTCACCATCTCTTCACTGTCCTTTCCTGTCCTGTCCTATCCCTGCGGAGAGAAGACCTTCAATAAAACACAGTTGAATTAACCAAAACTGGGAAACTTGCTCAAGGGTCTGGCAAGAGAAAACCTGGATATTAAAAGGAAAGTAGAAATGACTTTCTGGTTGACAAACTTTTGTTGTTCAGTTGCTCAGTTGTGTCTGACTCTGCAGCCCCATGGACTGAAGGATGCCAGGCTTTGCTGTCCTTCACTATCTCCCAGAGTTTGTTCAAACTCATGTTCATTGAACTGATGATGCCAACCATCTCAGCCTCTGTCACCCCTTTCTCCTCCCGCCCTCAATCTTTCCCAGCATCAATGTCTTTTTCAATGAGTGACTCTTCATATCAGGTGGCAGAGTATTGGAACTTCAGAATTAATACTTCCAAAAAATATTCAGGGTTGTTTTCCTTTATGATTGATTGGTTTGACCTCCTTGCAGTCCAAGGGACTCTGAAGAGTCTTCTCCAGCACCATAGTTCAAAAGCATCAATTCTTTGGTGCTCAGCTTTCTTTATGGTCCAATTATCACATCCATACATGACTGCTAGAAAAATCATGGCTTTGACTATATCAGCAAAGTGATGTCTCTGCTTTTTAACAGGTTGTGTAAGTTTGTCAAAACTTTTCTTCCAAGGAGCAAGCATCTTTTAATTTCATGGCAGCAGTCTTCATCTGCAGTGATTTTGGAGCCCAAAAAATAAAATTTGTCATTATTTCCAGTTTCCTCATGTATTTGCCATCAAGCAATGGAACTGAATGCCATGATCTTAGTTTCATGAATGTTGAGTTTTAAGCTGGATTTTTCATTCTCCTCTTCTACTTCATCAAGAAGCTGTTTAATTTCTCTTCACTTTCAGCCATTAGGTTGGTGTCAAGTGCAAATATGAAGTTATTGATACTTCTCCCAGAAATCTTGATTCCAGCTTGAGCTTCATCCAGCCTGGCATTTCACATGATGTACTCTGAATAGAAATTATGTAAGCAGGGTAACAATATTTAGCCTTGATGTACTCCTTTCCCAATTTGGAAACAGTCCATTGTTCCATGTCTAGTTCTAACTGTTGCTTCTTGGCCTACAAACAGATTTCTCAGGAGACTAGTATTCTTATCTTTTTAAGAATTTTCCAGTTTATTGTGACCCACACAGTCAAAGACTTTATCTGTAAGTTTTCAGTTCATGTACTGTTGATGCCTGGCTTGGAGAATTTTGAGCATTACTTTGCTAGCATGAGAGATGAGTGCAATTGTGCAGTAGTTTGAACATTATTTGGCATTGCCTTTCTTTGGGATTGGAATGAATATTGACCTTTTCCAGTCTTGTGACCACTGCTGAATTTTCCAAATTTGCTGGAATATTACATTCAGCACCTCCATCATCATCTTTTAGGATTTGAAATAGCTCAGCTGGAATTTCATCACCTCCACTTGAATTGTTTGTAGTAATATATATTATTATTAACCTTAACAAAATTTAGGTTAATAACTGTATATCTATTATGAAAAATGACTAGAATAATTAAAATTTGCCTACTAAGGGTAATTTACAAAGCTCCTTGACATAATTTTTTTTCTTTACTCAAAGCAGCCACATGATATAATATGTTTTTCTATTTTTAGGAAAGAATAAACTAAAATTCAGAGAGGCAAAGACCTCAGGATTTGAACCACAGCCATGCGAAGAGTTGACTCACTGGAAAAGACTCTGATGTTGGAAAAGATTGGGGGCGGGAGGAGAAGGGGATGACAGAGAGTGAGATGGCTGGATGGCATCACCGATTCGATGGACGTGAGTTTGAGTGAACTCTGGGAGTTGGTGATGGACAGGGAGGCCTGGCGTGCTGTGATTCATGGGGTCGCAAAGAGTCGGACACGACTGAGCGCCTGAACTGAACTGAACTGATAATCAAATAAAGAGGTCAAATAGCCACTGTAATCAACAGACAATTTTGGGGCATTTTAATCTCATTTAGTTCAACATTTCTTAAGGACTTCATCACTGACCATGTCTCAGCACATCTTCAGATAAATTTACAACAGCTAACATTTCAACACTCAGTAAATATACAGAATTACATTTTATACACAGAACACATTTTTTTTCTGTAGCTAAAATTGATAGTTCAAATTTCTACCATTTTTTTGAAGTAAAAGAATAAATATTGTGTATATAAAATTCAGAAACATTTAAATTCACATACATTTACAGACTGCATATGGTACAATGCTAGAAAATCCAATGAATTTTTTGATGAGTTTAATGTTTTGAAAATGAAGAAACTGCATAATATTTGGTATGTTTTATACATCTAGATAATTTCAACAAATTCTAAATGTTTATCTGTTTCTATTCAATTTCAGTGCATTATGTAATCATAAGTCTGGAAAGTTCCATGGGAGATAACTGAACCTAATTCAACCTATTCTCTTTTATCCTATTTAGTCATCATTCTTATATTAACAATCTTCCATGTTTCCAGGATTGGATAAAGGGTTAAAGAAGCAGAATAAGAAGATGCCTGTATTCAAGGAACTCAAAATCTAGTGAAAAAAAAAAAACACATGAATTTAAAATAGCAATACCCTTGTTAATCAACAATTTGATGGGATATATGGTGCATCATCACTAGAGAAGATAGAGTAGCAGTTAACTATTAGTGAAGTCTTTGGAAACGAGGAATATAAGTTGTGTTCACACCAACAAATTAGAGGTACAAGACTTTTCCTATCAACAACTATATACCAAAGCAGAAAAGTTAAAATGTAAGTTGCTCAGTCATATCTGACTCTTTGCAACTCCATGGACTATATCCCACCAGGCTCTTCTGTCCATGGAATTCTCCAGGCAAGAATACCGGAGTGGTTAGCCATTCCCTTGTGCAGGGGCTCTTCCTGACCCAGTGACCAAACCACAACTCCTGTATTGCAAGTGGATTCTTTAACATCTGAGCTCCCAAGGAAGCCTGAAAGCAAAAAGATGTGAATAATATGGAAGAAATGCTGTGGCACTGATGAAATCATTTGATGTAATCATCAGAAATAAGACTGGTTACTCTCAGCAGTGGTCACAGGACTGGAAAAGGTCAGTTTTCATTCCAACCCCAAAGAAAAGCAATGCCAAAGAATGCTCAAACTACCACACAACTGCACTCATCTCACATGCTAGTAAAGTAATGGCCAAAATTCTTCAAGTCAGGCTTCAACAATACGTGAACTGTGAACTTCCAGATTTCAGGCTGGTTTTAGAAAAGGCAGAGGAACCAGAGATCAAATTGCCAACATCCGCGGGATCATTGAAAAAGCAAGAGAGTTCCAGAAAAACATCTACTTCTGCTTTATTGACTATGCCAAAGCCTTTGACTGTGTGTCACAACAAACTGGAAAATTCTGAAAGAGATGGGAATACCAGACCACCTGACCTGCCTATTGAGAAACCTGTATGCAGGTCAGGAAGCAACAGTTAGAACTGGACATGAAACAACAGACTGGTTCCAAATAGGAAAAGGAGTATGTCAAGGCTGTTTATTGTCACCCTGCTTATTTAACTTATATGCAGAGTACATCATGAGAAATGCTGGGCTGGAAGAAGCATAAGGTGGAATCAAGATTGTTGGGAAAAAATATCAATAACCTCACATATGCAGATGACACTACCCTTATGGCAGGAAGTGAAGAAGAACTAAAGAGCCTCTTGATGAAAGTGCAAGAGGAGAGTTAAAAAGTTAGCTTAAAGCTCAACATTCAGAAAACAAAGATCATGGCATCCGGTCCCATCACTTCATGGCAAATAGATGGGGAAACAGTGGAAACAGTGGCTGACTTTATTTTGGGGGGCTCCAAAATCTCCAGATGGTGATTGCAGCCATGAAATTAAAAGACGCTTACTCCTTGGAAGGAAAGTTATGACAAACCTAGACAGCATATTAAAAAGCAGAGGCATTACTTTGCCAACCAAGGTCCATCTAGTCAAGGCAATGGTTTTTCCAGTGGTCATGTACGGATGTGAGAGTTGGACTGTGAAGAAAGCTGATCGCCAAAGAATTGATGCTTTTGAACTGTGGTGTTGGAGAAGACTCTTGAGAGTCCCTTGGACTGCAAGGATGTCCAACCAGTCCATCCTAAAGGAGATCAGTCTTGAGTATTCAGTGGAAGGACTGATGTTGAAGCTGAAACTGCAATCCTTTGGCCACTTGATGCGAAGAACTGACTCATTTGAAAAGACCCTGATGCTGGGAAAGATTGAGGGCAGGAGAAGAAGGGGATGACAGAGGATGAGATGGTTGGATGGCATCACAGACTCAAAGGACAGGAGTTTGGGTAAACTCCGGGAGTTGGTGATGGACAGGGAGGCCTGGCATACTGTGGTTCATGGGGTTGCAAAGAGTTGGACATGATTGAGCGACTGAACTGAACTGACTCAGAAGGATGATATAATGAAGGATCATGTGCCTCCCAATGACAATGAATAATGTGTCTTAAACATGAGATCATATCTCATTTTGAAAATACACTTCCAGAATCACAGTAGGGGATGACTTCAAGAAAATGAATCTAGTTAAGAAAATAATACACTAGCTCAGGCAAGGTACAAAGAGATAAGAGCAATAGGAACTGAGAGGATGATAAAAAATATGATAGGCACTCAAAAGGTGCAATAAACTCTATAGTAGTTAATGACTGGAGTAAAACAGAAATTGAAGACAACTTCAGTTTTATAATTTGAATAACTTGGGCCTGGTGATCATATTATCAATAGTCAATACAAAGATAAAACGAGCTTGGAAGTGAGAAGCCAGAAATTAAAATAGAACAAATATATTAATATAACAAGAAAACAATCAAAAAAGTTATATTAATAACTAGTACGTACTGCAAACTTGCTACATGCTAAGGATTGCATCAGCTCTTTATATATTTCATTTAATCATGGGCAAGATACAGTAAGAGTGTGAACTAGAGAGAGATTGACATTTCTGGGAAGACATTACTACCAAATGTTAATCTTATGGACCTTGGGTCAAGCAACAGAGGTTAGGGGATCATACTTGTATTGGGCATCCCACTGAAAGGAGTGGAGAGAAAAAGGAGGCAATGGTATTTAATCAGAGTCCTAAAATAATACCAAGGGTCCAGATAAGGAAATCAAGATCAATCTCACGTCAAAAATACAGGCGCATGAGTGAAAATAAAAGCTAAAACCAATGAGGAATGGATCAGCGGATTCAATTATAGCCCTCTGTTGACTTTAAGCCACAGGATGTGAGGGTGATAGAAGCATATCTAGAGGGGGTCACAGGTAAGTCAACAGAGAGTTAAGAGGCTTGGGTACTTTCTGGAAATTTATTATTTCTAGTGTAACTCCTCTAGGATCTAAGAACACATTTTGTATGCTTTCTACTATTTTAAGTTTGTAAGGTTTATCTTATGGCTCAGAATATGGTAAATTTGGTGATTATTCCTTGTATATTTGCAAAAAAAAAAGTATATTCTACTGCATGTGTGTGTGAGTGTGCTTGTGTGTGGAGGGGAGTGTTCTATAAACATCAATTAGATTGACTTGGTTTGTATTATTCAGGTCATCTATATGCAAGTTTAATTTCTGTCTTGGTTAATGAGAGGACAGTTGAAATCTTCAACTAAAATAGTATATTTGTTTATTTCTCCTAAAGTCTGTCAGTTTTTGCTCTTTTGGTACATACCTATTTATAATTGATAAGCCTTCTTGGAGAATTGACTCCTTTGTGTTATGAAATATCCTTTACTTCTGGTGCTGTTTCCTGTTCTGAAGTCTAGCTTTCTTTAATATTTACATGGTATATATTTTTCAATCCTAATATTTTACCCTTTTTATTTTTTTCTATGTTTTAAGTAGGTCTCTTGTAGAAAGTACAGAATTAGATCTTTCTGTTATTTCCAATATGACAATATATGTCTTTTACACGGTGGGTTTAAAGCATTTATATGATTATCAATAGGTTGTAGTAAAGTCTACAACTTTCTAGCTGTCTTTATTCTATTTGTTCTTTTTTAATTTCCTTTTTGCCTTCTTTTATATTAATTGAGTATTCTTAAGATTCTATATCTCCCCTTTTTATCAACCATAAATTTTTATTATTTTACAGTTTCTATAATTGCCCAAATACCCTACAGAATCTCCACAACCCTCTCTGACTGCTCCAGCCACTTGGCTTAGTTGTTTTTTGCATATGGCAGGAGTGCTCCTCTCAAGATCTTTCTACTCCATGTTTCATATGCTAAAATGTTCTTCCCCAGATCAGCATGTTCTACACTCTAACTGCTTTTGTACAAATATCACCTTCTTAGTGAAACCTTCCTAGATTACTGTATTTTACAGTGAATGCCTCATTGGTCCCTATCATCTTCTGTATTACATATTTATTTAATTTTAAAATCGATTCTCTGTGCACCAGACTCTAGCCTCCACAGAAATATATATATTTTGTCCATTTCAATCAATGCCGTATTTCCAGTGCCTAGTAAAGAGCCTGCTGTCAAACAGATTCTTGATAAAGAGTTGTTGAATTAATGAATATGTGTAAATTGAGAAAAATAAACCAGGGAAGTTCAAAAGATTAATAGCTAAGAAGAGATCAAGTGATAAAACATATAATAAGAAACTAGAGGTAGATAACAGGAGGAGATGGGTTACAGAGCACCAGAAAACAATAGGTCTTGAAACTCTCCCTCTGTAAGTGAAGTAAGTATACAGAAGTAGATAAATTTATGGGTGGTGGGGCAGAAAGTTAAAAGAGTTTATGTTACGTAGCTCCCATTTTCCTTCTGACACAGGGGCATTTACCGGAATTTGGGCAGGGTATGTGAGTGGTAAGCGCTTCCCAGGTGGTGCTAGTGGTAAAGAACCCAACTGCCAATGCAGGAGACATAAGAGATGCGGGTTTGATCCTCGGGTAGGGAAGATCCCCTGGAGGAGGGCATGGCAACCCACCGCAGTTCACACGTGTGTGGCAAAGGGTAGGGATTCAAAAGGACCACAACCAAAGAGCCAAAACCACCGTTGCGTCCTCTGCTGCTGCTGCTAAGTCACTTCAGTCGTGTCCGACTCTGTGCGACCCCATAGATGGCAGCCCACCAGGCTCCCCCGTCCCTGGGATTCTCCAGGCAAGAACACTGGAGTGGGTTGCCATTTCCTTCTCCAATGCATGAAAGTGAAAAGTGAAAGTGAAGTCGCTCAGTCGTGTCAGACTCTTAGCGACCCCACGGACTGCAGCCTACTAGACTCCTCTGTCCATGGGATTGTTACATAAATTCCACTTAGTGAGAGGGTAGCACAAGTTTATAAAACACGATCCATGAAGCATTAAAGTAAAACTCTGGAATGATTGGCAATTTTATTTTCATTCAATCTATAACCTGAAAAATAAGTGCAATTTATTTTTGTGTTGCCTAAATCTTGAAGTTAAAGGTTTTCAAGCTCAAATACTGTCTTAAATAGCAACTTTAGTTGCATTCTGCATATAGGTTTATCTACTTTGTGAAATATCTGCTTTTCATTATCTATCTACTATCTTCAAATAGAAAATATAAATTTAGCTATGAACGGGAGGAAGAATGACAATTTAATTTACTTTGTTTCTGAATTCTCCATTTTTCACAAAAGACTGGATTTGGTCACAGCTGGAACTGACATATCAGAATATCTAAAAATCAATAATTCTACTTTCTTCCAATTTCAAATCATTTTGGAGCTGTCATATTAGTGAAGCTGCAGACTTTCTGGCATTCTGTGCCCTCTCTGCAATCCTTTCGGCAGTTGGACAGAGAGAGGACAACACTTCCACTTAGAAGTCATATTATTAATATCCCCTGACAACTATGAATGACTTCATCTTTCTGCCATGCCTGATTCTGCCACAGATATACAGGCCTTGCCTTTGTATACTATAAATCCACATGTAATTTAATGAGAAAAATATTAGTAAGCGTATTATATTTGATGAATTTTTTCTCAATGATATCAAGGAATTTGGGACCACTGGCCTTTTTCTTATTGAATGCATATCAAATGAATGTGTTTGCTTTTGAAGTTGCACAATAATGCTATAAAATAACCTGTATAAATCACATTTTTCTTTACTATAACTGTTAACCAGAAAATCAATAGCGTGGATTTCCTGACAGTTAAAATGGATATTTACAAACCTTAAGTCAAGCAGGTATGTAGGCTAAAGTAAACGACACAGGCTCAGCATAGGAATGAATAAACTAATCAATAGGAAATGATGAAGATGTTTTGGTGATAATAAAGAACACAGATCCAGGAACATAATACATTTCATGATAACAGAATCTAGTTTCTGATAATATACAAACTGAGTAAAGTTATGGCATTATAAACCTCTAGGTATGTGACTTATTAAGTTAAACCAGCCCAAGATGTGGTTCCTTCACCTGGCACATCAAGATAAGGGAACTAACTGGACTGCTATGTGTATTAAATGAGATAAATGTATATAATAATCATCCAACATCTATCTACATGCAGTATGTGGTTACTTAAAAACTGTCAGTTGACTTTTTGCATTCTTAAGTCTCAGTAACTTGATTAAGAGAACAAAGCTTTTCTGAACAGATACCTTGCACTACGATTTTTTTTAAAAAAGACTTTCTTTGCATTATCTAAGTAATAAAGTTCTAAATAAAACTTACAATGGTGTGAGAGATATTGTTGTGATTGTATAGATTTCTGACCTGAAAATCAAAGGCTTAAATTCAATGTAATCTCAGGAAAAGACCAACATACCTTTTAGATTAATTAATTTATATATGGCCTTCCTAGTCCAAAACAAATGAAAAGATGAGTAAGAAACTTTAGGATCTTACTCCTCTTCACAAGCAACACCACCTGTATCTCCATGATGTAAAATTAAACAGTTCACGAGGCAAATCTGAACATGTCCCAAGATGCAAAGACCAGTTATTCAGGGACCATCAATTTCCCTATCAACTACCATCACTATATCTTCCTTAATATATAATCAAAATTTAAAAGGAATGCCCATGGCCTTCTTTTAAAACACCTAACAAAAACGAGATATAGTATGCAAATGCTTGTGTCTTTAACCGTTAAGAGGTTTCTGCTTTTTAAACCAACAGTGAAAGATAGCTGGTTAATTGAGTAGGGAAAATCACAGAAAAAAGATTTCACTCCAACAACATATTTATCTGACATCTTCAAAATGCTCAAGGCAAACACTGATTTTAAAAATGTAAATATTAAAGAAAAACACCTTAGTGTTTACAACTAATAGCAATAACTACCATTTATTGTAAAACTACTACACACTGAAAAGTAACATGAACAGATGAAAAGAACACAACTACTACGTGGGAGAACTGGGAATTGTCTCCAAAGCTGATATTTTCCACAATGTAATCTTGTCTGCACTACTTAAGTTCAGTTACTAAGTTGTGTCCAACTGTTTGCAACCCCATGGACTGCAGCACTCCAGTCCTCCCTGTACATCACCAACTAATGGAGCTTACTCAAAATCATGTCCATTGAGTCAGTGATGCCATCCAACCACCTCATCCTCTGTCGTCCCCTTCTCTTCCCACCTTCAATCTTTCCCAGCAGCAGGGTCTTCAAATGAGTCAATTCTTTGCACCAGGTGGCCAAAAGATTGGAGTTTCACTTCAGCATCAGTCCTTCCAATGATTATTCAGGACTGATTTCCTTTAGGATGGACTGGTTGGATCTCCTTGCAGTCCAAGGGACTCTCAAGAGTCTTTTCCAACACCCCATTTCAAAAGCATCAATTTTTCGGCACTAAGTTTTCTTTATAGTCCAACTCTTACATCCACAAATGACTACTGGAATAACCATAGCCTTCACTAGATTGACCTTTGTTGAAAGTAATGTCTCTGTTTTCTAATATGCTATCTAGGTTGGTCATAACTTTCCTTCCAAGGAGCAAGCAATCACCATCTGCAGTGATTTTGGAGCCCCCCAAAATAAAGTCAGCCACTATTTCCACTGTTTCCCCATCTATTTGCCATGAAGTGATTGGACCAGATGCCACGATCTTAGTTTTTTGAATGTTGAGTTTTAAGCCAATTTTTTCACTCTCCTCTCTCACTTTCATCAAGAGGCTCTTTAGTTCTTAAAGGTGGTATCATCTGCGTATCTGAGGTTATTGATATTTCTCCCAGTAATCTTGATTCCACCTTGTGCTTCTTCTAGTCTAGCGTTTCTCATGATGCACTTTGCATATAAGCTAAATAAGCAGGGTGATAATATATAGCCTTGACATACTTCTTTCCTTATTTGGAACCAGTCTGTTGATTCAAGTCCAGTTCTAACTTTGCTTCCTGACCTGCATACAGATTTCTCAAGAGGCAGGTCAGGTGGTCTGGTATTCCCATCTCTTTCAGAATTTCCACAGTTGGTTGTGATCCATACAGTCAAAGGCTTTGGCATAGTTAATAAAGCAGAAGTAGATGTTTTTCTGGAACTCTCTTGCTTTTTTGATGATCCAGCAGATGTTGGCAATTTGATCTCTGGTTCTTCTGCCTCTTCTAAAGCCAGGTTGAACATCTGGAAGTTCTCATGTCACTTACTATTGAAGCCTCACTCAGAGAGTTTTGAGCATTACTTTTACTAGCACGTGAGATGAGTGCAATTGTGTGGTAGTTTGAGCATTCTTTGGCATTGCCTTTCTTTGGGGTTGGAATGAATACTGACCTTTTCCAGTCCTGTGGCCACCGCTGAGTTTTCCAAATTTGCTGGCATATTGAGTGCAGCACTTTCACAGCATCATCTTTTAGTATTTGAAACAGCTCAACTGGAATTCCATCACCTCCACTAGCTTTGTTCATAGTGATGCTTCCTTAGGCCCACTTGACTTTGCATTCCAGGATGTCTGGCTCTAGGTGAGTGATTGCAGCCATGAAATTAAAAGACGCTTGCTCCTTGGAAGGAAAGTTATGACCAACCTTGATAGTATATTAAAAAGCAGAGACATTACTTTGCCAACCAAGGTCCGTCTAGTCAAGGCAATGGTTTTTCCCGTGGTCATGTATGGATGTGAGAGTTGGACTGTGAAGAAGGCTGATCGCCGAAGAATCGATGCTTTTGAACTGTGATGTTGGAGAAGACTCTTGAGAGCCCTTATGCTGCAAGGAGATCCAACCAGTCCATTCTAAGGGAGATCGATCCTGGGTGTTCATTGGAGGGACTGATGCTAAAGCTGAAACTGCAATACTTTGGCCACCTCATGCGATGAGTTGACTCACTGGAAAAGACTCTGATGTTGGGAAAGGTTGGGGGCGGGAGGAGAAGGGGACGACCAAAAATGAGATGGCTGGATGGCATCACCGACTCGATGGACATGAGTTTGAGTGTACTCCGGGAGTTGGTGATGGACAGGGAGGCCTGGTGTGCTGTGATTCATGGGGTCGCGGAGAGTCGGACACGACTGAGTGACTGAACTGAACTGAACTGAAGATCTTTTTTGTACAATTCTTCTGTATATGCTTGCCACCTCTTCTTAATATCTTCTGCTTTTGTTATATCCATACTTAGACCTAACATTACTTAGTCATCTAATAAACTCTTCTCACCCACTCCCAACATTGCCACAACTTACATCTGCATAGCCAGTTGGTTTGTTTATAAATAACTGCTATGATGATATTGCTATCATATACAGTCTCCTTTCATCTGAATGTGCCTCATTTCTTCATTTTAGATAAAGCAATAAAGTGTTTTCTGGATCCTTCTCTTCCATCAAACTGAAACCACAGACCATAAATTAATACCTAGAAAATATATATAAAAAGACACAATATTCTGTAACTTATGCACACATATCATTTCCCACATAACCACACTGCAACTATGTCTATGATAAAGCCATCACCAATGTTCAGCTCAGATCATGAACACCTTATTGCCAAATTCAGACTCAAATTGAAGAAAGTAGGGAAAACCACTAGACCATTCAGATATGACCTAAATCAAATCCCTTATGATTTTACAGTGGAAGTGAGGAATAGATTTAGGGGACTAGATCTGATAGATAGAGTGCCTGATGAACTCTGGATGGAGGTTCATGACATTGTAAAGGAGACAGGCCCGGGACCATCCCCATGGAAAAGAAATGCAAAAAAGCAAAATGGCTGTCTGAAGAGGCCTTACAATAGCTGTGAAAAGAAGAGAAGAAAAAAGCAAACGAGAAAAGGAAGATATAAGCATCTGAATGCAGAGTTCCAAAAAATAGCAAAGAGAGATAAGAAAGCCTTCCTCAGTGATCAGTGCAAAGAAATAGAGGAAAACAACAGAATAGGAAAAACAAGAGATCTCTTCAAGAAAATTAGAGATTCCAAGGGAACATTTCATGCAAAGATGGGCTCGATAAAGGACATAAATTGTATGGACCTAACAGAAGCAGAAGATATTAAGAAGAGGTGGCAAGAATACACAGAAGAACTGTACAAAAAAGATCTTCACGACCAAGATAGTCACGATAACGTGATCACTGACGTAGAGCCAGACATCTTGGAATGTGAAGTCAAGTGGGCCTTAGAAAGCATCACTATGAACAAAGCTAGTGGAGGTGATGGAATTCCAGTTGAGCTATTTCAAATCCTGAAAGATGATGCTGTGAAAGTGCTGCACTCAATATACCAGCAAATTTGGAAAACTCAGCAGTGGCCACAGGACTGGAAAAGGTCAGTCTTCATCCCAATCCCAAAGAAAGGCAATGCCAAAGAATGCTCAAACTACCACACAATTGCACTCATCTCACATGCTAGTAAAGTCATGCTCAAAATTCTCCAAGCCAGGCTTCAGCAATATGTGAACCGTGAACTCCCAGATGTTCAAGCAGGCTTTAGAAAAGGCAGAGGCACCAGAGATCAAATTGCCAACATCTGCTGGATCATGGAGAAAGCAAGAGAGTTCCAGAAGAGCATCTATTTCTGCTTCATTCACTATGCCAAAGCCTTTGACTGTGTGGATCACAATAAACTGTGGAAAATTCTGAAAGAGATGGGAATACCAGACCACCTGACCTGCCTCTTGAGAAACCTGTATGCAGGTCAGGAAGCAACAGTCAGAACTGTACATGAAACAACAGACTGGTTCCAAATAGGAAAAGGAGTGCGTCAAGGCTGTATATTGTCACCTTGCTTATTTAACTTATATGCAGAGTACATCATGAGGAACGCTAGGCTGGAAGAAGCACAAGCTGGAATCAAGATTGCCAGGAGAAATATCAATAATCTCAGATATGCAGATGACACTACCTTTATGGCGGAAAGTGAAGAGGAACTCAAAAGCCTCTTGATGAAAGTGAAAGAGGAGAGTGAAAAGGTTTGCTTGAAGATCAACATTCAGAAAACAAAGATCATGGCATCTGGTCCCATCACTTCATGGGAAATAGATGGAAAAACAGTGGAAACAGTGTCAGACTTTATTTTTTGGGGCTTCAAAATCACTGCAGATGCTGATTGCAGCCATGAAATTAAAAGACGCTTGCTCCTTGGAAGGAAAGTTATGACCAACCTAATAATATATTAAAAAGCAGAGACATTACTTTGCCAACAAAGGTCCGTCTAGTCAAGGCTATGGTTTTACCAGTGGTCATGTATGGATGTGAGAGTTGGACTGTGAAGAAAGCTGATCACCGAAGAATCGATGCTTTTGAACTGTGGTGTTGGAGAAGACTCTTGAGAGTCCCTTGTACTGCAAGGAGATCCAAGCAGTCCATTCTAAGGGAGATCGATCCTGGGTGTTCATTGGAGGGACTGATTCTGAAGCTGAAACTGCAATACTTTGGCCACCTCATGCGACGAGTTGACTCACTGGAAAAGACTCTGATGCTGGGAAAGGTTGGGGGCGGGAGGAGAAGGGGACGACCGAGAATGAGATGGCTAGATCGCATCACCGACTCGATGGACATGAGTTTGAGTGAACTCCGGGAGTTGGTGATGGACAGGGAGGCCTGGCGTGCTGTGATTCATGGGGTCGCGGAGAGTCAGACATGACTGAACGACTGAACTGAACTGAACTGAACTAAATGTTCACCAATTATCTTTCCCTAGAAGAAACTATAAAATTAGGTAAATGCATTCTAACCCAGGAAGGAGATTTCCCAGAGCATAAAGCAAATATTGAACTTGGCATTTGACAGGAGTCCTCAGGTTAACTGGAATTCAATAAGGAATTTCATCCTTGCAAAATAACCTTGACTTCATAATCATCTTGGCTTATCTTTAGGAGTTTCTGTGGAAATGCAACTGACATTTTTAAAAAGAGACCCAACTTTTCTAAAGTTCTGCAAGTACACTAAAAAATAACAAAAAATAACTGCCACTGGCATTTTTCAATCAAGGGCTTGTCATCTAGAATCTTCAATGAGATTGGAAATGGTTTTTTTAGTTCAGGGTAGTCTTAGAAAATGAAGTAATATATAATAGACAGAAAATAACCTCACTTCAGTTCAGTTCCGTAGTTCATTCGTGTCCAACTCTTTGCAACCCCTTGAACCGAGCAGGCCAGACCTGCCAGTCCATCACCAAACCGGAGTCCACCCAAACTCATGTCCATTGAGTCGGTGATGCCATCCACCCTTCTCATCCTCTGTCATCCCCATCTCCTCCCGCCTTCAATCTTTCCTGACATCAGGGTCTTTTCAAATGAGTCAGGTCTTCACATCAGGTGGCCAAAGGATTGGAGTTTCAGCTTCAACATTTGTTCTTCCAATGAATACTCAGGACTCATCTCCTTTAGGATGGACTTGAAGGGAATCTCAAGAGTCTTCTCCAACACCACAGTTCAAAAGCATTATTTTTCAGCCTCACCTTTCTTTATAGTCCAACTATCACATCCATACATGACTCCGGGAAAAATGATATCTTGACAAGATAGACCTTTGTTGACAAAGTACTGTCTCTCTTTTTTTAATGTGCTGTCGAGGTTGGTCATAACTTTTCTTCCAAGGAGTAAGCGTCTTTTAATTTCATGGTTGCAGTCACCATCTGCAGTGATTTTGGAGCCCCGCAAAAGAAAGTCAACAACTGTTTCCATTGTTTCCCCATCTATTTGCTATGAAGTGATGGGACCAGATGCCATCATCTTAGTTTTCTGAATGTTGAACTTTAAGCCAACATTTTCACTCTCCTTTTTCACTTTCATCAAGAGGCTCTTTAGTCCTTCTTCACTTTCTGCCATAAGGGTGGTGTCATCTGCATATCTGAGGTTATTGATATTTCTCCCAGCAATCTTGATTCCACCTTGTGCAGCTTTCAGCCCAGAATTTCTCATGATGTACTCTGCATATAATTTAAATAATCAGAGTGATAATATATGGCCTTGACATACTCCTTTTCTTTGGAGGTTCTAGCAGGGGAGCGCAGCTACTCGTATACCCTTGACCGAAGACCGGTCCTCCTCTAGCAGGGATGGTCGTCCTCTTCGACCGAGCGCGCAGCTTCGGGAGGGACGCACATAGAGCGGTGAGGGAGGAAGGGGACACCCGCCTAGCCAGCCAGATCAGCCGAATCAACCCTGGCGATCAATGGGGTAACAGATGTCGCAACCAGATCGCCCTCACATCCTACTCCTTTTCTTATTTGGAACCAGTCTGTTGTTTCATGTCCAGTTCTAACTGTTGCTGCCTGACCTGCAGGAAACTTGACCTGCAGGTTGCTCAAGAGGCAGGTTGGGTGGTCTGGTATTCCCATCTCTTTCAGAATTTTCCACAGTTTGTTGTGATCCACGCAGTCAAAGGCTTTGGCATAGTCAATAAATCAGAAGTAGAAGTTTTTCTGGAACTCTCTTGGCTTTTTGATGATCCAGCAGATGTTAGCAATTTGATCTCTGGTTCCTCTGCCTTTTATAAAACCAGCTTGAATATCTGGAAGTTCACAGTTTACATATTGCTGAAGCCTGGCTTGGAGACTTTTGAGCATGACTTTACTAGCGTGTGTGATGAGTGCAATTCTGTGGTAGTTTGAGCATTCTTTGGCATTGCCTTTTTTGGGGTTGGAATGAAAACTGACCTTTTCCAGTCCTGTGGCCACTGCTGAGTTTTCCAAATTTGCTGGTATATTGAGTGCAGCACTTTCACAGCATCATCTTTTAGGATTTGAAATAGCTCAACTGGAATTCCATCACCTCCACTAGCTTTGTTCATAGTGATGCTTTCTAAGGCCCACTTGACTTCACATTCCAGGATGTCTGGCTCCAGGTGAGTGATCACACCATCGTGATTATCTGGGTCATGAAAATCTTTTTTGTACAGTTCTTCTGTGTATTCTTGCCACCTCTTCTTAATATCTTCTGCTTCTGTTAGGTCCATACCATTTCCGTCCTTTATCGAGCCCATCTTTGCATAAAATATTCCCTTGGTAACTCTAATTTTCTTGAAGAGATCTATAGTTTTTCCCATTTTATTTTTTCCTCTATTTCTTTGCATTGATCACTGAGGAAGGCTTTCTTATCTCTCCTTGCTATTCTTTGGAACTCTGCATTCAAATGGGTATATCTTTCCTTTTTTCTTCTCTTCTTTTCACAGCTATTTGTAAGGCCTTCTCAGACAGCCATTTTGCTTTTCTGCATTCCTTTTTCTTGGGTATGGTCTTGATTCTTGTCTCCTGTACAATGTCATGAACCTCCATCCATAGTTCATCAGGCACTCTGTCTGTCAGATCTAGTCCCTTATATCTATTTCTCATTTCCACTGTATAGTCATAAGGGATTTGGTTTAGGGTACCTGAATAGTCTAGTGGTTTTCTGCACTTTCTTTAAGTCTGAATTTGGCAATAAGGAGTTCATGATCGAGCTACAGTCAGTCCCGGTCTTGTTTTTGCCTACTGTCTAGAGCTTCTCCATCTTTGGCTGCAAAGAATATAATCAATCTGATTTTGCTGTTGACCGTCTGGTGAGGTCCATGTGTAGAGTCTTCTCTTGTGTTATTGGAAGAGGGTGTTTGCTATGACCAGTGCCTAGCAAAAGGAAAGTAAAGTTCTGTATTATTTTGGTTGAAATATGAGCTTAATCTTTAAGTTAGATGAGTAGAAAGTCTTAAAAATAATTGTTCCTAAGATAAAATAAGTTGCTTCACCATTTTTCTTATAAATTTGATGCACATCTATTTCTTTGAACATGAGCTATCCCTATTGGTCATTAAATCAAACTGAAACATTGACTTAACTGTGTTCTAGTCCAGATATTTTAGATATATTATTCAGTCAATCAGTAAGCATTTACAAAACCCCTACTTTATGCAAATACCACTCTGAGGACACAGAGTCAAATACGCTATAGAGCTTACTCTCAAAAAACTCATGGTCTAAGGAGACATATGAACATAGCTCAGTCTTCACTATTCTAACCTAACTAGCTGTAACTTATAAATAAAAATATAAAGAACATGGATTCTAAGACATTTATTACCACCCACAAAAAAATGTTCCCTTCATCTGCAGATAGCACACATAGAAATGAAACTACTTACATTCTGTCATTGCTTTGGTCTCAAGAACTTAATGTATTTTGACTGTAAATTGACAAAAGCTATTTTATAACTAATACTCTCCTTTCTATGTCAATAATCAAGCATTTATATGTGGCCAATCCTGGTGGCTCAGACAGTAAACAATTTGCCTGCAATGCAGGAAACCCAAGTTCCATCCCTGGATTGGGAAGATCCCCTGGAGAAGGGAATGGCTACCCACTCCAGTATTCTTGCCTGGAGAATCCCATGGACAGAGGAGCCTGGCAGGCTACACATGTGGTCGCAGAGTCGGATATGACTGAGTGACTGACATACACAATCCTGTTGACAAGGTTAAGTCCCTTTCCTAGGGACATAGGCCATTCACAAATTCAGATAACCTACGTCTAACATATTTAGTTCTAGCTCCCAGCAATAGTGAGCAGCAAAGAAATAAAACATATTGAGATTCTTTTTAAACACACATGATACATTTTATACCATCATATGTATGGATGTACAAGAAATCTGCAAAATGAAAGGATCAGGGACTATATATTGCACTATATGTATGGCTATATTTAGGCAGAAAGAGAAATGAGTAAGCTATACTGAGCAATTAGAATTATGAGTTTATGTATTTTTTTAATGTTTAATGGAAAGTGGGTAATTAAAAAATGTGTCTTTAGTAACCATGTTCTTTCTGAAAAAAATAAGGAGAGGGGCAGCCAAAATAGGAGATCTAGGTTGAGTCAGTGTACTTTTAGTCAGACAGATGGCACCACATCATGATTTGCAAACACTGGTCTGAGAAATCTGGAGAAATCAACTACAATACTCAAAGTGAAAACCCAGGTAATATTGTTATTATGGACTGAACTGTATCCTCCCAAATTCACATTTAAGTTAAGCATCTGAAGGTGGGTCCTCTGGGAGGTATCAAATATAAGTAAGGTTATGAGATTGAGGACTTTGCTATGGAATTAGTGCTCTTACAACAAGAGACACTGGAGAGCTTCCTCTCTCCTCTCTGTAAGGACATGGAGAAAAGGAGGCTTCTGCAAGTTAGGACAAGCATCCTTACCAGAATCTGACCATAGTACAGCCTGATGTAGACTTCAAAACTGTGAGAAAATAAAGTTATTTGCTTAAGTCACTCAGTCTATAGCATTTTATTATGGTAGCCCAAGTAGATGAAGACAATTATCTAAAATTTTTAGCACTGAATTTGGAAGGAAATAAAAATTATGTTATAAACTGCTGACCATCAATCTTTAAGCTTATGTTTTTGAATTGGGAGGTTATTTGACAAGAATATAGGTATGTATCCAACCCATTCAGGTACTTTCTGATATTCAGGTACTTTCTGAATATTCAGCTTCTTGATATCAACAAGAATAATATTTTCTATATGTGCAAAACAAAAAATGGACATATCTTTATCCATACCGAGGAAAACAGAGAAATGAATCTGAGACTATATCACAAGTTATAAACATTATAGAGAATTTCAGTTACAGGGATATAATTATGATTATTTCAGGGAAAATAATTCTCCCATACTCCTGAATATTTACAGAACTAAATTTCCTATTGAAATCCTACAGAATCTTACACTTCCTTCTACTGATGATACTGGAAAGTATCCAATGGATGTGCTGACATCCATTTGTCTAATTCCCTAAGACCATTCTGAGATTAAACCAACAGACAGTAAAGCACATTTTCCACATTAACACAGCCCTTCAAAGAAGTGCTTTTACTAAGGCCCAGCTTAATGTAATTGTCTTTGCCTCTATTGAAGGTTGATATAGGAACCATTAGTTTAGGCAATGTTTCTTTGCTGCTGCTGCTGTTTAGTTGCTAAGTCATGTCCAACTCTTTGCAACCCCATGGACTGTAGCCTACTAGGCTCCTCTGTCCATGAATTCTCCAGCCAAGAATACTAGAGTGGGTTGCCATTGCCTTCTCCAGGGGATCTTCCTGACCCAGGGATTGAAACTGCCCCTTCTACTTGGCAGGTGGATTTTTTTTTTTTTTTTTTTTTTACCACTGAGCCACTTTTAGATTTGAAGATTTTATTTCTAGACATTCTCTGCATAACGACACAAGGAGAAATTTTCCACTTTTTGTCAGTAAAAAAAAAAATTGTCCTCAATCTTCTTTTTGTCAAAAAATAAGTTGTTAAACTCTCTACATTTCTTTTTTATTTTCCTTAACATCTGAAAATTTAAAACCAAACCTCATTTCTGCTCAGGATACGTAATGTACTTAATTAGAGTGCAAAAAAAAAAAGTCTACTCTTAATATACATAAGTCAGTATACCTCTTAATGGTACGAGTAAGCATTTCTTTAAAACACATGGTACAGTAACTGAAAGGGAGTAATTTGCTTTACCCAGGGATTCAATCTTCCAGCTTTTCACTGATGCCATTTGGAAATAATAAAAAAAATGCAACCATTTAATTCCAAATAGTATTTCAAATGCTGTGTCGTTTGAGAAGTGACTTGTACTTAATGGGCAGATACTGAGTTGAGTTGAGGAAAAGTGCAAAATCCACTACAGATTCACTAAAATCCAAATAATAAAGCCATGTCACCAAATTTATGATGGAAGATATGTATAGTACCTCACAAGTCAAGTAATATAATTCTTAAACAATGATTTTAATAAAAAATACTCCACATTAATCATATACTAGAAAATTAGAAAAACAGTCGACCACTGCAGTCCTATTCCTCTCTAGTCCTGCTGCATCTCTTCCTAGCAGTGCTATGCTGTGATGGTGAGGTGTAACCTGTTCATTTGGAACTCCTCCACCTTTTATTTGGAAGATCACTAATTGTTCTCATTGAATTTCAACTAAATAATAAGAAAGAGATAAGATAATTCAAATATTTTTTATTCGTGATAGCTAATGGGAACCTTGGTCTGGAAGTGAAGGGCAAAAGTGATACAAAATATTGACACATTAACTAAAAAATTCTTTTTTATCAGATAACCACACAGCATCTTTCAAATCTTGGCATAATTGATTTATTTACCCTGATAGAAGTAGCAGTTGTATGAGCAACCTTGATAAGGAACACATAAAGTGGAAATTAAAACATATAATCTCATTATGTTCTGTTGGCCAAACAATTCATGGCACCAAATGTCAAAAACCCCAATAGGTAGACCAGCCCCTAAAGTCAACACAGGGTAACTAGATCTTTCTGTTATCTTAACCTCGCTACATTAAAGTGTTCTTTTATTTATACATTTGAGACCATTTAAATATTACCCAGCACAGTTATAATAAATTAATGCAAACAGATAAACATGGCAGAGAGAACAAACATAAATAAGAATACCACCAAAATGAAAATAAAGCAATAAAAATAGATAAAAGACAAGAGAAAAGCAAATAAAATAGTTAATCAGAGCACACAAGATATATCAATAATGAAAATATGATTTGCGAGTGGTTAGTCTTAGGGGAGACACCTGAAACCAATTCCAGCCAGACACCCTCTAGAGGCTCACTAATTGGAGTAAGCAGGTGTGTACACAGAAGTAGGAGATGGGTCTGAAAAAGGGAGGATTTGCCAGAATCTTTATACAGATAATTAAACCCTCAGATCTACTCCTCTATCATACCATCTGGAGAAAAGTTTCTGGAAAATTTGAACTTAAGAATAAGTGGATTTGAAGCTGTTCAAATGAGGGTAGAGATATTGTGCCATTTTGAAAACAGAAAAATCAATTCAATTCCACATCCTTACAGGTTTGCACTCTAGTTCTTATGCTTCACTCCCAGAAAACTAATAGAAAAGTTTAAAGCCCTGCCCTGGGCAGTGAGTTAGAACAGTCTTCCACAGAGAGTTTGATCAGAACAAGAAAACACAATATATATATATTAAATCACTATGTCATATACATTAAACTCATACAGTGTTATATGTCAATTGTATCTCAGTAAAATTGGAACCAATTCTATCCACAGATATTGAATTCTTTGGAATTCTTCTTATGAAATTGTCAAGACCCTACAACTCAGTGTTGCAGGAAAATGATAAGCTCTGTGCAGTTTCCAATTACCTGTTAAACACCCCACAGTTAAAGTGAAATATATTATCAACACATTACAAGATACTTAATTAGTGAAAGGAAAAAAGAAAATAAGGAAACAGGAAAAAAGCACCTTGGAGAATCAGAAGAAAATACTAAAACTTTATCATTAATGGCCTCAGAGAGAGAAGTCATTGAAACCAGGATGTAAAAAGAGATTGCTATAAAATAGAAAACAAGAAATATAATATCATTGGACAGCAGAAATACAAAATTCAAGGGAAGAATTTGAAGATAAAATTGGAAAAAATAATAAAATAAAAACACAGAACCAAAAAGAAACTAACTGAAAAATAAAAGAAAAAAAAATTGTAGGATCAGTCTGGGAATTCCAACATTCAAAAAATTAGAGCACTAACATACAGAATCAAAACACAGAAAAAGTAGATGGGGGTAAATTATCAAAGAAATATATTGTAAATCAACTGTACTTCAATAAACTTTGTCTAATATTTTAAATGAGAAAAGAAAGTTTAAATGAAATAGTATAAGAAAATGGTTTGAAAGAAATTAAGTTTCCAGATTGAAAATCTCCAAGTGTCCATCACATGAAGGAAAAAGGTCCAAAACAAAATGATTATCATGAAATTTAAAAAACAATATAAAAGAAAGATGCTAAGGGCAACTAGAGGCGGGGAAATGACCAAAAAAATCGGAAATCAGAACAACATGACTTCTCAGTACCAACATTGAAAGCCAGAAGCCATTGAGGGAATGATTTCAACATTTTAATCTGAGGGAAAGTTATTTCCAACATACACCTTTAAATAAAGTCAAAACAAATTTTACGTAAGAACCCTTGTCTCTTTTCCCCACTTCTTCCTCCTGTTTGCTGCTTCTAGAGCAGATGCGATGCCAGCCATTCAACCCTGTATTAGCATGGTTTAACAGCAGGAGAGAAGCTGCCAGGATCCCTGATGACTTTTGGAGCTACCATAAGTGAACTGGCTCTCTACCACTTCTATATTAGCAAAAAGTCAATTGATTGCTGTGAAAGTCACTGTTGTTTTGGTGTCATTTTTGAGTTTGTTGTTGTCGTTCAATCACTAAGTTGTGTCTGAATCTTTTGCGACCCCATGGACTGTATTTAGCCAGCCAGGCTCCTCTGTCCATGGAATTTTCCCTAGAGTGGGCTGTCATTTCCTTCTCAGGGGATCTTCCTCGACCAGGGATCAAACCCATGTCTCCTGCATTGGCACGCAGATTTTTTACCTCTGAACCACTGGGGAAGCCCGGCTTTCTGAGAAGCCAAGTACAATTTATAACCAATACATATGAATCCCAGAAATGGGCTTAATCAGATTAGTAAGGCAAAGGAAATTTTTAGTATGACAAGGAGAAACTGCAAGATGATACTAATATATCTGACTGAGAGCAACTAGTCCATATGGTAACTGGAAGATATAGGTATCTCCCAGAGAAAACGGAACTGACAGGTTAATTGATGTCTTTGACAATGTCTTATATGTCCGCTAGGGAATTTACATATATAATGAAGGAAAGACACACAAATAATGCAGTTATTAACACCAATAAAAACAAAATATATATGAAAGACAGTAAAATAATTGTTTAACATGTAATTTCAGTGGTGAACAATAATTAATAACATGGTCATTTTTCAGAAGATGAAATGAGTGGTTTTCAACCAGAGGTAATTCTGTCCTTAAGGAGATATTTGGCAAGGTCTGGAGATATTGTTGATTATCACAACTAGGATGTGTTCCAGGCATGTAGTAGACAGACACCAGGAATACTGCTAAACATCCCTAGAATGCACACAACAGCCCCTCACAATAAGGATTATCCAGCTGAAGCATCAACAGTGTTGAGACTGAGAAATCTCAGGGAACAGTTATATATTAGAAACTAAGAATAGTGACTTCAACAAAAATTACAATTTTGAGAAACATAGGAGAAATGCATATGTTTGGGGTGTGTGTATTTATAGTTAGTGTAACAAAGTTAAAGCCCATGTTTTTTAACTTAATAATGATTTATAATATATAAAATTTGAAGATCAAAATATAGATGCTTAAATATATTACTTACAAATGTACAGGCAAATATCTCTTCTAAAATGATAAAAAAGTAGCTGCTTCTATCCAGAGGTACAGAGGATGTGGAGGGATAGGGTAAGCTATTAATGTTCTTATAAGCTGCTTAATATTACTAGATTTTTTTACCTGTGTTCATTAAATTTATACTTGTAATAAATTATTATAAAGGAAAAAATGTAAAATACAGCAATATGAATTATGAAGTCAGATTTCTTATAGTGTGGCAATGTAAATGCAATCAATATCTGTCTAGGTTAAAACAGATTTTTTGGTGTGAAGACCATATTTTCCTTCTCTTTTATCTTCCTTGCCTTGATCATTAAATAATCTCTTAGCTCAGCTGTCATATCTATTTTGTTCAATTCAGTGCCCTCCACTAAACAGAGTATTGGTCAATAACTACTTTTCTAAATGTTGTTAAACTGAGACAAAGCTTTAGTATTTTTTTCTGGATAAGGACATAAAAAAATGATATGCAAATTATGTGATCAAATAACTCACAAATAAATGCATTTGTCAAGAACTACATGAAAGCTTATCTAAATTTTTGAAACCATACATAATAAAAGAAAAATTATTTGAGTTGCCATTGAGACTGGTAAAGAGTAAAAAGAGAATAAAGACAGTGAGTTGAGAATTAATTATTTTCATACACTGCTGGGTAAAATATATATACCCTTTATGGAGTTATTTAACAATATCTATCAAAAGCTTTCATGCATATTTATTTTAAAATCAGTAATTCTACTTCACAGAACACGCTTTAAAGTAATAAGTAGACAAGATTCTAAAGACTTATGTACAAACACATTTGTTCTGGTATTATTTATTGAAGCAAAAGATAAATATTATACAATATCCCTTATATGGAGAATCTAAAATGAAATGATACAAATTAATTTACTTACAAAACAGAAACAGACTCATAGACTTAGAGAATGAATTTATGGTTGCTAAGGGGAAGGATGAGGGGAAGGGATAGTTAGGGAGTTTGGGATCAACATGTACAAACTGCTATATTTAAATGGATAACCAACAAGGTCCTATTGTACAGCACAGGGAACTCTGCTCATTATCGTGTGGCAGCCTGGAAGGGAAGGCAGTTTGGGGGAAAACGGATACATGTATATGTATGGTTGAGTCCCTTTGCTGTCCACCTGAAACCATCACCTATATTCCAACACAAAATAAAATGTTTTAAAAAAATCTTAGATATTTAAGAATGTGACCTAAATTATAAGCTTTATATGATAATAAATTTTAAAGAGCTATTCTTGGTTCATAACTAAACTGCGGTACAGAAATCATGGGTAAAATCTGAGCCCTAAGAAAGCTTCCTCCAGCTGTCTACCTCCCCAGGTCTCCTCTGATTTCCTCTCTGCTTCTTAAGGACCTCTGCCGTAGCACTGCAAAATTTTGCAACACTGCAAAAACCTACACATTCAATAATACAATTATAAGGGATGTTCTGATATAAGGGTAGTAAACAGTACTCAATAAATAACATTTTCACTTGTTAAATGTTCTTTTGCTACAAAATTATTACAAATCTAAATGTTCACAAAAAAGTTCTTTCTCTTTGACTTTGCCATTCTATTTCATAAAATTTATCTTAAGAAACTTTGTAAGTGGAGAAATATTCATGCTAGACCCAACCCTAAAATTTGCAAGACCCAAAGCAAGAGTACAAATGAAGCACACAAACCATATGTCTCAATATTTAAAAGTTATAATACAAGTTAACACACTGTGACATAAAAATAGTTTCTTCTTCTTTTACAAATCTAATTATAAAACTATAGCTTTTATGTGACTGAAATTATCAAAATATCAAAGATGACTGAATGTAAAAAATATTATATATGTTAGGCATTCTCTTGTTGAGCTTGCAAAGCACGGACATGTAATAGACAAGTGTTAGTCACTCAGTCATGTCCAACTCTTTCCAACCCCATGGACCGTACCCTGCCAGGCTCCTCTGTCCATGGAATTCTCCTGGTGAGGATACTGGAGTGGGTAGCCATTTCCTTCCCTAGAGGGACTTCCCAACCCAGAACTGAACCCAGGTCTCCTGCATTGCAGACAGATTCTTAACACATATCTAATTCACAGAGTATATTACAAAATATTTTTGCCTTTCTTATATTAAAATCTCAAATTGTTTTTATAAGTAATATTATAGTGGTGTTTTTGTTCTACTGACTGGAATGATCTAAGAATTAAATATAAAATGTTACTGATCTCAGAGCATCCAAATTTTGAATATATTTTCATCAAAAAGCATAAAGTAAAAATAAATAATTTAAAAAGCATTACATAGTGTGATTTGTTTAACATTACAAACCGATTCTCAGCTGCCACACAAATGTTGCAAATACTGTAGCATTTTGAGTGATTCCAGAATCAGGAATTGGAACACAGAGGAGCAAAGAATGGAAGCTCAGAGCTGCTGGGATGCTTCCTTTGTCATGCAAGAATCTCCATGTGAGAGGAAGAATTTGACAAGTTAATCAATATTATCATTTTACCTAAGCAATTTTAATGCTCATATCATACTTGCACCTTGAAGCTATAGCCATCTCTGATTTTGACACTGGTCTGACATACAAATTTCATGGCATTCAGACACTAATTTTTTGTTTTGAAGACATGGTGTAAGGGGAAAAGAAGTATTTCCCTGAAGACCGAATGGTATGTCCAGAAGAGGATAATTAGGTTCACTGCATGTTTTGCAAAAGCACTGCATTCTAGATCAGCACTCAGATTACTGTTCTAGTAACAGCACTGCCATGTGTTTTTTTTTTTTTTTCTTTAAACTTTTTATTTTGTATTGGGATATAGCCGATTAACAATGTTATGATAGTCTCAGGTGAAGAGGAAAGGGACTCAGTCATACATATACATGTATCCATTCCCCCTCAAACTCCTCTCCTGTTCACTGCCTATATGTTCTTTAATAAACACGTGTCTGTGTGCTTGTGATCTGTATGCCCTTTCTATAATGCAGGTCTGAGAGTAGGGGCCACTCTCCCAGTTGAAAGAGTAGTATTTATAAGGATGGCATATCCTCAACTCCTTACTTCATCTCACCTGACTTACCTTAAACCTAACTGAATATGGCTTGTACTTAATGAACCTACTAAAATGCGATCTTGAAAATTCATTAGTACCATCCTAAACAATGAATCCAAAAGAATACTGCCAAGATATAATTCCTCTGTATCATTTCCATGGACTCCCACAGCTCCTTGAAACTCTTCTTTTCCTAGACTTTCAATGCAATACTCTATTTTTTCTACTCTCTTTCTGATTACCTCATATGTTTCCTTTACTAAAATAGATTGATAATACCATTTTATATTTATAAAGGTCAATAAATTCAATATTATGCATGCATGTAAGGACAGATGGACTGATAGATCAATGGACTTATGGATCAATGAATCAAAGGATGGGTTGGTGGATGAAACATGATATAGCTTTGAACTGAGACACTAGGTTTTGTTCTCTGGTTGACTGATTGATTGTGGGGTGTGTTTATGTCTGTGTGCATGCATGTATGCATGCTGCTACTGCTGCTAAGTTGCTTCAGTCATGTCCGACTCTGCGACCCCAAAGACGGCAGCCCACCAGGCTCCCCCGTCCCTGGGATTCTCCAAGCAAGAACACTTCAGTGGGTCACCATTTCCTTCTCCAATGCGTGAAAGTGAAAAGTGAAAGTGAAGTCACTCAGTCGTGTCCGACTCTTAGCGATCCCATGGACTACAGCCTACAAGGCTCCTCTAACAAAGGGATTTTCCAGGCAAGAGTACTGGAGTGGGTTGCCATTGCCTTCTCCGGCAGGTATGTATAAGTGCTTGTATTTGGTTATTTTTGTAATAAAAATAAAACTAGAGTACAAAACAGAAACTAGAGTACATAAAAACCAAGAATTAAAATTAAGGAGCAAGACAAGTTAAAAAAAAAAAGAGGAATAAATCTGCAAACTTTGACTATTTGATTAAATACTAGAATCAAATGCCTCTATTATGTCTCTGTTATATAAAGAGCCGGGTATAAAATTTAAAGTAATATTCATTTAATAGAAAACAGCTACACAAACATATGTACATATATATTCATCATATATGTATATATACAGAGTATCAACATTGCAATATTTTTACATCACAAAAGCATTTCCCAAACTATTTTCTACATATTCCACAAGGCTGAGTCATTAGCTATTCAACAAATAGTTCATAGTTAAGTCTAGCAATATTCAAAGCATTAAAGATACAAAAGAGAAAAACAGTCTTTTATTTACTTCCTCAATATGTCTTAAATTTGCTTGTATGACAAATTTTGAGATTATTCCCAGAAATTTCATATTTTACAACTTCAGTGTAATTTTTGTTATGTTTAATATTTCTTACTGATAAAGCTATTGATTTGTAATATTTATTTTGAAAAGTCACTTTACCAAATGTTCTCAGCTTTAATATTTTTCCCACTGACTTCTTTGATTGGGATACATTAACAAATAATATCATCCTTGAGCAGCATTTGCAAATACTAAAAGCTTGCAGTCAAATATACTCTCTCAGTTTACTAAGAAATATGTTTCTCCTTATCTTTTCACTATTTTCCATCAAATGAAGCTATTCCTAACGCCATATTTAAAAACTGGATATATTAGGGATATATTAGTTACTTCTATTATCTTTCAGATTTTTGGGGTAGGAATTCAATAGAAAACAACTTTTGTGTCACTATTTAGTATGCAGTTTTAAAAAAGTTTTCTAATTGTCTCTCTGTCCCTGCCTATGCACTCCTGGGAAAAGTGCATATAAAGTACATTAATATTTTCTTATTCATAATAACTTAAATGAGAAAGAACTTTTTAAGAATTATCTTTTTTTTTCCACGGAAGAGAGATTATCTAATTGCAAACTGAACTTATAAGACTAAGTTCAGATAACTTAAGATGCCAAACAAATTACATTATTGCTAAGTGTTTTATTTCAAACCTATAGTTTTTCATTACTTGGTTTTACATTTAGGATTTTTCTAGTGCTTATTAAAAGACTTTATTATTCTATTATAAGCACCAAGTTTCATGAGAAAAAAAATTATACTATTAAAATACAATTATATCTTTGATCTGTTGTAGAATTTCCTGATACTAAGCCCTAGTTTTATAAGATTATAGTAAAACATGCAAATAAACACATACAACCTACTGCTGACAATGAAATTTTGTATTCACCTTCTCCTTCCTACTTTCTTCTTATTCTACCTCTTACTAACCAGACTCGGTAAATTAAGAGGGAGAGACATGATTAAAATATATCTTTCTTCAGAGAAATTTGTTTTACCTACCTTATCTTTAAATTTTTATCAATGTTATCCCTCAGGTTTCTTATTTTCTTACAAGACTTGCAACCTGCCCTCAAAGGCAGGATCTAACTTTGTTGGATCAGTCAGTCAAAGTCAAATGACTGAAGACAGGTGGCTCCTCCCCACTCTGCCCACCCCCATACACAAGCACACCTGCTTTCAATTCTAGGTCCCAAACACTTTATTAAAGAACTAATGCAGTAAGCAATTCACCTATGCAACGAAATATGTCAATGTATGAAGTATTAACTAGTAGGAAGAAAAATCCTGATTTCATTGAGTTTTTGTATAAAACTCAAGAGGGATTGTCTGTTTAAAGAAATGTGTGCTATGCTGAATCACTTCAGTTGTGTCTGACTCTTTGCAACCCTATGGACCATAGCCCACCAGTCTCCTCTGTCCCTGGAATTCTCCAGGCAAGAATCCTAGAGTGGGTTAACATTTCTTTCAGCTGATCTTCCTGACCCAGGGATTGAACCCATGTCTTTTAAGTCTCTTCACTGGCAGGAGGGTTCTGGGAAACCCTCTAAATCAATTACTTAATTTCCTTGTCTACAATAACAAATAATTACTTAACTTTTACTTTGCTAAATTGACTGAATCTGTCTCCAGTTAATAATTTATACAGAGGATTTGAACTAAAATAATTAAATGGACCACATACTCTGTAGTCCTTTTGTTGTTTCTTCTCCTCATTTTCTGAGAAATGATCTCAGACTCACAAGTTGTATTTAGTTATCTGGGGTACAGTTTAAGAGCCTTGACAATTTCAAAACAATATTCACCTAAGTCTGGTCACATTTGAATCACAGCTTCAAAAAAAGTCAACATTCGAATTAAAAAAATTTTAATTTACTCTTCTTACATTCTATATACCTCTGTTTTTAGCATTCTCTGATAAAGCCTTAAGTCTGTCTCAGGCTCATCTACATTCTTCTACACATAAAATAGGTATAAATACTTATACCTAATGAGTTCCATTTTAAAAAAAAACCCACTCATTTGCCAAATAAAATTAGCTCTTTCTATTCTAGATACAAAAAGACAACAGTAAACTGCATTCTCAACAATTATAATATGAATAACTAACATTAGTTGAGAGTCTAACACTCAGCTCATCAAAGCAACACTAGGAAGTGGACATGTGTTATTTTCATTTTACAGTAACGGAACTAAGGCACAGACAATTAAATAATGTCCTTGTATGAGTCTCATTTCAGGTAAGGCTTTTTTCTTGACCTGCAGGTAGCTGCCTTCTTGCTCCATGGACATGTGGTCTTTGCTCTATATAGGGGGAAGCAGAGAGCCAGGTGAAGAGGGAAAGGGTATTCTCAGGTATTTCTTCTTATACAGACTAACCCTTTTAGACCAGGGCCTCACCCTATGACCTCATTAAAATTAGTTACTTTCTTACAGGTCCCATCTTCAAACACAGCCACACTAATAGAGCTTCAACATAAGAATTTTGCGGGAGCAAGAACATTCAGTCCACAACATTTCCTAAGTTCACACAGGTAATAAGTTGTAGAACCATGACTGAAAACCCAGCATTTATACTCAGAGCCTGAGCTCTTAATATTATTGCCTACTTTATTGAGCTCCTTATAACTAAGCTTTTGCTGCACATTAAACAGATTAAAACTAATCACAAATATTTTTCCCCATAAGAAGTTATCTATTGATAGGAAGGGAGTAGAAAAGAAAGTACCCTCTATACTGGGCCCTACTAGGCTTAGTGCTCTGTAAGGTTAAGGAAGAAATTGAAAAGACTAGTTGTTCAGAAAAATTCAGTCATGTTTTATACGTTACAAAGAGTAAAAAGTTTGCAGTGAAGTGTGAAGACCCCTCACACCACTAGTGGGCCTCACACCCAGAGTCAAGCTCGGATAGAGTTACACAGACAGTATGTCTGCAAGATGGTGAGATGCTCACCTGGAATAGTCCACACATGCTCAGTACCATTCAGACATAGTAGTCTGCGCATAAACTGGAGACTGGAATCTGAAAGGTTTGAAACCTCCGACCCAGCATTTCTGCCCATTGCACAGCAGGCAGTACCACCTCTCTAGCGCCACAGCCTCACCTCCTCTCTGCAATGAATGACCAGCCTTCAGGAAAGTAAGTAAAACCTACCTGCAGGACCACATCTCACTTATTCTGCTCTTTCTGAAACTGCACCTCAGATAGAGACTGGAACCCACAATCTTCCAACTGAAATTGCACAACTTGTCTCATGACTTAGTGAAGCTTAGGTTATAGCTTGTTGATAAGAAATTCAGCAAGCAGCAAAGTGATATATAAGAAGTAGATTTACTAATATAGGATGCTTCTAAAGGTTATAAGCAGATAAGCAATGGGACTCTGCCCTGATAGAACTAAGTGGCCTGCATTTTTATAATCAAAGGAAGGGGGGGAGAAGACCACCTCAGGTCCCAATTCTCAGGTGAAACGGGGAGAGATGGGCTTTACATAAAAAGAATTCAAGTGTGAGCCATAGTAAAGTGAAAGCAACCAAGGTCCGTCTGGTCAAGGCAATGGTTTTTCCCGTGGTCATGTATGGATGTGAGAGTTGGACTGTGAAGAAAGCTGATCGCCGAAGAATCGATGCTTTTGAACTGTGGTGTTGGAGAAGACTCTTGAGAGTCCCTTGGACTGCAAGGAGATCCAACCAGTCCATTCTAGAGGAGATCAATCCTGGATGTTCATTGGAGGGACTGATGCTAAAGCTGAAGCTGCAATACTTTGGCCACCTCATGCGATGAGTTGACTCACTGGAAAAGACTCTGATGCTGGGAAAGGTTGGGGTGGGAGGAGAAGGGGACGACGGAGAATGAGATGGCTGGGTGGCATCACCAACTCTGTGGACATGAGTTTGAGTGAACTCCGGGAGTTGGTGATGGACAGGGAGGCCTGGTGTGCTGTGATTCATGGGGTCGTGGAGAGTCGGACACGACTGAGCGACTGAACTGAACATATTGTGGAGGCAGAATGTGGTCCAGTCTGGGGAAAACAGATTCCACAGACAGAGTATGGGCCTTCCCAGAAACTGAGAGCAACCAGGGTATAGGGTTAGTTATTTATGGGTTGAGAGACTTCATAGGCTGAGTGAGAGGATTATTCCAACAATTATGGTAAAGGTGTGGGAATTCCCAGGAAGTGAGCCATAGAAGATTTTCAGCCTTTTGTGAATGGCCTGGGAACTGCCATAGCACCTGTGGGTGTGTCATTTAGCATACCATATGTCTGAGGTCAGGGATGGCAGCTGGGAGGAGCTACCCCAGGTCCAAGATAAGGAGCAGCAGCTGGGTTTTGCTGGAGCAGCCATGAAGAGATACACCACATCCAAGGTAGGCACTGAGAGAGGGCATCAGAGGACAGACAGACTGAAACCACAATCAGAGAAAACTAGCCAGTCTGATCACATGGACCACAAGCCTTGTCTAACTCAATGAAACTAAGCCATGCCATGTGGGGCCACCCAAGACAGACAGGTCATGGTGGAGAGGTCTGACAGAATGTGGTCCACTGGGGAAGGGAATGGCAAACCACTTCAGTATTCTTGCCTAGAGAACCCCATGAAAAGGCAAAAAGATAGGACACTAAATGATGAACTCCCCAGGTCGGTAGGTGCCCAATATGCTACTGCAGAAGAATAGAGGAATAACTCCAGAAAGAAAGAAGACATGGAGCCAAAGCAAAAGCAATACACAGTTGTGGATGTGACCGATGATGTAAGTAAAGTCCAATGCTGTAAAGACCAATACTTCATAGGAACCGGGAATGTTAGGTCCATGAATCAAGGGAGATTGGAAGTGTGTATATTAATTAGCTGACTCTTGCTGGGCCCCTAGATAGCTTCAGGATGGCCAGAGAAACCAATCATGTCCACAGAGGACTGGAACTTTCACCCCAAACCTCAGACCTCTGAGGAAGAGAGACAGGCTTGAGACTGGGTTCAATCACAAATGGCCAATGATTTAATCAACGAAAGCACCATAAAAACTCTTAAATGATGCATTCAGAAAACTACCAGGTTGGTGAACACATCCAGATGTTGGGACAGTATTGCACCCAGAGATGGCATGGAAACTTTATGTCCCTTCCCCTTTCACTTGCCTTATGCATCTCTTCTATTTGACTGTGAAACCACGACCCACTAAAACTAAGTTCACATGATGAGTTTATGATTAACTGCTGTATCCAAAACTTTTCCTTTTCTGGTCCCACCTCTGTTCCCCTCAGGATTGAAGAGAATCAAAAAAAGCAGGAACTGAAACAGAACAAGGAACTGTGGGGCCTCCCAGGAACAAAAGTCCTTCCATGTCCCTCTGTTTCTGGTTTGCAGAAAAGGCTTTAGTCTTCCAGACCTTCCCTGATTCAAGCAGTTACTAATTAGGGAAGTGAGGGACTGCAGAAACAAAGGGAAAGCAGTCAAGTAAGAAAAGTAATAATAGCTCAAATGCATAGCTCAATAAGCTATTTTTCTGATGCAATTTTTCATTTATATATAATAATAATTAGATGCATACTTGAGAGTTGTTTTGCAGAAACCAAGATTCCCCCTAACCCAGGTGGAGGATGGTAGCTCCATGCTGACCACATGCATGTAGACCCCAAATTGGTTTGAACCAAAAGATTGATGATTAAGATCCTCAAAATATCACTCTGTTACTTGAACAATAAGCAATCAAAAGAAAGTCCATGGGCTGCAAAGTGAAAGTCTCTCAGTCGTGTCTGACTCTTTGCGTTGTCATGGACTGTAGCCTGCCAGGCTCCTCTGTCATGGAATTCTCTAGGCCAGCATACTGCAGTTGGTTGCATTCTCTTCTTCAGGGATCCTCCCAAGCCAGGGATCGAACCCAGGTCTTCTGCACTGCAGGTGGATTCTTTACCATCTGAGCCACCAGATGATGTCTTTAGAAATCCTTCTCTGAAAGCCACCTGGCAGTTCAGCTCTTTTGAGCATTAACAATTCATTCTCTTCACTTGGCACTCTGCAATAAATGCTATTCTTTCCTTCACTACAACTGGAGTCAGTAGATTGACTTTGTTATAGATGGGAGAGTGGACCCAAGTTCATTTTGGTAACAGTTCTTCCTGAGTTGTATGTTTTATAATAAAACAGAGAAAGTAAACTCTTTTCTTGAGCTCTGTGAATCATGGAACAAATTATTAAACTTGAGGAGGGGTAGAAACCCAATTTGCAGCCAAGTTGGACAGAGTGTGAGTAACCTTGAGACCCAATATTTGTGACTAGCATCAAAAGTGAGGACAATCTTGAGGGTCTGAGCCCTTAAATCTGTGGAGTTTGGCACTAGCTCTAAAGAGTTAGTACCAGAACTGAATTGAATTGTAGAACATAGTTGGTATCCAGAGAACCAAAGACTTGGCTGTTGATGTTGGAAAATACCATTGAATCCTGTAAACATATTTTGAAGGCATATACCATTATAGCCATGCCAGTCGAGGCCAAACTTGGTCTAGGCCACCATCACCTCCCAACACTCCACTTTCTCAACAGTCTTTTCTCCCCAGAGCAGCAAAAGTGGTCATTTAAAATCACAAAGTCACCTGCTCAAAATTCTCTTAGCAAGACAGTAAGAATACAATGAACACTTTACCATGGTATAAAAGATCAGGCATTCTCCACCTCTCTAAACTGGTTTTCTTTAGCACTCTTCCTCTCTCTTCTTCTTTAACTGTACTGGACTCTTGTTTGTCCACCATGCACTCCTCCTCAGAGTCTTCATACTTACTGTTCCTTCAGTCTGGAAATTTCTTCCTCAGATTGACTCCCTCTTTGTGTCCTTCAGGACTTGACTCAAGTATCTCCAGGACAAGAGAGTCCTTTCCTGATCACTGCTCTGAAAACAATACCTCTCCATCAATATACCTCCTATTGTTTTCTTTTCTTCTTAATGAAAATACAAGGTGCAAAATAGCCTCTACCCTGCCTCCAACCAGTACACAAGCTCTGTGCTTGCAGGCACTTTGTTTTGTCCCCTCAGTTCAGTTCAGTTCAGTCACTCAGTCGTGACCAACTCTTTGCGACCCCATGAACCACAGCACGCCAGGCCTCCCTGTCCATCACCAACTCCCGGAGTTCACTCAAACTCATGTCCATCGAGTCGGTGATGCCCTCCAGCCATCTCATTCTCTGTCATCTCCATCTCCTCCCACCCCCAATCCCCCCCAGCATCAGAGTCTTTTCCAGTGAGTCAACTCTTTGCATGAGGTGGCCAAAGTATTGGAGTTTCAGCTTTAGCATCAGTCCCCTACCTTACTTCCAACTCCTGGACAGAACCCATTACAGACCTGAGTGAGTTAATACTATTTGACAATAATATTATTCAAGACTGAAGGCAGATTGTTTCATTGCCCCCTTTTCATACATTTAGATGTATCAGAAACTACATGCACAGTGACAATGTATTACAAGGAGTATGTCAGTGTTTCTCACTGGGGAGCAGCTACACACCACCTGAATTTGTTATTGCTAAGATCAAAATTCCAGGCTCTGCTCCAGGCAGAAAAATCAGAACTTCTGCAAAGGAGATCTGGGAAAGTACATTTTAACAAACTTCAGTAAAAATTTAACAAACAGAAACATCAATTAAATAGAGTTGGTAGGCCAGATGGGGATCTCTCATGCTCTGCAATCACAGCAGAGCCCAACAGAAAGAAGAGAGATGCCTTTACTTTCGTGGCAAGAACTCGTGGGCTCTGTTTCCTGTAGCCAGCCCAGTTTTATTTACCTCTCTATAAAATGGTTCGCCATCTCTTGCCTACAAGGACTTGCAGGTAGGTGGCTGGCCAGGGTTGCTTGCAGAGTCCAAATTGCAGTTCTCTGCTGATCTTGCATAAACCCATCTTTGCAGGAGAAATATCTAGCAGTCCATTTGTGTCAGGTCAACACTTCCCTTGGAGACTGCTTGAAACTGCAATAGATAGCTCATAGAAACACTGGAAAGACATAAAGGATGAGAAGAAATAAAGGAAACTAAGGCAGAGCCAAGACAGTACCCAGGAGCACTCTGAATCAATGTTGTCATCTCTAACATCCATTTTGCAGTGGACACTTGCCCCTGAAAACTCATTGTGACAGTTCTGTGAGTAAATTTAATTCCCTTATCTTTAAGTGATTCCCTTAATATTAAATGTTCCATTCATAGTATCCACCTAGCCAAACCTGTGATATCTGCCTGCAGTTTAGGTTCCAGAAGTCAAAGAAGTATCTACCACTTTAACTGCTTTAGTGAGAGGCAGGGTCCTGCTTACCACCACTGCTAAGGTTATCCCACAGTAAGAGATATGTTTGAATCTGGGGATGCTGAGCAGCCAAAAACAACACATGCTCACTGTGAGACTCATTTTTCTGTAGGAAATTTTGAAATCATGTTAAATGTTATATTTTGCTTAAAATAGTTAAAACTCACCATTAAATTTTACTAAACACCTATAAGGTACCCAGTAAATTTAACTGGATGGAAATAATTGAAATATATTTCAAAATAAAAGAGTAAACCTATCTTTGCCGCGTCCACTGCGAGAATGAAGACCATTGTCAGCAATCAGACTGTCGACATCCCAGAAAATGTCGACATTACCTTGAAGGGACGGACAGTTATTGTGAAGGGCCCCAGAGGCACCCTACGGAGGGACTTCAATCACATCAATGTAGAACTCCGTCTCCTTGGAAAGAAAAAGAAGAGGCTCCGTGTTGACAAATGGTGGGGAAACAGAAAGGAACTGGCCACTGTTCGCACAATCTGTAGTCACGTACAGAATATGATCAAGGGTGTTACACTGGGCTTCCGTTACAAGATGAGGTCGGTGTATGCCCACTTCCCCATCAACGTTGTTATTCAGGAGAATGGTTCTCTCGTGGAAATCAGAAATTTTTTGGGTGAAAAATACATACGCAGGGTTCGAATGAGGCCAGGGGTTGCTTGTTCAGTATCTCAAGCCCAGAAAGATGAGTTGATTCTTGAAGGAAATGACATTGAACTTGTGTCAAATTCAGCTGCTTTGATTCAGCAAGCCACCACAGTTAAAAACAAGGATATCAGAAAATTTTTGGATGGTATCTATGTTTCTGAAAAAGGAACAGTTGAGCAGGCTGATGAATAAGATCTCAGTGATCCTGTTGCAGAAACAACAAGATAGCAGATGGTTCTATGGACTTAATTGTGATATTTTGAAGAGACAATAAAAACTCTTGATTTGAAAAAAAAAAATAAAAGAGTAAACCTAAAAATCTGATCACAGCATGTATGTATGACAAAGTTATTACACAGATTGATAGCCAAGACTATGTGGAGAAGTAATCTTAAATAACATAAAATCTGGAAATGTATAATGAATAAACCTCTAACTGTATCAATCAGATTTAAAAGTTGTTTTTTTTCCCCCACAACTGGAAGCTTGGTTTAAATCCCTGTACCAAACCAGCAATTTTATTTAGCTTGAACATAAGAGGGAGAAAGATAAAAGAAGAAATTAGTGAAATAAAAGACTGTATCAGCATACAAGTATTTATGCTTTCTTTCATATGTATGTATTATCTATGTTATAGAGCAAGACAGTCAATTTTACACATTTTGATAAGAGAATCTAAATGGATTGGAAAAAATTTTAAAAGCCATGTATTAAATATGGGCATGGCCTAGATTTTTTTTTCCAGAGTCTTTGAAATTATGGAATAACAAAAGTTGTTGTGTCTTTATTGTGGTACTGAGGAACAGTTTCAGTATTTATGAACACAGGAACAGAAAAAGTGTCACATCACCCAACACTGAGCCACTAAGTAAACTTAGACACAAAGATACAAATAATTTGCATCTTCTTCAAAATAATTCTTCTCTTTTTTAAGAAATTTCCCCTGTGAAAAGTGAGAATTTTCTTCCAGTTAAGACAACTAAGGTTTACTTGCTTTCAAATGTGCCAAAGTGAAAAATTCAGTCTTTGAAAAGAATCCTGCTAATGCAACCACTGGAAACTTTAATATGTATCATTACTCTCACTTTTTCCCTGAAGACATTCAACACAATTATTGCCAGAATTTGCCCTAGATTTTTAGTCAGCTGCTGCAAGAGAAAAATAATACTGCCAAAGGAGTTAATTAAAACTTGTGTTAATAAATGACAACAGAGTGAAACAAAAAATGGCCAATAGTTTTCAAATATTTTTCATTGGCAGCAATTACATTTATTTTTAAACATATGTAACTGAGACGGGGACGACAGAGAATGAGATGGCTGGATGGCATCACCGACTCGATGGACATGAGTTTGAGTGAACTCCGGGAGTTGGTGATGGACAGGGAGGCCTGGCGTGCTGTGGTTCATGGGATTTCAAAGAGTTGGACACAACTGAGCGACTGAACTGAACTGAACTGAACCCCAAGTGACACCGTTCATAATTCTCATGGTGGCTTCTCTTTCCATGAAAACCAGTTAACTTACTTCGTGATGTTTCACAGTATGTCAATTCAGACAGCCTCTGAAGATGCGCTTTCTAAGTTAGGACCTAATGTGTGTGTGCTAAGTCGCTTCAACCGTGTCTGACTTTGTGACCCACTGGACTACAGCCCACCAGGCTCCTCTGTCCATGGGATTCTCCAGGCAAGAATACTGGACTGGGTTGCCATGCCCGCCTTAAGGGGATCGTCCCGACCCAGAGATTGAACCCACGTGTCTTACATCTCCTGCATTGGCAGGTGGATTCTTTACCACTACCACCAACATGGGAAGCCCTTGGACCTAATAATGCTTCCTTAAATGATAATATATTTCTATGTATATTATATTTCCCCTCAATTTCCTTTATTAATTTGAGAGGTAGAATTCTATTTTATTCCTCCTTTTTTCTCCTTCCCTTTTTTTTTTGTCTTATTTTTGCTAGAGCTGCCATAACAAAATACCCAGGTGTCTTAAACAACAGAAATTTATTTGTTCACAGTTCGGGAGGCCACAAGTTCAAGATCAAGGAACTGTCAGGGTTGATTTCTAGTGAGAACTCTCTTCTTGGTTTGTAGACTTTCTCACTGTGTCCTCACATGACCGTTTTCCTGTGTGCAAGAGCGGGGAGAGAGAGAGGGAGAGAGAGAGTGCTTGTGTGTCATTTCCTCTTCTCGTAAGGGCACCAAACCCTATCAGATTATGGTCCCATCCTTATAACCTCATTTAGCCTTCAGTTCAGTTCAGTTTCTCAGTCGTGTCCTACTCTTTGCAACCCCATGAACCTCAGCACGCCAGGCCTGCCTGTCCATCACCAACTCCTGGAGTCCACCCAAACCCATGTCCATTGAGTCGGTGATGCCATCCAACCATCTTATTCTCTGTCGTCCCCTTCTCCTGCCCTCAATCTTTCCCAGAATCAGGGTCTCTTCCAATGAGTCAGCTCTTCCCATCAGTTGGCCAAAGTATTGGAGTTTCAGCTTCAACATCAGTCCTTCCAATGAACACCCAGGACTGATCTCCTTTAGGATGGACTGTTTGGATCTCCTTGCAGTCCAAGGGACTCTCAAGAGTCTTCAACACCACAGTTCCAATACCACAGTTCAAAAGCATCAATTCTTCGGCGATCAGCTTTCTTGACAGTCCAACTCTCACATCCATACATGACCACTGGAAAAACCATAGCCTTGACTAGACAGACCTTTGTTGACAAAGTAATGTCTCTGCTTTTTAATATGCTGTCTAGGTTGGTCATAACTTTCCTTCCAGGAAGTAAGCATCCTTTAATTTCATGGCTGCAATCACCATTCTTATTTACCTCCTAACAGCCCTGTCTCCATATACAGTCATGTGGAGAGTTTGGCTTCAACATACAAACTTTGTGGAGACACAAATCAATCCATAAACACTTATGTCTTAGGTTAGTTGAATCTCTAGAAATGAGTTTTCCACATAATAAAAACCTCGAACAAGTTACATCTCAGCTTCAAAGCATTTCTTTTATGAGTCTCAAGAGTCTTCAGCAGAAATCCAATAACAGCACAGAATTTTATGTTACTTATCTCATATTGGAACATTAGAATTTTGAGAGTTAAAAAAGTTATTTCCCAATACGTGAGGTCATTTATAAGACATCAGACATTTCAGATAGCTGAGTTCTTCCATTCTGAGTCCTCTTTTCCAATATTAAAGCAGCTGCTAACGTTCATAGTAAAATGACAAGAAAATAAATTCAATAAATCCTCAGTATCTACAAAATTAAAGTCAAATCCCTGTGCCCAAACTCAAGGCTGCCACAAAATTTTTAAAAATATTTTATTTAAATATAGTTGATCTACAAAGTTGTTTTAATTCCTGCTGTACAGCAAAGTGGTTTAGTTACACATCAGTTCAGTTCAGTTCAGTCGCTCAGTCGTGTCCGACTCTTTGAGACCCCATGAATCACAGCACGCCAGGCCTCCCTGTCCATCACCAACTCCCGGAGTTCACTCAAACTCATGTCCACAGAGTCGGTGATGCCATCCAGCCATCTCATTCTCTGTCGTCCCCTTCTCCTCCCACCCCCAACCTTTCCCAGCATCAGAGTCTTTTCCAGTGAGTCAACTCGTCGCATGAGGTGGCCGAAGTATTGCAGTTTCAGCTTTAGCATCAGTCCCTCCAATGAACACCCAGGATCGAGCTCCCTTAGAATGGACTGGTTGGATCTCCTTGCAGTCCAAGGGACTCTCAAGAGTCTTCTCCAACACCACATTTCAAAAGCATCAATTTTTGGCAATTTGTGTATATATGTGTGTAACTATATAGTTACACACATATATACACAAATATCCATTTTCATATTTTATATATGTATAACTATATATATGTGTATATATATATAGTTACACATATATATTCACAAATATCCATTTTCATATTTTTCCATTATAGTTTATCACAAGATATTGAATATAGCTTTTCCCTGGTGGCTCAGACCATAAAGAATCTGCCTGCAATGTGGGAGACCTGAGTTCTATCTTTGGGTTGGGAAGATTTCCTGGAGAAAGGAATGGCTACCCACTCCAATATTCTGGCCTGGAGAATTCCGTGGACAGAGGAACCTGGCAGGCTACAGTCCATGACAACGCAGAGTCGGACACAACTGAGATACTTTCACTTTGCAGCCTGTGGACTTTCTTTTGATTGGTTAGAGTCAGACACGACTGAGCTGAACTGAACTAAAACATTTATTTAGCGATTTACCGTAAATCTAACTCTCTGATGTCCTTTCATAAGATGCTGTTCATTTATTTTGGTTCCTACCAGCCTGTGTTTCACATGTTTATGTACCATCTCCCCAGTTTATTTATGGACTCAATCACTGTTTTGAATCACCACAACACCTAGCAGAGTATACAGCATGCAGTAGACACTCAGTAAATATCTCACTGTTCTGTACTGTGTTCAGCTTATGTACCCAAATTACTCATGAATATTTTAACTGCCCCCTCCTCATTCCCAACTTTCAGCTTTCAGAAAGCAAGAGTATTCTTTTTTTTTTTTTTTTGGACTTCTAGTATACTGGCTTGGAAATAGCAAAGACTTCAAGAAATTGTGGAATGAAGATTTGCTCTCATTATCAACACTTTAAGTGACAGGCTAAGAAGGCCAGGAAAAATCAAAAAAGCTAAACCAGGAGTGGTCCCTGTTCATTTAAAAATGTGTACAAATTCACTGATTATGGCTTAGAAGAGACAGTAGCACTTCCTCTGCTGAGGAGACTGGGGAGGAAAGAACTAAGGGGACAGACCAAAGGCTTCAAAGAAAGGTGGTGAGAAATCCTAGCACAGGCTTTGGAGTTTCATGATTGAGTCCCCTAAAAGGAAAAGCAAGCAAACTGCTCCATTGCAAAAAATTTCTAATGAGAACAGAACTGTAAATCATTTAGGGTAAGTCATCACATTTAAATGATATTTTGTGAATAATGACTTTCCCACCAAAAGGACTAAGCCTGTGTATTTTATCTGACCATTTAAAATATGTTTTTTTATGCTTATGTTTCTCATATGTATTAACTGATTCCTGAAATTTTTCATTATGTCCAAGTGGCTCTAAGAGGTCTAAAAGAATAATGATCCCAGTCTGAAAATACAACAAGTTGATTGCCAAATGAGCTGACATACACATTTACTAGGCATTGTATGTGAATTGTCCTCTGAATGGGAAATTCAAGTAGAGAAGCACTTAGAAGGATGTCCTCAAGCATTTTTTTTTTAATGTGTCCAAGTTGTGTATGTGGGACAACTTACCACAGTCAACTCAGTCTAGCACTATTTTAGCAACTACCCCAATGCAGGTATACATATGAGACCTGGGTTCCATCCCTGGGTTGGGAAGATCCTCTGAAGCATATCAACTCACTACAGTCTTATTGCCTGGAGAATCTCATAGACAGAGGAGCCTGGCAGGCTGCTGTCCATAGGGCTACACAGAGTTGGACAAGACTGAAGTGACTTAACATGCACACATGTCAAGCCATCTGCAAGGCTAATATTTAAATAATAGCTATAGCTTTGGCCAGCTTTAAGGGTAAGAGTGACTTCACTTTCACTTTTCACTTTCATGCATTGGAGAAGGAAATGGCAACCCACTCCAGTGTTCTTGCCTTGAGAATCCCAGGGACAGCCTGGTGGGCTGCCATCTATGGGGTCGCACAGAGTCAGACACGACTGAAGCGACTTAGCAGCAGCAGCAGCAATGTAGAAAGGCCAGAGTACACATACATAAAACTGTCATCATAGCTGACTTGTGAGGGCTCTGGTCTCAGTTCACGCCTCTTCATTCCTTCCAGTTTTATGGTATTGTTTCTTCCATCTAGTGAACTCTTGCTCTATTTACTCTTCTTCCATCCATCAGAATGGCTCTTTGGAAAAAAAATATTTTTTATTCCTTAGTATGAACTTGAATCAGAATGTCTCCTGTTCCAGAGAAATTTACATTTAATTCTCTTTCCTCTTTATGGAACTAAAAGTTATCCCATATTAATTTCTGCACCAGAGATGCTGTGCTGATATTATTTTCACACTAAGTAGGTAAATATGCATGTGAGGGCTTCAGAAGAAAACAGGTATCCTTTCTAACACTGATATGAAAATATGCATCTCAACCCTCATCCTCAGTGAAATCCTTCTTGAAAACTTCACTCTGCTGAGATCTCCCTGAACACTAAGATTCAGATTGATTCTGAAAGAACACAGTTCTTTTAATAAAAATGGGAAGTGTAATCCTTGGATCTATTCTCCTATTTCTCTGGGTCATTGAAGCTCCTAAGTACCAGGTGCTTTGCTGAAACACGAATACCAGTTGGAAAAGTTAAGAAACCTTCTCAGGTCACTAAAACTTTTAGGAGGCCTGGAGGCATTTTTCACCTCATCTCTGAGCCCACTCTATAGTCTCTTTTTTTTAAATACAGTCTTTAAAAAGGAAAGAAAACGTCAAATATATAAAATTCCCTTCGCAGCATATCACTGCACTATTTGGTGTCATAGACTGACTGGATGTTTCACTTTTCAATGCGATCATCATTGTTTCATAGAAAATACATTCTCTTTTTCTTAGAGAGAGAATGAAGAGGAGACTTTGATCAAAAAAAAAAAAAACACAAAAAACAAAAACTTCTTTTCCTTGGTTTATTTTGGTTTATCTTTTAGTTGATGTTAAGATCAAACTATACCAGGAAGAAAAAATTGGGCACATTAAATGTTTGCCTAATCTTCAAGTATAGAAAATTAATGACAATCTGGTTTAGAGCCCAAAGAATTAAGTATTGTGAACATCAGTTTAAACCACTGAAATTTTATAATTTCTTCACTTTACATAAGTCTTCATCATGCCTCTCTAGCCTCAATCTCAAGTTGAACAGTGGAAAAAAAAAAAAAAAAGCCAATCCAGAGGTTGAAGGCTAATAATGTAAGATAGCATCTAAAGAAACATTTCTGCAACAACATGCAAGCATCTGTGTTGTCCTCAACGAAAACACATACAGACACATAGATATTTATAAACAACCCTATATAAAGTCACAATGATGAGACTTTAGTAAACAAAATGATACATAGAAAAAATGCATTCTTTGTCTAAGTACCTGAAGAAAATAAAAGACATTAAACAAGCCTGGCTTCCCTCGCTGCACATTTTACAAATGCAGTTGCTGTTTCAGAGCAAAACTTTGAAAAAAAGCCAGTTCAGAGTAGGGATCTCTGTATCATAACGATAAGAATATAAATCATCTCTTAGAAAACAATACAGGCTTCTCAAATCTGTCAAGCTTATAGTACATAAAGTTGTGCAAATATGATTACCTTTCAGTTTCTCCATTGAGAAATGCCTAGAGGTGTACTGGCTTATAATTTCAGACTGGAAAATGGTATCATCTACTTCTGATAGAAGAATATAGCTTCTAAGAAGAGGAAAAAGATTTTCAATACTTAGAATCTGATGAGGTGTTGTTTTTTCCAGTTGATTTCACAGTAAATTACATTCAAAAGCATAACTGAGGTTTAAGGTGAAATGTTATGTATTATTAAAACTATATATATTTCTATATTTATGGAAACTAAAAGGTTTATTGAATTAGGTGGACACAGAAAAGTTTCTTATTCTTATCATCTGACTTAAGTCACTATTTAAATGTATAGTTTCCTAAAACCCTTTCATAATAATGCTATAGAGAAGAATGTGGTTTAGAATTTAGAAAAAGTCCTTGGTAAAACATATATCATGAATTTGTACTTAAAAGTAAATTTATTCACAGCACAGAAGTCATATAAACTACTTGAGAACAGTCATACTCATAATCAGAGTAGATTATTTTGTATTTTAGTGCACCTGTGAGTGGTAGCAATTTTCTTCTTCAATAAAAATACTTCCCTCATGTCTCAAGCATTCATTCATTTACTCATTCAGCTTAACATTTATTAAGCCCCATAATTATGCTAGATGTCTACTAGAGAAAACGTGACATAAAAATCACAGTATAATTTTATGAGTTTAGTAATATTAATAATAAAATGTGTGAAATATTATGGAGAAAAGAGAATGATTGTAACTGCTCAAGTTAGGAATAGAGAGAAAATATCAGAGGGGCTTTTTAAGATGGATTTTGAAAGATGAGTAAGCATTTACCAGCTAAGAGAAGAAAAAGAATGTATTGTAGATACATGCAAAGGCATATGCAAAGATCAAAACACAGGAAACTCTGGAAAGAGCAATGTTGTGAATTTGAAAACATTGATTACTAGAGCAAGGGATAAGGTTGGAAAAATAGTTGATAGTACCAGATTGTGCAGACCTTTGCATACTATGATAAGTTTTCTCCTTATCCATTGAGGGAGCAGGGAACTGTCAGGAGCTTTTTTATAGATGAATAATGGTAAGATCTTTATTTAAATGCCTTGGACTGGACCACATTGATATTGTAGTAGAAGGACTACGTCACTGTGATTATATGACTGAATAGCATGAGAACCATAAATAAAAGAGGAGGAAAATATAGACTATAAATCTGGAGGCAAGTGATAAGGCCAAAATAGTAAGACACTATACAGCATTTGGTAACTTCTTAGAGAATATCAGGAAAAGTTTCAATGAAAGGTGATGCGATAGTTTCTAAAAGGAACAGGAAGATGAATATGGTATTAATTGAGATGGAAGGTAGAAGAGATTATTTGAGTGTGATAAAATACTGCTTACAATTTGTAACCTATAGTGTTTATAGTTATCTCTGAAAGGACTTTGAGGCCCTTGGATAAACCAGTCCACAGGGATGGATCACATATATAATGAATTTAATTATTTTCTGGCAGGTAACCAGTCCATTTTAAAGGAGATCAATCCTGGGTGTTCATTGGAAGGACTGATGCTAAAGCTGAAACTACAGTACTTTGGCCACCTCCTGTGACAAGTTGACTCACTGGAAAAGACTCTGATGCTGGGTAAGGTTGGGGGCGGGAGGAGAAGGGGACGACCAAGAATGAGATGGCTGGATGGCATCACCGACTCTGTGGACATGAGTTTGCGTGAACTCCGGGAGTTGGTGATGGACAGGGAGGCCTGGCGTGCTGTGATTCATGGGGTCGCGGAGAGTCGGACACGACTGAGAGACTGAACTGAACTGCACTGAAGCTGATCTAATGGAGAACACTGGCCGAGAGTCAGTTGGTGGGAAAGGATGTCCAACCCTAAATGAATTTTACCAACAGGTAAGGTGGAAGCTCTACCATGTACTTTACCATCACTGCAATGCTCACACACACAAAAAAACTTTACACACACTTGTATAGTACCTGTATTCATAATAAGCCCAAACTGTAAATTATCTGAATGCCCTTCTAGTTGAGGGCATGTGTGCTAATTTGCTCAGTCATGGCAGACTCTGCAAGCCCATAAACTGTAGACTGCCAGGCTTCTCTGTGCATGAAATTTCTTTCTGGGTGCCTGGTGTCCTCTGCCAGCATTCAGAAGTTGTTTTGTAGTATTTGCTCAGTGTAGGAGACAGGAAGAATGAAAGAAAAGCAGGCCCCAGCAAGGGCCGCAAAAGAAATTTATAATTATTGATAAACTAGGATGGTATAAGGCATGAGACTCTGGGAACAAGTCCAGAGGGAACAGCTAGTAATCTTGAAAACAAGATATGATCCTGGGGTCGGAAAACAGACCCCAGACTGTTTCTCAACTGGCGTCTCAGAGTCACATGTTTTACGTATCTGGTGGAAAATCTATAGATAAGAATATTAGTCTTAGTTACTGATTTGTCGTTGATTACTGTTTCCTAATTACTCAATGGTTAATGATTGTTTTGTTCTTTGGCCCTGAAGACCACATGAAATAGAGTTTAACTCCCTGCATATTCTTTCATTCATGGCTGGAATTATAATAAAGCTGGCTTGGATTCAGCTTCACCTTGGAGCGGTGTTAGTCCCCTGATCCTTGCTTTTCTCTGAATTCTTGTGTCTAGTTTCTCATTCTCTCATGGTATCACGTTTTCAGAAACCCTGCTTGTTGAGCTGGTCTCGGTAGCTCAGCGTTCAAATAATCTTTCCATGAATTTGTGGGAGAAAAAGTTGTCTCCCCTTCCTATTCCTACACCTCTGTCTATGGAATTTCCAAGGAAGGAATACTGGAGTGGGTTGCCATTTCCTCCTGCAGGGGATTTTCCTGACTCAAGGATAGAACCTGCTTCTCCTGCATTGGCAGGTGGATACTTTACCACTGAACAATGTGGGAAGCCCCTGTCCTTCTATTAATGAATGAACAAATAAACCATGATACATCCATCATACAATGAATATTGCTCAGCAAAATAATAATAATTAGATTCTGATATATGCAATAATATGTATGATTCTCAAATGCTTTGTGTGAAGTGAAACAAGCCAGATTCAAAGGGCTAAATATTATAATGGTTCTACTTATTAAATGAAATTAAATGGTGCAAGGGAGTTTTTGGCAGTGATGGAACTGTTCTTTGATTGTACCCATTACATAACTTTACATATTTGTTAGTTATATCTCTATAGATTATGGAGAATAAAGTTTTATATTACAAAATTATACTTTTACCCAAAATTATCAATTGTAAGTATATGGGAAAATTTTGTTTCAGAGAAAAATGGTTTCCCCATGCTATTAAAAATACTTTATTAATGTAGTTTTGAAGTTTACTGACTATAATATAAATCACTTAATGACATGTAGATTTACATTTCTTTTATATTAAGTACCTTAAATCTTTGAACTTTAAGCTAAGGTTTAGTGAGTAATAGTATTTCCAGAAGATATGCTGTTTTCTTCAAATCGTGTATGTGAAGAAAATATTCTATATGAATGTAACAAGTATGCGGCAAGCATAAATATGCTTTCTAAAGACTGCAGAGGATGATTACCATTTTAAAGTTTTAGAAATCAATTTGATTTTTTAAAGTTTTAATATTTAAGTACTTTTAGAAATTAAAGGTACAAAAATAACACAAAAGATTTATGTATATATCACTGAGTTTGCCCAAATGTTTACATCTTTCATAACTAGAGTACAGTCACAAGAATTCAGTCAGTTCAGTTGCTCAGTCATATTCAACTCTTTGCAACCCCATGGACTGCAGCACACCACGGGCCCTGTCACAAGAATTAGGAAATTGGTGAAATCAAATAAAATCTAAATTCCTTATACTAATTTTGCCAATTGATAAGTAATAACTTATTTATCTTCCAATATAATCCAGTAAGATATTTGTTTGTCATATATTCTTAGTCTATTTTAATCTGGACTAATTCCTCGTTATTTGTCTTTCATGACCTTGATATGTTTAAGGAGTATTGACCAATTATTTTGCAGAATGTCCTTTCATTTGGGTTTGTCTACTATTTTTTTATTGTTATTGTTTAGTAGCTAAAGCATGTCCTACTCTTTTGCGACCCCATGGATCATAGTCACCAGGTTCCCATGTTCAAGGGATTTCCCAGGCAAGAATATTGGAGTGGGTTTTCATTTCCTTCTCCAGAGGATCTTCCCAACCCAAGGATGTCACCTGTGTTTCCTGTGTTGGCAGGCAAGTTCTTTACCACTGAGCCACCAGGGAAGAACATGTTCTCATTTTTGAACTGAAAATAATAATAATGAGAACTATTTTCTCATTACTGAACATCACTTTTTGTAAAATATCAGGGAAATGATGTAGGTCCTTCTCAGTGTATCATATTAAGAGACATATGATGTCAATTTATCACTGTAGTGTCTTCCATGGTTCTTTACTATGAAGTTACAACCTCCCCACTGTATCTTATGGGAGGATACTTTGAGACTATGCAAACATCCTATCTCTCATTACTAATATTAGCATCCATTGATAATTTTTGTCTAAAAACACCCTTTAGTGATATTTATATTTCCATCATTTCTTCTACATTTGTTAATTTAGATTAAACTATAATGAAAAACTTTCTCTTCTTCCTCCATTTATTTATCAATCTATTTATTCAATTATTTATGTGTACTAGCAAGTCTCATCAATTCTTATTTTACTGTATAGATCATAATCTATTACTAACATTATTTGTTGTTCATATTGCCACAGATTTGGCTACTGAAAGTCACTTCAAGATGGCTCATCTGTCTTTTTGATACATCTCAATCATTGTTCTGAGCATTTCTTTACTTTCTGACACCACACTTTGCTCTAGTTTCATCATGCAATCTCCCAGATCCAGCCACAGAACTAAGCATTTTTCCAAGGAGTTCATTTTCTTTTACTGGAGACCAATATTTAAAAATCAAGATGTCATTGATAGGTGTGCTTATTTTTGCTGATGTGCCATTGCTTCTAGACTGTTTTGGGGTCAGAGCTAAGAAACATATATCAATGTGCATGAATCATTAGTTCATACCGATTCCTCCAATTCTAATCTACTCATGGTGGTCCAGCACTCACAGTTATGCCATGTTATCCTCCTTTTTTTTTTTTTTTTGTAGTTAATTTATTTTTTATTGGAGGCAAATTATTTTACAATATTATATTGGTTGGTTTTGCCATTCATTGATATGAATTTGCCCCGGGTTTACATAAGTTCCCCCTCCTGAACCCCCCTCCCACCTCCCTCCTCCCTTTATCCTCCCTCTGGGTCATCCCCGCATGCCAGCCCCGAGCATCCTATAACATGCATTGACCCTGTACATATGTGAAACGAATCACTAGTTCATGTTATCCTCCTGTTGAACATAAACATTATAAACATTCTCACATAATACCAGCATCAGGAAAGTTTACCCTGAAACTATAAGATTTGGCTTATGATTTTTTCATGCATTAGAATAATTTCTGTATGGGCAAATTTATCAAGTTTTTTTTTTCTTATTGCCTCTGATTTTACAATTATTGGATCCATAGAAGTTACTCTGTTGGACAGAAGTCAGGGTACCTCAGTACTTGACCAAAAATATGGGGTAGAGAAGGAGTAGGTACCCACATGAAAATCCCTTAGACTTTCAGTCAATTCATCAACAACAAATATCCAAATCCTATGATAGATTCTTTCTAACAATTTCTGAAACACTCCATCGTTCCCTAGAGTGTGTATTTTCCCTCAGTGCAACAAATAGTAAGCCAAACTTGTCAATTATAGTAAAGTTCCTCATGGGCTCTGGTTGAAGGACTCTGACAGCAAAAAGATGTATTCCAGACTTGTGTGTGTGAGTGCTAAGTCAATTCAGTCTTATCTAATTCTGTGTGACCTGCCAGGCTCCTCTGTCCAGTGGATTCCCCAGGCAAGAAAACTGGAGTGGGGTGCCATGCCTTTCTCCAAGGATCTTCCTCACTTAGGGAAAGACCCTGGTCTCTTACGTCTCCTGCAGAGGTGGGAGGATTCCTTACCACTAGCGCAACCTTGGAAGCCCCATTCCAGCCCTTCCACCTCTCCTTAACTCTAACTGCTTCCTCAGACAGTGAGAAATCTGTTCTCATTATACACAATGTATTTGTTTATTTGTTGACTCTAGGAGAAGGCAATGACAACCCAATCCAGTACTCTTGCTTGGAAAATCCCATGGGCAGAGGAGCCTGGTAGGCTGCAGTCCATGGGGTCGTGAACAGTTGGACACGACTGAGCAACTTCACTTTTCACTTTCATGCATTGGAGAAGGAAATGGCAACCCACTCCACTGTTCTTGCCTGGAGAATCCCAGGGACGGGGAGCCTGGTGGGCTGCCGTCTATGAGGTCGCAGAGAGTCGGACATGACTGAAGCGAATTAGCAGCAGCAGCAGCAACACAATACATACTAAAGAATTTCAAATTACTAACCTATACACTTCTTAAAAACAATTTTCCTAATTGGAGTTCATATATGTGTAGAGGTTTTTTTGTTTTGTTTTGTTTTATCTTTAGCCTTAGAGTATATTTAGTCAAAATACTGTTGTTTAAAGTTAGGTTCAGTTCAGTTCAATCACTCAGTTGTGTCCCACTCTTTGTGATACCAAGAATCACAGCATGCCAGGCCTCCCTGTTCATCACGAAGTCCCAAGGTTCACCCAAACTCATATGCATTGATCGGTGATGCCATCCAGCCATCTCATCCTCTATCATCCCCTTCTTCTCCTGCCCCCAATCCCTCACAGCATCAGGGTCTTTTCCAAAGAGTCAACTCGTCGCATGAGGTGGCCAAAGTATTGGAGTTTCAGCTTCAGCATCAGTCCTTCCAATGAACACCCAGGATTGATCTCCTTTAGAATGGACTGGTTGGATGATCTCCTTACAGTCCAAGGGACTCTCAAGAATCTTCTCCAACACCACAGTTTGGCGCTCAGCTTTCTTCACAGTCCAACTCTCACATCCATACATGACTACTGGAAAAACCATAGAACTGACTAGACAGACCTTTGCTGGAAAAGTAATGTCTCTACTTTTTAATATGCTACCTAGGTTGGTCATAACTTTCCTTCCAAGGAGTAAGTGTCTTTTAATTTTATGGCTGCAGTCACCATCTGCAGTGATTTTGGAGCCCAAAAAAATAAAGTCTGACACCGTTTCCACTCTTTCCCCAACTATTTTCCATGCAGTTGATGGGACAAGATGCCATGATCTTAGTTTTCTGAATGTTGAGCTTTAAGCCAACTTTTTCACTCTCCTCTTTCACTTTCAAGAGAATTTTTAAGTTCCTCTTCACTTTCTGCCATAAGGTTGGTGTCATCTGCATATCAGAGTTTATTGATATTTCTCCCAGCAATCTTGATTCCAGCTTGTGCTCTTCCAACCCAGTGTTCCTCATGATGTACTCTGCATAGAAGTTAAATAAGCAGCGTGACAGTATACAGCCTTGACGTACTCCTTTTCCTACTTGGAACCAGTCTGTTGTTCCATGTCCAGTTCTAACTGTTGCTTCCTGACCTGCATATAGGTTTCTCAAGAGGCAGGTCAGGTGGTCTTGTATTCCCATCTCTTTCAGAATTTTCCACAGTTTATTGTGATCCACACAGTCAAAGGCTTTGGCATAGTCAATGAAGCAGAAATAGATGTTTTTCTGGAACTCTCTTGCTTCTTCCATGATCCGGCAGATGTTGGCAATTTGATCTCTGGTTCCTCTGCCTTTTCTAAAACCCGCTTGAACATCTGGAAGTTCATGGTTCACATATTGCTGAAGCCTGGCTTGGAAAATTTTGAGCATGACTTTACTAGCGTGTGAGATGAGTGCAATTGTGCGGTAGTTTGAGCATTCTTTGGCATTGCCTTTCTTTGGGATTGGAATGAAGACTGACCTCTTCCAGTCCTGTGGCCACTGCTGAGTTTTCCAAATTTGCTGGCATGTTGAGTATAGCACTTTCACAGCACCATCTTTCAGGATTTGAAATAGCTCAACTGGAATTCCATCACCTCCACTAGCTTTGTTCATAGTGATGCTTTCTAAGGCCCACTTGACTTCACATTCCAGGAGGTCTGGCCCTAGGTGAATGATCACACCATCGTGATTATCTGGGTCGTGAAGATCTTTTTTGTACAATTCTGTGTATAGGAGTAACAGGAAAATTTGGCCTTGGAATTATGAAATGAAGCAGGGCAAAGGCTAATAGAGTTTTGCCAAGAGAACGCACTGGTCATAGCAAACACCCTCTTCCAACAACAAAAGAGAATACTCTACACATGGACATAACCAGATGGTCAACACTGAAATCAGATTGATTATATTCTTTGCAGCTGAAGATGGAGAAACTCTATACAGTCAGCAAAAACAAGACTGGGTGGCTCAGATCATGAATTCCTCATTGCCAAATTCAGACTTAAATTGAAGAAAGTATGGAAAACCACTAGACCATTCTGATATGACCTAAGTCAAATCCCTTATGATTATACAGTGGAAGTGAGAAATAGATTTAGGGACTAGATCTGATAGAGTACCTGATGAGTTATGGACTGAGTTTTGTGACATTGTACAGGAGACAGGGATCAAGACCATCCCCATGGAAAAGAAATGCAAATAAGCAAATTGGCTGTCTGAGGAGGTCTTAAAATAGTTGTGATAAAAAGAGAAGTGAAAAGCAAAGAAGAAAAGGAAAGATATTCGCATTTGAATGCAGAGTTTCAAAGAACAGCAAGGAGAGATAACAAAGCCTTCCTCAGTGATCAAGGCAAAGAAATAGAGGAAAACAACAGGATGGGAAAGACTAGAGATCTCTTCAAGAATATTAGAGATTCCAAGGGAACATTTCATGCAAAGATGGGCTCGATAAAGGACAGAAATGGTATGGGCCTACAGAAGCAGAAGATATTAAGAAGAGGTGGCAAGAATACACAGAAGAACTGTTTAAAGTTACTTAGGTTAATTATTTTCTTCCTCTTTCTCTCACTATGGTTATGGTATTTATTGTAACTGTGTTTGGGGCTAATTGTTTCCATTTGTTTTCCCTGTTGGGTTCCTTATATCAAAATATAATTTATTTTTGAGTACATATGAAACATTGATAAATTTCTAAAGGTCAGAACTGAATTAAAAAATACATTCAGAGAAGTGTTACCCCCCTCCCTGCCACACTAGTTTAATCGTCCCTTCCTTCTACACCACTTTCACCTACTTTCTGGTCTATAGCAGTAGTTTTTGTTGTGTCTTTAGTGTTTCTTCTTCCTCAAATGAAACAAACACATGCACATATTAATGTTTTCTCAGTTCCCTTTCTTTCTTATATGGATGATAACCTACTAATTTGTATAGATCCCAACTTAGTAATATATCCTGAAAAGCATTTTTTTAATAATTTGATAATAAACTCTGCAAATTGCTACAAAGCAGCTTTAGAGAGCCATCTCTCTTTTTATACTGTGCTGATGTATGTATATTCATTTACTTAATTTCTTATGTTTCCATAATCTGCAATTTCAAACAATGCTAAATAAATTTGTACACATGTATCTTTATATTATTGGGTGTATGCCTTCAAGGAAAAGTCCTGTAAGGGGGATTATTGAGTCCAAAGTTAAATGGATATATATTTTTGTTCAGTGTTGCCAAATTCCCATCTGGTAGAATTATGATCATTTGCATCCTGCCCTCCAGCAAAATATGTGAGTGCTGGTTGCCTCATAGCCTTGCCAACAGAATCTGATCATACTTTTTAATTTTCACTAATTGGGAAAAGTTATAATTGTATCACAGTGTAATTTTCAACTTTCTAATTACGTCTAAAGTTGGATGCCTTTTTATATTTTTATTTTGCTCTGTTTTATTGCTTTGAAACAAGTTTACTGAGGCATAATTGAGATACAAGAAGCTGCATGTATTTAATGTTTACAGTTTGATATGAATATGCATATGGAGAAGGACATGGCAACCCACTCCAGTACTCTTGCCTGGAAAATCCCATGGATGGAAAAGCCTGGTAGGCTACAATCCGTGGGGTCGCAAAGAATTGGACACGACTGAGCGGCTTCACCTTCACCTTCACCATGCACATGCACAGAACTATAATCACAATTAAGGCACTCCTCCATATCCATCACCTCCAAAATGTCCCTGTGTCCCTTCGGTTTTCTAGGTTCTGTTTTCTTTTGTGTTAAGAATATTTAATAAAAGATCTACTCTTTTAATAAATTTTAAGTGCATGTTAAATAATGTTGACAATAAACACTATGCTGAATAGCAGATCTCTGGAACTAATTCAGCTTGTATAACTGAAAACTTATATCCATTGAGTAACAACTGCCCATTTCTCTCTCCCCACATCCCTTGTAACCACTGTTTTATTCTCTGCTTCTATGAATTTGACTATTTTAGGTATCTCATAAAATTAAATTGCACAGTATTTATCCTTCTGTGACTGACATATTTCACTTGTCATAATCTCCTCCAGGTTCACTCAGTACAACTCAGTAGCAATAATAATAATAATAATTTTTAAATAAAGAACTTGAATAGACATCTCTCCAAAAATAGCCATGTAAATTAGTATAGGTATGTGAAAAGATACTCAATGTAACTAATCATTAGGGAAAAGCAAACCAAAACCACAAAGAGGTATCATCTCACAGCAGTTAGCAAAACAATAAAAGGTAAATGTTGGCAAAGATGTGGAGAAATTAGAAACATTTTTATGTTTAAGGGCTATTTTTATTGTGTATTATCTGTCTTCTTCCTAATTTCTACTAGCTTTTTCCCCCATTCTAATTTTAAAAGTTTATTATGAATTAGTGATGTTTACCCTTTATGGGCTTTCCTGGTGGCTCAGCTGGTAAGGAATCTTCTTGTAATGCGGGAGACCTGGGTTTGATCCCTGGGTTGGGAAGATGTAAGATATGATGTAACTTGAAAATATATTCTCCAAATTTATCAAGTTGATTTTGCTTATGAATTTTTTAAGCATTTGAAGAACTTTATATAGTCAAATTTGTCATTTTTTTTTATCATCTCTGATTTTATAATTGTTTGACCCTTAGTAGCTACTCTGTTTGGAGAAGGAAATGGCAACCCACTCCAGTGTTGTTGCTTGGAGAATCCCAGGGATGGGGAAGCCTGGTGGGCTTCCGTCTATGGGGTCACACAGAGTCGGACACGACTGAAGTGACTTATCAGCAGCAGCAGCAGCTACTCTGTTAGACAGAAGTCAGGATACCTGACACCTTGACCAAAACTATGAAGTACAGAAGGAGCAGGTAGCCAAATGAAAATATGCTGGGCAGACAGGAACAGCAAATATCTATTACAGAAAAGTCTCTGACTGGGGAGTTCCACCACCCCTCTTCCTTTCCTAATCCACATGCATTCCAGTCCCCTGTGGTTACTCAATTCTTCACAAGTGAAAATTTCTAAGACCAACCTCCCATTTGTGCCAAATGGCAGCATAGTATTTACACAGCTGTGCAAAGAGATTCATCATTCCCTAGAGCAAAACTTCAATGGGAAACAAAACCAACCCAGAATTTATGTTGATGCTCTTATTATTTGAAGTGTTAAACAAACAGCTAGTGAAACTGACACTTTGGTTCTTTCTCACTACCCATGAACTGAAAATGTTCTCAATTCTGAGTCATTCAGGCCCCATTTTCATGTCCTTTGCACACTTTTATGATCTCAAAAAATCTCCTCCAGAAGAGAAAACAGCACAACATCAATTTGATATCTGAAAGTTGAAGGAGATATCAGACTTGTAATGGCTAATGCATTCTGAAAAGTGAAAGAGTGTGTGTGTAAATACCCTGACCTTTCAATATTTAGATTTGTTGGTATTTATTTTCTCTCTTGATCTCTAGGTATAAGCCCATAAACAAAAAAGTGAGGAATGAGTGTTCAAGAAAGCAAAAGGAAAAAAAGATATTTAATAGAAATTTTAAAGCTTATAATCAACAATATTCCCATTGCAGTAAATGGAAGTAGAAATAGTTTAGATTTCTACTCTAGGATTTTTTACATCACATAATAAGAAAAATTAGCCTGCATTATATGAATTTTTTAGTGCAAAATTTAGAGAAGATGATATTTTTGTTTGTTCATGTAATTTTTCATCTTTTTCATAACTTAAATACTAAAATTACTCAAGGAAGTCCAATATTCTTCATTTAAACATGACTTTTATTCAATTTTTTTCACCATCAATACTAATCAGCATCTGTCTCTACTTTGAATTCAAAAAGGAAGAAAGGAACTCAGGAATAAAAATAAATTAAATGCAACATTTCCAAAGAAGAGAAAGCTAACAATTATTAAGTACCTAATTCAAAAATACAAGAGATAACAAATGTTAGTAAAGATGTAGAGAAAAAGGAACATTTGAGCACTGTTGGTGGGGATGTAAATTGATACAGCCACTGTGGAAAACAATATAGTGATTTCTCAACAAATTAAAAATTTAAGTAATATATGACCCAGTAATTCCACTTCTGGATACATAGCCAAAGAAAATAAAATCACTATCCTGAAAAGATACGTGTGTGTTCTCAGTAGCTTAAGTTGTGTCCAACTCTTTGAGACTCCATGGACTGTAACCTGCCAGGCTCCTCTGTCCATGGGATTATCCAGGCAAGAATACTGGAGTGGGTTGCCATGGGGCTCCAGGGGATCTTCCTGACCCAAGGATCAAACCCACATCTCCTGTGTCTCCTGCCCTGCAGGTGGATTCTTTACCACTGAGCCACTGGGAAAGCCCTGAAAAGATATTCAGTTCAGTTCAGGTCAGTTCAGTCGCTCAGTCGTGTCCGACTCTCCGCGACCCCATGAATCACAGCACGCCAGGCCTCCCTGTCCATCACCAACTCCCGGAGTTCACTCAAACTCATGTCCACAGAGTCAGTGATGCCATCCAGCCATCTCATTCTCGGTCGTCCCCTTCTCCTCCAGCCCCCATCCCTTCCCAGCATCAGAGTCTTTTCCAGTGAGTCAACTCATCGCATGAGGCGGCCAAAGGATTGCAGTTTCAGCTTTAGCATCAGTCTTTCCAATGAACACCCAGGATCGATCTCCCTTAGAATGGACTGGTTGGATCTCCTTGCAGTACAAGGGACTCTCAAGAGTCTTCTCCAACACCACAGTTCAAAAACATCAATTCTTCGGCGATCAGCTTTCTTCACAGTCCAACTCTCACATCCATACATGACCACGGGAAAAACCATAGCCTTGACTAGACAGACCTTTGTTGGCAAAGTAATGTCTATGCTTTTTAATATATTATCAAGGTTGATCATAACTTTCCTTCCAAGGAGTAAGCGTCTTTTAATTTCATGGCTGCAATCAGCATCTGCAGTGATTTTGGAGCCCAAAAAAACAAAGTCTGACACTGTTTCCACTGTTTTTCCATCTATTTCCCATGAAGTGATGGGACCAGATGCCATGATCTTAGTTTTCTGAATGTTGAGCTTCAAGCCAACCTTTTCACTCTCCTCTTTCACTTTCATCAAGAGGCTTTTGAGTTCCTCTTCACTTTCTGCCAAAGGGTAGTGTCATCTGCATATCTGAGATTATTGATATTTCTCCCAGCAATCTTGATTCCAGCCTGTGCTTCTTCCAGCCCAGCGTTCCTCATGATGTACTCTGCATATAAGTTAAATAAGCAAGGTGACAATATACAGCCTTGATGCACTCCTTTTCCTATTTGGAACCAGTCTGTTGTTCCATGTCCAGTTCTGACTGTTGCTTCCTGACCTGCATACAGGTTTCTGAAGAGGCAGGTCAGGTGGTCTGGTATTTCCATCTCTTTCAGAATTTTCCACAGTTTACTGTGATCTACACAGTCAAAGGCTTTGGCATAGTCAATGAAGCAGAAATAGATGTTTTTCTGGAACTCTCTTATTAGCACCCCCATATTCATTTCAGCATTGTTCACAACAGCCAAGACATGTTTTCAGGAAACAACTGTGTCTGTCAGTGAATGAGTAGGTAAGGAAAATGTAATATATGCATTTATACCATGGAATAGTTTTCAGCCATTAAAAAAAAAAGAAAATTCTGCCATTTGTGAGAACATTATTAGAGGATATTATGCTAAACAAAATAAACAGAAAAAGACAAATACTATGTAATCTCTTTTATATGCAAAGTCTAAAAAAACAAACTCAGACACAGAACACAGACCTGTGGTTGACAGAGGTGGGGGTGGGAGTTGGACGAAATGGATGAAGGCCATCAAAAGGTACCATCTAGTTTGAATAAGTTCTGGGCATGTAGCATACAGCATTGGAAGGAAATGCCAACCCACTCCAATATTCTTGCCTGGGAAATCCCATGGACAAAGGAGCCTAGTGGGCTACAGTCCATGGGGTTGCAAAGAGTCAGTCAGGTAGTCACACACATAGTGGCTAAACAATAACAGTGTACAGCATGATGACTATAATTAACAATACTGTATTGTATATTTGAGAGTTGCTAAGAGAATAGAGCTTAAAAGTTCTAATCTCAAGAAGAAAGTATTTGTAAGCATATTGGTTATGAATGTTAGCTTAGAACTTATTATAGCAATAATTTTGTAATATATGCATATAATAAATAGTTGTACACCTCAGACTATTACAATGTGATATAGAAATTATATCTCAATAAAACTGGGGGTGAGGAAGCAAACACTCTGTTATCTGGCCATAACTGGAGGCAGCCATTGTCAGTATATTACATTTTACAAGTTTGGGAAGATTCTTGAGACCTGAGTCAACGTCTTGAACAAACATCTTTGGTGAGAAAACATCAGCTGTCATGATCTAAGGGAAATTGCCATCATCACATACAGACAGCTAGATTCCTCCCAGAGGAGGTTTTTCATTATTTTCTGAAATCCCAACTCTTTCAAAACTAGTTGTGTGACAGAAAACATGTGCTTTCACTCTCTGAGCTTGTTTCTACACCTAAATAATACTGAGAATAATTGAAGCCTCTTAATTTTGTTACGAGGATGAAATGATGTATTTTAACCAGATACTTTCGATTTACTTTATACTTCCACTGTTTTTCAAGCCTTTACTTCTTCCATCTCCTAATTCCTTAATGTTGTATTGCCTAGGGTTTTGGTCTTTTCTTCTCTTATTACTTCCTTGGTGATTTCATTCAGTCTAATTACTTGAAATACCATCTCGATTAGCCCTGTTCATCAGAAATTTCTTTGATGGTGGAAATACTCCATGTGTGCACTACCTAATACAGCCACCACTAACTGCACGAGGGCTGTGGAGTGTTTTACGCTAGAGCATGCGACTACTGCATTGGAAAGTGCAGAGCTTTAGCTTTATGTGCTGTGCTTAGTCGCTCAGTTGTGTCTGACTCTTTGCAACCCCCTGGAATGTAGACCGCCAGGCTGCTCTGTCCATGGCATTCTCCAGACAAGAATACTGGAGTGGGTTGCCATGCCCTCCTCCAGAGGATATTCACAATCCATGGATCGAACCCAGGTCTCCTGCATAGCAAGCAGATTCTTTACCATATATAATGATTCCCAATTTATTACTCCAGATCATATATCTGACTTCCTACTTATGATTTCCAGTTGGAGATATCAAATATACATGCCAAATATATTTGGCATGTCGGAGATCCAACCAGTCCATTCTAAAGGAGATCAATCCTGGGTGTTCATTGGAAGAACTGATGCTAAAGCTGAAACTGCAATACTTTGGCCACCTCATGCGACGAGTTGACTCACTGGAAAAGATTCTGATGCTGGGAAAGGTTAGGGCGGGAGGAGAAGGGGATGACTGAGAATGAGATGGCTGGATGGCATCACCGACTCTGTGGACATGAGTTTGAGTGAACTCCGGGAGTTGGTGATGGACAGGGAGGCCTGGCGTGCTGTGATTCATGGGGTCGCGGACAGTCGGACATGACTGAGCGACTGAACTGAACCGAACTGAAGCCAGGCTGATCTCCCCATACTCCATCTGAGGTGATACAAATCCACCTTACCAATGGTCAAAGTTGCAAACCTTAAAGTCATCTCTTATTCTTCCTGTTCTCTTATAGCCCAGATTGTACCTGGGCTCTGACCAATTTGCATCACCTCTGATATCACCAAGCATAGAATCACTATCATTTTCCAAGAAAACTACTATGGTCATCTCCAACTAGTTATCTTCCCTTCAGTCCCTCTCGCTGCCTGCAGCTAATTTTAACTAGGTATCCAAAGCTATCGTGTTAAAATATGTCAGAGTATATCACTATTTTGTTTAATACTGTGCAGTGACTCCCAATTTCAGAGTAAAACCCAGTTTATTTGCAATGACTTTCAATAGCTCCATGGTCTCTGATCTACTGTTATAAACCAATGCACTCACTATGCTCCACAGCCCTCTGTCTTCCATTGTTTCTTGATTGAGTAGTACACATAATTGTTAGTACCTTATCTATAGTTGCTCCTTCAGCCTGAAATGACCCTACCCCAGATGTCCACTTGAATAACGCCTTCATCTCCTTACAGGCTTTACTTAAACGTCTCATTTTTAATGAAACTCAACTATCCTATTCAACACTCCAAATTACCCTCTCACTTCTGACAATCCTGAACCCCCTTATCATGGTTAATTTTTTTCCCTCTTTTTACCTGGTATTTATCACTAGTCAAGGTTGGTAGAAAACAAACGGAATGCTCAGATAGGGAGTGAAAGGATTGAAGGTGCTATTGGTCAAATACAAGGGAGATTAACTAAGAATGTTGAAACCCATCAAGGCTAGAAACAGCAGAATTCTAGGGCCAATCTCAGCTAAAAGGGGGAGAAGGGGAGAAGCAGTTTGCTGGAACCTTGAGAAACCTGCAGGAGAGAGCATCTTACAGAATTTGAGCCTACTGCTAGATAAGCCCACCCATCATCAACACTTAGGAGGAGAGAACAACTCTCTCCTCTGAGATTCTGATTTCCTTTTGTTGCCTTTCGTTGGTTAAACCTAATTGGAGTCCTGAAAGCAAAAAAGCCCATTGATTCATCTGTAAAAGTCAGACTTCCAGAGCCCTGGGCAGGAAGAGGAAAAGATAAAATAAATTTAGAGAATCAAGTAGAGAATGAATACCAGCCATATTGACTTCTAATTTCTTTTAATTTCATGGCTGTATTCAGCCCTAAAAAGTAAACTACAAGAGCAGGAATCATTGCTTTGTCCACTAATACTTCCCAAGCATATGGAACAATGTCAGGCTCATGGCAAGTACTCAATAAATTTTGTTGAAGATTTGAACATATGAAAATATCTAAAAATTTTCTGAAATATGGTAAAAGCTTAAAATATTGGTTTTCTTCCCTTTTTCCATTGTTTAAAATCTCAGCCTCCAAATATCCCTGCATAGTATTTAGTTGGTTATAAAAACATATATGTTTTACCTCTGTAATAGCTCCTACATGCATATCCTCTTTTCTATTCTTACTGCTCCTTTCATTATTCTAGGCCCTTAGGACAGCATTCCTTTGTCAAAATAGCTTCCTAAGGGACTCCCTATCTCCAGCCCTTCAATTCTTCTTAAATAATCTGTCTAGACTTAAGTGAAAAAAAAAAAAAAACACAAAGGAAAAGCATCGCAGTTAAACTATTTTTAAATTGTTGAATTTATTATGTAATAGATATAACTGAAAAATTTAAAGTACAATAATGCACTGGGAAGAATGAAAGTCTTGTATAATTGCATGAAGAGCTAATATCTTCATGATATGGAAAAGCCATATGGATTGATAATAAGGACTGTAATCAAAAAAGGATTCAATAGACAAAATTTGTGGCGACACCAAGCAGGACCCTGTGGGAATTTTAGGCACAAAAGCCTTTCTGTATCCTATATTTCTTAATTACAGGAAATAGGCTTCTCTTAGCCTCTAAGACACCCCCTGAGTTCCAGTGAGCAGATTCAAACAGTTGCAATGAGGGAGGTGACCCATCTGAAAGAAACACTAGAATGGTCTTGGGGCAAAGTCCAGGTTCTCCATTAAGGGATATACAAAGCAATATCTTTGAACTGTTTTGCAGATATTGAAACCCCTACCTGGTGATAGTGAAGGACAGAGAAGCCTGACTTGCTGCAGTCCATGGGGTCTCAAAGAGTCAGACATAATGCAAGCAACTGAAGAACAAACGAACACCACCACTGCGGGGGAGAAATTGACTGTATGCTGCGCATAAGCTCCTAGACCTCAGACCTGTGGGAGTCAGTTCCATTGAGAGTCACTTGGTCATTTCCGACTATTTGTGACCCCATGGACCACAGCATGCCAGGCCTCCCTGTCCATCACCAACTCCCAGGGTTTACTCAAACTCATGTCCAATGAGTAGGTAATGCCATCCAAACATCTCATCCTCTGTCGTCCCATTCTCCTCCTGCCTTCAATCTTTCCCAGCATCAGGGTCTTTTCAAATAAGTCAGTTCTTCGCATCAGGTGGCCAAAATATTGGAGTTTCAGCTTCATCATCAGTCCTTCCAATGAATATTCAGAACTGATTCCTTTAGGATGGACTGGTTGGATCTCTTTGCAGTCCAAGGGACTCTCAAGGGTTTTCTTCAACACCATAGTTCAAAAGCATCAATTCTTCAGTGCTCAGCTTTCTTTTTAGTCCAACTCTCACATCCATACATGACCATGGGAAAAACCATAGCTTTGACTATACAGACAATTATTAGCAAAGAAATGTCTCTGGTTTTTAATATGCTATCTAGGTTGGTCATAACGTTTCTCCCAAGGAGTAAACGTCTTTTAATTTCATGGCTGCAATCAGCATCTGCAGTGATTTTGGAGCCACCCAAAATAAAGTCTGTCACTATTTCCATTGTTTCCCCATCTATTTGCCATGAAGTGATAGGACCAGATGCCAAAACAGATCTTAGTTTCTGAATGCTGAGTTGTAACCCAACTTTTTCATTTTCCTCTTTCACTTTCATCAAGAGGCTCTTTAGTCCTTCTTCACTTTCTGCCATAAGGGTGGTGTCATCTGCATATCTGAGGTTATTGATATTTCTCCCAGCAATCTTGACTTCACCTTGTGCTTCATCCAGCCCAGTGTTCCTCATGATGTACTCTGCATAGAAGTTAAATAAGCAGGGTGACAATATACAGCCTTGACATACTCCTTTTCCTATTTGGAAACAGTCTGTTGTTCTATGTCCAGTTCTAACTGTTGCTTCCTGACTTGTATACAGGTTTCTCAAGAAGCAGGTCAGGTGGTCTGGTATTCCCATCTCTTTCAGAATGTTCCACAGTTTATTGTGATCCACACAGTCAAAGGCTTTGGCATAGTGAATAAAGCAGAAATAGATGTTTCTCTGGAACTCTCTTGCTTTTTCCATGATCCAGTGGATGTTGGCAATTTGATCTCTGGTTCCTCTGCCTTTTCTAAAACCCGCTTGAACATCTGGAAGTTCACGGTTCACGTACTGCTGAAGCCTGGCTTGGAGAATTTTGAGCATGACTTTACTAGTGTGTGAGATGAGTGCAATTGTGCGATAGTTTGAGCATTCTTTGGCATTGTCTTTCTGTGGGATTGGAATGAAAACTGACCTTTTCCAGTCCTGTGGCCACTACTGAGTTTTCCAAATTTGCTGGCATGTTGAGTGCAGCACTTTCACAGCATCATCTTTTAGAATTCGAAATAATTCAACTTGAATTCCATCACCTCCGCTAACTTTGTTCATAGTGATGCTTCCTAAGGCCCATTTGACTTCACATTCCAGGATGTCTAGCTCTAGGTGAGTGATCACACCATTGTGATTATCTGGGTCATGAAGATCTTTTCTGTAGAGTTCTTCTGTGTACAGCAAAATGTGTATTTTCGGTGTTAGAATATTACTCTTCAATCAGAAGGCCACACAAATTGTGTACCTTGAATTTTTATAAAGTGTATATTCTTGCCACCTCTTCTTAGTATCTTCTGCTTCTGTTAGTGTAAGGTCGGACCCTGGTGGCCATCTTGGTTTCTCCTTCCCGGTGGCCATCTTGGCTCCTTCTTCCCCTCCTCATCTCCCGCTGGCGGGAAAAAGTCCCGCCAAACCGCTGGAAAATTTCTGACATAATTGCCTTTTGCCAAGATTAACCCTCCTTCCGGACCTCCAGAGCGACCAATCCGATCTCGCCATCTCAACTAGCAGCCCACTCATGATCTCGAGTTCCTGTACTTTGCCTTATTTAGATCTATCTGGGCTATATGATGTCACTTCCTGCCCCAAAGACATATAAACCTCACCCTGCCTTTGTTCGGGGCAGAACTCCTCGTGGCCATTCTTGCCGTCAGTGGGTTCTGCCGGAAAGCGCACTGCTATTAAAGCCTGTTACTTTTCTTCAGTGTCTGGGCTATTTTTTCTTACAGCCTGTGGCGCCGGTTCTTTAGACCTTACAGTGAGGTCCATACCATTTCTGTCTTTTATTGTGCCCATCTCTGTTGCATGAAATGTTCCCTTTGTATCTTTAATTTTCTTGAAGAGATCTCTAGTCTTTCCCATTCTGTTGTTTTCCTCTCTTTCTTTGAATTGATCGCTGAGAAAGGCTTTCTTATCTCTCCTTGCTAGTCTTTGGAACTGTGCATTCAAATGGGTATATCTTTCCTTTTCTCCTTTGCTTTTCACTTCTCTTCTTTTCACAGCTATTTGTAAGACCTCCTCAGACAATCATCTTGCATTTTAAAATTTCTTTTCCATGGGGATGGTCTTGATCCCTGCCTCCTGTACAATGTCACAAACCTCCATCCACAGTTCTTCAGGTACTCTATCAGATCTAATCCCTTGAATCTGTTTGTCACTTCCACTGTACAATCTTAAGTGATTTGATTTAGGTCACACCTGAATGGTCTAGAGGTTTTCCCCACTTTCTTCAATTTAAGTCTGAATTTGGCAATTAGGAGTTTATGGTCTGTGCCACAGTCATCTCCTGGTCTTGTTTTTGCTGACTTTATAGAACTTCTCCATCTTTGCCTGCAAAGTATGAAATCAATTTGATTTCTGTGTTGACCATCTGGTGATGTCCATACGTAGAGTCTTCTCTTTTGTTGTTGGAAAAGGGTGTTTGCTATGTGGGAATCTGAAGGATGATAATGCTGACTCCCACTTATCTCTCCACCAACCAATCAGAAGAATATCCATAAACTGATCACTCCCTCTTCTGTTTTTGTTGTTCAGTTGCTCAGTCAGTCCCACTCTTTGTGGCCCCATGGACTGTAGCACGCCATGCTTCTTTGTCCTTCACCATCTCCTAGAGCTTGCTGAAACTCATGTCCATTGAGTCGGTGATGCCATCCAACCATCTCATCCTCTGTCGTCCCCTTCTCCTCCTGCCTTCAATCTTTTTCAGCATTGGAGTCTTTTCCAATGGGTCAGCTCCTTACATCAGGTGGCTAAAGTATTGGAGATTAAGTTTCAGCATCAACATCAGTCCTTCCAATGAGTATTCAGGGTTGATTTCTTTCAGGATTGACTGGTCTGATCTCCTTGCAGTCCAAGGGACTCAAGAGTTTTCTCCAACACTGCAGTTCAAAAACATCAGTTCTTCGGCCCTCAGTCTTCTCAATGGTCCAACTCTCACATCCATGAATGACCACTGGAAAAACCATAGCTTTCACTGGACGGAAGTTTGTTGGCAAAGTGATGTCTCTGCTTTTTAATATGCTGTCTAGGTTTGTCAAAGCTTTTCTTCCAAGGAGTAAGCATCTTTTAATTTCATGGTTGCAATCACCATCCACAGTGGTTTTAGAGCCCAAGAAAATAAATTCTATCACTATTTCCATGTTTTCACGCCTGTTTGCTAAGAACTGATGGGGCCAGGTGCCATGATCTTACTATTTTGAATTTTGAGTTTTAAGCCAGCATTTTCTTTCTCTTCTTTCACCTTCATCAAGAGGCTCTTTAGTTCCTTTTTGCTTTCTGCCATAAGGGTTGTGTCACCTGCATATCTGAGGTTATTGACATTTCTCCAACAAATCTTGATTCCAGGTTGTGCTTCACCCAGTCATGCATTTTGTATGATGTACTGTGCATATCAGTTAAATAAGCAGGATAGCAATATACAGGCTTGACGTACTCTTTTCCCAATTTATAACCAGTCCATTATTCCATGTCCAGTGCTAATTATTGTTTCTTGACCTGCATACAGGTTTCTCAGGAGTCTGGTGAGGTAGTCTGGTATTTCCATCACTTTGAGAATTTTCCACAGTTTGTTGTGACTCATAGAAAGACTTTAGTATTGTCAATGAAGCAGAAATAGATGTTTTTCTGGAATTCTCACAGTTTTTCTATGATCCAATGGATGTTGTCAATTTGAACTTTGGTTCCTCTGTGTTTCCTAAATCCAGCTTGAACATCTAGAAGTTCTCAATTCACATACTTTTGAAGCCTAGCTTGGAGGATTTTGAACATTACCTTGCTAGCATGTGAAATGAGTGCAATTGTGCAGTAGTTTCAACATCATTTGGCTTTGACCTTCTTTGGGATGGGAATGAAAACTGAACTTTTCCATTCCTGTGGCCACTGTTGAGCTTTCCAGATTTGCTGGCATATTGAATGCAGCACATTCACAGCATCATCTTTTAGGATTTGAAATAGCTCAGCTGAATTCCATCACCTCTATTAGCTTTGTGTGTAGTGATGATTCCTAGGGCAAGCCCACTTGCCTTTGCATTCAGGATATCTGGATCTAGGTAAGTGATTATACCATCATGATTACCTGTGTCATGAATCTTTTTTGTATAGTTCTTCTGTGTATTCTTGCCACCTCTTCTTAATCTCATCTGCTTTTGTTAGGTGTATACCATTTCTGTCCTTTATTGTGCCCATCTTTGCACGAAATTTTCCTTTGCTATCTCTTAATTTTCTTGAAGAGATCTCTAGTCTTTCCCATTCTGTTTTTTCCCTTTATTTCTTTGCATTGTTCACTTAGGAAAACTTTCTTATTTATCCTTGCTATTCTTTGGAATTCTGCATTCAGATGGGTAATATCTTTCCTTTTCTCCTTCACCTTTCACTTCTTCTCTTTGAACTATTACAATAAAAGTTCTCACTACCCTCTCCAGGTTGGAACATACAATTCTGAGAGCATTAGCCCACTCTGGTCCCCTTTGCCAGGCAAAGTAATAAAGCTGTTCTTTTCTACTTTACCCAAGACTCTGTCTTTGAAACTAATTCAGTGTTGGAGAACAGAGATTAAGTTTCAGTGGAGATAACATTTTATCTAAATGCACTTATCCAACAAGTATTTTTGACTCTTCAACCCTGATTCATCTTTTTGCCTTGATTTTGCTCTTTGCCTCTGCTTTCTTCTCCTTCTGCCTCTTCCTCCTCTGACTTATTTCCCAACCCTCTGTTTTTGGCCCTGTTTCATTCTATACATGCTCCCTCAGTGATGTCATCCACATGTGTACAAAAGGCTTTAAAATCTTTTGTTCTTTTCTGAGTCTGCAAGCACATAAAACTCAATGTGCCTAAAGCTCTTTTCGGAGAAGGCAATGGCAAGCCACTCCAGTACTATTGCCTAGAAAATCCCATGGATGGAGGAGCCTGGTAGGTTGCAGTCCGTGGGGTCGCTAAGGGTCGGACACGACTGAGCGACTTCACTTTCACTTTTCACTTTCACACTTTGGAGAAGGAAATGGCAACCCACTCCAGTGTTCTTGCCTGGAGAATCCCAGGGACGGAGGAGCCTGGTGGGCTTAGCACAGAGTCAGACACGACTGAAGTGACTTAGCAGCTTAGCAGCAAAGCTCCTTTTACCTCCTATCTGAACTATAAACACAAGTGTAGTTTTCTCTACCTTCAGCAACTTGTCACTCTCAAATCTCTACTCCTTAAAGCTTACCAAAGTATTCTTTTATAGTAGAAAACTATATTGGATACTTAATCTACCTAAACCCTTCATTAAAACCATCACTGCCTACATGTCCAGTTCCTAAACTGAGTATATAAGGCCTTTCATCACTTGTGTCCCATTTAGCAGAGCTCAGCCTCCTTCATACTGCCCTGTTGCTAATGAGTGAACAATTCAGCAAAATCCAGTTTACCAGACTTCCATGTCCTTGCACAAGTTCTTTCTTATGTCTGTAATCCTTTCTGGATTCACAAAACTAGTTAAAAACAACCCATTTTTCAAGACTTGGTAATAGCATCAGGTCCTTTACATATTAATATATATATAGATATTGGAGAAGGAAATGGCAACCCACTCCAGTGTTCTTGCCTGGAGAATCCCAGGGACGGGGGAGCCTGGTGGGCTTCCGTCTGTGAGGTCACACAGAGTTGGACACGACTGAAGTGACTTAGCGGCAGCAGCATATATAGATATAGATATATAACCCTTTAGGAATTTATCATTGTCATTCTCTCACTGTACCCTGCTGCTATAGCAACTGTTGCCAGTTGTTTCATGTCTATCATCACTAAAATGTAAACTTTAGGCAACGGATCATCTCCACACTGTGCTGCTTTTATTTTTTTTTATTTTATTTTTTTTCTAAAAAAGAATTTTATTAAAAAAGCACAAATGCAAAGAAATGAACAGAGGAAAATTTATGCGTCGAACCTGGACTGGTCACTTATGATAATATACATGCTACAATTCCATTCTCTCCAATCATTCCACCTTCACCCTCTCCCACAGAGTCCCAAAGACTGTTCTAAATGCCTATGTCTCTTTTGCAGTCTCTTATACAGGGTTCAGGTTACCATTTTTCTAAATTCCATATATATGCGTTAATATACGATATTGATGTTCTTCTTTCTGGCTTACTTCACTCTGTATAATAGGCTCCAATTTCATCCACCTCATTAAAACTGATTCAAATGCATTCTTTTTGATGAATGAGAAATACTCCATTGTGTATATGTACCAAAGCTTTCTTATCCATTCATCTGCAGATGGACATCTAGGTTGCTTCCATGTCCTGGCTATTATAAACAGTGCTGCAATGAACATTGGAGTACATGTGACTCTTTCAATTCTGGTTTCCTCGGTGTGTATGCCCAGGAGTGCGATCGCTGGATCATATGGCAGTTCTATTTCCAGTTTTCTGAGGAATCTCCACACTGTTCTCCATAGTGGCTGTACTAGTTTGCATTCCCACCAACAGTGTAAGAGGGTTCCCTTCTCTCCACACCCTCTCCAGCACTTATTGCATGTAGATTTTTGGATAGCAGCCATTCTGACTGGTGTGAAATGGTATCTCATTGTGGTTTTGATTTGCATTTCTCTGATGATGAGGGATGTTGAGCAATTTTTCATGTGTTTATTAGCCATCTTTATGTCTTCTTTGGAGAAATGTCTGTTTAGTTCTTTGGCCCATTTTTTGATTGGGTCACTTAGTTTTCTGGAATTAAGCTGCAGGAGCTGCTTGTATAATTTGGAGATTAATCCTTTATCAGTTGCTTCATTTGCTATTATTTTCTCCCATTCTGAAGGCTGTCTTCTCATCTTGCTTAGAGTTTCCTTTGCTGTGCAGAAGCTTTTGATTTTAATTAGGTCCCATTTGTTTATTTTTGCTTTTATTTCCAATATTCTGGGAGGTGGGTCTTGGAGGATCCTGCTGTGATTTATGTCGGAGAGGAGTTTTATAGTTTCTGGTCTTACATTTAGATCTTTAATCCATTTTGAGTTTATTTTGGTGTATGGTGTTAGGAAGTGTTCTAGTTTCATTCTTTTACAAGTGGCTGACCAGTTTTCCCAGCACCACTTGTTAAAGAGACTGTCTTTTCTCCATTTTATATTCTTGCCTCCTTTGTCGAAGATAAGGTGTCCATAGGAGCGTGGGTTTATCTCTGGGCTTTCTATTTTGTTCCATTGATCTATATTTCTGTCTTTATGCCAGTACCATACTGTCTTGATGACTGTGGCTTTGTAATAGAGCCTGAAGTCCGGCAGGTTAATTCCCCCAGTTCCATTCTTCTTCCTCAAGATTGCTTTGGCTATTCGAGGTTTTTTGTATTTCCATACAAATTGTGAGATTATTTGTTCTAGTTCTGTGAAAAATATTGTTGGTAGCTTGATAGGGATTGCATTGAATGTATAAATTACTTTGGGTAGTATACTCATTTTTACAATATTTATTCTTCCAATCCACGAACACGGTATATTTCTCCATCTATTCGTGTCCTCTTTGATTACTTTCACTAGTGTTTTATAGTTTTCTATGTACAAGTCTTTTGTTTCCTTAGGTAGATATATTCCTAAGTATTTAATTGTTTTCATTGCAACAGTGAATGGAATAGTTTCCTTAATTTCTCTTTCTATTTTCTCATTATTAGTGTATAGGAATGCAAGGGATTTCTGTGTGTTGATTTTATATCCTGCAAATTTGCTGTAATCATTGATTAGCTCTAGTAGTTTTCTGGTAGAGTCTTTAGGGTTTTCTGTGTAGAGGATCATGTCATCAGCGAACAGTGAAAGCTTTACTTCTTCTTTTCCAATTTGTATTCCTTTTATGTCTTTTTCTGCTCTGATTGCTGTGGCCAAAACTTCCAGAACTATGTTGAATAGTAGTGGTGAGAGTGGGCACCCTTGTCTTGTTCCTGACTTTAGGGGAAATGCTTTCAGTTTTTCACCATTGAGGATAATGTTTGCTGTGGGTTTGTCATATATAGCCTTTATTATGTTGAGGTATGTCCCTTCAATTCCCACTTTCTGGAGAGTTTTTATCAAAAATGGATGTTGAATTTTGTCGAAGGCTTTCTCTGCATCTATTGAGATAATCATATGATTTTTATTTTTCAGTTTGTTAATGTGGTGTATTACATTGATTGATTTGCGTATATTGAAGAATCCTTGCATTCCTGGGATAAAGCCCACTTGGTCATGATGTATGATCTTCTTAATGTGTTGTTGGATTCTGATTGCTAGAATTTTGTTAAGGATTTTTGCATCTATGTTCATCAGTGATATTGGCCTATAGTTTTCTTTTTTTGTGGGGTCTTTACCAGGTTTTGGGATTAGGGTGATGGTGGCCTCATAGAATGAGTTTGGAAGTTTCCCTTCCTCAGCAATTTTCTGGAAGAGTTTTAGTAGAATAGGTGTTAGCTCTTCTCTAAATTTTTGGTAGAATTCAGCTGTGAAGCCGTCTGGACCTGGGCTTTTGTTTGCTGGGAGATTTTTGATTACAGTTTCAATTTCCGTGCTTGTGATGGGTTTGTTCAGATTTTCTATTTCTTCCTGGTTCAGTTTTGGAAAGTTGTACTTTTCTAGGAATTTGTCCATTTCTTCCAGGTTATTCATTTTATTGCCATATAATTGCTGATAGTATTCTCTAATAATCCTTTGTATTTCTGTGTTGTCAGTTGTGATCTCTCCATTTTCATTTCTAATTTTATTGATTTGGTTCTTCTCCCTTTGTTTCTTGATGAGTCTGGCTAGTGGTTTGTCAATTTTATTCACCTTCTCAAAGAACCAGCTTTTGGCTTTGTTGATTTTTGCTATGGTCTCTTTTGTTTCTTTTGCATTTATCTCTGCCCTAATTTTTATGATTTCTTTCCTTCTACTGACCCTGGGGTTCTTCATTTCTTCCTTTTCTAGTTGCTTTAGATGTAGAGTTAGGTTATTTAGTTGACTTTTTTCTTGTTTCTTGAGGTGTGCCTGTATTGTTATGAACTTCCCCCTTAGCACTGCTTTTACAGTGTCCCAGAGGTTTTGGGTTGTTGTGTTTTCATTTTCATTCATTTCTATGCATATTTTGATGTCTCTTTTGATTTCTTCTATGATTAGTTCATTATTCAGCAGCGTGTTGTTCAGTCTCCATATGTTGGCACTTTTAACAGTTATTCTCCTGTAATTGAGATCTAATCTTACTGCATTGTGGTCAGAAAAGATGCTTGGAATGATTTCAATTTTTTTGAATTTACCAAGGCTAGATTTATGTCCCAGGATGTGATCTATCCTGGAAAAGGTTCCGTTTGCGCTTGAGAAAAAGGTGAAATTCATTGTTTTGGGGTGAAATGTCCTATAGATATCTATTAGGTCTAACTCTTCTATTATATCATTTAAAGATTGTGTTTCCTTGTTAATTTTCTGTTTAGTTGATCTATCCATAGATGTAAGTGGGGTGTTAAAATCTCCCACTATTATTGTGTTATTGTTAATTTCCCCTTTCATACTTGTTAGTAATTGTCTTACATATTGCGGTGCTCCTATGTTAGGTGCATAAATATTTATAATTGTTATATCTTCTTCTTGGATTGATCCTTTGATCATTATGTAGTTTCCTTCTTTGTCTCGTTTCACAGCCTTTGTTTTAAAGTCTATTTTATCTGATATGAGTATTGCTACTCCTGCTTTCTTTTGGTCTCTATTTGCATGGACTATCTTTTTCCAGCCCTTCACTTTCAGTCTGTATGCGTCCCTCGTTTTGAGGTGGGTCTCTTGTAGACAACATATATGGGGGTTTTGTTTTTGTATCCATTCAGCCAGCCTTTGTCTTTTGGTTGGGGCATTCAACCCATTTACATTTAAGGTAATTATTGAAAAGTAGGATCCCGTAGCCATTTTCTTTATTGCTTTGGGTTCAAGTTTATACACTCTTTCTGTGATTCCTGTCTATAGAAGATCCTTTAGCATTTGTTGGAGAGCTGGTTTGGTGATGCTGAATTCCCTCAGCTTTTGCTTGTCTGTAAAGCTTTTGATTTCTCCTTCATATTTGAATGAGATCCTTGCTGGGTATAGTAATCTGGGCTGTAGGTTATTTTCTTTCATCACTTTAAGTATATCTTGCCACTCCCTTCTGGCCTGAAGAGTTTCTGTTGAAAGATCAGCTGTTATCCTTATGGGAATCCCCTTGTGTGTTATTTGCTGCTTTTCCCTTGCTGCTTTTAATATTTGTTCTTTGTGTTTGATCTTTGTTAATTTGATTAATATGTGTCTTGGAGTATTTCGCCTTGGGTTTATCCTGTTGGGGACTCTCTGGATTTCTTGGACTTGGGTGATTATTTCTTTCCCTATATTAGGGAAGTTTTCAACTATTATCTCCTCAAGTATTCTCTCATGGTCTTTCTTTTTGTCTTCTTCTTCTGGGACTCCTATGATTCGAATGTTGGAGCGTTTAACATTGTCCCAGAGGTCTCTAATATTGTCCTCATTTCTTTTAATTCGTTTTTCTTTTTTCCTCTCTGTTTCATTTATTTCTACAATTCTATCTTCTAGTTCGCTTATCCTGTCTTCTGCCTCTGTTATTCTACTGTTTGTTCCCTCCAGAGTGTTTCTGATCTCATCTATTGCATTATTCATTGTATATTGACTCTTTTTTATTTCCTCTAAGTCCTTATTAAATCTTTCTTCCATCTTCTCAATCCTTTTCTCCAGGTTATTTATCTGTAACTCCATCTTACTTTCAAGATTTTGAATCATTTTCACCATCAAAATTCGAAATTCTTTATCAGGCAGATTCCCTATATCTTCTTCTTTTGTTTGTGTTGGTGGGCAATTATCTTGTTCCTTTACTTGCTGGGTATTTCTCTGCCTCTTCATCTTGCTTATATTGCTTTGCTTGGGGTGTCCTTTCCCTCTTCTTGCAGTTTGTGGAGTTCTCTTTATTATGTAGTTTCTTCGCTGTGTGTGGGGTTGGACAGGTAACTTGTCCGGGTTCCCTGGTTAGGGAAGCATGTGTCAGTGTTCTGGTGGGTGGAGCTGGATTTCTTCTCTTTCCTTTAGAAGACAATGGGCTACTCTTCTGGGAGCCTGATGTCCCCTGCCAGTATTCAGAAGTTGTTTTGTGGACCTTACTCCACGCTCAAATGATCTTCTGATGAATCTTGGACGAGGGGTATCTCCTCAAGGCCGCCCCTCCTGCCTTGAATGTGGATCAGCTCCTCCCGGCCCTCCGGTGCCCAAGCAGCCACCGCCTCCTGGACCTGGCACAGCTCCTCTCGGCCACCGCCCCAACCCTGGGCGCGGGGCAGCTCCTCTCAGCCACGATTCTGCACGTGGTCGGTTGCGCCAGGAGCCGGGCGTCTCTCGCGTCTGCGCCGCCGGGAGCCGGGCGTCTCTCGCGTCTGCGCCGCCGGGAGCCGGGCGTCTCTCGCGTCTGCGCCGCCGGGAGCCGGGCGTCTCTCGCGTCTGCGCCGCCGGGAGCCGGGCGTCTCTCGCGTCTGGGCCGCCGGGAGCCGGGCGTCTGTCGCGTCTGCGCCGCCGGGAGCCTGTGCTGCTTTTAAAAGAAGGAAAAAAGATTATATGTGTTGCTCAATTATATAACTGTTTATCTCAATGATTTTAATCATAGAAAACCTTGGAAACTCTCTAAATAAGCATCAACTATTAGAGACAATTTTAAGACATAACATATCTACCAAAAGGATATAACCACAAATATGATAATTTATGAAAATTATCAATAAGGACAATATATATGACATAAATTTTAGCATAAAATCAGACATAATTCTATCTGTACTTTGATGAACACTACATAGTATTTGTATGAACACAATGTCTAAAAAGAAAAATGAAAATTTAAGACATTTTCTATAATTGAGTGGTGATATTTCAGACAACTTCCTTCTTTGTTCTTTATGTCTTGGTTGTTATTTTATGCTAATTGCATAATAAACAAATAAAGATGAAAAATGTTGATAAAAACACAACAAAAAATATACTTCATGGGTATGGAGCAGGGAATAAGCGAATTTCAAAATGTCTTTTTTGTCATAAGGATACACACTTTATATGGCAGTTTTGAAAATATTTGTCAGGCCCCTAAAAGTCAGTGAACCCAGAAAAATTGTTCTCCAAAGCCACACATTAAATGGTAGATTGATTTGTCAATATCCAAGAATCCATAATGTCTTGGAGTCACATCCCCACAATTATACAAGGATAGGAAAAGAAAAACTAAAATCAATTTTGAAAGTTCTGGAGTAAACTGCATCCAATCCAGAGCAAACTTGGGCATCTGTTTTATATTGGTAAGTTACTGTTTTAAAAATATCCTTCCTCCCTTCATTACTGCCCAAAGTGATTAACAAAGGAAACAATTTCTGAAGTGCTGAGTGGGAAGATACTGACTGAGTTAGGTTGGCCCCAGGTCTGGGCCTCATGTTTCTTCTGCCACAACCATCCTAGCTTCTGCCCAGGCAACCAGAACACAAAACTGGGGAAATTGTTATCTTTGGCAGCCATCCCTTGGGGTAAAATCCAATAGAAAGGCTAGGAAGCCAAAATTCACTCTGCCACTGAGTTGTCATTGCTTCTCATCAAGCCATTTAGAGAATTAAAGCTCTCTACTGTACCCAAAACAGCATTTGTTCCTCAAATATTTGTCAAGAACCCACTGTGTGCAAGGCCTTATGTTGAGCATCAATTATTTAATTTAGCTGAAATGAAAGGGCATGAGTCAATGATTGCTGAATATCATGTACACTGCCAAACTAATTCTTGATATGCAGGCAGAGAGCCCTTCCTGGAATAGCAGAGCTGAAGTACTGTCATAAAAGCTACTCTCTGCCCTAAGGTAAATCCATTCTGGCCAAATGATGATCTGGCTCATTATTTTTCACTCAGACTATGCTTTGGGGATTCAGGGACCCACAGGTACAGGGGATTCTAAGTCTACCTCCAGTTCCAATTGATTTATATAATGGGCTTCCCTGCATTTGAACAGGTGGTTTAAAACTAAACACACACACATACACACCTAGATATATAGATTATTTTTCAAAAATATCTCAGTGTCTTTAAAAAATATAGGTCTATCTTTTTTCCCCTAGAAATATATTTCTACATTTAATCCCAGGGAATTTTTTATACCTCACCCCAAATCATCATGGCACAACTTAAATATAATTTGTTCTTTTCATGCTTTCAATCAATAGTGCTGGTCATTACAATTGTTGCTGTAAGAAATGTTTTATACCCTTAAATGCAGCTAGGTTTGAAGTTTCCCATGAGCCTATTCCTATCCATGCCAAATATTTACAAATTCCAGATTGGGTCTAATTTTCCACCATTTAGTTCTCTCTGGGCTCACTCTGCTTTAGGTTCTCCCATATCCAACACGTTGTGATTGTGCATGTGCCTGTCATGTTGTGTCTGACTCTGCGATTCCATGAACTGTATTCTGCTAGGCTCCTCTGTCCATGGAATTTTCCAGGCGGGAATACTAGAGTGGATTGACATTTCCTTCTCTAGGGGATCTTCCCAACCCAGGGATTGAACCTGGGCCTCCTGCATTGGCAGGCAGATATTTTACTACTGGAACACCTGGCTTATATGCAGAGTACATCATGAGGAACACTGGGCTGGAAGAAGCACAAGCTGGAATCAAGATTGCTGGGAGAAATATCAATAATCTCAGATATGCTGATGACACTACCCTTATGGCAGAAAGTGAAGAGGAACTCAAAAGCCTCTTGATGAAAGTGAAAGAGGAGAGTGAAAAGGTTGGCTTGAAGCTCAACATTCAGAAAACAAAGATCATGGCATCTGGTCCCATCACTTCATGGGAAATAGATGGAAAAACAGTGGAAACAGTGTCAGACTTTATTTTTGGGGGCTCAAAATCACTGCAGATGCTGATTGCAGCCAGGAAATTAAAAGACACTTACTCCTTGGAAGGAAAGTTATGACCAACCTTGATAATATATTAAAAAGCAGAGACATTACTTTGCCAACAAAGGTCCGTCTAGTCAAGGCTCTGATTTTTCCCGTGGTCATGTATGGATGTGAGAGTTGGACTGTGAAGAAAGCTGATCACCGAAGAATTGATGCTTTTGAACTGTGGTGTTGGAGAAGACTTGAGAGTCCCTTGTACTGCAAGGAGATCCAACCAGTCCATTCTAGAGGAGATCAATCCTGGATGTTCATTGGAAGGACTGATGCTAAAGCTGAAACTGCAATCCTTTGGCCGCCTCATGCGATTAGTTGACTCACTGGAAAAGACTCTGATGCTGGGAAAGGTTGGGGGCGGGAGGAGAAGGGGACGACTAAGAATGAGATGGCTGGATGGCATCACCGACTCTGTGGACATGAGTTTGAGTGAACTCCGGGAATTGGTGATGGACAGGGAGGCCTGGTGTGTGTGATTCATGGGGTCACGGAGAGTTGGACACGACTGAGCGACTGAACTGAACTGAACTGACTGAACACCTGGCAAGCCCAACACGTTAAGGTTACACTAATCATACCTGGGTTTGATCCATGGTTCAGGAAGATCCCCTGGAATAGGAAATGGCAGAGAGTCAGAAAAGCTAGGTTCTCAGCCCAGTGATGGGGACTCTGCCCTTTCACGGTAGGGGGCACTGGTTCGATCCCTGGTCATGGTACTAAGATTCTTCTTGCCACACAGCTTGTCAAAAGAAACAGATTTTGATATGTATTTTTATACAAATCTGACGTGAGACATTTGGCAATCAAAACGTCTATGGGCTCAGATTTCCTACTCTGTTAAGTACAAGCGGAACAGAGCAAGATCCCTGAGATGCTTGTATCAAGCTTCTGGTTAGCTATGAATATCAGAGAGGCTATGCACCTACCCATAAACAGTGATACTAAGACAAATAATTTAGCCATTTGCAGATTAAAACCAAATTCCCTTAGTAAAACCCAATACCTCTACATTTATGTAAGACTTCAGATTTATTATCCCTGGAAGAGAGAAGTAAAGTTGACTTCTATTCACAGTTGAGAATATATGACTTATATCAATTCTGTCTCTAAAAGCAGTTTGAGAAAGCTATAAAACCACTGGAGGACTAGGGTAGTACTGAGTATATTATAGATACTCAAAAATATTTGTTCTGTGAAATATTTGTTCTGTCCCTCTCAAAAGAGGGACAGAGAGCATGATGATAAAAAATGAAAAACAGTTATGATGAGGCTGACATACTGGTATTTCTGTTCACTGATGTATCTCAGTGAGTAAGATGGGAATACTGAATGAGTAAGAATAGAAAGAAAAAATTAAAAGATTTAAATAAAATTTCTAGTCCTTTCCAATTTTGTTAAGAGTATGCCCTGATCATACTAATCATTTTCTTGACCTAGAACTAGAGTCACAAAAGTTCCAAATAAATAGACTTTTACACAGAGAAAAAAATGAATGATCTACACTAATTAAAGTGACAAATGCATGCTGCCTAGTCTAGGGCCCCAATTTAAACTGCCAGGTATCAAAATGAAAATACATATTCAAAAGTTTGAAGGGTAAGACACAAAACTGTCTCCTCAAAATAGAAGAATACAAACAGTATCACTAAAAAACACAGGTATAAGAAATCATCACAGAGCAATGTTTTTGTATAAAAGATCTGATTTTAATTGAGTATAAGGTAAACTAAGTACTTTCCTAGTGGTTCAGATAGTAAAGAATTTGCCTGCAATGCAGGAGATTGGGTTTGATCCCTGGGTCAGGAAGACCCCCTGGAGAAGGGAATGGCTACCTCTCCAGTGTTCCAGCCTGGAGAATTCCATGGACAGAGAGAGGAGTCTTGTGGGCTACAGTCCATGGGATCACAAACAGTCAGACACGACTGAGCAACTAACACATACACACACAGACAAAATGTAAAGTAAACTTTTCAGTTGCCATAATAATAATTTTAAAAAAAGACTTATTGCTAGCTTTTAAACTTGAAACAAGGTTTACAAATCCTTTGAAATAAATTTAATCTCTGGTTAAAGTTGTCAAAAATAATTTACATGAAATTCTGCAGGGATAAAGGTCTACTGCCATAAGAAATGTATACATATTTGTGGCTTGTGGGATCTTAGTTCCCTGACCATGGGCTGAACCTTGGGCCCAGGGCAGTGAAAAGGCCAAGTCCTAACCACTGGAATGCCAGGGAATTCCCTGCCACAAGAAATTATAAGTATTTTCATTTCTTGGTTTCAACTGGAATGGCAAAAAAAAAAAAAATAGTGCAATTTAAAGGGTTAAAAGTGTGAATTTATTTGGAACAAATATATCATGATATTTGCCTTTGTAAGTATCAAATTTGGATTATTTTGAAGATATTTTATATTTTTCTGACTTTCACAACCCTATGGTCAGGTAAATGAGTGCACAGCAAAACAGGCATTCACTGTTTGGTAATTACACAATTGCCATAGGGCTCAGAGAAGATTTCAAGTCAGACAGCTTAATTTTCATATGGGGTTCACTACATGGTGAAAAACGTTATGGCAAGGACAATTCAAAGATCTGTGTAATCCTGAAAACTGGAAACAAAAGTTTTCATTAGTATCAACCAGGAGGCATCTTGAACAAGCATTTCTAAAGAACAGCATTCCTTTTCTATAGCCTAGAATGCTTTTTGCTGACTTTCTACAATGACATTAAAGTCTGTCTAAATAACTGTGGAACACAGAACACTGGCACACTGTCCTCCTCGTATGGGATCATTAAATTGTCATTATTGGGCCATGCTTTGATAGCATGATTACTATCATGTCCATATGTCTGGTCCATGGCTATACCAGCACTCCTGGTGTGAGGGTCTGCTTGAGTTATCCTGGTAGCTACACAGGACCTAAAAATTTTTTCACTGGGATGCTACTGTTTAGCACAACATCTGCATGACAATGTGTTAGAGAAAAGCATAAGAACAGAAGGGGAATATCATGGGAAAGACAAGAAAATAGATTATAAACCTGTATAGAATTGCAACCCTATAAGACTTACATGACCTTGTCAAAACAGACAGTAGACTTTGTGCTCTTACCAAAGTTACAAACTAGCCTAGACAACATTGGTCACATTTCAGTGAAGACAGGAAAGGAGAATGTGGAAGACCAACATCAATCCCTCAAAAGCAGAATATTCTGTAATTAGGATTAGGAGAACAAGACATCCAAAGGCCATGGAACTTCCCTTTGTTCTTTCGGTTTCCCAGGATGACCATGAGGTTTAGAAGAACTATACAGACCCACAGAGAAACCCTTGGATACTACCTTCCTTCTGCACACACTGGATTAAAAGCATTGAGAAAACATATACTCCCCAGTTGTCCATAAACTCTCTTACCTGCTATGCCAAACTCTATTTAGCTAAACAGAAATTCCTATCCACTTAGATGTAAAAAATGTAGCTAAGGAAATTCCCTGGTAGTCCAGTGGTTAGGACTCCATGCTTCCACTACCAGGGGCACAGGTTCAATCAGTGGCCAAATGCAGCCAAGCTCTAGCAAAGCAATATTCAGTGTTTGGGCACTAAGAATACCTGGGTCTGAATTCCAGTTCTATCACTTACTAGGCTATGTAGCCTTGAATAAATTATTTAAATTTCTTTAAGCTTCAGTTTCCTCTTTGATACAAGCTTCCTACAGGATTCAATGTTCTGGAAGCAGTAGATTCTTAAGTGTTAACTGCTGCTGTCATTAGTGAAAGGTTCTCACTGTGTAACAGGGAAGAGCAAACTCTGATTCCATGTTGGATCTGTTTCTCTCACTTTAAACTTTGCTTTTCCTTGCTTTTGTTATTATAATCACTGAAAGGAAGCTGTCTATAGGATCTGCTATGGGAACCCTGCCCTCTTTGCCTGAATGTTAAAGTGCCTTTGTTCCGCTCAGAAGGAGACATTCTGACTCTGCCCTCATGTGAACTGGCTTCAGAAAAGAAGAAATCAACACATCCTGTCCCTAATGGTGGCCAAGGCTGGAGAGAGTTTGAAAGAGTGATGGACTTCCCAGTTGACACAGTGGTAAAGAATCTGCCTGCCAATGAGGAAGACATAAGAGATGATCCCTGGGTTGGGAAGATGCCCAAGAGAAAGAAATGGCAACCCACTCCAGTATTCTTGCCTGGAAAATTCCATGGGCAGAGGAGCCTAGCGGGCTACAGTCCATCGGGTCACAATGAATCAGACACAACTAAGTGCACACACACGCACACATTGGCCTTTTTACTTTACTTCCTTACCTCTTCTTCATTTCTGTTCTATAAAAGAAACTGGCATCTAGACCACTCCCTCTACAATGGTACCAAGAACATCAGTCTGCCATCTTCTCGGACCTCCAGCTTTCTGAATAAAGTCACTATTCCTTGCCTCAACATCATGTCTCCCAATTATTGGTCTGTTGTGCAATGAGCAGACAGAGTTTGGATTCATTAACAACTGTATGCAGAAGTTATTTTCCAAAGACTTTAAAAGTAATTAAATCAGAGCTGACAAGGGCTCAGATATAAACTGCTTCACTCATATTGTAAATGTAAGATAGTAGAATTTGGAATTTTTTAAATTGTATGTATTTAGAGTTAGGATTAAAAGAAGAAAAAACAGAAGACTTTAGGGGCAGGTAAAAAGTGATTTTCTCTGCATTAGGGAAAAATGTGAATCAGAAGCTGAGTTCATGTCACTCAGCAATAACAACACTTTCAGAGTGTCTTAGGCAAATCATTTGAATTATCTAGAACACTGAAGCCACTTGAAAGCAAAAATATTTTCATATTCACCTTAAAGAGATGTATCGAGAACAAAACGCAATATATGACATTTATCCGAACAGATAACACTTTAAAAAAATCACAGTAGAAATATTATGAGAGTCATTTTTCATTGGTCATTAGATTAAAAAAATTTAAAAAATAAAGCAAGTGGTTTCAGAAGTGAAGACACATACATTTCCCAGGTCACTGAAGGGACCTGCTGGTTTTCTGTGTCTTATAGTTTGTAGTACATTTTGGATGATAATTCCTTCTATTCTTTGAGCCACATGGAAGCATCACTTCGGCATTAACACTATGCAAATATGATCTCAGCTAGGTGTGCCACACTAATTGCCACAGTTGTAGGCTTTTGGCATCTTATACAAAATGATTATTGCTTTGCTTGCTTTCATAATTATATGTTTTCCATATTATAATTTCAGAGTATATTAAGCAAAATTGTAACAAAAACAAACCAAGTGCATTCATCCTTCAAAAGAAACAGAACAAGTGAGAACAACAAAGGGCTCAGAAGATTTCTGTGGACCCCTGAGGTGGTAACAAGAGAATCTAAAGGAAAATTGTTTTGCCTTTCAGTGAATGCCTAATCCGGCACAGTGATTTTGACTTCATTGTCCCGGAAATTTAATGAACCTTCCCAGCTTACCCATCTCCTCTCAGTGCTTGCTTGTGGATATATATTGGCCACAGTACTCTCTGGTTGGGGGAACAGTGGCGGAAGAGAAGAATAACAATACCAGGAAATAAATCAAAAGGAATCAATAAACAATCTGGGAATAGCTTTAGGTTATTTGAGACTATGAAATCACTTGATTATAATACTTCAAACTCCTGATTGAGACTCATAATGTAAAACTCTAGTTCATCTTTGATTTTTTTTTTTAAACATATAATAGAAAATGAAATTCTGTGCTGAGCCAAATCAATGGGCTGTCCTGCTATATATATATATGCCAACTACAGAAGTTACAATATTTTGTTAGGGGCATGAGTTTTTGTGACAGTCAGTAAACTCAGTGCCCCTATAATAAACTCATTTAATAAATATAATCTGAGCACATTACTCCCCTTTAATAAGTGATTATTTCTTGGATCACTGTGATTTTTTTTTATTCTCCTCATAAGAACTTTCAGAGGCTACTGGATAAATGTCTTCTATTTACTACCCACTATGTGAAAAAGCTATTGTTACTGCAATTTGAGGCAGGCAGCATTTGTAGGTCATTTGCCAGCTGTTGATGTTTCCTATTGCTGACTCTGGCAGATGTTCAGGTTCCCTCAGCTCAATTAGCACCATCCCAAATGCACATCCTCACTGCCTCAAAGTGATTCCCAAGAGATAACACAGGATCCAAACTGGCCAAATGCACAGTTGTTACCACCTCCATGGCTTCTGTTCTAAATACTTGTCTGCTCCCTATCCACCTAAGCTGAGCAATATAGAATTTAAAGATCCCTGAAGCCTGACCCAGAGACAGTCAAGCAGCCCTTCTTGCTTCCTTTCACCATATCTCCACCCACCCCCAAGGCTTCACCTTGGCCCAGATTAACCTTCCATTAAGCCCTGCTTGGCAAAAGACACACTCAGACATTTAATTACCACCACTGCCTGAAAGAGAGGGTCAAAAAGTACAAGTAAGCAGTCTTTTCTCATCTTCTCCCAAAGGCTCAGTCCTCTACAATAATGGCCCCTAGCGTTGGTCCTTTCTGGAACCCTTTCTGCTGATGTAATTTGTAGGTGACTTGATTCCTCTGCTCTACTCTATGGTGCTTTTTTAATCACTCAGACAGTACAGGTATTAAGAATTGAGTCTCTGAAGATTACACACTTACTCTCCTTGCTTCCGTCCCACTGGAGTCTAATCTTTGGGCTCTGCCACCTTACAGTCTCTGCTGCAACTATTCAACTCTGCCACTGCAGCACAAAAGCAGTCACAGACAATAAATACATTAAACAGATGCATGGAGATATGTATCAACAAAACTTTGTTAAAAAAACAAAATAAAACAGGGAATGGGTTGAATCTGGCCTGCAGACTATAGTCTGTCAACCCCTGGGCTGGAGGGAAGACTCACACAATTACAAAAGTTATAGCTATAGTGAAGGTGTGCAAAACTCTCAATGAGCATTAAGAGAAAACACATCTCATTTAGCTCCTGCCATTAGTGATTTGTGCCATTGGTTAGCACTTCCTACAAGGTGGCAGGAAGAATAAGAAGTTTAAAGGGAGCAAAAAAATCTAAAATTAATGGATAGAGGAACTTCCCTGGGGGTCCAGTGGTAAAGAATCCACCTTGCAATGCGGCAGATGAGGGTTTGATCCCTGATCAGGGAACTAAGATCCCGTGTGCCTCAGAGCAACTACGCCTGTGAGGAGCAACTATAATACTAAGCCCCCATGCCACAGCAGAGAGTCTGGGGGACTCAATGGAAGATCCTACATGATGCAACAAAGACCTGACACAGCCAAAAAAACAAATACTTGAAAAAAATAAAGTTAAATTAATGGATAGATGATTCAGTAAGAATGTCAACTCTCTGAGATTCCTCTGCTTTGTAGCATACTTGATTTCAAAAACTTAAGCTAAAAAAATCTTTATCATCATGTCATCTCATTCACTGGGCAACCTATAATCTTCAGAAAGACTGAAGACAAATATCATAGAAGACTCTATTTACCATAATTTCCAAAATCCAGTCTACTCCTGGTGGATGAAGACAACAGGGTCTTGAGAACTGTAATAAAGCATTTTGACATATTATAAACCTGAGTTTTGGCTACAGTAGGATCTAACTTAGGTATCAAAATATGTTCTGGAAGAAATGTGGTAATGCTAGCAGATAGTATAAAAACATTTTTTGAAGATGCTTACACACAAAGCCTCTTGTTTTTTTAAGTGAGCATCTTTAGCTCATTAAAATGAATATCTGAGAGAGAATAAGACTTGGAACATAATTCACAATGGTAAATACAATTGCTGACTGCTTTTGGCTTTGAATAATTATACTGGAAAAATAGTTTGTCCCAGCAGCTGTCAGAACTGTCTGAAGTGTGGGCATACAAGACTTGTGCATAATGCTGTGTACATACAACCCAGATGTCCCATCCTACTCCCAAGCTGCAGGTACTTCCAGCGCTCCAGTCCTGAGCCTAAGGACACAGGAACGACAGACCGTGTCGACTGCAATGAAAGCAGTGTATGGGGTTTCCCCCTTATTATGTATTTTTCTGTTCTTTCCAGATAAAACTGCAGCTTCGCACAGAAAACAGAACCAGCGCATATCACCTAGGGGAGGTCAGTTCAGTCTCAGGGAGAAACTGCACATTGGTTTTTCTTCTTTCTCCTTCCATCTCTCTCCGAGAGGCCTGGGCAATTCATTGCTAGCTAATGCTTCAATGCCTAAAATCCTTCATTTAAATGGATTCAAGGGAAATGAAATATAATTAAGCCAGAATTGGTCTCATTTTAGCGACTTGCTAACCCCTCTAATAAAGGTTACTAATAGATAAGACAGAAATGACTACCTAAATGAATATGCTTAATGCCTCTGGACTTCATTGCCTGTGTGAGCTTAGAATCTGAGAAAAATAATCGTAAGTTCAACATAAAACTTCAACACTGCAGAACTCTCAGGAGCTAGATGAATCATGAATCTTCAAGAATCCTGAATATCCATGGTAAAGAGACACTCTGATATTTTTAAGAGTCCATGTTGGTACCAGGCTACATATCAGTGCTCAAAAATATCCATTACTGAGGGGTAGGAGGTCATTACAACCTTCTGAAATGAAGGTTAAAAAAAACAAACAAAAAAATGTAAAACTGCTTCATATTTTTTTCATATTCCAACAACTCCTAAGAAAGAGACCAACATAGATTTTTTTAAAAGTAAGGAATTAATTGGATTTCCCAGGTGGCTCAGTGGTAAGGAATCTACATGTCAATACAGGAGATGCAAGTTTGGTCCCTGGGTTGGGAAGATTCCTCTGGAGAAGGAAATTGCAATCCACTCCATATTCTTGCCTGGGAAATCCCATAGACAGAGGGGCCTGGCAGGCTACAGTCCATGAGGTCACAAAAGAGTCAGACATGTTGTGACTAAACAACAATAATAAAAGATTTAAATAAGTTATTTCCTAGGTGTAAAATGGTGTCTCCCATTTTTATTTTGTTGCTAATTTTCTTCAGTCCCATCATAACTCTAGGAAAAATTATGAGAATCATTAATAAAGCTGGCCAAAATAGTGACCTTTGTTCTAACTCTGCTTCTTTAAGGATTAAAGGCATTCCTTAGAGAATGTAGAGAAAAAAATGAAATTACTCAGGGAATGTAGGAATCCTTTGTGAAGAGGATAAATCAGAAAAGCTATCAAGTTTATCCAATTCTTTCCACTGGGATTGTTTTCTTTCCTAAATAGTGTTACTGCTTGAACTCACAATGTTGTAGTCTCTGCTTCTTTCTGTTTTGCTTCCACCATCAAATCTAACAGATAATAATATCTTTCTTGCTAACAGGGAAAAAAAAAAATCATTTAAATTAGGAACCTGAGGCTATGATTTTTCCAGTGGTCATGTATGGATGTGAGAGTTGGACTGTGAAGAAAGCCGATCGCCGAAGAATTGATGCTTTTGAACTGTGGTGCTGGAGAAGACTCTTGAGAGTCCCTTGGACTGCAAGGAGATCCAACCAGTCCATTCTAAAGGAGATCAGTCCTGGGTGTTCATTGGAAGGACTGATGCTAAAGCTGAAACTGCAATACTTTGGCCACCTCATGCGAAGAGTTGACTCACTGGAAAAGTCTCTGATGCTGAGAGGGATTGGGGGCGGGAGGAGAAGGGGACGACAGAGAATGAGATGGCTGGATGGCATCACCGAGTCAATGGACATGAGCTTGAGTGAACTCTGGGAATTGGTGATGGACAGGGAGGCTTGGTGTGCTGTGATTCATGGGGTCGCAAAGAGTCAGACATGACTGAGCGACTGAACTGAACTGAACTGAGATATATCAACTCTGTTGATAGAAACTCTCCTACAAAATAATGATGCCAGTAACTACTTACTGAATCTAAGCTCAGAAAAATCCTAGGAGTGAATTTATTTCCCCTACATTAATGCTGTCAGTATCTTGACAGGTATTTAATTCCTTTGGCTAAAACAATCCCTCATCCACATCTCTTTGACAAAAAGCACTAAGACTGAAATACCAGTTCCCAGTTCCTTGCAGGTGTCCTAATAGCACCTGCACAGACGGGGTCCCTGGCATTACAGCCAGGAAATCTCCTGGCAAGACCCTAGCCGGAAATTATATCCTGCCACCCACCTGAAGCTGAAACTGAAATACTTTGGCCACCTCATGCGACGAGTTGACTCACTGGAAAAGACTCTGATGCTAGGAAAGGTTGGGGGCGGGAGGAGAAGGGGACGAAAGAGAATGACATGCCTGGATGGCATCACCAACTCTGTGGACATGAGTTTGAGAGAACTCCGGGAGTTGGTGATGGACAGGGAGGCCTGGCGTGCTGTGATTCATGGGGTCGCGGAGAGTCAGACACGACTGAGTGACTGAACTGAACCCACCTGAAGATAATCATCAGCCAGCAGAACACAGGAAAGAAGAGTGCTCCCTAGACAGAAGGTGCTTTTCTTATTCACGGGAAACCAGAAATTCAGTTTCAGGCTTGCTGCTATCTGGAGGATCCAATAGACAAAACAAAACATTAAACAGGATATAAACAAATGCCCATATGAAACTCCAGCTCACATTTTCCACCTATCTGCTTGTAGAAAGACGGAGAACTAGAGATGAGCCAAAGAATGAGATGCAATGATTCCAAGGTCTGTGTTGAGACAGAGGGAACAGCACACACAAAGGGCTGAAGCTAATGGAGAGCTCTATGGCATGGAGCTTGAAAGAATCTAGTTTAGCTGGGACTGAGAGAAGGAAGAATGACACGGCAAGTGACAAAGTGAAAGGAAGTAGAGAGGTCTATTTGAAGAGCTTGAAGGTGGTTACCTTAATGGTAATGGATGCCATGGGAGTAGGGAAGTGACATGATTGGACCTACCTTTCTCAAAGCTTATCCTAAATGCAAATGGAAGATAATATTGAACAGGAGCAAATCTGGAGTTGAGCAGAACTTTGAACAGAATACAGAAGTCACACTGCTTTCCCACATCCTCTGAATCTTAGAAAAACTTAGTATAGTAGTAGAGAAAAGTTATGCCAAGAGAGGCACTCAATGATGACAAAAGAAAAGTGTCTGTCTAGCTTACAGTCTGAAGCATCTGAAATGCCTGAAAATTTCTCCATCCGGAGCCACTCAGACAGGACAGAATCAGGAGCCATTATCAGAATCTCCAGGAATTTAAGGCACTTGAATTGAAGACGCTGGAGAAAAACCAAAGGGATGGTTGGAAGAGTAAAGAGGAGAGTGAAAAAATGAAATGGAAGAGTTTCTCAAATTTTCATCTGAAGCCAAATCTATGTGAACTGAAAGGTGATCATAAGAGAAACTTGAAGAAAAGCTGTGGCCCATCCTATGGAGCCTTGTTTTATTCTAGTTTGGCTAATGTCAAGACTTTCTTGATAAAAATGACAGCACTGGCCCTCTCTTCCAAATGTTGCATGTTTAAATAAAGGCTTAATCTGGGGAGAAATATTTATAGTCAGATTGGAGTAAGCAAGGAAACAGGGAAAAACAAGCATGTGAACATATTTTAAAATGTTTCTTAGTTAAAACTCATAGAATTTGGTAATTAGCTAAGTGTGCAGTGAAAAAATTGACAGATGAGTCAAATTTGTGGGAGAAGGCTGATTTTCCAATGTTATACTATAATAGAAGTATCTGGGAAACAGCAAAGAGAGCCATCCTTGGGGCAATTTGATATATGGAGTGGTGTCCAGGCATGAAGATTCAAATGAAAACATGTTTTCAGTTCAGTTCAGTTCAGTTCAGTCGCTCAGTCGTGTCCGACTCTCCGCGACCCCATGAATCACAGCACACCAAGCCTCCCTGTCCATCACCAACTCCCGGAGTACACTCAAACTCATGTCCACAGAGTCGGTGATGCCATCCAGCCATCTCATTCTCCGTCGTCCCCTTCTCCTCCCGCCCCCAACCTTTCCCAGCATCACAGTCTTTTCCAGTGAGTCAACTCGTCGCATGAGGTGGCCAAAGTATTGCAGTTTCAGCTTTAGCATCAGTCCCTCCAATGAACATCCAGGATTGATCTCCTTTAGAATGGACTGGTTGGACCTCTTTGCAGTATAAGGGACTCTCAAGAGTCTTCTCCAACACCACAGTTCAAAAGCATCGATTCTTCGGCGATCAGCCTTCTTCACAGTCCAACTCTCACATCCATACATGACCACGGGAAAAACCATTGCCTTGACTAGACGGACCTTGGTTGGCAAAGTAATGTCTCTGCTTTTTAATATACTATCAAGGTTGGTCATAACTTTCCTTCCAAGGAGCAAGCGTCTTTTAATTTCATGGCTGCAATCAGCATCTGCAGTGATTTTGGAGCCCAAAAAAACAAAGTCTGACACTGTTTCCACTGTTTTTCCATCTATTTCCCATGAAGTGATGGGACCAGATGCCATGATCTTTGTTTTCTGAATGTTGAGCTTCAAACCAACCTTTTCACTCTCCTCTTTCACTTTCATCAAGAGGCTTTTGAGTTCCTCTTCACTTTCTGCCATAAGGGTAGTGTCATCTGCATATCTGAGGTTATTGATATTTCTCCCAGCAATCTTGATTCCAGCTTGTGCTTCTTCCAGCCCAGCGTTCCTCATGATGTACTCTGCATAGAAGTTAAATAAGCAAGGTGACAATATACAACCTTGACGTACACCTTTTCCTATTTGGAACCAGTCTGTTGTTCCATGTCCAGTTCTAACATGTCCAGTTCTAACTGTTGCTTCCTGACCTACATACAGGTTTCTCAAGAAGCAGGTCAGGTGGTCTGGGATTCCCATCTCTTTCAGAATGTTCCACAGTTTATTGTGATCCACATAGTCAAAGGCTTTGGCATAGTCAATGAAGCAGAAATAGATGTTTTTCTGAAACTCTCTTGCTTTCTCCATGATCCAGCGGATGTTGGCAATTTGATGCCTCTGCCTTTTCTAAAACCTGCTTGAACATCTGGGAGTTCACGGTTTACATATTGCTGAAGCCTGGCTTGGAGAATTTTGAGCATGACTTTGCTAGCGTGTGAGATGAGGGCAATTGTCCGGTAGTTTGAGCATTCTTTGGCATTGCCTTTCTTTGGGATTTGAATGAAGACTGACCTCTTCCAGTCCTGTGGCCACTGCTGAGTTTTCCAAATCTGCTGGCATATTGAGTGCAGAACTTTCACAGCATCATCTTTCAAGACTTGAAATAGCTCAACTGGAATTCCATCACCTCCACTAGCTTTGTTAGTAGTGATGCTTTCTAAGGCCCACTTGACTTCACATTCCAAGATGTCTGGCTCTAGGTCAGTGATCACGTTATCATGACTATCTTGGTCGTGAAGATCTTTTTTGTACAGTTCTTCTGTGTATTCTTGCCACCTCTTCTTAATATCTTCTGCTTCTGTTAGGTCCATACCATTTCTGTCTTTTATCGAGCCCATCTTTGCATGAAATGTTCCCTTGGAATCTCTAATTTTCTTGAAGAAGTCTCTTGTTTTTCCTATTCTGTTGTTTTCCTCTATTTCTTTGCATTGATCACTGAGGAAGTCTTTCTTATCTCTCCTTGCTATTCTTTGGAACTCTGCATTCAGATGCTTATATCTTTCCTTTTCTCCTTTGCTTTTCGCTTCTCTTCTTTTCACAGCTATTTGTAAGGACTCCTCAGACAGCCATTTCGCTCTTTTGCATTTCTTTTCCATGGGGATGGTCTTGGTCCCTGTCTCCTGTACAATGTCACGAACCTCCGGCCAGAGTTCATCAGGCACTCTATCTATCAGATCTAGTCCCTTAAATCTATTTCTCACTTCCACTGTATAATCATAAGGGATTTGAGTTAGGTCATATCTGAACGGTCTAGTGGTTTTCCCTACTTTCTTCAATTTATGTCTGAACTTCGCAATAAGGAGTTCATGATCTGAGCCACAGTCAGCTCCTGGTCTTGTTTTTGCTAACTGTATACAGCTTCTCCATCTTTGGCTGCAAAGAATATAATCAATCTGATTTCGGTGTTGACCATCTGGTGATGTCCATGTGTAGAGTCTTCTCTTGTGTTGTTGGAAGAGGGTGTTTGCTATGACCAGTGCATTCTCTTGACAAAACTCTATTAGCCTTTGCCCTGCTTCATTCCGTGCTCCAAGGCCAAATTTGCCAGTTACTCCAGGTGTTTCTTGACTTCCTACTTTTGCATTCCAGTCCCCTATAATGAAAAGGACATCTTTTTTGGGTGTTAGTTCTAAAAGGTCTTGTAGGTCTTCATAGAACCGATTAACTTCAGCTTCTTTAGCATTACTGGTTAGGGCATAGGCTTGGATTACTGTAATATTGAATGGTTTGCCTTGGAAACGAACAGAAATCATTCTGTCATTTTTAAGATTGCATCCAAGTACTGCATTTCGGACTCTTTTGTTGACCATGATGGCTACTCCATTTCTTCTAAGGGATTCCTGCCCACAGTAGTAGATATAATGGTCATCTGAGTTAAATTCACCCATTCCAGTCCATTTTAATTCACTGATTCCTAGAATGTCTGTGTTCACTCTTGCCATCTCCTGTTTGACCACTTCCAATTTGCCTTGATTCATGGACCTAACATTCCAGGTTCCTATGCAATATTGCTCTTTACAGCACCGGACCTTGCTTCTATCACTGGTCACATCCACAACTGGGTATTGGTTTTGCTTTTGCTCCATCCCTTTATTCCTTCTAGTTATTTCTCCACTGAGCTCCAGTAGCATACTGGGCACCTACCGACCTGGGGAATTCCTCATTCATTATCCTATCATTTTGCCCTTTGTCACTGTTCATGGGGTTCTCAAGGCAAGTATACTGAAGTGGTTTGCCATTCCCTTCTCCAGTGGACCACATTCGGCTGTGGTCCATGTGATCAGATCGGCTAGTTTCCTGTGATTATGATTTCAGTTTGTCTGCCCTCTGGTGCCCGCTAGCAATACCTACCGTCTTATTTGGGTTTCTCTTACCTTGGTCGTGGAAAATCTCTTCACAGCCGCCCCAGCAAACTGCAGCTGCTGTACCTTACCTTGGACGAGGGGTATCTCCTCAAGGCCGCCCCTCCTGACCTTGAACGTGGAGTAGTTCCTCTCGGCCCTCCTGTGCCGCGCAGCCACCGCCTGTTGGACGTGGGGTAGCTCCTCTCAGCCGCCAGCCCTGGCCTCAGGCGTGGGGTAGCTCCTCACGGCCGCACCTCTTTGTGTGGTTCGTTGCGCCGGGGCCGGCGTCTGTCGCGTCGCGTCTGCGCCGCCGGGGCCGGCGTCTGTCGCGTCGCGTCTGCGCCGCCGGGGCCGGCGTCTGTCGCGTCGCGTCTGCGCCGCCGGGGCCGGCGTCTGTCGCGTCGCGTCTGCGCCGCCGGGGCCGGCGTCTGTCGCGTCGCGTCTGCGCCGCCGGGGCCGGCGTCTGTCGCGTCGCGTCTGCGCCGCCGGGGCCGGCGTCTGTCGCGTCGCGTCTGCGCCGCCGGGGCCGGCGTCTCTCGCGTCGCGTCTGCGCCGCCGGGGCCGGCGTCTCTCGCGTCGCGTCTGCGCCGCCGGGGCCGGCGTCTCTCGCGTCGCGTCTGCGCCGCCGGGGCCGGCGTCTCTCGCGTCGCGTCTGCGCCGCCGGGGCCGGCGTCTCTCGCGTCGCGTCTGCGCCGCCGGGGCCGGCGTCTCTCGCGTCGCGTCTGCGCCGCCGGGGCCGTTAGGGATTACAAAGACATTGGAATGACTCTGATAACTCAGGGAGGTTGAGTAGAAGAAAAGAGCAGAGAGGGGAGGGGAGGGGAAGGAGAGGAGGGATCTAGGGAACCCTGATAAAATACTGACATTTTGGGGATTAGTGGAGGAGGGGGAAACATCCTAAGGACCTAAAATGAGGCATCAGAGAGAAGTAGTAGAAGAGCCAGGTAACAAGGTATCCCATTGTCCAGGGAAGAAGGGGACACTGGCCAAGACTGTGGAATGCTGTATAAAGGTCAAATAAGATAAGGACTGATTATTGATTTCATCAGCAAAGGGGTCATCATTGACCTTGCCAAGAGAAATTCCACTCAGTTGATATGGCAAGAGGTTGAGGAGTGAATGAGAGACAAGGAGATAGCAAAGCACCAGGAACTATTTCTCCAGGCATTGTTTAGGTTCTGCCGTGCCTAGTACATACACAAGGACACACTAAATGATTAACATACTTATAGTAAAGTTACTCTGTATTTCAAGTCAAGTTAATTCATGTGTGTTTAATAATTGATATTAACAAATATGAAAAACCCCAAAAGAAAATATAGATTGCCTGATAAATGTCTGGTTAATCATAACCCTGGGTAAATTAATTTTTAAATAAGCAATCATATTTCTAAAGTTCCCACAAGGCTATAGAAGTAGAAAAGAAGAAAGAGAAGGTTTACTTCCTTCTCCTCCTCCCTTTAAACAAATATTTGGTTTTCCTCTTTCCTCTGCATAGTTGAAGGTAAATGAGACCAAATCCCCTAAGCATCCCATCCCGATCTGAAATCTGGATGCACTGATTCAAGTCTTAGTCAAAGTGCCAGAAGCTTTTCACTCACAAGCATCATACCTCAAGGGGTTTCCAGTCTCGTCATTTTCAGCTGCTATGAAAAGAAGCAAGTGTCTATGGGTTCCTTCTCTAGCAATTGCATTTATATGCCTTCTGGAGAGACAACAATATGAAAAAAACATAAGATTAAATAAATAGAGGCATACCAATGTACATAGAAAAGTCTATTTTTTCTTTTTTGGCTGTGCCACACAGCATGTGAGATCCTAGTTCCCCCACTAGGGATTGAACCCGTGCCCCCTACAATGGAAGCTCAGAGTCTTAAACGCTGGACCACCAGGGAAGTCCTAAAATATTCTATTTTTAAAGGTTCCCCTCTGATGATCCCCAGTAGAATGGAAGACTATCCTGTCATCATTTATATCCCTACTGTCTTTATGGCTGTCCTGCTGTTATAATAGGCTGCCTAAGATTCCCACTCATTATGAGGGTACAAAGAGAGACATTTATACTCCAACATACCAGACTGGAATTATGTATAATTCTGTTTTTCTCTATATATGGATTTTTTTCTCCCCATCATCAACTTGCAATTTTGTCCACACAAGGCCAAGTGTCTCAGTGATGAATGGGAGATGCAGTCAACCACCCAGCTGCTTTGTTTACACTGTGAATATCAGCAAGCATATGGACTGTCAGCTGAAACATACCCTTTTCCATCTTTTGCTGGTTGTTATGCAGGCACAGCCCCTGTCTGTTTTAAAACAAAACTAGGAGGTTGCATTTTCCTTATTCTCTTTAAAATGTGCATGATCGTGGCACAAGGTAAATTGGGACATAGTTTGAAAGGAAAAAAAAGGTTTTTGTTTTGTTTTTCTCTAGTTCTCCGCTTGGTACTGTTCTCTTATCCCCAACTATAAAGCTATCCCTTCCACATTAGTAGATTGTCTGGGTTTTTCACAACAATATGTGAAGAGAAGAAGGAAAAGGATTATGCACTTACTGATATAAAATCTTAAGGTCAAAGAAGTTAAGTGATTACCTTAAAGTTACAGCACTATAAGTGGAAGAATTAAAATAAGAACACACACACACCACAGGAGAGGCCCAGCTGCAGTTTCTTTTCCCAACAATAAACCCTAGGTTTTCAGAAAAGGAACATGGGAAAAGTCTTTCAAATAAAGATTTAGATTTCACTTATGTTTGGCTAGCACCTCGTAGCCTGGATGGTTCACTTGCTAGGATATGTCAGACCCTAGTCTTTATGGGGTCTGATCCCTGGATATTCTTCACAGTATATGCCTGTGAATCTCAATGATTGAATTAGATTTTTTTTCACACTGGAATGGGCAGCAACTCAACCTGAGTGGAATCAGCATACTTTCCAGTTTGGGTTGGTTTTTCCTGCCTGCACTGCCTACCTACCTTAAGGTTCCAAGAGCTTCCACAGTGTTTGATCACCTGATGTAGGATCCTGTAGACTTTCAAATGGTCACAGGACCACACAAACCACTGGTGCTATCGCTTACTATGCCATCTAGAAGATGCCAACACAGGAGAGTGATGCCATGACCTGATGAAGGCTCAGCTAAAGCCCCAGAGGTCAAGTAACACCCTGAGAAAATGGGGGCTCTTCCTCCAAAATGTTATAGAACACTCTAAATCAATGACCTGCTAATGGTGCTGTCTTCTTAAAAGGTAGAGACGGATGTCCAGGAAACAAGGAGTGAAAACAGGAGTGGCCCAGCTTACCCTCACTCTCAGTGATGCGCTTGAGAAATGTGTGTTTCTCTTCCACTCAACACAGGGTTCTGCAGGTTTAAAACTTCTGGTTCCCAGGCAGGAATGCTTCCATCACAGGACACAGCAAGAATGCCACTGAGCTTTAAGCTATGGGTGCTGCCCATTCACTTTATGCTTCTTGTGCTGAGACCAGTTGACAAAGAAAGGAGTTACATCCTGGGAGGCATGACTGGCCTAATCACCTGGAATAAGTAGGTGAGCTATTGCACAATGAAGGCATGGAAGAGTCTGCTGGCAGCCAGGGAAACTTGACAAGCTTCTCCGTGGTACCGTTTTGATTGTAAAGGAGAAAATTCACAGCCATATACCATGTTATCCAGGGCTCAGACCCCATAGAGACTAGGGTCTGAGTTATCTTAACAAGTAAACCATCCAGGCTGAGGTGCTAGCCAAACCTAAGTGGAATCTAGAAAGTTTAGTAGGAAACAGAAATGTTAAGCTGTAGCCCTGTGACCAGCTGAAGCAGCCAGAGTTACAGCTCATTCCACTAACCTTCTCTTGTAAATTTTCTAGGAAAACCCCGAGAGGATACAGGAAGTGCTGTTCCCTGAGCATAATATGTGAAACTTACAGACGTGACCAGTATAAATGGGGGCTGATGTGATGCTGGGGTGTCCTGTCCAGATCAACTTTAGGACTCAACCTACCACTCAATATCCTACCTCCTGTAAGTGTTGGCTGCTGATAGCTTTCATCTGAGCTTATGTCTGGGCTTCACCTTGGGTAAGATCCATGGTTCATGGGGTCACCTTTGTTGTAGCCTGCCAGGCTCCTCTGTCCATGGAATACTCCAGGCAAGAAACTGGAGTGGATTGCCATTTCCTTCTCCAGGGTATTTTCCCAACCCAGGGATCGAACCCATGTCTCCTGTGTTGCAGGAGGATTCTTTACTGCTGGGCCACCAGGGAAGCCCAGGGTATACCTCCCACCCTTAAGTTCCCAGAGGCAACACATACTGGTCAGTGTGAGACTATGAAGACCTAGATCTCTTGCCTCTGATTTCTCCCTCAGGCCATCCTAATTCCTTCATTCTGTCACAAGTGTGGTTCCCAAGAGCATTCTTAATAAACTCCCTGCAAAACCTCAGTCTGAATACCTTCCCCAGGGAATACAATATGCAACATAGAGTATTACTTTAGAAACATATACATTAATAAAGTTAAAGTATATTGCTATATCAATTGTTTTCTTTATGCAAAACATTCTCACGTAGGATACTTCAAGTCCCAAGGCTGCTCAGAGTAGGATATTGAGATGAGGGCTTGAGCAAGGTAGACTGAGGAATGGATGTCTTCCGAATCAGATGAAAAAAGAAAAAAGTCAAGAGAGTCACCTTAGGATTTGAAAGCAGCGGCGAGAGACGCCCGGCTCCCGGCGGCGCAGACGCGAGAGACGCCCGGCTCCCGGCGGCGCAGACGCGAGAGACGCCGGGCTCCCGGCGCAACCGACCACGTGCAGAATCGTGGCTGAGAGGAGCTGCCCGGCACCCAGGGTTAGGGCGGTGGCCGAGAGGAGCTGTACCACGTCCAGGAGGCGGTGGCTGCTTGGGCACCGGAGGGCCGAGAGGAGCTGATCCACATTCAAAGCAGGAGGGGCGGCCTTGAGGAGATACCCCTCGTCCAAGGTAAGGCACAGCAGCTGCGCCTTGCTGGAGCAGCTGGGAAGAGGTACTCCACGATCAAGTGGAATATAAGAATCCAGTGTTCTGGGGAGGAAGGAACAAGATGGCGGAGGGATAAGACGGCGAGACCACTTTCTTCCCCACAAATTCATCAAAAGAACATTTGAATGCGGAGTAAAGTCCACAAAACAACATCTGAATACTGGCAGAGGACATCAGGCTCCCAGAAAAGCAGCCATTGTCTTCTAAAGGAAAGAGAAGAAATCAAGCTCCACCCACCAAAACACTGACACATGCCTCCCTAACCAGGGAACCTGGACAAGTCACCCGTCCAACCCCACACACAGCGAAGAAACTACATAATAAAGAGAACTCCACAAACTGCAAGAAGAGGGAAAGGCCACCCCAAGCAAAGCAATATAAGCAAAATGAAGAGGCAGAGAAATACCCAGCAAGTAAAGGAACAAGATAATTGCCCACCAACACAAACAAAAGAAGAAGATATAGGGAATCTACCTGATAAAGAATTTCAAATTTTGATGGTGAAAATGATTCAAAATCTTGAAAGCAAAATGGAGTTACAGATAAATAACCTGGAGAAAAGGATTGAGAAGATGGAAGAAAGATTTAATAAGGACTTAGAAGAAATAAAAAAGAGTCAATATACAATGAATAATGCAATAGATGAGATCAGAAACACTCTGGAGGGAACAAACAATAGAATAACAGAGGCAGAAGACAGGATTAGCGAACTAGAAGATAAAATTGTAGAAATAAATGAAACAGAGAGGAAAAAAGAAAAACGAATTAAAAGAAATGAGGACAGTATTAGAGACCTCTGGGACAATGTTAAACGCTCCAACATTCGAATCATAGGAGTCCCAGAAGAAGAAGACAAAAAGAAAGACCATGAGAGAATACTTGAGGAGATAATAGTTGAAAACTTCCCTAAAATAGGGAAAGAAATAATCACCCAAGTCCAAGAAACCCAGAGAGTCCCCAACAGGATAAACCCAAGGCGAAATACTCCAAGACACATATTAATCAAATTAACAAAGATCAAACACAAAGAACAAATATTAAAAGCAGCAAGGGAAAAGCAGCAAATAACACACAAGGGGATTCCCATAAGGATAACAGCTGATCTTTCAACAGAAACTCTTCAGGCCAGAAGGGAGTGGCAAGACATACTTAAAGTGATGAAAGAAAATACCCTACAGCCCAGATTATTATACCCAGCAAGGATCTCATTCAAATATGAAGGAGAAATCAAAAGCTTTACAGACAAGCAAAAGCTGAGGGAATTCAGCATCACCAAACCAGCTCTCCAACAAATGCTAAAGGATCTTCTCTAGACAGGAAACACAGAAAGAGTGTATAAACTTGAACCCAAAGTAATAAAGAAAATGGCTACGGGATCGTACTTATCAATAATTACCTTAAACGTAAATGGGTTGAAATTTTCAAAAAGGCTAGGAAACAATTCTCATAGCCATCAATAGTTCAGTGTTGAGTTCATGAATAGTTTTTAAAGTTTGGGACAAACTGTAGTATTTGCTATTTAAAGTACTATTTGTAATTGGCATATTACGATGTAACATTGGTCTTCATTTCCAACTTAAAACGCCTAAAAATGCCTAACAGGTTTTTAGATTTGTGAATTTTAGTTGAAATGTATTTTACGATGTTACTAAACCTGCAGAAATATTGAAATATTTCAGAGAACTTATTCACTGTACATTTAATTTATTTTATTTATAAAAGTTATGAACTGTAGAAAGTTTTACTTGTTGGGGCAAATGCTTGTTGCTTCAAATGCTTGTTGCATTTGAAGTGCTAGTTACAAGAAAATCAAATACCTTCAATGTATAAATGCTATTAAGTTTTTAAAGGACTCTGGAGTATAAGTAAGTTTGTTTAAAGAAATTTAGTCTATTCAACCTGAATCAGCTCTGTCAAACATTAATTAAAAGCCTCATTTTAAATAAATAAATAAATAAATAAATAAATAATGGTGGTGGGAGGGAGGGTTGGGAAGCTGGCTGGAGGTGGAGGTGGTGAAGTTTATAAATCTAATTAAAAATGAAGTTGCATTTCCATTTTCCAAATCCACCCATCCACCAGCGTACTGTGTCACTAGACATTATGTACGATTTTACTTTGCGACAGAAACCATTACATTTAAAAATTCATTACAGCAAGGTGAGTTAGACACATGATGGATGCAGCTTTAATTCTGCCATATATTATTACAGTTAAAATGTAAATGATGAAAAATATTTTGTGCTTATCAGCATTTATGTGGAAATGTGTTTTACAGTGATATATGTTATATTTCTATTATTGTGATAAAAAAAAAGCAATACAAAAAGACGAAGTGTTTATTAAAACATGAAAAAAAAAAGAAATAAATGGTTTTGCAGCACTGAAGAGATTATAGAAAGTAAATAAGCTAGATCAGACCTGTTTTATGTAGTAATTTTATAGTTTATTTTAATTATTTCAGTTGTAAAATATTGTTATACTGTTAATTAGTTCTGATTGTTCATATTAAACTATTGTAATGCAAATAAATAAATAAATAAATAAAATTAAAAAAAAAAAAGATTTGAAAGCAGTGAAGGTCACACTCTTAAGGGAAAAAATGAAGATAATCTGTGAAGTATGCACGATGGTGCATTTAATTAGAGAATTACTTTGTTCATGTTGAGAAGAAGTCTACTGGATGATAACCTCTTGACTTCATAAGCCTCTTTCAAGCTAATAAGGAGCAGGGAGGGGACATGGTGGAAAAAAGCTCACTAGGGAACAGATGGGTAAGCAGATAGCTGAGTAAGCAGGGATACACATGTGCAGATGTCTTCTTTTTGGATTCATACCATATATTTCTTCAAGATGACTCTCATTTTGTAGATTTTCAGTTTTTCAGGTTTTTAGTAAATTTTCAATATTTGTTCAGATGTTAAATAAATCATCATAGGGTCTCATGTATAATGAATGTGGAAGTTAAGGCTGCCTTTTATTAGTGAAATGTGATTGTGTGTGTGGTTTTTTTTTTTTTTAGAATGTGATTGTTTTGCACATTTTAATTTCATTTGTTCCTTGAGAGTCCCCTGGATAGCAAGGAGGTCAAATCAGTCAATCCTAAAAGGAAATCAACCCTGAATATTCATTGGAAGGATTGATGCTGAAGCTGAAGTTACAATACTTTGGCCACCTGATGCGAAGAACTGACTCATTGGAAAAGACCCTGATGCTGGGAAAGATTGAAGGCAGGAGAAGAAGGGATGAGATGGTTGGATGGCATCAGTGACTCAATGGACATGAGTTTGAGCAAACTCTGGGAGTCAGTGAAGGACAGGAAAGCCTGGCATGTTTCAGTCCATGGGATCACAAAGAGTCAGACATGAATTAGCGACTGAATAGCAACAACAAAAATTTGATTTGTGGTTCTAAATATTTATAACAAGTACTTGATATTTTAGAGTACTTTAAGAAAAACATTCCCCCCTTTTTATTGGAGGTGGGAGTAAGTCAATCTAAAGACGCACCAAAGGCTGGGACTCAAAGATGCCTAATCCTGTCTGACTCTGAAACCTTGGGTAAGGCATCTCACACTTCGAGACCTCAGCAACTTCATCTATGAGGCAAATGCTAGGGCTGGAGGATTCCAAAACTCCCTTCCCCTAAGATATTATGAGCGTGATGTTACAAAGTCACTAAAATGTTCTGCTATAAAAGTTTACTAACCTAGTTTGCATATAAAGTCATAAAATGTTAGTTGCTCAGTCATGTCTGACTTTTTACGACCCCATGGACTATAGCCTTCCAGGCTACTCTGACCATGGGATTCTCTAGGCAAGAATACTGGAATCGGTAGCCATTTCCTTCTCCAGGAGATCTTCCCAACCCAGGGATCCAATCTGGGTCTCCCGCATTGCAGACAGATTCCTTACTGTCTGAGCCACCAGGGAAGCCTCTACTCTGTGTTATTTCCAATCCTAAGGATTTACTTTTGAGGAGACCTGATCATGAATTAACATAGCACATGGGATATGGAGAAGGGAAAGACTACCCACTCCAGTATTCTGGCTTGGAGAATTCCATGGGCTACAGTCCATGGGTTAGCAAAGAGTCAGACATGACTGAGAGTCTTACACTTTGGGCTTCCCTGATAGCTCAGTTGGTAAAGAATCTGCCTGTAACACAGGAGACCCTGGTTCGATTCCTGGGTCAAGAAGATCCAGTGGAGAAAGGATAGACTACCCACTCCAGTATTTTTGGACTTTCCTTGTGGCGTAGCTCCAGGTGTTTCGTGACTTCCTACTTTTGCATTCCAGTCCCCTATAATGAAAAGGACATCTTTTTTTGGGTGTTAGTTCTAAAAGGTATTGTAGGTCTTCATAGAACCATTTAACTTTGGCTTCTTCAGTGTTACTGGTTGGGGCATAGGCTTGGATTACTGTGATATTGAATGGTTTTCCTTGGAAATGATCAGAGATCATTCTGTCCTTTTTGAGCTTGCACCCAAGTAGTGTATTTCGGACTCTTTTGTTGACCATAATGGCTACTCCATTTCTTCTAAGGGATTCCTGCCCACAGTAGTAGGTACAATGGTCATCTTAGTTAAATTCACCCATTCCAGTCCATTTTAGTTCACTGATTCCTGGAATGTCGACGTTCACTCTTGCCATCTCCTGTTTGAACACTTCCAATTTGCCTTGATTCATGGATCTAACATTCCAGGTTCCTATGCAATATTGCTCTTTACAGCATTGGACCTTGCTTCTATCACCAGTCACATCCTCAACTGGGTATTGATTTTGCTTTGGCTCCATCCCTTCATTCTTTCTGGATTTATTTCTCCACTGACCTCCAGTAGCATATTGGGTACTTACTGACCTGGGGAGTTCCTCATTCAATATCTTATCATTTTGCCTTTTAATACTGTTCATGGGGTTCTAAGAATACTGAAGAGGTTTGCCATTCCCTTCTCCAATGACCACATTCTGTCACAATAAACTGTGGAAAATTCTGAAAGAGATGGGAATACCAGACCACCTGACCTGCCTCTTGAGAAACCTATATGCAGGTCAGGAAGCAACAGCTAGAACCGGATGTGGAACAACAGACTGGTTCCAAATAGGAAAAGGAGTACGTCAAGGATGTATATTGTCACCTTGCTTATTTAACTTATATGCAGAGTACATCATGAGGAATGCTGGGCTGGAAGAAGCACAAACTGGAATCAAGATTGTTGGGAGAAATATCAATAACCTCAGATATGCAGATGATATCACCCTTATGGCAGAAAGTGAAGAGGACCTAAAAAGCCCCTTGATGAAAGTGAAAGAGGAGAGTGAAAAAGCTGACTTAAAGCTCAACAATCAGAAAACTAAGATCATGGCATCTGCTCCCATCACTTAATGACAAATAGGTGGGGAAACAGTGGAAACAGTGTCAGACTTTATTTTTGGGGGCTCCAAAATCACTGCAGGTGGGGATTGCAGCCATGAAATTAAAAGACGCTTGCTTCTTGGAAGGAAAGTTATGACCAACCTAGAAAGCATATTAAAAAGCAGAGACATTGCTTTGCCAACAAAGGTCTGTCTAGTAGTGCTATGGTTTCTCCCGTGGTCATGTATGGATGTGAGAGTTGGACTGTCAAGAATGCTGATCACCAAATAATTGATGCTTTTGAACTGTGGTGTTGGAGAAGACTCTTGAGAGTCCCTTGGACTGCAAGGAGATCCAGCCAGTCCATTCTAAAGGAGATCAATCCTGGGTTTTCATTGGAAGGACTGATGCTAAAGCTGAAACTACAATCCTTTGGCCACCTCATGCGAAGAGTTGACTCACTGGAAAAGACTCTGATGCTGGGAGGGATTGGGGGCAGGAGGAGAAGGGGACGACAGAGAATGAGATGGCTGGATGGCATCTCCAACTCAATGGACATGAGTTTGAGTGAATTCTGGGTGTTGGTGATGGACAAGGAGGCCTGGCGTGCTGTGATTCATGGGGTCGCAAAGAGTCGGACATGACTGAGCCACTGAACTGAACTGAACTGAACTGAACTGAACTGAACTGTGGCTTAGCTGGTAAAGAATCTGCCTGCAATGTGGGAGACCTGAGTTCAGTCCCTAGGTTGGGAAGATCCCCTGAAAAAGGGAAAGGCTACTCTCTCCAGTATTCTGGCCTGGAGAATTCCACGGATTGTATAGTCCATGGGGATGCAAAGAGTTGGACAGGACTGAGCAACTTTCACTTTTGCTTTCACATGGGATCAGTTCAGTTCAGTCACTCAGTTGTGTCCGACTCTCCGCGACCCCATGAGTCACAGCACGCCAGGCCTCCCTGTCCATCACCAACTCCCGGAGTTCACTCAAACTCATGTCCATAGAGTCGGTGATGCCATCCAGCCATCTCATTCTCTGTCGTCCCCTTCTCCTCCCGCCCCCAACCTTTCCCAGCATCACAGTCTTTTCCAGTGAGTCAACTCATCACATGAGGTGGCCAAAGTATTGCAGTTTCAGCTTTAGCATCAGTCCTTCCAATGAACATCCAGGATTGATCTCCTTTAGAATGGACTGGTTGGATCTCCTTGCAGTCCAAGGGACTCTCAAGAGTCTTCTCCAACACCACAGTTCAAAAGCATCAATTCTTCAGCGATCAGCTTTCTTCACAGTCCAAATCTCATATCCATACATAACCACGGGAAAAACCATAGCCTTGACTAGATGGACCTTTGTTGGCAAAGTAATGTCTCTGCTTTTTAATATATTATCAAGGTTGGTCATAACTTTCCTTCCAAGGAGTAAGCGTCTCTTAATTTCCTGGCTGAAATCAGCATCTGCAGTGATTTTGGAGCCCCCCAAAAATAAAGTCTGACACTGTCTCCACTGTTTTTCCATCTATTTCCCATGAAGTGATGGGACCAGATGCCATGATCTTTGTTTTCTGAATGTTGAGCTTCAAGCCAACCTTTTCACTCTCCTCTTCCACTTTCATCAAGAGGCTTTTGAGTTCCTCTTTACTTTCTGCCATAAGGGTAGTGTCATCAGCATATCTGAGGTTATTGATATTTCTCCCAGCAATCTTGATTCCAGCTTGTGCTTCTTCCAGCCCAGCGTTCCTCTTGATGTACTCTGCATAGAAGTTAAATAAGCAAGGTGACAATATACAGACTTGACGCACTCCTTTTCCTATTTGGAACCCGTCTGTTGTTCCATGTCCAGTTCTGACTGTTGCTTCCTGACCTGCACACAGGTTTCTCAAGAGGCAGGTCAGGTGGTCTGGTATTCCCATCTCTTTCAGAATGTTCCACAGTTTATTGTGATCCACACAGTCAAAGGGTTTGGCATAGTCAGTGAGGCAGAAATAGATGCTGGAACATTTAAACTGAACATGAGGGAAATAATAAGTTGATATAATCAATAAATATGTACAAGTTCAAAGATGTAACTCTGTCAAAGAACAGCATGGGTTTCTAGTGACCTCGTCTCAGAAAGCCCCTGGTATGTGTAGCACGCAAGTGGTTTTGATAAAAGCCAAACCGGTGTAGCCACTAGCTAATCCTTAAATGCCTGGAGTTAGAGCAACAAGAGTCAATTCCTTTTGGCCCTCTCCAGAAATATCAGCTTCACTGATTCATAATCTTCCTTTTTCACCACTTTCTGCCTCCTTGTCTCAGCCTACTCCCCACTGGAGCACAGAACCCTGAAATTCAGAGATGAGAGTTACAGACAGTAAGGAAGGAGGCAGGGGAAGAACCTCTGGATGAGAGAAGAAGAATTCTTTGGATTCAAAGAATCCAAAACTCAAGCTCCTCAGACTCTACAGTGGTTCAGCCCAGCTTCAGGTAAAAATAAGCCCACAGAGAAACAAACACCATATATTAACACATACATGTGAAATTTAAAAAAAAAAGTACAGATGAAACCAATTCAATAATGTAATTCAGTTCAGTTCAGTTCAGTTCAGTCGCTCAGTCGTGTCCGACTCTCTGCGATCCCATGAATCACAGCACGCCAGACCTCCCTGTCCACCACCAACTCCCGGAGTTCACTCAAACTCCTGTCCATCGAGTTGATGATAACATCCAGCCATCTCATTCTCTGTCGTCCCCTTCTCCTCCCACCCCCAATCCCTCCCAGCATCAGAGTCTTTTCCAGTGAGTCAACTCTTCGCATGAGGTGGCCAAAGTATTGGAGTTTCAGCTTTAGCATCAGTCCTTCCAATGAACGCCCAGGATTGATCTCCTCTAGAATGGACTGGTTGGATCTCCCTGTTCAGTTGCCTAGTCATGTCCAACTCTTTGCGACCCCAAGGACTGCAGCATACCAGGCTTCTAGCCTCCAATTAAAATGAATAAATTGAAAAAAGAAAACTCTCTGAAAGGAATTTAGAGTGGTGAGTGGAAATGAAGCACTCTGTGCTCTTGGAAAAACTGGTAGGACAGGTCTTCAGATAGTTAGATATTTTCAGAAGATTTTATGAGCCCAATTATTACAAAAGAAAAAAGAAACTATTTGCAGGGCAGGAATAGAGACAGAGATATAGATAATGGATATGTGGATATGGGGGTCAGGCGAGGGAGAGTAGGATGAATTGGGGGATTAGAACTGACATATATACATATATATATATATATATATATATATATATACTACCATGTATAAAACAAATAGCTAGTGGGAACCTGCTGTAATGCAGAGGGATCTCAGCTCAGTGCTCTGTGATAATCTAGAGGGGTGAGATGGGGTGTGGGGTGGGGGAAGAGAGACTCAAGAGGGAGGTGATACATGTATATATAAATGATTCACTTCATTGTACAGTAGAAACTAACACAACTTTGTAACGCAATTATATTTCAATTTAAAAAAAAGTCCATTAAAGACTTCTAGTGATGGTTAGCAAAGATGCTTTTCTCTCTTTCTGACTAAAAAGTAACAACCCTGTGAGCCATCTGTTCTTCACTGCACCCACATCAACACTATACAGAGTTAATGAGATTTTCAGACCCGGGACTTAAACTAGAATTGTTTGTGTCTGGTGTCCCAGCTTCTGTCTTCCATGACCTTCTCTGCTCCTGACATTAGCTATCACAAATCCTCCTGCAGTCTCTTCCCCTACTCAGTCTTCCTCTTAGATCAACTTGCTTGAAATCCTTAATATACGATATGTTTACATATCAAACTGAAGACCTATGCACCTTTTAACACTGATCAAAGGGCTCAAAAGAAACAGATGAATCCCCATCACATAGAACAAAAGGTTCATAGTCATTCTTTGGTGTTGTAAGAGCCCTGAAATCACATCACACAGTCACCAACTGAACTTACAAACCTGCTTTAGATCATTTGTATCTCTTTCCGCTTATTTGAATCATAATGGGAATTCTGTCCCTCTTCATATCAAAGATGTTTTTAGAATCTAAGAAATTTTACCAATATGAATCAATCTCCCTTTTGCCACATATAAGACACAGTGAAGAGTGAAAGTTTCTGCAGACGTGTATTGAAAGTGTTAGGTCATAGAAATTGAGAAGAGAACACAGTGAAATTATCTGTTGGATAAAATAATAAAATACTGGTAGGCAATCTGTAATTTAGACACAAAACTTAACAGGTATGTAGACAAAGCAGAAAACTAAGCTGCCAAATGACAAAACAGAATAACCCAACTGCCTGAGAGTCCTCACATTGTTAAGCTGATTTTGAATATGTGGAAGGAAAAAATAGAAAAATAACTTTAAAATTTCCTTCAAATAAGCATTAAGAAATGAGCTATTTAAGGAAAATCTCAGACCAGAAGAACAGTGACAGTTCAAATTCCCTAACAATACCAGGAGCAATGACAAAAGAGCTTAGAGCTTCAAATTTATTATAGGCATCACTGTACTTATATTGAGCCTTCGGAGAGTGAGTAGCACTTAGTGCTCACATACAAAAATGCCTCTTTTTCTTCTTTTTCCATCTGCTCATTGCATAGCCAAAATAATCATTGCCTGAAGGTGGGCAAATTGCATGGCTTCTAGAGCCAGCCATCATATCCAGATTGGCTCTGTGGTTGAAATTCTGGACAGAGTCTACAGACCATAATAAAGCTTAACGATTGTACACTGTGAAAGTGAAAAGTGAAAGTCCCTTAGTCGTGTCTGACTCTTTGCAACCCCATGGACTATATAGTCCATGGAATTCTCCAGGCCAGAAGACTGGAGTGGGTAGCCTTTCCCTTCTGCAGGAGATCTTCCCAACCCAGGGATCGAACCCAGGTCTCCCACGTTGCAGGCGGATTCTTTACCATCTGAGCCTCTGATAATTAGCAAAGCTCTAGTCAAGCAAATGCAGAGCAGCAACTTGGTTAACAGTGTCCATGATAGCATCACTTCAAAGGTATAGTAATTTTATCAGTTAGTTATGAAGCCTCTAACTAAAATCATAAAATGTGTTATTCTTATACCAATAAAAGGTGATAATATAGATTAACACTCTAAAGTATGAATTTATTTTGATATAAAGAGAGATTTGGCTGTAAGTCAAATTATTAATAAATTATTCTTTCTTTTTTTTTAATATCCAAAGATATGCTCTTATCAGTATTTCCCAAATTTATTCTACTAAACAGATGTTCTATAGGGGAAAAAAAATTTCCATAGCCAAAGAAGTTTGGGATATATTTCCCTCTGGTATATTCACCATCCTAATTAGAATATGAACTAGTTCTAGGGAAGATTTCTGGTCAAAAAAAGAAAAAGAAAGTACAGTATTCACTTTTTTTTTAACTCCAATATTTGCATACTAATTGCTCACACCAAGTTTTTAGATATTTGTTTGCAGATGCACACTCTTTGGAAAATTTAGTGATGAAGAATCAATCACAGGAAAAAAAAATGCTTTTTTTCTCAAATAACTACATTCACTTTATTTCATTAAAAGTTTTTATTCAATTTCCAAGAGTTTTATATGAAAGCAAAGAACTGTCACGATAGATTCAAGTTGGAGGCATTTATGCTAATCTAAAACCAGTGAGGAAAGTAGGAGAACTAAAGGACTCTCAGTACCCATTCTGCTCTAGAAATTATTCACCTCACGGTGATGAGAACTTCTGAAGTGGGTTCCCATTTCCTTATTTAGAAAATGGAAAGATCGTGTCATCCTACTTGGTTATAATAAACCCACAGAAAAATAGAATCCACTTAAGATGGTTGAAACTAGGGCCTTGCTGCGACAGGATTAACACAATAATTTATTTTGTGAAACGTAGCTCATTAAATTGTGGATACACAAAATTGATTTGAGAAAAAAGGGAAACAGGATACAATTTAACTTGGCGATGAATTAATTTTCAAGTTCTTAATAACATTATTAATTCAAACTGTATTCTTCTGGCTTATGTTTGATTTATATTTTAAGGTAGGATATTTTAAAATAATATTTCTACAAAAAGGACTAAATAAGAATTACTCATATCTTTTTAAAATTCTGAAAACAACAGTGAAATAGGTACAATTATGCAGAGATTTAAGATAATTATTTTATTCTGAAAGAACAGCTATAGAAAATTAATCATGAAGCCAAAAAAATACAGTAAGTTGTAAAAGTCCAATGTTTTTAAATTAAAGACTATACTTATATTAGAATATATATTCCATTGGAATCCAGTGGAATGGCAAACTGAATAATTTAGCTTTTACATGTTTTGTATGGGTCTATTAAAAAGTTACACAATGAACTACATTATTTCAAAATACCTATCTCCAAAACAAAATGTTAAATTCATATAATACTCTTAAAAACTAACAAAAATTGGTTTCATCAGAAATCAATATAATGCAGTTAATTATGTACATTGCAGTCTTTATATTCCCTTTTCTTTTCCCTTTATATTTAATCTGTTGACTTTTGAAATATCAACTATTAACTTAGAACACACTTATTACACTTTGCATTAAGTGAACATTACTGCATGATCAAAAAACTAAGATCATGGCTTCCGATCCCATCACTTCATGGCAAATAGATGGGGAAACAATGAAAACAATGAAAAGTTTTGTTTTTCGGGGGATCTTTCCCTGGTGGCTCAGACGTTAAACAATGAGGGAGACCTGGGTTCAATTCCTGGGTCGGGAAGATCCCCTGGAGAAGGAAATGGTAACCCACTCCAGTATTCTTGCCTGGAGAATCCCATGGACGGAGAAGCCTGGTAGGCTACAGTCCATGGGGTCGCAAAGAGTCGGACACGACTGAGCGACTGAATGGAACGGAACGGAAAATCACTGCAGATGGTGACTGCAGCCATGAAATTAAAAAGCGCTTGATACTTAGAAGAAAAGTTATGACCAACCTAGGCAGCATATTAAAAAGCAGAGACATTACTTTGCCAACAAAGTCCATCTAGTCAAAGCTCTGGCTTTTCCAGGAGTCATGTATGGATGTGAGCGTTGGACTATAAAGAAAGCTGAGTGCCAAAGAATTGATGCTTTTGAATTGTGGTGTTGGAGAAGACTCTTAGGAGTCCCTTGGACTGCAAGGAGATCCAACCAGTCCCTCCTGAAGGAAATCAGTCCTGAATAATCATTGGAAGGACTTATGCTAAAGCTGAAACTCCAATACTTTGGCCACCTGATGCGAAGAACTGACTCATTGGAAAAGACCCTGATGCTGGGAAAGACTGAAGCAGGAAGAGAAGGGGACGGCAGAGGATGAGATGGTAGGATGGAATCATGGACGCAATGGACGTGAGTTTGAGCAAGCTCCGGGTGTTGGCAATGAACAGGGAAGCTTGGTGTGCTGCAGTCCATGGGGTTGCAAAAAGTCGGACTGAGCAACTGCACTGAACTGAACTTCAGTGTTAATAGAGATATTCTATTAGAAATTCCCTGCTTTTTCACAGAGACAGTACATTTGTGTATATTTTATGTCCCTTATTCACATGATAATATAGTTTGGATATTTTTCCAATCATTTAAAAAAATCAACTTTATTTTTAAACAAAAATTTTCAGTATCCTTTAAGGTTTGTGTGAATTGTAATTGATACATATTTTGATTATTTCCAGAATTTGTGTGTGTGTGTGGTTGTTACAAATGTGTTGTGATGGTCATCCTCTTAAACTACCTCTTTATGTTTTTGTCCATATCTTACATGATTGAGTTATTTTTTCTTATTAATTTATGAATACTTTCTTAAAAATAAAATTAGCCTTTTCTCATATTCTTTTTCAGTTACTGTTTCCCATGGCTGCCATTCATGTTTTGACTTCAATTTTTTGTTTTGACTGAAGGATTTAATCTTTATGTCCTCAAATTTTTCAGTCTCTCTTTTACGACTTCCAAATTTTGTGTCATGCTTAGAAGGCCTTTACTACAGCAATATTCTAATGTTTTACTCCATTGCTTTTATGATTTTATTTTTTATAACATTTGATTCATTTGAAATATATTTTAGTACAAGAAATGAGGTAAAGATCTCAGATTAGTTCTCCAAATGTTAAGGCAATTTATTGAACACAATTCATTAAATGATCTGTTCCTTTCCCATTTATGAATCCTGCCTTAATCATATATTAAATCTTCATGTATTTTGACTTTTATTTCCATACTCTTCAGTCTTTCCTTAAAATCAGTAACAAATTCTTTAATGTTCTCTAGCTTTATACTTTATGTTAACATCTGGTAAAGCTTATTTTCCAACATTAATCACATTTACAATCTTTCACTTTAATCTCACTATTTATTTTTACAAATGAAATTTATTATCATTTTGCAAATTTTCTTAAAAGCAGTTTTGCTGGTATTTATTTTGAAAGGAATATATTAAATGTACAGATTTGAGAAAAATATACATTTTAACATAGATTATCCAACCAGTCCATTCTTAAGGAGATCTATCCTGGGTGTTCATTGTAAGGACTGATGCTAAAGCTGAAACTCCAATCCTTTGGCCACCTCATGCAAAGAGTTGACTCACTGGAAAAGACTCTGATTCTGGGAAGGATTGGGGGTGGGAGGAGAAGAGGACGACAGAGAATGAGATGGCTGGATGGCATCACCGACTCGATGGACATGAGTTTGAGTGAACTCCAGGAGTTGGTGATGGACAGGGAGGCCTGGCGTGCTGTGATTCATGGGGTCGCAAAGAGTCAGACACGACTGAGTGACTGAACTGAACTGAACTGAACTGATTCTTATCTAAAGTACGTCTTCTTTCTTTAATATTTCTTTACTATCCTTAGAAAAGAGTTCACATTTTTCATAATAGTTCTACACATTGATTATTATTTGCAGAATTTTATATTAAATATTTTATTCCATTATGTTTTTATTTTACTTTTTGCCTCGCCATGCAGCATGTGGGATCTTAGTTCCCCTAGAAGGGATTGACTCTGTATGCCCTGTATTGGAAACCCAGAGTTTTAACCACTGGACCAGCAGGGTCCTTGCTTTAACTTTTGATAAACATAAAACATGATTAATGAGATTAAAAAAAAAAACCTAATACTGAGTCTTCAAAATTCAGCATGTATTTTACACTCAGAGCCTGTCTCAGTTTGAGCAAGCTACATTTCAAGAGCTCAAAAGCCATAGATAGTTGCTGCTGCTACTGCTGCTAATTCGCTTCAGTCGTGTCCGACTCTGTGCGACACCATAGACGGCAGCCCACCAGGCTCCCCCGTCCCTCAGATTCTCCAGGCAAGACCACTGGAGTGGGTTGCCATTTCCTTCTCCAGTTAGTTAGTGGTTATCATATTGGACAGTACAGTACAGACAATTCTCATTTATAGTTGAGCTTTGCAGAATTTTGAGGTCTGTCTGAATTTTTTCTCTTTTGGAAATGATTATCTTCTTCTGATGCCTGAGTATTTATTCATTCTTGAAATTCATAAATTTAACAAGGACATATATCCATGTAAGGAATTCTATACCTAATACTCATGTTCATTCACCATGCAGATGCAGTTCTTCATTTCAAGAAGAGCTTCTTAGTTTAATAATATATACCTGTAATACTGTTTTTCTTATTCTACATGTTACATAGAACATAGAGAAGCTGTGTGGCTCTAGAGTGATAGCTTTGTCTATAGAAAACTGTTTGGTTATGCGTTTTTAATGTTAATTCACTAAATTATTTTCATAATAGTTTTAAGTTGATTCTTTTAGGGTTTTCAAGTTTAAAATTGCTATTGCTTGCAAAATAAAAATTTAGTCCATGCTTTCCAGTGTTCATAAATATAAATGTATTTTTGTCTAATGAATCAATTGGCTATATTTTCAGAAAAATAATAAACAATAATGATGTAGAAAAGCATCTTTGTATTTTTCCTAAATGTAACAGGAATATCTTAATGTTCCAATATTTAGCCTGATGCTTGCTTTTGAAATAGACATGCATTTATCCCATGACAAGGAAGTTTCTATTTCCATTTTAAAAGTTTTATATTAAAGATAAATATTGCTTTAAAGCAAATCCTTTTTTTATCAATTATTAAATTGAATCTTTTAATGCATCTTTTAATATGGTAAGTTATATAACTACTTTTTCCAATTGTTAAGGCATCCTTCACATAGATCTAATTCTACTTGCCAATAATTATTTTTGCATTTTTGTGTTTATGGTTTAGTAAGGTGATTTTTGTTTTTCTCTTTCTATTATCATTAATCTGATTGTGATATCAGTTTAAGCCTTTTATGCAAGAAAATTATTTAAAATAATTAGAATTATTACTTTGGAAGACTGAACTTGTAAAATCTTCTAAGTGTGATGTTTCTGGGGAATGAAGTTTTTCTTAATTTCTACCTTGGATTTTGGGGATAGTTTTCCTACATCTTTCTGGTTAATTCTAGCATTTATGGGATTTTTTAATTGGAAAAACTTTTGTCTAAGTTTTCAAATGGTATTAGAATATGTAAGATACTCATTTATACCTAACTTTATTTTTTTCTCTATGTGCAGTTGTTTATTTCCTAAACTTTGTTTCAAACTTAATGTATTTTCCATTATCAAAAACTCTACAAACAATAAATACTGGCAAGGGTGCTGAGAAAAGAAAACCTTTCTGCTTTGTTAGTGCAGATGTAAGTTGGTACAACCATTATGGAAACCAGTATGAAGGTTCTTTAAAAAAAAACTAAAAGTAGGAACTACCAAATGATCTACAAATCCCACTCTCGAGCATATGAAAGTGAAAGTTGCTGAGTCGTGTGCCACTTTTTGCTACCCCATGGACTATACATTCCATGGAATTCTCTAGGCCTGAATACTGGAGTGGGTAGCCTTTCCCTTTTCCAGGGGATCTTCCCAACCCAGTGATCAAACCCAGGTCTCTCACATTGCAGGCGGATTCTTTACCAGCTGAACCACAAGGGAGGACCAAGAATACTGGAGTGGGTAGCCTATCCAGAGAAAACTCTGAATTCAAAAAGATACATGCTCCCCACTTTTTTACAATAGCCAAGACATGGAAGCAACCTAAATGCCCATCACACATGAATGGATAAATACAACGTAATACTTATATACAATAGAATATAATTCAGCCATAAAAATAATTTATTAATGCCATTTGCAGCAATATGAATGGACCTAGAGATTATTTTAACAGTAAGTAAAGTCAGACAGAGAAAGACAGCTACCATATGATATCGTTTATATGTGGAATCTTAAAAGAAATGATAAAAATGAACTGACAGAACTGAAACAGAGTCACAAATGTTGAAAACAAACATGGTTACCAGGGGAAAGGGGGAGGGGAGGATAAATTGGGAAACTGGGATTGATATGTACACACTACTATATATGAAATAGATAACTAATGATGACAGTATACAACAGAGGGAACTCTATTCAATACACTGTAATGATCTATATGGAAAAAGAATATAAAAGAAAGTGGATATATGTATAACTGACTCACTCTGCTACACAGCAGAAACTAATACAACATTGTAAATCAACTCTACTCCAATAAAATTTTTTAAAAAGGAAATAATCAAACTCTTCATTGAAGAAAATAGATTCATAAAAAAAGCTAATTTAACATATTTTATCTCCTTTTCTTCTTTAAAAGAACCAAGTCTTGAATTCATTTACAGGCTTGATTTTGTTGTATATAAATTGATGCTTTCATTTTGTTAATGATGTTTCATTTCTTCTACTTTCCTTAGTTTCTATTTGTTTATTTGAGTGATTTATTCTTCTTATTAATCTTTCTTATTTAAGACTTCAAGGCTATGGGAATTGTGCTGTAATTAACTGTAGATATAGCCCATTTGTTCTGAGGCTTATTGTTTTTATTTTCATTATTTTACAGATACTGCACAATCAAGTTTTGAATTTTCTTTTTTTACCAGTGAGTTATTTAACAGAAATTAGTTATCAAAGTCATCAGTCTTACTTTTTGGTTTGATTTTATATTCTGCGATGGTTATGCTAGATTTAATTTAAATATATCACAGATACCCAAACCAAACCAAACTCTTGTTGAACCATTACTGAATTTCAGATAGCCACTGGCAAATCTTGTAAGTGGAAGATTTCTATTTCACAAAATGAAAATTATAATACTGACCTCATTGGTATTCTGTATAGAACTTATTTAAAACTAAAGCCCCACAGATAATGCTTCACATCCATCTATTATAATTAACTTTCCTCTAGAGCACTTTTTACCACCTAAAATTTATATATTTTTCTTTTATGTTTGCTTATTTTGTGTCTCTCCCAACAATAATAGAAGCTCTATTGGATTTAAGAACAGACTCAAACATTTATACTTCTTATTTAATTTAATATCATTTTGTCAGATGTGTCAAAATGTAGATATTTCATGAGGACTGCATTAGTTACATACCTTATTTAGGATTTACAATCTTTGAAATCTAAATTATGCATAGCAGGTACCCAATGTGTATTTATAAATATATTTATTTAATGAAATATATGAGAAGTATCAGAGACCTATTATGAAGACATAGCTTGCTTCTCACCTACTCAGATCCAGGGTCTATTAGTGCACAACCTGGTCTATATCTGTTCATCTCACGTATCATTTGATGAAGAGCAGTAGCTCAACATATGTTGGCTTCCTCTCTATCAGTCAAAGGAACAGAACTGGCCTCAAGAGGCTTCCATCTCTTAAACAGATAGTTTTATGTTTATATGCTCATTATCAGACGAGAGGGGATAAACAGAATTTTTATTTTTCAAACAGAAAATTCTAAATAGTCAAATTTTATTTTGACCTTGAGCAAGTCCTTTATAGATCCTCATATATATATATATGCATATACATGTATATTTATATATATATATAAATTGTCAAATCAATCAAGTCAATCAGATCAAGTTTCATTACCTTGCCATTTCACTTAAGTAAATAGAAAGTCAATGAGATGACTAAATCTTATAATGAATGAAATAACATATATAATGGGAACGTGCTTCCAGTTGTGGTTAATGCAATTGTGTAGGTGAGCTCAAGCTAAATTTCTCTGGATTCATTTGATTTGAAGTCAATAATACTATATAGTTCAATTCAGTTCAGTTCAGTCGCTCAGTCATGTCTGACTCTTTGCAACCCCATGAACCACAGCACGCCAGGCCTCCCTGTCCATCACCAACTCCCAGAGTTCACTCAATTTCATGTCCGTAGAGTCGGTGATGCCATCCATCCATCTCATTCTCTTCCCAGCATCAGAGTCTTTTCCAGTGAGTCAACTCGTCTCATGAGGTGGCCAAAGTATTGGAGTTTCAGCTTTAGCATCAGTCCTTCCAATGAACACCCAGGATTGATCTCCTTTAGAATGGACTGGTAATCAATACTAAGGGATCTGAGTGATACTGATTGGCTTCTCAGATATGTATTTAAGCCAAGGTTCCTGAATCTAGGCTCTCAATCTCATCAGCCTCTCTGCAGATAGTCATATTCTGTGGAGCTGATTCATAATAACCAAACTCAGAAAGCAACCCTGGTAATAGGGGGAAAATATATTCACTTTGGATAGGACTGCACTATCTCAAAAACACAGTGGCTGCAAGCCAAAAACATTCATGCTCTTCAATAATATGTTTCTCTGAGTTCAAGAAACTGGTTCTTATAGAATCCATATGCATGTTTTATTGTTCATTTACTGTTGATTAGATTGAGAAACATCATGCTTCCTCATTAGATTTGGGAGATACCTCTGCAATACACATTAACAAAATATCTCTTGATGCGACCTGCTTCAAGTTTACTTATCCATCCATTTATTTTTCCTTCATTTTTTCCCTTATTTTTTCTGTTTATTCACTCATTGAAGAATAACTATCTGCTACATGACAGAACTTATGCCAGGCACTGATGAAACAGTAGTAAAGCACAGTGCCTGCTTTAAGAAGGTCACAGTCTGGAGGGGAAGACAGACATATAAGAAGATAATTTACAATATGGTGTGACAAATGCTTTGACAGGGTGCTATAGAGCATATTGTAGCTGCGTCATCTAATCAGTTTTTTTTTTAATTCCATTTTGTTTCAATTTAATTGGAAGTCTTTCTAGAGGAAGAGGTCAAGTTGAAACCATCTAAACACTAACTGTACCATGCACTTTTAGGGGCAAGCAGAACTATTATCCACCAAACTTTATATTCAGCTACAGGAATCATTTTCACCTTGGCAAAATAATAATATTAATAATAATCTAAAGGTAAAAGTAGAACTCAAAGCAGGCAAACTGATATCCGATAGGCTGTATTTCCAGGTCCCTGTTACCTAACTGGAAATCACCACCATCTCTGATAACTTAGAACTAGTATTCACATTTTCATGATGAATATCAACATTACCATGTCTGATCAGTTGTCTACCCATCAATTGTCTAGTTCAGTTGTCTTTAACACCAAACACTGGCAATACTCTAAGACCTCAATATCAAAGATTGAGGAGCTATCCAAATCCTCCATGACTCTTCTTATATACTATATGACAAACTAGGAAAAATGTGAGGACAAAATAATAAAGAAGTGATTATGAAAAAGCCAACACTTGCTGCCATACATGGCAGCAGACTTTAACTTACCATGAAGGCCAATGTTCACAGTCTGCCCAGGCAAAGCAAGCAACCAAACAGTAGAGTAAGGGCTTCAGAGGCAAGGTACAATGAAAGAATAAAACACATTTTATATCTGAGAATGTATCTGTGCTGAAAACTAAACTTCTGCCTATCTTTTTGACTTTGACATAAAAGAACAGGCTAGTTTGAAAAGGTGTTGTTCTACCAAGTTTCTTACCAGGGTCAGCATTTTGAAACTGCTCTCCAAAGAGAGCAAGTGTGATGTATTGTAGAACACAAACATTTTAAATTTCCTTTTGGAAATAACTTTTTTTTTTTCCCTTCAGTGTAGTTGGAAATTATGCCCCATTATTGTTCAATAACCACTAAAAAGAACAGAGCAGCAATAATTCCTTTGAATTTTAAAGCTTCAAAGTAAAATTTCTTCCTATCATCTTTAGATATTTACTTCCTCATCAGCAGACTGTGTCCTCATTCTAAGATATCGCCTTTGTAAGCATAAAAGTTCCCAAAGGAGAGTATCAATGGTTATTGACTTCAAACCACTGACATAGCAAATGACATTCATCTGTTAAGAAGGAAAGGTTGAGAGACTGACACAAGGTCAGTTTCTTTTCAAAACTTATGTATGCACCCTGTCTGTTCACTTCTATTTACCCCCAAGAGATTGACTAGCATTCTTTTTCATAAATCCTCAACAATAATTAGAAAACTAAATTATTTCCCATTTTGTGTCATTTTTAAGAATTATGAATTTAAGAAAACAATATGCCTTTTATGAAAAGATAGAAAGACATTGTTCCTAGTTACTTAAACTTAGCCATGTCATTCAAGTTTAAATAACCCTTACTATTCTTTGAAGGATTAAAATGCAAAATAAATGTGAATATACATTAAAAATGGAAATTGTTTATCTTGAAAAGACTAATTTTAAAACTATCTTAATGAATTCTAGGAGGATTAACGCACAGAGCTCTCTGTGCCATTGCATTAACTCTTCCTAGACACTTGTTCCCATTAAAGCTATTCATCTTTGAACAAAAAAAAGAAATTTTTTTGCAGATACATTTTTAAGATTCTTCATGTATTGAAGAGATACCTAAAAAGAAATTTTTTTGCAGATACATTTTTAAGATTCTTCATGTATTGAAGAGATACCTTTTTTTCTTTTCAAAATTCATCTCTTCAATAAGCTAGGTTGATGAACATTCTCCAAAACGAAATATTTAATGGAGGCAATCATTTTAAAGATTTTAGAACATGAGACTATTAGTTTCTTGAGGGCAGGAATATTGTCTTAGTCCTTGCCTGCTAGTCCTTAATCTAGCATAGTTCCTGACACATAGTTGGATGCTTAGTAAATGTCATGTAAGTGGCTCAAAATAATTGTCTTTTTGTCCACTGTTAATAATAGCCAATGATTTTTGAGTGCTTGTTATGTACCAGGCATTGTAATCACTTAATATGTATTAACTATTTTAATCTTCACAACAGTTCTATGACATCTGGACCATTATTATCTCCATTTTATAGATGGGAAAACTAAAGTGGAGACAGGTTACGTGACTTGTCCAAGATGTACAACTACTGTACAGTAGACCCAGTATTCAAACTAGGTAAACTATCCCCAGTCCTCTTATATAATCAAGATCCTGCACTATTTTCAATAGTAGCCAGTTACCCACTAAAATGATTTCATGTGCGTCTAGTTTGTTCTGGTGGTCTTAAAATAATTTTAAAATAAGACGTTGCATATTGTAAAGCTAGTTTAACACAGATAAAATATTTTTAAAACAAATAAAATTGTAAACCAGTCAAAAAGTTATTCTAAAATTACAAAATATTTGAATAGTTTTTTTTAATGTATTTACTAAGTTGTTAGTTTATTGTATTTAGTAAATTTTTACTTTTGTTCTAGAAGGAATTAGGTTATTTGACTTAACTAAATCGCTTTTAAATATCATTTTTCCGAAGGCAAAAAAAGTAGAATGCACTGTAGGATTGATAAAATAAATTATACTGAAATGTATAGTGCAGAGGTTTTGACTTGAATAACATGAATTCAGTCCACTAACTCACTTAATATACAAACTAAAATTAAGATGTTATGTGTAGAAAGTGCAAGGGACGAGATGGTTCCTTCCAATGTGCAGGTTCATAATGACCAGTAGAGGGAAGTCACTGAAGTTCTTACACGACTAGAATGGATTTTATACTCAGTTCAGTTCAGTTCAGTCACTCAGTCATGACCGATTCTGCAACCCCATGAATCACAGCACGCCAGGCCTCCCTGTCCATCACCAACTCCCAGAGTTCACTCAAACCCATGTCCATCAATTCGGTGATGCCATCCAGCCATCTCATTCTCTGTCGTCCCCTTCTCCTCCCGCCTCCAATCTTTCCCAGCATCAGAGTCTTTTCCAGTGAGTCAACTCTTCGCATGAGGTGGCCAAAGTATTAGAGCTTCAGCTTTAGCATCAGTCCTTCCAATGAACATCCAGGATTGATCTCCTTTAGAATGGACTGGTTGGATCTCCTTGCAGTCCAAGGGACTCTCAAGAGTCTTCTGCAGCACCACAGTTCAAAACCTACCCTTCTCCATTCAGGCTTCAGGTCCTACTGGTTGATTTTCATGAGGTGAGGAGTGCCCACAAAATGGTAACTTTTGACTAGTGAGAGCCTGAAGGAGAAATGAGAAACAAAAGAGATCTTGAGCCACCTTGACCCTAACATGTTTCAAGAAAAGCACTTGAACCAAATGCAAGTAGGAGCTTTCTCTCCATTTATCTGATAAGTTCACAATGACACTGACGATCCCTGGATTTTCAGATTTTGAGAATTACATATTTAATACTCAGGCCAAGAACCTTAGAATAGAGAAGCAGCAGCAAAAGATACTGTGGGTAATATTAGATATGAATGTTTATGGAACACTTAACACGTCAGGCACTCTCCAACTACTCCAAATGCATTTGGTCTTAAAACAATCTCCACTTCTCAGTTAACAAGCTAAAGTTTAAGGAAGGTAAGCAACTTCCCCAAGATCACGCAGCTAAATAGTGGCACTAGCATTTCAAACCCAGGTAGCCTTAGCTTCAGAGCCTATTCTCTTAAAACCAAGAAATCTGATGGAGAAATGTATCTCTAGGGGAACACAGGCTTTATGAACCCATATGAGGATACTCCCTGGGAATTCTCAAGAATATTTTTATGGGTACTGGAGTGGCAGTGGTAAGGGGATTTTCTGAAATGCTGAGTTCCTGCTTGAGTAGGGAAGACAATGTCTAGGCAGAAATTGAGAATAAATTCTAATGTAAACTTCATATTTCCACATAGTGATGAGCCCTGAGGTAGCTGGGCAATACATGATTTCATGTATTTTATATTTAGTGGGAAAAGCATGTGAGGATCAGCAGAAGTTAGTCAATACTGTTGTACATTTATAAAGTTTCAATTCTGAAGTAATGAGCAAGCTAAAAAATTGAACAATATGATTCATCTAAACCAAGGATCTGGTTTGGAAAAAGTGGACCAAATGCTTATTCAATAAGGCATTTGTACAAATATAATAAGAAAATCAAACATAGAATGCCGGGTGAAATTCAGTTAGCCATTGACATGAAAGGAATTAAAGGCAATTCCCTGTGAGTCTGATGAGATTGTGCTCAAAAAATCATTTTTCACTTGGGACCCATGCCCCTTAGAGAAAATGCTAAAAATGGTGATTGGACATTGGCCAGACCATCTATAGAAATCTATTTAACTTATAAAATGCCTGAAATACAGTTTAAGATGCACTTTGAGGGCCACTGCCATGCACAACAATTTTTCTTTTCCCTTAAATCATATTTGGAACAAGGCAGAACTTAAGTAAGTATAAACAAGAGAAAATGTATTTGAAAAATCCAGCTTAGCCATGTCCCAAAGACACATCTTCATCTTTTCAGCAGTGAGTATGGAGATTCTAGCATGTGTGAGGGCAGATGAGCTTGTCGGATAATGACTAAGGGGAAAGTGAATTCTTCTCCTTTGTGTGTTAAAAAGAAGAAAGCAGCCTGTTTAACCAAGTTCCACAGTCAAATTTTAAGACTTCTGTAATAAGAATATAGATTTGGAGTGAGGTAGATTTTCAATGATAGAATATGAGCACATGGATCAAACTGGCCTTAAGTCATATACTTCTGGACCTTTCAGTTCTGTGACAGTAAATGAAATACCTGGTATTGTTTATCGGTTTGCCACGAGGCATTTAATTTTCAGTTGAAAGGTTCTCAACTAATTAATACATGAGACTCTCAAGGTGTTAAGACACTGGATGGGAGCTTGTGATGGGGTGAAGAACAGGGATGGTTTGGGAAGAGAGAGCAGGATGACAGGTGTTAATCCGGCCTTCAAATGATATATGGAGGTAAGTCAGAGGAACAAACAGGAACTAGGGAAAGTTACACATAGGCACATGCATTCTTTCTTCACTTTTCTCTTTTTCACCACTGGGGCACTCCAGGAAAAACCGGCATTGGAAAAAAGGGAGCCCAGGACCAGTTCAGCAGTGAGTCAGTATGCTGTGCGTTCTGGTCAAGTTGCTTTAGTTGTGTCCGACTCTTTGCAACCCCATGGACTGTAACCCGCCAGGCTCCTTTGTCCACGGGATTCTCCAGGCAAGAATACTGGATTGGGTTGCTATGTCCTCCTCCAGGGGATCTTCCCAACCCAGGGATCAAACCTGTGTCTCTTGCTGCTCCTGCATTGCAAGTGAATTCTTTACTGCTGAGCCACCAGGGAAGCCCCAGTATGCTGTAGGGGGTGGTTAATAGGTGTTTCTCCAAACATCAGGATAAAATATATAGCTACAGCAGAAAAGTGGGTGAAGCCTGGTAAGAAAAGTCATTTGCATTTACATTCTTTGCAAATATTTTCTATTACAGGAGTGCACAGATACTGATTATTAAAAATATGAAAATCTGTCTGCTGCTGCTAGGTTGCTTCAGTTGTGTCCGACTCTGTGACCCCATAGACGGCAGCCCACCAGGCTCCGCCATCCCTGGGATTCTCCAGGCAAGAACACTGGAGTGGGTTGCCATTTCCTTCTCCAATGTGTGAAAGTGAAAAGTGAAAGTGAAGTCGCTCAGCCTTGTCTGACTAGTAGCTACCCCATGGACTGTAGCCCACCAGGCTCCTCTGTCCATGGGATTTTCTAGGCAATAGTACTGGGGTGGCTTGCCATTGCCTTCTCGGGAAAATTTGTCTAGGATGACTTAAATAATTAAAGACAGAACAACAGATTCTCAAGACCTGATTTTCAAAATTTCCAGCATTCTAACTAGATAGCCATATCTGGTGTCACTGACACAGTCCAAAAGTCCTGGGAAAGCATTTGAATTTCACAGAGAAGAACTCTGACTTTCCAAAACTCAAGAAAGCAGAAAAAGGCCGTGTCACACATTTATCCAACAGGAAGTCATTAGCTATAAGCATGGAAGAAAGTAAGTCAACAGCAAAGATTAATTAAATTTGTTGCACTAGAAGCAATCATTGGGGAAGCATTTTCCAGCTTCAACAAAGCACTCTGTGGGTAGGTAAAGAATTTGCTCTATAAAGTAGACTTAAAATCATCCAGTAAAGAACAGAAATTTAAGGAAGGATGGAAAATTATCAAGGATCTCTATAATGATGACCTAAGATAAAATAGTAATAAAATAGACAGTCAATGGTCTTCGTGTGTGCATAGTCATGTCCAACTCTTTGCGACCTCGTGGATTGTAGCCCACCAGGTTCCTTTGTTCATGGGATTTCCCAGGCAACAATACTGGAGTGGGTTGCCATTTCCTCCTCAAGGGCATCTTCCCAACCCACAGGTTGAACCCACATCTTTTGCATTGCAAGCAGATTCTTTACCACTGAGCCACCTTGGAAACCAATAAAATAGTACTCACAGACAAATGAGAAAGGAGTAATCTAAATAATCAGAGGAGCCTTCATATTAAAATATTCTATGAAGGGATTTTCCAAAACCAGAGAAAGATACTCAGGAGGAGAACCTACAAATATATTTTTTTTATGCATACAGATGAATGGAGGAGAAAAAAAATAATTCTCAGTATTGAATTTCATAGATTTACCATTTTACTGAATTTACTAATAGGATTTTACTTTCTTAGTAATAATGGGAGTCTTCTGAAATTACAAATTAAATCTCATTATGAGGACATTGCAGCATTTTTAAAAGGGACCATGTGATATGTATGAAGATGAAAAGTCCATGTGCCTCTGTGTTTAAGTGTTAATTTGATTTGGGAAGCTTTTATGCACTTAATAATTACCCCCTTTCTCCTTGTTAATTGGTTCCCTACCCCCACCAGCACCTCCCAGCAGAGGAGTAAAATGAATTTCTTTAGCACTATGTTTAGAATTGTTAACACCTCCTATGAAGTTATACTGTCCTTTACAATAGGAGCAGCTGGAGGAGGGTCTAAGTTTGGCACTCGGGTGGTGAGAAAGAATCCCTGGATTAAAAGCAAATGACACTTTATTAAATTTCAGGCATGGTTTTGAATTAAATAAAATCTAACAACTAAATTTACTACACAGATAACTAAAATCTCAGGAAGTGGGCAAAGTATTTGTCAACTGAAAAGAAATAAGAAAGATGAACTAAAAGTTGTGTGTTTTTGCACGTTTAGAAACTCAGTGGTGTCTGACTCTTTGTGACCTTATGGACTGTAGCCAGGGCTTCCTAGGTGGTGCTAGTGGAAAAGAACCCATCTGCCAATGCAGGAGACATAAGAGATGCAGGTTTGATCCCTGGGTCGGAAAGATCCCCTGGAGGAGGGCATGGCAACCTATTTCAGTATTCTTGCCTGGAGAATCCCATGGACAGAGGAGACTTGTTGGGCTACAGTCCATGGCGTAGCAAAGAGTTAAACATGACTGCAATGACTTAGCACACATCCACACATGCATGAACTATAGCCAGCCAGACCTCTCTCCATGGGATTCTTCACACAAGAAACTGGAGTGGGTAGCCATTCCCTTCTCCAGGTGATCTTCCTGACCCAGGGATCAAACCTGTCCCCTGCATTGCAGGCAGATTCTTTACTGTCTGAATCACCAGGGAAGCCGAAACTCAAGGTCAAAGATAAGCAATTCCAAAGACTATATTTTTACCACCCTAAAGGTTGATAATCAAAACATTTTAAAACTAGTATAGGTGATGTCAGCAAGGTGGCAGAATAGGAGTTTTACAGTCATCTCCCCACAGTGCACCAATTTTGACAACTATCCCCAAATGAGAGTATTGTGGGAGTCCAGTAGGTCAGCAGAAAAGATCCAGCATATCAATGAAACAAAAAAGCACAGAAGAGACTCATTGAAGGGGGTAAGGTACAGCTTTGGTGGAGGGAGGAGGATGGGAGGGAAGGGTAAGCAGACTGTAGAGGTGGCTGTGGATGCTTTGGGCACTGGCTCTGTTGTGCATTTGCAGGATCACCTGGTGTGTGCAGACTCTGGTCGTGGCTGGAGGCTGGCTGGACAATGGCACCAGTTTGAATACAAACAATGTCTCAGCATGGCATCCCAGTGTGACTGGAGACCTGGTGAAAGAAATCAAAGATGATGCAAACAGATAGAGAGATATACCATTTTCTTGGGTTGGATGAATCGGTATTGTCAAAATGACTATACTATCCAAAGAAATGTACAGATTCAATGCAATCTTTCAAATTACCAGGAGTATTTTTCACAGAATCAGAAAAAAATAATTTACAATTTCTGTGGAAACACAAAAGACCCAGAATAGCCAAGGTGATCTTGAGAAAGAAAAACAGAGCTGGAAGAATCAAGCTCCCTGACTTCAAACTATACTACAAGCTACAGTCAAAACAGTATGGTACTGGAACAAAAACAGAAATATAGACCAATGAAACAGGATAGGAAGTCCAGAGATAAACCTGTGTTTATCTCTGTGTATTATATTTGGTATATGACAAATATAACAGAGAAAAGATAGTCTCTTTAATAAGTGGTCTTGGGAAAACTGGACAGATACAAGTAAAAGAATGAAATTAGAACATTCTGTTAATACCACACACAAAAAATAAACTCAAAATGGATTAAAGATCTAAATGTGAGTGAAAGTCACTCAGTCCTGTCTGACTCTTTGTGACCCCATGGACTATACATTCCATGGAATTCTCTGGGCCAGAATGCTGGAGTGGGTAGCCTTTCCCTTCTCCAGGGCATCTTCCCAACCCAGGGATCCCACACTGCAAGTGGATTCTTTACCAGCTGAGTTAAAAAGGAAGCCCAAGAATACTAGAGTGGGTAGCCTATCCCTTCTCCAGGGAATCTTTCCAACCCAGGAATTGAACCAAGGTCTCCTGCATTGGAGGCAGATTCTTTACCAACTGAGCTATTAGGGAAGCCCAAAGATCTAAATGTAAGACTGGATAATATAAAAGTCTTGGAGGAAAACATAGGCATAACACTCTCTGACATAAATCATAGCAAGAATTTATTTGATCTGCCTTGGAGAGTAGTGAAAATAAAAACAAAAATAAACAAAATAAGCAAATGGGACCTAACTAAAACTTACAAAGATTTGCAGTGCAAAGGAAATTAAAAAAAAAAAGAAAGAAAGAAAGAAAATAAAACCCACAGATAGGAGAAAATATTTCTAAACCAAGTGATCAACAAGGGATTAGTCTTCAAAATATACAACAGCTGATATAGTTCAATATAAAAAAAAATCAAAAAGTGGATGGAAGATCTGAATAGACACGTCTCCAAAGAAAACATACAGATGGCCAAGAAAGACGTTCAACATTGCTAATTACTAGAGAAATACAAATCGAAAGCATACAATGAGGTATCACCTCACATTGGTCAGAATGGCCATCATTAAATAATGTACAAGTAACAAAAGCTGAACAGGGTGTGGAGAAAAGAAAACCGTCCTACACTGTTGGCTGGAGTATAAATTGGTACAGCCTCTACAGAGAACAGTATGGAGGTTCTTTTATAAACTAAAAATAGAGCTACCATATGATCCAGCATATGATCTGAGAAGGCCTTACAAATATCAGAAGAATGAAGAGAAGTGAAAAGCAAGGGAGAGAGGGAAAGGTACATCCAATTAAACACAGAGTTTCAAAAAAAGTTAGAAGAGACAAGAAGGCCTTCAGTGAACAATGCATTATAATATAAGAAAACAACAAAATGGGAAAGACTAGAGATCTCTTTAGGAAAACTGGAAACATCAAGGGAACATTCCACCCAAAGATGGGCACAATCAAGGATAAAAATGGTAGAAAACTAGTAGACGCTGAAGAGATCAAGAAGAGATGGAAAGAATACACGGAAGAACTGTATAAAAAAGATATTAATGAACCAGATTACTATGATGGTGTGGTTAGTCACCCAGAACAAGATATTCTGGAGTGCGAAGTCAAGTGGACCTTAAGAAGCACTGCTGTTAATAAAGCTAGTGGATGTGATGAAATTCCAGCAGAGGTATTCAGATCCCTAAAGAATGATGCCATCAAAGTTTTGCATTTATTATGTCAGCAAATTTGGAAGACACAGTAGTGGCCACAGGACTGGAAAAGGTCAATCCTCATCCCAATCCCCAAGAAAATTTAGTCACACAGTCATGTCAAACTCTTTGAGATACCATGGACTGCAGCCTGCCCTGCTTCTCTGTGCATGGAATTTTCCAGGCAAGAGTACTGGAGTGGGTTTCCGTTTCCTTCTCTGGGGTATCTCTCCAACCTGGGGACTGAACCAGGGTCTCCTGCATTGCAGATGGATTCTCTACAAACTGACACACCAGGGAAGTGATCCCCAAGAAGGGTAATGCCAAAGAATGTGCTAACCATAGGACAATTACACTCATCTCCCATGCTAGTAAGGTCATGCTTAAATCTTACATCCTAGGTTTCAGAATTATGAGAACCAAGAATTTTCAGATTCCATGGATTGGGGTTGCAAAGAGTCAGACATGACTAGATAACTGAATAACAACAACAGTGATCCAGCAATTCCACTCCTGGGCATATATCCAGAGAAAACCATAAATTGAAAGGATACATGCACTTCAATGTCCATTTCAGTACTCTTTACAATAGCCAGAACATGGATGCAACATAAATGTCCGCTAATATAGGAATGGATAAAGAAGATGTGGTATATAAATACCATGGGGTATTATTCAACCATAAAAAGAATTAAATAATGCCATTTGTTGCAACATTGATGTAACTGGAGATTGCTATACTGAGTGAAGTAAGTCAGAGAGAGAAAGACAAATATCGTATGATACTGCTTTTCTGTGGAATCTAAAACAATGATACGAATGAATCTGTTTACAAAAGAGAAATTGAGTCACAGATTAGATATTAAATCTATAGTTACCAAGAGGGGAAGGGGAGATAAATTGAGAGGTTGAGATTGACATGTACACACTAGTATATATTGTATAAAAGATAACTAATTAGAATCTATTGGGTAGCACAGGGGACTCTACTTGGTGCTCTGTAATGATCTATATGGGATGGAGTCTAGAAGACAGTAGGTGTATGTATATATATGGTTGGTTCACTTTGCTGTACAGAAGAAATTAACATAACATTGCAAATCAAATATGTGCCAATAAAATCAATGACAATAAAAATAAATAAAACAAACAGTTTTATGTTACCTGCATTACCCCTACCCCAAGCTGGCACAGTTTAACGTCAACAGAAAACTTTCAGCCTTTATTATCATATGTGAAACGAATCACCAGTCCAGGTTCAATGCATGATACAGGATGCTCAGGGCTGGTGCACTGGGATGACCAAGAGGGATGGGAGGGAGAGGGAGGTGGGAGGGGTGTTCAAGAGTGGGAACACATGTACAGCCGGGGCAGATTCATGTCAATGTATGGCAAAACCAATACAATAATGTAAAGTAATTAGCCTCCAATTAAAATAAATAAATAAAAATACTTCTGATGGGGGAATGTGAGAACACAGTGACTCAGTGCCTAGCTTCCCTAAGTTGTCTGGAACACTGCCTAAGAGACCCACCACTTTCTCACTCCACCCAGAATACTGAGGGACATCAGCATGAGCGAGTAGCTGCGAGAGGCTAGGATCAGAGAAGAGCAGCAAGGACTTATAACAAGGAGGGCCTGGAAATCAACAAAGGACCAAGTATTCTACTAACTGTGGTAGTAGACTAACTGTGTAACTTCTTGACTCCATCAAGAAGCCAGCCCATAAGCCACTGCAGATGCCTCACTAATGGACTGCAGAAATAATCTTTGATATTTGGAAAATAATAATTTGCTGATCTTCTTTAGAAAATATGCCAACAAATTTGATAATTTAAATGAAATGGAACATTTCTTTGAAAGGCATCAACCACCAAAACTAACTCAAGATGAAATAGAAAATCTAAATAGATCTATAACAAAGAAAAAGATTAGATGTGTAATTTTAAAAGTCACTACAAAGGGAAATATAAATCTGAAAGCCTTCTTGGTGAATTCTAAAAACTATGTAAAGAGGGGTTAATGCTATTACTTCAGAAGCTCTTCAAGAAAACAGAAGAGGAGGGAATACTTTCCAATGCCTTACCAGAGGACAGAAGTTACCAAAACCAAACACACAGAACAAAAGAAAACAACAGACTGATAACTAAGGAAAACAGATGCAAAAATTATTAACAAAATCACTAGCAAACAATCCAGAAACATTAAAAAGGATGACACACCATAACCAAATGAGTTTGATCCAAGGAATGCAAGGCTGATGCAGCATACAAAAAACAGTTAGTATAAGTCAACATATTAATAGCATAAAAGATAAAAGCTATAATCATCTTGATAGATAAAGAGAAAAATTTGACAAAAATTCAACACCCCTTAATTTAAAAAAACACTAAGAAAACTAGAAATAGGAACTTTCTCAACCTAGTTCAGTTCAGTCTCTCAGTCGTGTCTGACTCTTTGCAACCCCATGAATCACAGCACGCCAGGCCTCCCTGTCCATCACCAAACTCCCAGAGTTCACCCAAACTCACATCCTTCAAGTTGGTGATGTCATCCAGCCTTCTCATTCTCTGTCGTCCCCTTCTCCTTCTGCTTCCAACCCCTCCCAGCATCAGAGTCTTTTCCAGTGAGTCAACTCTTCGCATGAGGTGGCCAAAGTATTGCAGTTTCAGCTTTAGCATCAGTCCTTCCAATGAACACCCAGGACTGATCCTTTAGAATGGACTGGTTGGATCTCCTTGCAGTCCAAGGGACTCTCAAGAGTCTTCTCCAGCACCACAGTTCAAAAGCATCAGTTTTTCATGATCAGCTTTCTTCACAGTCCAACTCTTACATCCACACATGACCACTGGAAAAAACATAGCCTTGACTAGATGGACCTTTGTTGGCAAAGTAATGTCTCGGCTTTTTAATATGCTATCTAGGTTGATCATAACTTTACTTCCAAGGAGTAAGCGTCTTTTAATTTCATGGCTGCAATCAGCATCTGCAGTGATTTTCGAGTCCCAAAAAATAAAGTCTGACAATGTTTCCACTGTTTCCGCATCTATTTCCCATGAAGTGATGGGACCAGATGCCATGATCTTACTTTTCTGAATGTGGAGCTTTAAGCGAGCTTTTTCACTCTCCTCTTTCACTTTCATCAAGAGGCTTTTGAGTTCCTCTTCACTTTCTGCCATAAGGGTGATGTCATCTGCATATCTGAGGTTATTGATGTTTCTCCCAGCAATCTTGATTCCAGCTTGTGCTTCTTCCAGCCCAGCATTCCTCATGATGTACTCTGCATAGAAGTTAAATAAGCAGGGTGACAATATACAGCCTTGATGTACTCCGTTTCCTATTTGGAACCCGTCTGTTGTTCCATGTCCAGTTCTAACTGTTACTTCCTGACCTGCATACAGGTTTCTCAAGAGGCAGGTCAGGTGGTCTTGTATTCCCATCTGTTTCAGAATTTTCCACAGTTTATTGTGATCCATACAGTCAAAGGCTTTGGCATAGTCAATAAAGCAGAAATAGATGTTTTTCGGGAACTCTCTTGCTTTTTCCATGGTCCAGTGGATGTTGGCAATTTGATCTCTGGTTCCTCTGCCTTTTATAAAACCAGTTTGAACATCTGGAAGTTCACGGTTCACGTATCGCTGAAGCCTGGCTTGGAGAATTTTGAGCATGACTTTACTAGCGTGTGAGATGAGTGCAATTGTGCAGTGAGATATCTATTAATACAGAATAACCATAGTTAACATCATCCTTTGTGGAGAAGGACCGAGAGGTTTCCCCTTTAAATCTCCTTCAAAATCCCCTTAATATCTGATTTCCCTTAAAATCATATAAAATGTCTGCTCCCAGGTGGCACGGTGATAATCTGCCTGCCAATGAAGGAAACTCAGGAGATACAAGTGATGTGGGTTTGATACCTTGCTTGGGAAGATTCCCTGGAGAAGGAAATGGCAACCCACTCCAGTATTCTTGCCTGGAAAATTCCATGGAAAGAAGAGTCTGGTGGGCTACATTCAATAAGGTCGAAAAAGCGTTGAACTTGACAAAGCGACTGAGCACCCGTGCACTTGCCACTTATATTTAACACACTACTGAAGGTTCTACAAAGGGCAATTAGGCAAGACAAATAAATAAAAGCAATCCATATTGAAAAGAAGTAAAATTATCTCTATTTGCAAGGGATCTTGCATATTAAAAATTGTGACAAATGCAGAAAAATGTTATAATAAATTAGATCAGCAAATTTCAGAATAAAAAATCAATGTAAAACACAATAACAAATCTGACAATAATATTGCAAAATCAATTTCATTTATAATAACATCAAAGAGAGTAAAATATTTAGGGATAAAGTTAACAAAATAAATATAAAACATACTAAAAATCCAAAACATCATAGAAAGAAATTAAAGATCTAAACAAATGGAAAGACATTCAGAATACAAGGATTGGAACCCTTAATATTGAGACAAAAATCCTCCCCCTACCCCAAACTTATTTGTAGACTCAATACAATTTATCTAAATCTCAGTTTTATTTGGTTTTGCTTTTGCAAAAACTTGCAGAGTGATCCTACTGTTTTTATGAAATTGCAAGAGAACAAGAGTAGCCAAAACAACCTTAAAAATGAAAATTAAATTTGGAGAATTCATATCTTCTGATTTTAAAACTTAGTCAATTCAGTTGGTCAGCCATGTCTGACTCTTTGAGACCCAATATACTGAAGCATGCTAGGCCTCCCTGTCCATCACCAACTCCAGGAGTTTACTCAAACTCATGTCCATTGAGTCAGAGATGCCATCCAACCATCTCATCCTCTGTTGTCCCCTTCTCCTCCCACCTTCAAACTTTCCCAGCATCAGGGTCTTTTCAAATGAGTCAGTTCTTCGCATCAGGTGGCCAAAGTATTGGAGTTTCAGCTTCAGCATCAGTCCTTTCAATGAATATTCAGAACTGATTTCCTTTAGGATGGACTGGTTTGATTTCCTTGTAGTCGAAGGGACTCTCAAGAGTCTTCTCCAATACCACATTTCAAAAGGATCAATTGTTCTGCACTCAGCTTTCTTTATAGCCCAACTCTCACATCCACACAGGACTACTGGAAAAAGCATAGCCTTGACCAGACAGACATTTGTTGGCAAAGTAATGTCTCTGCTTTTTAAGCTGTCTAGGTTGGTCATAACTTTCCTTCCAAGGAGTAAGTGTCTTTTAATTTCATGGCTGCAGTCACCATCTGCAGTGATTTTGGAGCCCAAGAAAATAAAGTCTGACACTGTTTCCCCATCTATAGCCATGAAGTGATGGGACCGGATATCATGATCTTTGTTTTCTGAATGGTGAGTTTTAAGCCAACTTTTTCACTCTCCTCTTTCACTGTCATCAAGAAGCTCTGTAGTTGGTCTTCACTTTCTGCCATAAAGGTGGTGTCATCTGCATATCTGAGGTTATTGATATTTCTCCTGGTAATCTTAATTCCAATTTGTGCTTCATGCAGCCCAGCGTTTCTCATGATGTACTCTGGCTTGATGCTCAGCATTCAGAAAACAAAGATCATGGCATCTGGTCCCATCACTTCATGGGAAATAGATGGAAAAACAGTGGAAACAGTGTCAGACTTTGTTTTTTTGGGCTCCAAAATCACTGCAGATGCTGATTGCAGCCATGAAATTAAAAGACGCTTACTCCTTGGAAGGAAAGTTATGACCAACCTAGACAGCATATTAAAAAGCAGAGACATTACTTTGCCAACAAAGGTCCGTCTAGTCAAGGCTATGGTTTTTCCCGTGGTCATGTATGGATGTGAGAGTTGGACTGTGAAGAAAGCTGATCGCCGTAGCATTGATGCTTTTGAACTGTGGTGTTGGAGAAGACTCTTGAGAGTCCCTTGGACTGCAAGGAGATCCAACCAGTCCATTCTAAGGGAGATCGATCCTGGGTGTTCATTGAAAGGACTGATGCTAAAGCTGAAACTGCAATACTTTGGCCACCTCATGAGACGAGTTGACTCACTGGAAAAGACTCTGATGCTGGGAAGGGTTGGGGGCGGGAGGAGAAGGGGATGACAGAGAATGAGATGGCTGGATGGCATCACCGACTCTGTGGACATGAGTTTGAGTGAACTCTGGGAGTTGGTGATGGACAGGGAGGCCTGGCGTGCTGTGATTCATGGGGTCGCGGAGAGTCGGGCACGACTGAGTGACTGAACTGAACTGAACTCTGCATAGAAGTTAAATAAGCAGGGTGATAATATACAACCTTGACTTACTCCTTTCCCTATTTGTGACCAGTCTGTTGTTCCATGTTCAGTTCTAACTGTTGCTTCCTGACCTTCATATAAATTTCTCAAAAGGCAGGTCAGGTGGTTTGGTATTCCCATCTCTTTCAGAATTTTCCATAGATTCTTGTGATCCACAAGGTCAAAACCTTTGGCATAGTCAATAAAGCAGAAATAGATGTTTTTCTGGAATTCTTTTGCTTTTGTGATAATCCAGTGGATGTTGGCAATCTGATCTCTGACTCCTCTGCCTTTTCTAAATCCAGCTTGAACATCTGGAAGTTCACAGCTCATATACTGTTGAAGCCTGGCTTGGAGAATTTTGAGCATTCCTTTACTAGTGTGTGAGATGAGTGCAATTGTTTGGTACTTTGAACATTCTTTGGCATTGCCTTTCTTTGGGATTGGAATGAAAACTGAACTTTTCCAGTCCTGTGGCCACTGCTGAGTTTTCCAAATTTTCTGGCACGTTGAGAGCAGCACTTTCACAGCATCATCTTTTAAGATTTGAAATAGCTCAACTGGAATTCCATCACTTCCACTAGCTTTGTTCATAGTGATGCTTTCTCTTAGGCCCACTTGACTCGTATTCCACTATGTCTGGTTCTAGGTGAGCCAGATCACACCATCGTGATTATATGGGTAGTGAAAATCTTTTTTGTATAGGCTTCTGTGTATTCTTGCCACCTCTTATTAATATCTTCGGCTTCTGTTCATACCATTTCTGTCCTTTAATGTGCCCATCTTGGCATGAAATATTCCCTTGGTATTTCTAATTTTCTTGAATAGATCTCTAGTTTTTTCCCATTCTATTATTTTCCTCTATTTCTTTTCACTGATCACTGAAGGAGACTTTCTTATCTCTCCTTGCTATTCTTTGGGACTCTGCATTCAGTTTGGTATATCTTTTCTTTTCACTTCTCTTCTTTTCACAGCTATTTGTAAGGCCTCCTCAGATAGCCATTTTGCTTTTCTGCATTTCTTTTTCTTGGGGATGGTCTTGATCTCTGTCTCTTGTACAATGTCATGAACCCCCATCACTAGTTCTTCAGGCACTCTGTCTACCAGATCTAATCACTTGAATCTATTTCTCACTTCCAGTGTATTATCATAAGGGGTTTGATTTAGGTTATATCTGAATGGTCTAGTGGTTTTCCCTAATTTCCTCAATTTGACTCATAATTTGGCAATAGGGAGTTCATGATCTGAGCCACAATCAGCTCTCAGTCTTGTTTTTGCTGACCATATAGAGCTTCTCCATGTCCTGAGGATAGACACATATATCAATGAAATACAATTGGGAGTCCAGAAATAAACATTTATATTTATGTTCAACTAATTTTCTACAAGGATACAAAGACAATTCAAACAGTCATAAAGAGTCATTTAATTTTTTAAATTAATTAATTAGGCTGCAAATTGGGTTGGCTGCAAAGAATATAATCAATCTGATTTCAGTACTGACCATCTGGTGATGTCCATGTGTAGAGTCTTCTCTTGTTATGTTGGAAGAGGGTGTTTGATATGACCAGTGTGTTCTCTTGGCAAAACTCTATTAGCCTTTGCCCTGCTTCATTCTGTATTCCAAGGCCAAGTTTGCCTGTTACTCCAGGTGTTTCTTTATTTCCTACTTTTGTATTCCAGTCCCTTATAATGAAAAGGACATCTTTTTTGGGTGTTAGTTCTAGAAGGTCTTGTAGGTCTTCAAAAACCATTCAACTTCAGTTTCCTCAGCATTACTGGTTGGGGCATAGACTTGGATTACAGTGATATTGAATGATTTGCCCTGGAAATCAACAGAGATCATTCTGCTGTTTTTGAGATTGCACCCAAGTACTGCATTTCAGACTCTTTTGTTGACTATAAAGGCTATTCCATTTCTTCTAAGGGATTCTTGCCCACAGTAGTAGATACAATGGTCATCTGAGTTAAATTCACCCATTCCAGTGCATTTTAAGTTTGTTGATTCCTAAAATGTCAACGTTTACTCTTAACATCTCCTGTTTGACCACTTCCAATTTGCCTTGATTCATGGACCTAACATTCCAGGTTCCTATGCAATATTGCTCTTTAGAGCATCGGACTTTGCTTCTATCACCAGTCACATGCACAACTGGGTGTTGTTTTTGCTTTGGCTCTGTCTCTTCATTCTTTCCAGAGTTATTTCTCCACTGATCTCCAGTAGCATACTGGGCACTTACCGACCTGGGGAGTTCATCTTTCAGTGTCCTATCATTTTGCCTTTTCACTATTCATGGGGTTCTCAAGGCAAAAATACTGAAGTGGTTTGCCATTCCCTTTTCCAGTGGACCACATTTTGTCGGAACTCTCCATGACCCACCCATCATGGCTGCCCTACACGGTGTGTCTCATAGTTTCATTGAGTTAGACAAGGCTGTGTTCCATGTGATCAGATTGGTTAGTTTCCTGTGATTGTGGTTTTCATTGTTTCTGCCCTCTGATGGAGTAGGATAAGAGGCTTATGGAAGCTTCTTGGTGGGAGAGACTGTCTGTGGGGGAAAGTGGATCTTGTTCTGATGGGCGGGGCCATGCAGTAAATCTTTAATCCAATATTCTGTTGATGAGTGGAGCTGTGTTCCAACAGCTGGGGCCAAACTGTGGTGGAGGGAAAGAAGGTAATGGTGATCTCCTTCAAGAGGACCCATGCTGGCACTGCTTCACTCAGTGCCCTCAGCCCTGCAGCAGGCACCACCAACCCACGCCTCCGCTGGAGACTCCTGGATGCTCCCGGGAAAGTCTGGGTCAGTCTCTTGTGGGGTCACTGTTGCTTTCTCCTGGGTCCTGGTGCACACCAGGTTCTGTTTGTGCCCTCCAAGAGTCTATTTCCCAGAACTGTATAAGTTCTGGCTGCTCCATTGTGGGGTTAATGGCCACCTCCTCCAAGCGGGCTTACTCCATACCCAGGTCTACTGCACCCAGGGTCCCTGCCCCTGAGGCAGTCCACTGCTGACTCATACGTCCACAGGAGATGATCAAGTGCAGTTTTGTGTCAGTTTCTGTGGGGTCTCTGGGTCCCAGTACGCACAAAGTTTGTTTGAGCCCACTGAGCGTCTCTGGCAAGAATGAGGTTTGATTCTAAAAACGAATTCGCTCCTTCAACCATCTTGCTGGGGTTTCTCCTTTGCCCTTGGGTGTGTGGTATCTCCTCACAGCCGTTCTAGTGCCACTCAGCCCAGCGCTGCACAGCTTACTTACTATAAAGCTACTAAAGTCAAGACTATGTGGCACTGGCCTGAGGATAGACACATATATCAATGAAATACAGTTGGAAGTCCAGAAATAAACATTTACGTTTATGTTCAACTAATTTTCTACAAGGATACAAAGACAATTCAAACAGGCATAAAGAGTCATTTAAATTTTTTTTAAATTAATTTATTAATTTGGCTGTGTCTGATCTCAGGCTTCTCTGGTGGCTCAGCTGGTAAAGAATCTGCCTGCAATGTGGGAAACCTGGGTTTGATCCCTCGGTTGGGATGTTCCCCTGAAGAAGGGAACTACTACACACTCCAGTATTCTGGCCTGGAGAATTCCATGGACTGTGTAGTCCATGGGCTCAGAAAGAATGGGACATGACTGAGTGGCTCATTTTTCCTCTCACTTGGCTCTCAGCTGAGGCATGTGGGATCTTTCATTGTGGCCTGTGCAGTCCGGAGTGTGGGCTCAGTAGTTGCAGCATATGGGCTACTTGCCCCATGGTATGTGGGCTATTAGTTTCCGGACAAGGGATTGTACCTGTGTTGCCTGCATTGGCAGGTAGATTCTTAACCACTGGACCACCAGGCAGAAGTCCCATGAAGATCCTTTTAAAAGTTATTGAAAATATTATAAAATTGTGGGGATGATTGAATAACTCCATAACATTACTAGGAATCACTTAATTGTACACTTATAGTAAGTGAATATCTTGATATTCAGATTGTTACTTGATAAAAATGTTGAACAGTCAACCGATTTGACTTCAAACATAAAGATATTCCTTTTAGATTAAAAAGACAACACATAAAACAACTGATGATTTTTAAGGGTGGAGAAAAGAGAGGGATGTTTGGGTGTTTCAAACTTTTGATAGTTGAAATCATATATTTAAATGCATGTTTAATTTTACAGATTGAGAAGCTGAGGAAGACGTTGGGTGAATTCCTTGTGCACCAACGAGTTCTAATGAGATTTTGGTCACTGCCAGCATTACCTGACTGAGGAAGCCAAAAATAGAATCACTCAAGTCATTGTGGGAAGCGAAGGCAAAGATTAGAGGGAGGCATTCTAGATTTGTTTCAGATCAGCAAGCAGTCCACTGGGGCGGAGGGAATCTTGAGCTATTCGTGGTCTCTAGCTCCCTGGTCTGAAAAACTGGAGTGAGTATCAGTGCATTCTACTCTAGGCTTAAGAACTCTGAATTTATGAAACTGGAAACAGATATTTACATCACTTTGTACAATTATTCGTCCATAGCATGGATATAAGTGTTTTCAGTATAGTTTCTATTAGAGTGGTATAATGTAAAAGTTAAATCCCTGGCATATTCTAGAGAGATTCACCTTTTTATGAACCAAATATAGATTTGTGAGTTTGTTTCAATTACCTTATCTCTAAGTCCCATGAACTCTGAGCTTTGTATAATAGTAGCAGCATAATGTTACCAGACCCTGAAACCATGCTTTTCTGGGAGGTTCTGATGGCAGAGAGTACAAAGAAATGACTTCTCTGGAATTGTTCCAGGATAGCATGCTGTCAGGGCAATCTGAAGATAATATGCACAGTCCAGTGAAGGCTGCATAATTGCCCATGTGCTATTTTTAACTTACTCTCATGAGTTACATCATTGGCAGTGATAAGCTATTACAATGTGTTCAGATACACATTAAAAATGATTAACTGAGTGTCATGGTCTCAGCAATATGATATATTTAAAATTTTGAAGGTTGAGCATTGTCCCCAGTGCTCTTGCCTACAGTGCTCTTTGTTACCTCTCATGTCATGCCATTATTAGAAAAGATGACAGAAAATGGAATGCAGGGAGAAATCAAGTCACCCAGATCATTGCTAGATGCCAAGGTCAATGCAAGGTGAGTGACTGCCAAGGGTTCTTCATATTTTGATAAACATGAAAGTGCTTTTCCCCCTTCAACTCTGAACAGCTCACTGATATGTGTTTTTCTTACACCTGCAACAGTCATGGTGATATTTATTTTCTTCAGAGACTTTCCTCCTATGACTATTAAAACAGAGCTTCACTTAACAATCAATATAACAACCATTATCTGAGAATAAATCGTCAGTGGCATAGAGTCATGAATGAGCAAGATTGTTAGGACATTACATTCCTGTTCTCCCAGCCTGTCTAGTGTCCTTAGTTTAAGTTTTTCTCACCTAAAGAATTTCTTCCCCTTCTACTTCATCTTTTCCCTTCAAGCTGGAGGAATTTCAGATAAAAGCCAAGTAGATGAGCCTTTTATTTTAAGCATGTGTGCATTCTCGGCTTCCCTGAAATAATTCATGACTCTGGATAAGAGTGAAGGAGAGAGGTAATGAAATGCCCACATGATGTTAGAAGGGAAAGGTTGAAAATGAAGGTCTCCATCATGAGCTGGGGTCTATACTTTATAGCTCCTTAACAGGTCTTCAAATCGGAGATTAACTTGAGGGGTCAATTCCAGCACAAACTAATTTTTGAGCTGACCCATGCGTCTCTTCACTGAGCTTTTACTAGGCTTTACAAGACTCTTTAAAGTACCATTTTAAAACTGCTTAGTAGAATTAAACTGCCTATTTAAAATACTGTTTAAGAACTGTTCAGAAGAATTAAACTGCCTAAAGTTGTGTGAACTAGGATATCCTTGCAACACTGTGATTCTGGGCTAAAATGAGCCTCTTTAAAATACATTATTCTCAGTTAGGTTAATTTCAAGGCCTAACTGGTTAGGTTAATTTCAAGGCCTAATTGGTCCTAAGGACAACTCCAGCCTAACAATCTGGAATTCTCTGTGTGCTCTGAAGGTATCTTGGACCTGAGCGTATGAAGCTCCCAGGGAAGCCAGGACATCCCTCAGTGCTGGACTGGCGCCCTCAGGTCTGCACGAAGGAGCTAGCTGGAGTAGTTCAATCCCAAGTGGTATCAGTGACCTGAGCAAAAGGAAGTAAATTCAGGTATTTTTATTTCTAAGAAAGAAACCTCACAATGCTTGCAAAGGCAGTAATTGAAGAGTATCCACTCTGAGATCATAGTCATAGATTCCGTCCTAGCTCCCTGACTTTCTGACCTTGAGAAACTGTCTAACCTTTCAATGCCTCAGTTTGCTGTGCTATAAAATGATGATAACAATATCCTCCTTCAAAGAGTGATTTTTTTTTTTTATTTTTTTGGCCATGCTACATGGCTTGTGGGATCTTAGTTCCCTGACCAGGGACTGAACCCAGGCCCTCAGCAGTGAAAGCATATAGTCCTAACCACTAGACCACCAGGGAATTCCGTTCAGAGAGTGATTTTGATGATTAAATGAGATCATGCATATATGCTAGAGTCTGGCACATAATAATTTTTCAACAAAGCCTTATATGTGTTATTACCAGGACAAATATTGTTTCATTTATATTGTTTTTGGTGCTGGTTTAAAGTATGAGATTCAAGATTCAAAAGAACAGATTAGCAGCTCCTCAGAGGAGTCTATGACCTATATCTCAGATAAACCTTATCTGCATCACTGGGAAATAAATCCTGTTGCCATGCAGCCTGGGTCTTGGCTGACACAAGAACAGCTTGTGTCCTGTAGCTCTCACTGGTTAGTTCCCTGCAGCTCTTCAGGGAGACTTACGTCTTGAGATACATTCATTCACCTAGGGTATTGAAAACTTAGTGAAACAGCACAAAAGTGGTACCTCTTAGCCAAGACATGGAAACAACCTTAGTGTCCATATCAATGGATGAGTGGATAAAGAAGACATTCAGCCACAAGAAGAAAACCCAGTAATTTGTGACAAAACATGAAACTTGAGGGCATTTTGGAAAGTGAAGTAAGTCAGACAGAGAAAGATAAATAATGTAGATCTCACTTATGTTCAGAATCTTAAACAAAACAGCAACAACAGAATTCTTAGAAACAGAGAATAGTCAGTGGTTGTCAGGGGCAAGAGGTAGAGGTTAGTAGGGGAAATAGTTGAAAATGGTCAAAGGGTACAAACTTCCAGTTATAAGATGAATAAGTCCTGTGGATCGAATGTGCAGCATGGTGACTATAGCTAATACTGTCTCGGATATTTGAAATAAGGTCTTCCCAGGTGGTGCCAGTGGTAAAGAACCTGTTTGCCAATGCAGGAGACTTAAGAGATGTGGGTTCATTCTCTGGGTGGGGAAGGTCTCCTGGAGGACAGCATGGCAACCCACTCCAGTATTCTTGCCTGGAGAATCCCATGGATAGAGGAGCCTGGCTGGCTATTGTCCATAGGGTCACAAAGAGTCAGACACAACTGAAGTGACTCAGCAGCAGCAGCATATGTGAAATATAAAAGAATAAATTTTAAAAGTTCTTGTCATACACAAAAATCTATAACTATATGAGTTGATGGATGTGTTAACTAACTTGCTGTAATCATTTTGCAATAAACACATGTATCAAATAATTACATTGCATACCTCTTTAAAATAGAAATGACATATAATATTATGTAAACTTAGGTGTTGATTTGATACATGTATATATTGCAGTATGATTATTACTGGAGCATTAACACCTCTATCATGTCAAATAATTATCATTTCTCTTTTTGTAGTGAGAACATTTAAGATCTAGTCTTAACAACTTTTATAATACTAAGTATTGTTGATAATCACAATGCTGTGCATGAGATCTCCAGAATTTATTCATCTCCTAACTGCAGTTTGTATCTTTTGACCAGCATGTCCTCAAAGCCCCCTGAACCCCAGGCCCTGTTAACTATCAATCTACTCTGTTTCTATGAGTTCAGACATTTTAGGTTTTATATCTAAGTGATATAGTGCCATATTTGTATTTTTCTGTTTGATTTATCTCACTTAGCATACTGTCCTCATGTTTTATCCATGTTTGCAAATGACTGGATTTCCTTCTTTCTCGTGGCTGAACAATATTCCATTCTCTACATACATACCACATTTTCTTGATCCATGCAGCCATTGATGAAGTCAGTTAAGGTTATTGTGAAAAATGCTGCAGTAAACATGAGAGTACAGATATCTTTTCTTTTAGATATTCTTTTTCGTTTCCTTTGGATATATATCACAAGTGGGATGGCTGGATCATATGGGAGTTTTGTTTTTAATTTTTTTGAGGAAACTCCATACTGTTTTCCTTAGTGGCTGCACCAATTTACATTCCTACCAATAGTGCACAGAAGTTTTTTTTTCTTCACATCCTCATCAATATTTGCTATCTCTTGTCTTTCTGATGATAGCCATTCTAACAAGTATAAGTTAATAACTCTTTATGAAATATATGTGTGTGTGTATATATATATATATTCTTATATATAAGATCATATCATCTGAAAATAAGGATAATTTTACTTTTTCCTCTCCAATTTGACTGCCTTTGTTTCTTTATTTTGCCTAATTGCTCTAGGTAGGACTTCTAGTACCATGTTGAATGAGAGAGAAAAGGAGAGAGAGGTGAGAATTTTTAAGATCTACTCTCTCAGAAGCTTTCAAGTATATAACACAGTATTGTTAAATATAGTCACTACGCTGCACATTAGAGCCCCACAACTTGTCTTATGTATTTGTACCTTTTGACTATCTTTATCTATTCCCTTCATCCCACCCCTCAACTCTAGCAACCACCAATCTATTCTCTATTTCTGAGTCCTGTTTTTTTTTTTTTGTTTGTTTGTTTGTTTTAGATTCCACACACAAGTGAGACAATATGGTATATGTCTTTTCTGTATTCTGCAATTTTACCAAATTTGTTTATTGATTCTAACTGCTTTTAGTGGAATCTTCAGGATGTTTTGTGTATAAGATCATGTCATCTGCTAATGGAGACAATTTTGCTCTTTCCTCTCTGAATAGAATGCTTTTTATTTCTAATTCCCTGACTAGTCTAGCTAGGGCTTCCAATAATATACTGAACAGGAACAGTAAGAGTGGGAACCCTTGTCATGCTCCTGATCTTAGAGGGAAAGCTTTGGTCTTTCATAACTGTGTATAGTGTTAGCTGTGGTTTTTCATATATGACCTTCATTATGTTGAGGTATATTCCTTCTATGTTGGTTTGCTGAGAGTTTTGATCATGAAAGGATGATGGCTTTTGTCATATACTTTTTCTGTATCTACTGATATGATCATATGATTTTTTCTTTCACTCTATTAATGTGATGTATCATACATATTGTTTCATATATGCTGAATCATACTTGGATGTCAAGAATGACTCCCACTTGCCCATGATGTATGATCCTTTTAATACACTATTTAATTCATTTTGCTAGTATTTTGCTGATAATTTATATTCATCAGGGTTATCAGCCTATAGTTTTCTTTCCTTATGGTGTCCTTGTTGTTGTTGCTTAGTCGCTAAGTCATGTCCAACTCTTTTTCATCCCCAAGGACTGTGGCCCATGAGGTTCCTCTTCCCATGGGATTTCCCAGGCAAGGATACTAGAGTGAGTTGTCATTTCCTCCTCCAGGGTACCTTCTCAACCCAGGGATTGAACCCACATCTCCTCCATTTCCTGCATTGCAGGTGGATTCTAGACCACTGCACCAACAGACATTCCTTATTTGACTTTTATATCAGGATAAAACTGGCCTACAAAAAGCAGTTTGGGAGTATGTACTACTCTTCAATTTGTCTGAAGAGGGTGATAAGGACTGACATTAATCATTCCTTAAATATTTGGTGGAATTCACCAGTAAAACTTTCTGATCCTGGCTAGTATCCATATATTAAAAGCTCCCTAGGTGGTGCAAATATCAGCCAGGATGGAGAACCACTGTTTGAGAGCCTTAATATCTCTATCTAGAATGTGACAGGGGTGTCCCTCCACTTCTTCCTTTACCCTACTGCTAGAATAACCTTTCTTAAATATAAACTGTTTGTGACGTTCTAATACTTTTAATATGTCTCTATGGCTCTCCATCACTGCAATTCCAAATCTGGTTGGTCTTCATTATCTGTCCCTCCAACTCTACATTTGTCATGTTCCCCTCAAACTACCATAGTGGGTAGCCATACTGACCTTAGTGTCATTTCTGAGATGAGTCACTCTCCCTCATACTTCTATGCCTGATATAATAGCTTTCTCAGGTTAGAATACTTGTTCCCATTGGTGTATCTGGTTAACTCTAACTTGTTCTTCCAAACAGTATCCTCCACATAGGGAGAAGGTTGAGAATGAGAAGGCTAGAAATGGTCTGTAATTGTGTCTTACAGGCTCTACTGCATTTTTATTTTAAAAAAAAAATATATATATGTATATATATAACAAAAGTTCAACTCAGTCACCATCTCTACTGGCCCCATATTTTATTTACACTGTGCAAATTTTAAAAATCAAATAATTATATGAATAAATGAATCATACTACAATATGTGGTATTTAGTATTTGCCACTTCATGGAAAATAGATGGGAAAACAATGGAAATAGTGAGAGATTTTATTTTCTTGGGCTCCAAAGTCATTGCAGATGGTGACTGCAGCCATGAAATTAAAAGAATCTTGCTCCTTGGAAGAAAAGGTATGACAAACCTAGACAGCATATTACAAAGACAGAGATATTACTCTGCCGACAAAGATCCATCTAGTCAAAGCTATTGTTTTTCTGGTAGTCATGCATGGATTGAGAGTTAGACCATAAAAAAGGCTGAATGCTACAGAATTAATGCTTTCAAACTGTGGTGTTGGGGAAGACTTTTGAGAGTCCCTTGGACTGCAAGGAGATCAGTCAGTCCTAAAAGAAATCAACCCTGAATATTCATTGGAAGGACTGATGCTGAGTTGAGGAGCCAATACTTTGGCCACCTGATGCGAAGAGCCAACTCATTAGGAAAGACCCTGATGCTTGGAAAAATTGTAGGCAGGAGGAGAAGGGGATGACAGAGGAAGAGATGATTGGATGGCCTCACTGACTCAATGGATATGAGTTTGAGCAAACTCTGGGAGATGGTGAAGGACAGGGAAGCCTGTTATGCTCCAGTCCATGGGGTCTCAAAGAGTCAGACACAACTGAGAGACTGAACAACAGCAGCAACAAATAATATGTGGTAAGTTTGTCTATACTGAAGTGGTTTGCCATTCTCTTCTCCAGTGGACCACATTCGGCTGTGGTCCATGTGATCAGATCGGCTAGTTTCCTGTGATTATGATTTCAGTATGTCTGCCCTCTGATGCCCCCTCACAATACCTACCATCTTATTTGGGTTTCTCTTCCCTTGGTCGTGGAAAATCTCTTCACAGCCGCTCCAGCAAGTGCAGCCGCTATACCTTACCTTGGACGAGGGGTATCTCCTCAAGGCCGCCCCTCCTAACCTTGAACGCGGAGTAGCTCCTCTTGGCCCTCCTGTGCCCGCGCAGCCACGGCCTGTTGGACGTGGGGCAGCTCCTCTCGGCCACCGGCCCTGGCCTCAGGCGTGGGGTAGCTCCTCACGGCCGCACCTCCCTGCGTGGTTCGTTGCGCCGCCGGGGCCGGCGTCTCTCGCGTCGCGTCTGCGCCGCCGGGGCCGGCGTCTCTCGTGTCGCGTCTACTTGCCTTGAGAACCCCATGAACAGTAACAAAGGGCAAAATGATAGGATACTGAATGAGGAATTCCTCAGGTCGGTAGGTGCCCAGTATGCTACTGGAGCTCAGTGGAGAAATAATTATAGAAGGAATAAAGGGATGGAGCAAAAGCAAAACCAATACCCAGTTGTGGATGTGACCAGTGATAGAAGCAAGGTCCGGTGCTGTAAAGAGCAATATTGCATAGGAACCTGGAATGTTAGGTCCATGAATCAAGGCAAATTGGAAGTGGTCAAACAGGAGATGGCAAGAGTGAATATAGACATTCTAGGAATCAGTGAATTAAAATGGACTGGAATGGGTGAATTTAACTAGGATAACCATTATATCTACTACTGTGGGCAGGAATCCCTTAGAAGAAATGGAGTAGCCATCATGGTCAACAAAAGAGTCCGAAATGCAGTATTTGGATGCAATCTTAAAAATGACAGAATGATTTCTGTTCATTTCCAAGGCAAACCATTCAATATTACAGTAATCCAGGCCTATGCCCCAACCAGTAATGCTGAAGAAGCTGAAGTTGAACGGTTCTATGAAGACCTACAAGACCTTTTAGAACTAACACCCAAAAAAGATGTCCTTTTCATTATAGGGGACTGGAATGCAAAAGTAGGAAGTCAAGAAACACCTGGAGTAACAGGCAAATTTGGCCTTGGAGCACGGAATGAAGCAGGCAAAGGCTAATAGAGTTTTGCCAAGAGAATGCACTGATCATAGCAAACACCCTCTTCCAACAACACAAGAGAACACTCTACACATGGACATCACCAGATGGTCAACACCGAAATCAGATTGATTATATTCTTTGCAGCCAAAGATGGAGAAGCTGTATACAGTTAGCAAAAACAAGACCAGGAGCTGACTGGGGCTCAGATTATGAACTCCTTATTGCCAAATTCAGACTTAAATTGAAGAAAGTAGGGAAAACCACTAGACCATTCACATATGACCTAACTCAAATCCCTTATGATTATACAGAGGAAGCGAGAATTAGATTTAAGGGACTAGATCTGATAGATGGAGTTCCTGATGAACTCTGGACGGAGGTTCATGACATCGTACAGGAGACAGGGACCAAGACCATCCCCATTGAAAAGAAATGCAAAAAGGTGAAATGGCTGTCTGAGGAGGCCTTACAAATAGCTGTGAAGAGAAGCAAAAAGCAAAGGAGAAAAGGAAAGATATAAGCATCTTAACACAGATTTCCAAAGAATAGCAAGGAGAGATAAGAAAGACTTCCTCAGTGATCAATGCAAAGAAATAGAGGAAAACAGCAGAATAGGAAAAACAAGAGAGCTCTTCAAGAAAATTAGAGATTCCAAGGGAATATTTCATGCAAGGATGGGCTCGATAAAGAACAGAAGTGGTATGGGCCTAACAGAAGCAGAAGATATTAAGAAGAGGTGGCAGGAATACACAGAAGAACTGTACAAAAAAGATCTTCACGACCAAGATAGTCATGATAACGTGATCACTGACCTAGAGCCAGACATCTTGGAATGTGAAGTCAAGTGGGCCTTAGAAAGCATCACTACTAACAAAGCTAGTGGTGGTGATGGAATTCCAGTTGAGCTATTTCAAGTCTTGAAAGATGATGCTGTGAAAGTGCTGCACTATATATGCCAGCAAATTTGGAAAACTCAGCAGTGGCCACAGGACTGGAAAAGGTCAGTCTTCATCCCAATCCCAAAGAAAGGCAATACCAAAGAATGCTCAAACTACTGCACAATTGCACTCATCTCACACGCTAGTAAAGTCATGCTCAAAATTCTCCAAGCCAGGCTTCAGCAGTATGTAAACCGTGAACTCCCAGATGTTCAAGCAGGTTTTAGAAAAGGCAGAGGCACCAGAGATCAAATTGCCAACATCCGCTGGATCATGGAGAAAGCAAGAGAGTTCCAGAAAAACATCTATTTCTGCTTCATTGACTACGCCAAAGCCTTTGACTGTGTGGATCACAATAAACTGTGGAATATTCTGAAAGAGATAGGAATCCCAGACCACCTGACCTGCCTCTTGAGAAACCTGTATGCAGGTCAGGAAGCAACAGTTAGAACTGATCATGGATCAACAGACTGGTTCCAAATAGGAAAAGGTGTACGCCAAGGTTGTATATTGTCACCTTGCTTATTTAACTTATATGCAGTGTACATCATGAGGAACGCTGGGCTGGAAGAAGCACAAGCTGGAATCAAGATTGCTGGGAGAAATATCAATAACCTCAGATATGCAGATGACACTACCCTTATGGCAGAAAGTGAAGAGGAACTCAAAAGCCTCTTGATGAAAGTGAAAGAGGAGAGTGAAAAGGTTGGCTTGAAGCTCAACATTCAGAAAACTAAGATCATGGCATCTGGTCCCATCACCTCATGGGAAATAGATGGAAAAACAGTGGAAACAGTGTCAGACTTTATTTTTTGGGGCTCCAAAATCAATGCAAATGCTGATTGCAGCCATGAAATTAAAAGACGCTTGCTCCTTGGAAGGAAAGTTATGACCAACCTTGATAGTACATTAAACAGCAGAGACATTACTTTGCCAACCAAGGTCTGTCTAGTCAAGGCAATGGTTTTTCCCATGGTCATGTATGGATGTGAGAGTTGGACTGTGAAGAAAGCTGATCGCCGAAGAATCGATGCTTTTAAACTGTGGTGTTGGAGAAGACTCTTGAGAGTCCCTTATACTGCAAGGAGATCCAACCAGTCCATTCTAGAGGAGATCAATCCTGGATGTTCATTGGAGGGACTGATGCTAAAGGTGAAGCTGCAATACTTTGGCCACCTCATGCGACGAGTTGACTCACTGGAAAAGACTCTGATGCTGGGAAAGGTTGGGGGCGGGAGGAGAAGGGGACGACGGAGAATGAGATGGCTGGATGGCATCACCGACTCTCTGGACATGAGTTTGGGTGAACTCCGGGAGTTGGTGATGGACAGGGAGGCCTGGCGTGCTGTGATTCATGGGGTCGCGGAGAGTCGGACACGACTGAGCGACTGAACTGACTGACTGACTGACTGAAGTTTGTCTATCCGAACCTTGCAACATTAGGATCCGTCTCTAATTCATCCTTTTATCTTTAACACTTATCAGAATCTAAGCTATATGGTAGCTATGGAAAAGTTTAACTTTGACTATCAAATGAATGAATGAAGCAAGAACAGACATGTTAAAGCAACTCTCCAAAAGTGTCATTTCTTTCCTCACAAAATCTTTTCCCATCCATGATTTGCTTTTGTGGCATAATTTAATACATAACAGCTTTAGACTAGGATTTTAAATACATTTTGGGTGTCAGAATCACTGTGGGGAAAAGAATAGAGTTCTCAGCTCTAAATGTCTCCATCCATCTATGGCAGTCAAGGGCAAAAGAAGCTAAAGTTCCAACAAGAATCTTCGCAAAGGCCTCAACTCATAGGTGATGGTAGGATTGTGTGTCTACTTTGGAATGAAATATACAGATGTTTTTAAAATGCTTCATTTTCTTCTTGGAATTATATACTTGTCCAGGATATTCTGTGCCATTTTCTCCCTGCCTTTATAATCAATCTGAAATTAGAGACATTACGGTGCTCCAACCAACAGTAAAGTCCATATCCAGATAGTGTGAGCATGCCGGCCCCCTCAGGGGTAATGCGTACACAATTGGAAATTAATCAGACTAGTGGCCATATTCACACTATATCTATGCTTTTTCTCTCCTGAGTGAATTGCTCCTCTGGGAGCTATAAGCACAGTTAAAAGTGACCCACGTCTGACAGAAAAGTTTCTTTTAAAATGAAAATGTAGAAAGGCATGATCAGTCTCCTTCTCAGTGAATATGATTGCCCAATGAATATTTTATCATAAACTTTGAAAGTCAAAGCTCCAAACCCATCTGCTCTTAATATAAAAGAAACAGACAAATCACTGGACAAGTCTGATGTTTTAAAGGTGATAATTTCACATTATAAGTTTTGTTCCTTTATCCTTTAACCTCAAATTCCAAATGAATCTTTGTTTTCAGTCTGTTATTTCCAATCAAGTTAGAGTCAAATGTCATAGCCTCAAACTCAAATTCTTTGAATTAAACAGAACTTTTCTTCAAAGAATGTTCCTAGTCTTGATCTGTTAAATGTTTATCTGTGCCCCATCGCCCCTAACCCTTAAATGCATCTCCTCTCACCTATATCCTTCCCCTAAGAAATTCAGCAGACTCTAAAATCTCAAGGCCATAGGACCAGAGAACTTGGTCTCCAATAACACTTTTCACTGTTAGAATGGTAAGAGTGGAGGCTAGGTGCCATAGGTCAGGGTCAAAGCCCAATACTACATTCTTGACTCTTGAGTTCTGCATCTTCTCTGCATTATGAGCCATGGTTAATGGTATCATCTCTTGTCTTCATATTGACCATGTCTAGAAGCAAGGACTCTCCAGGAATTAGTGTTTTGCATAAGGACTCAGTCAAGCTAGAATTTACTGAAGAGATTTTGAGAAGACTCTCATCAAGAGAGACACAGGCCATTGGTTCAATGCCAGACTCAGTTTCCCAGTGCTACTCTTGATGCTTTTTTGACAATTCAGCCCATGAATAACAGCCTGACCACTCCCATTGCTGAATGGCAAGAAAAGGACACATAGCTACCACCTGCTGACCTCAAATCATCACAGTCATACTCTGAATGCATAAAAAAGTAACATTCAACTTGATTCAATCCATGTTGAGCAGGAGAAAGAGCATGGGCTTTAGAGTACAGGGTCCTAGGTTCAAATCTTAGTTTTGTTACTTTCTATTGCCTTTAATTTTAGGTACATCCACTAGTCTTTTAAAACTTATGCTCCTATTCCATAAAATTAACATATATAGCCTGTCTAGAATATTCTATGGACACATATTCAATAGGAGCACCCTCACTCCACACTCCAACTGTCTCTCACACTCCTAGCACAAGAACATCGCCACTCTGTATCCATCTGTAAACATGATTTCACACATACTCAAATATATCCTCTTGCCAATACAGGAGATGCAGGAGATGTGGGTTTGATCCCTGAGTTGGGAAGATCCCCTGGAGTAGGAATTGGCAACCTGCTCCAGTATTCTTGCCTGGGAAATCCCATTGATCATGAAGGCAGGTGGGTTACAGTCCATGGGATCACAAAGAGCTGGACACAGCTGAGGGACTGCCTAACTAATCGATCAATGTGTAATAAACCTTGTTGATAAGGGAAGAAAGAGGGGAAAATATTCTGAGGAAGAAATGAAGACTAGTGCTCTGTAGATAAACTGGTGATCTTTGCAGCTTTGCTGAGATCAGACACAGGACATGCTGGCATTCCCTGGGCAAGTGGGAAGGTTTTTGGAAGATCTAGGTAGAAATCACCTAATGGGTTCCCTTCAGACTCAAAAGAGCCCTTAGGCAATCATCCCTAATCCCATATTTCAGATAGTGCATAAAATCAGAATCCCTTTAAGTGCTTCAGGAGGGTTATCTCTGTGTTCTTTTCATGGATAAATAAATGGTGAGAAGGTTGCCTGGGAGACTGGGAACTCAAATAACCCAAGAGCTTTGTCAACCCAAGAGGCAAACAGACCAAAGACTATAGACACAGAAAGACCAGTTCTTCCCAAAATGGAAGATGCCAAGCCTGGGCAGCTGAGCAGACAGAAGGGTAGACTAGCATGCAAGCAGAGGAAATGCATTTTTTATTCCTGCAACTGGGATTCCTGCTGCAGAAGGTTTGAGGCAGCCTTGTTTATGCTTTTGTCTTTAACTGCAAAGACGTGGCAAGTAGGAGATGCTCCTGCTGCTGCTAAGTTGCTTCAGAAGTGTCCAACTCTGTGCGACCTCATAGACGGCAGCCAACCAGGCTCCCTCTGTCCCTGGGATTCTCCTGGCAAGAACACTGGAGTGGGTTGCCATTTCCTTCTCCAATGCCTGAAAGGGAAAAGTGAAAGTGAAATCGCTCAGTTGTGTCCGACTCTGTGTGACCCCACAGACGGAGCCCACTAGGCTCCCCCATCCCTGGGATTCTCCAAGCAAGAACACTGGAGTGGGATGCCATTTCCTCCTCCAATGTGTGAAAGTGAAAAGTGAAAGTGAAGTTGCTCAGTCGTGTCCGACCCTTAGCGACCCCATGGACTACAGCCTACCAGGCTCCTCCATCCATGGGATTTAGGATCAAAATGTAGAATCAGTTTGCCTTGGTAAAGTTGTAGTCTTCCCCCAGTGTACAGTTCAGTTCAGTTCAGTTCAGTCGCTCAGTCGTGTCCGACTCTCTGCGACCCCATGAATCACAGCACGCCAGGCCTCCCTGTCTATCACCAACTCCCGGACTTCACTCAAACTCATGGCCACAGAGTCGGTGATGCCATCCAGCCATCTCATTCTCTCTCGTCCCCTTCTCCTCCCATCCCCAACCTTTCCCAGCATCAGAGTCTTTTCCAGCCCTTCCTAAAAAGTGAGTGGAAAGGCATTTGTGAAAGGGAGGGAGAAAGGGGAAAAAAAAAAAAAAGCAGTGAGAGAAAAGGAAGATGAGTTGGGTGAGGTTTCTTCAGTACTAAGTGTTGTTTGAAGTGTTACTTACTAGTCATGATAAAAGAAAACATGCTTCTATGTAAGCTTCTATTTAATTTTATTTCTAGTTTCTTCACATTCTGTTTGCTGTAGCTTTCAAGAAAGAATTCTCATTTCTGTTTACGAAAATGCCTTTCTGGGTTCAAGTTAAACACAGAAAACCTGACCCAAGCTTTGGGAACTAAGCTTGTATGGGCTACCAGCATGGGATCCTTTATGAGGTCTGGGAGGGCCTTTTTTACAACCATCTATGTCATATTAATGCTTCTGTCTCACAGAAATCTCCTGAGAGGCAAAACAGCTGAGAAAGGAATAAAATCTTGTGGTTGTTGGCTTAATGGGCAGCCAGGGAGTTTGGCTCTCTATCCGTCTTCATGAGCTTTAGCACCAAGTTGTAACAAAGACATGGGTAGGAGTTAACAGGAGGGCTCTTTTTGTCTCTCAAAGTCAACATCACTAGGTCTGCAAACAACAGTCCTGATGTCAATCTCATAGTTGCATGGAACTTCACAGTGCACAAAGGCCATCATACGCCTGTGTGTGTGTATATGTATCTTTGTGTGTAGATACGTATATGTGTGTGTATACATATTTATTCATCATTTAAGCCTCATAAAGACAATAAAAACTGGGAAATAGGGCTCCTTATTCCTTTTCATACAGATAAGAAAGGGGGGGCTCAAAGTGATAAAGTGATTTGTCTTATGCAATGAGACAGTAACGGGCAAAGCTGGGATAGGAGCCCAGATCCTGTGACTTCAAATCTGATATACTTGAACTATGCATTTGAATTATACAGGGAAACTGAGGCACCAGAAGAGATTCAGCGACTTACCTAAGGACACATGGCTGGTGAGAAGCTGAACCCAAACTAAACAGATTGCTCTGAAATGACCAAGAACCATCACAGGGAGAGAGGAAGGGACTGATTGGTAAGGTCTGGTGGCCTGCCTCACATGACTCCATGACGCGGTCATCCCTTTGGAAACTGAAAGACACACAGAAGAGGCATTACAAGATGAGGAAAGGGCCTTGTGTGCGTGTGCTTAGTTGCGTCCAACTTTGCAACCCCATGGACTGTAGCTCACCAGGCTCCTCTGTCCAGAGAAAAATGCCTTAGAAGAAGAGAAAAAGAGAAAATGTACTTGTTCATTTGTCCCCTGCGCACACCTTCTTCACATGACCTCGAGGAATTTGTTCCAGGATTTTTAATGTCTCAAAGGTAACAGCAAATAGGAGGAGAAGGAACAAGATGGCGGAAGAATAGGACAGCGAGACCACTCTCTCCCCCACGAATTCATCAAAAGAACATTTGAACCTGGAGTAAAGTCCACAAAACAATTTCTGAATGCTGGCAGAGGACATCCGGCACCCAGAAAAGCATCCCATTGTCTTCGAAAGAAGGTAGGAAAAAACATAAAAGATAAAAAGAGAGACAAAAGAGGTAAGGACAGAGCTCTGTCCCGGAAAGGGAGGCTTTAAAAAGAGAGAAGTTTCCAAACACCAGGAAACACCCTCACTGGCTAGTCTGTGGCGAGACTTGGAACCTCAGAGGGCCACAGAAATGGGAGGAAAAAAGAAAGAAATATTTAAAACCCACAGATTACCCGCCAAATGGTAACTCCCAGCAGAGAAGCAGCGCAGACGTCTGCATACGCCATTAGCAAGTGGGGGCTGGGTAGGGAGGAGCCGGCTGAACTGCTTAGAGGACTGGGCTTGAATGCCTCAAGGGCAATCTGAGAGAACTGGGGGTAGCAAAGCAGACTGGGATAGCTTCCCCGCAAAAAGGCAGAAATCTCTAACCTAAGACTCCGCCAGCCCCACTCACAGAACAAAGGACTGAGCAGAGCGAGCCGGCTGTGGTTGGCCCATCCCCCATCCCGCGCTGAGACAGGCAGGGAGGTCAGCCAGAGCCGGAGGGGGCAACTGCGGCCCCAGAAAGGCATCCAATACAAACTGCAGGCAGGCTTGTTGCTAATTAAGACTTCTTGGGCTCAGGCCGGTCAATATCCGCCTGAGAAGGTGCACTGGTTATACACCCAGAAAACCGAGTGGCAGGGACTGGGGAGGTGCTAAGTTTCAGCACCCGTGCTCTCCAAACACCTGGTCACCTGAGCTGCTCAGACTGGGGAAGGCACAAAACGCAGACCCAGCCAAGTCTGTGCCTTTGTGGAGTACCCGAGAAACTGAACTTGAGCTGCTCAGACCTGGGAAGTGCATACAACTCAGCGCTGGCCTCGGACAGTTCCCGGCAGAGCAACCTAGAGCCTGTACAGTGTAGACTGGGACAACACACGCGCTGTGAGCGGGGGCAAACCCAGTGTGGCCGAGACGCTGCGAGCACTCCCCACAGACACCAGAGATATTTGTCTGCGGCATTCCTCCCTTCCCAGAACAGGACTGAACAACTGAGCCTTAAAAAGTGTCCACTTGCCCCCTAGTATCAGGGTGGAAATTAGACACTGAAAAGACCAGCAAACAGAAGCTAAAACAGAGGGAACCATCTTGGAAATGACAGAGAAGTCTAGAGACTACTCCAAGAATAAGACCAAAAACCAGAGGCAAGAGGCTTAAGCCTGAATCCTGAGAACACCAGAGAACTCCTGACTCCAGGGAACATTAATCGATAGGAGCTCATCAAACGCCTCCATACCTACACTAAAACCAAGCACCACCCAAGGGTCAACAAGTTCCAGAGCAAGACATACCATGCAAATTCTCCAGCAACACAGGAAAATAGCCCTGAGTTTCAATATACAGGCTGCCCAAAGTCACTAAAAATCCACTGACATCTCATAACTCATTACTGGACACTACATTGCACTCCAGAGAGAAGAAATACAGCTCCACCCACCAGAACACTGACACAAGCTTCCCTAACCAGGGAACCTTGAGAAGTCACCCGTCCAACCCCACACACAGTGAGGAAACTAAATAATAAAGAGAACTCCACAAACGGCCAGAAGAGGGAAAGGCCACCCCAAGCAAAGTAATATAAGCAAGATGAAGAGGCAGAGAAATACCCAGCAAGTAAAGGAACAAGATAAAGGCCCACTAACACAAACAAAAGAGGAAGATATAGGGAATCTACCTGATAAAGAATTTCAAATTTTGATGGTGAAAATGATTCAAAATCTTGAAAGCAAAATGGAGTTAAAAGGATTGAGAAAATGGAAGAAAGGTTTAATAAGGACTTAGAGGAAATAAAAAAGAGTCAATATACAATGAATAATGCAATAGATGAGATCAGAAACTCTCTGGAGGGAACAAACAGTAGAATAACAGAGGCAGAAGACAGGATAAGAGAGCTAGAAGATAGAATTGTAGAAATAAATGAAACAGAGAGGAAAAAAGAAAAACGAATTAAAAGAAATGAGGACAATAGTAGAGACCTCTGGGACAATGGTAAATGCTCCAACATTCTAATCATAGGAGTCCCAGAAGAAGAAGACAAAAATAAAGACCATGAGAGAATACTTAAGGAGATAATAGTTGAAAACTTCCCCAAAATGGGGAAAGAAATAATCACCCAAGTCCAAGAAACCCAGAGAGTCCCCAACAGGATAAACCAAAGGCGAAATACTCCAAGACACATATTAATCAAATTAACAAAGATCAAACACAAAGAACAAATATTAAAAGCAGCAAGGGAAAAGCAGCAAATAACACACAAGGGGATTCCCATAAGGATAACAGCTGATCTTTCAACAGAAACTCTTCAGGCCAGGAGGGAATGGCAAGACATACTTAAAGTGATGAAAGAAAATAGTCTACAGCCCAGATTACTTTACCCAACAAGGATCTCATTCAAATATGAAGGAGAAATCAAAATCTTTACAGACAAGCAAAGCTGAGGGAATTCAGCATCACCAAACCAGCTCTCCAACAAATGCTAAAGGAACTTCTCTAGACAGGAAACACAGAAAGAGTGTATAAAGTCGAACCCAAAGCAATAAAGAAAATGGCAATGGGATCATACTTATCAATAATTACCTTAAACGTAAATGGGTTGAATGCCCCAACCAAAAGACAAAGGCTGGCTGAATGCATACAAAAACAAGAACCCCATATATGTTGTCTACAAGAGACCCACCTCAAAACGAGGGACACATACAGACTGAAAGTGAAGGGCTGGAAAAAGATATTCCATGCAAATAGAGACCAAAAGAAAGGAGGAGTAGCAATACTCATATCAGATAAAATATTTTAAAACAAAGATTGTGAAAAGAGACAAAGAAGGAAACTCCATAATGATCAAAGGATCAATCCAAGAAGAAGATATAACAATTATAAATATTTATGCACCCAACATAGGAACACTGCAATATGTAAGACAATTACTAACAAGTATGAAAGGGGAAATTGACAACAATGCAATAATAGTGGGAGATTTTAATATCCCACTTACATCTATGGATAGATCAACTAAACAGAAAATTAACAAGGAAACACAAACTCTAAATGATACAATAGACCAGTTAGACCTAATAGATATCTATAGGACATTTCACCCCAAAACAATGAATTTCACCTTCTTCTCAAGCGCACATGAGACCTTTTCCAGGATAGATCACATCCTGGGCCATAAATCTAACCTTGGTAAAATCAAAAAAATTGAAATCATTCCAAGCATCTTTTCTGACCACAATGCAATAAGATTAGATCTCAATTACAGGAGAAAAACCATTAAAAATGCCAACATATGGAGGCTGAACAACACACTGCTAAATAATGAACAAATCATAGAAGAAATCAAACGAGAAATCTAAATATGCATAGAAATGAATGAAAATGAAAACACAACAACCCAAGACCTCTGGGACACTGTTAAAGCAGTGCTAAGGGGGAAGTTCATAGCAATATAGGCACACCTCAAGAAACAAGAAAAAAGTCAACTAAATAACGTAACTCTACATTTAAGGTAACTAGAAAAGGAAGAAATGAAGAACCCCAGGGTCAGTAGAAAGAAAGAAATTGTAAAAATTAGGGCAGAGATAAATGCGAAAGAAACAAAAGAGACCATAGCAAAAATCAACAAAGCCAAAAGCTGGTTCTTTGAGAAGGTAAATAAAATTGACAAACCACTAGCCAGATTCATCAAGAAACAAAGGGAGAAGAACCAAATCAATAAAATTAGAAATGAAAATGGAGAGATCACAATCGACAACACAGAAATACAAAGGATTATTAGAGAATACTATCAGCAATTATATGGAAATAAAATGAATAACCTGGAAGAAAGGGACAAATTCCTAGAAAAGTACACCTTTCCAAAACTGAACCAGGAAGAAATAGAAAATCTGAACAGACCCATCACAAGCACGGAACTAGAGGCTGTAATTAGATATCTTCCAGCAAACAAAAGCCCAGGTCCAGATGGCTTCACAGCTGAATTCTACCAAAAATTTAGAGAAGAGCTAACACCTATTCTACTCAAACTCTTCCAGAAAATTGCTGAGGAAGGGAAACTTCCTAACTCATTCTATGAGGCCACCATCATCCTAATCTCAAAACCTGGTAAAGATCCCACAAAAAAATAAAACTACAGGCCAATATCACTGATGAACATAGATGCAAAAATCCTTAAAAATATTCTAGCAATCAGAATCCAACAACACATTAAGAAGATCATATATCATGACCAAGTGGGCTTTATCCCAGGAATGCAAGGATTCTTCAATATCCACAAATCAATCAACGTAATACACCACACATTAACAAACTGAAAAATAAAAATCATATGATTATCTCAATAGATGCAGAGAAAGCCTTCAACAAAGTTCAACATCCATTTATGATAAAAAAAACCCTCCAGAAAGTGGGAATAGAAGGGTCATACCTCAAAATAATAAAAGCTGTATATGACAAACCAACAGCAAACATTATCCTCAACGGTGAAAAACAGAAAGCATTTCCCCTAGGTCAGGAACAAGACAAGGGTGCCCACTCTCACCACTACTATTCAACATAGTTCTGGAAGTTTTGGCTACAGCAATCAGAGCAGAAAACGACATAAAAGGAATCCAAATTGGAAAAGAAGAAGTAAAACTTTCACTGTTCGCTGATGACATGATCCTCTACACAGAAAATGCTAAAGACTCTACCAGAAAACTACTAGAGCTAATCAATGAATACAGTAAAGTTGCAGGATATAAAATCAACACACAGAAATCCCTTGCATTCCTATACACTACTAATGAGAAAATAGAAGGAGAAATTAAGGAAACTATTCCATTCACTGTTGAAATGAAAAGAATCAAATACTTAGGAATATATCTACCTAAGGAAACCAAAGACTTGTACATAGAAAACTATAAAACACTAGTGAAAGTAATCAAAGAGGACACTAATAGATGGAGAAATATACTGTTTGTGGATTGGAAGAACAAATATTGTGAAAATGAGTATACTACCCAAAGTAATTTATACATTCAATGCAATCCCTATCAAGCTACCAACGATATTTTTCACAGAACTAGAACAAATAATCTCACAATTTGTATGGAAATACAAAAAACCTCGAATAGCCAAAGCAATCTTGAGGAAGAAAAATGGAACTGGGGGAATTAACCTGCCGGACTTCAGGCTCTACTACAAAGCCACAGTATGGTACTGGCATAAAGACAGAAATATAGATCAATGGAACAAAATAGAAAGCCCAGAGATAAATCCACACACCTATGGACACCTTGTCTTTGACAAAGGAGGCAAGAATATAAAATGGAGAAAAGACGGTCTCTTTAACAAGTGGTGCTGGGAAAACTGGTCAGCCACTTATAAAAGAATGAAACTAGAACACTTCCTAACACCATACACCAAAATAAACTCAAAATGGATTAGAGAGCTAAATGTAAGACCAGAAACTATAAAACTCCTAGAGGAGAACATAGGCAAAACACTCTCTGACATAAATCACAGCAGGATCCTCCAAGACCCACCTCCCAGAATATTGGAAATAAAAGCAAAAATAAACAAATGGAACCTAATAAAAATCAAAATCTTCTGCACAACAAAGGAAACTATAAGCAAGGTGAAAAGTCAGCCTTCAGAATGGGAGAAAATAATAGCAAATGAAGCAACTGATAAAGGATTAATCTCCAAAATATACAAGCAGCTCCTGCAGCTCAATGCCAGAAAAATAAATGACCCAATCAAAAAATGGGTCAAAGAACTAAGCAGACATTTCTCCAAAGAAGACATAAAGATGGCTAACAAACACATGAAAAAATGCTCAACATCCCTCATAATCAGATCAAAACCACAATGAGATACCATTTCATAACAGTCAGAATGGCTGCTATCTAAAAGTCTCCATGCAATAAATGCTGGAGAGGGTGTGGAGAGAAGGGAACCCTCTTACCCTGTTGGTGGGAATGAAAACTAGTGCAGCCACTATGGAGAACAGTGTGGAGATTCCTCAAAAAACTGGAAATAAAACTGCCATATGATCCAGCAATTGCACTTCTGGGCATACACACCGAGGAAACCAGAATTGAAAGAGACACATGTATTCCAATGTTCATTGCAGCATTGTTTATAATAGCCAGGACATGGAAGCAACCTAGATGTCCATCTGCAGATGAGTGGATAAGAAAGCTTTGGTACATATACACAATAGAGTATTACTCAGCCATTAAAAAGAATGCATTTGAACCAGTTCTAATGAGGTGGATGAAACTAGAGCCTATTATACAGAGTGAAGTAAGTCAGAAAGAAAAACACCAATACAATATACTGACGCATATATATGGAATTTAGAAAGATGCAAATGATAACCCTGTATACGAGACAGCAAAAGAGACACAGATGTATAAAACAGTCTTTGGGACTCTGTGGGAGAGGGTGAGGGTGGTATGGTTTTGGAGAATGGCATTGAAACATGTATATTATCATGTTTTGTGAAACAAATCGCCAGTTCAGGGTCGATACATGTTACAGGATGCTCGGGGCTGGTATGCGGGGATGACCCAGAGGGAGGATAAGGGGAAGAGGGATGTGGGAGGGGGGTTCGGGAGGGGGAACTCATGTGCACCTGGGGCGGATTCATGTCAATGTATGGCAAAACCAACCAATGTAATATTATAAAATAATTAGCCTCCAATAAAAATTAAAAAAAAAAAAGGTAAGAGCAAATAAACACAGCAGAATGTTTAAGGTGAAACTGAGCTTCCACCCCACCTCAACAGTTTCAAAGCCTATCTTTCTTCACTGGCATCAGGAATGGGGTGGGAGGCCTCAGCCTTCGCCAGCAGGGGGAGCCACAGTGCACCCTCAGTCGGACCCCTGTTGGTTGGCTCAGCAGCTGTGAAGCACACACTTCCATTTTAGCTGCTAGATTTAAATTGTGTGTGGGGAGGACACGGTGGGGTGAGTGCGTGTGTGTAGAGAGGGTGGCTCTGGAAGGCTTCCATTTAATTTATGAACCTTCATGGATAGCCACACTCATAACTAAGGTGCTATTTCCGAGATCTGACATATTTAATTTTGTGGTTGCCAGGTTTCTTTCATTTTTAGGAAAAGTAGTTACAGCCCTATTTGGAGTTTCCAAATTTAAAGCTGAATCCAAGTTTTTACTCTATCCTTGCTATAAATGGAATCCTAATCATTTTGAGGGCTTCACAGAAAAATGTGTAAGCACAAGTCTCATTTTTTCACACGTTTTTGTTTCCCCTTTATACAGTGAGAACAATGGTACCCACTACAAACACTTGTGGGGGTAGAGTGAGGGGTATGTGGCCTGAGATTAGCCTACAGAAAAGAACCTCAGGCTCCCTGTCCTGAAGCTGGAAGGCTATTGCGAGACAGGATGTGTTCAGTTGCTCTGTTGTGTTTGACTTTTTGCAAGCCCATAGACTATAGCCGGCCAGGTTTCTCTGTCCATGGGATTCTCCAGGCAAGCATACTGGAATGGGTTGCCATTTTCTCCTTCCGGGGACCTTTCCAACCCAGGGATCGAATCTGCATGGCATCTCCTGCATTCGCAGGTGGATTCTTTTACCACTGAGCCACCCGGAAAGCCCCTAGCCTCGTGGTAAAAAGCCCTCAGTTCAATTCAGTTCAGTTCAGTTCAGTGGCTCAGTCATGTCTGACTCTTTGCAACCCCATGAATCACAGCACACTAGGCCTCCCTGTCCATCAGCAACTCCCAAAGTTCACTCAAACTCATGTCTATTGAGTCGGTGATGCCATCCAGCCATCTCATTCTCTGTCGTCCCCTTCTCCTCCAGCCTCCAATCCCTCCCAGCATCAGAGTCTTTTCAAGTGAGCCAACTAGTCTCATGAGGTGGCCAAAGTATTGGAGTTTCAGCTTTAGCATCAGTCCCTCCAATGAACACCCAGGATTGATCTCCTTTAGAATGGACTGGCTGGATCTCCTTGGAGTCCAAGGGACTCTCAAGAGTCTTCTCCAGCACCACAGTTCAAAACCATCAATTCTTCGGCGATCAGCATTCTTCACAGTCCAACTCTCACATCCACAAATGACTACTGGAAAAACCATAGCCTTGACTAGACGAACCTTTGTTTGCAAAGTAATGACTCTGCTTTTTAATATGATATCTAGGTTGGTCATAACTTTCCTTCCAAGGAGTAAGCGTCTTTTAATTTCATGGCTGAAATCAGCATCTGCGGTGATTTTGGAGCCCAAAAAAATAAAGTCTGACACTGTTTCCACTGTTTCCCCATCTATTTCCCATGAAGTGATGGAACCAGATGCCATGATCTTTGTTTTCTGAATGTTGAGCTTCAAGCCAACCTTTTCACTCTCCTCTTTCACTTTCATCAAGAGACTTTTTAGTTCCTCTTCACTTTCTGCCATAAGGGTGGTATCATCTGCATATCTGAGGTTATTGATATTTATCCTGGCGATCTTGATTCCAGCTTGTGCTTCTTCCAGCCCAGCGTTCCTCATGATGTACTCTGCATAGAAGTTAAATAAGCAGGGTGACAATATACAACCTTGACGTACTCCTTTTCCTATTTGGAACCAGTCTGTTGTTCCATGCCCAGTTCTAACTGTTGCTTCCTGACCTGCATACAGGTTTCTCAAGAGGCAGGTCAGGTGTTCTGGTATTCCCATCTGTTTCAGAATTTTCCACAGTTTATTGTGATCCACACAGTCAAAGGCTTTGGCATAGTCAATGAAGCAGAAATAGATGTTTTTCTGGAACTCTCTTGCTTTCTCCATGATCCAGCGGACGTTGGCAATTTGATCTCTGGTGCCTCTGCCTGAAAAGGCAATAAAACCTGGTTGAACATCTGGGAGTTCACAGTTCACATATTGCTGAAGCCTGGCTTGGAGAATTTTGAGCATGACTTTACTAGCGTGTGAGATGAGTGCCATTGTGCAGTAGTTTCAGCATTCTTTGGCATTGCCTTTCTTTGGGATTGGAATGAAGACTGACGTTTTGCAGTCCTGTGGCCACTGCTGAGTTTTCCAAATTTGCTGGCATATTGAGTGCAGCCCTTTCACAGCATCATCTTTCAGGATTTGAAATAGCTCAACTGGAATTCCATCACCTCCACTAACTTTGTTCATAGTGATGCTTTCTAAGGCCCACTTGACTTCACATTCCAAGATGTCTGGCTCAAGGTCAGTGATCACGTTATCATGATTATCTTGGTCGTGAAGATATTTTTTGTACAGTTCTGTGTATTTTTGCCACCTCTTCTTAGGTGGATCTTTTGTTCCTCTTTTGGTTTCTTTCCTTGTATAACTGAAGTGTTAGTTTCTTCCCCATAGGATCGTTCAGAAGATTAAGTTACTTATGTTAATTACAGAGGCCCTTAAACATTATTGGAGAAGGAAAAGGCAACCCACTCCAGTACTCTTGCCTGGAAAATCTCATGGACAGGGAAGCCTGGTAGGCTGCAGTCCATAGGGTCACAAAGAGTCGGACACGACTGAGCGACTTCAGTTCAGTTTAAACATTATAAGTGTCCAATAAAGTTTAGCTATTGTCACTGCTATTATTGTCTCCATTAGGTTTCTTCTGTGAGGAGGAGACAGCAAGAGTTTACATTCATAAGACAAAATGCTCTGTGAAGTTCTGATCCATAAAATAATAAAAGCAACTGCTCTTCTAGAGGATCTATGAGGTGTGCTTGCATACTCAGTCACTAAGTCGTATACGATTCTTTGTGACTCCATGGACTATAGCCTGTCAGGCTTTTCTGTCCATGAGATTTTCCAAGCAAGAATACTGGAGTGGGTTGTCGTTTCCTTCTCCAGGGGAACTTCCCTATGGGCTTGAACTCACGTCTCCTGCGTCTCATCTGCACTGGCAGGCAGATTCTTAACCAGTGGGGGGCCACCACAATTTGATTGTAATAAACTCAGACTACATGTTTTCTATAGTTCAACACCCTTTCAGCAAAGAATTTAATGTTTGCTTTAGGCCAGTAAGAAGGATTTGATTTGTGTGCTTTGCTTGCAGGAAAAAGACCAAGCTGTATGAAGACACTGTTCTCTGAGCAGAAACAACTAAAGAATCTTGTTCTGTATCTTCAGGGATGGGAATGATGGCTATTGAAGATCTGGTCACTTAGTTTGAGAGTTACTGTGAAGATTTAATGGGGTCAGCAATAGTGGCATCACACTCTGGCTGTGGTCTGGGTGATCATCCTTTGGAAATATCAGTGGAGCAAGGGAGGGGTGGCCCAGGGCGACTTGTCCAAAGTCACACAACCAACAGGTCCTGCTATCAGGCAAGTGGTCTGATTTCAGAACCTATTGAGATGTATCCCCATTTGGACTTTTGAGACATGGTTTATATTGTTGTTTTTTAATAGAAAAATATGAGGAAAGTAAAGTTCTAATTGTCATCTTACAGATGAGGTGAGGGAATTTGCAATGATCCTGTTGTGAATATGGGGTGCTTCATGATGCAGGAATTACTTGGCAGAATATTAGATGGGAAAATTCTAAAGGAATTCCCAAGAATGTTTCTCTCAGCAGACCGTATGAGAATCCCATAAGAACAGGGATGACTTGGTGTCATTCTCAAGTTGGTCTCTTTGGTTCATAGGGTTTCCTGACGAAAGGTATTCTATGAAGAGTTTTCAGTTATCAATAAAAGCTTGAACGAATTCCAAAGTGTGGAGTTAGACCACTGTGTCCAGCACTATGGTAGTTCAACAATGGCAACATGGCAGCTAGCAAAGAAATAGTCTATTGCACAGGGACTTCCCTGGTGGGTCAGTGACTAAGACTTCAAGCTCCTAATGCAGGGGACCCAGGTTTGACCCCTGGTCAGGGAACTAGATTCCACATGCTGCAACTAAAACTTGGCACAACCAAATAAATATTTTAAAAAAAGTATATTTTTATTCACATCATTTGCCACAATATCACTTTGTCAAAGTGAAGAGTATTTTGCTCCTCAAAAAATTATTTATGAAAAACACACGAATTTGGTTGCTTATTTATGGTGGGAAGTTATTCTAGAATTATGGCACTCTCCCTGCAAGTCCCACTCTTCCTCTTCACAGATTTTCAAAACGAAGCAGTCATGGGAAAGTTTGCAATGATTTCCTATCTTATTTTCTGAGGCAGAAGAGCAAAAGAATGTATAAAATCATAAACTTTATCACCATTTTCAAAACTGTCAAAATCAAAGCCTCTTGGTAAATGTATTTAATGTAGTTCAGAAAAACCTCACTATGTCCAGCTATTAACGTAACTGAAACATTTATTCTTCATCTGTGGTGTCAGGGAGGGCACATGTTCGACAAAGGTAACATAGATTTTCCTGCACTTCCTGCTTTTGGAGAAGAGCAAAGAAAAGTGTCAGGCACAGCATGGTGGGTGCTGGGTGATCGTGACCACCCTCCTCACCCCACTGCCATAACCAGGGCTCGGGCCACAGGACAGAGGTTCTCGACATTATGGAACATCAGTCAATGCAGCCTGGGCAAATGCAATCCCTATTTCTAGAGCCTGTGGAGGGACTCCGTGCCAGTCTTTGAGGGGTTTATGTGGCAAGAACAAGATTACTTTCTTCTAGTTACATTTTAAGACATTGTCTTCCCACACCACAAATACCAGTTTGGCCGAAAAGTTCATTTGGGTTTTTCTATAAGATGTTATGGGCTTCTCTGGTAGCTCAGCTGGTAAAGAATCTGCCTGCAATGCAGGAGACCCAGGTTCCATTTCTGGGTCGGGAAGATCCCCTGGAGGCTACCCATTCCAGTGTTCTTGGGCTTCCCTGGGGTTTCAGACGGTAAAGAATCTGCGTGCAATGTGGGAGACCTGGGTTCGATCCCTGGGTTGGGAAGATCCCCTGGAGGAAGGCTAGGCAACCCACTCCAATACACTTGCCTGGAGAATCCCCATGGAGAGAGGAGCCTAGTGGGCTACCATCCATGGGGTCTCAAAGAGTCGGACACGACTAAGTGACTAAGCACACAAAAGATGTTATGGCTGTACAATATTTTCCCATTGGCTGAGAAACTCTGGAGGGTTTTTCAATGCTGGCCTCTTAGTCTTTACATCTTCTAAGCTAAAGGATATCCTTGATTACATGAGCTTTCTCTTTTTCTCTCTGCCGTAGGCCAAGCAGTTATAACTGCTGCTGGTTTTTCCTGACAGGTCTGCATCTAGTAACAGAACTTCAACTTTACCCCCTGAAATTCCGTCTCTTCAAGAAACAAGCAATGTCTCTTTATAAATATTAGTGCTGCTTCTTGAAATACAGAATGTTTCACTGGGAAAGGGGTCTCACACGACATCCCACAGACCCTTGGGTTCTCCTGGAATCTCAAGAGTATTTTATGATCAAATAGGTTCCAGTTTGTGTCACAGTATTTCATTCAGCACTTAAATCTGCCTCTTGGCCTTCAAAGTCATGTATTGCTTTACAGTCTATTTTCACACTTTCATAGCCTTCTTTCTCCAATCACTCAATTATTTATTTAACCTGGATCTAATCCTCAGGGGTCAGGTTAGCATTGTCCTCATTTTTGAGGCAGGAAAATGAAGTGGTGAGGGTGCCTAAGAGGACAGAAAGAGGCACTGTGCTCATCACAGAACCAATTCAGAACATGGACTTAGAATACATAGCCTTTCTCATATAGTCCTGTACTATGTCCCTCTGTGGACACGCACCACACACACACACACACACACACACACACACACACGTAGATTATACACTGACCATATAAAAGGTAAACTATGAAAAAGTAGAGGTTTATAAAATTATTCCATGTGGTCACATACCTTAGAAATTCACCAAAGAAATATTTAGTCCTCTGTAGATAAATCTTTTCTCCTAACCTTCTTTTATTCTTAGATTTCTTGAAGGACATTGATAGGTGAAGAGCAAGTCGATACTAAGTCACTGTAGGAGTTTATTGTCCTAGTATTAATTCTCCTGTGGCTTAAGCTTAGTGGTCTTTTCTTTTCTTGTTTGCTTTTTTTTTTTTTCCTTTGACGTTACAGGCACAGAACAATATGGAGTGGTAGCTTGCCTGCATTTTGAAAAATCACTTGGATTAATAATTCAGTCAGATATCTTCTTCATCTCTCTTCTTATCCTCAAATAGAGGCAAATCCAAATCATTATATAAAATAATTAGGCTACTGATGCCTCCATCCTATAATCACTTTGACTAACTTCACTTAATTTTAATTTTTTGAGACTCTCTTAGGTAACAGTTATTCTATATGATATATAATTCAGCATCTGCTTTAATGTTACTTTTTCTTTGACTTTTGCTCCCCATGCAAGGCAAACCTTAGCAGCTAATTGTGTTGAGTGAATTGAGTCATGCACAATTTATCACAGAAGCAGCAAGGCTACTCCCAGAGAGGTAAAATGACACTGGTAACAAAATCCTTCTCAAATGATCCAAAGGATGGATTTCTTTCTCAAAAGTTACATGAAGATGTGAATAATTGGAATAGCAGATAAATACATTCTTTTTTAAAAAATTTTAACATTTTATTCTGAGAATCAGTTAAAATCTTATCTATCCAACCAACTTAGAAAGGATAAAGCAAACATCAAATGCTACGTGTTTGAGGATCCTGTTTTCATCCCTGGTAGTGGCAGTTTAGTTGGTAAGTCAAGTCCGACTTTTGTGACCCCATGGGGGTAGCCTGCCAGGCTACTTTGTCTGTGGGATTTCTCAGGCAAGAATACTGGAATGGGTTACCATTTCCTACTCCAAAGGAACATTCTTAAAGGAAAGTAGATAAACCTTATTTCATTTCCATAAAAATAATCATCTCTATTTTCATTATCTTATATCTTTGTTACATCTCTCTGTGCTACCTCTCTTTTCCTTAGGAAGAGAAGAAGCACAGGGAGGGACAGGTCTTAAAGGGGACTATGGGAGGAAGGAGGATCTTGAGAATGACTGGATTCAGGGATAAATCTGTAGTCTGTGGAGGACAATGGTAACTGCTAGTAAAGAAGCAGAGATGGGATGAAGGAGGAACACATGGAAAGCTATAAAGTGCTGGTTATGTTCTAGTCCTTGGGATGAATGAAGGATTCATACATAAAATATACATATATGGATCTAGTGGAACTAGTGGTAAAGAATCCGCCTGCCAATGCAGGAAACACAAGAGATGTGGATTCGATAGCTGGATTGGGAAGATCCCCTGGAGTAGGAAATAGCACCCCACTCAATTATTCTTGCCTGGAAAATTCCATGGGCAGAGGAGCCTTGTGGGCTACAGTCTGTGAGGTCGCAAAGAGTTGGATACGACTGAGCACACTGTGTGTGATGGATATATATATTAATATATTACATATATTTTTGTTTTATCAGTTTTAAATTTCAAATTATATTGGCAGCATCACAATTGCCACAAACTGGAGTTCAGTCTTATATATAATATTTTGAACACTTTTTAAAAAATATTATTTTTTAGCTGAGATTATGAAGTAAAAGATTCTCAGGAACAAAGAATCTACAGCTGGATAAAAACATACTAGTATCCCTGCAACTCTTAAATGAAAAATATTTTTCCAGACACTTAGAGTAGACATTTTATTTGCTTCATTAAGAAGGCTTACTTATATAGATTCTTATGTCTTTCTCTCTGTTATTACTTCTACTAGCCTGTGTCAATGACAGAATGTTACACATTAGAAATGATGGCATTTTTCCATCTATCACATACAAGAAGTTTCCATCTGTTGTATACAAATGTCAAGAACAATAGTTCTTAACAAGTTTATCCAAATTCATCTAGCACAGCTTTTCTATCTGATGTCCACCTGGAGACAATACTCTTTAGAAATGGAACTTGAGATGGGTAAGCTTTTTGCGTGTTCTCCTGAAGTCCAGGGAAGAATGGAAAGTTAATAAATAAACCCCAAACTGAAGCACTGCTCTGGGACACAGTACTGGATTATGAAATGCACTGTTCAACTGTCTAACCCATGTGAGTCCCAGGAGCTGGGGAGAGCAAGATGCCCTGAAATCATCGACAATTGGGCTGTGCTGTCCGGTCATTGTTCATCCTGGACAGTATGCTCTGAGCCTCCGTTTGGTGGCCCACTGCTGGAAGATGGAAGCAAAAATATCTAAGCACGCTAGACACCAACAGTGAGCAACCACACAAAAAGGGTTTAATAAAATTGCTTCAAGGGAACCCTAAAATACATTATCAGAATTCCTGGGGATTCCTAGGCTCAAGAGGAAAGGATCCAGGCATTTTCAGAGGAGCACAAAAATCACGGGAGTCATCTCTTCTAGAAAGCAAGGTCAGCAACGTTGCCTCATCATGTTACAGAACACCAAGAACTGCCCAATCTCTCCTCTTGCTAGACAAGACTTGGGGACAAAACCTAGATTGTGGTGTCCAAGAGCCAGAGACCAGTATGTGAATATTAGGATTAATTCTCAACACATAGAAGTGGAGCAAGAGAGAAATAGGTTACCATCAACAGAGATAGCTTTAGTGAGATCATATGTGTCAGTTAGAATACCAGAAGAAAATGAAATTGAATTTAGATGGCACCAAAAACTTTAATAAACAGAATATACATGAAAATCATGAACAGTATGAAAAGGCAAAAAGATATGACACTGAAAGATGAACTCCTGAATCCAGTAGGTGCCCAATATGCTACTGAAGAAGAGTGGAGGAATAACTCCAGAAAGAATGAAGAGACAGAGCCAAAGCAAAAACAACACCCAGTTGTGGATGTGACTGGTGATGGAGGTAAAGTCTGATGCTGTAAAGAACAATATTGCATAGAAACCTGGAACGTTAGGTCCATGAATCAGGGTACATTGGAAGTGAACAAACAGGAGATGGCAAGAGTGAACACTGACATTTTAGGAATCAGTGAACTAAAATGGACTGGAAAGGGCGAATTTAATTCAGATGACCATTATATCTACTACTGTGGGTAAGAATCCCTTAGAAGAAATGGAGTAACCATCATGGTCAACAAAAGTCTGAAATGCAGTACTTGGGTTCAATCTCAAAAACAACAGAATGATCTCTGTTCGTTTCCAAGGCAAACCATTTCATATCACAGTAATCCAAGTCAATGGCCAAACCAGTAATGCCGAAGAAGCTGAAGCTGAACAATTCTACGAAGACCTACAAGACCTTCTAGAACTAACACCCAAAATAGATGTCTTTTTCATTATAAGGGACTGGAATGCAAAAGTAGGAAGTAAAGAAACACCTGAGTAACAGGCAAATTTGGCCTTGGAGTACAAAATGAAGCAGGGCAAAGGCTAACAGAGCTTTGCCAAGAGAACACACTGGTCATAGCAAACACCTTCTTCCAACAACATAAGAGAAGACTCAACACATGGACATCACGAAATGGTCAACACCGAAATCAGATTGATTATATTCTCTTCAGCCAAAGATGGAGAAGCTCTATACAGTCAACAAAAACAAGACTGGGAGCTGATTGTGGTTCAGATCATGAACTCTTATTGCCAAACTCAGACTTAAATTGAAGAAAGTAGGGAAAACCACTAGACCATTCAGATATGGCATAAATCAAGTCCCTTATGATTATATAGTGGAAGTGACAAATAGATTCAAGAGATTAGATCTGATAGACAGAGTGCCTGAACAACTATGGATGGAGGTTCTTGGGATTGTACAGGAGGCAGTGATCAAGACCATCCCCAGGAAAAAGAAATGCAACAAGGCAAAAGGTTGTCTGAGGAGGCCTTACAAACACCTGAGAAAAGAAGAGAAGCTGAAGGCAAAGGAGAAAAGGAAAGATATATACCCATCTGAATGCAGAGTTCCAAAGAATAGCAATGAGAGATTAGAAAGCCTTTCTAGGTGATCAACGCAAAGAAACAGAGGAAAATAATAGAATGGGAAAGACTAGGAATCTCTTCAAGAAAATTAGAGATACCAAGGGAAAATTTCATGCAAAGATGGGCTCAATAAAGGATAGAAATTGTATGAACCTAACAGAAGCAGAAGATATTAAGAAGAGGTGGCAAGAATACACTGAACAATACAAAAAAGATATTCATGACCCAGATAACCATGATGGTATGATCACTCACCTAGAGCCAGACATCCTGGAATGTAAAGTCAAGTGGGCTTTAGGAAGCATCACCACGAACAAAGCTAGTGGAGGTGATGGAATTCCAGTTGAGCTATTTCAAACCCTAAAAGATGATACTGTGAAAGTGCTGCACTCAATATGAAAGCAAATTTGGAAAACTCAGCAGTGGCCACAGGATTAGAAAATGTCAGTTTGCATTCCAATTCCAAAGAAAGGAAATGCCAAAGATTGTTCAAACTACTGCACAATTGCACCCCTCTCACACACTAGCAAAGTAATGCTCAAAATTCTCTGAACGAGGGTTCAATAGTATGTGACCTGAGAACTTTCAGATGTTCAAGCTGGATTGAAAAAAGGCAGAGGAACAAATTGCCAACATCTGCTGGATCATCAAACAAGTAAGAGTGTTCCAGAAAAACATCTGCTTATTGACTATGCCAAAGCCTTTGACTGTGTGGATCACAATAAACTGTGGAAAATTCTGAAAGAGATGGGATACCAGAACATCTGACCTGCCTCCTGAGAAATCTGTATGCAGGTCCAGAAGCAGCAGTTAGAACCAGATACAGAACTGACTGATTCCAAATTGGGAAAGCTGCATGTTAAGGATGTATATTGCCACCCTGCTTATGCTTATTTAACTTATGTGCAGAGTACATCATGTGAACTGCTAGGCTGGATGAAGCACAATCTGGAATCAAGATTGCCAAGAGAAATATCAGTAACCTCAGATACACAGATGGCACTACCCTTACAGTACAAAGCAAAGAAGAACTAAAGAGCCTCTTGATGAAAGCGAGAGAAGAGAGTGAAAAAGTTAGCTTAAAACTCAACATTTAAAAAAGTAGATCATGGCATCCGGTCCCATCACTTCATAGAAAATAGATGGGGAAACAATGGAAATAGTGAGAGACTTTATTTTCTTGCACTCTAAAATTACTGCAAACAGTGACTGCAGCCATGAAATTAAAAGACACTTGCTCCTTGAAAGAAAAGCTATGACCAACCTAGACAGCATATTAAAAAGCAGAGACATTACTTTGCCAACAAAAGTCCATCTAGTCAAAGTTATGGTTTTCCCAGTAGTCATGTATGGATGTGATAGCTGGACTATAAAGAAAATGAACAGTGAAGAACTGAAGCTTTTGAACTCTCGCACTGGAAAAGGCTGTTGAGAGTCCTTTGGACCACAAGGAATTCAAACCAGTCCATCCTAAAGGAAATCAGTCCTGAATATTCATTGGAAGGACTGATGATGAAGCTGAATCTCCCAATACTTTGGCCACCTGATGTAAAGATGGAAAGAATGAAGCCTGGAGAAAGGGACACAGAGGATTAATGTTTGGATGGCATCACTGACTCGATGGATATGAGTTTGGGCAAGCTCCGGGAGTTGGTGATGCACAGGGAAGCCTGGCGTGCTATAGTCCATGGGGTCAGACACAACTGAGCAACTGAACTGAACTGAACTGAGGCACCCAGAGACTACCAACAGCTAGAAACCATCACCAATCCAGAATGAAGGAGCAAAGGTAAGAGACAGCACTCCAGAAGCTCAGTGAAACTTGTCCCTTATCGAGAGGACAGGAGTTGTGCTGATGAAGCGATATAGCACTTGTTAAAATTCAGCCCAAAGCAAGCACCCAACCCCAACTTATCTTTCCTCTTGCCTGTCTACATCATCAGGTGCCTCCTCTTGGGGAAATTGAGCAAGTCAACAATAAGAAGGCTGAAGTGATGGGCACTTGGAAATTTAGCTTTCTGGGGCCCAGAATGGAGTGATTCAGTTCAGCTCAGTCACTCAGTCGTGTCCGAATGGAGTGATAAAGGCTAGAGAATCAAACTGAGGTATGTGGTATGAGAGGTCAATTGGAGAGTAACCAGCACATCATCTAAAATATCATATCATCAAAGAATGTGTGAAGAATAAGAATAGACTTCAAAGTCAAGAACTGATCAAATAAAGGAAAACTATAGCCTGGAGAGAATCCTCATGGAACCACACACATCAGTAGAGAGGGAGCTATTGGGGCAGGTGGGCATTTGACTACTAACCAGACCAGATAATTTTAACCATCACTGACATGGGCACAGGTCTGCATTCCAGTCTCACCGACTTCCCAAATTTTCTTTTCAAAATTCTCAAAGGGGACCTTAACATAAGCTATTCCCTCTGCCAATACATGCACCAACTCTGTCACTCTTTCAAACACAATTAAATATTTCAGGGAACCCTTGACCTCACTGACAAGACAATCTTCACCCCAACACATGCTCTTACAAAACTCTCTCTTCATTGCTGTTTTCTCATAAGCAGTTTTATGTTTAGTTGCATGACTATTTGTTTTCCTCTCACACAATAGAGAGCAGGTATCATGCCTATCTTTGTAACTATTGCATCAACAGTGCTTAGTAAATGGTAAGAACCCAATAGATATTTTTTGAGCCAAAAAAAAAAAAGAATCTCAGAACCAGTGTATGCTATTATTCAGCATGGGAAGTACTTGCTATGAGTCAGTGGGAGCATAAGATTATATGATGATAGCAAAAATCCCCTTAAAGAAAGAGAAAATAATCTGCTTCTGTGGTTTCCAATTATACCCTCTCAGCTATTGCACTGAAAATAGAATCATGCTTGGTAATTATGGAAGAGATACCTTGGAAGCAGGAGGTATTTACACTAAATGCCAACTCAGCAAGCAATAGCACAGGAAAATTATTCTACCCCATTTTGCTGACTTGTGCCCTGGAGTCTGACATGCTGACTGCACACCTTCCTGTCCCCCCAGCCCAGAAATCCAAAGGACTGCAGGGGGTCAGCTGCAAGCCCACAATTTACTGCAGAATGGAGGAAAAAAAAGATATCAAATCAAGCAACAAAACAGGGAAAGCTTTCACGGAATCAAGTGCACCTAACAATGTAGGTCATCAGCTGCTCAGACTCTCGTGAAATAATTGCTTCAGGTAGAGGGTCCTCTAAAAATGAACCAATGGGATGAATAAAGTAGCATATCTGAAGCTGGCATGGAGATGCAAAGGCTTCCCTGGTGGCTCAGTGGTAAAGAAGCCCCCTGCCAAATGTAGGAGACGCAGGTTTGATCCCTGGGTTGGGAAGATCCACTGAAAAAGGAAATGGCAACCCACTCCAGTATTCTTGCCTGGGAAATCCCATGGACAGAGGGCTCTGGTGAGCTACAGTCCATGGGTTCACAAAGAGTCGGACACAATTTAGTGACTAAACAACAACATGGAGAAGAAAAACTGGTGCGAATGATATACGCTGAATCTGCATTGCTGCTCCAATCATCTAGAAAGTTCACTCAGAGTGGAGATGCGCCCCACAGATGCACTGTCACCCCTCCCAGGACAGGCGATCCCACCCCTCAGCTCTTGCTCTTTTGCAGCTGCAGCTGGTTCTTGGCCTTTTTGCTTTCCACTTGGCAAGAGCAAGTCTGTTCATTAGTCCTGGTGCTCTGAGCTCCTGCTTATGGAGACTAATTAGCTTCCTGCCTCTGGTGAGAAAAGGCCGTGAAGACCACGTTCATGCCTCTCATCTTCCCACTCCTTTCTTGGAAAATACATATCTAATTTCTTTTCTTTTCTCCCCCTTTATTTTATTTTTGCAGAGCTGTGGAGATTGATATGCTGACTATTCAGCAATTTCAATGTCCTGGAAAATGTAATGAAAAGGAGAGGAGACAATACTGTTCACTAAGGTGACTTCAGCTCTGTCACACTGAGGGTCTGCAAGGCAGAGTTCATGTCACTGCTTAAATGACCACTAGCCCCAAAGCATAGGTGGTGCTCTTGAGTGTCTGTGTCTCTGTTGCCTCTCTGTTTGGCTTTGCTTCTCCCCTCCTCTTCCTACAGTAGATGATGAGTTTATCCTGCCTCCCTGCCTGCCCCACATCCTTCTAGCTCTGGATGAAACTTATTAACTCCTTTGACTCCCAAGCCACTCAGTGAGTTAATGATTGAGTTGCAGGGGACCCTGGTTGCCTCAAACCTCCTCTCCACTGACAGCGGGGCATGTGGGGTCATGCCGTGGCACCCAGTTCATCCTGTGGGTCCAAATGGACAGTTCATCTTCTTGCTTTAGAACTTCCAAAGATTTTAAAGAGACTGCATCAGCATCTCCTAAAATCCCTTTTGTTTCACTGACAGCTTTAAAAGATCGTCTTCCCTGGCTGCAAAATTACAGATGTCATCTTTAATGATCGATGTTATTTGTCATCCCAGAGGATGATCTCTGGTGAGAATTACAAAGATGCCTTTATGAGACAAGGCTAGGATCCCAGAGTAAATCAGTGGCTGGTTTTATGGCGACCCAAGTGACAGAGCTGAAGTAATCACGTGGAAAGTGACACCAGACTCTAAATAACACTCCCTTCCACGTCGCCTCTGACCTGAGGCTCATTTGTTCATGTTGCCTTAAGCCAAATATGCCTTCAGCCCATTGTGTGGGAGAGGAACATGCAGGGAATCATTATCTGATGGACAATGGCTTTTAACTCCTGCTCTGTCAGTAACCAGCTGAGGACTGATCCACACCAGTTACTTTTCTGAGCCTCAGTTTCCACAACTGTGAAGTGATCTCTATTTTAGTGCAAATGTTCTGTGATGCTGCGGTATGTCCTTCATGAGAAGCATCTTATGCTAACTAACTGCATCCTTCATTACCAGAATGAAAGCAGGCTGAACACTACACTAAAGAGCTTCAGTGTCAGAAACTATACAATAATACCCTCTGGAAAATATAACCCTGTGATTGGTTTAAACAACTATTCCTGGCCTAGTCAAGGAAGCCTGACAAACACTAATTATGGTCATTAAGTTTATTTGGTTTCCCAGACTTTCCTTGACATTCAGAAATCAAAGGCTGATACTCTACCTGTGAGTCTTTTTGGAGGAAACACATAAATAAAAGGTTTTGAGGCCCAACTACACATAGCAACCAAAAGAAGAGTTTTTTGACTTTCCTCTTATATGATGAAAATATACAATATGAGGAAGTGGGTCAGATCAGTCACAACGCTGTGAGGGCCTGCCCATGACATTTGTAGGGCCTGGGACAAAAGTAAAAATGAAGATCTACTGACTACTGATATCACTGTTTGTGCTCTTCAGGACCCTGTAAAGCCTGGGGTTCATAACGGGGGCTCTCCACATAGACCTAAAACTTTCCCTGTGTCTGTATGACCTGCATGGTCCTTGGTGGGTCAAAAGGAGATAGAGCCTCATTCCTAAGGAGTTGCTTCACTCATACCTGGTGTGGTAGGCTGGATCTTCCAATAAATAAAGGGATGTCAGGACAAGACTAAATATGCAGGATATGTATTAGGGGGCATTCCTAGGAGAGAAAATAGAGAATGATAAAAAAAGGCCAGGAAAACTTTCAAACAGCAGTCCAGGTCTGACTACAAGGAAGGATCAAAGAAAGGCAGGCAGGTTGGTGGGAAGAGTTTTACACTCCAGGACAGTTCTAAGAAAATCTGTGTGGCCATTAGTCATGCTGAAGATGGTCTCCCATCAGAGGGGAACAGCCTCTCAAAGGAGTGCCCCTGCCTGAGCATCAGTCAGTCATTGGCTGGAGCAGGGTAGAAAGTGTGGCACCAGGTCAAGGCTGTGATGGGTTTCAGAGAGCAGCACCTAGAGATAAAGCTCAGCTTCGCCTTCTGCAGCCACACACCTGAAAGGTTCACCAGGGCCTGCTTCGTTCTCACAAACCTTATCTCCAGTACTAACTGCATACAAGCATGTGTGCTCAGCTGCCCAGTCGTGTTCAACTCTTTGTGACCCCTTAGACTGCAGCCCACCAGGCTCCTCTGTCCATGGAATTCCCCAGGCAAGAGTCCTAGAGAGAGTTGTCATTTCCTCCTCCATGGAATCTTCCTAACCCAAGGATCCAACCCGCATCTCCTGCTTTGGCAGATGGATTCTTTACCGCTGAGCCACCTGGGAAGCTGCACACTAACTGCAGATGAAGCTGTTTATCAGTGTTGCCAAGCAAGCTGCTGGTGTGTGTGGCACTCTCTCTTTCAGCCTCCAAATGTCAGCAGTGCCACCATGTGGCAAACTGCCTACATTTTCAGAAGGCGACCTAGCCTTCTGCTTATGAAAAGAAGAGAAATCTACGAAGGGGATGTTACTGGCCACATCGGTCAGTGCCCTCCTGCCTCACTCACCTCTCTGCACTACAGTGACTGGGGGGGTGGGTATCTCCTTTGGAGAAGACACAGTCTGCCCCCCTTGCTACTGTGATGTGTGCCTTTGTGAAAGTCAAAGCCTTGACATGGGCACTGGATGGAGTTTCTACTAGTGCCAAAACAACTGATCACAAATTTAGTGGCTTAAAATACTCCACTTAATATCTCAGTTTCTGTGTCTCCCCGCACAGCATCTCACAAGGCCAAAATCAAAGTATCAGATAAGTTGCACTCTTAACTAGAGGCCATGGGGAAGAACCCACTTATTTCCAATCTCACTTAGATTACCAGCTGAGTATAGTCCCTACAGTCACAGGCTGAGGTCTCCACTCCCTTACTAACCATCACTTGGGAGATGCTTTTAGTTTCTAAATCCCTTAACACATAATTCCCACATCTTCAAAGTCAGTGTGAGTCAACTCTTCTTCATGCTTCAAACCTCTGACCTCCTTTTTGTTGCTGGCCAGAAAAAAAGTTTTCACTTTTAAAGGGTTTGTATAACGAGATTAGACACAACCAGATAATCCAGGATAATCCCCCTAATCTTAAAGTCAATTAATTAGTATCTTGCTGCTGCTAAGTCACTTCAGTCATGTCCAACTCTGTGTGACCCCACAGACGGCAGCCCACCAGGCCCCCCCATCCCTGGGATTCTCCAGGCAAGAACACTGGAGTGGGTTGCCATTTCCTTCTCCAATGCATGAAAGTGGAAAGTGAAATGAAGACGCTCAGTAATATCTGACTCTTTGTGACCCCATGGACTACAGCCTACCAGTCTCATCCATCAGTGGGATTCTCCATGCAAAAGTACTGGAGTGGGGTGCCAGTGCCTTCTCCGAATTAGTGTCTTAATTACCTCTTGAAAATCTCTTTTGACAGATAACAACATGTTATCTGGGTATGATATCACATTATACTCACAGTCATAGACTTTAGGTCAGACAATCTTTAATGGTGGTAAGTAAGTGTTAGTCACTCAGTTGTGCCCAACTCTTTGGGATCCCATGGACCGTAGCCCCCCAGACTCCTCTGTCCATGGGATTCTCCAGGCAAGAATACTGGAGTTGGTATCCTTTTGCTTCTCCAGGGGATCTTCCCTGGGATTGAACTCAGGTCTCCTGCGTTATAGGCAGATTCTTTACCATCTGAGCCACGAGGGACACCTTAATGATGGTGGGGGAATGCGTTTTTAGAACTCTACCCACAGAATAGGTATCTGGACCTAAACATTCTCCAAATTTATGTTCCTGTGATGAATGGAAACAGTGACAGACTTTATGTCCTTGGGCTCCAAAATCACTGCAGATGGCGACTACAGCCATGAAATAGAAAGACGCTTGCTCCTTGGAAGAAAATCTATGACCAAACAGGACAGCATATTAAAAAGCAGAGACATTACTTTGCCACCTAAGTCCGTCTAGTCAAAGCTAAGGTTTTTCCAGTAGCCATGTATGGATGTGAGAGTTGGACTATAAAGAAAGCTGAGTGACGAAGAATTGATGCTTTTGAACTATGGTGTTGGAGAAGACTCTTGAGAGTCTCTTGGACTGCAAGGAGATTCAATCAGTCCATCCTAAAGGAAATCAGAAGCTCCAATACTTTGGCCCCCTGATGCAAAGAACTGACTCATCGGAAAATATCCTGATGCTGGGAAAGATTGAAGGCAGGAGAAGGGGACGACAGAGGATGAGATGGTTGGATGGCATCACCAACTGGATGGACATGAGTTTGGGTAAACTCTGGGAGTTGGAGATGGACAGGGAAGCCTGGTGTGCTGCAGTCCATGTGATTGCAAAGAGTCGGACATGAATGAGCAACTGAACTGAACTGATGAAAACCTTAGCAACATAACTCTTAAACAATAGATGAGAATATTAGACACTCAGAGGGCTATACACATGCCTGTCAAGGTGATGGATAAAGGTGTTCCAGGAAGAAGATGCCAGAAGAGGACTGGAACCCTCACCAACTCTATCACCCTGCAGGACAGATCTAGAGGCATGAATAAAACCACTTCACAAGACACTCCGCTAAGCTGAGGAAAATGCAGGACAAAGGAAGTGGGATTACATTTTCAAGACTGCTACTTTAGAGGAATTTAAAGGAGCTACTCAAGTTGATAAATAAGGAAAAATCATGACAATTCAGTAAAATGGAAAATAGTGCAGTGCCAGCATATCCCTACAGCACAGACATGACAGACATGAAAAAAAGATACTGAAGACGGAACAGACTCAAATGCAATCTACTTATATACAAATAAAAAGCAATCCACTGTCATAAAATAATTTTATGGATTTAAGCTACATAATGTGGGGAAATGTATCTAATAAAGTGACAAATAAAATATAAGTGATATATATTTTTCCTCAAGTTGAGGCATTTTTAAGATTAAAAGCAGAGGAGGAAATCCAAAATGAAGCATGACATTTTTTACTATATGTATTTTAAAACTTCTATACAGCTAAAAACAACCATAAAGGAAATTAACATTTTCTTGTTTTGCACTTTCTTATTTCTTTTCAGCTTAATTGAGAAGCTAATTTGGACAAACTCTACTTTCTGATCTCTATTTCTACTATTTTCTATATGTCTCAAATTACCAATAGCACACACACACACAAAAGAGTCACCACTACATATGGCACTGGTTCTGAGTTTTCATATCTAGCTCCTTTTGCCTTTGGGATACATGATAGATACCTTTTCTATAAGACCTTTTCTGTCCTTGAGAATAGTATTCTCACAGTGTAAATTTGGGTTGGGAGGAGGCAGTGAATGGCTTAAGCTTGAAGCCTAATCCATGTAACCAGTTTTGAATGACAACCTTGATTTTGGAGTTGTGGGGTTCAAGAACCATGAAACACAAAACCTTACTTTGATTCTGTTGTTTCCACAGTAACCTCTAAACTCCCTCCTCCACACAAAATTTCAGGTTTCTACAATTTTCCATATATTTTCATGATTGGTGAAATATAGATTGTTATGGATAAGAGATCTTTAAACATTTATGTTCACCTTTAGTTTTGATACATGTTTAATTTATTTTATTTGGTCTCACAATGCTGCAGTTCATTTATTAAAGACTGATTGATAATATCCCTCTAAGATGTTCTCAGGCACGTTAAGACCTCAACTCCCTCGAGGCAGAGATTGTCCTGTATTTTGTTTGTGGCTGTGTGGCCAGTGCACACAACACTGTGCCTGACACATCACAGATGTAAAGTAACTATTTGTGGCATGACTGAACTGTGGCCTCTAAATAAAAAGCCCTCAGAACTTTGGTAGTCAGCCACATGGCTACCCAATACTTGACATTATCAATTACCTTCATCCTCAACCATTTAAAATCCTTTGGAATGACCTTTAAAACTATTAGAACTATTCAGGAAGTTGTCTTTATTTTACAGCCACCAAAATGAGCTGATATCTATCTTCCCTATCAGCATGTGTTGTGTGCTTGCAAACAATCTAAGTTATTATGAATAATATGAATAGTACATACATGAATGTAATTTAGTGTCTTTTAACAGTGATTTTTTTTTTCCTGACCTTTCCTCATTACTATCATGTAAGAATTACAATGCCAAGCAGTTAGCAAATAAGGTTACATGAACATTTAGAGAGAATTTTGCTAGTTCCATTAATAATCACCTCTCAGATGGCTGTACTTCATAGACTTTCTTTGGAAATTCCTTCCACTCTGTGTTCTTGGGAGTGTCTTCAGTCTCTTCAATTTGTCTCTGGGATTTTGTCTAGGTCCTACTGCATATGTCATGCAGTGCCTTCCGTGTTAAAGACGTTGTCATCTTTCTACAGCACTATCTGTTTTATATTCACACCCATTTCTCGTTTTTTTCATGGCTCCTTCCCATCTTTCTTGGCCAGAGTTTTGATGCTCCCCACTCTTTGGAGGAATTGACTAAAGCAATTCCCACTTCTTTAAATTGTGTTCATTTATCCCATTATCTGTGCTTAGCTCCCAAGGTCCAAAATTTTCTAAGTTTACTATAATTCATTTATTCCCAAGTGCATGTGTTTACCACCAGGATAGCAAACTTGGGAAACATCAAGAATAGTCACCAAACATGCTATGAATTTTGCACTTCATCTCAATTTCCTTGTTAACACTGGGACAAATCCTCTTCCAGGGCATCCCTCTGTCTCTCAGAATGAACGAATGTTCTGTGGCAAACTCTTCTACCTTCAGATATGACTGAGGTTCTTATCATAGGAATCTTCATAGTCCCCAAAGGAGGAATGGAGGGAGGGAAGGCTAGGAATAGATCTGGGAGATGTCAAATTCTGTAAGGAAATCTCAGTTCAGATTTATTTGGGTCTCCTGTCATATCATTCAGTGTGAAGCACTGTATAATTAATATTAATTATACATATCTATCTATCTATACACCTATCTTTTGTATTTATGAATTTATTTATCATCTATCTATATGATCTATCATCTAATCTGTCATCCATTTATCTATATCTATTTTCTTCTTATGAAGACTTGCCTTATTAGCTTTGTATCACTACGGATCAAAAGTAATATAAGCTAAATTGGAGATTTATGTTTAACATAAATTCTGTAAAAGTTCTTATCCAGGATCTCCTTTTAAAATAATTATTTTTTTCCACTGAGCTTCCCAATGTACTTAAACATAAGAAAGAAAAAAATGGCATTTAAGCCATTTAGCCTGAAATTCATTTTTTTAAAAATTTAATATGAATGTGTTTTGAGGAAGCTCAAGTTTTCTTATTTTATTTATTAATCTTTAAATATTATTTTTCATTGAAGGATTATGTATATACAACAGTCATGACAATGATAATATAGAGATTAATTTTATATATTTACATTCCTCAGGATAAGTTAATATGATAAAATTTCCATAGAATTGATTTTTTAAACTTTATTTTAGAGTATGACTCCATAAATCTGATTTATAGGGCAATTATGCAAAACTCTTTTTACTATCACTTTGGATTAAGAGTACTCTAGGAAATAATCTAATAAAATGGTGATTAAACCACAGCAGCTCCTCCAAATGAGAGCATGAGAGCTCTGGTCTTTTTTCATTCTTACACTATGTCCTATGCATAGAGTTTCAATGAGATCCAGAAAAATTTCTCTTGGGCCCTAAATGATTCTATCACTACTAAACATACTTCACACATGCAGACAAAAAGTTTGGTGGCCACTAAGGCTTTGAAATGCATTCTAATCAGAGTCTCTCAATTGATTCATCAAATATATGGACAATAGAGAATTCTTCAGAATTCTCCTCTGTTATTAATCTTGAATCATTGCAGAGGCTTCAGACAAATTTGCATGAATCTGAACCTCTGCAACTCAAGAGCTGTCTAGTTAAGGAAAGTGGGACTGAAATCTCCTTTCAATCAGTCTAAGCCAACTCAGCTAGTCATTTTCTAACTGAGCCTTTTCCTCTGAATGTTTCTGTGACAAATGGCTTGATTGGCCTATGAAAAGATTTTTGGGGAGCCATGTAACTCAGGACTTTTACGTATTTGAAATCTTTTGGTTTGCATATCTTTAAAAACAATTTTTAAAAATGTATGTACCTATACATATAATTTAAGGTGGCTCAAAATTTTTATTAAAGTTTTAAATAGTAGGAATGCATATATAATTTGAAACAATATTATATCAAAAATGTTATAGCTTTTTAGGCCTACTATTATTCATTTAAATATACATAAACAGAATGCTTCAATAATCATGTGTTTTATATAGCTCTTCTTCCTTTTGTAACATATTTTCTCTACACTTAGTCTACAGAAGCCTGTTCCAATCTATTACCTTTTTAGTTTGAAAGTCATCCTTGATTATCCTATCATATTCCTTTGCAACCAAAACATATATATAAACTTGGATTTACTATGTTCATTTGTAAGACCCCAGAGTTCTGAATATTGTGATTTTCTTAGGAAGTGTTTCAACATTGAATATTAGAACACATCACATAACAGAAACATACAACATTTAAAAAATAATTATTTAACATAAAGGTAGAATTTTACTAGAAGTGTATCTCTTTATGAGGTAGATGGAGAGTTATAAAAAATTGATTACATGTATCTGTGGATGTTAATTTTTAATTGGAAACAACATGGCTAAATATTAACTTTTATATTTCTTCATTATTATAAACTTTGAAAATCTTGTCAACATAAATTATAAGATAAGAATAGAGAAAAGTTCTATGCCAAATATTACACAGTGATCAGTCAAAAATTACTATTAACGATCTATATGCTGAAAGCTCAATTAAGCCTTTAAAAAGACACCATCAGAAAGGAGAACTCACACCATGCCTTGACAGTAGGCACATTCTCAGGCAGAACAATTTCAACAAAGAGACATATGGGATTTGAAATTTTTGAATTTTAGTTACTTAAAGCTCTTTATGCCCCTGAACCCAAAGTATGCCTATACCCACATTTAAAACTACTGAAGAAGAGAACTGGCCTGAAAAATTTCCTGATTATTTGCATTAAGTAAAGCTGGTAAAATCTCAGAGGCTTGAGGACAGGCAAAATATTCTGTTTGGGTTTTGGCTATTTCAGTTCAGTTCAGTTCAGTCACTCAGTCATGTCCGACTCTTTGCAACCCATGAACCACAGCTCGCTAGGCCTCCCTGCCTATCACCAGCTCCCGGAATCCACCCAAACCCATGTCCATTGAGTTGGTGATACCATCCAACCATCCCATCCTCTGTTGTCCCCTTCTCCCCCTGCCCTCAATATTTCCCAGCATCAGGGCCTTTTCAGTTCAGTCAACTCTTTGCATCAGGTGGCCAAAGTATTGGAGTTTCAACTTCAACATCAGTCCTTCCAAAGAACACCCAGGACTGATCTCTTTTAGGATGGACTGGTTGGATCTCCTTGCAGTTCAAGAGACTCTCAAGAGTCTTCTCCAACACCACAGTTCAAAAGCATCAGTTCTTTGGTGATCAGCTTTCTTTATAGTCCAACTCTCACATCCACACACTACCACTGGAAAAACCATAACCTTAACTAGACGGACATTTGTTGACAAAGTAATGTCTCCGCTTTTTAATATGCTGTCCAGGTTGGTCATAACTTTCCTTCCAAGGAGTAAGTGTCTTTAAATTTTATGGCTGCAGTATCCCAGGGACGGGGGAGCCTGGTGGGCTGCCGTCTATGGGGTCACACAGAGTCGGACACGACTGAAGTGACTTAGCAGCAGCAGCAGCAGTCACCATCTACAGTGTTTTTGGATCCCCCCAAAAAAGTCTGTCACTCTTTCCATTGTTTCCCTATTTGCCATGAAGTGATGGGACTGGATGCCATGATCTTAATTTTCTGAATGCTGAGCTTTAAGCCAACTTTTTCACTCTCCTCTTTCACTTTCATCAAGAGGCTTTTGAGTTCCTCTTCACTTTCTGCCATAAGGGTGGTGTCATCTGCATATCTGAGGTTATTGATATTTCTCCCAGCAATCTTGATTCCAGCTTGTGCTTCTTCCAGCCCAGCGTTTCTCATGATGTACTCTGCATATAAGTTAAATAAGCAAGGTGACAATATACAGCCTTGATGTACTCCTTTTCCTATTTGGAACCAGTCTATTGTTCTATGTCCAGTTCTAACTGTTGCTTCCTGACCTAAAAAACCATTGCCTTCCATGTTCCTTGGACCAAAGGAACATGTTGATTTGTAACACTGTACTTCTAAGAACCCAGCTCAATCTGATGTGCATTGTCTGTGGGTCAGGTAAAACACTACCAAACTTAAATTTTTCTTTTGTTTCTATCTTTTTTTTTAATCTTATTAAGGTCATTGGCCACTAAATTCCACATTTGAGATTTCCTTGCCTTAGAAGGAGACAGCGAGCAAGACCATCTCAAGAAAACGAAATGCTAAAAAGCAAAATGGCTCTCTGAGGAAGCCTTACAAATAGTGGTGAAAAGAAGAGAAGAAAAAGCAAAGGAGAAAAGGAAAGATACACCCTTTTGAATGCAGAGTTCCAAAGAATAGCAAGGAGAGATAAGAAAGCCTTCCTCAGTGATCAGTGCAAAGAAATAGAGGAAAACAATAGAATGGGAAAAGACTAGAGATCTCCTCAAGAAAATTAATGGTACCAAGGGAACATTGCATGCAAAGATGGACACAATAAAGGACAGAAATGGTAGGGACCTAACAGAAGCAGAAGATATTAAGAAGAGGTGGCAAGAATACACAGAAGAACTGTGCAAAAAAGATCTTCATGACCCAGATAATCACAATGATGTGATCACTCACCTGGAATGTGAGGTCAAGTGGGCCTTAAGAAACATCACTACGAACAAAGCTAGTGGAGGTGATGGGATTCCAATAGAGTTATTTTAAATCCTAAAAGATGATGCTGTGAAAGTGCTGCACTCAATACGCCAGCAAATTTGGAAACCTCAGCAGTGGCCACAGGACTGGAAATGATCAGTTTTCATTCCAATCCCAAAGAAAGGCAATGCCTAAGAATACTCAAACTATTGCACAATTGCCCTCATCTCACATGCTAGTAAAGTAATGGTAAAAATTCTCCAACCAGGCTTCAACGATACATGAGCCGTGAACTTCCAGATGCTCAAGCTGGATTTAGAAAAGGCAGAGGAACCAGAGGTCAAATTGCCAACATCCGCTGGATAATGAAAAAAGAAGAGAGTTCTAGAAAAACATCTATTTCTGCTTTATTGACTATTCCAAAGCCTTTCACTGTGTGGATCAGAATGAACTGTGGAAAATTCTTAAAGAAATGGGAATACCAGAACACCTGACCTGCTTCTTGAGAAATCTGTATGCAGGTCAGAAAGCAACAGTTAGAACTGGACATGAAACAACAGACTAGTTCCAAACTGGAAAAGGAGTACCTCAGGCTGCATATTGTCACTGTGCTTATTTGACTTTTATGGAGAGTACATCATGAGAAATGCTGGGCTGGATGAAACACAAACCGGAATCAAGATTGCCATATGAACCCATATTGCAATATAAATATCAATAACCTCAGATATGCAGATGACACCACCCTCATGGCAGAAAGTGAAGAAGAACTAAAGAGTCTCTTGATAAAAGTGAAAGAGGAAAGTGAAAAAGTTGGTTTAAAGCTCAACTTTCAGAAAACAAATATCATGGCATCTGGTCTCATCACTTCATGGCAAATAGATGGGGAAACAATGGAAACAGTGACAAACTTTATTTTAGGGGGCTCCAAAATCACTGCAGATGGTGACTGCAGCCATGAAATTAAAAGACACTCCTTGGAAGGAAAGTTATGAACAACTTAGACAGCATATTAAAAAGCGGAGACATTACTTTGTCAACAAAGGTCCATCTGGTCAAGGCTATGCTTTTTCCAGTAGTCCTGTATGGATGTGTGAGTTGGACTATAAAGAAAGGTGAGTGACAAAGAATTGATGCTTTTGAACTGTGGTGTTGGAGAAGACCCTTGAGAGTCCTTTGGACTGCAAGGAGATCAAACCAGTCTATCCTAAAGGAGATCAGTCTTGAATAATCTTTGGAAGGACTGATGTTGAAGCTGAAACTCCAATACTTTGACCACCTGATGCAAACAACTGACTCATTTAAAACCCTGATGCTGGGAAATATTGAAGGCGGGAGGAGAAAGGGACAACAGAGGGTGAGATGGTTGGATGGCATCACAGACTCGGTGGACATGAGTTTGAGTAAATTCTGGGAGCTGGTGATAGGCAGTTGAAGCCTGCCGTGCTGCAGTCCATGTGGTTGCAAAGAATCAGACATGGTGAGTGACTGAACTGAACTGAACTTCCTAAGAAGAGGTAGTGGGATCAAAGAGTTGAAAAATAAACAGTTGGTGAGGGGGAGAAGAGACAGATAGATATAGAGACACAAACACCACATACACACAGAGAGAGAAAATTTTTCTCTTAGCCAGTATAATTTTGGCCTCAAAATGCTGATGTTATTTCATAGATATGTTCATGAGTTTTTTATTCACGTTTCAAACAGATTTTATTTTTTAGAGTAGCTTTAGATTCATAGATAAGTTAAGTAAAAAGGTATATCTGACCCTTGAACAACAAGGGTTTGAACTGCATGGGTTCACTTTCACATGGTTTTTCTTTTTTTTTTCTGGTAGTAAATAGAACAGTACTACAAGATCTGTAGCTAGTTGAACCCATGGGTGTGGAACCTCAGATAAGAAGGAACCACGGACAGGGAAGGCCAAATACAAAGTTATGGACAAATTTTTAACTTCGCAGAGGTTGTTTCCCCTAACCTCCATATTGTTCAAGGGCCAATTGTACAGAGATTTTCCATATCCCTTCCCTTATAAGTGCATAGCCTCTGGTATTATCAATACCTCCCATCACAGTGCAACATTAGTTACAATCAACAAATGCATATTGATACCCAAAGTTCTTAGTTTTCATTAAGGTTTATTCTTAGCTTTGTACATGCTATGGTTTTGAACAAATATATATGAGGATATGTATTCACCTTAATAGTATCATAAAGAGTAGTTTCACTACCTTAAAAGTCCTCTGTGGTCTATCTATTTATCTTTCCTGCTTCCCAAACCCCAGCAACCATTGTTGCTGTCTATTTTTTCCAAAATGTCATGTACATAGAATCATGCAGTAGGTAGCCTCTTCAGATTGACTTTTTCTGAAGCTTTTATTAGGCTTTATGGTTCCTCCATGTCTTTCCATGGATTATAGACTCATTTCTTTTTAGCTTTGAATAGTATTCCATTATCTACATGTACCACAGTTATCCATTCACCTACTGAAGGACATCATGGTTGCTTCCAAGTTTTGGCAATTGTGAATAAAACTGTCGTAAAGATCCACATACAGAATTTTGTGTGGACATGTTTTCAAATCCTCTGGGTAATTACCAAGGAGCATGATTGTGGGACTATATGATAAGAATAAGCTTAGTTTTGGAAGAAACTTTCAAACTGTGTTACACAGTGGCCATAACAACTCTGCATTCCCAGCAGCTATGTATCTGAGTTCCTGTTGCTTACATCCTCATCAGCATTTGGTATTGTTAATGTTCCAGATTTTCTAGGTTCTAATAGGTGTGTAGTGGTGTATCATGGCTACTTTTGCTTGCATTCCCCTTAAGAAATGTGATGTAGGGCATCTTTCTGTGCTGTGTCGCTCAGTGTTGTCTGACTCTACGTGGCCCCATGGACCGCAGCCCCTCCAGGCTCCTCTGTCCAAGGGGACTCTCCAGGCAGGATTACTGGAGTGAGTTGCCTTGCCTTCTTCCAGGGGATCTTCCCAACCCAGGGATCAAACTCAAGTCTCCCACATTTCAGGTGGATTCTTTACCATCTGAGCCACAAGGGAAGCCCATTTGGCCTCTTATTTCCTATCTATAAATCTTCTTTGGTAAGATATCCATTAAGGTCTTTGACTAATTTTTAATAGGGTTGTTTATTTTTCTTTTTGTGTTATATGTTCTTTGTATGTTCTGGATAACCAAATGTGTCTTTTGCAAATAATTTCTTCTAATCTTGTCTCTTCATTCTCTTGAAAATGCCTTTTGCATAGTAGGCTTTTTAAATTTTAATGAAGTCAAGTTTATTATTACTTTCCTATATCATGCCCTTGCTATTTTATTTAAAAAATTATCACCATACATAAGGTAATTCAAGTTTTCTTATATTTTATCTTCTTGGAGTTTTGTACTTTTGCATCTTACATTTAGGTCTGTGATCCATTTGAGCTAACTTTTGTGACTAATATAAGATCTGTGTCTAGATTTATTTACACGTGCGAATATCTAGTTCTTCCAGCACTTTTTGTTGAAAAGACTACACCTTTGTTCTATTTTACTACCTTCGCTCTTTTGTTAAAGATTTATTGACTATATTTCTAATATTTATATTCTATTCCATTGATCTATACATGTTCTTTTGCCAGTATTATACTGGCTTTGAATAGCGTAACTTTAGAGTAAGTCTTGACATTGGGTAATGTCAACCCTCAACTTTGCTCTTATACTTTAATATTGTATTAGCTATTCCGATTTTTTTTTTTTTTTGCCTCTCTATATAAACTTTAGAATCAATCTGTCAATATCCATAAACTAACCTACTAGGATTCTGATTTGGATTGCATTGAATCTATAGATCAAGTTGGGAAGAACTGACATCTTGACAATATTGAAACTTCTTATCCAGGAACATTGATTATCTCTCCATTTATTTGATTTTCCTTTAATGTCTTTCATCAGAGTTTTATAGTTGTCCATCTTATACATATTTCATTAGTTTTATGCCTAAGTGTTTTATTTTGGAGGATGCTAAAGTAAATGCTACTGTAACTTTAATTTCAAATTCCACTGTTTACCACTGGTATATATAATAAAGTGATGGAATTTTGTATATTAATCTTGTATCCTGCTTGCTATCATCACTTATTAGGATTGTTTTTTTCTTTTTGGTCAATTTCATTACATTTTCTACATAGAAAATACATATAAACATATTGAATATATTATTGCTATCATTATTTTGAGCAAACTACTATCTGTTAGACCATACAAAAGATTTTATTTTATCTTATTTATTCCTTCTCCAATGGTCTTCCTTTCTTTATATAGATCACTTTTCTGACATATAATTTTACTTCTAAAATATGTCTTTGAACCTTTATTATGAGGTAGGTTAATTGGTAGCAAATTACCTCAATTTTTCTTTGTCAGAAGAAGTCTTTATCCTTTAATTTTGAAGAATAATTTTGCCAGGTACAGTATTGTAGTTTGTTGAATGTGTCTCTCAAAAAATTAAATATTTCACTCTGCTTTCTTCTTGCTTGCATGATTTCTAATAAAAATTAGTTTTAATTCTTATGTTTGCTACTCTGTAGGTAAGGTCATTTTCCTGTCTTCTGACTTCTTTTAGGATTTTTTTCTTTATCCTTGTTATTCTATTGTTTGCACAGATGCCTAGGTGTTCTTCTTTTTTTGCCTTTATCTTGCTTATTATTTTGGGAATTCCTGGATCTGTGGTTTGGTTTCTTGCACTATTTTGATCAAATTCTCAGTCAGTTTTGTTCCCAGCATATCTACTGTTCCCTTCTCTCTTTCTTCTTTTTCTTATATTCCTATCACATGTATGCTATTTCTTTTATTGTTTTCCCACAGGTCTTGGATATTCTATTCTGTTGTTGGCAGGATTTTCCAGTCTTTCTTTTCCTTGCTTTTCAGTTTTGGAGATTTCTTCTGAGATATTCTCAAGCTCAGATTCTTTCTTCAGCTCTGTCCAGTTTACTAATAGGTCACAAAGGCTTTCTTCATTTCTATACAGTGCTTTTGACCTCTAATATTTTATTTTTGGTTCTTTCGTAGAATTTACATCTCTCTACCATAATTCCATGGTTGATTTTTACATTCTACTTTATCCATTAGAATTCTTAGCATATTAATTATAATTGCCTTAAAATTCCAGTGGGATAATTCCACCATCACAATCATATCTGAGTCTGGTTTTGATGTTTGCTTTATCTCTCTGAACTGTGTATTTAACCTTTTAGTATGCCTTGTAATTTTTTCTTGATAGCTGGACACGATGTCTTGGGTAAAAGGAAGTGCTGCAAATGTGCCTTTAGAAATGTGGTGATAAGGTGTGGGGGAAGGGGTTGCCTTCTATAGTCCTATGATTAGGTTTCAGTCTTTTAGTAAGCCTATGCCTCTGGACTGTGAACCTCACAAGTGCTTTCAGTTTGCCACTTCCTACTCATGTGGAACAGAATGGGTCTAGAAGGCTGGGATTGGTTATTGACCTGCCTCCACATGGATGGCTAGAGACATTTTGAGTTTGATATTTACCTTCCCCAATGTTATTTCTGATAAAATCCCAACTGCTTAGGCTCCGGTTAAGTAGTTTCTCTTGAGGATAAATAGACTTTGTTAAGAAGAAAAGAAAATTCTGCTGCATTTTAAAATGATTCCTTTTACTCCTCCGCTTCAGAAACATAAGGGGATGTTTCTCTGCTTATTCACTCTGACAATTTGCTAGAGTTCCAGAAAGTAAAACACAGAAGTTTGCCTACCCCTTCACCACCAACCCCTGCCACAACTGATTCACTCTGGAGTTTTTATGTGAGACTTGTCCACACTGAACCTCCAGCAATTCCTCAATTAATCTCCTGGAGAAGGGAACGGCTACCCACTCCAGTACACTGGCCTGGGGAATTCCATAGACTGTATAGTCCATGGGGTCACAAAGAGACAGACACAACTGAGCAACTTTCACTTTCCCATGGAAGTTTTCCTTTGTGGATTTCTGTTCTGGTAAATTGTGATGCTCTGTATTTGCCTGTTTGTCTCCCCAATTTTGAGAGCAGTTTTGGCCCTGTTACCTCAGTCTCTTATGTATTTAAGAATAATTATTAATGTAATTATTATTTTTTCTGTTTGCTTAGCTTTTCACTTGTTAGGATAGTCTGGTGATTTCCAAGATTCTTACACGCTGTACTGGAAACTGAAATTCCTTTTAATTTTTTTAACTCACTTTAACAAGAAAAATATCTGTGTCTAATTATAAATAAAAAGGAAAACTTATTCATATATAAACATCATAGGAAACAAATTTGGAGCTGCTTTGTAACACACTTCTATCCCTGAAAAGTAGAGCAAAGGCATCTAACTAGTGCTGCCTGTGTCATTTTGCTTCTAACATCAGTATCTTTATCAAGAAGGCTCATCTATAAAAGAAGTGTAAAAGATACAAGTGAGTAATAAAAGATCACGCTTTATACTGACACCTATTGCTCAGATTTATTGTTAAAAGTGCTAGCAGGGCATAAGAAACTTGTAGATAACTACAAGTGAAATGAATGATCTTTATACACTTTGACCAAACCTATTTTAAGAGAGAATTGAATTTGGAAGGAGGGGGTATATGTAATTGCTCTTCTGAGCACAATTCATCTCATCTAATAGTGCAGTTAATTCTATCACATTCCCTTAGCAATAATTAGTGCTGAGTATTGAAGAAATCCCAATCTCCCATGCATAATTCAGGAAAACAAACAGGGACTTTTGGAGTTTCTTTAGTATGAAGTCTAGATCTAGATTTACTTTTATAAACTCAGTGTTTTCACTTCATTGATACATAAGAAATACATTCATCTATCTGCAATTCAAGAACTAGGTGCTTTATCCTTTACTTTCCTGCTTTATGATTTTGTAGTATTCCTTTTATAGAAATACCAATACCCAGCACAGATGGACAATCCAAATTTTTATACAAGCAAACACATTCCTTTAGGTGTTTATTAGACACATTTAAAATAAAGCATATTAGATTTTTCTCTTCTAACGTAGTGAAATTAAGTCTACCAATTCCTTCACTGTCAGAATAGTATAGTAGACACACAGTAGAAGTAGGGTTAAGTCAACCTGTTTCAAATGCTGCCTTTTACTCTTTGTGTAATTTTGGACAAACTATACATCTTCTCTCAGGATGTCATTGTTAACTGTAATTAAGTCCCTATGTGATTTACCCCATAGGATGATTATAATTTTCACCAATTTTGAAAATAAGTCAAAGTGTTTGCATTTGTTCCTGGCCTTTTATTACTCAGTGAATTGATCCTAAAATTCAGAAAATTAATCTCACCATTTCATTGGTCATTAAGAATGTGGCCTTTGACCATGTGCAGCAAAAGTTGCCCTTCTCTGTGACACTGTCTTCAATCTCATCTATTCTCTGTGCTCATTAGCTAATTAGCTACTCACAAGTTGCTGCCACTCCCTTACGTTTGGCACCTGGCCTCTCATAGTAAGATGCTTAGGGCTAAGAAACTAGGTAGGCCAACTACTCATCAGTTTTCATCTGGGCTTGGGATTTTCCTCTTGCACATTTCTCAGTGTTAATGTTTCTCACATTCCCAAGGTCTTAAGATCTATCAGTATGGTTACCTTGTTGTCACACTAGAAAAGTTGTCCTTGACCTCAATGAAGCTTTAAAAAGCTGATGTCCCCTCCCCCCAGACTCTGGTTTCATCAATCTGGAGTGCTTTGTAAAACTCTCTGGGACATTTTAATTCACTTATAAAGACTGAGAACCACTAATCTAGAAGACTCTGGAAGGTCTGAGAGCAAGAGATACTATGCTATCATTTCTTAAAGAAACTAAATATATTTTTATATTTGCATAAAATTTCCAGTTTTCAAGCACAGGAGATTATTGAAAGATGCCTGCTGCTTTCCCCACAAACTGAAGTGGATAGAAACTATTTTGCTTTAGAAACTGTTCACCCTTTGATTTACTCAATAGCAGTAATTGATTATAACTGGTATATAGAAGCCAACTCATATGTCATATTTAGCCCTACTGGGACTTTTGAAATCCTCAGAGAAATAGAGGGCTTCCCTTGTGGCCCAGATGGTAAAGAATGGTTGGATGGCATCACCAAAACGATGGACATGAGTTTGAGTAGGCTCCAGGAGTTGGTGATGGACAGGGAAGCCCAGCAAGGTGCAGTCCATGGGGTTGCAAAGAGTTGGACATGACTGAGCAACTGAACTGAACTCAAGAGAAAGAGAAACACTACATGATTTCTGTGCTGCTAACATTGGAAACTAAGGTAGGATGTGGCGTAATACACATATATGTGTGTGTTAATAATGACATGAAATAGTAATATTCTTTGCTAATGTTTGCTGGAGATGATCAAGGGCTGAGGAGGCCTGTGAAGAGATTTTGATTAAATAGATTTTACCACAGTTTTCATTCATGTACTAAATATTGATATATCCAGTTCCTCATTGGTATGTGTGGTGCATGGTACTGTGTGTGCTGTGCTAAGTCTCTTCAGTCATGTATGACTCTTTGCGATCCTATGAGCTGTAGCTGCCAGGCTCCTCTGTTCATGGGATTCTCCAGGCAAGAATACTGGAGTGGGTTGACATGCCCTCCTCCAGAGGATCTTCCCAACCCAGGGATCTAACCTGCATTTCTTATGTCTCCTGCATTGGCAGGTGGGTTTTTTACCATTAGCTCTACCTGATAAACCCTGAATGGTAAGTCACAATGTTCTTAGAAAAACAGATATAAGTGCATATATTCCGGGAGTTGGTGATGGACAGGGAGGCCTGGCGTGCTGTGATTCATGGGGTCGCGGAGAGTCGGACACGACTGAGCGACTGAACTGAACTGAATCTGTACAGTTGGTTCTTGTTTATCTATTTTATATATAGTAGTGTCTGTTAGGAGAAGGCAATGGCAAGCCACTCCAGTACTCTTGCCTAGAAAATCCCATGGATGGAGGAGCCTGGTTGGCTGCAGTCCATGGGGTCGCTAAGGGTCGGACACGACCGAGCGACTTCACTTTCACTTTTCACTTTCACACATTGGAGAAGGAAATGGCAACCCACTCCAGTGTTCTTGCCTGGAGAATCCCAGGGACGGGAGAGCCTGGTGGGCTTCCGTCTATGGAGTCACACAGAGTCGGACACGACTGAAGTGACTTAGCAGCAGCAGCAGCAGCAGCAGGGCATGAGGCTGACAAAATGATGAGCTTGAGAAATGACCATATGATATGATGAGTCTGAGACCTATCTGGGCCTAGATGCCCTTCCCATCTTGAGGAAAAATAAAAATCTAAAATGGGAGATTTTCTACTTACAGATTTTTCTCAGAGAGATTCAAAGAGTAGACACGTGTCATGTATGAACATTGATTAACCCATCAGTACTAACTGTAATGTCACACTTTAGTTTTTAATCTAGCAGAACCCTAAAATGTGAGGGAATAGAGCCTAGTAGGGAGATACTTGGATTGGGAGTTTGGATATAAGAAAGGCTCAGAATAGAGACCATACTTCAGAGAGAGTACCAGACATTACCTGACAGCAGTGGGCAGGGTGACTAGGAGGGGGGAGTATGTCAAGGGAGATGATTAGGAACTCCGGGATCTGAGCAAGCAAATCTCAGAATAAAAGTTGGGGTACAGAGTGGGAGAGAAGGAAAGGAAAGAATAACCTACTACTTTATATTTAAAGGTAGCAATACATTATGAGGGAGAAAATAATGCAAAAGTTCACTATATAATAACAGTTCTTGGTATCCATTAATGTCTGTAATTATAAGTAAGAATTTTATGACACAGAGAGAGAAAGAAATGGAGAGGAAGATTGAGAGAATATAAATATAGGCACGTCTCAGGCATCGTTGACTTGGGGTTAAGAAAAAAATGTACACTTCCCTTCAATTAAAAAATGGCTTTTCCTCTCTTTGAGTCAACACTATCCCATCCTTGTCTGCTTATCCATTCCATCCTAATGTCTATTCTAGCTGATACTGGATCCCAGCTCTAAACCATGCTGTCCTTGAGAACAGTGGCATCTCATTTATCTGTTATTTCCCAGTCTTACATAGTCCCTGACATATAAGAGGCTTTCAGGAAATACTGACATTAAGTAAAGTAAAAGTGCCCTATCTACAACTAATCTCCTGGTTTTTCAAGCTGAGTGAAATTAGCTATAATCATTGTTTTCCTATAAGAGCACACACTGCAGGTAAGCCTCAGGCAAAGCACTGTCATTCCATAAGGAGCCACTGTTTCGGTTACCAATTGTATTTGCATCTATTAATTCAAGATGGCCTAATTAAAGTAGCAAATATGTTTGAAAGTATAGTAGAGTAACAGCCATGAATAATCATTTTGCTTCCTGTCATATTAATATAGAGAAAAGGCGACACATTATTTTTTCCTGAAATAAAATGCTTGATCTCAATGTCAGTGGTTTCATGTATTAAAAATCTCAGTATTAATATTGAAAAAGAGCATCATTGAATGCATTAGTAATCTGGACCACAGGAGAACTTACAAGTTGCTGCTAGATACATGATATGTTTTCATAATTATAATCAGCTAAATTGCTTAAGTGAGTGATTCTGCTTAAATTAGGAAATTAAAAATTTGAATTATTTTTCTGCAAATTTGCTGCTGCTTCTAGAAGAAGCTAAAGGCTTGTTGGATGCCAAAATTCTTCATAGTCACTGATTGTGTGCTGTTTACAGTCAATCTATAATTTGCCTAGCGGCTTTCAGTAAAATATTAATGCAATCAAACCAAAACTGTTTTCTCTCACATTCATTTCTCATCCTGGGTCAGGCTGTAAGGTTCTTTTTTTTTTTTTTTTTTAAATAAGCCAAGCTGTTTAATTCTCTAAATGTAAGTTTGAAATACCATCCTAAGGTGGTCAAGAGATTTTTTTTGCTGGGGGGGGGGGGGATTGGGAATTCCTCATCTATATGATTTACAGCAAAGTACGTTTTGTTGATATACTTTTATGTTCTAGCATACTCGTACTGGGCAAGTGTAGATAAAGGGTACAGAATTAAGTCTCTGACACTTACAGTATGATTGGGGAGACAATAACGCACTTACAAAGAATAATAATATGAAACAACATGCTCTTTAAAAGGTACTACCAGCCATCATTTTCTCAAGAGGAGGGGTTTTCACTAGAGACTGGGGTGGTGTCAGAAGGCACAGGGTAAAAGAACAGGTAAATGACGGAAAGCAGCAGCATTAAAACTCGCCTCCCCTTCAAGGGACTCCAATCCTGCCCCTTAATCAAAAGTGGAGAGTTATTGTAAAAGCAGTTTAATAAGATAGTGATATCATTTACATTGAAAAGACCAACTATCAAATTAGAGAATTTGGTTGTAGTTGAGCTGAAATTATTAAGACTAGAAATCAGATAGGTGGAAAACATAAGGGAAGGACATTCCAGCTGCAGGGGGAAAAAAAAGAACAAAAAATGGAATAACGGCAATTACAAAACCAAAACCAAGAAGAAACATTTGGGTATGGTTATGACCTGGAATAAAGGAGCAGAGGCAGGTAAATTAAAATGATGAAAGTAGTTTGGCACACATAGATTTACAATATTATTGATATTCAAAGATAAGAAGAGGTTTTATCTCAAAAATAAATTCCATGAAGGCCTAGGTGGTAATGGTGGAACTTCGGTTCTCAGACATTACAGAGATTAGACAGGATCTAAGAATTTTTCCTGGATGTGGCTAGAACAATCCTAACCTTCCTTGGTGGTCATCAGAGATTCCACATTTAAAATCAAGAGAAGCCCAAAACTCACTTCAGACTCCGTCCCACCATATGTGATAACTGACCGAGCTACTGGAGTCTCCATTCTGTGCAGCACATAGATCTCACGAGTTAAAATATCTTCTCACTTCATTCACACAAATAGTCTAATCAAACATGATGCATAAACCAGTGTCTTACCAAACATCTTTTTGGTTTAACCTCACTTGTTAAATCAAAATAAAGCAATCACCAGAACTGAATAAACAAAAATGAGAACACTGATTGTTCGGCAGAAAAGAGCTATATCACTTAAGAAACAAATTCTATGGGTCTCCCCGAGCAGAAATGTAAAAGGCTAGCTTAGGGTGTTCCAACAGTAAAGCTAAGACATTTTGAACAAGATAATTTTTCACCACACGTGTGTGTGTGTGTGTGTGTGAGAGGTGTCCTGTATACTGTAGGATGCTGAGCAGTATCTCTGGTCTCTATCTAGTAAATGTGTTACTCCATACTGCCATGGTATGACAATCAAAACTGTCTCCTGATATTTGCAAATGTTGTCTCATGCGTAAAATCACCCTGGCTGACAATCACTGGGCAAGATAAAGAAAACATCAATCTCGGCAATATTCTGAGTTTAAGTCTTTCATTTACTCCTGAAGCAGATTTTAAATGTTTTTCTATTAAGGTTGGTGCAAAAGTAACTGTGGTTTTGCATTGCTGAACACTGTTGTTTAACACTGGAATACATTCTTAAATAAATATGGTAATGTTCTATATCATTTTAATGTGCATTTCTTGCTTTGTATTTTTTGCTAATGACTTTTTACTTGCTATTTATTTTGTATTTATTTTAGACTAGGGAAATGATGTTAGACAAAAAATAAATTCAAATGATTTTCTTAATCAAATTCAAAGTGGGTTATAAAACAGAGGATATAACTTACAACATCAGTAACACATTTGGCCCAGGAACTAGTAACGGATGGATGTACAGTGCAATGGTGGCTCAAGAAGTTTTGCAAAGGAGATAAGAGCTTTGAAGATGAGGAGTGCAGTAGTGGGCCATCAGAAGTTGAGAGCTATCATCAATACTGATCCTCTAACCACTACATGAAAAGGTGCCAAAGAGCTCAATGACAACCTTTGGCATTTGAAACAAATTGGAAAGGTGAAAAAGCTTGATAAGTGGGTGTCTCATGAGCTGTCTGGGAAAAAAAAAAGAAATGTCGCTTAGAAGCATCATCTTCTCTTATTCTATGCAACAACAACAAGCCATATCTTGATTGGATTATGGCATGTGACAAAAATGGATTTTATATGACAACCAGAGATGATCAGCTCTGTGGTTGGACCAAGAAGAAGCTCCAAAGTACTTCCCAAAGTCAAACACCAAAAAAAAAAAAAAGAAATCATGGTCACTGTTTGATGGTCTTCCTCCCTTATGATCCACTATAGCTTTCTAAATCCAAGCAAAACCATTATATCTGAGAAGTATGCTCAGCAAATCAATGAAATGCACTGAAAACTGCAGTGCCTGGAGCTGGCACTGGTCAACAGAAAAGGCCCAGTTCTCCATGACAACTCCCAACTGCGTATCACACAACCGATGCTTCAAAAGTTGTTTAAATTGAACTATGGAATTTTGTCTGATCCTCCATATTCACCTGACCTCTCACCAATTGACTACCACTTCAAGCATCTTGGCAGCTTTTTGCAGGGAAAACACTTCCATAACCAGCAGGAGGCAGAAAATGCTTTCCAAGAGTGCATCAAATCCTGAAGCACAGATTTTTACACCACAGAAATAAAGTTATTTCTCATTGACAAAAATGTATTGATTTTAATGGTTTCCTATTTTGATTAATAAATATGTGTTTGAATTTAGTTATAGTGATTTAAAACTCATGGTCTGAAACCTCAATTACTTTTTCACCAAACTAAAGGCAAATGATCTTTATATAATTTCAGTCTCCAAAGAGGAGGGTACAGTTCTCAAAGAGGTCCAGGATGAGACGAATAAGGCTCTTGTCATCCTCTGGAAGTGCATGATAGAAGCTTGACAGAGTTTTTTCTTTAACAATCCACTTCACAGCCCCCTATTACACTTAAAAATACAGAAGAGCTTTGCAATGGGCTCTGCGTTAATAGCTTCCAGGTCTTCAGCACCATCTACATTATTAGAACAGATGTTCTATGAAGCGGATTTAAATGAATGTTCTGGTATGCAGCCTGAGCAGAGCAGAAGCAGTTTATTTTCCTTTTGTTGAAGAATGAGTTCTTGTGTCATCTGACAAGAAAGCAGTTATGCAGCATCATTTAAGACTTCAGAGACCAGACATCTGACGATGTGAGATGAATAAGAATAACTGCAGCTATATGAAATGGGACTAAGATGACACTGCAGAGCCAGCACTGACAATTCCCTGATCTTTACAAGAAGAACAGATCCCAGAGACTTCTAGTGTTTATGTTCAGTAACCAAGTTGCTCTTTAATTTGCATATAGATTACTCAACTATCTCTCCAGTATTACTCTATGTGCAACAGGAAACGTTAGCCATAGCATGTACTTTCCCTTGGCACACTAGTAGGAAAACACAGATGATCTATTATTATTTTGAAACAACTAGGCCAATATATTCAGTCTGGTTCATTGTGCTTTTAGGGCTTACGCAGTGGGATTTATCACAAGCCAATATTAAAGTAACATTTGAATTGATAGCTTTCTTTTAATATCCTGAGTTTCCTCATTCATATGTAACAACATCATCTTGATGAGATAAGGAAATATGGTATAAAAGTTAATATAATATGCAAAACTGAAATTATGAGTTTCCCCACTGTTTGAAATGATGTCATGATAAATCTCAATATTATAAAAGGATTTCTGGATGTGTCTGGTTTAAGTGAAGTCTTTTCATGAAAGGTGAGATGGCTTAGTGTGAGATAGCATCAGAGAATTGGATTTAACCCATCCTGTTCTCAAATACTGATACAAATTTGCATATGTAATATATTTGCATATTACCATAGGCACTATGGAAATTGTTAAAACTAGTTGATCACGGTTTCCTCCCTTCTTGTTAATATATACTTATATATAATATAATCTTTAACTTCCCTCCTAGCCTCCTACACCCAGTCATCCTTCCTGGCCAGCCTAAAATAAAAACCACATCTTTTCACAAACTTCATCTCTGTCTTATTTACCTTCTTCCTTTTCAAGACAAGGTACCCTAATCTAAATTCTGTTCAGCCTAAGGATTTCTTTCTCCATCATGCACAAATTCCTTCTCTATCTTCTGTCTCTTCCTTAAGTGTGATGTCACTTGACATGAACAGATACTTGGCTTTCTCTCTTGAGGGCAATTCCTATCAAGACTCTGATGGAAAGAATTTTGTTCACTTCTTTGAATCAATACAGAATTTTATTGTTGCTCATCTAAATTTCCAGTTTGGGTATTAGTTCATTTACACCATGTTTTCTGCATTCTTGTTTTAATCACACCCAAAACTTCAATGAAAGATCAATTTCAGTAACAATTTTTATGGAAAGGAAAAAAGTTCTATGAGTTTTTTATTGCAAATTTAATAGTAGCAACAACACAGGATTGCTACCTCCATAAAGCTAACTTGTTTGGAGAGTGCAAAAACAGACATATGGCATCAAGAAATGGGGGAGATTTTATCTCCCAACTTATATTGAATTTCACTGTCTGAAGTTGCTATTGCTCTGGCAACCACATTTTAAAAAACAGATGTCAAAACCTTAAGACTATAGAGAAGAGGAGAATCAGAATGTAGTTGTATCTAGAACATATGTCAGATAAGAAAACTGTATTCAAGGGTTATGCTTTTTTATATTTAGTTGTATTTCTATCTATAAAGTTTAGATATGTATTTCTCTGTGTATAAAAAGGAAAGAATACTACCAATAACTAGGAAAATTTAAAAAAAAAAGAAGCTGTATCAAGGGCAAGAGGAACTGGAAGTTGGCTAAGAATAGTAACCAGGTAGAAAAGGGTTCAAGAAGGAGCTCCATGTGATGGCTCATCTATATGTAATAAGAGGAGAGTTTACAACACAGATATATACTAATAAAGAGAACAGCTGTAGAGGGCCATTTACTTCCCTGCCAATCAAATGGGCTTGCCATGTCTGTGAACTGAGAGAGTGGTGCCATTCACTTCACTTCTCTGCTACCATTCCGCTGTTGAGGGGAGCCTACTGCCTGCATGGGATTCAGCCAAACGTGTGAGCACCAGGTTGATGTGGGGAAGGAACGCTGGCCTCACCATCTCCAGGGATACATCTGAGCTGTGGCTGTAGAGCTGTAAGACCCTTTTTATAGAGCCTCCTCTTCCGAAAGATAGTCTCTGGATGAATGTGGTAGCAACAGTGAACTGCTAATAAGTCACACTGAATAAAGGGGAACATGCTTAGGATATATTTAGGAGGAATCTGGACAGGTATCAAATAAGAAGTTGGAAGTGGAGGGAAGAGTAAACAAAATGAAAGTTTGCCTAAATTTTGTGTGAAGCCTGAAGACTTATGGTGGTTTACTTACTTACTGAAAATTCTAGGTCACGGTGTAAAGCAAGCATTTTCAACAGAAAAGTTGAAGTTAGCAATTTTCAGCAATGAAAATCAAAGACATTAATCAGTTCAGTTCAGTTCAGTTCATTTCAGTCGCTCAGTCGTGTCCGACTCTCCGTGACCCCATGAATCACAGCACGCCAGGCCTCCCTGTCCATCACCAACTCCCAGAGTACACTCAAACCCACGTCCACAGAGTCGGTGATGCCATCCAGCCATCTCATTCTCCGTCGTCCCCTTCTCCTCCCGCCCCCAACCTTTCCCAGCATCAGAGTCTTTTCCAGTGAGCCAACTCGTCGCATGAGGTGGCCAAAGTATTGCATTTTCAGCTTTAGCATCAGTCCCTCCAATGAACATCCAGGATTGATCTCCTTTAGAATGGACTGGTTGGATCTCCTTGCAGTATAAGGGACTCTCAAGAGTCTTCTCCAACACCACAGTTCCAAAGCATCGATTCTTCGGCGATCAGCTTTCTTCACAGTCCAACTCTCACATCCATACATGACCACGGGAAAAACCATTGCCTTGACTAGACAGACCTTGGTTGGCAAAGTAATGTCTCTGCTTTTTAATATACTATCAAGGTTGGTCATAACTTTCCTTCCAAGGAGCAAGCGTCTTTTAATTTCATGGCTGCAATCACCATCTGCAGTGATTTTGGAGCCCAAAAAAATAAAGTCTGACACTGTTTCCACTGTTTTTCCATCTATTTCCCATGAAGTGATGGGACAAGATGCCATGATCTTTGTTTTCTGAATGTTGAGCTTCAAGCCAACCTTTTCACTCTCCTCTTTCACTTTCATCAAGAGGCTTTTGAGTTCCTCTTCACTTTCTGCCATAAGGGTAGTGTCATCTGCATATCTGAGGTTATTGATATTTCTCCCAGCAATCTTGATTCCAGCTTGTGCTTCTTCCAGCCCAGCGTTCCTCATGATGTACATTAATAACCATCATCAAAACTAAAGGTCTGGCATAAGGAAACTAGATTAGATCATCCTTAGATCCATTCAAGGAATTTCCCCTGAATTGAGCCATGTGATTTAGGAGGCCCTGCACATCACACACACACAAGTACTAGAGAATACACAGGCACCCCTGTCACTCAGAATCTGGCATGCCGTGCTGGCACAGTTCAACCCATAATTGTTTTGTGACTATCTCCTTCAGGTCTCTAGGAAATTCTTCACTATATTCTTGCCCTATATTTTCAAAACAAAAGTTAACTGTGGCTAAAGGTTCTGAAGGTTTAGAATGTGTTACTAACCCCATTGTCAGTCACTTGGTTGTTGTTCAGTAGCTTAGCTGTGTCCAACTCTTTGCAACCCCATGACTGCAGCCAGGCTTCCCTATCCTTCACCATCTCCCAAAGTTTGCTCAAACTCATGTCCATGGTTTATATTTTGTTACCAACCCCTTTGTAGATCACTGTGTGTGCACATTAAGTTGCTTTAGTCGTATCTGACTCTTTGCGACCCTATGGACTGTATTGTAGCCTGCCAGCTCCTCTGTCCTTGGGATTCTCCAGGCAAGAATACTGGAGTGGGCTGCCACGCTTTCTCCTTTGTAGATCACTGCTTTGAACTAGAAATGAGAATTTCAGCTGTGGAAGCACAGGTAAAAGCAAAACAATTTTAACCTGTAAATCTTTCTCCAATAGAAAGACTGCAATAAAGTCTTACAGAATGAAGTAACTTTGGTTGGTTAAATATTTTTTGGTTTGTTTTGCTCTCTTCTTTTTCCAAACTGTGGTTCCAGAGATAATCATCAAAATAAAACAATTAGATTTATTTTAGACAAGATATGAGATTCAAAAGAAAAAAATTAATCAAGAATTATCATCAAAAAGTGAATCATTATCTTTGGCAGAAACTAAAGTTTAAATTTGCACTATTCACATTATTTGGTGTAATCCTAATTTACTTTTAATAATATCATTAAAAGCTTAGCAAAAAAGTTATCAGACTGAATGGAAAAAAATGCAACATACATAACATTCCAATAAAAGCAAGATAATTAGAACAAGGAAATGAACACCATACCCATGACTATGAAGAATAAGATTAATGTACAAATAATCTCAACACTGATTTCTATAGAGAATAATCTTTTCTGGCAATTATAGATCAAAGTATATGAAGAGAAACTGGAACAAATTGGGCACCATACTGCTATTTTCATTTTCTTCATAATATCCTAGTATTAAAATTTCAAAAGAAGAATGCAAGCAATAATCTATGAAACTATATACTGCTTGAAGAGATGGTAAAAATGGCAAACTAAGATAAGCAATTTGTAAGACGAAATTTAAATCCTTTTCAATATTTTCTATGATGATGCTATACTATTTGTTACCCCATCACAATGTTTGAACGTATTATTTAAAATCTATACTTTTTAAACTTAACATTTAATTTAGTAATTTTATTGAAGTTCCACTGACCACTGTCTCAGTAGGTTACAGTTTTCCATGTTGGATTATAAAATAACTAAGAACTATAATAACTTAATAACTTCCCTGGTGGCTAAGACGGTAAAACATCTACCTACAATGTGGGAGGCCTGGGTTCGATCCCTGGGTCAGGAAGATCCCATGGAGATGGCAATAGCAACCCACTCCAGTACTCCTGCCTGGAAAATCCCATGGACAGAGGAGCCTGGTAGGCTACAATATGGGGTCACAAAGAGTTGGACATGATTGAGCAATGTCACTTTTCACTCTCATATCATCAGTCCTTCCAATGAACACCCAGGGTTGATCTCCTTTAGAATGGACTGGTTGGATCTCCTTGCCATCCAAGGGACTCTCAAGAGTCTTCTCCAGCACCACAGTTCAAAAGCATCAATTCTTCAGCAATCAGCTTTCTTCACAGTTCAACTCTCACACCTATACATGACCACTGGAAAAAACATAGCCTTGACTAGACGGACCTTTGTTGGCAAAGTAATGTCTCTGCTTTTTAATATGCTATCTAGGTTGGTCATAACTTTCCTTCCAAGGAGTAAGCGTCTTTTAATTTCATGGCTGAAACTCCAATACTTTGGCCACCTCATGCAAAGAGCTGACTCTCTGGAAAAGACTCTGATGCTGGGAGGGATTGGGGGCAGGAGGAGAAGGGGACAACAGAGAATGAGATGGCTGGATGGCATCACCGACTTGATAGACATGAGTCTGAGTGAACTCCAGGAGTTGGTGATAGACATGGAGGCCTGGAGTGCTGTGATTCATGGGGTCGCAAAGAGTCGGACACGACTGAGCGACTGAACTGAACTGAATAAGAGCCTTTGGGGGCTGCGGGCAGACAAACATGAGAGAATGTCTTAGAGTCATAAAATAACTTCATCTTCTTGGTGGTTCCATGACTTTACATTTGTCAGACTCATCAAGCATACTCTTAAAATGTGTATCACTTTTAGCAAAGTCTACTTCAATAAAATGGAGTTTAAAAAAGACTGCAGCATCTGTTCTTTGAGCTCTAGTACAAAAATGTAATAATACACTTTTATTTCAATAAATGATCTAAAGACATCTGAATGTTTTTAGAGTTGTCTAATGTCTCCGGGAGTTGGTGATGGACAGGGAGGCCTGGCGTGCTGTGATTCATGGGGTTGCAAAGAGTTGGACATGACAGCGACTGAACTGAACTAAACTGAATGTGTTATTACTGTCAATAAAAAAATACATTAAAATTGTTTATAAGAACAGTTAATGATGTTGATAAAATGAAGGCTAAGACTGCATTGAATAAACATTATATTTTATGAATTATGTCCATCTTAATTTATTAATCATTCAAACACCACTGAGCCATCAATAATTATATATCCAGAGAAGCATATGAAATTAAGTTTGTTTATATTAGCAGTTTACATTTTGCTTTCAGTCAACTAAACATAGTATCGTAATACATATATTTCCATTTTCCATTATGTAGATATATTTTTATAACAAAATATTTTGTGTATCAACTGTGCTATTGCATTATAGTTTTCAGACAAAAAGCATGTGATCCTCCATGTGTTCTCATGCCACAGGTCCTGCAGAAACATTAACTATTGATTAATGAAACAATTTATGTTAATATAATCTATGAGTCTAGATTATTATTAGTGAAGTATTTCAATTCCTACATCAAAAAGAACGTGTTAACCATTAGTGCTGCCCCAAACTAGAAAAGACAAACTTTTAGGCTGCATATGCACTGTAACTAGAAGAGTTCAATATCAGATCAAACAGTTGCCCAAGAAAGGTGATTTAGAAGAAATTTCTTACACTAGAAGGTTGATAAATAGAATATTTTAACCACCAAACTACTTTTTGTGTGCATTATTATTTATTATTTATTGATCACCAGATACTGCTGTAAACACTTTTTAGTAATTTTTTTTTAAATTTTAAGATAAGTGCACCATTTCCATTCTATAGAGAAGGAAGCCCAGACTGAGATAAATTAAATCATTTTCCCAAGATTAGCCTGCCAGGATATTCAGAGTCTGGATTTGACTTCTGGTCGATCAGCTCCAGTAACCATGCTATTATTCACTACATAACACTCCCTTTCATTTATTTCTCAATTTGAAACCAATGTTTCCTCTAGAAGACATCATAGCTTACTGTCAACGCCTTACCATATCCTCTGAGTGCTTACCAGTTCCCTTCATGCCACCCCAACTTCTAACACATCTTCCAATATCTAGCACCTGCCTCTTGTCAGATAACTTTCTTTGACTCAGGAATTAGTTCTACATATATGGGTGGCGGGTTAGAATTACCAGGGAACTAATGCTCTCTGAGGTTATTGATATTTCTCCCAGCAATCTTGATTCCAGCTTGTGCTTCATCTAGCCCAGCATTTCTCATGATGTACTCTGCATATAAGTTAAATAAGCAGGGTGACAATATACAGCCTTGACGTACTCCTTTTCCTACTTGCAACCAGTCTGTTGTTCCAAGTCCAGTTCTAACTGTTGCTTCCTGACCTGCATACAGATTTCTCAAGAGGCAGGTCAGGTGGTCCGGTATTCCCATCTCTTTAAGAATTTTCCACAGTTTATTGTGATCTACACAGTCAAAGGCTTTGGCATAGTCAATAAAGCAGAAATAGATGTTTTTCTGGAACTCTTTTGCTTTTTCAATGAAACAGTGGATGTTGGCAATTTGATCTCTGGTTCCTCTGCCTTTTCTAAAACCAGCTAGAACATCTGGAAATTCATGGTTCACGTATTGTTGAAGCCGGGCTTGGAGAATTTTGAAGATTGCTTTGCTAGTGTGTGAGATGAGTGCCATTGTGCAGTAGTTTGAGCATTCTTTAGCATTGCCTTTCTTTGGAATTGGGGTGAAAACTGACCTTTTCCAGTCCCTCAGCAATTTGGCCACTGCTGAGTTTTCCAAATTTGCTGGCACATTGAGTTCAGCACTTTCACAGCATCATCTTTCAGGATTTGAAATCAGATCAGATCAGATCAGATCAGTCGCTCAGTCGTGTCCGACTCTCCGTGACCCCATGAATCACAGCACGCCAGGCCTCCCTGTCCATCACCAACTCCCGGAGTACACTCAAACTCATGTCCACAGAGTCGGTGATGTCATCCAGCCATCTCATTCTCCGTCGTCCCCTTCTCCTCCCGCCCCCAACCTTTCCCAGCATCAGAGTCTTTTCCAGTGAGTCAACTCGTCGCATGAGGTGGCCAAAATATTGCAGTTTCAGCTTTAGCATCAGTCCCTCCAATGAACATCCAGGATTGATCTCCTTTAGAATGGACTGGTTGGATCTCCTTGCAGTATAAGGGACTCTCAAGAGTCTTCTCCAACACCACAGTTCAAAAGCATCTGAAATTCTATCACCTCAGATATTCAGATGACATTACCCTTATGGCAGGAAGTTAAGAAGAACTAAAGAGCCTCTTGATGAAAGTGAAAGAGGAGAGTGAAAATGTTGGCTTAAAGCTCAATATTCAGAAAACTAAGATCATGGCATCTGGTCCCATCACTTTATGGCATATAGATGGGGAAACAGTGGCTGACTTCATTTTGGGGGGCTCCAAATCACTGCAGGTGGTAACTGCAGCCATGAAATTAAAAGACACTATTTCTTAGAAGGAAAGTTATGACCAACCTAGACAGCATATTAAAACGCAGAGACATTACTTTGCCAACAAAGGTCTGTCCAGTCAAGGCTATGGTTTTTCTAGTAGTCATGTATGGATGTGAGAGTTGGACTGTAAAGAAAGCTGATTGCCGAAGAATTGATGCTTTTGAACTGTGGTGTTGGAGAAGACTCTTGAGGGTCCCTTGGACTGCTGGGAGATTCAACCAATCCATCCTAAATGAAATCAGTGTTGAATGTTCATTGGAAGGACTGATGCTGAAGCTGAAACTCCAATCCTTTGGCCACCTAATGTGAAGAGTTGACTCATTTGGAAAGACCCTGATGCTGGGAAAGATTGAAGGCAGGAGGAGAAGTGGATGACAGAGGATGAGATGGTTGGATGGCATCACCGACTCAATGGACATGAGTTTGGGTAAACTCCAGGAGTTGGTGATGGGCAGGGAGGCCTGGTGTACTGCAACTCATGTGGTTGCAAAGAGTTGGCCACGACTGAGCAACTGAACTGAACTGAACTGAAAGCTCTCTGGAAACAGCCTCCTGACCAAGCACTGAAAGGTATTTTATAGTAAAGAACCTACTTCTTTACATCTTAATTCAGAAAACTCTGAGGTTTTTGCCCCTAGGATTTCCTAGCAGAATTGACCATCCATCAATTTCCTTGGAAAATGATATCTTAGTTTACCTTATGTAATAAAATATATTCCATAAAATGTATTATAAATATATACATGTGATGTGATGCTTTTATATAAAAGGATATTAATTAACTTGTCAGTATGTATCATACAGTTCCTAGTTAGAACCTATGTAAAGTTGCAATAATTCAAGTTATTAATTTTCTATTGTCAGTCTACAGTGGGTTCAGGAATACACAATATAAAATCTCTAACCACTAAAGTTAAAATTATCCAGGAAAATTTCTTATCTTAATGAAGTTACTCATAGCCCAACTGAAAAATACTTGAAAATATAACTTTGTTTATAACTGAAAAATAGGTCATCCATTAAAAATTTAAGCCATAGGTTGTTATAACAATAATTAAATGATGGTCATTCTCCTTATTATAGGAATTATATTACAGGTATGAAGTATTTTAAGCTTTTTATTTCTTATATGCATAAGATTACTTCCCTTTCAAATATGCAGTATTAACTAGCTGCATACTTATCAAATAATACCTAAATTTTAAAATAAAGGAAAGAGGTTAAAGCTTCTAGTGTAGGGCTTCCCTGCTCGTTCAGTGGTTAAGAATCCACCTGAAAATGCTGGGGACACGGGTTTAATTGATTCCTGCTCCCAAAAGATCCCACAAGCTTCAGAGTAACTAAGCCCAAGAGCCATGATAAACGAGACCACACATCACAACTGCTGAAGCCTGTGCACCTAGAGCCTGTGTTCTGCAACAAGAGAAGCCACCACAGTGAGAAACGTACACCACAACTACAGAGTAGCCGCTACTCGCCGCAACTAGAGAAAACCCATGCGCAGCAATGAAGATCCAGTGTGGCCAAAACATCAAACAAATAAATAAATCTTTAAAAACAAAAAGTGTCTAGAGTAGTGCTTGGTGTAAGCTAGTGCTGAACAGTCATTGTTTTCCTCCTCCCATTTCTGCTGATTATTTTTATTGTCAGTAAATAAACATTTTAAAAAGAGCTATAGTTAGAAAATGAGATTATGTAATGAAACATGTTTGAATCAAAATATCTTTATATGCTCAGAGATTTCAAGAAAAGAAGTATTGAAAGAATCACAGAATTGTTGTACTGGACCCAGTGAGTTCTCATTTTCCTAAAGAAAATAAATCTCATTGTCTCATACAATGGCATAGAGACCCCAGGTGGCTCAAATAATGGAAGCAGAAATAGCAATAGAAAAAAAGTAAAACAAGATTATCCATATGGATATGTTGGTAGGGCTCCAGATATTCTGATCCTCTGATTGTCAGTACTCACCAACACACCTCCATGCTGAATAAGGATGTGTCTCTTGGTTAAAGCTAGGTATTTATTATTCATTAGCTATTTTTAAATGCATCTTTTTAATGGTATCCTTTAATTGCACATTTATCCATTTTCTATAAGCATTTTTGGAACACTCACCTTAGGGGTTAGCCCAAAATTTTGCATGAGACATATACACTGTGTTTGGGAAGACCAATTCTGTGGTATGTTAAGAGAATCATGAGAAACTACAAAGTTCTGTGGACACATATGTTTGGAAATGCGGGAAAAGTATACTAATGCTTCAGCATAAGCTTTACTATAATGTGGTAATTATCTTAGCTTCCAACATTTTATTAATGAAGAAAATGGAAGAGTGAAAAGAAAATTATTCTCCCTATTGAGTGTACTTGGTAAACAAATAATAATATTGTAGATTGTATCTCCAAAGCCTTCAAAATCCTCCAAAACTGACTTGAAAGGCAAAACAGGACATTGCTACCTTGATATAAATTCTGAACAGTGTAGTGTAGAAATGGTGTAATGATATGAAGATAACAGAGTAGAAGTGTTTTATAAAATTTAAACATCATCAAATGTAAAAGGTGTATATCAGATATTGGGAATAAGAAAACTAACATATACTTCAGTTCAGTTTGGTTCAGTTCAGTTGATCAGTCATTTCCAACTCTTTGCAACCCCATGGACTGAGCACGCCAGGCCTCCCTGTCCATCACCAACTCCTGGAGTTTACCCAAACTCATGTCCATTGAGTCGGTGATGCCATCCAGCCATCTCATCCTCTGTCATCCCCTTCTCCTCCTGCCTTCAATCTTTCCCAGCATCATGGTCTTTTCAAATGAGTCAGCTATTCGCATCAGGTGGCCAAAGGATTGGAGTTTCAGCTTCAACATCAGTCCTTCCAATGAACATTCAGGACTGATTTCGTTTAGGATGGACTGGTTGGATCTCCTTGCAGTCCAAGGGACTCTCAAGAGTCTTCTCCAGCACCACAGTTCAAAAACATCAATTCTTCAGTGCTCAGCTTTCTTTACAGTCCAACTCTCACATCCATACATGACTACTGAAAAAACCATAGCCTTGACTAGACGGACCTTTGTTGGCAAAGTAATGTCTCTGCTTTTTAATATGCTCTCTAGGTTGGTCATAACTTTCCTTCCAATTATTTCAATTAAAAGGAGACAAACTCTAAAAATAACCATAGAACTACCTAGCAAATAAATCTCACTGTGTAATATGGCATTTATCCTAAGACATTTATATTTTTAAAGACATTTGTAAGATATGAATATTAATTGCATTTGTGAATGTTTTATGTAAATATTCATTTTTAAGCATTTCTGGAAAGGAAATATAGGGGATAAAATCAGGCAGGGTGTCATTTAACTACCCCACATAATTCCATGCTGCATGATTGGAAGGAATTAGAATTGCATAAACTTTTCTTAACTCTTGTTGGCAGGAAAAACTCAATCACTATTACACAGGGTAAATACTTTGTATATGTCCTGGCTCCAGAGTAGATAAACACCTCAGATTAGGGAAAAGTTACGCTGCTCAAAATAAAATGAATTTCCCCATCTAATACTCCTTTCTATCCACTTTTAAAAGTCTATAGCAGTAAACTCTCCAAAGTACCTCAAAGGAAATTATTTATGGCAGCTATTTTGCTTCTAGTTGTCACTCTATGAATATTAGTAAAATTAAAGTGGTAACTATTTAAAAAAACATTCTGACTTGACTTCAGAGAAGTAACGCAAATGTAGATACCTGCAAGAAACTGAAGTACTACACACGAATCATGAAAAAGTGGAAGCAAGGGCTGCTTCTTCTAAGTCTTTGCTAATTCTTTGGTGTTACTAAATGGTATTAAGCTATCCCTTCTCTGTAGTGTGGCACATTTAACCCTCAGAATCTATTTCTCCACTCCAATCTCTCCCTCTCTCTTTCTCTCTCTCTCACACACACCCCTATACTGTTCCAAAAGTGAGATAAAGGAAATACATATTCACCAAGACAGCAAGAACAAGGCTAGAAGCTCTATAAGGTAAAGTTTTTTTTAAGTATTAAAAATTTAAATACCAAATTTTAAGGGCACTGTCAAAGAGGGTTCCAACTACTGTACAACTGTGTCCTTTCACACACTAGCAGGGTTATACCCCAAGTCCTTTAAACTAGGTTTCACTAATATGTAAACCGAGAACTTTCAGATGTACAAGCTGGGTTTAGAAAAGGCAGAGGAACCAGAGTTCAAATTGACAACATCTGTTGAATAATAGAGAGAGCAAGCAAATTCCAGAAAAAATATCTACTTCTGCTTCATTGATTATGATAAAGCCTTTCACTGTGTGGATCACAAAATATCGTGGAAAGTTCTTAAAGAGATGGGAGTACCAGATCACCTTACTTGCCTCCTAAGAAAGCTGTATTCAGGTCAAGAAGAAACAGCTAGAATTGGACATGGAACAACTGACTAGTTCAAACTGGGAAAGAAGTGCATCAAGGCTGCATATCGTCACCCTGCTTATTTAACTTATACGCAGAGTACATCATGCAAAATGCCATATGGGAAGAATCACAAGCTGGAATCAAGATTGCTGGGAGAAACGTCAACCACTTTACATATGCAGATGATATCACTCCAATGGCAGAAGGTGAAGAAGAACTAAGGAGTCTCTTGAGGAGGGTGAAAGAGGAGAGTGAAAAGGCTGGCTTGAAACTTAACATTCAAAACACTAAGATCATGGAACAGCATCTTAAAAAGAAGAGTAGGACTCAACAATAACAAAAAAACATACAGACACATGAGATAGGCACTGGCCAGACGTTCTTATCTAAATCTGATAGAATAGAGCAATAAAATAAACTACTCTTTCAGTTAATATTGCTCCCATCATCACCACTATTAACTGTTGTTAATGTAAACAGAATAAAACAAAATCTCATAATAAATGGTGATTATTCTTATGTAATTATTATAATCAAAACAAGGAACCAACTCTATACAGTGATTGCATCACGTTATTTATTATTTAGTCTCCACAACAACGCTATTTAGGCAGCCTTCCTACATGCTCTCAAGTCATGAGAAACCTAAGGTGATTTGAGATTCCTAGTCTCTCACCATTTGGAAGATCCAAGATGTTTGTTTATTTGCTTGTTTGTGGCTGTGCATTAAATGAATCCGTTTAATAAGTAGGAGAAAGTTTATGTTCCTCAATGGGTTTTTATGGCTATGCAACTCAAAGTTGATAGAAACGAAAAAGTACAAAATAATAATAGTAATAAACACATACAATAGATATACATAGTTATTCTTCACAACTGCCTTTGAAGCACACCCTAGGTATGCTTTCCTTATTTTCCTGAAGAGAAAGCTCAGGCAGAGAATTAAGCCTAGAAGTCAAGTACGATTCAGTTCAGTTTAGTTCAATCATTCAGTCGTGTCTGACCCTTTGCGACCCCAAGGACTGCAGCACGCCAGGCTTCCCTATTCTTCACCAAATCCTGGAGCTTGCTCAAACTCATATCCATCAAGTCAGTGATGCCATCCAACCATTTCATCCTGTCGGCCCTTCTCCTCCTGCCTTCAGTCTTTCCCAGCATCAGGGTCTTTTCCAATGAATCAGTTCTTCGCATCAGGTGGCCAAAGGCTTGGAGTTTCAGCTTCAGCATCAGTACTTCCAACGATTATTCAGGACTTATTTTCTTTAGGATAGACTTGTTTGATCTCCTTGCAGTCCAAGGGACTCTCAAGAGTCTTCTCCAACACAGCAGTTCAAAAGCATCAATTCTTCAGTGCTCAAATTTCTTTATAGTCCAACTCTCTCATCCACACATGACTATTGGAAAAACCATAGCTTTGACAAGACTGACCTTTGTTGGCAAAGTAATATCTCTACTTTTTAATATGTTGTCTAGGTTGGTCATAGCTTTCCTTCCAAGGAGCAAGCATCTTTTAATTTCATGGCTGTAGTCACCATCTGCAGTGATTCTGGAGCCCAAAAAATAAAGTATGTCACTGTTTCCACTGTTTACCCATCTATTTGCCATGAAGTGATTAGACTGTATGCCATGGTCTTAGTTTTCTGAATGTTGAGTTTTAAACCAACTTTTTCACTCTCCTCTTTCACTTTCATCAAGAGGCACTTTAGTTCTTTTTCACTTTCTGCCATAAGTGTGGTATCTGCATATGTGAGGTTATTGATATTTTTCCCGGCAATCTTGATTCCAGCTTGTGCTTCATCTAGCCCAGCATTTCGCATGATGTACTCTGCATATAAATGAAATAAGCAGGGTGAAAGTATGCAGCCTTGACATACTCCTTTCCCGATTTGGAGAAGATAAGTGAACGTCTTTCTACTCTGCCATCTTGAAACTTTTCCAAGCAAGATTAGGGAGGTTTACAAAAATTTACTGAACAATTTGAAGTCTTTGGGAATGGATATTTAACCTATCAAATTGTCTTCAAGTGACAGGTAACTTTAGGAACATGTACAATTCTGGAGAGCATTCCTATCAAGTTTTCTTCAAGAATTGGAAAAATATCTCCTGACAAGGTACTCCTATGTTCCACACTAATGCCTTTGACTTAAAATCCCATGGATGGAGGAGCCTGATAGGCTGCAGTCCATGGGATCGCTAAGGATCGGACATGACTGAGCGGCTTCACTTTCACTTTTCACTTTAACACATTGGAGAAGGAAATGGCAACCCACTCCAGTGTTGTTGCCTGGAGAATCCCAGGGAAGGGGAAGCCTGGTGGACTTCCATCTATGGGATCACACAGAGTCGGACATGACTGAAGTGACTTAGTAGCAGCTAAATGTGGAGGTGCTACACAGAAAAAGTTCACATAGGATTAAAACCATTACTTTGCCTAAGATGAATTCTTCATCTTTCTGGTTATTTTTCACTGGGTCAATTTCTCAAGAATTGAGTATTTATGATAGCTGCAGGAACAGGGGCATTTAGAATAGGGTGTTTGATATCATTCTCTGTTATTTACAGAATGATGTTGGAAAATAGCCTATAATGAAAACTAAAATGGATGGTTGATTCCACTGGGCCCACATGTGTTCATATTCCACAAATATCAAACAACATATGATATTGTCACGTCCTCAACATTTTTCTTTACTTTCCCGATTGCACCACCACACACTCTTACCAGGAAAAAAAAAAAAGAGTGCTATCCTAGAAAAGAAAGGAGGAGTTAATCTAAAATATAAAGAAGTAGCAATAATGCCAAAAGCTTAAGAAATTAAATGAGATAAAATTTGGCAAATGACATTAAACTTTAGAGGGACATTGTTAGTGATTCTGAAGACTATAAAATCAATAAATAGAAAGACTGAGGAGAAAACAAGGATGAGCATATAAAGATAAATAACAAGTATATATTCTTTAAAATCTTTTTGATGATGTTGAAGGGTGAGATAGAGCCCTACTTACAAAGAATAACAAGAATGAGCATAGTGTTTTTATTTCTTTATTTTTTAATATTTTGAGCACAGAAGGCATATAAGCTGCAGAGAAAAGAGATCAAAGGAGACGGAGAAAGGAGAGTATTGGGGCTGTGATCTATAGCAGAGGTTCAAGGTAAGTTTTGGATGGAAGGAGGGGCATTATTTCAAGGAAACCAATGCTAAGCCAAGAAAGGTTGACTGGATGGAAATGTACAGGGATGTTTGTGAAGTGAGAGTATTTAAGGGACTTTACACTGTAAGGTCGGGTCTCGATGGCCTTCACTAGTTCCGCCTCAAGGTCCCTGTGAGCTCTGTTGTCCTTGTACCTGGTTGTGTTTCTTTTCATAAGACCCTCTATTGTAACATCCTGCCATTTACTTCATTCTGAGACACCTTATCGGGAAGAGCAAATGGTCAGCCTGTACGACATCTATGAGCTCACTGTCCAGCTCTGCGACTGTGAGAACAATCCCAACAGGACACACCAGCACCTATCGGACAGTCCACCACTCAAAATCCTGCATTTCTGTACATTACCTTATTTAGACCTTTTTAGACTGCATGATGTTATTTCTTGCCATGGGGCTATATAAGCCATACCCTGCCTTTGTTCGGGGCAGAACCCCCTTAGACTGTCCCCGGTGGTCAGTTGGTTCTGCCCAGGAGCGCACTGCCGTTAAAACCTGTTACTCTTCTTTGGTGTCTGGGTTCTTTTTCTTACAGCTTGGGCGTCCGTTCCAACCTTACATACACCTAGTGGACTCAACAGTCATTAGGAAGAAAAGAGTTAAGGACATTTGCTGAGTGGGAAAAGGGTGGGGTAAAAGGCTGAAAGGCATGGCAATAACATAAATTACCACTTGAAGGGAAAGGTTTCTAAGGAAATATGAGCATATAACTAAGGTCAGCAATAATGAATGTGACATGGCTTCTGGACAAACAATTGATTTCTTCTTCTAGGATTTAGCAACATGGGTGTAGGGACTGGAGAGATGAATGGTTGAATTTATACAAGGTGGTTACTTTTCTGAACCAAAACAGGTAAGTAATTTTTGGTAATTTGTGCTAAATTTGATAAAGAAAAGGAATGACAAAATAAGTTCAAAGTATCTTCAGCTTTTATTTCTACTGAAGGAATCTGGGTCAGAGGAGCTTTCCTGGCTTCTGAAATCACACCTTGCACCCATATAACTAACAAGCCAGAAACACAGATTGGTTGCTTGCATGAACACTTCCGTCAGAATGCTTGGCTGATAATTTCCAGCTGTATAACAGGGGACCAGTTTCTAAATTGTTCAATTTTAATATCTTTAAAATGGAAATTAAAGTAATTGATTCACTGAGCTAATACTTAAAACAGTGCCTGCCTGGTCATATGAAGCATTCTATAAATGTTTGTACTAATTAGATTCTATGACAGTCTCTTCCTCAAACTTAATGCAATCTCCAAATGATGAAAGCAGAGAGTTAAACCTATGCAAGGGATAAAGCCAAGAAGAAATTATTTTATTTTTCTATTAATGTTATAAATAATATATGAAGTTTTTAATCTCTCAATTCCATTAACTATTGAATGAGGACAAGGTTCAAGTTTAGTTTTTAAAAAGCAGTTAGTTTGCTCCACTTGTAACAGAACCTATTAACTTATTGCCACTTATTCTGTTTCTTTACACGTGGACAAAATTCTTAATTCAACTCTGAATATAGCTGTTTCAGTGGCTGAGACAGGATGTTTATCACTATCTCATTAGAAGGCCATGCTTTGAAATTCCCTTACAAATATGATATTTTAATAACAAGAGATCTGCATAACCTAGGTAGAGAAGAGTAGTGAAATTTGAAGAGAATATATTTTCTTCTCTAATCAAAGGAAATAAAGTGCTTAATTAATGATGATCAGCAGATTCTTATACACACTTTCAGGGCAAGAGAATAAACAATCAAATCCTAAATGTCCAATGTTTCCTTTTGTTTCATTTGACTAGTAGTCTTGGGAAAGTAGGTGGGTCATAGGTGGGCTGAAGAGGCAAATTTGCACAAAGACTATACTCAGATGTTCTGTACTGAGTAATTCTAAGGACCAGCCTCCTTAGAATCATCTGTTAGAAATATAAACTCACAGGTACCATTTTTAACCTATCAAAACAGTTTCACATTTCAACAAGATGCCTGGGGATTCACATACATGTTCATGTTTGAGAAGCACTGTCTCAAGAAGCTCATATTCTCTGATAAAATGAAGACTGACTTCTCATTATTTTGCCCTTTTCTATTACTCTGGTTTCTGAACAACTAGAAAAAGCTGATCTGGAAACTTGAGAATAAGTAAAAAAGACACTCTACCCCGCCTGGCCTCCACATCTCCTTTCCTTGCCCACGTCGGAGTGAAAAAGACTCTATATTCACCTAACCCTAGACCTTGACTCTCCTCATAAAATGATGGATTTTTGGTTGAAGAAATAGGATGCTCATGTGGTGGGTGTTAGTACAGCTCATCAATTTTAGCAACTGCAGCTTTTGAAAACAAAATAATAAAATATGACTGAACATACAGTTAGAAAATGAGGGATAAATTTTCCTATGACAAGAACATTTTTTAAATCCACAAGTTTGTCCAGGGTGATATGTACTTTATCAATAAAGACAGTTGTTGTGTCAAGCTGTCACACTAAGTGGATTTAACAGAACAAGAAGGGATGGGACAATACAAACCAAACATATTTGCTTAAAGTTAGATTTTAAGTATTCCTTGTTTTATTTCTTTCACTGGCATATAGGAGAGAATATTTAGGAGAGAAGAGGGAATAATGAATGTGGTTCTCAGAACAAGATTTAAGATGAGAATTGAGTCTGAAGTTGCACTAAATCACCTCTGTCTTTTTTTTTTCAGAACACAATTTTGAATTTAATATTAAAAAATTTTTGAAGCATTTAAAATATATGGTTGTAGACAGAATATTGGAAAATAACTGATTATACTATATAATAACTCAATACATTTTTCAAAAATTGATGCTATAGGCAAAATCTGATAAGTATCCAATAAAATCTGATATAACAAGTGATTTTTTAAAATGATGAATTTTAAAAGTTATGATTCTATATATCTCTTCTTACAGAAAGAAAATTAAAACTAAACCCTGAAATTCAAGTTTATTTATGATAATACTATTGAGAGTTCTTCATATCTAAACATATGAATGGCCTACATAATTGTATTTTGAAAAATAAAAATTGGAGCTTTAAAAGCTTTTAATGTAAAAAGTAATTACAATGAATTATGTGTTCAATAGACTGGGGAAAAAATGATACACTGTAAACCCAAAGAAAATAAGTAAAAAGGTATAAAAACTAAACATCTAAAAATAAGTGTATTATATATATTATAAATTTATATGTATATATGATTTTTACATGTAGCATGCATATATAAATATATATATATATATATATATATATATATATATATATAGCATTGGTGTTATTATTCAGTCAGTAAGTCAGACTTTATTTTTTGGGCTCCAAAATCACTGCAGATGCTGATTGCAGCCATGAAATTAAAAGACGCTTACTCCTTGGAAGGAAAGTTATGACCAACCTTGATAATATATTAAAAAGCAGAGACATTACTTTGCCAACCAAGGTCCATCTAGTCAAGGCTATGGTTTTTCCCGTGGTCATGTATGGATGTGAGAGTTGGACTGTGAAGAAAGCTGATCGCCGAAGAATCGATGCTTTTGAACTGTGGTGTTGGAGAAGACTCTTGAGAGTCCCTTGTACCTCAAGGAGATCCAACCAGTCCATTCTAAAGGAGATCGATCCTGGGTGTTCATTGGAAGGACTGATGCTAAAGCTGAAACTGTAATACTTTGGCCACCTCATGCGACGAGGTGACTCACTGGAAAAGACTGTGATGCTGGGAAAGGTTGGGGGCGGGAGGAGAAGGGGACGACCTAGAATGAGATGGCTGGATGGTATCACCGACTCTGTGGACATGAGTTTGAGTGAACTCAGGGAGTTGGTGATGGATAGGGAGGCCTGGCGTGCTGTGATTCATGGGGTCGCGGAGAGTCGGACACGACTGAGCGACTGAACTGACTGACTGACTGACTGAGTCATGTCTGACTCTTTGTGACCCCATGGACTGCAACACACCAGGTTCCACTGTCCTTTACTATATAATGGAGTTTGCTCCAATTCATGCGCATTGAATTAGTGATGCCGTCTAACTATTTTATCTTTGGCTGTCCCCTTCTCCTTTTGCCTTCAATCTTTCTCAACATCAGGGTTTTTTCCAATGAGTTGGCTTTTTCATGAGGTGGCTTCAGCTTCAGCATCAGTCCCTCCAATGAATATTCAGGGTTGATTTCCTTTAGGATCAACTGGCTTGATCTCCTTGCTGTCCAAGCGACTCTCAAAGGTCTTCACCACAGTTAGAAGACATCAATTCTTCGGCGCTCAGCCTTCTTTATGGTCTCACTCTCACAACCATATATGACTACTGGAAAAACCGTAGCTTTGACTATACAGACCTTTGCCAGCAAAGGGATGTCTGTTCATTTTTTTTTTTTCAATTGACCAATTTCTTATATTCCTTTTTAAAAAAAATTTATTAATTTTAATTGGAGGCTAATTACTTTATATTATTGTATTCGTTTTGCCATACATTGACATGAATCTGTCCAGGGTGTACATGTGTTCCCCATCTTGAACCCCCCTCCTCCCTCCCTTCCCATCCCATCCCTCTGGTTCATCCTAGGACACCAGCCCTGAACATCCGAGTTTTTGATAAAGCTAACACCTTACAATTGAATGTGAATTAAAATTTTTTTATGGGTTCTAAGTAGCATATGTCCAAAGTAATATTTAAATGAGTTCCTGAAGATGGATCTTTAAACACAGCAAATTGTGGGTTTTCCATAACTATATACCATGTTAATTTCTAGACCCAAATTATATTCTCTGTATTACATACAGATGAACATTTTTCATACGCTAACCCATTTTTCTTGCCTTGATATTTTTTCTGTGAATTAATCTCCATCTCAAAGTTTACTCTGAAGTTCAATGTTAAGGAACAAGTTGAGATATGCAAAGAAAGTCAGAATGAATGATTTGTAGCAGTTAATCTGAAGTTTTTCTATGCTATCTACTGAGACTTTAAACAATATTAGACAATCAGACATTGGGGCTACAAGAGATATTTGAAATGAGGTTAAATGTTCGCTTTATAAGGGTAACCCAAATACCATATCAAAGTGCTTCTCCACACTAGGAGAAATGCAATGTCCAGGCCACCCCAGACCAAATGAATGAGAATCATTTAGGGTGTGTGGTCTGTGCATCTGCATTAAAAGCAAACAATAAACTGTCCAAATGATTCTGACTGCATTTAGGGTTGGGATCTCTTTCTACCTATTCAGTTCAGTTCAGTTCATTTCAGTCGCTCAGTCGTGTCCGACTCTCCACGACCCCATGAATCACAGCACGCCAGGCCTCCCTGTCCATCACCAACTCCCGGAGTTCACTCAAACTCATGTCCACAGAGTCGGTGATGCCATCCAGCCATCTCATTCTCCGTCGTCCCCTTCTCCTCCCGCCCCCAACCTTTCCCAGCATCAGAGTCTTTTCCAGTGAGTCAACTCGTCGCATGAGGTGGCCAAAGTATTGCAGCTTCAGCTTTAGCATCAGTCCCTCCAATGAACATCCAGGATTGATCTCCTTTAGAATGGACTGGTTGGATCTCCTTGCAGTATAAGGGACTCTCAAGAGTCTTCTCCAACACCACAGTTCAAAAGCATCGATTCTTCGGCGATCAGCTTTCTTCACAGTCCAACTCTCACATCCATACATGACCACGGGAAAAACCATTGCCTTGACTAGACGGACCTTGGTTGGCAAAGTAATGTCTCTGCTTTTTAATATACTATCAAGATTGGTCATAACTTTCCTTCCAAGGAGCAAGCGTCTTTTAATTTCATGGCTGCAATCGGCATCTGCAGTGATTTTGGAGCCCAAAAAAATAAAGTCTGACACTGTTTCCACTGTTTTTCCATCTATTTCCCATGAAGTGATGGGACCAGATGCCATGATCTTTGTTTTCTGAATGTTGAGCTTCAAGCCAACCTTTTCACTCTCCTCTTTCACTTTCATCAAGAGGCTTTTGAGTTCCTCTTCACTTTCTGCCATAAGGGTAGTGTCATCTGCATATCTGAGGATGCTAATGGACTTTGTAGCTGATGTATATAAAATATCATCCAAACTATAAATTTATAGCAAGGAAAATTATAGCTGGTTATTATACCCAATGTTGGTCTACGGATTTCAAATGAATAAAAGAAAGTCAGGATACAGTGATCATATATCTCTACTTGAGTGAAATACTCAATTAATATGTGAAAAATGCATTCTCATATATATGGACACTATTCTTTCAGGGGAGATAAGAAATATAGTTTCTTACTCTTATTAGTGCACCTGAGATTTTATTGTCTTTTAAACTTTATGCAGAGGAGAATGCAGTCTTACAAACCTTCTAAGGAAAACAGAATATAAAATTTTATATGTTTATATATAAATGTATAAACATAAATATATAACTGGAGTTCAGGAACTGTTATATTTAGCTTGAAGTGATGGTCGTTAACTAAAAATGCCATTATCAACTTTTTCTTATAATGCTCAGGTGTTAACACATTTTAGCAAATTTCATTTACTGAAGCATTTTGTATGGCAATGCCTGCCAAGTTTAATGGATAGTTTAAGTTCATTTTATACTTTATATACCTATCTCCAGAGGGTAGATGACTAGGAATGAGGATTACGAAGGTAATAATTGCAACTGTAGGAAATAAATGTATAATTCTGAGTGTATATGGTGAATGACTTCCCTATATATTTGTAATTGTAGTTTTCCTTCCAACATCAGCTTCTGATAAAGTCTTAGTCATGAAAAAACTGTAAGGTAACTGAAAATTGTTCCAATTTATTTCTCCTAGATAATCATTTCACAAGTGGACTTTTATCATTTGAGAGCTGATAGTATGGTAGCGTATTTGTGCTTTATTGCTATGGCAATAGTCCTTCTCTTGTGACAAGGATCATGTATTTTTGTTCCTTGTTCTGAAATCACATGTTGACAAACAGACACAGCTTTATGATGGTGGTTTTCAATTTAATTGCCTCCAGCAGAGTGCTGTGGATCCTGTGCCATGTTACTTAGATATCCCCTTCAGGACTGAAGGGTAGTTGAACCCAGGTTTGGGGACTGCTGCTCTCAAATTATCTTCAACCATCAATCCTTTGGAAATTGCCCTCAACTCAAGAAATCCTTCTTGTTCAAGATCGTATTCCCATACCAGGCACAGCCTGAATAAAGTAACTGGTTAATACAAGGATTTAAGAGTCGGCTCAACTCTGAATATCCATGCCAGAACTTGAAAGAGGTTAGGCAGAGCCTAAGTTCTTCCTCTGCCTACACCTGATCTGTTCCATTCCCTTCAGGTGTTAATTATAACAGTATTACCTACTGAACCTCCTATAGGAAAAAAATCTCCTAGTGTCTGCTTCATGGGTAACTTGATGTGGAACAGTTTTATCTAGTAAAGCAGATGGACTGGATCACTTGCTAGTCAGCCCACAATGAGTATCCAAATTCCTGGTGGTAGATGGAACTTGGAAAGCTTCTATAACCAGGTATCAGTGAAATTGTTAAAAACTTTATTTAGTGAACTGGAGAGGTAAACTGGTAGATGTAAACTTACTAGCAAGTATAATATATATTGAGAAATATGACAGATACAGTATTTATAAAGATAGTGGAGTTGAAAAGCTATTGTTCAGGGTTATGATACTCTGAAGAAAGTACATGAAGGTCTGGGAGTTATTAACTGTCAGTGAGAAGCAAACTGTGAAAGCTAGAGGGGCTCCTTGACTGCATACAATAGCCCTTATTCCTAGATACTAAGGACAGAGAAAATCCAGGATCTAATGGTAAAAAGTAGCCTGGCTCCTGGAAAGGTTAACCTGAACAAATCTGATGTGCCAAGTTTAGAGCTCTGATTGGGAAAAAATGGGATCCTGATTCATGGGATCATCTGTATTCACGTTCTTGATTCCCTAGATTCCTCTGAATTCTTTGGTTTCCTCAAACTCACCCACTTCTCTCTGTTAGCAGTTAGTGTTCCCATTTGTCTCGAAGAAAATCTCTCTCCTCCAAGACATGTCCCCTTCTACATCTCCTTTTCGGAAACAGGTCAACAGCTAGAATTACTGGCTGCCATAATCTGGCCTTGGAAGTGATGGGATTGCCAAGGGAGAAAGGGATTATATCCCAAGAATATTCAGCCCCAAGCTAAACAGTCTTGAGAGGGACTTGGAAAATATATATGGAACTAAACTCAGAGAGAATATGCAGTTTTATATTATGCAATTAATATGCATATTAATATGCAATTATAAGGGAGAGTTTAGTGATACAAGGGAATTGCTTTTTGGAAAATAATCTGGGAGAAAGCATTCAAAGAAAGACTGAAGGAAATGGTTCTAATATTTTCTAGGATATCTCATAGAAGCTTGGAGAAAATGGTGACCCCGAATAAGTGAAAGGATGGCTATAGCAAATGATAGTCAAAGAAGAAATGGTTCAGAGAAAGGAGAATGCCAGAGTGATTGCCTGATGTAAGGCTGGGGAAAATACTAGAATAATATGTTCTGCAGGAGGACCAGAACTTAATTTAACAAAGTAATAAAAAATATGCTGGTGAGACAGCCATCAGTGTTAGAGCCTACAGTCTAATTGTAAACTAGGATTAATGAAAGATGTTGAGAACTGGTCTCATGATAAGAATGGGGATGGTAAGTTCTGAAAAAGTGGGGTCTAATGGTTGCTCTTAACAGTTTAAAGGTAGGATAACTAATTCTCATGGGCAGCAAGGTTGGAATGACAATCAGAGGAGCATGGCAAGCAGAGAACTAAAGATATGGCTAATCTATCATTAATGCAGCTTTCTTGGGCATGAGAAAGATATGCACCCAATGAGGGTATCACTCAATCTCTCTAACAACAGCAACAATACCAACAATCAAGGAAGTATGTTCAAAGAAGGTGACTTCAGGCAGTCATCTTAGTAAAAGGTCCAAATCTCTTGTCTAATATCCAGATGTGAGCCACTTTTCCAAGTATGAACCAATTGAATGAAGGACAAACTTGATCCCCAAGAAGAAGTATCCTGTAGCATTCTGGCTATAATGATTACTTCATCTTTTCGCAAAAAAACCTACAGTCATCGACTTGAGTAACTATGCACTGGGGAAAATGGAATACCTAAACATTCTAAGGAGGTTCGTGACATTGTACAGAAGACAGGGACCAAGACCATCCCCATGGAAAAGAAATGTAAAAAAGCAAAATGGCTGTCTGAGGAGGCCTTACAAATAGCTGTGAAAAGAAGAGAAGCGAAAAACAAAGGAGGAAAGGAAAGATATAAGCTTCTGAATGCAGAGTTCCAAAGAATAGCAAGGAGAGATAAGAAAGCCTTCCTCAGCGATCAATGCAAAGAAATACAGGAAAACAACAGAATAGGAAAAACAAGAGATCTTTTCAAGAAAATTAGAGATATCAAGGGAACATTTCATGCAAAGATGGGCTCGATAAAGGACAGAAATGGTATGGACCTAACAGAAGCAGAAGATATTAAGAAGAGGTGGCAAGAATACACAGAAGAACTATACAAAAAAAATCTTCAAGATGAAGGTAATCACGATGGCGTGATCACTCACCTGGAGCCAGACATCTTGGAATGTGAAGTCAAGTGGGCCTTAGAGAGGATCACGACGAACAAAGCTAGTGGAGGTGATGGAATTCCAATTGAGCTATTTCAAATCCTGAAAGATGATGCTGTGAAAGTGCTGCACTCAATATGCCAGCAAATTTGGAAAACTCAGCAGTGGCCACAGGACTGGAAAAAGTCAATCTTCATTCCAATCCCAAAGAAAGGCAATGCCAAAGAATGCTCAAACTACCGCACAATTGCACTCATCTCACACGCTAGTAAAGTCATGCTCAAAATTCTCCAAGCCAGGCTTCAGCAATATGTGAATCGTGAACTTCCAGATGTTCAAGCTGGTTTTAGAAAAGGCAGAGGCACCAGAGATCAAATTGCTAACATCTGCTGGATCATGGAGAAAGCAAGAGAGTTCCAGAAAAACATCTATTTCTGCTTCATTGACTAGGCCAAAGCCTTTGACTGTGTGGATCACAATAAATTGTGGAACATTCTGAAAGAGATGGGAATCCCAGACCACCTGACCTGCCTCTTGAGAAACCTGTATGCAGGTCAGGAAGCAACAGTTAGAACTGTACATGGAACAACAGACCGGTTCCAAATAGGAAAAGGAGTACGTCAAGGTTGTATATTGTCACCCTGCTTATTTAACTTATATGCAGAGTACATCATGAGGAACGCTGGGCTGGAAGAAGCACAAGCTGGAATCAAGATTGCCGGGAGAAATATCAATAACCTCAGATATGCAGATGACACCACCCTTATGGCAGAAAGTGAAGAGGAACTCAAAGACCTCTTGATGAAAGTGAAAGAGGAGAGTGAAAAGTTTGGCTTGAAGCTCAACATTCAGAAAACAAAGATCATGGCATCTGGTCCCATCACTTCATGGGAAATAGATGGGAAAACTGTGGAAACAGTGTCAGACTTTATTTTTTGGGGCTCCAAAATCACTGCAGATGCTGATTGCAGCCATGAAATTAAAAGATGCTTACTCCTTGGAAGGAAAGTTATGACCAGCCTAGATAGCATATTAAAAACAGAGACATTACTTTGCCAACCAAGGTCCATCTAGTCAAGGCTATGGTTTTTCCCATGGTCATGTATGGATGTGAGAGTTGGACTGTGAAGAAAGCTGATCGCCGAAGAATTGATGCTTTTGAACTGTGGTGCTGGAGAAGACGCTTGAGAGTCCCTTGGACTGCAGGGAGATCCAACTAGTCCATTCTAAAGGAGATCAATCCTGGGTGTTCATTGGAAGGACTGATGCTAAAGCTGAAACTCCAATACTTTGGCCACCTCATGTGATGAGTTGACTCACTGGAAAAGAGTCTGATGCTAGGAGGGTTTGGGGGTAGGAGGAGACGGGGACGACAGAGAATGAGATGGCTGGATGGCATCACCGACTCGATGGACATGAGTTTGAGTGAACTCCGGGAGTTGGTGATGGACAGGGAGGCCTGGCATGCTGTGGTTCATGGGGTCGCAGAGAGTCGGACACGACAAAGCGACTGAACTGAACTTAATTGAACTGAACTGAAACATTCTAAGGATTGTTGCACACAAGAGCTAAGTAGGCATTGATACCAAAGACAACAAATTACCTTCACAGTTTCCCTGTGAGAACAGGAACACATGGATTTTTGTTTTGTCAGGAAATAAAGTCCTAGTGTAAGTTCAGCTCAAAATGCATCCACTGGTCTTATGACTTACATGTGGTCTTTTCCCCCATTGTCAAATGTATAATTTTAGCTAATATTCCTGGCAATTAATGCAATATCTATATTAGTTTTTTGGCCTATAAAGTAAAATCTATTATGGTGGAAAGGCAAAATGGAAGCCTCTAAAACATCCCCCCACAACCAACTCAAATAAGACGTTGACAATATTGCAGGAGAAATGGCAGAGATTTGTACTATCTTAAAGATATCAAGGAGGCAGAGGTGGAGTCTCCAAAATATCTGCATTTAGTTCACTAGGCTGGCCCAGGAAACCAAACTGAGCCTGGAAAATAATGTAGACTACTACAGACTCAACCATGAAGCAGCCCTAATTAAACCTGCTATGGGAGAGATAACATCTTAGCTAGAGAAGATTGACATCATTTTATGTAGATGGTATTTGGCCATTTATCTCCCTAACATGTTCTTTTCCATGCCTATCAGCAAGGAAGAACAGAAACAGATCACATTCATTTGGGGTATTTCCTTGGTGGTCCAGTGATTAAGAATCTTCCTTCCAGTGTAGGGGACATGAGTCCCATCCCTGGATGGGGAAATAAGATCCCACATGCCAAGTGGCAAGTAAGCCTGAGCACCACAACTGGAGAGAAGGCTGTATGCCAAAATGAAGAGCTCACATGCCACAGCTAAGACCTGATGCAGTCAGATAAATAAATATTTTTAAATAATTTTAAAAATATTCTTTTGGAATGGACATCACTCTTCAGTTTTGGTTTGGCAGCAAAGCTTTGCTAACTTTCCCACCCTCTGTTATAATATGGTCGGAAGAAATCCAAACCATATGCGCTTCCTGTAGAACACCAAAGGCATTCATGATGTTGAAGACATCATGCTGATAAACCTGTATAAACAGGAAATGTCAAGGACAAAACCTGTACAAGCAGGAAATGTCAGGAAAGGTTGGTAAGACATGTGTGACCCAGGAGGTTGAAAAGAAGCCCTATGATTCATAGGCTTGCTATCATTGATTCTGTAAGAACTGGTCGTCTGGAACATGTTGGAACAGCACATCTAAAATATAGGACAGATAGTTTCATCTCATTTTTTCATCTCTTCCCAAAACAAAGAAGGAAGTTCAACCCCTGATAAGTCGATAGGTTTACTCGGTTTGTAGGGGTAGTATAATCTATGCCTGCTACCATATTCCATCATTAAATCATATAAACCTAGTGACATGAAAAGCTTGCAATGCTGAATGGGATTCATAGGACACAGTAGATTCTAAGTATAAGTAATTCCTGTGGTAGGAAACAATATCACGTGGAGTTTGTAACAACCCTCAATATGACAATAACAATATAGACTAGGGATTCTGGAGAAAGATTATGCCACCTGCTTAAGACTTTTTATAAAATTTTAAATTTATATTTATTTTAATATAAATCGTGTACATTATATATTTTAGCATAAATACAGATCTATATCTATATAAAATTATACATATATATCTATGGCTATACCAACATCTGTATCTATTATATTTCTATCCCTATCAGGCTCTGTTTGAGTGAACTCCGGGAGTTGGTGATGGACAGGGAGGCCTGGCGTGCTGTGATTCATGGGTTCGCGGAGGTCGGACACGACTGAGCGACTGAACTGAACTGAACTGAAAAGGTAAAAAAAAATCCTTTAATTCAAGTTCAAAATCCCTCTAGTTTGACAGTGCTCCCACACTTGAGAACAGTTTAGAGATCTTCAGAAACAATTAGTTCAGAATACCGACCAGCATAAAACACAAAAAATTAGGTACATGAAGGCCTTGTACATAACCCAACCAGATGAATCTATTAATGAAGGTTGCTCAGTAAGTTCCTAGAAACCTACGTATGGTCCTTCTACAGGCAATACATATGCTATTTCCTATGCAACAGCCCCATCTTTTGGACCAATAGCTTGGTTAGTGAACCTTGAGTTTCTGTATCTTATCTGTATTTTCCCATTATATAATTTTTCCTACATCTTCACCGGTCTCTACATAAATTCCTTCTGCTCTTCATTCTGTCCACCCGCAGTCCTCCTGGGGCTGTATGTGGAGTTCAATGTCATTACTGACAACTGAGAACTGGCTCTGCTTTTATTTTAAGTCAAAGAAGGATCGTCCCCTAAAAACACAGCTTCTCAAAACCTGCTGTGAGCAAGGTGAGGAGATATGTCTGCTTTCCATCATGGGGAAGATTTCCTATCCCATAAACACTCACAAAAAGTTAAACAAGTCCTAATACAGCAAAGAAAATTACTAAAAAGCACAAGAAGTAGGGACAGCCATTTAACTACACTCTTCCTGCAAATACCTATTTGTATTACACAGAAATAACTTAAATACATCATTACAGAGTTTTCCCCGAACCTTTAAATTTATAATCCTCTGCTCTATCCATAAAGAGAAGGTGGTATATTACCTGTGATACAAAGGACCCAAGGTGGCAATGACAGTTCATCTTGATTTTTCTCTTACCGTGAAGCATGATCATTTAGGTAGTCACTATTTTAAGCAGCCACCTGTGCTAGTTTTCTTTCACTACTTACAACAAATTCTACAAACTTAGTTGCTTATAACAACACAAATTTATAATTTTACAAAAGTCTGAAATGAGTCAGCAGATGGGAATAGTTTAGCCAGTTCTAACTCTGGTGGTCCAGTTGTTAGGACTCTGTGCTTTCACTACTGGGAGCATGGGTTCAAAACCTGGTCAGGGAACTAAGATCTTGCAAACCGCATATTGCAGTCAAAAGAGATAAAATGAGTCAACAGAAAAATATTGCTTCTGGAGACTCTAGGGGAGAGTCTGTTTCTTTTCCTTTTCTAGAGACCACGTGTATTCCTTGACTCACAGCCCTGCATCATCCCAACTTCTGCTTCCATGGCCACATATCTGACTCTGACACTGAAAAAGTGTTGGTCGCTCAGTTGTGTTCAACTCTTTGTGACCCTATGGACTGTAGCCCACCAGGCTCCTCTGTCCATGGGGATTCTCTAGGCAAGAATACTGGAGTGGGTTGACAGTCCCTTCTCCAGAGGATCTTCCTGACCCAGGGATTGAATCCTGTCTCCCTCACTGGAGGTAGATTCTTTACTGTCTGAGCCACCAGAGAAGACTTTGACATGCCTGCCTCTTAAAAGGGCCCTTGGATTATACTGGGCTCACTTAAATAATCCAGGATAATCTTCCTTTATTATATCTGTAAAGTCCCTTTTGCCATGTAAGGTAACACATTCATAGGCTCTGGGAGTTAATTTGTGAACATCTTTGAGGGCTGTTCTGCCTGTGATCCCACCCTCATCCCCATTCAATATCTCAAGATGAGTAGGATTCAACCTGGCTACATGTGAGAAAGACCTGCGGAATTTTAAAAATACCCATTCTGGATCCCGTCTCCAGAGACTTTGGTTTAACTGGTTTAGAGGTGAGGCCCAGGGATTTATAGTTTTTAAAAGATTCCCAATAGGGAATATTGGGAATTCCAATATTCCAAATCCCAATAGGGATTATGTTATACAGTATTATACAGTATTGAATGTTATACAGTATTGAATGATTCTCAAATTTTCTGCCCCAGATTTAATCCCTAAGAATAAAGTGTATTCAAATATAATCAGTTTTGCCTCAATAACTCATTTATTCTAACCAGTCCAACAAAAGTTAATCGCTCTTAAATGTGCCAAGATAAACTCAGCATTCTTGTACGTCCTTGGTTTAACATATTAATTTTCAAATCTAGTTTGGCCCCATCTTTTTTGCAAAACTATCTTTGTAGAGACTTTTAAAAGTATTATATTTTTCTTCCAAACTGATACATTTACAATGTATATCTATTAGTTCAGCTTACCTAACTCAGAGAAGTTGGTTACATCTCTGCTTTGACACCTTACAGGAACTGACGTGTATGTATCTTGGACTGCTTTCCTGTTCTTCCTGAACAGATGTGCTTGCAGTTCTGGGTATGGCTATTTGTTACCACAGTACAAGGTTTACTTTCCTAAAATATAAATTTCCCTGAATATTTGGGAGGAATATTAATACTGTTAATACATTTCACAAAAGATTGCTAAAATTAAAATTATTTAAAATAAAATTAGAGTTCTGTCAAAAACAAAAGGAAGTGCTCCGAACACATTTTTTCAGACTCTATGTCATTCCTGATGAATACTATTGTACTTTAGAATTCTTTTGAAGAAAACCGTGAGATTTAGAAAGATAACTTCTATTCCTAGATTATGGAATAACAAGTATAGAGGGGGAGGCATTTGAAGAAAAGTGCAGAGAAGAACTTTGGTAAAATGAAGAACTGTAAAATATAAAAATGTTTGAAAAATGAGGAATGGATGCTTTCAAATTATGGTGCTGGAGGAGACTTGAGAGTCTCTTGAACTGCAAAAAGACCAAACCAGTCAATTATAAAGGAAATCAACCCTGTATATTTAATGGAAGATCTGTTGCTGAAGCTGAAGCTCCAATACTTTGCACACCTTTTGAAAGGAGATTGATTGTTTTGGGGAAAAGACCCTGATGCTGGGAAAGATTGAAGGCAAAAAAAGAGAAGGGGGCAGCAGAAAATTTAATGTCTTTTTCTCTCACCCTCACCTCCTTGTCATTTTTTTCCCCTGCAAGGCTTCATTTCCTCCTTCTCTCAAAATATTCTTAAAAGACATGAAAGTCATTTGTTTGTAGGCAATCTCTGCTTTCATCCCTGCAACCAATATGTCCTTGGGGGAAAATAACAAACAAACCAAAATGATAGCTTCATTCTTTGTAAAAGGAGAGAAAAATGTACACAAATTAAAGTCTCAGTAAACTTTGTGGTTACACATTATATAAAGTACTTCTTAATAATACTCTCAGGGAAGTATCATCATGAAATACAGGTTGCTTGGTCCCCAAACATTTAGTGAGTGTAAATATAAATGAACCCATTTATGGAAAAGCTAGCTTTGTGACCTGGGGTCCCTTTTCTAAGCCTTAGATTTTTCATTTTTAAAATAAGGATGTTAGACCAGGTGATCTCTAAGGACACTTCCAAGTCACAGGTCTGCTTGGATGTTATTGAAACTATGTGAAGAAAAACAGCTCACTGGAACAGCACCTTGTAAAAAATTTAACTTATTCCTGTCAGAGATTCTTCATCTTAGCGGGTTTTATGTCACGATGGGAACAAATGCCGTTTGACTTTGTAATTTGAGTTTAATTGATTTACAGGCCTATGGTGCCCTGCAGTGCAGTGGCTTCTCCAAGCAGGAGAGAATTGCTACTCTAGAAGATCTTTAAATTCTCCGATATGAAATTATACTTACGTTCTGTGCTGAAATTATAATTGCCTTCCTGCTTTTTCACAGGGACCTGCCCTTGGCCTGCATTTCCATATTCACCGTCTCTTGTCAAGCCCTTTCCTGGAATCGTCCATCACCCTCTTTTGGAAAACTCTAAAGCATGTCTCTCCATATCCTTCCCTCATTCATCCTGCATTTCCATCTGCTTGCTGGACATCACCACTTTTATAATCCAAAAGGACTAAAACTCAAAATGTCAAAACCAGACTCACTTTGTCTCCCTTTATTCCAATATATAATTTTTTCTGTAATTGTCATCTGCATTTTCTCAGTCACTAAGGCTGGAACAGTTCTGCTGTGATGTCAGAATTCTGCCTTTCACATGCTACACTATGAGTGATGGGGTTCTAAAATAGCACAACTGCTGAGTACCAGCCTTGGCGAGAGGATATGGTTCAGATCTCTGCTCCCCTGAGTCCCCAGCTGTGTGGTCTTTGGTTTCAGTTATCTCTCCTTGAAATAGACCACAGCTCTTGTTTTGGACTTGTCATGAAGAGAAGATGAAATTATATGTGTGATATTCTTGACACTGAGTAATCACCTAATAAATGAGTTTGATTATCCTAGTTGAGTTCCAAACTTAGTATTTTTCTCAAACCTCCATTCCCACTTGTACTATAAGATAACTTGAATTTTCCTTGCCTCAAACACAACCTTTTCACTCCCCAAACTTTTTTGGGTCATTTTAACCTCCTATTTATCATACCAGTTTTTCACTTTCCATTTTCTTCAGAATAGCTTTCCATTTCTCATTTTCCATGGAATGAAATCAATATTATTTAGTCTAACATTCAAGGGCATTCATGATCTAGACCAGTGTTCTTTCCCAAATTTATTTTCTGCATTTCTATTAACATGACCTATAATTTAAATAAATTCAAATGACTTTAAATGGCTAATTTCTTCCAACAGCACTGTGTGATTTGCCCATATTCATATTCATTCTTGCATGTTTGCCCTGCCAATAGCTCACACCCATGATGGAACTCAAACAGTGCTTTGGTCTTTATTTCCCTTCTCTTCGGGGAGTTTCAAGTATATTGTCTCATTTTTCATCTTCACAATGATATGGCATCCATATCTTCTTTATTAAACACAGAGATCTGGATATCAAGAAGGATTACATTGCCCATCTATTTTCCTTAGTCATATAAGATCTGAGACTCAAATCCAGAGCTTATTTGTAATCTAGATTCTTTCATTTTTTGTTTTGTTTCTGTTCTTGCCCAGTGTCAGGTAGATGGTATATATTCAAATTCAGCAAAATAAAGTGACAATCCTATATACTAGCCCTCTGAAAATCTACTCTTGCTATGATCAATGCTATTTTTAAATAAAATAGTAAGTTCAATTTGTCTGGGCTGAATATCAACCTTTTACATGCTGCTCATGCTACCCTTGACAAGGCATAATGGCTCCTCTACAATTTCTCACCAGACTGTAATAAGCCTGGCATGTAGAATCCATGCTGCCAACTAGCACTGAGGAATAGTGTTGTTCCTCTATAATTTGTTTACTTTCTCCCTGGAGTCTGTTTTCTCTGGATGATTTTAGTACTGAAAAGAAGACAGAGGCAGAAGCAGACATGTGAATATTTGCTAACAAATGTTGCTTTATTGTTCTGCAACACAAAAAATAATACATAATAGAGAGCAGCATACTGCAGAAGGATGAAAAGAATCACTCTTTTTTAAAAATAAAGAACACTGAGAGATACAAAAAGATGATTTAGGGTTTCTTAGTCTAGGTAAAACAGACAGTAATTTCCTAATGAATTTGACCTACTTTATTTAAAATTATATATGAGTTATAAGTGTATTTATAAATTTTTTCTCTCTGTTCTAAATGTATAAAATTAATTTATATTAACTTTATATAAATCATATATAGTTTATATATTTATTATCAGAGAAAGTAATCAAAATTAAATGTAAAATTGAGCATGGAAATTAATAATTTTGGAATCTCAAAAAAGGTGACAAATAAAATGCTTCACAAACCTGTTCATAAAAATAACTACAAAAAGTATATGACCAGTAGTGAAATTGCTAGGTGATATATTTTTGGGCTTCCATGGTGGCTCAGTTGGTAAAGAATCTACCTGCAGTGCAGGAGACTCTGGTTTGATCCCTGGGTCATGAAGATCGCATGGAGAAAGAAATAGTAACTCACTCCAATATTCTTGCCTGAGAACTCCCATGGACAGAGAAGGCTGATGGGCTACAGTCCTATGGTGGCAAGAGTCAGACACGCTTTAGCACCTAAACCACCACTGCCAGGGTAGTTTTATTCCTAGTTTTTTGAAGAATCTCCATACTGTTCTCCACAGTGGCTGTATCAATTTATATTCTTATCAACAGTGCAAGAGGGTTCCCTTTTCCCCACACCCTCCCTAACATCTATTGTTTGTAGATTTCTTCATGATGGACATTCTGACTGTGCAAGGTGAAGCCTACTTGTAGTTTTGACTTGTATTTCTCTAACAATGAGTGATGTTGAGCATCTTTTCATGTGTTTATTAGCCAGTTTGGAGAAATGTCTGTTTAGGTCTTCCATCCATTTTTTGATTGGGTTGTTTGTTTTCCTGATAGTGAGCTACATGAGCTGCTTGTGTATTTTGGAGATTAATCCTTTGTTGGTTGCTACATTAACAATTATTCTCTCCCATTCTGAGGGCTGCCTTTTCAATTTATTTATAGTTTCCTTTGCTGTGCAAAGCTTTTAAGTTTAATTAGGCCCCATTTGTTTACTTTTGTTTTTATATCCATTACTCCAGGAGATGGGTGAAAGAGGATCTTGCTGAGATTTATGTCAGAGAATGTTCTGCCTACGTTTTCCTCTATGAGTTTTATAGTATTTGGCTTTACATTTAGGCCTTTAATCCATTTTGAGTTTGTCTTTGTCTACGGTGTAAGGAGGCTTCCCTGGTAGCTACGTTGGTAAAGATTCCACTTGCAATGCAGAAGACTCCAGTTCAATTCCTGGGTCAGGAAGATCCCCTGGAGAAGGGACAGGCTACTCATTCTAGTTTTCATGGGCTTCCCTGGTGGCTCAGATGGTAAAGAATCCACCTGCAATGCAGGAGACCTGGATTTGATCTTTGGTTGGGAAGATGCCCTGAAGGAGGGCATGGCAACCCACTCCAGTATTCTTGCCTGGAGAATCCCCATGAACAGAGGAGCCTGGTGGACTACAGTCTACAGGGCTGCAAAGAGTTGGACATGATTGAGAGACTAAGCATAGTATAGCGTCGTGTTAGGAAGTGTTCTAATAAGTGGCAGTAGGCATATACCTTCAGAAAACTATAATTCAAAAGACCCCTGTACCCCATTGTTCAGAGCAGCACTGTTTACAATAGCCAGGACATGGATGTAACCTACATATCTATCAACAGGTGAACGGATAAAGACATTGTGGTATGCATAGACAATGGAATATTATTCAGCCATAAAAATAATGAATTTGAGTCCATTGTAGTGAGGTAGATAAATCTAGAGCCTGTGAAACAGAGTGAAATAAGTCAGAAAGAGGGGAAAAATATCGTAGATGAATGCATATGTATATATAGAATCTATAAAAGTGATACTGATAAACCTTTGTGCAGGGCAGCAATAGAGACACAGACGTAGAGAACAGACTTGTGAACACAGTGAAGAGAGGAGAGGGTGGGAAGAATTCAAAGAGTGGCACTGACATGTTAGATATGTATTTTATACATGGTAGCATATACATGTATAAATATCTAATTCTATCTATTCATATCTAATAGAAAGCAGCTGTATAACACAAGGAGTTCAGCTTGGTGCTCTGTGCAAACCTAGAGGAGTGGGATTGGGTGTGTGAGGGGGGCTCCAGAGGGAGGAGTTATATGTATATTTAGAACTGATTCATGCTTTTGAACAGCAGAAATCAGCACAACATTGCAAAGCAATTATTCTCCAATTAAAAAAAAAAAAAAGTGCAACCCATATCACAAAAAGCTAATATGTAAAAAGTTTCTATTTTTTTTATAAAAGGTCATCTTGATGGAAAATAGGTGATGAATCGACAAAGAAATAAAATGCAAATAAAAAGAAACAGAAAAAAGGAAAGACCAAGATAAAATTGCAAAAGATTTTTTGGGAAAAAAATCAACCTGAAAGTAACTATTAGCAAACAGTTCACCAAGGTAGTAGATGCATGGAACTTAATTTAAAATCACAATTAGTGGGAAACATTTATTTTGCTCCTGAGATGATTCAGAAATCGTCAAAATTGAAAAAGTCTTACTGGGAAACTTAGTTTCCTCCACCTGAATATCCCAGCTTACAGTCGTAGAATCATCAGAGAACTGAACAACCATCCCTTTCTTTCATTTTAATTCAATAAGAATAATATAATTTTTTCTACTCTCACCCACTTGACATCCATCAAAATCTCTACATCAGTATTCACCTTTAGATTGCAATATACATGCGTGCACACACATGCACATAAGAAATTAAATGTAGATTTGTGATGTTACTCATATTTTAAGGGAATGAGGGACATGAAATACTGATTCTTAAAGTTTCATAGTTCAGAAAGAATAAAAGAAATACACCTGATAATAGTACTTGATGAGAAATGTAGATCTTGTTTGTGCAATCTGGGCAGTTTTTTAGTGATCAAATCTATCAGAAAAGAGCTTTGCTGAACAAGCAAAAGTACTCTAGTTGAAGTATATTTTATGGAAATGGTTTTGAAATGCTTCTTATCATTAAATTTCCTGTATTTTAAGGTGAATTGGGACTAATGCAAATATGGACGATAACAGTGACCAAGGCTTAAGAGAAGCCTCATTCTTGATAGCAAACATGAGTCTGGGATAGACCTCAGATTGTTCAACAATCAGTAATTAAATACACTAAATAATCCAAAATGAGGCATATGAAAAATACTTCAGCACAAGGAAACATTAAATATTATCCTCAATACTCCAATAATAAAAATACCACTGAAAGTTATTTTTCTATAACAAATTAATGAAAAAATAGAATCTGTTTAATAGTTTCAGTACAATGCAATTGTACATGAACAACAAATAATACATGCTTAGAACTGTGTCTGGAACATAATAAGCATTCAGCAAATTGTAACCATTGTTACTAGAGAGAGACAAATATAATATTATATAATGTGAAAAGGGTCAATCCATCATGAAAGTATAGCTATCATGGGCAGACGTGCATTTAACAGAAAACAAAAATGTATGAAGCAAAGCCTCACAGAATTAAGAAGGGTGAATACACAATTCATTTATAATACCTGAAAACTTTAATAGCTCACTTTTATTTATTTATTTTTTTTGGTAATTAATTTATTTTTTATTGGAGGCAAATAATTTTACAATATTATATTGGTTGGTTTTGCCATACACTGACATGAATTCGCCCTGGGTTTACATAAGTTCCCCCTCCTGAACCCCCCTCCCACCTCCCTCCTCCCTTTATCCTCCCTCTGGGTCATCCCCGCAAGCCAGCCCCGAGCATCCTATAACATGCATTGACCCTGAACTAGTGATTCATTTCACATATGACAACATACGTGTTTCAATGCCATTCTCCCAAATCATCCCACCCTCACCCTCTCCCATAGAGTCCCAAAGACTGTTCTATACATCTGTGTCTCTTTTGCTGTCTCGTATACAGGGTTATCATTTGCAACTTTCTAAATTCCATATATATGCGTTAGTATACTGTATTGGTGTTTTTCTTTCTGGCTTACTTCACTCTGTATAATAGGCTCCAGTTTCATCCACCTCATTAGAACTGATTCAAATGTATTCTTTTTAATGGCTGAATAATACTCCATTGTGTATAGCTCACTTTTAATATGGAATATGTAAATGGTCCCCGAAAGGAACATAAAGCAACTTAGTTGGCAATGGGAAACTGGTTAATAAAGTAAAAGCTACTCAGTATTTCCTGTTCTGAGAGAAATACTAACTTTGATTAAGGATGACATTACTGGTTAAATCCCCTGAGAAAGGAACCACACACTACAAAATGCTGACCAGGGACGAATGGAGTCTCTTTTTACTAATATTATGATGCCATCTGAAAAAAGCCACACTAGGGTCACGATTTTTACTCTTTTTTTCTCTTTTATTTACTCCTTGCCAGTGGTGAGCTTGAGGAGATATGTTAGATGTAACAATTCCTTCCAAACATATCCACATTCTAGTCCCTGGAAACTATGAGTGTGTTGCCTTATATGTCAAGAGGCAATTGACATATACTTTGAGATGTAACTAAGAATCTTGAGATGGGAAAACCATCCTGGATGATGCTGGTTGGTTTAATATAAATCACAAAGATCCTCATGAAAGGCATGCAAGATGTGTCAAAGAGGCAGAACACAACATGACAAAAGCAGTAGAGGATGGAATGATGAATTTCTGAAGATGAAGGAAGAGGGCCATGAGCTAAAGCATGCACGTGGCCTGTAGAAGCCAGTAAGTGCAAGGACACATATTCTCCCTAGAGCCTCCTCAAAGAGCACAACCTTGCCAGCACCTTGATTCTAGGAACTCTGAACTCCAGAACTGCAAGATAACAAATAGATAATATGTTAATCTAATAAATTTGTGGTTATTTTTACAGAAATAGGGCTTCCCTGGTGGCTCAGATGGTAAAAAAAAAAAAAAAATTCTGCCTGTAACGCGAGAGACCCAGGTTTGATCCCTGGGTCCGGAAGATCCCCTGGAGAAGGGAATGGCTACCCACTCCAGTATTCTTGCCTGGAGAACTCCATGGACAGAGAAACCTGGCAGGTTACAGTCCATGTGGTTGCAAAGAGTCGGACATGACTCAGGGACTTTCATTTTCCCATTAGAGAAATAAGAAACTAATATTGGAAGATGGTATCATGTGTGCCCTCTCTCTCTTTTCTTTTTTTCTTTTTTTTTTTCTATCTAATCTACCTTCCTGCAAAGAACCTATGTTCTGTTCTGCTCTTTTATGACATATTTTCAGGCAGATGACCCTGGAAATCATTGATTTTTAAACCACTGCCAGGGACAGTGACTAGATAAGTGTGTCCAATTTGGGGTTGAAATTTTTGGCAAACAAGCAAAATTTTGACAAAAAAATCTTTGGCAAACAAACTTAATGCTCCTGTTCTGCACCATAGGCATTATAAGTACAGGTTAGGTTTTGGCCATTTGACTCCAACATCTCTTTCTTACTTTGTTTCCAATTCAGAAAGGTGAAAAAATTATGCTATGTATTTTAGCTCTCTCAAAGTGTTGCAGTAACCTCGTTGACTGGCTAAATGTTAACACAGTTAACAATGTTAACACAGTGTCCTTGAGCAAGTCACTCAAACTATCTGTACCTCTTTGTCCTTATTTCTAAAATGTGACTAATAATACTTGCATCTTAGAGTCATTACAATGATTTCAGTTCAGTTCAGTTCATTTCAGCCACATATTAATATTTGTAAAGTGCTTAGATCAGTGCCTACCATAGACTAAGTACTCGATCAATGTTGACTACTTTCCCTTTTAAATTGTAAACTCTTACAGAGCTTCTTTAAAAACTATCTTTTACAGGCTTATACCATACGTCCTCAGTTCAGTTCAGTTCAGTCGCTCAGTCGTGTCCGACTCTCCGCGACCCCATGAATCACAGCACGCCAGGCCTCCCTGTCCATCACCAACTCCCGGAGTTCACTCAAACTCATGTCCACAGAGTCGGTGATGCCATCCAGCCATCTCATTCTCCGTCGTCCCCTTCTCCTCCCGCCCCCAACCTTTCCCAGCATCAGAGTCTTTTCCAGTGAGTCAACTCGTCGCATGAGGTGGCCAAAGTATTGCAGCTTCAGCTTTAGCATCAGTCCCTCCAATGAACATCCAGGATTGATCTCCTTTAGAATGGACTGGTTGGATCTCCTTGCAGTATAAGGGACTCTCAAGAGTCTTCTCCAACACCACAGTTCAAAAGCATCGATTCTTCGGCGATCAGCTTTCTTCACAGTCCAACTCTCACATCCATACATGACCACGGGAAAAACCATTGCCTTGACTAGACGGACCTTGGTCGGCAAACCATACGTCCTAAGTACTCAGTAAACAATACTGAAAGATGATTCCCTTTAGCACCAAATATTTCTAATAGCTACTCTCAGAAATACTTTTATTTTATAAAATGTTTTAGATAGATCTTTTTCCCACCTGCCAATTTAGCTCACTTGAGTGGAAAAGCAAATTCAAAAAGTACCAAACCTGAAAGATTATCCAATTTTTGTTTCCTCTTCACTATCATAAATGTTCAGTCCGACTTCAAAATAATGATCCACTAAAAAATGGTCACTTTTAGCTTTTAGTATGTGGGGGGAAATAAAAAATGCTAAACCTAGCTAAGAAATCACACCAGGAGAAAATATTTTGGAAAGAGAACAAATCAAGTTTTTCAGATAGTTATGAGCTCACTTATGTTCCAAAATATTAAACAAAGCATTTAAAAAACCAGTTGTCCATTTACATGATAAACATGTTTATTTTTCTTTTCTGCCTTATATTTACTAACATATCACTTTGAAAATTATGAGGTGGAGGTAATACCTTAATCACTGGAATCACGATTTTAAAGTATTATTGGACACAGTGTGACAAACGAAATATTTATGTCTAGTAAATCTGGTTAAAATGTTAAAGAGCAGATTGTCTCAAAGCAGTATAATTGCTCTGGGTGGCTGTCTCTGCATATAAATCACAGATGATAATCAACCTTTTTTGTCCTTGTCATGCTAACACTACTGATATCATAATATTAATATACACATCCTAGGTCTTGGGGTTGCTTGAGAGTGAATTATAGACCTGGAAGGACCTCACAGGGTCACCCTAAGTATAGCTATTCTTTTATGTTGTCTATAGCACTTGCCTTATCAAAAAGCTTTCCAAATGACTTTTATTTCTTCTGTGTGATAGAAGAAAATAAGCAGTGTTCTCTCCACATATTTATAAACAGAACTCTGGATCCTGATTTACAACTAAAATTTTAAATTATCTTGACAGCTTTTCAACATAAGTTTAGGTATATCGTGTAGTAGATACTCTAGAAATGATGCCATTATCCGGTGATTGTTTTATATAGTTTTTTCAGGTTTTATTTCAGTACAACAAATTTTAAGAGACTAGCCAGACCTGAGATGGAACTGGAGTTTTTTGTTTCACTGAAAATTCATTTGAATAGAGGACTATGTATGTGTGTGTGTATCCCCCTCCAAAATGGTACAGTACCAGCTTTTACTAATGCAGAAATCAAACTAAGAGTCTCAAGATGAAGAATTACCTCACTGATGCAAAGTAACAAAACAATTTAGCAATGTTGATGACAGTTGACTGACATGTCTGTGTATTTGGCCAATTTAGTGAATGTTGGTAGATGGGATAAGCTGAAGATAAATGGCATTCTGCTTCCTCTGGAGGGTGACTCAAATTCTCTTCCTCATTTTTGAGCATTCATAAAATATATTCAGACATCTCTTCTTTCCTCCTTTTTTCATCTGTCAACCTCACTCACACATCTAATGTCTGAGAATCACAACAACTCCCAATGTATCTTTGAAGTCTAATATTGTGTCAACATTTATATGATGAACTGGATAGTTACCTGAAGAAAATAAGGTAGAATATCTCTTGCACCTACTTCTGATGATTTATATACTGGTTAAAATTGTCATGATTAACTGATTTTAAGAAATATATAGTGATTCAAATGAGGTATGTTATCTAAAGTAATATTTTTCCTTATTCATCTCTCCTTTTCTACCTATTCAACATATTTTTGAAATAAAGTCTTGGGCCCCAAATTTCACAATTCGTATGGAAAGACAAGAAAAACCCTGAATAGCCTAAGCAATTTGAGAAAGAATGGAGCTGAAGGAATCAACCTTCCTGTACAAAGGGACAGTCAGTGCCAGCCAATAAGAAGCCTCCTCATTTTCATTACTGATTTCAATTCACTCAGACTGATTTCTAATTCAAAATCTCCCTCTACACCCCCAATGTCTACACTTTACTGTTATGTATGTCCCAATCAGACAGTATTTCTAACATCTTAGGCTCTGAGATACTTGATATCATTTCTTCAATATATATGGGGGTAGCATGGCACAACCTTAGTATCATCTAGATTAACTTACCTCACTGTGTGAAAGAGCCTCTCTTAACTCTCTTTTCTTTGTATTTAATATAGCTACTCTCCCATGGTACTGAGCCCCTTGATACCCTTCTCTATCCCTTTTCCTCAGTCTAATGCCCATCTCTTTTTATAAGCCCATTTTCTTCCTGCTAGTTTTAAGATATTACCAGCTTCCACTGGTAATTATTCAGTGCAGGAGGCTCCACTCTTTTGCTCTCCTGTGTTTTATGCAGGACTCACTTTGAAAATTACAAAACCTGAAACAGACAACCTACACTTCAATTTCCGCATGTTGGCTAATCTCAAATCTATGCCTTTATCAAACTACACCCTTGAGTTACAGACCTATATTTTCCTTAACCTACTGAACCATTCCACCTTTATGCTTCATAGACATCTAGAAATCAATGCATTCAAAATGTTTCCCCTCCATACTTCCTTCTCTTTGTATATATCTATTTTTGGTTTATGGAAGGAATCATCCCCAGTCATAATTGACCACAAAGTATTGTCTATCACAGTAAGCTGTTATTAATGAAACAGAATTTTATTATTTTTTTTTAGGTAATTAATTTACTTTTTATTGGAGGCAAATTATTTTACAATATTATATTGGTTGGTTGAAACAGAATTTTAAAGTCTGCTTATGTATAGTCTATTTCATTTGAATCCTCTATTCAAGCCCTTATAATACTTACATTATTATACAAATATTCTGAAATGTATGTAATTATATATTTACAATGAAAAACAACAAAAAATTTAGAGCAATTTAACATTATGTATGTCTTAGAAATAAAAATACAGAACTGCATTTAAATAAGAAAGTCAGTTATATTAAGGAGCCTCTCAAATCATTAACATCTACTTGATGCTAAATAGCATATTTATCATAGATATTATTTTCATTTTTTTCTTTTCTAATACAATTTTAGGTGAGAAGCTTTACATGGAAATATTCATTTTCTAGAAAAAGCATGTATTAGTTTTGACAAACCAGGCTGAAACATATTTAGAATTTTAAATAACATGTATTAAATAATTTTTCCAAGCACATCATAAAAAATACATTCCTCAAATCTCATTGTCCTTGTTTAAGATTAGTGTTCTAAGATAAGAGATAATATCTCTCACTAAAATAATGATGTAATTTTGATTTACTTCATATTTTGATAAATAGCCCCATAAGTGAAAAAAATCATTGCAAAAGAATCAGCCGTTATCTTTAAAAAGAAGTCATACCATTAATGTATATACCAAATGTAATCATTAATTGCTATGGTATCAAACTTAGAAAATCTTTATTTTCATTCTGCCAAAAGAGACACAGAAAGAAATATGTGTCTCAAGTACTTCTCAGTTTTGTTTTTTAATTTTCCTTATGTTCTGTAACTTTACTATCCTTAACAGCTTTATGTATCTGTATCTCCTGTATTACTTTTCAGATAATTTATTTCTAATGAAAAGGTACATAGCTTTCATTAAAGAATAGCTTGAAGGCATGCTGACTTGGAATATGAGCAGTAAAGTTAAAAGCAGTAATATATGTTAATTTCCATATCTATATGTGAGTTAAAAGCAGTAATATTTAATTTCCATATATACGTGTGAGACACATAATGCATAAGATATATGATTGTGATCCCTTTCAGTTCTTGAGTTTTGTCATTCATGGTAACAGCCTAACATATTTTTATGCAACACTTTTTAATCTACTAGCAATAGCCTGTTTTCTTTCCATGATGGATGCTTTCCTTCAAATATAATTTCTGATTTTCAAACAGGAAACATGATGTTGCCCTGGATATTATCTTGCATTCTAGAAATAGAAAATGATGCTATCTTCATGTCCAAAAATGGTACAGCTTTATAACTACCATTTAAGGACCCTTTATTCAATCAGCCAGCGGGTTTTGCTGTTCACCTTGCCTGGAGAATCCCAGGGAAGGTGGAGCCTGGTGAGCTGCCGTCTATGGGGTCGCACAGAGTCGGACACGACTGAAGCGACTTAGCAGCAGCAGCAGCAGCAGCTAGTCAACCTCAGGCAAGTTGCTTAACTCCTCAATTTAAAGCTGGGACAGAAAATGGTAAAGTATGGGATTTCAGTTTAATAAATATGCACTACTATTTACAAAACAGATGAATAGCAAAGACCTACTGTATAGTCCAGGGAACTACATTATCTTGTAATAATCTTTAATGGAAAAGAATTTGAAAAACAATATGTATATATGTAAATGTGTGTATATATATATATATTTATTTATATATATGTAGCTGAATGACTGCTGTACACCTGAAACATTGTAAATCAACTGCATGTCAATAAAAATAAAAATTAAGACAACAATAAAAGGTTGGATGAGACAATTGAAAAAGAAAGAAAAAAAAAGATGGCAAAGTATGACATGTAATTTACCTCTCCCATGAACACAGCAAAAATGCATCTATATGTGTGCCGGGAGCCAGCGAGGGAAATCCTACCTGTGGCAAAGGTCAATTGGGGAAGAGGCCTGATGGGCAAAGGCTAATCAGGACTCGAGGAACCCCCTGGACTTACCCGAGCATCTACCCCAAAGAAAACCGGAGTCTGACTGCCTTACTATCTTATGCCTCTTACCAAGTCCTCTAATACTTCCGGGGGTTTCTCCCCAACCACCTTTCTCTGAAAACATTAATTCAGAGCTGTAGTTAAAAAGTTCTCCTCGGCTTAATAGGAGTGTTCCAATCCAAGCCCCTCTGATAACTTTCTAGCTTGCCTGACAAGTTTGTCCAGGCTCTTACAACTACGAATGTGACTGTTTACAGCCTCCCAGCCATGCAAGGACAGAAAGCCTAATATTCTAAATACAGGAATCTGTTGAAGAAGTTAAAATCATTAGAATAGTACTAAAAAAGATTTCATTGTTGAATCAATACTTGCTGCATTGTATCCTTGGAAATATATTAATCACATATAGAGAAAATAAGTAGTAGCCTTTGATTTAGCCACATCACATCTTAAGTTAATAAATTCCTTTCTTGCAGCTCACTACACCCTTGTCTTATAGGAATGTAACTTTGTCATGTGTCTTTGGAGAATAGCGCCTGACTTTAGGAAAATCACCTTAAAAGAATATAAGCCTTTTTCTAGCTAACTAACCTTTGTTAGGAGAGAGGGCCATAAACTGTTAGCAGGCCTCCTGGTCACAAGATGATGTAAACCACCTAAAACTTTTGTATATCACGAGACATACAAAAATAAGCCCTGATCCTGATAAGGGTCAAGACTGCTGACCCTGCGTGATTTTGGCGTGACTCTATACCTCCCTTTCTCTATTTTTTATGTGCACAACTTAGGGTATAAAAGCAGCACTGGAAAATAAAGTTTTGGGTCTTGCTCACTGAAGCTTGGTCTCCCCGTGTCATTCTTCCTCTTTTTCTGTCCTTTTCTCTTTTCTCCTTTTTCTGGTTGAGATCCTTGGAGCGCTGGGCCCTCTGCGTTTACTTATGTGCCTGGGCTTCTAAGACCCACTCGAGGGGGTGCCCTGGTGGGGTGCCTCCAGTGATTCGAGAGGGCGCCTACGGCCTACGTAAACAGAGCAAACCTCATGCTGGGGTTGTATTGGTTTCCTGCATAAACCAAGGAATCATCAGCCCCTGTCTCTCTCTCTCTCTTTCTCTCTCTCGCTGACGCCACTGTTCATCCCGAGGATACCCTGGGTCCATATCGAGGCAGGTCCCCGATATATGTGGAACAATTCTCAATGAAAACTAACTGGATATTGGCAGAAAGACTCAAGGACATTAAAGGTGGTAAGAAAGCTCCAAAAGGAATCAGGTAGGAAGAGAAAAGAAGCGATCAGGTCAGAACCTGTGCTCCTGGAGCAAGATTCAGAAGAACAAGGAGAAACGAGTGTAGTCCACCCTGGGGAGTAAGCAACCCAAGCCACATGTTGGATTGCTCTTATCCTTGGGTCCAACACAGAGAAGATAAACCCACTTTGCTGGTTGAGCAGCCATAGGAACTAACAGGAGGACTATGAGAATACTGGGCTCCTTCTGTGAGGGGCACATGAGTGCTTGCTTGCTCCTGAGACAGGGAGATGAGGGTAGAAGGAGCACTGCCCCAGTGGCTGCCAGTTTCTCATGACCACAACAGCACAAACCTCAGCCTGAGCTCAGTGAAATCTCCAGTTCTGCTAGCTTCCACTTGCAGGAAAGTGAGGGCTGCCACTGGCAGAGAGAAAGCTCAGCAATGGGACACAAACAACTCAGACTCAAGGCTGCATACAAGTGCAGTGAGGGTGGCCATTGCTGGCTCTGACACAGACAGCATGTTAGGGAAGGTCCCAATCTCTGTCAGTAGCTGGACTGCCATAATTCACACCCTGATAAGCTTGAAAAGACCACAAGGGCCAAGCAAAGGAGACTCAGAGGAGCAGGGCTATTGTTCATGGAGTTCAGACTAGTAGCATATTGGAAGCAGCTTGGACCTCCATCCATGGCCAGCCCACATCAGCCCACAAACTGTGATGAGCCAAGAACCTGTACAGGCTTCAGCATTGCTCCTCTTCCAGTTAAAGGTACTGGCATTGGGAGAGGGGAGAACACAAACATAAAGGGAACAGACCTAGCTCAGACCCAAATCTCAGGGTTTCTGCTCCAGCAATTTGGAATCTGACCCTGCCCTCATTAGGGTGGTGATAGTACCTAAGCAGGGTGGAAGACCCTCCTCACACCTGGCTCAATAGGCAGCCCCTCCACCTCCAATACCACCTCCTGGCAAGGTGATAGCTGCCAGCACACCCTGATGAGAAATATGACTTCTGTTCAGATCAAATAAAAAAAGCCACTGGGCACATGTAGACTGTGTAGGTAAGGATGCCCCTTTAGGACCACAATAGGTAACTATTTCACCTAAACTAGGAGACAGAGAAAGTGAAGCAAAATACAAAGGCAGAGGAACTGGTCTTAATTGAAACAGTGAGAAAATATCCCTGAAAAAGCAAATAATGAAATAGAAGTAGAAGATTTAAAAGATAAAAAAATAAAAATATGAGTAAGAATAATGCTAACTGAATTAGGGAAAGGAATAAATACAGAATTTTAACAAGGAACTAGAAAATATATAAAAGAATAAACAGAATTGATGAATACAATAACTGAAAGAAAAATAAAAACACTAGACAGAATAAAAAGCAAACTAAGTGATACAGAAGAACACATAAATGACCTGGAAGACAGAATAATATATATCACCCAATCAGAATGGAAGAAAGAAAAACACATTTAAAACATGAGGACAATTTTAAAAAATCTCTGGGATAATATCAAGAATAACATGTTTTCATTGTAGAGGTCTCAGAAGGAGAAGAGTGAGAGAGAGAGGGTGTGAAAAGTATATTTTAGTAAATTATGATTGAAACCTGAAGAAAGAAACAGATTTCCAGGTACAGGAAACATGTGCATGTGTGCTAAATCACTTCCGTCCTGTCTGACACTTTGTGACACCATGGACTGTAGCTGCCAGGCACCTCTGTCCATAGGATTCTCCAGCCAAGAATACTGGTTGCCATGCTCTCCTCCAGGGGATCTTCCTGACCCAAGTCTCTATGTCTCCTGCATTGGCTGGCAGTCCTTTACCACTGAGCCACCAGGAAGAGGGTCCCAAATAAGATGAACTCAAATGGACCCATATCAAGGCATATCATAATACAAGTGGCAAAAATTAAAGAAATAATTCTAAAAGCAGCAAGAAAAAAACAAAGGGTCACATACAAGGGAGCTCCCATAAGGATATCAGTTGACTTTTCTGTGCGAACAGAAAAGCATATTCAAAGTGCCGAAAGGGAAAACCCTGCAAACTAGGATGTTCTACCCAGAAAGATTATCATTTAGAATGGAAAGGGAGATAATTTCTTACACAAGTAATCAATACTTAGCCTACTCTAAAAGAAATAAGGAGAGCTATATGCCAAAAAATTGGACATGCTAGAAGAAACAGGCAAATTTCTTGAAATGTACAACCTGCTAATACTGGATCAGGAAGAAACAGACAATGCAAACAGACTAATCATGTGTAGTGAAATTGAATTTATAATAATAATAAAAAAAAACACATGTACACCCGGGGCAGATTCATGTCAATGTATGGTAAAACCAATACAATAATGTAAAGTAATTAGCCTCTAATTAAAATAAATAAATTAAAAAAAAACTTTCAGCAAAGTCCAAAACCATACAGTTTCACAGGGTAATTCCAAACATATAAAGAAAAACTAATGGCTAATCTTCTCAAACTATTCCAAAACTGAAGAGGGTGGGATACTCCCAAATTCATTCTGTGAAGCCACCATTACCAGCCACTATCTCTGATGCCAAAACCAGGCAAAGACACTACAAGAAAGAAAACAATAAGCCAATACCTTTGATGAACATGGATGCAAAAATCCTTAGCAAAATGTTAGCAAACTGAAACCAACACTCCACAGGTATAACACAATCCTCATCAAAATACAGGTGACATTTTTCACATAACTAGAACAAATAATCCTAAAATTTTATTAAATCCCAAATTTATTTTGGAATCAAAAATACCCAACTTGCCAAAGAAATGTTAAAAAAAAAGCTGGAGGTATAATGCTCCCTGATTATAGATACACTATGAATATACAGAAATCAAAACAGCATGGTATTGGCGCAAATGCAGATGCACTGCTCAATGTGAAAAATAGAGAGCCCAGAAACAAACCCACACACTTATGGTCAATCAATCTACAACAAAGGAGGCAAGAATATGCAGTTGAGAAAAGACAGTCTCTTTAAGATGTGCTTGGAAAACTGCACAGCTATTTGTAAAAGAATGATATTAGAACATTTCCTATCATATACAAACATAAACTCAAAACAGATTAAGGACCTAAATGTAAGACCTGAAGCCACAAAACTCCTAGAAGGGAACATAAGAACATTCTTTGAAGTATATTGTAGCAATATTTTTTTTGGATCTGTCTCCTAAGACAAGAGAAATAAAAGCAAAAAAGAAATTTAATTAAAATTAATGCTTTTAAAGCTAATTATTAGAGAAATACAATCAAAACCACAATGAAATATTACCTCACACTTATCATAATGGTTCTCATCAAATCTCTACAAATAGTAAATGTTGGTAAGAATGTGGAGAAGGGGAATCCTTGTACGCTGCAGGTAGGAATGTAATTTGATGCAGTCACTATCAGTATGGATGTTCATCAAAAATTTAAAAATAGAACTAACATATGCTTCAACAATTTAACTCCTGATTGTATACCTGAAAAAAAAAAAACTACTAATAAGAAAAGAGACATTCACCTAAATGTTCATAGCTGCATTATTTACAGTGCATGGAAGCTAAATTGCTTCATTCAAGTCCAACTCTTTGTGACTCCATGGCTCCATGGATTGTGGCTGCCAGGCTCCTCTGTCCATGGGACTCTCCAGGCAAGAATACTGGAATGGGTTGCCATTCCCTCCTCCAGGGCATCCCCGACCCAGTGATCGAACCTCATCTCTTACATGTACCTGCATTGACAGGCAGATTCTTTACCACTAGCACCACCTGGAAAGTCCATTATTTACAATAGCAGAGATATAAAAGCAACCCAAATGTCCACCAACAGATGAATGGATAAAGAAGATGCAGTATATATGCACAATGAATTATTACTTGGCCACACAAATATAATGAAATTCTGCCAAGTACAACAATGTGGATGGGCCTAGAGAATATTATGCTTAGTGAAATGAGTCAGACAAACAAATATTGTTTGTTTTCATTTATCTGTGGGATCTAAAAAATAAAACCAGCACATTTATATAACTAAAGAGAAGCAGACTCACAGATATAGAAAACAAACTAGAGGCTGCCATTAAGGAGAGGGAAGGAGGAGGGGCAAGTTGGGATAGGAGATTAAAGAGATACAAACTGCTACATATAAATTAAATAAGCAACAAGAATGTATTTTACAGCACAATGAAATAGAGCTATTATTTTGTAATTGCTTTAAATGGAGTATAATCTATAAAATTATTCAATCACAAAATATTAATTAAAAATAAATAAATGTGGGATGATAGTATCTATTCCATAGTCTTCATAAGGATTAATATGTATCAGTTCAGTCCAGTTCGGTTCAGTCGCTCAGTCGTGTCCGACTCTTTGCGACCCCATGAATCACAGCACGCCAGGCCTCCCTGTCCATCACCAACTCCCGGAGTTCACTCAAACTCATGTCCATCGAGTCGGTGATGCCATCCAGCCATCTCATTCTCTGTTGTCCCCTTCTCCTCCCGCTCCCAATCCTTCCCAGCATCAGTCTTTTCCAGTGAGTCAACTCTTTGCATGAGGTGGTCAAAGTATTGGAGTTTCAGCTTTAGCATCAGTCCTTCCAATGAACACCCAGGATTGATCTCCTTTAGAATGGACTGGTTGGATCTTCTTGCATGCCAAGGGACTCATATATATATACATATTAATAGTGCTTAGAATATTGCAGAACAAATAATGCTCAATAAATATTAGTCAATATTAAGTAACAAATGTACAAAGAAAAGACAAAGGAGCCATAGATAGTTCAATTTCCATGATTTCTTATTTGTTTCATTCTAAAAAGGACCTTTAAAATAGATGGTTCAGCTCAAAATGCTTCTTTCCAATATATACAAGTTGTGGGTAATCATTCTATTCTTCAAGAGCCTCTTGATGAAAGTGAAACAGGAGAGTGAAGAAGTTGACTTAAAACTCAACATTCAAAAAATGAAGATCATGGCATCTGGTCTCATCACCTCATGGAAAATAGAGAAACAATGGAAACAGTGACAGACTTTATTTTTTGGGCTCCAAAATCACTGCAGATGGTGACTGCTGCCATGAAATTAAAAGACACTTGCTCCTTGTAAGAAAAGTTATGACCAACCTAGACAGTATATTAAAAAGAAAAGACATTACTTTGCAAACAAAGGTCCGTCTAGTCAAAGCTATGGTTTTTCCAGTGGTCATGTATGGATGTGAGAGCTGGACTATAAAGAAAGCTGAATGGTGAAAAATTGATGCTTTTGAACGGTGGTGTTGGAGAAGACTCTTGAGAGTCCCTTGGACTGCAAGGAGATTCAACCAGTCCATCCTAAAGAGATCAGTCCTGAATGTTCATTGGAAGGACTGATGCTGAAGCTGAAAGTCCAATCCTTTGGCCACCTGATGGGAAGACCTGACTCATTTGAAAAGACCCTGATGCTGGGAAAGATTGAAGACTGGAGGAGAAGGGGATGACAGAGAATGAGATGGTTTGATGATATCACCGATGCAATGGACATGAGTTTGAGTGAGCTCCAGGAACTGGTGATGGACAGGGAGGCCTGGCGTGCCATAATCCATGGGGTCACAAAGTGTTGAACATGACTGAGCAACTGAACTGAACTGATTCTATTCTTCACCTTTATCTCCTTAAGAACAAACTTTCTTTCTCTATTCTTATCTAGCTTGCAGACAAGTAAGTTAGGGATGAGGAGGAGTACGGAATAAATACCCACAGATCGAGCCAGAAATAGTATCACAAGTTTTCTGAGAATGGGCTTTCTAAATTACCAGAGAAAACTTAACAGCTCAGCACGTGATCCTAGGTACAGATCGTAACATGCTGAGGGACTGAAAAAGAAGATTATACTCCAAATTGGGGCATCAATATTTAAATCTAGGAATGAAATAGAGTGGTCAGTGTAAAGCAGTTGAAGGCATTAATCTGTGGATTAGCAGGAATAAGATATTGGTGTCGTTTAAGTCTCAACACATTTTACTACGTGTTAAATTAACTTCTTTATTGCCTTCAGTTCAGTTCAGTTCAGTTCAGTCGCTCAGTCGTGTCTGACTCTTTGCGACCCCATGAATCACAGCACCCAGGCCTCCCTGTTCATCACCAACTTCCGGAGTTCACTCAAACTCATGTCCACAGAGTCGGTGATGCCATCCAGCCATCTCATTCTCCGTCGTCCCCGTCTCCTCCCGCCCCCAATCCCTCCCAGCATCAGACTCTTTTCCAGTGAGTCAGCTTGTCGCATGAGGTGGCCAAAGTATTGCAGTTTCAGCTTCAGCATCAGTCCTTCTAATGAACACCCAGGATTGATCTCCTTTAGAATGGACTGGTTGGATCTCCTGCAGTCCAAGGGACTCTCAAGAGTCTTCTCCAACACCACAGTTCAAAAGCCTCAATTCTTCGGTGATCAGTGTTCTTCACAGTCCAACTCTCACATCCATACATGACCACGGGAAAAACCATAGCCTTGACTAGTCGGACCTTAGTTGGCAAAGTAATGTCTCTGCCTTAGGCCTTAGTAAATTAAAGTCAGTGTCTCCTGTATGACAAAGAATATAATCAGAAGGGAAGCTCCTCAACTTAAACCATAAACTCTGCCACTGTCAACGTAGAAAACAGACGATCCAAGCAAAAGCAATAGCATAGTGCTTGGTTATGGTAACATACTTAACAAGGAGGCCTTTAGAGTGATGCTCTGGCATCCTAGGTAAGCAAACAAAAAACATAAGCCACAGGCAAAGCACTGGTATGCTTTTGAGAAAGTAAAACTTAGAACAACCAATCACGAAGAGTGTGGGGAATCACTTAAGCTACAGTCAATCAAATGTGTCTTGCTTTGCTTCGCTTCCACATCTTCTCTGTAGAAACATTGCAGCTAGCTCCTGTAGGTGGAGGTGTTCCTAACCACTTTTGGTTCCGTGCTGCTGAAATCAGAATTAGCTTAAGTAAACTCTTCACAATTTTAATGCGCCTATTTTATCTTTTAACAGCAACCACTAGTCACTCAATAATGATTACTTCTTATCTTAATTAAAATTATTATGCTCAAAAACTTTGCTCTTGAGAATACCAAAACTCTAAATAGTTTTCCATTGGAAGTAATAGAAAAGTTTACCAAGTTAAATGTTAAATATATTTGTGACTTAGCTTCAAATAGCAGTGGCAAAACTATTATTTCTTTCTTTATTTCTTTGTGTATGTGTGAATTCAGAGTCTAAATTCATTGAGAATATTCTCTATCTGCAAAATATCTTATTAACTTAGGTGGACTTGGTCCAAGGAAGCACTGATAAGTCTAGATGTTGTTTCTGAAAAATGAGTTTAATTGATTTCTTCTACAAGTGAAATGTATAAAAGTCAGCATGGTTAGATGTGTATTAACAGTGTGGTCTCTACTTGTTTATGCCTGTGCTGAGAGGGATTGGGGGCGAGAGGAGAAGGGGACAACAGAGAATGAGATGGTTGGATGGCATCACCGATTCGATGGACATGAGTTTGAGTGAACTCCGGGAGTTGATGATGGATAGGGAGGCCTGGCGTGCTGTAATTCATGGGGTTGCAAAGAGTCGGACACAACTGAGCGACTGAACTGAACTGAAACTTTAAAACAATGTTTTCTATATATGTTAGAGTCAAGAATGTTTCCATTAACATTCTAGCAAAGTAGACTGTATCACATATTGACTGGATTTCAAGTTCACTAGATTTCAAATCTACCATTACAGCTTTGTTAAGATATAATCACAAGCCATGTAATTAACACATTTAAACTGTATAATTCAGTGATTATTAGTATATTCACAGATAAGTGCAAATATCACCACAATTATTTTGAGAACATTTTAATCACCTAAAGAAGCAAAATCCATACCATGTAACTATTACACCTCTAGACTTATATCACCCAACTCCAAGCAAACATTAATCCACTTTCTGTCTACAGATGTCCCTCTTCTGGGCATTTTATATAAATGGAATCATATGATATACAGGGTTCCATGACTGGCTCTGTTCACTGAGCATAATCTTTTCAAAGTTCATCCATATTATGCCATGTATCAGTGATCCACTGCTTTTTCATGGGCAAACTATACTCCATTGAATAATATATACATATATATATATTTAAAGTTTCACATTTTGAAAAAAACTTTAATGATTTTATTTATTTATTTTTAGCTGTGCTGGGTCTTCACTGCAGCGTGGAATTTTCTCTAGTTGCAACAAGCTGGGGCTACTCTTCCTTGCAGTGCACAGGCTTCCATTTTGGTGGCTTCTTTTGTGGACCATGGATTTTAGGGTGTGTGGGCTTTAGTAGCTGCAGCACATGGGCTCAGTATTTGTAACTCCTGGACTCTAGAGCACAGGCTAAGTAGTTGTGGCACTTGGGGTTAGTTGATCTGTGGTATCTGGGATCTTTCCAGGCCACTGATTGAACACATATCTTCTGCATAGCCAGGTGGATTCTTTACCACTGAGCCACCAGGGAAGCACAGAATATATATTTAGGTTCTTTACACATTTTTCTATTAGAAATAATTCTGCTGTAAACATTTATGTACAAGTTTTGGGTGACACAAATTTTCTCCTTGCTATTCATTGGAACTCTGCATTCAAATGGGTATATCTTTCCTTTTCACCTTTGCCTTTAGCTTCTCTTCTTTTCTTAGCTATTTGTAAGGCTTCGTTAGACAACCATTTTGCTTTTTTGCATTTCTTTTTCTTTGGGATGGTCTTGCTCACTGCCTCCTGTACAATGTCACGAACCTCCATCCATAGTTCTTCAGGGACTCTGTCAGATCTAATCCCTGAATCTATTTGTCATTTCCACTGTATAATATAGTAAGGGATTTGCACTCTCTCAAACGCTAGCAAAGTAATGCTTAAAATTTTCCAAGCCAGGCTTCAACAGTATATGAACCATGAACTTCCAGATGTTCAAGCTGGATTTAGAAAAGGCAGAGGAACCAGAGATCAAATTGCCAACATCCAGTGGATCATCAAAAAGCAAGAGAGTTCCAGAAAAACATTTATTTCTGCTTTATTGACTACTCCAAAGCCTTTGACTGTGTGGATCACAACAAACTTTGGAAAATTCTTCAAGAGATAAGAATACCAGACCACCTTACCTGCCTCCTGAGAAATCTGTATGCAGGTCGAAAAGCAACAGTTAGAACTGTACATGGAACAACAGAATGGTTCCAAATCGGGAAAGGAGTATGTCAAGGCTGTTTATTATCACCCTGCTTATTTAACTTATATGCAGAGTACATCATGCAAAATGCTGGGGTGGATGAAGAACAAGCTGGAATCAGGATTTCCGGGAGAAATATCAATAACCTCAGATATGCAGATGACACAACCCTTATGGCAGAAAGTGAAAAAGAACTAAAGAACCTCTTGATAAAAGTGAAAGAGGAGAGTGAAAAAGTTGGTTTAAAACTCAACATTCAGAAAACTAAGATAATGGCATCCAGTCCCATCACTTCATGGCAAATAGATGGGGAAACAATGGAAAGAGTGACAGGTTTTATTTTGGGGGGCTCCAAAATCACTGCAGATGGTGACTGCAGCCATGAAATTAAAAGACACTTACTCCTTGGAAGAAAAGCTATGACCAACCTAGACTGCCTATGTAAAAGCAGAGACATTACTTTGCAAACGAAGTCCATCTAGTCAAAGCTATGGTTTTTCCAGTAGCCATGTATGGATGTGAGAGTTGGACTATAATGAAAGCTGAGTGCCAAAGAATTGATGTTTTTGAACTGTGGTGTTAGAGAAGACTCTTGAGAGGCATCTTGGCCTGCAAGGAGATCCAACCAGTCCATCCTAAAGATCAGTCCTGAATGTTCATTCGAAGGACTGATGCTGAAGCTGAAACTCCAATCCTTTGGCCAGCTGATGCGAAGAACTGATTCATTGGAAAAGACCCTGATGCTGGGAAAGATTGAAGATGGGAGAGGAAGGGGACGACAGAGGATGAGATGATTGGATGGCATCACTGACATGATGGACATGAGTTTGAATAGGCTCTGGGAGTTGGTAATAAGACAGGGAAGCCTGGCGTGCTGTAGTCTATGGGGTCTCAAAGAGTCGGACACAACTGACTGAATTGAACTGAAGTTTTTCTCCTGGTTATATGCAAAACACTGAATTGTTGGGTCATATGGTAATTTTATGTTTAATCATTTGAGGATCTTCCAGAGTGTTTTCCAAAGTGGTTGCACAATTTTATATTTCAACCAACAGTGACTAACGGTTCCAATTTCTCTACATCCTCACTAATATTTACTGTTTCAATTTTTATTTTAGTCATCCTAATGAGTGTGAAGTGGTATCTTATTGTTAATTTGATTTGCACTTCTCTGTTTACTAATGATGTTGAACATCTCTTCATGTGATCAGTGTCATATATATGGACATTATGGGAGATATCTATTCAGATTCTTTATGTTTAAATTGCAATGTTTGCTTTTTTTTTTTTAGTTAGATGTAAGAGTTGTTTATATACTCAAAGTATAAGTACTTTATCAGGTATGTGATTTGCAAATATTTTCTCCCATTGCATTGGTGGTCTTTTAATTTTCATAATAGTGTTGACTGAAGCAGAATATTTTTTAATTTTGATGAATAAAAGCTTCTCTATTTTTTGTTCATCTTTAAGAACTGCTTATGTAAGCTCAAAATTTTATTGTTATGTTTTCTTCTATGAATAATATAGTTTAAGCTCTGATATACACTGAGTTAATTTTTGTTTATGGTATGAGGTGAAAGGATCTAATTTCATTCTTTGGCATGTGCTTATGCAATTGTCCCATTATTATTTTTAAAAAGATTTTTTCCCCCGTTGAATTAGATTCATAGACACGTGCTTATTTCTCAGCTCTCAATTCTATTTCATTGATTTTTAATTCTCTTTTTCCCAGGTTTGATCCCTGGGATGGGAAAATCCCCTGGAGAAGGAAGTGGCAACCCACTCTGGTATTCTTGCCTGGAAAATCCCATTGGCAGAAGAGCCTGTCGGGCTACAGTCCATGGAGTAGCAAAGAGTCAGACAAGACTGAGTGACTAACACTTTCTCTTTCACTGTAAGGCTATTTTTATGCCAGTTCCACATAAGTATCATTGTTGTGATTTACATTTCTTTGAAATGGGCTTTGGAATAGGCAAATATGAGTTTCCCAATTTTGTTCAAGATTATTTTGACTCTTCCAGGTATCTCGTTGTTGTTCAGGTGCTCAGTAGTTCTATATAACTTTAAAACCAGATGATCAATTTCCATTATTAATCCAGTTGACTAGTTGGATTACTTTATTGTTGTTCAGTTGCTAAATTGTGTCTGACTCTTCGGGACCCCACTCTTCGGGTGTGTGAACTGCAACACACCCTCTCCTCTGTCCTCTACTACCTTCCGGAGTTTGCTTAAATTCATGTCCATTGAGTTGGTGATGCTATCTAACCATCTTATACTCTGCTGCCCACTTCTTTTGCCTTCAATCTTTCCAAGCATCAGGGTCTTTTCCAACAAGTCAGCTTTTCACATCAGGTGGCCAAAGTATTGGAGCTTCAGCATCAGTCCTTCATGGAATTTTTTCAGGGCTGATTTCCTTTAGGTTTGACTGATTTGATCTCCTTGCTGTCCAAGGGACTCTCAGGAATCTTCTCAATCACCACAATTTGAAAGCATCGATTCTTTGGTGCTCATCCTTCTTTATGGATCAAACCTCACACTCATACATGACTACTGGAAAAACCAAATCTTTGACTATATGGACCTTTTTGGGCAATGTGATGTCTCTGTTTCTTAATATACTATCTAGGTTTTCATAGCTTTCCTTCCAAGGAGCAAGCATCTTTTAACTTCATGGCTGCAGTCACAGTCCACAGTGATTTTGGAGCTACTTTGGTGGAGTCTATTTCTCCCTACAGTATGAAACCTTTGATACTGTGTTTCAGAGGATGCACCCTTTGTTATGCCCACAGTCACTTGGATAACACTGCTTTCACCAAGACTCTTTCCTTACCTATACCCACCTGTTAAGCCCCAAAAAGTATTGGTTGGTTGTCTAATTTACAACAATGATGTAATACATACCTTGCTCACAGACTGATACAATCAAACCTGGACTTCTTTAAAGAGATAGTCCTATGGTTAGTGTTTGATATTTTTCTTCACTCAGAAAATCCTTGATATCCTTGATATCTCTTTCCTCATTTGTCTCTTGCAAATAAGCCTGGAATAGTTTAGCTTATATCTTCAATGATTCAATGAATCCATCTCACCTGAGATTTAAACCTCCCCAAACTCTGTGCAAATTAAGTCACTTCTTTTGAAAAGAGATTAAGAACCCTCTGTAATATCTCCAGCTCCTTCCCTGTGCAAAAACTTTGGGCCATGTCTTTAATGCTGGGGGTGGAACAACGGTGCATTTCTCTCCAAGTGACCCCCAATTTAGTAAAATATTTTGCTTGAGTGGGAGGGCAATAGCCCCAGGCCTCCTTTGGCTTCGCACTCCTGATGTGGAATTTCTGCTCCACACATCAAGGCCAGAAAGAACAAGACCCTAGTATCTTCAGTGCTGTCATACCCAACGTAGAACTTTCATCTCATGAGTGGGGGCCAGGTGGGAGAAAGCACTCCCAAGCTCAGTGTTGCACATTTCCTGAATTTAAACTCAATAACAAGTAGCTGGGGGCAGGAGGAGAACTTTTGATGCCCAACTTCTCCTAGGAAAATAGCCCTCTAACTAGGAGCTACAGGTGGTAAAGGGGCTTTGTGTTTCCTGACTGTTCCAGTCAGGAGTTGGAGTTTCCATCTCACTGATCTCAGAGAGCAGAAAGACAGAGTTAAGTCTTGATTCCACAGTCACAGATGTAATTGTTCTCAACAAGTTTTAGATTTTCTTAAATAAATGTTCCCTTTTTTGCTGTCTTCAGACCATTTCCAGAGATTTTAATGGTTGGGATTTTATTTTTACTGATTTTCTCTGGGTTTGCTGGACAGCATGACTACAGAGCTCCTCACACTGTCATACTATAAATCCTTTCAAGTTTTGGTACTTTGTACCAACAGAAAGTCTATAAGGAATGCATTGAAAATATTGTTGGCAAAGTGAGGTATTATACAACTTCAGTTCAGTTCAGTTCAGTCACTCAGTCGTGTCCAACTCTCCATGACCCCATGAATCACAGCACGCCAGGCCTCCCTGTCCATCACCAACTCCCGGAGTTCACTCAAACTCATGTCCACAGAGTCGGTGATGCCATCCAGCCATGTCATTCTCTGTTGTCCCCTTCTCCTCCCGCCCCCAATCCCTCCCAGCATCAGAGTCTTTTCCAGTGAGTCAACTCGTCGCATAAGGTGGCCAAAGTATTGCAGTTTCAGCTTTAGCATCAGTCCTTCTAATGAACACCCAGGATTGAACTCCTTTAGAATGGACTGGTTGGATCTCCTTGCAATCCAAGGGACTCTCAAGAGTCTTCTCCAACACCACAGTTCAAAAGCATCAATTCTTCGGTGATCAGCTTTCTTCGCTACTGTAAAATTGATTTAGATACCATTTTTCTATCAAAAAATTATTGTTAATTTTTCTTTATTGTCTATTTATTTTTAATATTATAATTGAACATGATCTAAGAGATATTTTTTCATGCTTATTGTCTATTGTTTAACAGCATGAAGTATTAGCTGTTTAACATTGTGAAGTATTATGTCTTGAATATACTATTACTACTCAAGATCAAAATATCTATCAATGCTCTTCATAAAAATAAATCGCCTGGATGTATAATAAGTCTGTTCTCTCTGTCCCCTTTTCAAATTAATCTACCTTGTATAGCATTTCCCAAACTGATATCTGTTTTTCTCACTGAACAATTATCAATGTTTCAAAATCAATTTAGCTACCTAATAATAGCATTGGGTTTCTTTGCTTTGGGATAAAAATTATTTTAATTAAGCTTACACACAGAAGATATCACATACTGAAAGATCTGCTTAGCTATTAAGACTGTTGTTCAAATTTCCAAAATTCATTGTGTGTGGTATGGGACAGTAAGGAGAGAAATATTTATGTGGTTTATCATCCTAATTTTCTATTGTTTTTTTCCTATTATTGAAAAATATTTGTTTATACAATAGAGAATATAGGTTTTATAGGTTCTCCCTTGCTTTAATTTTGCAAAATATTTGGTTTTTTTAAGTGTGATTTATTGATAAATTTGGTCCTAAATGGTCAAAAGAGGAGCAGGGTGTTTTTTTTTTTTAATTTTAAATATAATCACTTTAAAATATAAAATTTCTAGCACCGTCTGCATTTCTTTTCAAAGAACGCAGTATGGAGAAAAAGCCTGGCAAGTGCTTTTTACGGAGATGATTGCATTCTTTTTCCTGCTGACTTTATATTTCAGTGGAAATTATATTAGCATTCTTTGGGAGAAAGTGATAGGGAAGATCAGTAAAGATTAAGTGATATAACCTGTTGGCAAAAGGGGAATTGATATTAGATGATATCTATTTTAAAATATTCTGAAGAAGGAGATATTTATCAGTGTTGTGCTCCAAGGAATCCAAATGGGTTGAGTTTTGAAACGGAAACTGGGTTCTGATCTATTTTAAGGGATAAGTTTTGTGGATTCATTTTCTCCCTTTTTTACATTAGAAATCATATTTTTACATTCTCACTTTCGTATACATTGATATCAAATAATTTATAATTAATTTTATAGGGAAATGATTGCTGATTATTATTTTCTTTCCTATCCTGTCATCATTTTAAATCTGTTCATATCATACCAGATGACTTGTACTTGTTTACTCAAGAAGAGCATGCCTGTGAAGGATTTAGTTCTTCTTTAGTCTAAATTAATATCAGCATTAATCGAGAATTAGTGTGGAAAATTGCTTTAAATTAATAAAATTCCTATTATTATTATATTTAATTAATTTCTTACTGTTTCTTGAAACAATGAGAACTAACTCCTATATATATATATATATATGTACATATATCCATGTGCATGTGTGTGTGCACGCACACACACACACACTCACACTCACTCCCCCGTGGGCTCCATTTCATCACATTTATGGGAAAGTTTCAAAGTCACAGAACTGAAAGAAGTTACCATAATATTTTCATATTTCCCTGACATTAAATATATGAGCTTTCAGGATTACTTTCTTTGATGTATGAACACCCTTGGAAATTTATATTAATATTAATATTTCAGTATTAAAATATTTGCTCTCTTCAGTTACACCTACTAAAACTACAATGACTGTAATTGGGGAGTGATATGATTCAGAGGAGATCCAGCATTCAAAGTGATACACCTTTTCTCACCAAAATAAATAAAAATGTTTCAGTAGCATCAAGCAAGGACTACTGGAGTTAGCACTGCCATAGTTTACGATTCATTTCAGGATGGACATTTACTTTTTAAAAATAATGTCTCCAGTTGTATTGGGTTCTTAGTTGCAGGGCTTTCTCCTACATTCTCCTGAATTCTAAAGACCTTGTGTGTCTGCAGTTACCCTAAATATAGTACTTCCAAGATAATCATTTCCAAGATAAACATGCACAAAGCTCTGTGATCAGGGCTAGAGTGCACAGTGACTTACGGTAGGAAATCTTCTCTGAAAGAACATATATGACACTTAGAGAAACAGGCTGTATATATCACAGTGAGAGAAAATGGCAATGCCAATAACAATAGCATTAATAAAAGTTATCCTTTCTGGCACATTCTAAATATTTCTTGAAGAAATTTACAGGTACCAGGGAGTGAGGGGAGGGATACATTGACAGACTGGGATTGACATGTACAGACTTCCATATATAAAATAGATAACTAATAAAGACATACTGTATGTATAGCACAGGAAACTCTAATCAACATTCTGTGATGGCTTATATGGGAAAAGAATCTGAAAAAGAGTGAATATACATATATGAGGGCTTCCCTGGTAGCTCAGCTGGTAAAGAATCCTCCTGCACACAGGAGACCCCGGTTCAATTCCTGGGTCAGGAAGATCCCTTGGAAAAGGGAATGGCTACCCACTTCAGTATTCTGGCCTGGAGAATTCCATGGACTGTATAGTCCATGGGGTCACAAAGAGTTGGACACAACTGAGTGACTTTCACACACATTTCACAATACATATATGAATAAATGACATACCTTGCTGCACACTGGAAACGAACACAATATTGTAAATCAATTATACTTCAATAAAAATGAAGTATAAAATAAAAAAGAGGAGTAAAAGTGAAAAAGATGAGCAAAGTTCTAATTTCTCCATTCCGTTTTACAGTTCCTTTACTATTCTTGATAAAATTCTTGCTTTTATTTAAAAAAAAAAATAATGCCACTCTGAAGCAAACACTATGCAACATCTTTCCAGTCTCTACCCACATTCCCAACAGGTTTATCACTTTTGCATGATATGCTTCCTTCACATGTCACACACTTGCCTAATTTACTTTCCCCTGCATATCAGTGATGCCTTCTTAGTTCTCTTAACTAGCAAGATTATAAATCCAAGTTAGAACATCAAGTTAAATAATTTATAACTATTGATCAGAATCCCTGGTCTCTATTAAAACACAAGATCATGTATTCCAAAGTGTGTTTCAGAAGAGAAAATTATGATTTTCATGTAGTCTATCCTAGAGCTACTGTTCTCCCTCTCTGTTGCCTTTTACATTAGCCTCTTCCATGACATTCCAACTGTCACCACCTCTTTCAGTCCATCATTATGTAAAACATGGATGGTGACAATTGCTATGAAACCAGATTCTTTTCATTTCAGACTTCTCCACAATGCAATCCTCCATGAACACTCCACCAAGGTAGTATTTCTAATGTGGTAACTGGAGGCCATCAATGATATTCTGTTTCTCTGCATTACCACTAGAAGGTTTCATCTCCTTCACTCAATCACAGATAAAAATTCAAATGTTCAACTAGCATAAAAATAAAAGAAATGACTATTTAAAAAGCAGAGATGAGAGGGAGTAAAACTTTGTGGTTGGAAAAAAATGTGTGTCATAGTTTTGAAATTTGACCAATAAAATTTAGCAAATAATCAATTATACAAAGCTTTTGACCAAGATTGTTACAGACTGAATTGTGTTCCCTGCTACAATCTGTATATTAAAATCCTTAGATCATGTGCCTTAGCTTGTGTTTCAAGATAGGGTCTTTAAAGAGACAATCAAGTTAAAATGAGGTCATTAGGATAGACCCTAATGCAATATAACTGGTTTAGTTTTCAGACAATGGGATAAGGACACAGACCTATACAGAAGGAAGACCATGTGAAGACACAAGGAAAAGATGGCTATTTGCAAGCCAAGGAGCAAGGGTGGGAAGAAACTAGCCTGACCACACCTTGACCTTGGATGTGTTGACTTTCAGAATTGTGAGAAATACATTTCTTCTGTGTCAGCTACCTACTCTGCAGTTCCTTGTTATGGCAGCCATAACAAATTGCTATTAACGTTCTCCTTCAAGGAATTTATTACACAGAAATACAAAAATAGGAGACGAAAAGTGTATTAATGATTGCCAATTGAATACTAAGTGTAATATTTTAAAAATAGAAGATATTCCAAATATGATTCATTTGTAGATTAAAGAGATATATTAAGTTGCTGCCATAAATAGAAAAAAAAGGAATATATGGAAAAGGGTTATTGTTAATGAGAAAAAACAAGTTTCAGAATAATATATAAAATATAAATCTTATAATAATAATAAAAGCCCTTCTAAAGTGACTTTTCTTATTTTATTTAGATATCCTCTTGGATATCAGTTTTTAATGGTGCCATAGCTTACAGTTCATTTCAAAAAGAAATTTACTTTAAAAAAAATTGTATTTTTTCAGTTGAACTGATTCTATTTTTAGCCTCTAGAAAGTTTGTTTTTATTCTTTTTGCTGGTTATATGTTCTTGCTGGTTGCTACTTTTACTATACTTAATCTCTTAAGTGACTTTATACTCGTTTTTCATTATTTTATAACCTTTTACAAGTATTTTATCCTTCTAATCTTAAGTTCTTCATTTTGACCAAGATTAACCTATTTTCCTCTTAATTCCAAAATTACCCTTCTTTATTACAAATAGGATGATAATAAGAAAGTTGAACACAACCTGAGGAAAATTGGAAGTGTGTGCCTATTTGACTGCATTGTAAGCACTGTGGGTGATTGCTGATTTACTGGTACAATCAAAAAGCATTTCATAACCTCTTTACTTCTTGAGTCTAACTGCAGACTGTAAACTCCATGAGGAAGAAGGCTCTGTCTTTACTACACTATCTCTATTACATCAAACAATGCTGGACATACCAATGATTAAATAAATTGTGTGGATATTTTCCACAACTTCCAAAAATTTTGTTGAGCAAATACTTTATGCTCAAGATTAATAGAGTTGATATGGCAATGTTTTTAAGAGCAATTTTCATAATTTAAAAAAGTAATTTGCTACCTCTATGGGACATATCTTTAATGGACATGAAAAATAAGTGAAAAACATAAAAGGGAAAAATAAGTCAGTCAGTCAGTTCAGTCGCTCAGTCGTGTCCGACTCTCCGCGACCCCATGAATCACAGCACGCCAGGCCTCCCTGTCCATCACCAACTCCCGGAGTTCACTCAAACTCATGTCCACAGAGTCGGTGATGCCATCCAGCCATCTCATTCTCCGTCGTCCCCTTCCTCTCCCGCCCCCAACCTTTCCCAGCATCAGAGTCTTTTCCAGTGAGTCAACTCGTCGCATGAGGTGGCCAAAGTATTGCAGTTTCAGCTTTAGCATCAGTCCCTCCAATGAACACCCAGGATTGATCTCCTTTAGAATGGACTGGTTGGATCTCCTTGCAGTATAAGGGACTCTTAAGAGTCTTCTCCAACACCACAGTTCAGAAGCATCAATTCTTCGGCGATCAGCCTTCTTCACAGTCCAACTCTCACATCCATACATGACCACGGGAAAAACCATTGCCTTGACTAGACGGACCTTGGTTGGCAAAGTAATGTCTCTGCTTTTTAACATACTATCAAGGTTGGTCATAAATTTCCTTCCAAGTCATTCAGGTTTAAGTGCTGAAGAAACCTGTGGTCCATGGAACCTCAATGCCAGAATTGTCTACAAGATTGTTAGAAAAGCAAAATCTCAGGCTTTACCCCAGATCAACAGAAATGGAATCAATATTTTCATAATATCCTCAGGTGACTTCTATGCACATTCATGTTTAAGAAAAACTCCTAACAGATATCAAATAAAGTAGACATTCAAAATGGGCCAAAGCACAGATGGCCAAGAGACACATGAAAAGATGTTCAACATCCCTCATTATTAGAGAAATGCAAATCAAAACTATAATGAAGTATCACCTCACACTGGTTAGAATGTCCATCATCAAGAAATCTACAAACATTAAATGCTAAAGAGGGTGTGGAGAAAAGGAAACCCTCCTACACTGTTGGTGGGAATGTAAATTGGTACAGTCACTATTGAGAACAGAATAGAGGTGTTTTAAAAAACTAAAAAAAGAATTACCATATGATCTAGAAACCCCACTTCTGAGCATATATGCAGAAAAAATATAATTTGAAAAGATGCAGGCACCCCAATGTGCATTGCAGCATTGTTTACAATAGTAGGACATGGAAGCAACCTAAATGTTTATAAACATTTAGAGGAATGGATAAAGAAGATGTGGTGCATATATATAATGGAATACTACTCAAACATAAAAAAGAACAAAATAAATATATGTACAGCAACATGGATGAAACCAGAGATTGTCATATGGAGTGAAGTCATACAGAGAAAGAAAAATATCATATGATATTGCTTATGTGTGGAATCTAAAAAAAAATGGTACAAATGAATCTATTTACAAAACAGAAATTAAGTCACAGATGTAGAAAACAAACTATGGTCACCAGGGGAAAAGAGGAGGGATAAATTGGGGGATTGTGACTGACATATGTACACCATGATATATAAAAGATAACAAATAACCTACTGTATAACACAGAGAACTCTATTTAGTGCTCTGTAATGAGCTATATCCCCTTCATGGATAACTGCCTTGTCCTGGAAAAAGAGCTTGTGTAACTCCATGAAGCTATGAGCCATGCCCGTGTAGGGCCATGCAAGATGGATGGGTCATAGTGGAGAGTTCTGACAATTGTGATCCAAGAGGCAGAATGGCAAAACACTCCAGTATACTAGCTGTTGAGAATTCCATGAACTATATAAAAGGGCAAAAAGATATGACACCAAAAGATGATCCCCCCAGTTAAGAAGGTGTCCAATATGCTACTGGGGAAGAGCGGAGAACAATTACTAATAGCTACAGAAAGAATGAAGCAACTAGGCCAAAGCAGAAACAATGCTCAGTTGTAGATGTGTCTGGTGATGAAGGTAAAATCTGATGCTGTAAAGAACAATATTGCATAGGAGCCTGGAATGTTAGGTCTTAGGAATCAGTGAACTAAAGTGGATGGGAATGGGTTAATTTAATTCAGATGACTATTATATCTACTACTGTAGGCAAGAATCCCATAGAAGAAATGGAGTGTCCCTCATAATCAACAAGAGATTCTGAAATGCAGTATTTGAGTGCAAAATTAAAAATAACAGAATGATCTTGGTTCATTCCAAGGCAAAACATATAACATGACAGTAATCCAAATCTATGCCCCAACCACTGATGCCAAAGAAGCGGATCAGTTCTGTGAAGACCTAGAAGACCTCCTAGAACTAACACCAAAAAAGATATCTTATTCATCATAGGGGATTGGAATGCAGAAGTAGGAAGTCAAGAGATACATGGAGTAATGGGCAAATTTGGCCTTGGTGTACAAAATGAAGCAGGGCAAAGGTTATCAGAATTCTGCCAACCTGGTCACAGCAAACACCATTTTTCAACAACACAGGGGACAACTCTACACATGGATATCACCAAATGGTCAATAGCAAAAACAGATTGATTACATTATTCGTAGCCAAAGATGGAGAGCTGTATACAGTCAGCAAAAACTAGACCTGGAACTGACCATCAGTTCCTTATTGAAAAATTCAGGCTCAAATTGAAGAAAATAGGGAAAAAAAAACACTGGCCATTCAGGTATGACCTAAACCAAATCCCTTGTGATTATACAGTAAAGATGACAAATAGATTCAAGGGACTAGATCTGATAGAGTGCCTGAAGAACTATGGACAGAGGTTTTTGACACTGTACAGGAAGCGGTGATCAAAACCATTTCCAAGAAAAAGAAATGCAAGAAGGGAAAATGGTTGTCTGAGAAGGCCTTACAAATAGCTGAGAAAAGAAGAGAAGCAAAAGGCAAAGGAGGAAGGGAGAGATGTACCCAACTGAATGGAGTTCCAGAGAATACCAAGAAGAGATAAGAAAACCTTCCTAAGTGAACAATGTAAAGAAACAGAGAAAAGCAATAGAATGGGAAAGATTGGAGATCTCTTTAAGAAAACTGGAGATACCAAGGGAATATTTCATGCAAAGATAAGCAAAATAAAAGACAAAAATGGCAAGGACCTAACAGAATCAGAAGACATTAGGAAGAGGTGGCAAGAATCCACAGAAGAATTGTTTAAAAAAAAAAAACTGTTAAAGACCCAGATAACCACAATGTTTTAGTCACTTACCTAGAGTCAGACATCTGGAGTGTGAAGTCAAGTGGAACTTAGGAAGCATTACTACAAACAAAGTTAGTGGAAGTGATGGAGTTCCAGCAGAGCTATTTAAATCCTAAAAGATGATGCTATTAAAGTTCTGCACTCCATATCTCAGCAAATTTGGAAAACCCAGCAGTGGCCACAGGGCTGGAAATGGTCAATCTTCATCCCAGTTCCCAAAAAGGGCAGTACCAAAGAATGTTCAAAACACCAGACAATTGCACTCATCTCCCATGCTAATAAGGTTGTGCTCAAAATCCTCCAAGCTAGTCTTCAGCATTATGTGAACAGAGAACTTCCAGATGTTCAAGCTGGGTTTAGCAGAAGGAAAGAAACCAGAGATCAAATTGCCAACATTGGTTGGATCATAGAGAAAGCAAGGGAATCCCAGAAAAACATCTACCTCTGTTTCATTGTCTATGCTAAAGTCTTTGACTGTGTGGATGATAGCAAACTGTGGAAAACTCTTAGAGATGGAAATACCAGATCACCTGACCTGCCTCCTGAGAAATTTGTATGCAGGTCAAAAAGCAACAGTTAGAACTGGACATGGAACAGACTGGTTCCATATCAGGAAAGGAGTACGTTAGGGCTGTATATTGTCACCCTGTTTATTTAACTTATATGCAGAGCACATCATGCAAAATGTAAGGCTGGATGGATTGCAAGATGGAATCAAGATTGCCAGGAGAAATATCAACAACTTCAGATATCCAGATGATACCACTGTAATGACAGAAAGCAAAGAGGAACAAGAGAGCCTCTCTTGATGAGGGTGAAGAAGGAGAGTGAAAATGTCAGCTTAAAACTCAATATTAAAACAAACAAACAAACCAATGGCCTCTGGTCCCATCACTTCTCGGCAAATAGAAATGGAAAACGTGAAAGCAGTGACAGATTTCTTCTTGGGCTCTAAAATCACTGCACATGGTGACTGCAGCCACCAAATCAGAAGATGATTGCTTCTAATTGGCAATGACAGGAAGGGTATGACAAACCTAGACAGTGTGTTAAAAAGTAAAGACATCATTTTACCAACAAAGGTCCATGTAGTCAAAGCTATGGTCTTTCCAGTAGTCACATATGGATGTGAGAGCTGGACAGGAAAGAAAGCAGAGCACCAGAAAATTGATGCTTTTGAACTGTGGTGCTAGAGAAGATTCTTGGGAGTCCCTTGGAAAACAAAGTGATCAAACCAGTCAATTCTAAAGGAAATCAACTATGAATACTCTTTGGAAGGACTGATGCTGAAGCTGAAGCTCCAATACTTTGGCCACATGATTCCAATAGCTGACTTATTGGAAAACATCTTGATGCTGGGAAAGATTGAAGGCATAAGGAGAAGAGAACAACAGAAGATGAGATGGTTCGATGGCATCACCAATTCAATAGACAAGAACTTGAGCAAACTCCAGGAGATGGTGAGGGGCAGGGAAGCCTGGCATGCTGCAGCCTATGGGGTCGTGAAGAGTCCAGTGTGACTTGGCTACTGAACAACAACAATGAGTTATATGGGAATGGAGTCTAGAAGAGAGTGGATATATGTATATGCATGGCTGATTTACCTTTCTATACAGCAGAAACTAACACAATATTACAAATCAACTTTGCTCCAATAAAAATTCATTAAAATTAAATTAACTAAAAAACAAACAAAAAAAACCACAAATGGGCTAAAGAGTGTTAAGAAAAACCTGATATAGAAGGCACTGGTGAAGCCATGTAACTATATAATTACCAGGAATAATGAGATGCTCCAAAACACTAAGAACTTTCTAAACATAAATGGAAATTGTACAAAATTGTTGCTTATTTCTTATATTTAACTTGCATTAAAGCGTTTATATTCATTGAAAATAAAAGACTTATCCTGGCTCCCTGCTTTTAATGCTGACACAGTTATTCTAATATCCTGAATACTCTCTTATCTGAAAATTTTAAAGCAATGTATATGGACAGAGCCTCTACAGTCCATGCGGTTGCAAAAGAGTCAGACATGATTTAGCAGTTAAAACAACAATAATAGGATTGCATCAATCCAATGGTATAATCAGTTGATGTGAATTTAATGAAAAAGCAACAGAGACAAAGTACAAGCAGAGGATTGATGGCCTTAAGGTTGGCACAGGTGAGTTAGTAATGCCAAGTTCTCTGAAACTTTTAACTGTACATTCATCTCTTATGAACATATTCTAAATGCAGGTAATATTAAATATTTTTTCATTTGTTAGAGGATCTTTAATCAGAGAAATTTGAAAAAGGAATAAACTATAAATGAAATAATAATTAAGTATAATTTTTGGACCGATCTTATTTCTATATTCATATTATCTTCTCACAGATGGAATAGTTTTCACAAATGACCTTAACACCAATAGCCATTTAAGAAACTGCTCACTAGTTTAAAGACAGTATAAGGGATTAAAATAATTTAATCAATTATCAGTTAACTAGAATTGGTGCTATTTATCTACACATCTTGATGGCTCAGCACTTCATAAAGCCAATATCCACTATACATGTTAAAGGTATAAACACAAAACCAAGAATATGCCAAAATCATTGTGGATTTTTCATTGAAGTTCAGTGAATTTTTCAAATCTGACTTGCCTTTCCAATTTGCTCTGTAAAGTAGTAGTAAAATGAAAATTTAATTTCTAATTAATATGATAGTTGGTAATGGAAATATCTCCCTTACTTGTGATAACTGGAAATATTTAGAAATGCCTGACTAAAAAGCATAAAGAATTTAATTTAGAATAGAACTTTTTGAATACTATAATAACCACCACAATAACTTTGTAATTATATTATGATTATATATGCTTATAACTTTAAAATAATCTCTAAGATTTTGCCTGATAGAAATTACACTGAGAGTCTGCAAGGATATGAAATCTTTAGAAAAGAGAAGAGCCAATTATTTTACCAGCAAAATGAGTTTAGTTGAGAATAGCAGAGATTTACAATTTGGGGCAAGCAAACTATCCTAAACCATAGGCAAGTCCTAAAGATCTAGAAGAGAGGTTTGCTTTTACAGAGGAAAGAGAAAATGGGAAGGGGCTGTTTCAAACAATCCCAGGGTGATGACAGCTTCTCCTTGGCTGGGCTGTTGCTAGACAAGGAGAAGTTCTTTCTCCTGCTTGGCTCTGGTAGTACATGAGAGTTCCCTCTTCAGAGTTTCTTATTTTAAGTGAGGTTTCCCTTATTTTTTTTCATGAATGTTAATCTTAAGATGTGTAATTCCTGCATATGCTTTATACTTCTGAAAAAAATGATTTGTAATGAAGACATTTTTAAACAAGATGTCTGAAACATTCCATAGTTAATACTTCATATTTACTTATTTATCATAACAGCTTTTCTTTGAAACATAGTTTTTAAAAGTTTAGCTCTTGTTATTATAAATGAATATTCCTGAATATTCATTGAAAGGACTGATGCTGAGGCTGAAACTCCAATCCTTTGGCCACCTGATTTGAAGAACTGACTCATTGGAAAAGATCCTGATGCTGGGAAATATTGAAGGCAGGAGGAGAAGGGGAGAACAGAGGATGAGATGGTTGGATGGCATCACTGACTCAATGGCCATGAGTTTGAGCAAGCTCTGGGAGATGGTGAAGGACAGGAAAGCCTGGCATGCTGCAATCCATGGGGTCGCTAAGAGTCTGATATGACTGAGTGACTGAACTGAACTGATTATAAATGAATATTGCTTTGATTTATTATAGCTTCCCTCTATACAATGAATTTTTAATGAAACTGAGCAGGACCCTATTTCCCTTGCCATTCATGTCCTCAACCTCCTTTATGTCTGTGGAAAAACTTTAGCCTACACTTGGGGTGGATTCATGTCAATGTATGGAAAAACCAACCAATATAATATTGTAAAATAATTAGCCTCCAATAAAAATAAAAATTAAAAAAAAAGAATAAGTTTAATCAGAGAAGTGGGAAAATGCAAAAAGAAAGGAGGACAGTCAAAAGAGAGCAAGTGATAATAATGTAGCCATTAAACATAGTCAAGGACTTTAATTTCTTCTCAAGGGCCATAGATAATATTCTGAGCCATAACCTGTGTGATATCTTACAGATATAGAAACCCGAGGTAGAAAAGTTAACTACATGATGACCAGACTGTGTAGCCATGGCATAAGTTGTCATAATTCTGAGAACAGGCCTCAGGAAATGGAAGCAAACCGATCCTAGAACTGAAGATTAATTGTACTCTAGATGACACTGATCAGACCACCAATGACCAATGTCAAGATGACTGTCAGATGACTGCATGTAGCCTGCTCCCTCAGCTTGTAAAAGCTCTTGCCCACTATCAGTGGGGAAAGGGGGTCACATTTGGGCAGGTGTCTGTCCACCATCTCTCCCAGTTGCTGGCATCCAAAATAAAGCAAACTCTTCTTTCCACCAACCCGGCCCCTTAATGGCCTTTGAGCAGCAAGCAGCTGGACCTGGTTTTGGCAACAATAGCACATGTTAATACTGAAATTTAAAGCATTTTTAAAAAGAGATACATATGCTTTGGTTTTCTGCTCTTGGTTTTTGTTATCACACAATTAATATTATTTCTTAATTAGTTATTTTATATTGAAATAGAATTGTGCTTAACCTCTGACATTCAACTCTCTGCCACAATATTATATTGAAAGAGCAGGTATTAACTTTCTGAGAGTTCCTCGCTTCATAGTTGATATTAAATTGTATTATAATGCCATGACAACAGTTAAATGATAAACCATGAAGCATCTGATTACAAAACTAAGTCCAAAAGCAAGCTCATTTTAACATAAATCCTTTTTTTAAAGCAAAACTTCAAATGAAAAGCAAACTGAGCATAGCATTATAAATTAACTTGCCCTGCCCCTTTGCTTTGATATTTACAAATTTAAAATTCAATGACCTTTCATTTTGAAAAACTAGTGTAAGTTTTCCTATATAACCCAATCCTAGTGATTCCACAGAAGTAAGAAGTCTTTGGTATTTTACAACCTTATGACAATTTAAATTTTAAAAGCAGTGGAAGGAGAATCCCTGTAGGAAGCAGAATGTGTGGAAGAAAACAGCATCTTAGGAAAGGAGAAAACGTTACTTATGGCAAAGGGGATGCAAACACTTTCCTTTACTCTCCCATGTTTTATTCCACATTGCCTACTGCATTGCCTTTTTGTTGTTCATTTGCTCTGTCATATCTAACTCTTTGTGGCCCCATGGACTGCAGCATGCCAGGATTCCCTGTTCTTCACCATCTCCTGGAACTTGCTCAAACTCATGGCCATTGAGTTAGTGATACCATTCAACCATCTCATCCTCTGTCATTCCCCTTTTCCTCCTGCCTTCAATCTTTCCCAGCATCAGGGTCTTTTCTAATGAGTCAGCTGTTCACATCAGGTAGCCAAAATATTGGAGTTTCAGCTTCATCATCAGTCCTTCCAATGAATATTCAGGGCTGATTTCCTTTAGGACTGACTGGTTTGCTCTCCTTGCAGTCCAAGGGACTCTCAAGAGTCTTCTCCAGCACAACTGTCCAACAGCATCACTTCTTCTCTCTCAGCCTTCATTACCTAATTAAAAGTTAAGAAAAAAAGCAATGCCAGATCAGACAGCCAGGTTGACAAGGAAACATCAAGGCATCTCTGGATACTAACATCACTATAACAAATGCAGGAAAGCTGGGTTATGCCTAGGAATTTGTTTTCCTACATATTCCATGGCTTGAAGTAAAATACAATCTGTATCACTTACCTGGAGCTTTCAGGTCATCCATTTCTTAAACACCAGGAAGGGAAGCTAGGTCATACCGTTCAGCACTTTCCCTGAGGTACCATATATATAATTGGTCATGAAAACTGAAAATGGCAAGGAAATATGAGGTGATGATGGACAATAATGTGTCACCAGTGAAATCTCAAGCGCTATGGAAGACAAACAAGAAACCAAGTAACATATTAATATAATAGAGTTCACTACAAAACAGAGCTTGGGGCAAAACTTATGTTCTAACATTACTGCAATGTGTAATCTCAGTGCAATGTGAGTGATGGCAAGGGGGAATGAGGAAGCTAAGTGCAGGAATCAAATACAATGTGATGCTTTACCATGCTGGTCATGTGGGTATATCCACTTACCCTCTATAAGTTCCTGCTCAACTCAGAGGACAAAAAAGGCATTTCATGGCTCTGATGTCAGTGTTAGATCAGACCGCATATCAAACAGTCCTCAAAATGTTTTTAGATTCTGGCAAATGGCTACAGATATTGGTGGAAGCAATAGAGCATACATTTTCAATGGATATGACAGTACCCCTAAGGAGGCATTGATTGGCTTGGGAGGAGGGGCTGCAAAAATTCTTACATTTAAATAAGAGCACATATATACAGAACATATACACATACGATTAGGACTCGCTGCGTAATTTGCAATGTCCTGAAGAAAATGAAAATGTAAAGCTCTTTATTCAAAAAGTACGGAGGAAGTGTCACTAAAAATACTAAAATGCATGACTTTTTCCTTTCAGCTGCAGTTTAGCTCTCTATTTATCAAGAGTTTTATTTGATATTTATTGTCATTTAAAATAAAGAAAAATTAAACATTTAAATTTGGAGTTGAATTTTTTCCAATCATCTTTATATTATGCAATCAGTTTGAAAGGCAAAACGCAAGACCATTTAACTCTTATGCCGAATCACAAAAATTGCATAATTTATATTTCACAGCCCATATATACACATGTATTGTGCTATTTTTCCCCTCAGAAAACTGAAATATTGGACAAAACTGTCTTCAAAAATGGCTGTATCATTTTGCATTCTTGCTAGCAATGCGTAAGAGTTCCTGTTGTTCCACATTCATTGCAGTATTTGGTGTTGTCAGTGTTCCAAATTTTAGCCATTCTAATAGCTGTGATCCCTCTAAAACTTGCCTTCCATCTATGCCTCATTTGAATCAACCACTTGTGAAAGCTTAAGAAACTATGATGTTACTGAACGCCAGATTACCATCCCATTTATCAGGGCATCGGAATCCCTGTTGCTCTCACATGTGTAGATAACAGGATCCCAAAATCTCAGCCTGAGATTCTGTTTTCTAGAAATGCTTCAATTGTCTTAGCTCAAGCATCCAAGAAAACAGCCTGAATCAAAACTTACACACTGACTTCTTAATGGAAAGTGCAATTTCAATGCTGCAGGAATGAAGGAAGAGTAATAAGGTAGGTAAGTGTGGGAAGCAAACCCAAGGTGGTGCATTTCTGTACTAGTCATTGTCTCTCACAAATATGAAAGGGATAAACTTGGTACTTTCACACTCTGGGCCACCATATGAAGTTTCATATGGAGTGTAAGTTGGAATATCTCATCAGGAAAAGGAAGGGTGGGGGATGCATGCACTAGCTCTTTTCTATCTCCAACTGATCAAACATTTACCTATAAGAAGTCAACTCCCCACATACTTTGTGGTTTCATCATGTGGTCTTTTCACCAAATACTTAATCACACACTGCTGAACCATAAAGCAATGGCAACATATTTCAAAGATTTGAAATCATACAGAATATGTTTTCTGACCTCATGAAACCAGGCTAAAAATCAATAAATATGTGAAAAGATCCTTATGCCCCAATGTAGGAAAATTAACAGAGGAGGCTTTCAGAAATTGAAGGTCATGATGTGTCCTAAACAAAGTGTGTTTCTGACTTGACTCTGTGTAAAGAGTAGGAGCAGAGTGGACAAAGAGGGAGATAGACAGAGAGACAGTGAGAGAGCGAGAGAAGAACAAGGCATGGATCTCTCACAGTGGTTATACAGTAGGACATATCGATTAAGATTAAGGATATGCTGCTCACTATTTCTTTTTTCTATTTCTGATTTTGTTCTTTTATTTATTTGCCTTTTCCCACTTTGATGATTTAAAAAATCTCTACAGGCAAAGACTCTCCCCACAGACAAGCAGCTCAGACTGATTGATTTCAGGGGAGTCTAGCCTCTGTATTAGGCAGGCTATTATTTTGAGAGACTTCATCTTACTTGACTGCCAGGATTTTCATGACACTGATGCCCGTTCATGTGGCAAGATAGTAAATGAAAACTCTTCTTTCCCCTCTGAGATTTTTAAAATTGGGACCTCAACTTTTAGGTCTCTTAAGTGCTCTAAAAATTCCTCCAGAAAATCAGTTATGGTTTTGCTTGGCCCCTAGATTTTGACACTCACATTCCAGTAAGTACCCATTTGGGTGGGTCCTCTCCCAAGATGACAAACCATGGCTCCATGAATGGAGCCACCTCTAGCCCATGAGAGATTGTTTCTGGCTTCCTCTCTTAGTGAAAATAATATAATATATACTTTGACCCTATCACTACTCTGTCAACAGAGGCTGCACTAGCCATGCCTTTCCTTTAGACTTTTTGAACTGTGAGTCAGGTATACCCTCTATGGGTCTCAAACTCTAGTGACATTGGTCAAAATTTTAGGGTGGTTCTCTGAAGTCCTCTTCTTTGGCTTGGTTGAAGAGACAGGAAAAGGCTCAGCTTTCTGAAACACTTATTATATAAATTCTCTCTAACCCTCTCCTGTCCCATCTTTGATCCAGAAAGGACCCAAAATGATGAGATAAGCTACATGCTATAAAACTGACTTGATATAGCTGGATACCATGCTATAAGTAGATAATTTAACACTTAAGACCAAGCATTTAGGATATCTGAAATTTTGAGACAAGGAAAATAATAGGTAACTTCCTATCAAAAATATTGATATGCACACACATATGTTTACATGGCCAACACAGAAATGAGACTGATTATACTCTTTGCAGTTAAAGATGGAGAAGCTCTATACAGTCAGCAAAAATAAAACCAGGAGATGACTGTGGCTCAGATCATGAATGCTTTACTGCAAAATTCAGACTTAAATTGAAGAAAGTAGGGAAAACCACCAGAGCATTCAGGTATGACCTAAATCAAATCCTTTATGATTATACAGTGGAAGTGACAAATACATTCAAGGGATTGGATCTGATAGAGTGCTTGAAGAACTATGGCAGAAGTTTGTGATATTGGACAGGAGGTGGTGATCAAAACCATCCCAAGAAAAAGAAATTCAAAAGGCAAAATGGTTGTCTGAGGACACCTTATAAAGAGCTGAGAAAAGAGAAGCGAAAGGCAAAGGAAAAAAGGAAAGATGTATCCATCTGAATGCAGAGTTCCAAAGAATAGCAAGGAGAGATAAGAAAGCCTTTCTCGGTGATCATTGCAAAGAAATAGAGGAAAACAATACAATGGGAAAGACTAGAGATCTCTTCAAGAAAATTACAGGTACCAAAGGAACATTTCATTAAAGATGGGCACAATAAAGGACAGAAATGGTTTGGACCTAAAAGAAGCAGAAGATATTAAGTAGAGGTGGCAAGAATACAGAAGAAATGTAAAAAAAAAAAGATATTAACCTAGATAACCATGATGGTGTGATCACTCACCTAAAGCCAGACTCTTGGAATGCAAAGTCAAGTGGGCCTTAGGAAGCATTACCATGAACAAAGCAAGTGGAGGTGATGGAATTCCAGCTGGGCTCTTTCAAAACCAAAAAGATGATGCTGTTAAAGTGCTGCACTCAATATGCCAGCAAACTTGAAAAACTCAGCAGTGGCCACAGGACTGGAAAAGGTCAGTTTTCATTCCAATTCCAAAGAAAGGAAAAGCCAAAGATTGTTCAAACGACCACACAATAGCACTCATCTCACATGCTAGCAAAGTAATGCTCAAAATTCTCCAAGCCAGGCCTTAACAGTACATGAACCGTGAACTTCCAGATGTTCAAGTTGGATTTAGAAAAGGCAGAGGAACCAGGGATCAAATTGTAAACATCTGCTGGATCATCAAAAAAGCAAGAGTTCCAGAAAAATGTCTACTTCTGCTTTATTGACTACACCAAAGCCTTTGACTGTGTGGTTTCACAACAAACTATGGAAAATTCTTCAAGAGAAGGGAATACCAGACCATTTTACCTGCCTCTTGGGAAATCTGTATGCAGGTCAAGAAGCAATAGTTAGAACTGGATATGGAACAACAGACTGGTTCCAAATTTGAAAAGGAGTATGTTGAGGCTGTTTATTGTCACCCTTCTTATTTAACTTATATTCAGAGTAGATCATGCAGAATTCTTGATGGATAAAGCACAAGCTAGAATCAAAATTGCCAGGAGAAATATCAATAAGCTCAGATACACAGTTGACACCATCCTTATGGCAGAAAGTGAAGAAGAACTAAAGAGTCTCCTGATGAGAGTGAAAGAGGAGAGTGAAAAAGTTGGCTTAAAGCTCAACATTCAGAAAACTTAGATCATGGCATCTGTTCCCATCACGTCATGGCAAATAGATAGAGAAATAATGGAAAGAGTGACATAATCTATTTTCTTGGACTTCAAAATCACTGCAGATGGTGACTGCAGCCATGAAATTAAAAGACACTTGCTCCTTGAAAGAAAAGCTATAACCAACCTAGACAGCACATTAAAAGGCAGCGACATTACTTTGCCAACAGAGTTCCATGTAGTCAAAGCTATGGTTTTTCCAGTAGTCATGTACAGTTGTGAGTGTTGGACCATACACAGAGCTGAACACCAGAGAATTGATGCTTTTGAACTGTGGCATTAGAGAAGATTTTTGAGAGTCCCTTGGACTACAAGGAAATCAAACCAGTCAATCCTAATGGAAATAAGTCCTGAATATTCATTGGAAGGACTGAAGCTGAAGCTGAAGCTCCAATACTTTGGCCACCTGAAGGGAAGAAATGACTCATTGGAAAAGGCCCTGAGCTGGGAAAGATTGAAGGCAGGAGGAGAAGGGGATGGCAGAGGATGAAATGGTTGGATGGCATGACCGACTTGAATTTGAGCAAGCTCTGGGAATTGGTGATAGACAGGAAAGCCTAGCATACTGTAGTCTATGGGGTCACAAACAGCTGGACACAACTGAGTGACTGAATTGAATTGATTTGTTTACATGCTATCACATTTACATAGGGATATATTTTATATTCCAGTATATGTAAATAAATACATATATACAAACATGCATGTAAGCACAACACACATGCAGTTAATAGACCAGTATAATATTTGGGGATTTATATGTTATATACCAGTGTATCTCACAACCTATTAAACCTGTTTATTAAACATTAGACAGCATGTACAATTATAGAGATGGAAACCAGTTATCTTGTTATTCTGCTTGCTCTTGAATTGTGGAGAATAATGTCTAAAATGTAAAAATATGCATATGTAAAAAGGATAATTTATTATCATATTTATTTTAGAATATCAACATTGATAGGCAATTTACATAATTTAATAAAGCTGGGTTTAGCTATCATAAAATTGGAATACTAATTCAATTGCAATATATTTTCACTGGAAAAATTAGTCTATAATTCAACCACTGGGTATACGTTGATTTAGGCATATAGCTTCTTAACTACACAAACCTAAATATGTATAATACAAACTAATATCCTCAAAGCCTAAACTTATAAGCAGCATAGTGTGCTCTGATCAAGTAAAGGAGCCCGAGGGCTTCCTTAATTATTAAACTGGTTTCCCTTGAATTTTTCATCAAGATTTAAGAAAAGATTTAAGAAAAGATAAATAAACAAATCAAAAATAAACTTAAATAAGATAACAGTTGACAAGAATTCTCCAGCAAAATAAAAAATGAAGTACATAATGGATACCAAATGTGAAAATACTCATCACTAAAAATAAACAAACAAAAAATTAAAACATAATGAGATACCCTACTGGCAACCCGCTCCAGTGTTCTTGCCTGGAGAATCCCAGGGACGGGGGAGCCTGGTGGGCTTCCGTCTATGGGGTCACACAGAGTCGGACACGACTGAAGTGACTTAGCAGCAGCAGCAGCAGCAAGCAGAGAATCAGAGTAAAGGTGGGCTGAGATGGGTATTTTGATACACTGCTTGAAAGACTTTAATTTGCTATATCTCTTCTGAATAGCAATTTGACAGTCAAGGACTTGAGAATGTTTCATTATTTTTTTCCCAGTAATTTTACATCCAACATGAAGAAACATCTCTAAATAAAACCTCATAAATAAAGGCATCTATTGTGAAGCTATTTATAACAGTGAAAATAATCAAAATGTTCAACAAGAAGAGAATTCTTAATTTAATTTTTATACTCACATTATGAATGTTAAACAGCCATTGAAAAATATATTTATGCAGATGTAGTTATAATATGAGAAAAAAACAATGATAAAATTAATAACAGACAAAAATAATAAAAAAGATAAAATCCCAAGTATGAAACAAATATGCCCCCTAACTCCTGGAAGAAAGAAATACAGAACCTCTGAAGGAAGTCCACTCCACTCAGACTCCTTAGCTAACTAGTTTAGTCTCTAGGTTAAGTCTGACTCCATGGACTGTAGCCCACCAGGCTCCTTTGTCATTGAGATTTCCCAGGCAAGAATACTGGAGCAGATTCCCATTTCTTTCTCCAGATGTTCCTAGTCCAGAGATCAAACCTAGGACTTCTGCATTGCAGGCAGTCTCTTTCCTGACTGAGTTACCAAGGCTCCCATAAATAGATTCAATAAAACATGAACTAAAAAAGAATTACAAAATGCAAGAGGTAATCAACAATTATGAGGAAAAGTATTCCAGATATAATAACTTCCATATATAAAATGTAAAAATCACCTTAAATATCTTTGAAGAAACAACAAAGGAAAGAAATGATGACCAACCAATAAGAAACTATTAGAGATGACAAGAAACTTTTGATAACGAATCAAATAGAGTTTCTGGAGTAAAAAAAATATGATATATTAATATAATACATGATATAATTATATATAATGCAAAATAAAACCAAATGTATTTTTAAATACTACTGAAGAGTTAATTAAGAGTATGACAGAATTGAAATTTGGATGGTATACTCTTACAAGGTGACCTTTTATTTGCAATAATGTACATTCTTCTTATTTGAATTGAAAAGCAGAGAAGACATTCTACAAATGCCCATTTAAATAGGACTGACTACAGAACTCATAAGAAGACATTCTGAAATACTCCTTTTTCTTTGGTCCTGATGAATTTTTTTTTTAAGATTTCTCTTCCTTTTGTACTAGGGGCAGAATTGATATGAGAAGCTGTTCTATTTATATAAATGACCTGTACTAATGCATTCTCGTTGCTGAAGGCCTTGTTTTGAGCTAATCTGGGTGTCAAAATTGATTCCATCAAAGAATGCCTTTAGAGGGTTCATCATGACCTCCACATGGAATACAAAAGTTCACAATACTGTCAATGCAAACTCTAAAATTGTAGGGTTGGACTACAACAGGTCTACAGGGTAAGCAATAACCTCTGACCCAGTCACCTCTTTAGTTTTGAAATGTATATCTCTGAATCACAAGATCCCATGTTGGTAACAAGTGTGTTTCCACTTTTTCATGTCTTCAAAATAAACCTTGGATGAACAATTCAAATGACCTAGCACAGTCCTGACACATGGTAGTTGACTCTCAAAAATAATCATCAGCACCTTCTGGGCCTGAACACAACATTAATTCAGACTTCTGTATTGCAATAAAACATAAAAAAAGGAAAGACCTAACATTTACTGAGTTCATCTTAAGTGCCCAAAACTGTGACAGAGGTTTTATTATTATATTTTACTTCCACAAAGACCTTAACAGTGATATTATTTTACATATTAGAAAACCAAGACTTAGAAGCTAAATAACATAATAAGTCACAGAGAAATCTGGAGTCTGACACCAGGACTGTGTCACTTTAAATCTTACGTCTAATTTTAAAGAATATATTTTCTCACAATTTTAATGTGGATCATAAGCCCTTTATAATAACTTAAAAAAAAACTTGTTTAGTGTATTTCATTTTTCCCCTCACCTGTGTTTTATATTTTAACATCAAACAATTTGCTTTCATATGTTGTTTTATTTTTTTAGTCTTACAATGGAATTCTACTAAATTTTCCAAAGAAAAGATCATCACAATATCACATAAAATGTTCAGATATTAGAAAAACAGTAAATGCTTCTCAACTAATTTGATATCAGAATAAAGTTTAAAGTTTATACCAAAACCAGTGAGTAGATTAAGATAAAGTTACATATCAATCTCATGCATGTAAACAGATGAAAAATGCTAAACAAAAATATGGCACTGTATAAAAAACAAACCCAGATCAAGTTGAATTTTTCTAAGAAATTCAAGGATAGTTTTAAATTAGCAAAACAAATAAAGCCACATGCATGTGTACATCAGTCTCGTACGACTCTTTGCGACCCCATGGACTGTAGCCTGCCAGGCTCCTCTGTCCGTGGAATTTTTCTGGCAAGAGTGGGAAGTTGGTTGTCATTTCTTTCTCTAGGGGATCTTCCTGACCCAGGGATTGAACCTGCGTCTCCTGTATTTCATGCATTGCAGGTGGATTGTTTACCTGCTGAGCAATCAGGGAAGCCCAAATAGCCATCTAAATAGATATGCAAAACTCATTTAATAAATGTCAATTTTAATTTTTGACAAAACTCCTATGCAAATAATGAGACTTCCTTAAGCTAGTAAAATTATATCTAGAAAAACAACTTCGAAAAATAACTAATCTTACTAGAAAACTGGAGAAGAAATAGCAACCCACACCAGTAATTTTGCCTGGGAAATCCTATGGAAAGAGAAGCCTGGCGAGTTACAGTCCATGGGGTCCCAAAGAGTCAGACACAACTGAGCAACTAACACTTTGACACTTTACTGGGAAATAACACAGTATCACCTTTAAAATCAGTCACCAGTAAAGACACTCAGTAGCACTACCTTGCCACTTAATATACTGGCTATTCTAGACATTATATTAAGGCAAAATTTAATTAAAATAATCATAACTATTTGAAAAAATTATTATCACATATAATCAAATTTTAGAATATCAGTATCTTTGTACAAGGAATTCTAGTGCTAGAACTTGTTTGTCTGAATGTAAATACATGATCAAAGATTATTAATTTAGCATTGTTCACAGTAGTGAAAAATTGAGAAACATATAAACATTAGTTAATAGAGTATTTGGCGAGTAACATTAAATTTTATATTGAGTCAGTAAAACCAATTGAGATTAAATGCAAAATCATTGCAAAATAATAGAAGGGTATCATCTCATTATCAAATGCATTAATGTGTGTGCTTATGTGTGTACATATGAATATATGTATATGCAGGGAAATTAATGATTCCCAGGTGGCTCAGTGGTAAAGAATCTGCCTGCCACTGCAGGAGATGCAGGAGATGTGGGTTTGATCCCTGGGTCAGGAATATCTCCTGGAGAAGGAAATGGCAACCTACTCTAGTATTCTTGCCTGGAAAATCCCATGGACAGAGGAGCCTTGTGGGCTACAGTCCACGGAGCTGCAAAGAGTTGGACATGATGGAGCACATGCACAGAGAGGGAAATTAATGTAAAACACTGCAAAAAGATGCACATCAGCTGATAAAGCCTAACTGTGGAAAGCAGAGCAGTTGTCCACATATTTGGGTAAGGGCTAGAACTAAAGAGAGGCTTCCCTCTCTTGTTCAGTATAACAATTTACAAATAGAATGTGTTCATACGTTAATTACTTCATTTGGAAAAGGGGAAATATAGAATAAAGAAAACAATAATATGCAAACAAGACAAATGGCATTACATAAAAGAGAAAATAAATTAAAAGGCCAATAACCCAATAACTGTATTAAAAGATGAGTAATCGGAACATTCTGAAAGAGATGGGAATCCCAGACCACCTGACCTGCCTCTTGAGAAACCTGTATGCAGGTCAGGAAGCAACAGTTAGAACTGGACATGGAACAACAGACTGGTTCCAAATAGGAAAAGGAGTACGTCAAGGTTGTATATTGTCACCTTGCTTATTTAACTTATATGCAGAGTACATCATGAGGAACGCTGGGCTGGAAGAAGCACAAGCTGGAATCAAGATTGCCAGGAGAAATATCAATAACCTCAGATATGCAGATGACACTACCCTTATGGCAGAAAGTGAAGAGGAACTCAAAAGCCTCTTGATGAAAGTGAAAGAGGAGAGTGAAAAGGTTGGTTTGAAGCTCAACATTCAGAAAACAAAGATCATGGCATCTGGTCCCATCACTTCATGGGAAATAGATGGAAAAACAGTGGAAACAGTGTCAGACTTTGTTTTTTTGGGCTCCAAAATCACTGCAGATGCTGATTGCAGCCATGAAATTAAAAGACGCTTGCTCCTTGGAAGGAAAGTTATGACCAACCTTGATAGCATATTAAAAAGCAGAGACATTACTTTGCCAACCAAGGTCCGTCTAGTCAAGGCAATGGTTTTTCCCGTGGTCATGTATGGTTGTGAGAGTTGGACTGTGAAGAAGGCTGATCGCCGAAGAATCGATGCTTTTGAACTGTGGTGTTGGAGAAGACTCTTGAGAGTCCCTTATACTGCAAGGAGATCCAACCAGTCCATTCTAAAGGAGATCAATCCTGGATGTTCATTGGAGGGACTGATGCTAAAGCTGAAACTGCAATACTTTGGCCACCTCATGCGACGAGTTGACTCACTGGAAAAGACTGTGATGCTGGGAAAGGTTGGGGGCGGGAGGAGAAGGGGACGACCGAGAATGAGATGGCTGGATGGCATCACCGACTCTGTGGACATGAGTTTGAGTGTACTCCGGGAGTTGGTGATGGACAGGGAGGCCTGGCGTGCTGTGATTCATGGGGTCGCGGAGAGTCGGACACGACTGAGCGACTGAACTGAACTGAACTGAATCTCACTTCCCTTATGGCAGAAAGTGAAGAAGAGCTAAAGAGCCTCCTGATGAAAGTGAAAGAGGAGATTGAAAAAGTTGGCTTAAAGCTTAGTTCAGAAAACTAAGATCATGGTATCTGGTCCCAACACTTCATGGCATATAGATGGGGAAATAGTGGAAACAGTGACAGACTTTATTTTGGGGGGCTGCAAAATCACTGCAGATGGTGACTGCAGCCAGGAAATTAAAAGATGCTTACTCCTTGGAAGGAAAGTTATGACCAACCTAGATAGCATATTATGAAAGTTATGAAAGTTATATTATGAAAGATATTAAAGTGTGAAAGCATATTATGAAAGTTATGACCAATCTAGGCAGCACATTAAAAAGCAGAGACATTACTTTACAAGGCTATGGTTTTTCCAGTAGTCATGTATGGATGTGAGAGTTGGACTATAAAGAAAGCTCAGTGCCAAAGAATTGATGCTTTTGAACTGTGTTGTTGGAGAAGACTCTTGAGAGTTCCTTGGACTTCAAGGAGATCCAACCAGTCCATCCTAAAGGGAATCAGTCCTGAATATTCGTTGGGAGGACCGATGTTGAGATTGAAACTCCAACGCTTTGGTCACCTGATGCAAAGAATTGACTCATTGGAAAAGACCCTGATGCTGGGAAAGATTGAGGGCAGTAGGAGAAGGGGACGACAGAGGATGAGATGGTTGGATGGCATCACTGACTCAATGGACATGAGCTTAGTAAACTCCGGGAGTTGGTGATGGACAGGGAGACCTGGCTTGCTGCAGTCCATGGGGTCTTAAAGAGTCAGCCATGACTGAGCAACTGAACTGAACTGAATCTCACTAGTAATTAGAGACACATAAGTTAAAGCTGTCTGTTCACCTAAAATATTTTCACCCGTTAAAGTGGATGAAAGGGCTTATTATTATCCTCTGTGAGTAAGAAAGAAGAAGGATAATAAATAATCTAAACCACTGTTTGTAAGAGTATAAACTGATGCATTTTTCTTTGAAAAATCACTTAGAATCACCCACAAAAATTAAAAACTACATACTATTTATGCAGTAAAAACATTTCTAGAAACCTTTCTGACACATAAAGCATAAAGGCATATGTAAAGAGATACTCATAGTATCACCAACTGGGGAGTGAAAATAAAATGCTTATACACTGAGGAATAGTTTAAACACATTGAGCAATAAGTTACCAGCAATTATGAGGTATAAGAATGAGGTAGCTCCAAATACACTAATATTAAAGATTATCCAAATGCTTGTTACGTTAGGAAGAGAAAACAATTATATCAAGTATGACCCCATTTGTGTTGAAAATGTTAACTAAAATTGTATGTATTCACCTACAATCTTCACTCCTATCAATTTTCATGCAATAGGAAACACTCTCATGAGGACTGTTGAATGCTCAAGGGATAAGCTGGGTTGAGAAAGAATAAAGTAGTTCTATAACTCTTCCTGGTTCCAAATTTTATATTGCTTACATTTATTTATTAGCATTTACTCTAACATTATTTGGAAAATTAAAATAATTAATCAAAACAAAATTGCTATATAATCTCATAGAGAATAAACTAACAATTTCATTGGGAGGCAGCTGAGTTTTTATTGCACTGTGGGTGTGAATATATACTTTATATACTTTCAAGCATCTTTTTTCCTGTGAATCCAAATGCTTCATCTCCATTTTTTAAATACACCACTCATTTCTTTTAAGCAATATTTCCCACAGTTTGGCATATCCATCTAATACTAATATCTTCTATTTATGTTCTATTTCAGTTTAAAAGGGTGCCAGAGATACAAAAGAAAAAAGTGACAGGTAGGCTAAAAGACCTGTGCATACTCTGAGCTTTTACCCTACTAGAAGCCATGATATTCCTGGATCAGAGACAAAGGACTTTATTATTCACAATGATAGAACTGTCAAGTATATTAGTTTCTCTCTTTTGCCATTTCCCTGGGTTCAGCTTCTTACTGGAAAATGCAAAGAGAGCCAAATGATTCCTGCACATACAGTAGGTTCCATTACAGGAAAGAATCCCTCAGCTTACAATATAATTCTATTATAAATGGTCAGTTAACATGTCTGACACTATCTCTAAAGGCCAAGGTTTTATTACAAAAATATATTTGAAATGTAGTTCAGAATAAAAAAGTAAATCAATGTCTTTGCTTGCAAGGCAGACATGCTGAAACACAAACTATCAAAAAAAAATCATTTTGATGAGTTTCCATCAGAGACTGTTTAAGTGCCTGTCATGCCACTAAACTGTAGATGCATGCCTCTCATTGGTAAATATATTGCATTACTTAACTGGATGAACTTTGATAGTATCTTAACTGATGTGTAAAAATACACAGAGAAGAAACTAATTACGGAAAATCGTAGAGACGGTTGGGAGAAAATTTATTGAAATTTAAGATGAGAGACAATACATTATTATTAGAAATAGTAAAACATAAAAAGTATTGTAAGACAATATTTTTAGGTAAAATATAAAAATAATCGAGGAAAAAGAATTATATTACCCTGTATTTTGTGAGACTACACTAAGAAGTTGAAAAGGAAAGTGTTAACAGTGTGGGGTCTTTTGTTTTGTTTTTCTAAACTGTCTTCCTTTTGCTGGAAAACTAGTTGATTTCAAGGCACTGTTTAGGAAAAGATACATATTTTCAGAAACCTGGAAGACATCACCTCAACCAGGTGAGTAAGTTTAGTATTACAAGCACATCATTACTTATCGACATCCTATACTACCTAACAGATACACTGAGAAGCACACAGTTTCACTTCTGAGATCAGTTGCTGAAAATGCACATGTTTAATTCAATCATGAATAAGAATCAGACAAATCAAGATTAGGAGACATTTCACAAAATAACTGACTAGTCTTCAAAAGTTTCAAGGTCATGATTGGAGAAAACTAAGAATCCTTGGTTGGATCCAGAAAGAGAAAATTAATGAATCCTGAATAATGGCTGCATTTTAGTTAATAATATTGCACTAATTACTAATTTTTTTTCAATTGTACTATGCTAGGAGACATAAGAGATAAACGTTTGATCCCTGGGTTGGGAAGATCCCTTGGAGGAGAGCATGGCAACCCACTCCAGTATTCTTGCCTGGAGAATCTCATGGACAGAGGAGCCTGGCAGGCTACGGTCCATAGCGTCACAAAGAGTTGGACATAACTGAACCAACTTAGCACAAATGTGTATATAAGATGTCAACATTAGGGGAACAGACTGAAAAGTATATGGGAATTCTATATACTTGTTTTGCTTCTTCCTTAAATCTAAACTTTTTCCCCAAAAATATTAAAAGATATATGAAACCAAGAGAATAAATGAGAAAAATAAGCCATGAATTTATTTATTGTAGATTGTTAAATCAATGGTCTCCAATGAATATACCTCCTAGTATCCACACCACACCTCAAACCTTAGGTTTGGTCATGTGCTTTGGGTTGGCCAATGGCAAGTCAGCAAACGTGAGGCAAGAGGAGACTTATTAAGTGCTTGAGCAATGGTATTTACCTTCCCAGATTGCTGCTACCACCATATATACTAGCAGGCTGGAGGGGCCAAATGGAGGAGGATGAGACATCCCAGACAGTAGACGTAAGTAACCATCAGACATATGATAGAGACTCTCTTGGACCACCTAGCCCCAGTCAAACTACAGATGACAATAGCTATGAGAGACCTCAGACAAGACCAGAGAAGTACCACCCAGTTGATTTCAGTCCCAAGTTACAGAATTATAAGCAAACAACTTGTGTTTGTCTTAAGCATTGATACAGATATTATTCATTGTGATAACTGCTCAAATAAGTACATATAATTTGAGGTGTTATTATTGTTGAATAAAGTGAATATGGCAAGAGATAATTTTTTAAAAGTGAATATTCATAAGTTTTAATCTAACATATCTGAAGTCAGAAAAATAGTCATGGCCTCTTAGATGTCCTGCACACAATGGGATTTTATGTCCTCTTCCTCTGAATAGTGAAGGTGAATGACATCTCTAAACAACAGACCACTTCTTGTAGGTATTTGTCATCAGTAGGTATAAAAAGAAAAGCTCATCTGCGAATGGGATATAGTATCTGTTTGTCTACTGTCTACTTGTATTTATAGATGCTCTCCTTTATTCAGTGCAATCCTCTTAACTGTAAAAGCCACGATAATTTAATGGAATATTCAGAGTTGTTGCTTAAAGATATGACCTCCTTCTTCAACAATAAAAACAGGTTAAAACAAATCTGCATGTTTGGTCAACATTTTTCTCTGGATTTACAAAACCTCTGAGGCAAACCCATACCTGAAAGTATTTCCAATGGTTTTGTCTCTCCTTATAATATCTGTGCAAGGTGTTTTTCTGACAGACTCTGATTCAGGAGAATAAATGAGGTGGGTTTCTTTCAAGAAGCAAACAGAGCTCACAGCCTCTGAGTACAGCTTTCAGGTATTTGGACTGTTGCTCTTTTAGCCCTGTGCTGCTCATGGTCCTTATCTGTCTTCATCAGATCTTCCTGGAGGGGAAGCCTTCGATTTCCCCAAAGCCCTGATCTCAGGAAGAAAACCTCAGATTGTTCTGACATCTGTTGTCCTGTCTTTTAAGGACACAAAGAACTATGCATTGGGTTATTCCATCAGGTCTTCCTAAGACATATTTTTTCATACCAACTACTTTTTTTTTCCTCTTCATTTTAATTTTTTTTTTAAAGAAATTCTGTCACCCAGATACATACACGATGAAAGGGGAAAATAAATTGCAAAGCATTTTTTTTTCTAGATGATGTTTCAAGTGCTGCAGTTTTCTAGTGAAGAAATCTTGTTTGATAAAATGAATATGGAGTAAAAGCAAAATATAAACCCATCATTATTTGCAGATGACATGATATTGTACATTAAAAATCTCAAGGTATCTAGAGAAATAACATAATAATTAAGATAATTGAGTGATATTGTGGGATGTTGTTCAATCGCTAAGCCATGTCTGACTTTGTGACCCCATGGACTGCAGCATGACAGGCTTCCCTGTCTTTCACAATCTCCTGGAGTTTGCTCACACTCATGTCCATTGAGTCAGTGTATGCTATCTAACCATCTCATCCTGTGCTGCCCTCTTCTTTTGCCTTCCATCTTTCACAGCAGAAGGGTTTTCTAAAGTGAATCAGCTCTTCACATTAGGTGGCCAAAATATTGGAGTTTCAGCTTTAGTCGGTCCAATGAATATTTAGAGTTGATTTATTTTAGGATTGACTGGTTTGATCTCCTTGCAGTCCACATTTTGTCAGAAATCTCCACTATGACCTGTCCATCTTGGGTGGCCTTGAATAGCCTGGCTCATAGCTTCCTTGAATTATGCAAGCCCTTTCACCAAGACAAAGCTGTGATCCATGAAGAGAACTGTGGGATACAACGTCAATAAACAAAAATGTATCACCTAATTGATTATAAAATAGCAACAAAATTTTGAAAATGAGATTTAAGAAGTTACACTTTACTCTCTAACCAGCAATTCTAAGAGTTTTGAGAGCTTTAATTTTTCCACATTCTCACCAACATTTGACATTTTTATTTGTTTTACGATCTAATGAATTTGAAATAGTATTTCAGTGTGGCTTTGCACTTGATAATTTTTAAAGTTACTGTAAATGGTATTGTAAGCATTACTATGAACAAAGCTAGTGGAGGTGATGAAATTCCAGTTGAGCTATTTCAAATAATAAAAGATGATGTGGTGAAAGTGCTGCACTCAATATGCAGGCAAATTTGGAAGACTCAGCAGTGGCCACAGAATTGGAAAAGGTCAGTTTTCATTCCAATTTCAAACAAAGGCAATGCCAAAGAATGCTTAAACTACCACACAATTGCACTCATCTCACACACTAGCAAAGTAATGCTCAAAATTCTCCAAGCCAGGCTGCAATAATATGTGAACTGTGAAATTCAAGATGTTCAAGCTGGATTTAGAGAAAGCAGAGGAATCAGAGATCAAATTGCCAACATCTGTTGGATCATTAAAAAGTGAAAGAGTTCCAAAAAACATCTACTTCTACTTTGTTGACCATGCTAAACCCTTTGACTGTGTGGATTACAACAAACTGTGGAAAATTCTTAAAGAGATGGGAAAACCAAACCATCTTACCTGCTTCCTGAGAAATCTGTATGCAGGTCAAGAAGCAACAGTTAGAACTGGACTGGACATGGAACAGACTGGTTCCAAATCGGGAAAGGAAAATGTCAAGGCTGTATATTGTCACCCTGCTTAGTTAACTTATATGCAGAGTACATCATGAGAAATGCTGGACTGGATGAAGCACAAGCTGGAATCAAGATTGCTGTGAGAAATAACAATAACCTCAGATATACAGATGACACTACACTTTTGGCAGAAGAACTAAAGAGCCTCTTAATGAAAGTGAAAGAGGAGAGTGCAAAAGTTGGCTTAAAGCTCAACAGAAAACTAAGAAAACTAAGATCATGGCATCTGGTCCTGTCACTTCATGGCAAATAGATGGGGAAACAATGGAAACAGTGAAAGACTACTTTTTTGGACTCCAAAATCACTGCAGATGGTGACTGAAGCTGTGAAATTAAAAGATGCTTGCTCCTTGGAAGCAAAGTCATGATCAGCCTAGATAGCATATTAAAAAGTAGAGACATTACTTTGCCAACAAATGTGTGTCTTGTCAAAGTTATGGTTTTTCCAGAGGTCATGTATGGATGTGAGAGTTGGATTATAAAGAAAGCTGAGTGCTGAAGAATTGATGTTTTTAAACTGTGGTGTTGGAGAAGACTCTTGAGAGTCCCTTGGACTGCAAGGAGATCTAACCAGTCCATCCTAAAGGAGATCAGTCCTGTGTGTTCATTGGAAGGACTGATGCTGAAGCTGAAACTCTGATAATTTGGCCACCTTATGCGAAGAACTGACTCACTTGAAAAGACCTTGTTGTTGGGTAAGATTGAAGGTAGGAGGAGAAGGGAACAACAGAGGATGAGATGATTGGTTGGCATCACCGACTCAATGGACAGGAGTTTGAGTAAACTCTGGGAGTTGGTGATGCAAGGCGTCAGGGAAGCCTGGCGTGCTGCAGTACATAGGGTTGCAAAGAGTCGGACATGACTGAGAGAATGAACTGAGCTGAAGATATATATAAATAATAAATATATATAGACAGACTTAATTTTGACAAAGTGACAATGAATTAGAATGGGAAAGTGATTTTTTTTTCAGAAATGATGCTTTGACAATTGGATATCCTTTATAGAAAAAAAAATCTCACATCACACAGAAAAATTAATTACAGCTAAATTGTGATCTTACATGTCAAAGGCAAAAATAAAGTTTCTAGAAGAAAATATAGGAAACTATATGATCTCAGAGTAAGTAAATATTTCTTGAACAGCAAACAAAAGCAGTCATTAAGAAAAAAGAACAATAAATTGAATTTCACTCAAAGTGAAACTTTTTGTTCTTCAATAAAAAGTTACCTCATCAATATAAATGTCCAGCTATAAGGTGAGAGAAAATTTTTGTAATATATTTGTCTTTAAAGAACTAAAATAATGCAAACAAATTCTTACAAATCAATGTAAATCAAATGCCCAATTTAGAAAGTTGGCAAAAATATTTAATAGAACTTTAAAAATCTAAAAGGCCAAGAAACACAGATGTATAGATCAGTCTTTGGGACTCTGTGGGAGAGGGTGAGGGTGGGATGATTTGGGAGAATGGCATTGAAACACGTATGTTGTCATATGTGAAATGAATCACTAGTTCAGGGTCAATGCATGTTATAGGATGCTCAGGGCTGGCATGCGAGGATGACCCAGAGGGAGGATAAAGGGAGGAGGGAGGTGGGAGGGGGGTTCAGGAGGGGGAACTTATGTAAACCGGGGGCGAATTCATGTCAATGTATGGCAAAATCAACCAATATAATATTGTAAAATAATTTGCCTCCAATAAAAAATAAATTAATTACAAAAAATAAAAAAAATAAAAGGCCAAGGAAGATATGAAAAGGTGCTCAACTTCATTATTCATTATTACAGTGTGAATTAAAACTTCAATGAGTTATCACTACACAACCACTAGGATATAAAAAATGCAAAAGAATGATGATATCAAATGGTATAAAGAAAATAGAAAAATTTATACTCTTATAGACTCTTTGGAGATATGTAAATAGTGCAACCACTTTGGAAATCTATTTTGCAATATATAATAAAGCTGAGCATATGTTATTTTATGACCAAACTATTTCATCTCTGCAAATACACCCAAATGAAATATGTTCATGAATGCACTCAAATACATGTATAAGAATGTTGATAGACATTTTTGTAGCCTCCATAAAAGTAGCAAAGAAAATTAAACTGTGTCATAGTAATATATTGAACACTATTCAGTAATAAAATCACTGAGCTTTTTTTTCTACATACAACAGTGTTCTTGAGTAAAACAAATATCAGATGAAAGTGAAAGTGAAAGCCACTAAGTTGTGTTCGACTCTTTGCAACCCAAAGCATTCTCCAGGCCAGAATACAGAAGTGGGTAGCCTTTCCTTTTTCCAGGGGATCTTGCCAACCCAGGAATCGAACCTATGTGTCCCACATTGCAGATGGATTCTTTAGCAGCTGAGCCAAAAGGGAAGCCCAAGAATACTGGAGTGGGTAACCTATTCCTTCTCTAGGGGATCTTCCCGACCCAGGAATCACACCAGGATCTCCTGCATTGCAGGCAGATTCTTTACCAACTAATCTATGAGGGAAGACCAATATCAGATAGAAAAGGGCATATATTGTATGATTTCATTTTATAAGAGTCAGAAATTTTGAAACTATTCTATAGTAAGAGAAGTCCCAGGAGTGCTTACATTTTTCTAAGCACTTGGAAATGCATTAGAATTTTCTGTGTTGCCTGTAACATTTGATTTTGGTTTAGGTGCTGCTTACATAGATGTTTTCTCTCTATAAAAAATTATATACATTGCACTTATGATTTGTAGGCTTTTTGCATATATGTTATATTTCAATATGAGTTTACTTTAAAAATAAAACGTCCACCAAAATATTGTTAGAACTAATGAACCAATTCAGTAAGTTGCAGGATACAAAATCAACATACAAAAGCTGTATTTTATGTGATGTGTGTGTGTGTGTGTGTGTATGTGTATAACTATTTTTCAGCCACTATAAAAAAGGAAATCTTGCATTTTTTCACAACTTGGATGAAACTTGAGGGCATTAAGCTAAGTGAAATAAGTCAGACAAAGAAAGACAAATATCACTGACCTCACTTATATGTGGAATCTATAAGTGAAGCAACGCAGCAGAAGCAACAACAAAGCTCACTAATACAGAGAACAGACTGGTAGCTGGAGGTGGGGGAAGTGAGAAGTAAGTGAAGGGTTTAAAAAGTGTAAACTTTCAGCTATAAAAATGTAGGTCACGGATGTAATGTACAGCATGGTAGTAGTAGCAGTGTTAGTTGCTCAACCGTGTTCAACTCTTTGCAACCCCATGGGCTGTAGCCCACCAGGCTTCTCTGTCCATGGGATTCTCCAGGCAAGAATACTCGAGTGGGTTGCTATTCCTTTCTCCAGAGGATCTTCCCACCCTAGAGATTGAACCTGGGTCTTACACATGGTAACTACAGTTTATATGATAATGCATATTTGAAAGTTGCTAAGAGAGTAGATCTTAAAAGTTCTCATCACAAGAAAAATCTTGCAACTGTATATGGTGATGAACATTAACTGGACTTATTTTGGTCATCATTTCACAGCATATATATATATATATTTTTTTTTTATTTCCACCGATATTTTTTTTATTATTTTTATTGGAGGCTAATTATTTTACAATATTATATTGATTGGTTTTGTCATACATTGACATGAATCTGCCCCAGGTGTACATGAGTTCCCCTTCCTGAACCCCCTTCCCACCTCCCTCCTCCCCTTATCCTACCTCTGGGTCATCCCTGCACACCAGCCCCAAGCATCCTGTAACATGCATCGACACTGAACTGGCAATTCATTTCACATATGATAATATACATGTTTCTATGCCATTCTCCCAAATCATCCCACCCTCACCCTCTCCCACAGAGTCCCAAAGACTGTTCTATACATCTGTGTCTCTTTTGCTGTCTCGTATACAGGGTTGTCATTTCCATCTTTCTAAATTCCATATACATGCGTTAGTATACTGTATTGGTATTTTTCTTTCTGGCTTACTTCACCCTGTATAATAGGCTCTAGTTTCATCCACCTCATTAGAACTGGTTCAAATGAATTCTTTTTAATGGCTGACTAATACTCCATTGTTTATGTGTACCAAAGATAAATCCACGCACTTATGGACACCTTATCTTTGACAAAGGAGGCAAGAATATAAAATGGAGAAAAGACAGTCTCTTTAACAAGTGGTGCTGGGAAAACTGGTCAGCCACTTGCAAAAGAATGAAACTAGAACACTTCCTAACACCATACACCGAAATAAACTCAAAATGGATTAAAGATCTAAATGTAAGACCAGAAACTATAAAACTCCTAGAGGAGAACGTAGCAAAACACTCTCCAACATAAATCACAGCAGGATCCTCCAAGACAAACCTCCCAGAATATTGGAAATAAAAGCAGAAATAAACAAATGGGACCTAATTAAAATCAAAAGCTTCTGCACAGCAAAGGAAACTATAAGCAAGGTGAAAAGACAGCCTTCAGAATGGGAGAAAATAATAGCAAATGAAACAACTGACAAAGAATTAATCTCTAAGATATACAAGCAGCTCCTTCAGCTCAATTCCAGAAAAATAAATGACCCAATCAAAAAATGGGCCAAAGGACTAAACAGACATTTCTCCAAAGAAGACATACAAATGGCTAACAAACACATGAAAAAATACTCAACATCCATCATAATCAGAAAAATTCAAATCAAAGCCACAATGAGATACCATTTCACACCAGTCAGAATGGCTGCTATCCAAAAGTCTGCATGCAATAAATGCTGGAGAGGGTGTGGAGAGAAGGGAACCCTCTTACACTGTTGGTGGGAATGCAAACTATTACAGCCACTATGGAGAACAGTGTGGAGATTCCTTAAAAAACTGGAAATAAAACTGCCATATGATCCATCATTCGCACTCCTGGGCATACACACCGAGGAAACCAGAATTGAAAGAGACACATGTACTCCAGTGTTCATCGCAGCACTGTTCATAATAGCCAGGACATGGAAGCAACCTAGATGTCCATCTGCAGATGAATGCACAGCATATATATAAATATCAAATCATTATATTGTACATCTGAAACTAATACAATGCTATATGTCAATTGTATCTCAGTAAAAAAATAAAAAGCAAATAAGATGTTCACATCTTCCCAAGTCCATAAAGTATTCTCACTTGTAACTGTTATTGTATGAGAAATAGCTTCAGGAAGATATTTTTCAGCAATTTGAAACAGCATTAACTGTGAAATAAATACACAAAAGGTGCTTCCTTGCATTAGAGCCCTCCAGAACACAGTTCCCTGTAGACTAAATGATCTTGTGTATATTCACTCTATCACAAATACCTAGTACTTCACTGCTTCTGAACAAAACCAGGCCATCAATTTATAAAGTGCACACTCACCCTTCTTTTGCTCTGACATAGCAGTATAGGAAGGTTCTGGCTTAAAGGTACATTTTATTTATATACCATCCTATCCAAACAGCTTTCTCTTAATTCACTAACCAGAAAAAATAGTAACCTCTGAAATCTCTTAATTAATGTTCTTCTAGCCAACAGATTTCACAATTAATTATATTTTTGTTGTCAAATATTGTGCTGCTTTATTGAATTTCCCTTTGCATTTTTATTTGTTTAATGTTTTGTCCAAATACTATACCCTCAAATAGGGACAGTTGACTTCTTAGAGAGGAATAGATCTGGAAATTATTCATGTTCTTAATCATATTTCATATTGAAGGAGAAAGGATTCCATGAAAGGAAGTCAGGTGAACCCTTGAATGTATAAACTCTGAATTACAAATTCAGGGGAGAAAAGTCAATTTCTAGTATTTATCCCATTATCAGTTCAGTTCAGTCACTCAGTCATATCCAATTCTTTGCGACCCCATTGACTGCAGCACTCCAGGCTTCCCTGTCCTTCACGACCTCCCAAAACCTGCTCAAACTCATGTCCATTAAGTCGGTGATACCATCCAACAATCTCATCCTCTGTAGTCACCTACTCCTCCTGCCTTCAATCTTTCCCAGCATCAGGGTCTTTTCAAATGAGTCGGTTCTTCGCATGAGGTGGCCAAAGTATTAGAGTTTCAGCTTCAGCATCAGTCCTTCCAATGAACACGCAGGACAGATCTCCTTTAGGATGAACTGGTTGGATCTCCTTGCAGTCCAAGGGACTCTCAAGAGTCTTCTCCAAAACCACAGTTCAAAGGCATCAATTCTTTGACACTCAACTTTCTTTAAAGTCCAATTCTCACATCCATACGTGACTACTGGAAAAACAATAGCTTTGACTATGTGGAATTTTGTTGCCAAAGTAATCTCTCTGCATTTTAATATGCTGTCTAGGTTGTTCATAGCTTTCTTCCAAGGAGCAAGTGTCCTTTAATTTCATGGCTGCAGTCACCGCCTGTAGTGATTTTGAAGCCCCCAAAGATAAAGTCTTTCACTGTTTTCATTGTTTCCCCATCTATTTGCCATGAAGTGATGGGACCAGATTCCATGATCTTAGTTTTCTGAATGTTGAGTTTTAAGCCAACTTTTTCACTCTCCTCTTTCATCAAGAGTCTCTTTAGTTTTTCTTCACTTTCTGCCATAATGGTGCTGTCATCTGCATATCTGAGGTTATTGATATTTCTCCCGGCAATTTTGATTCCAGCTTGTGCTTCATCCAGCCCAGCATTTTGCATGATATACTCTGCATATAAGTTAAATAAGCAGGGTGACAATAAACTCCATTCCCAATTTGGAGAAACTGTTGTTTTATGTCCACTTCTAAATGTTGCTTCTTGACCTGCATACAGATTTCTCAGGAGGCAGGTAAGATGGTATGGATTTCCCATTTCCTGAAGAATTTTCCACAGTTTGTTGTGATCCACACAGTCAAAGGCTTTGGCATAGTCAATAAAACAGAAATAGACGTTTTCCTGGAACTCTCTTGCTTTTTCCATGATCCAGCAGATGTTGGCAATTTGATCTCTGGTTCCTCTGCCTTTTCTAAAACCAGCTTGAACATCTGGAAGTTCACAGCCTGGCTTGGAAAATTTTGAGCATTACTTTGCTAGTGTGTGAGATGAGTGCAATTGTGTGGTAGTTTGAACATTCTATGTGCTGCCTTTCTTTGGGATTGGAATGAAAACTGACATTTTCTAGTCCTGTGGCCACTACTGAGTTTTCCAAATTTGCTGGCATTTTGAGTGCAGCACTTTAACAGCTTCACCTTTTAGGATTTGAAATAGCCCAGTGGAATTCCATCACCTCCACTAGCTTTGTTCATGGTGATGCTTCCTAAAGTCCACTTGACTTCACATTCCAGGATATCTGGCTCTAGGTGAGTGAATACACAATCATGGTTATCTAGGTCATGAAGAACATTTTTGTTTAGTTCTTCTGTGTATTCTTGCCACCTCTTCTTATTATCTTCTGCTTCATTTAGGTCCATACCATTTCTGTCCTTTATTGTGCCTATCTTTGCCTGAAATGTTTCCTTGGTATTTCTAATTTTCTTGAAGGGATTTCTAGTCTTTCCAATTCTATTGCTTTCCTTTATTTCTTTACATTGATCACTGAAGAAGGCTTTCTTATCTCTCCTTGTATTCTTTGGACCTCTGCACTCAAATGGGTATATCTTTCCTTTTCTCCTTTGCCTTTTGCTTCTCTACTTTTCTCAGCTATTTGAAAGTCCTCTTCAGACAATCATTTTACCTTTTTGCATTTCTTTATCTTGGGAATGGTCTTGATCACTGCCTCCTGTACAATGTCATGAACCTCTGCCATAGTTCTTCAAGAACTCTATCAGATCTAATCCCTTGAATGTATTTGTCACTTCCATTGTATAATCGCAAGGGATTTGCTTTAGGTCATCACTGAATGGTCTAGTGATTTTCCCTACTTTCTTCAATTTAAGTCTGAATTTGGCAATAGGAGTTCATGATCTGAGCCACAGTCAGCTCCCAGTCTTGTCTGTGCTGACTGTATACAGCTTCTCCATCTTTGGCTGCAAAGAATATAATCAATCTGATTTCGATGTTGACCATCTGGTGATGTCCATGTGTTGTTGGAAGAGGATATTTTCTATGACCAGTGTGTTCTCTTGGCAAACCTCTGTTAGCCTTTGCCCTGCTTCCTTTGGTACTCCAAGGCCAAATTTGTTCGTTATTCCATATATCTCTTGACTTCCTACTTTTGCATTCCACTCCCCTATATTGAAAAGGACATCTATTTTGAGTGTTAGTTCTAGAAGGTGTTGTAGTTCTTCATTCAACTTCAGCTTCCTCAGTGTTACTGGTGGGCTGTAGACTTGGATTACTATGATATTTAATGGTTTGGCTTGGAAACAAATAGAGCTCATTCTGCCGTTTTTGAGATTGCACCCAAGGACTGCATTTTGGACTCTTTTGTTAACTATCATGTCTACTCCATTTCTTCTAAGGGATTCTTGCCCACAGTAGTAGACATAATGGTCATCTGATTTAAACCCGCCATTCCAGTCCATTTAAGTTCACTGATTCCTAAAACGTCGATATTCACTCTCATCATCTCCTGTTTGACCACTTCTAACTTACCTTGATTCATGGACCTAACATTCCAGGTTCCTATGCAATACTGCTTTTTACAGCATCAGACTTTACTTCCGTCACCAGTCACATCCACAGCTGGGTGTTGTTTTTGCTTTGGCTCCGTCTCTTCATTCTTTCTGGAGTTATTTCTCCTCTGATCTCCAATAGCATATTGGGCACCTACTGACCTGGGGAGTTCATCTTTCAGTGTCCTATCTTTTTGAAAACCCTCATAGGGTTTTCAAGGCAAGAATACTGAAGTGCTTTTCCATTCCCTCCTCTAGTGGATCATGTACTCGCCACAATGACCCGTCCACCTTTGATGGCTCATAGTTCCATTAAGTTAGACAAGGATGTGGTTCATATGATCAGTTTGATTAGTTTTCTGTGATTATTGTTTTAATTTTGATTGCCTTATGAGGGATAAGGATAAAATGCTTATGAAAGCTTCCTGATGGGAGAGACTGACTGTTGGGAAAACTGGGTCTTGTTCTGATGGTGGGGCCATGCTCAGTAAATTTTTGATCCAATTTTCTGTTGATGGGTGGGGCTGTGTTCCCTCCCTGCTTTTGACCTGAGACCAAACTATGGTGTAGGTAATGAAGATAACGGTGACCTCTTTCTAAAGGTCCCATGCATGCACTGCTTCACTCAGGGCCCCCAACCCTGTAGCAGACCACTGCCAATCCTACACCTCAGCTGGAGACTCCTGGACACTCACAGGCAAGTCTAAGTCAGTCTTTTGTGGGATCGCTGCTTCTTTCTCTTGGGTCCTGGTGCGCAAAAAGTTTTTCTTGTGCCCTCCATGAGTTTGCTTCCCTAGTCCCGTGTAAGTTCTGTAATCAAATCCCACTGGTCTCCAAAGTCAAATTCCCTGGGGGATTCTCAGTCTGTTTCCCCAGGTTGGGAAATCTGTTGTGGGTCTTCAGTTCAGTTCAGTTCAGTTCAGTCGCTCAGTCGTGTCCGACTCTCCGCGACCCCATGAATCACAGCACGCCAGGCCTCCCTGTCCATCACCAACTCCCGGAGTACACTCAAACTCATGTCCACAGAGTCGGTGATGCCATCCAGCCATCTCATTCTCCGTCGTCCCCTTCTCCTCCCTCCCCCAACCTTTCCCAGCATCAGAGTCTTTTCCAGTGAGTCAACTCGTCGCATGAGGTGGCCAAAGTATTGCAGTTTCAGCTTTAGCATCAGTCCCTCCAATGAACATCCAGGATTGATCTCCTCTAGAATGGACTGGTTGGATCTCCTTGCAGTATAAGGGACTCTCAAGAGTCTTCTCCAACACCACAGTTCAAAAGCATTGATTCTTTGGCGGTCAGCCTTCTTCACAGTCCAACTCTCACATCCATACATGACCACGGGAAAAACCATAGCCTTGACTAGACGGACCTTGGTTGGCAAAGTAATGTCTCTGCTTTTTAATATACTATCAAGGTTGGTCATAACTTAGAAGTTTCTTAATAGTGAGAAAATTTCTTTGGTATAATTGTTCTGCAGTTTGTGGGTCGTCTGCTCAGTGACTCTATGATAGGGTTAATGGTGACCTCCTCCTAGAGGGCTTATGTCACACCCAGGTCTGCTGTACCCAGAGCCCCTGCCTCTGCTTCAGGCCACTGCTGACCCATACCTTAGCAGGAGACATTGAAACACTCAAAGTCAGGTCTGGCTCAGTCTTTGTGGGATCTCCTGATGTGAACAAGGTTTTGTTTGAGCCCTCCGAGCATCTCTGGTGGGTATGGGGTTTAATTGTAAACTCCAATTTAACTTTCAACTAATATAATCTAACAGCATTGCAGAGGACAATATTGTATCATATGATCTGGGTTTGCATCCTATGGGTTCTGTCTGAATTTACATTAATTCTCTTAGCTTTTTATACATCTTAAAAACTTCTTTATTAGCAAGAAGATGCTCAGACATCAGACTGTGTTAGTTATCATTATATGAAATACTCTATAAAAAGTGCATTAAAATTTTTTATTTCTCATCTAACATTTTTTGATTAGAAGAGAGTAAGAGCTGAGAGACACTGATTTGTTTTCCATTATTTCCATTCCATCCCCAATTCTTTCTCCATTTCCCTCAGTCTGTCCTCCTCCATGCCTACACATATTATATTGGATCATGACTCTTCCATCAAGAACTAGAAACTTATTTCACACAGGAGGGGAGTGGTCTCTACAGCCAGAAAATATGGAGGGAAAATTGTGTTCCTTGCATCTAAGTAAGAACTAGAAACAACTATCAAAGAAACATAGTTTTCGGTTTTCTTATATTTCCTGGCTGTAAATATAAACAGAAAGAGTTAACACCACTTTCTAAAGTCTACACTTTTGAAAGGTAATCTCTCTCTCTTTTTAAATTTAAAACCATCAATTCACAAATACGCAATTTTCCAGGAAGTTCAGAGACCTATACTACTGACACTATATTACTTTCTTTTCCTAAAAAACACAAGCACATGTAGGAAATAACAACAAAAAAGAATACAATTTTATTGTTATTTTATAACAAGCACAACCAAAGAAAATCTAATGTATTGTTAACATACAATGAGGTTGAGCTAAACGGTTTTTTCAATTCCTTCATATCCATTCACATTCAAAAACAAACTCACAGTATTTGCAATAAACTGTCAAATAAGAAAGCATGCCTGTACATAAGGAAATTATACTGTAATAGATTTTAACAGATAAATTTATTTAAGCATTAAATATGAAAAAATGTTGTGGCAACAGAAGTATTTTTCTTCATTCATATACATTTGATTCAAGATAGGAGACAAAAGATCTCTCCATGTATATCAATCAAAATCAGTTCCCTTAAAACAATTTTTTAATATAAAAATACATGTACAAAACTAATAAGCTAAATAACTAGTGGCTACCTGAAATCTTTCCAAAATTTGGTGTATGATTCTAATCATAATATCCTCTTTAATTACTTGCTTTATTATCTTTCATTTATAAAACAATTTTGTAATCACAGCCATTAATGAATAGAATATGAAGAATTATCAGATATTCTTGTAACAAAGGAGACTAACAAGCATTTGCTGATTGATGAGCAAGTGTTAATAAATAAACTAAAGTCATCTTAAGCACAAAGTAGAGGCACTCAAGAAGTGAATTTTTATTATTTATTTTTCATTTAACTTAGTGTACAATTTTATTTGCATTCAGAGAGATGCTTTGCCTTTCAGTTTTTTACTTTCTGTTTCTGATATAAGCCCAGTAATTGTGTACAAAAAGTAGGTGTTTTTTAAACACTTCTAATTTGGAAAAAAATATAAAACCCAGTTCACACAGCCAAGGTCTTTTTCCATGTTCTCGCCTTCAACAGACAGACTCAACTCTTTGCACTCTTATTTCACAGACACGTACTCTTTCATTAATCTTGAAGAACATAAAACTGCTCTATTGTAACAATATAACATCTCTTTCTGATTAATCAAGTTAGAGAAATCATAAGATCCTACTTATAATTTATGTTTAAAAGACTTGCTCCTTAGAAGAAAAGCTATGACAAACCTAGACAGCATATTAACAAGCAGAGACGTTACTTTGCCAACAAAGGTCCATAAAGTCAAAGCTATGTTTTTTTCATTAGCTGTGTATGGATGAGAGAGCTGGACCATAAAGAAAACTGAGTGCTGAAGAACTGATGCTTTTGAACAGTGGTGTTGGAGAAGACTGAGAGTCGCTTGGACAGCAAGAGATCCTACCAGTGAATCTTAAAGGAAATCAGTCCTGAATATTCATTAGAAAGATGGATACTGAAGTTGAACATGAATCTGCATAAACTCCGGGAGTTGGTGATGGACAAGGAGGCCTGGCATGCTGCAGTCCATGGGGTCGCAAAGAGTTGGACACGACTGAGCAACTGAACTAAACTGAACTGATCCTTGCTTTGTCCTCTGCATTTTCATTTTGGATTTTTTTCACCTGTTTCTTCTTCTTTTTTTTTAGCTTAGTTTTTCTGTTTTCTTTTCCAGTTGTCTAATTTCTCAGTAGATCATTTCATGAGAAATAAAGTTACTCTCTTGGCACTAATATCTTCACATGTATAGTTCTTAAATATTAAAACATCTCTCTCAGTTCAGTTCATTCACTCAGTCGTGTCTGACTCTTTGCGATATCATGGACTGTAGCATGCCAGGCTTCCCTGTCTCAGAAGCTTGCTCAAACTCACCTCCATAGAGTCAGTGATGCCATGACAAACATCTCATCCTCTGTCATACCCTTCTCCTTCCGCCAGCAATCTTTTCCAGCATCAGGGTCTTTTCCAATGAGTCAGTTCTTCACATCAGGTGGTCAAAGTATTGGAGTTTCAGCTTCAGCATCAATCTTTCCAATGAATATTCAGGACTGATTTCCTTTAGGATTGACTGGTTTGATCTCCTTGCAGTCTAAGGGGCTCTCAAGAGTCTTCTCCACACCACAGCACAAAAGCATCAATTCTTTGCATTCAGCTTTCTTTATACTCCAAATCTCACATCCATCTTAAACATCCAGATGTTCAAGCTGAATTTAGAAAAGGCAGAGGAACCAGAGATCAAATTGCCAAAATCCACTGGATCATCCAAAAAGCAAGTGAGTTCCAGAAAAACATCTATTTCTGCTTTATTGACTATGCTAAACCCTTTGATGGTGTGGATCACAACAAACTGTGGAAAATTCTTAAAGAGATGGAAATACCAGATTACCTGACCTGCCTCCTGAGAAATCTATAAACAGGTCAAAGAGCAACAGCTAGAACTGGACATGGAACAACAGACTGGTTCCATATCAGGAAAGGAGTACATTAAGGCTATATATTGTCACCCTGCTTATTTAACTTATATGCAGAGTACATTGTGAGACATCCTGGATTGGAAGAAGCAATAGCTGGAATCAAGATTGCTGGGAGAAATAACAATGACCTCAGATACACAGATGACACCACACGTATGGCAGAAAGCAAAGAAGAACTAAAGAGCCTTTTGATGAAAGTGAAAGAGGAGAGTGAAAAAGTTGACTTAAAACTCAGCATTCAGAAAACTAAGATCATGGAAATTGGTCCCATCACTTCATGGCAAATAGATGGGCAAACAGTGGAAACAGTGAAAGCCTTTATTTTTTTTGGACTCCAAAATCACTGCAGATTGGACTGCAGCCAAGAAATTAAAAGATGCTTGCTCCTTGGAAGAAAAGCTATGACGAACCTAGCATATAAAAAATTAGAGACATAACTTTGCCAGCAAAGGTCTCTCTAGTCAAGCTACAGTTTTTCCAGTAGTCATGTATGGATGAGAGGGTTGGAGTATAATGAGCACCCAAGAACTGATGCTTTTGAACTGTGGTGCTGCAGAAGACTCTTGAGAGTCCCTTGAACTGCAAGGAGATCCAACCAGTCCATCCTAAAGGAAATCAGTCCTGAATATTCATTGGAAGGACTGATGCTGAAGCTGAAACTCCAATACTTTGACCACCTGATGCAAAGAACTGACTCATTGTAAAAGACCCTGATTCTGGGAAAGACTGAAGGTAGGAGAGATGGAGATGACAGAGGATGGGATGGTTGGATTGTATCACGGACTCTGTAGACATGAGTTTTAGTAAACTCTGGGCGTTGGTGATGGACAGAGAGGCCTGGAGTGCTGCAGCTCATGGGGTTGCAAACAGTTGGACATGATTGGGCGACTGAACTGAACTGAACTGAACACATCCATACATGACTACTGGAAAACCATAGGTTTGACTAGACAGACTTTTGTCGTCAAAGCAATGTCTCTGCTTTTTAATATGCTTTGTAGGTTGGTCATAGATTTTCTTCCAAGGAGTAAGCATCTTTTAATTTCTTGGCTGCAGTCACCATCTGCAGTGATTTTGAAGCCCAAGAAAATAAATTTTCTCACTCTTTCCATTATTTCCCCATCTATTTGCCATGAAGCTATGGGACCGAATGCCATGATCTTACTCTTCTGAATGCTGAGTTTTAACCCAACATTTTCTCTCTCCTCTTCACTTTCAATAGGCCCTTTAGATCTTCATCACTTTCTACCATAAGTGTGGTGTTATCTGCATATCTGAAGTTATTGATATTTCTCCTGGCAATCTCAATTTCAAATTGTACTTCATCCAGCCCAGCATTTTTAATGATGTATTGTGCATATAAGTTAAGTATGGAAGGCAACAATATAGAGCCTTGATGTACTCCTTTCCCATTTTGGAACCAGTCTGTTGTTCTATGTCCAGTTCTAACTGTTGCTTCCTTACCTGCATACAGTTTCTCAGGAGGCAAGTCTGGTGGTCTGGTTTTCCCATCTCTTGAAGAATTTTCCACAGTTTGTTGTGATTCAAATAGTGAAAATCTTTGGCATAGTCAATAAAGCAGAATAGATGATTTTCTGGAACTCTCTTGCTTTTTCGATGATCCGGCAGATGTTGGCAATTTGATCTCTGGTTCCTCTGCCTTTTCTAAATCTAGTTTAAACGACCGGAAGTTGATGGTTCATGCACTGTTTTAGCCTGGCTTGGAGAATTTTGAGCATTATTTTGCTAGCATGTGAGATGAGTGCAATTGTGCAGTAGTTTGAACATTCTTTGGCATCTCATTACTCTGGAATTGGAATGAAAACCGACATTTTCCAGTCCTGTGGCCACTGCTGAGTTTTCCAAATTTGTTGGCATACTGAGTGCAGCACTTTCGCAGCATCATCTTTTAGGATTTGAGATAGAATTTGAATTCATCTGGAATTCCATCACCTTCACTAGCTCTGTTCATAGTGATGTTTCCTAAGGCCCACTTGACTTTGCATTCTAGGATGTCTGGCTCTGTGTGAGTGATCACACCATTGTTATTATCTGGGTATGAAGATCTTTTTTGTATAGTTCTTCTGTGTATTTTTCCCACCTCTTCTTAATATCTTCTGCTTCTGATAGGTATCTGCATTAGTTAAGCCAAACATCTTCTTTGGTGAAATTAAAAACTTACTCCTTTTTTATGCATTACAAAGAGTCTCCTAAATATTCTATATTATGGAAATTCTGAGATAATTCTCAAGTCTTTTTAAGGAAGTTCACAGGGATACATTGGATATGCTGCTAAACCACCACAATAAATTGAACATTGTAATAATGAGAGCCACATCATTTTTTTGGTTTCCCAGTGCATATGAAAGTTATGTTTAATATACAATCGTATATCACCTGTGGAATAGCATGTCTTAAAAAGTGCACATACCTAAATAAAAAATGCCTTATTGCCCTGAGTGCTAACCATCATTGGAGCCTTCAGCAAGTTGTAATATCAGCAATATCAAAGATCACAGATCATGATAACAAATATAACAATAATGAAAAAGTCTGAAATACTGCACAGGTCACCAAATGTGATGCAAAAACATAAAGTGAGCAAATGAAATGTTGTGGGAAAATATGGCAGTAAGGCACTTGCTAGACACAGGCTGCCAAAAACCTTCAATTAAAAAAAAGCAGTATCTAAAAAAGCAATACTGTGAAGCACAGTAAAATGTGTATGCTTGTACAAGGGAACGGTTTCTCAGGGGTACTCTTATTTTCTCTTTGACTTAGGATATTTACACAGATGACTCGATGGACATGAATTTGAGTGAACTCCGGGAGTTGGTGATAGACAGGGAGGCCTGGCGTGCTGTGATTCATGGGGTCACAAAGAGTCGGACACGACTGAGCGACTGAACTGAATTGAACTGAATTAGCATTTTCTTAATAGTTATCATCAGCCTTACAAATCGCTATTGCATTTTGAATTAAAAAATCTTTTTTACAGCAGAGCCAAAATGTGGGGATGAAACATCATATCTACTACCCTTGAGAAACAGGATTGATATTTGTAATCAAATAAGTGAAATACTTCGTGTCTTTTTGGTGGAAAATGATGGAAATTTGAGATGGACCATGTTTCAGAATTTAGGTGGCCAGGCTTTGGACCATCTAAGAAATCAGCACATCTAAGAAAATTAAATTTTAACAAATAAAGAATAATAAATAGATGCCATCAGGAAGGACTGTAATGGTAGTCTTGTTTTGTTGACAGTTACATCTCCAACTGATTAAAACTCTGGGCTGAAGAATTGACATCCATTAGGTTTCTGTGTAGAGCTTCCCTGGTAGCTCAGGTGGTAAAGAATCTGCCTGCAATGCAGGAGACCCCAGGTTGTTTCCTGGGTTGGGAAGATCCTCTGGAGGAGGGCATGGAAACCCACTGCAGTATTCTTGGGCTTCCCTGGTGGCTCAGATAGTAAAGAATCTACCTGCAATGAGGGAGACCTGGGTTCGATCCTTGGGTTAGGAAGATCCCCTGGAGGAGGGGATGTCAACCCATTCCAGTATTCTTGCCCGTAGAATCCTCGTGGACAGAGGAACCTGGCAGGCTACAGTCCAAGGGGTTGCAGAGTCAGACACAGCTGAGCAACTAAACACACAGCAGTAGTGAAAATAGTTGATAAAATGAGAACTTCACAATGTGGTTTAATACTTTTGTTACAGATGTCACATCTTCCTGATTCATGAACCTGTTACTCATGTACCTCCAAAATCTAGCAACAATCTATTCATTTTGTGTAGTCATGTGCTCATTCATTCGTTAATTCAGCAAGGCTTATTAGCCTATTACAATATTTCAGGCTCTGAGTGAGTTTCTGGAGAATTCACTTCCAGCTGTGTACAGAAGAGAAGTGAATATATGTGTACCACAAAAGACTGATATGTAAATGGTCACAGCAATTTTATGCACAAACACACAAAAAACAAAAATGAGGCAAATACTCATTAACAAGTAAATGGACAAGTATATTATGGGGCATCTGCACATCGGTATATTACTCAAAAATTTTAAAATAGGCAACAATTAGACACATGGTTAAAAGAATTGGAGATGAGGAAGGTTTGATGTCAACAGCCCTCCAGAATTACCAGAGCTACTGATAAAGCAAAAATATCTCACCATAGAATGCATAGAGACAAAACATAACTAAAGAGTCATGGTACCTGTTTTTGCTTTAACTGGAAAACTTAGCAGTGTCTCATCCAAGACTAGACGTGGTTTACTCGAACACTATTCATAGTTAAACAGAAGCTGGTAGAGAATACTACTAGCTGATATTTAAAAATAATATCCTTATATAAATGGAAGAGTGAATGTAATTATATTTCACAGCTCTTGGATAATATATTTACTAACGTTGAATCAGATATTATTTATCATCTATTAGATATCTGGTAATCTGTAAATTTTTATAACATAATAGTAAATGAGACTCAATTTCTTATACCTTCAGAATTCTCATCTAATCAGGGAAACATGTTTTAACTAACAGTTTCTCTCAACCTCTCTGTCTGTCTCTCATATGTACACACCCATGCATACGCATACATGCACACACACATACACACACACACACACACGCTACTATCTGAACCACCAGGGAAGCCCATATAAAAGGATATACTGTTAAAATTCCTCCTTTGAATTGGATGTATTTCAAACTCCAACCAAAATCTTATCATCTTCAGCATCTTCTCAAATATAACTTTTATCCCACACCTATTGAACTTTCTTATTTTCCTACATGCACCATAATGATGAACAAATCGAATTGAAAGCACACAGATCCCCTTTCATTACTTAAAGAAGTCACCATATCCAAAAAAAATTTTTTTTGAGGCAGAAACATCAGGTGCAGCTTGTAGGTCCATTTCAGGGCTGGCTCTTGATTGAAACATGAAGGATGAATCTTCAAACTCGAAACCAGGGGAGGAAACTGTTTCATGTTACTTCATCAAAATACAAACAAGGTGAGGTTTTTTTCATTAATGAGACATAGGTTTGATCTCTTTTTCAAACTGAGTTGCAAAATATTTGTAAGTCTTAATGAAACTAGTTTAATGATATTTTTAAGACTTGCAAATGTATTGATCTACCAAGATCTAAGTTAATCAAAACCTCACTTGAAAGTACTAATTTTGGAATCTTGCAAATTCTGGAATTCACCATGTATGACAAATAATAATGAATAGTTTGACCTTCCAAGTTGTTTAAGTTTTTCCTCCTCCAGCAAAGAGAAAGTTGACAGACAAGTTCCTCTCTTTGCCTACTCATTAGTCATAGTATATGACTAGAAATATCCAATTGGTTTGCCCATTTGCTGATGCTGACCTGAGCTTTCTGCTTCCCTGCAAGATAAAAACTATTTTCAGCTTTTACTTTACAAAGGCACCACAGAGCTACAACAGGAAAACAAAAATATTCTGAATTTTATGGAGTCTCAAATGTTTATAAGATAATAAGCTTCAGCATTAAAATACCTTGTGGAGAAACACAGAAGATCAAAATGGTGTGGAAATCACTTCCTCCCACGAATACATAAAAAATACATGTACATATGGAACAACTCTCACTGAAAACTACTTAAAAACTGGCAGAAAGACCCCTGTACAAAGATGGCTTTAAGAAAGATCCACAGAGAATTGTGGCAGAAGGGAAGAGAAGTAATTACGTTGAGACCTGTGCCCAGGGAGAATACTCAAAGGAAAAGGGATAATATGCAGCTCTCCCAACAAAGCCCTGGGCACATGAAGATTATGCAGGGATGCTCCCACACGGAGACACCACTTGAAGTCCATCATAGGTAATCATTTCATTAATTTCATAGAAACAGCAAAAGTTATGCAAAATGAGAAGGGTGAAGAATCGGTCTCAATTGAAAGAATAACAGAACAATCCTGAAAAACAAATAATGAAACAGAAATAAATAATTATCAGATAAAGAAATCAAAGCATAAGTAGTAAGAATGCTAATGGAGTTAGGGAAAAGAATAGATGAACACAGTGAAAACTGTAACAAGGAAACAGAAAATACGAAACAGAAACAGTCAGCCCTAATGAATACAATAATTGAAATGGAAAACACACTAGAAGGAGTTAATAGTAGACCTGGTGATATAAAAGAATGCATAAGAGATCTGGAAGATGGAATGATGGAAAGCATCCAATCAGAACAGAAAAAGCAAAAACAAATTTAAAAAATGATAACAGTTTAAGAGCCCTCTGGGATAATATCAAGCATACCAATATTCAGAATATAGAGCTCCCAGATGGAGAAGAGGGAGAGAAAAGGTCAAAACAAATCTAGCAGGCACCATTGATGATTTTATTAAGCAAATAATTTGCCACAGAACATTCTCCAATTGCTAGTGTAAATATTAAAAACAAATAGATCTGTATTCCAATAAACCTTAATTTAAAATTCAACCCAGTACCTATTAACCACATTACCTCTTATTATCTTAGATAGTTTAAGCCTAGATACACTCAAAATGTTTCAACTATAAAATGGGGAAGCAAGCTGTAATGCACATTTTAGGGACAATAGGAGATAAAATAATCTACAAAACACTGAAAAAAATCTTTATATAATAAATGTTTAAAAGTGGTCATGTAGAATTCCATTTTCTCCATAATGGAGTCAGGAGTGTCATATTTACCCTCATGCTATAGAAAATCATAAAACTGGACAAGATATATAAAGCAAAACTTCGCAGGCACTGGGCAACATATCACATAGTGTTTTGATCAGTCAGAGAAGTGAAATACATTAGAAGAGCTACACATTTACCCCAATTTCCTACCTGGGGGATTTTCTAAACTTTAGCAAAGTAGAAGTATAGCACAAATAAACATCAGTGGTTTCACTAGTTGTGAGGAAGAAGACGTCAGAGTTCATGCTGAGATAAAGGTATTAGAATGAAGGTGCATTCACAGAGAAAGAGTTCTAGACATGGTCCTTTAGGTCCCTTTGACTTTTTGGTTAAATGTTAGCTAACTTAACTGAGTAAACGTCTGTAGTTGTGAGCACAAATAGAATTGTTGCAACTACAGAGGTTCACAATGCTAGGAGACTTTGGTGTTCTGACAAAGAGTGAGTTGAGTTGATTTTGAGACTGAAGTTGATTTGAAGGAGACCCAAAGATAGCACAAATGATGTAATAGGCAAAGGATCTATGCAATAACTATAAATTCATAAAAGAAATTCAAATGGACATAAATCATTGAACACATAGATAGTCTTAGGAGAAAAATGAAAGCTATAACAAAAGAAGAGAAAAATTATAAATGCATAAATACAATATCTGAAATTAAGAATTCCCTGGATTATTCTACAGTCAGATTGTATGGTGACAGCCTGAGTAAAGTACAGAGAAAGAGAGACAATCCTACTTATAAAATCAAGAGGAAATATATTTAAAAAAATCAACATAGCCTTACTGACTTGTAGAAAATATTTAGCAGCAAGATATACATAACTAGAGGGCTTCTGTGGTGGCTCAGATGGTAAAGAATCTGCCTGAAGTGAAGGAGACCTGGGTTAGATCCCTGGGTCAGGAGAATCCTCTGGAGAAGGAAAGGGCTACCCACTCCAGTATTCTAGCCTGGAGAATTCCACGGACAGTGGAGCCTGGCAAGATGCAGTCCATGGGCTTGCAGAGTTGCACATGACTGAGCAACTAACCCTTTCACTTTATATGTAATTGGAATCCTCTGAATGAAAAGAGGTTGCTGCTGCTGCTGCTGCTAAGTCATGTCCGACTCTGTGCGACCCCATAGACGGCAGCCCACCAGGCTGTCCCGTCCCTGGGATTCTCCACGCAAGAACACTGGAGTGGGTTGAAAAGAGGTTAGGGCTAGGGAAAAAAATGAATTGCCAGGTTTGATGAGGAATATCAACCCAAATATTTAAGATATTAAACAAATCCCAAGTAGGATAAAAACACACACAAATATACACAGGCAAATATAAGCAGGCACATCATAAACAATTGTGGAAAACTAAACATAAAGAGAAAATTATAAAAGAAATAAGACAAAATGAAATGTTGTATAGATTTAAATTTAGATATATATATAAAAGCAGTGGACAAGAATAACTGCTGAATTTTTGTCAGAAAAAACTCGAACCACAAAGAAATGCAATGGCACATTTAAGGTACTGAAAGATGAAACATATCAATTAGAAATTCATATCTAGTAAAACAATCTTTGAAAAAATGGGGTGAAATAAAGTATTGAAAATGAAACAACAGCCAAGAGAAGTTATTGCCAGAAGCCTGGCTCTCTCTCCAAGAAATATTAAAGAATATCATTAAGGCTGATGGGATGTTATACCCAATGGAAATATAAGCCTACATGATGCAAAGAACACTGAAAATAACAAACAAAATGGTCAATTTACAAGTTGGTAGTAGATTTACAGATAAATAGATTTATTTCTTCTTAATTTATTTAAAAGATACTTATTTACAGCAAAACAATAGCAATATATTATAAGGCTTATATCATATATTGAAACAAAATGAGTGACAATAAAAGTTTGGAATTATGTGAATTCTAAAGTATAAAAGAATAGCAAATAATTTATATTTTAAAGCAAAAAGAATTGTTATAAACACATGGTTAAAAGACAGTCAAGAAGCTGTATCTTCACTGCTACTGCTACTGCTGCTAAGTCACTTCAGTCGTGTCCGACTCTGTGTGACCCCATAGACGGAAGCCCACCAGGCTGCCCCGTCCCTGGGATTCTCCAAGCAAGAACACTGGAGTGGGTTGCCATTTCCTTCTCCAATGTGTGAAAGTGAAGTGTGAAAGTGAAAAGTGAACGTGAAGTCGCTCAGTCGTGTCCGACCCTTAGCGACCCCACGGACTGCAGCCTAGCAGGCTCCTCCATCCATGGGATTTTCTAGGCAAGAGTACTGGAGTGGCTTGCCATTGCCTCCTCCGATATCTCCACTAAATGTGCACAATTCTAATAACAAAAGATTAAATTACATAATGCAAAAAACTGAAAGAACTAAAGAGAATTAGACAAAGCCACCATAATAGTGGTACATTTCAACATATTCTCTTAGTTATTGACAAAAGCCATGAGTCAGAAAAGATCTACTCCTATCTTACATCATGAGATGAGATTAATTTGATAAATCCCACAGACTTAAAAGTAAAAGCTAAGACTATAAAAAATTTAGGGAAAAATAACTAGAATAGGCAGAGTTGTTGTTGCTGTTGTTTTTCAACAGGATAAAGAAAGGAATGTTCACAAAATTTTATTGATAAATTTGACTTCATTGATATTCAAAACTTCTCCAAAAATAAAAAATACTGTTAAGAAAATAAACAAGATACAGACCGGGAAAAATATTTTCAATACATATATCTGACAAAAGGCTTGAATTGACATTTTTAGGCATCAAGGCCAATTTAAACTACAAAGAGATATCATAATATACTCACTACATGTACAACAGAACTAATAAAATATAAATATGATAGAAACAAATGCTGAGGATGATATGAAACAAAGGGAACATTCATACATTATTCCTGAGAATGCACATGGTTGTAATCATTTGGGAAAACAGCTTGCCAGTGACCCATAAATTTAAATGTATGCCTAAACTGTACCAATGATGCAACCATTTCATTACTAGATTTTAGATTAGAAAATCAAATTCAAGTATAGTCCATACAGTCAGTCAGTCAGTCAGTTCAGTCGTTCAGTCGTGTCCAACTCTTTGTGATCCCAGGAATCACAGCACTCCAGGCCTCCCTGTCCATCACCAATTCCCAGAGTTCACTCAAACTCATGTCCATCGAGTCGGTGATGCCATCCAGCCATCTCATTCTCGGTCGTCCCCTTCTCCTCCTGCCCCAAATCCTTCCCAGCATCAGAGTCTTTTCCAGTGAGTCAACTCGTCGCATGAGGTGGCCAAAGTATTGGAGTTTCAGCTTTAGCATCAATCCCTCCAATGAACATCCAGGATTGATCTCTTTTAGAATGGACTGGTTGGATCTCCTAGCAGTCCAAGGGACTCTCAAGAGTCTTCTCCAGCATCACAGTTCAAAAGCGTCAATTCTTCGGTGCTCAGCTTTCTTCACAGTCCAACTCTCACATCCATACAGGACCACTGGAAAAACTATAGCCTTGACTAGACGGACATTGGTTGGCAAAGTAATGAATCTGCTTTTTAATATATTATCTAAGTTGGTCATAACTTTCCTCCAAGGAGTAAGCGTCTTTTAATTTCATGGCTGCAATCAGCATCCGCAGTGATTTTGGAGCCCAAAAAAATAGTCTGACACTGTTTCCACTGTTTTCCATCTATTTGCCATGAAGTGATGGGACCAGATGCCATGATCTTTGTTTTCTGAATGTTGAGCTTCAAGCCAACCTTTTCACTCTCCTCTTTCACCTTCATCAAGAGGCTTTTGAGTTCCTCTTCACTTTCTGCCATAAGGGTGGTGTCATCTACATATCTGAGGATATTGATATTTCTCCCAGCAGTCTTGATTCCAGCTGTGCTTCTTCCAGCCCTCATGATGTACTCTGCATATAAGTTAAATAAGCAGGGTGACAATATACAACCTTGACGTACTCCTTTTACTATTTGGAACCAGGCTGTTGTTCCATGTCCAGTTCTAACTGTTGCTTCCTAACCTGCATACAGGTTTCTCAAGAGGCAGGTCAGGTGGTCTGGTATGCCCAACTCTTTCATAATTTTCCACAGTTTACTGTGATCCACTGAAGAAGCCGAAGTTGAACGGTTCTATGAAGACCTACAAGACCTTTTAGAACTAACACCCAAAAAAGATGTCCTTTTCATTATAGGGGACTGGAATGCAAAAGTAGGAAGTCAAGAAACACCTGGAGTAACAGGCAGATTTGGCCTTGGAGCACGGAATGAAGCAGGGCAAAGGCTAATAGAGTTTTGTCAAGAGAACGCACTGGTCATAGCAAACACCCTCTTCCAACAACACAAAAGAAGACTCTAAACATGGACATCACCAGATGGTCAACACCGAAATCAGATTGATTATATTCTTTGCAGCCAAAGATGGAGAAGCTGTATACAGTTAGCAAAAACAAGACCAGGAGCTGACTGTGACTCAGATCATGAATTCCTTATTGCCAAATTCAGACTTAAATTGAAGAAAGTAGGGAAAACCACTAGACCATTCAGGTATGACCTCAATCAAATCCCTTATGATTATACAGTGGAAGTGAGGAATAGATTTAAGGGACTAGATCTGATAGATAGAGTGTCTGAAGAACTCTGGACGGAGGTTCGTGACATTGTACAGGAGACAGAGACCAAGACCATCCCCATGGAAAAGAAATGCAAAAAAGCAAAATGGCTGTCTGAGGAGGCCTTACAAATAGCTGTGAAAAGAAGAGAAGCAAAAAGCAAAGGAGAAAAGGAAAGATATAAGCATCTGAATGCAGAGTTCCAAAGAATAGCAAGGAGAGATAAGAAAGGCTTCCTCAGTGATCAATGCAAAGAAATAGAGGAAAACAACAGAATAGGAAAAACAAGAGATCTCTTCAAGAAAACTAGAGATTCCAAGGGAACATTTCATGCAAAGATGGGCTTGATAAAGGTCAGAAATGGTATGGACCTAACAGAAGCAGAAGATATTAAAAAGAGGTGGCAAGAATACACAGAAGAACTGTACAAAAAAGATCTTCACAAGCAAGATAGTCACGATAACGTGATCACTGACCTAGAGCCAGACATCTTGGAATGTGAAGTCAAGTGGGCCTTAGAAAGCATCACTACGAACAAAGCTAGTAGTGGTGATGGAATTCCAGTTGAGCTATTTCAAATCTTGAAAGATGATGCTGTGAAAGTGCTGCACTCAATATGCCAGCAAATTTGGAAAACTCAGCAGTGGCCACAGGACTGGAAAAGGTCAGTCTTCATTCCAGTCCCAAAGAAAGGCAATGCCAAACAATGCTCAAACTACTGCACAATTGCACTCATCTCACACGCTAGTAAAGTCGTGCTCAAAATTCTCCAAGCCAGGCTTCAGCAATATGTGAACCGTGAACTCCCAGATGTTCAAGCAGGTTTTAGAAAAGGCAGAGGCACCAGAGATCAAATTGCCAACATCCGCTGGATCATGGAGAAAACAAGAGAGTTCCAGAAAAACATCTATTTCTGCTTCATTGACTATGCCAAAGTCTTTGACTGTGTGGATCACAATAAACTGTGGAAAATTATGAAAGAGATGGAAATCTCAGACCACCTGACCAGCCTCTTGAGAAACCTGTATGCAGGTCAGGAAGCAACAGTCAGAACTGTACATGGAACAACCGACTGGTTCCAAATAGGAAAAGGAGTGCGTCAAGGCTGTATATTGTCACCTTGCTTATTTAACTTATATGCAGAGTACATCAAGAGGAACACTGGGCTGGAAGAAGCACAAGCTGGAATCAAGATTGCTGGGAGAAATATCAATAACCTCAAATATGCAGATGACACTACCCTTATGTTGGAAAGTGAAGAGGAACTCAAAGGCCTCTTGACGAAAGAGAAAGAGGAGAGTGAAAAGGTTGGCTTGAAGCTCAACATTCAGAAAGCAAAGATCATGGCATCTGGTCCCATCACTTCATGGCAAATAGATGTGGAAACAGTGGAAACAGTGTCTGACTTTATTTTTTTGGGCTCCAAAATGACTGCAGATGCTGATTGCAGCCATGAAATTAAAAGACGCTTACTCCTTGGAAGGAAAGTTATGACCAACCTTGATAATATATTAAAAAGCAGATTCATTACTTTGCCAACAAAGGTCCGTCTAGTCAAGGCTATGGTTTTTCCCGTGGCCACGTATGGATATGAGAGTTGGACTGTGAAGAAAGCTGATTGCCGAAGAATTGATGCTTTTGAAGACTCTTGAGAGTCCCTTGTACTGCAAGGAGATCCAACCAATCCATTCTAAGGGAGATCGATTCTGGGTGTTCATTGGAAGGACTGATGCTAAAGCTGAAACTGCAATACTTTGGCCACCTCATGCGACGAGTTGACTCACTGGAAAAGACTCTGATGCTGGGAAAGGTTGGGGGCGGGAGGAGAAGGGGACGACCGAGAATGAGACGGCTGGATGGCATCACCGACTCTGTGGACATGAGTTTGAGTGAACTCCGGGAGTTGGTGATGGATAGGGAGGCCTGGCGTGCTGTGATTCATGGGGTCGCGGAGAGTCGGACACGACTGAGCGACTGAACTGAACTGAACTGACTGACACAGTCAAAGGCTTTGGCATAGTCAATGAAGCAGAAATAGATGTTTTTCTGGAACTCTCTTGCTTTCTCCATGATCCAGCGGATGTTGGCAATTTGATCTCTGGTGCCTCTGCCTTTTCTAAAACCTGCTTGAACATCTGGGAGTTCACGGTTCACATATTGCTGAAGCCTGGCTTGGAGAATTTTGAGCTTGACTTTACATACAAGACTTATATAAAAATCTTCATAGCAGTCCTATTCCTTATAGAATCAAACTGGAAAGAGTCCATCAACTGAAAAATGTATTAGCACATTGTCATATGTTCGAATAATGATATACTACTCAACAATGAATGGAATAAAGAGGAGTAAATTCATAGAATATTGATAAGCAATAAAATATATCATGGTACTATCACAGATATGATGCTCAATCCAAAATCCAAAGTACAGAAAAGTATATACGGTATGATACATTTATATAAAGTTCTAAAACAGACAAAGCTAATCTATGGTGATAGAAATCTGGTTGCTTCCAAGAGTGTGAAAAGGTAGGAGGTTACTTTCATTTGAGTGATAAAAGCGTTTCATATCTTGATAGATTTCTGGATGAAATAGTGTTTGGGTTTGTCATAATGTATGAACTATATTCTTAAACTCTATTGTATGAATAGCACACACTGCTGCTGCTGCTGCTGAAAAACAGTATGTTTCTTTCTCTCTCCTCCCTCTCCTTCAAATTTCTGGCTGCCTCTTGCCAAACTTTTTCATTCTGTGGACAATATTTTATTCATAATTTTTCAAATATGACCTAGAGCTTAGCTGCTTTTAAAGGATTAATTGTTTCTCTTTCGTCCAGAAATATGATTATGGATTTAGTATTGTTACTTATCTAATATTTCTCTCCTTGATAATATGCCAACTTATTTTAAGAAATATTTTAAGGATTTACACAAATGGATATGCTTCTTTGACTTAGTTCAGAATTTTTCACTCATTCCAGTTTTAATGTTATTGTTCAAAGTACTTTTTAAAATAATAAAATTACTTTGACATTCTCTTTGGATTATGTTTTAAATTCACAATAGAAAATAAGTCTCATAACATAATGGTAATATGTGTTTCAAGAGAAAATGCTATTTTGGTGTTAGAGTTCCATATTATTTACCAGCACTTGTAAATAATTGGTTTATTTATTTATTTTATAATAACCATCAATCAAGTCCACTCTTAAAGTCGGGAAATTCTCTGCACCAATCATGTTCAGATGATTGTACATGGAAGCCAGGAGTTTGAGCCCCTGCTGTGCTTATGAAGGACACAGAGATTTTAACTCTTTTATAAATATGCAGACACATGCAAATACTACCAAAAAAAGGAAGAATTATAAAGTTAAATGTAGATAACAAATGAAGCTGTGATAGCAGAAATACTAAAACAGAATAATTAAATTTGTTTCAAATATGCTATGTGTATAACTTTAAGTCAAGCATTTTTCTGATTAGTTTCAAAAGATACAACTCAACAAAATAAATTATTCTATAAAAGATGCTTATTAATATCTACAATAATTTCTCCTTCTTTTAAGGACAAATACAAATTTAAAATTTTTCTGGTGAAAGAAGCAGAAAGAAACTGTTCTCAAATCCTGTTTTTTAGAGGATTGCCTTAAGAAACTTGTAACTGTGTATTCCTTCTCTGCCCCTTTGAAATACCTGCATATCTTTTTTAAAGCTAGATAACATCTTGTCAACTTTATAAGCCTTTCCTCAAGGAACTGGAAAACATTTCTTTAAAAATGCAACCAAGGAAGACAGTGTCCCTATCCACCAGTTTCTGTGGGGGAATATGAACCTAATTCAGTTGACCCCCTGGCTACAAACCTACCTCCTTTCAGAGATATAAGAATGTATGTTTTCTTTGGATAAAGGCAATTAGCATACACAAATGGCGAACACAAGTACCCTAATTATCAGGCGAATTTAGGATGAACTATGTGTGACAAATGATGCTGTCAAGACCTCTTACTTGATGACTAACTACTGTTTATTTTGAAAACTTTATACAGTGAGCTGTATCAGCTTGACAATATGAAGCGATAAGATTTCTTTTAGTCTTTTACCTGCAATGAGGTTCACATTCTTGTTTAATGATTATTCAATAATAAAAATGTTTTTCATCCTCTGCGACTTTTTGCAGAGATTTTTCTAGTATGACAAACAATATTGTTTTTAATTGTTCTTCCCCTACACTCTCTGCACCAGCTTTTGTGCTTTTCACAAACTTGACCAGTTCAGTTCAGTTCAGTTGCTCAGTCGTGTCCGACTCTCTGCGACCTCATGAATCACAGCAAGCCAGGCCTCCCTGTCCATCATCAACTCGCGGAGTTCACTCAAACTCATGTCCATCGAGTCGGTGATGCCATCCAGCCATCTCATTCTCTGTAGTCCCCTTCTCCTCCCATCCCCAACCTTTCCCAGCATCAGAGTCTTTTCCAGTGAGTCAACTCATCGCATGAGGTGGCCAAAGTATTGCAGTTTCAGCTTTAGCATCAGTCCTTCCAATGAACACCCAGTACTGATCTCCTTTAGAATGGACTGGTTGGATCTCCTTGCAGTATAAGGGACTCTCAAGAGTCTTCTCCAACACCACAGTTCAAAAGCATCAATTCTTCGGCAATCAGCTTTCTTCACAATCCAACTCTCACATCCATACATGACCATGGGAAAAACCATAGCCTTGACTAGACAGACCTTTGTTGGCAAAGTAATGTCTCTGCTTTTTAATATACTATCAAGGTTGGTCATAACTTTCCTTCCAAGGAGTAAGCGTCTTTTAATTTCATGGCTGCAATCAGCATCTGCAGTGATTTTGGAGCCCAAAAAAATAAAGTCTGACACTGTCTCCACTGTTTTTCCATCTATTTCCCATGAAGTGATGGGACCAGATGCCATGATCTTTGTTTTCTGAATGTTGAGCTTCAAGCCAACCTTTTCACTCTCCTCTTTCACTTTCATCAAGAGGCTTTTGAGTTCCTCTTCACTTTCTGCCGTAAGGGTAGTGTCATCTGCATATCTGAGGTTATTGATATTTCTCCCAGCAATCTTGATTCCAGCTTGTGCTTCTTCCAGCCCAGCGACCTCATGATGTACTCTGCATAGAGGGTAAATGAGCAAGGTGACAATATACAGCCTTGACGTACTCCTTTTCCTATTTGGAACCATTCTGTTGTTCCATGTACAGTTCTAAATATTGCTTCCTGACCTGCATACAGGTTTCTCAAGAGGCAGGTCAGGTGGTCTGGGATTCCCATCACTTTCAGAATGTTCCACAGTTTATTGTGATCCACACGTTCAAAAGCTTTGGCATAGTCAATGAAGCAGAAATAGATGTTTTTCTGGAACTCTCTTGTTTTCTCCATGATCCAGCGGATGTTGGCAATTTGATCTCTGGTGCCTCTGCCTTTTCTAAAACCTGCTTGTACATCTGGGAGTTCACGGTTCACATATTGCTGAAGCCTGGCTTGGAGAATTTTGAGCATGACTTTACTAGCTTGTGAGATGAGTGAAATTGTGCGGTAGTTTGAGCATTCTATGTGCTGCCTTTCTTTGGGATTGGAATGAAGACTGACTTTTTCCAGTCCTGTGGCCACTGCTGAGTTTTCCAAATCTGCTGGCATATTGAGTGCAGCACTTTCACAGCATCATCTTTCAAGATTTGAAATAGCTCAAGTGGAATTCCATCACCTCCACTAGCTTTGTTCGTAGTGATGCTTTCTAAGGCCCACTTGACTTCACATTCCAAGATGTCTGGCTCTAGGTCAGTGATCACGTTATTGTGACTATGTTGGTCGTGAAGATCTTTTTTGTACAGTTCTTCTGTGTATTCTTGTCACCTCTTCCTAATATCTTCTGCTTCTGTTAGGTCCATACCATTTCTGACCTTTATCGAGCCCATCTTTGCATGAAATGTTCCCTTGGAATCTCCAATTTTCTTGAAGAGGTCTCTTGTTTTTCCTATTCTGTTGTTTTCCTCTATTTCTTTGCACTGATCACTGAGGAAGGCTTTCTTATCTCTCCTTGCTATTCTTTGGAACTCTGCATTCAGATGCTTATATCTTTCCTTTTCTCCTTTGCTTTTTGCTTCTCTTCTTTTCACAGCTATTTGTAAGGCCTCCTCAGACAGCCATTTTGCTTTTTTACATTTCTTTTCCATGGGGATGGTCTTGGTCCCTGTCTCCTGTACAATGTCACGAACTTCTGTCCATAGTTCATCAGGCACTCTATCTATCAGATCTAGTCCCTTAAATCTGTTTCTCACTTCCACTGTATAATCATAAGGGATTTGATTGAGGTCATACCTGAATGGTCTAGTGGTTTTCCCTACTTTCTTCAATTTAAGTCTGAATTTGGCAATAGTACAAGAGATCCAACCAGTCCGTTCTAAAGGAGATCAATCCTGGGTGTTCACTGGAAGGACTGATGCTAAAGCTGAAACTGCAATACTTTGGCCACCTCATGCGATGAGTTGACTCACTGGAAAAGACTCTGATGCTAGGAAAGTTTGGGGGCGGGAGGAGAAGGGGACGACAGAGAATGAGATGGCTGAATGGCATCACCAACTCTGTGGACATGAGTTTGAGTGAATCCGGGAGTTGGTGATGGACAGGGAGGCCTGGCTTGCTGTGATTCATGGGTTCGCGGAGAGTCGGACACGACTGAGTGACTGAACTGAACTGAACTGAACTGAAGATTATCCCACAGAGCTGGAGTTTACTTGAAGAAGGTCCAGAGACAAGTTGACATTTTCTGTAAGGCTTGAAGCTTCAAAGCAGACTCTTGGAGAAGGAATCTTGTCTCAAAAAAGGTGTACACTGCATGATTATTTTCTTGATTTTTCAAAGAAAAAATATTAGGTTTCAGATGGTTAAATATCTTGAAGGAGAATTAAACATATATATTTTGCTAACAATATTATCTTCCTATAGATACTTTGGAACTTGGAAACAGAATCAACTACTGAATTTACATAGTCTCTATAATTTTAATTATTTGACACAAATCCATAAAGCATTTTAAAGTTTTATGTAGAAGCAGTTCGATATGTCTACCAGTGCTATGATTCAATTCATTTAATTACTACCACTGCCTGTGGAGTCTTCCCAGACCAGGGGTGAAACCTGTGTCTTTTGCATTGGCAGGTGGATTTTAACCACTGGGCCACCAAGGGAGCCTTCTATGATTCTGTATTGAACCAAGAAAATTTGCTTATAATTCTCATTATGGATTATTTCAATGTGACACCTATTAATTCAATCATCTAAATCTGAAGGATTCTTTCCCCCCCTAAGTTAGAATCTATTGAGTGAACAAACTGTATAGTAATAGAGTTATTTCACAGACTGTTGTAGGAAATCTTTATTTGTCTGAGTGCACACTCAAGAAGGATCAAACTTCGTTTTCCAAAAGGTATATGGATAGGACATGAATGATAAAGTCAAGTTCACAAGCATTCATGACTTCTTTATTAGATTCCAGAAGATAATATGAATCCTAAAATTTATACTTGAATAAGGTCTTCAAAGTAACTTCTTTTAGTCTGGAAGAGAAGTCTGGTGTTCGGTATGATTGAATTATATGATAAAAAGGAACGACGTCAATCTTTTTGAGACAATTTTTTCTAGACTTTGTTTTTAAAACATTTCTCGGTATTGCCTCTTCCAAGAAGTTTGAAATTTTATAACTGAGTGGAAATGTCTTCAAGCTAAAGAGTGTAATTTGTGTCCGCAGATGGGAAAAATCACACAGCAAAAATACCAGTGAACTTGAATTTAGAAAAGTCATGTATTCCTTCTGCCTTTACGGCTAAGAGTTATTATGAGTTTGTGAAGGTAATTGCATTTCATGTACCTTTATTGCTTCATGTGTAAAATAAAAGCTTCAGAATTGCTTTCCAATTGCCTGGTTTTAAAGTATTCTTGAAATGCCATTCCAAATTAGTAAAAGATCAATGAGGAAAAAATAGCAGTGACGGAAATATTAACACACATTGTAGTGTGATGATTCATTGTTTAAGTGACATACCTGGCTAATCAAAGGAAAACAAATCCTTTTGATTGGTTTTCTTTTGTTGCATCCACTCAGATATTAATATAGAAAGTAATATGAGTCTATATTTTTCTTTATCGTTCATTTAGTTGACCTTTGATACATTTCTTCTTTCTTAATTTTCCTAAAAAAAAAGTCAACAAATTTATAAACTGTCACGAGGACATGTGCAATTGAATGTGCTTTTCCATTTTCAGTGACCTTACCTTGTGAGTGCGTTAAAGTGCTGACACTCAGGAGGTGCTGAGTCCAGGAGAGTCAGTGAGTCCAGAAATTTCTGAAAGGTCATAGATTTTACTGCAATTCATTTGACAGTTTTGTTTTGTTTTTTTCTAATTTTGAAGCCGCTCCATAAAACTCATTGTTAGTAAATGATTTGTCATAGATTCATTTATATAGTTTGGATCTTAAGATCTGTTATTTACCATTGCAACTGAAATCATTTTACCATTAAAATAACTTGGGAAAATTATATTCCATTATTAAAGATAATAATTACAGTAAGGGGAGACCTGTCCAGAAGCCAAACACTTGAGACAAATCAATTATCATCTAAGTAAATCTAATCTTCTTTCTATTTTGTCTTACATTATCCCAGGTACTAATTTGATTATACAATTTTTTTTCATACTTAAAACAACGGATAGATTTGGGTTAGCCATAATTTTTTTTTATTAATGTATTTATTTTAATTGGAGGTAATTACTTTACAATATTGTAGTGGTTTTTAACATACATTGACATGAATCAGCCACAGGTGTACATGTGTTCCCCATTTGGAACCCTCCCACCTCCCGCCCCATCCCATCCCTCTTGGTTGTACCAGCTTTGAACGCCCTGTTTCGTGTACTAAACTTGGACTGGTCAATTATTTCACATATGGTAATATATATGGTTCAATGTTATTCTTTCAAATCATCCCACCCTCACCTTGTCCACAGAGTCCAAAAGACTGTTCTTTACATCTGTGTCTCTTTTGCTGTCTCACATATAGGGTCATTGTTATCATCTTTCTAAATTCCATATATATGCGTAGTATACTGTATTGGTGTTTTTCTTTCTGACTTACTTCACTCTGTATAATAGGCTCCAGTTTCATCCACCTCATTAGAACTGATTCAAATGCATTCTTTTTAATGGCTGAGTAATATTCCATTGTGTATATGTACCACACTTCCTGATCCATTCATCTGCCGATGGACATCTAAGTGGCTTCCATGCCCTATCTATTGTAAACAGTGCTGCGGTGAACATTGGGGTACACGTGTCTCTTTCAATTCTGCTTTCCTTGGTGTGTATGCCCAGCAGTGGGATTGCTGGGTCATATGGCAGTTCTATTTCTAGATTTTTAAGGAATCTCCACACTGTTTTCCATAGTAGCTGTACTAGTTGGCATTCCCACCAACAGTGTAAGAGTGTTCCGTTTTCTCTCCACCCTCTCCAGCATTTATTGTTTGCAGACTTTTTGATAGCAGCTATTCTGACCAGCATGATATGTTACCTCATTGTGGTTTTGATTTGTATTTCTTTGATTATGAGTGATGTTGAGCATGTTTTCATGTGTTTGTTAGCCATCTGTATGTCTTCTTTGGAGAAATGTCTGTTTAATTCTTTGGCCCATTTTTTGATTGGGTCGTTTATTTTTCTGGTATTGAGTGTCATGAGCAGCTTGTATATTTTTGAGATTAATTCTTTGTCAGTTCTTCATTTGCTATTATTTTCTCCCATTCTGAAGGCTGTCTTTTCACCTTGCTTGCAGTTTCTTTCATTGTGCAAAAGCTTTTAAGTTTAATTAGGTCCCATTTGTTTATTTTTGCTTTTATTTCCATTATTCTGGGAGATGGCCATAGTAAATTTTGCTCTGATTTATGTCAGATGGTGTTTTGCCTATGTTTTCCTCTAGGAATTTTATAGTTTCTGGTCTTATGTTTAGCTCTTTAATCCATTTTGAGTTGATTTTTGTGTATGGTGTTCTAAAGTGTTCTAGCTTCTTTCTTTTACAGGTGGTTGACCAGTTTTCCCAGCACCACTTGTTAAAGAGGTCATCTTTTCTCCATTTTATATTCTTGCCTCCTTTCTCAAAGATAAGGTGTCAATAGATGCATGAATTTATCTCTGGGCTTTCTATTTTGTTCCATTGATCTATATTTCTGTCTTTGTGACAGTACCATACTGTCTTGCTGACTGTAGCTTTGTAGTATAGTCTGAAGTCAGGCAGATTGATTCCTCCAGTTCCATTCTTCTTTCTCAAGATTGCTTTGGCTATTCGAGGTGTTTTGTATTTCCGTGCAAATTGTGAAATTATTTGTTCTAGTTCTGTGAAAAATACCGTTGATAGCTTGATAGGGATTGCATTGAATTATAGATTGCTTTGGGCAGTATACTCATTTTCACTGTATTGATTCTTCTGATCCATGAACATGGTATATTTCTCCATCTATTTGTGTCATCTTTGATTTCTTTCATTAGTGTTTTATAGTTGTCTACATATCGGTCTTTTGTTTCTTTAGGTAGATTTATTCCTAAGTATTATATTCTTTTCATTCCAATGGTGAATGGAATTGTTTCCTTAATTTTTCTTTCTGTTTTCTCATTGTTAATGTATAGAAATGCAAGGGATTTCTGTGTATTAATTTTATATCCTGAAACTTTACTATATTCATTGACTAGCTCTAGTAGTTTTCTGGTGGAGTCTTTAGGGTTTTCTATATAGTGTATTACATCATCTGTAAACAGTGAGAGTTTTACTTCTTTTCCAATCTGGATTCCTTTTATTTCTTTTTCTTCTTTGATTGCTGTGGCTAAAACTTCCAAAAGTATGTTGAATAGTAGTGGTGAGAGTGGGCACCCTTGTCTTGTTCCTGACTTTAGGGGAAATGCTTTCAATTTTTACCATTGAGGATAATGTTTGCTGTGGGTTTATCATATATGGCTTTTATTATGTTGAGGTATGTTCCTTCTGTTCCTGCTTTCTGGAGGGTTTTTATTATAAATGGGTGTTGAATTTTGTCAAAAGCTTTCTCTGAATCTATTGAGATAATCATATGGTTTTTATCTTTCAATCTGTTAATGTGGTGTATCACACTGTTTGATTTGTGGATATCAAAGAATCCTTGCATCCCTGGGATAAAGTTCACTTGGTCATGATGTATGATCTTCGTAATGTGTTGTTGGATTCTGATTGCTAGAATTTTGTTAAAGATTTTTACTTCTATATTCATCAGTGATATTGGCCTGTAGTTTTCTTTTTTTCTTTTTCTTTTTTTTTTTTTTGTGGCATCTTTGTCTGGTTTTGGTATTAGGGTGATGGTGGCCTCATAGAGAGTTTGGAAGTTTACCTTCCTCAACAATTTTCTGGAAGAGTTTGAGTAGGATAGGTGTTAGTTCTTCTCTAAATTTTTGGTAGAGTTCAGCTGTGAAGCCGTCTGGACCTGGGCCTTTGTTTGCTGGAAGATTTCTGATTACAGTTTCAATTTCTGTGCTTGTGATGGGTCTATTAAGATTTTCTATTTCTTCCTGGTTCAGTTTTGGAAAGTTATACTTTTCTAAGAATTTGTCCATTTCTTAAAGTTGTCCATTTTATTGGTATATAATTGCTGATAGTGGTCTCTTATGATCCTTTGTATTTCTGTGTTGTCTATTGTGATTTCTCCATTTTCATTTGTAATTTTGTTGATTTGATTTTTCTCCCTTTTTTTCTTGATGAGTCTGGCTAATGGTTTGCTTATTTTATTTATCTTCTCAAAGAACCAGCTTTTAGCTTTGCTGATTTTTGCTATTTTCTTTTTCAGTTTTTTCTGCCCTAATTTTTATGATTTCTTTCCTTCTACTAACCCTGAGTTTCTTCAAGTCTTCCTTTTGTAGTTGCTTTAGATGTAGAGTTAGGTTATTTATTTGACTTTTCTCTTGTTTCTTGAGGTAAGCTTGTATTGCTATGAATCTTCCCCTTAGCACTGCTTTTACTGAGTCCTGTAAGTTTGGGGTTGTGTTTTCATTTTCCTTCATTTCTATGCATATTTTGATTTAGTTTTTAGTTTCTTCTGTGATTTACTATTTTCTTTTACTTACTTTCTGTTATTCAGAAGTGTGTTGTTTAGCCTCCATATGTTTGTATTTTTAATACTTTTTTTTCCCTGTAGTTGACATCTATTCTTATCACATTGTGATCAGAAAAAAATGCTTGGAATGATTTCAATATTTTTGAATTTACCAAGGCTAGATTTATGGCCCAGGATGTGATCTATCCTGGAGAAGCTTCCATGTGCACTTGAGAAAAAGGTGAAATTCATTGTTTTGGGGTGAAATGTCCTACAGATATCAATTAGGCCTAACTGTTCCATTGTATCATTTAAAGTTTGTGTCTGCTTGCTAATTTTCTGTTTAGTTGATCTCTCCATAGGTGTGAGCGGGATATTAAAGTCTCCCACTCTTACTGTGTTACTGTTAATTTCCCCTTTCATACTTGTTAGCATTTCCTTACATATTGCAGTGCTGCTATGTTGGGTACATATATACTTTTAATTGTTATATCTTCTTGGATTGACCCTTTGATCATTATGCAGTGTCCTTCTTTGTCTCTTTTCATGGCTTTTATTTCAAAGTCTATTTTATCTGATATGAGTATTGCAACTCCTGCTTTCTTTTGGTCTCCATTTGCATAAAATATCTTTTCCAGACCTTCACTTTCAGCCTCTATGTGTCCCTTGTTTAGAGATGGGTCTCTTGTAGGCAGCATATATAGGGGCCTTGTTTTTGTATCCATTCAGCCAGTTTTGTCTTTTGGTTGTGACATTCAACCCACTTACATTTAAGGTAATTATTGACAAGTATGATCCCATTGCCATTTACTTTGTTGTTTTGGGTTCTAGTTTATAAACCTTTTCTTTGTTTCCTGTCTAGAGAAGGTCCTTTAGCATTTGTTGAAGAGCTGGTTTGATGGTGCTGAATTCTCTGAGCTTTTGCTTGTCTGTAAAGCTTTTGATTTCTCCTTCATATTTGAATGAGATCCTTGCTGGGTACAGTAATCTGGGTTGTAGTTTTTTCTCTTTCATCACTTTAAGTATGTCCTGCCATTCCTTTCTGGCCTGAAGAGTTTTGATTGAAAGATCAGCTCTTGTCCTTATGGGAATCCCCTTGTGTGTTATTTGTTGTTTTTCCCTTGCTGCTTTTAATATCTGTTCTTTGTGTTTGTTCTTCATTAATTTAATTAAAATATGTCTTGGGATGTTTCACCTTGGATTTATCCTGTTTCGGACTCTCTGGGTTTCGTGAATTTGGGTGGCTATTTCCTTTCCTATTTTAGGGAAGTTTTCAACTATTATCTCCTCAAGTATTTTCTCTTGGCTTTTCTTTTTCTCTTCTTCTTCTGGGACTCCTATGATTTGAATGTTGGGGTGTTTGACATTGTCCACAGGTCTCTGAGGTTGTCCTCATTTCTTTTAATTCTTTTTTTCTTTTTTCCTCTCTGCTTCATTTATTTCCACCATTCTATCTTCCACCTCACATATTCTATCTTCTGCCTCAGTTATTCTACTGTTGGTGAGAGAGTCAATTCCTAGGCAGATTGATAAGTTCTCCAAGGAGGAGAAAGGTGTCTGGGGATCTCGAAGTGGAGATTGGGGGTCTGGAATTCTCAAGGAGGAGAAAGACAAACTTTTTTTTTTCTCTGCATTCCTTCAGTTCAGTTTACTTCAGTTCAGCCACTCAGTCATGTCCGACTCTGAGACCCCATGAATCACAGCACGCCAGGCCTCCCTGTCCATCACCAACTCCCGGAGTTCACTGAAACTCATGTCCATCGAGTTGGTGATGCCATTCAGCCATCTCTTTCTCTGTCGTCCACTTCTCCTCCTGCCCCCAATCCCTCAGAGCGTCAGAGCCTTTTCCAATGAGTCAACTCTTCGCATAAGGTGGCCAAAGTATTGGAGTTTCAGCTTTAGCATCAGTCCTTTCAACGAATACCCAGGATAGATCTCCTTTAGAATGAACTGGTTGGCTCTCCTTACAGTCCAAGGGACCCTCAAGAGTCTTCTCCAACACCACAGTTCAAAAGCATCAATTCTTCGGTGATCAGCTTTCTTCATAGTCCAAATCTCACATCCATACATGACCACTGGAAAAACCATAGCTTTGACCAGATGGACCTTTGTTGGCAAAGTAATGTCTCTGCTTTTTAATATGCTATCTAGATTGGTCATAACTTTCCTTCCAAGGAGTAAGTCAATTGCACAACTCAGTTTAAACTCTGTATTAGTGAGTATACAGCAACAATGTATCGGGCTGGATACATTGGACAGTTTCTCCTTCCTGAAAACCTTCTGACTGATCCTGATATTTTAGAATGTATATTATGGGAGTGGGTCTGGAGAATCTTTCTATCATTAAATTCTAGTCTTTTTATCTTGCTGCTGCTAAGTCACTTCAGTCATGTCCGACTCTGTGTGACCCCATAGACGGAAGCCCACCAGGCTCCCCTGTCCCTGGGATTCTCCAGGAAAGAACACTGGAGTGGGTTGCTATTTCCTTCTCCAATGTGTGAAAGTGAAAAGTGATTGAAGTCGCTCAGTCGTGTCCGACCCTTAGCGACCCCACGGACTGCAGCCTACCAGGCTCCTCCATCCATGGGATTTTCCAGGCAAGAGTACTGGAGTGGCTTGCCATTGCCTTCTCCGCTTTTTATCCTAAAGTGTAAATTGTGGGAATAGGTCTGGGAAAATTTTCAGAAACTTGAGACATTCTTTTGATTCATTGTAATAACTAATTAAATAGTATATAACTCCATTGCTAACACTAGCAAGGGGGTTCTCTTTCTGCCCCCTTATGATGTCTATGTCAGAAGCTTTCTCTATTTCTTTTATACTTCAATAAAACTCTATTGCACAAAAACTCTGAGTGATCAAGCCTCATCTCTGGTCCTGGATTGAATTCTTCTCTTTCAGAGGTCAAGAATCCTTTCATCTGTTCTCTCAAAAGTGTTTTTGATCTCAGTTATTGCATTATTCATTATTGATTGACCCTTTTTTATTTCTTCTAGGTCTTTGTTAAACATTTTTTGCATCTTCGCAATCCTTGTCTCCAGACAATAGTCACCTATAACTCCATTTTGTTTTCAAAATTTTGGATCATTTTTACTATCATTATTATGAATTCTTTTTCAGATAGACCCCCTATCTCCTCCTCTTTTGTTTGGTTTGGTGGGCATTTATCATGTTCCTTTACCTGCTGAATATTTCTCTGCCTTCTTATCTTGTTTAGATTGCTGAGTTTGGGGTGGCCTTTCTGTATGCTAGAAGTTGTGGTTCCTGTTTATTATGGAGATTCCTCCCTGTGGGTCGGGTTAGATGAGTGACTTGTCAAGGTTACCTGGTTAGGGAAGCTTGCATTGGTGTCCTGCTGGGTGGAGCTGGATGTCTTCTCTCTGAAGTGCAGTAAAGTGTCTAGTAGTGAGTTTTGAGGTGTCTATGGGTTTGGTGTGACTTTGGACATCCTGTATATTAATGCTCAGGGATATGTCCCTGAGTTGCTGGAGAATTAGCCTGGTACGTCTTGCTCTGGAAGTTGTTGGCTCTTGGGTGTAGCTTGGTTTCAGTGTAGATATGGAGGATTTTGGATGAGCTCTTGTCAATTAATGTTCCCTGGATTCAGGAGTTTTCTGGTGTTCTCAGGTTTTGGATTTAAGCCTCTTGCCTATGGTTTTCAGTCTTATTCTTACAGTAGCCTCAAGACTTCTCCATCCGTACTGCACCAATGATAAAACATCTAGGTTAATGGAGAAAAGATTCTCCACAGTAAGGGACACCCAGAGGGGTTCACAGAGTAACATAGAGAAGAGAAGACAGAGGAAGGAGATAGAGGTAACCAGCAGGAGAAGGGGGTAAGTCAAAAGGAGAGAGACAGATCTAGCCAGTAATCAGTTCCCTAAGTGTTCTCCACAGCCCAGAAAACCCAAAGAGATTCACCACATTGGGTAGAGAAGAGAAGGGGGAGGGAGGAGATAGAGGTGACTTGGGGGAGTAAAATGAGAGTCAAAAAGAGGAGAGGGCAATCAAGCCAGTAATCACACTCCTAAGTAAAAATGCGTACTGAAAATTGGATTCTTAAAGGTACAAAATTGATAACAAGTACCAAAAAGCAATAGATTAAAAATTTAGAGTAGAGGTTAGACTCTCAAAAATACAATATTAAAAAAAACAAAACAAAACCAAAAAAAGTATTAAAAAATGTATATGATATTTGCTTTAAAAAATAGGATTTTTTGGTGAGGTAATAGTAGATTATAAAAATGAAAAGTAAAGTGATAATAAAGGGCTTAAAATTTTTTTTAAAAATTTAAAAATGATAATAGTAAAATATATCTAGGAATTTCTCTGGAGCTGCTGCAGGCAGTGTTGGGTCAGTTTAGTTTCAGAGAGTTCCTTGTTCTAGCTTATACTTCTTCTCGAGGTCTACAGGCCCCTTCCAATGTAGTCAGTGCTAACTAAAGGGTTTTAATCTGTCACACCTGTAGCTTCCTAAGCAGTTCCCTCTGCTTATTTTGGCTTCTTCTGTTTGCAAGTCTCTTCATTGTCTAATTTCTGCCCTGACACAAGGGGGCAGAGTTGGTCACTTATTTAGGCTCACTTGTTCATTTGTGCTGTGGGGAGGGAGGAACACTGCAAAAAAATATCACTGGCATGTGTGGGGAGTGCTCAGAGTGTCTGGGCCACACTGGGTTTGCCACCATTCGTGGTGTGTGTGCTTTCCCAGTCTACACTGCTCAAGCTTCAGGTTGTTTTGCAGGGGAACTATCTAAAGTGGTCCCTGGGTTGTGTGCATTCCCAGGTCTAAGCCACTCAGGTTCAGGTCCTCAGGTATTCCACAAAGCCACAGACTCAGTTGGGCCTGCGTTTTGTGCCCTTCCCAGGTCCAAGAAGCTCAGGCAACCAGGTGCTTGGTGAGTGCACTCCTCCTCAGTCCCAGCTGCTTGGTGTCCTGGGTGCACAGTGGGAGCACTCTCTCAGATGATCCTTGTGTCTCCTCTGGGGAGGTGATCTCTGGCTGCGGCCCTCCTGACGGATGTCAACCGTCCAGGATCCCAGGAAGTCTTGGTTAGAAACTGGGAGCCTGCTTGCAGTTTGGTAGAAGATGCCATCTTTGGGGCCGAGATTGCCCTTGCCTCTGACTCTTGCCGCCTGCCTCTCTGCCTCCAGTGGGGGATGGGCCTGTCCTTAGCTGGCTAGCTCTCCTCTGGTGTTCGCTCAGTCCTTTGTTCTGTGAGTAGGCCTGGCAGTACCTTAGGTTAGAGCTTTTCCTGGGAGCGTTCTCTTTCTTTTTCTCTCTGGCTATCCCACACTTTGGGTTGCTATCTCAGGTTAGCTCCCTCAGATTGTCCTCAGGCCCTATCCTTACCCTAAGCAATGCAGCCCACACCTCCCTGTTCAGCCCCAGCTTGTTGGTGGAGTGTCTGGGATACTTCTCCGCTGGGAGTTGTGGTTAGGTGCATAACCTGTGGGTTTTATTTATTTTTCCTCCAAGTTATGTTGCCCTCTGAGATTCCAAAACTCCCCACAGACCCGCTGGTGAGAGGGTTTCCTGGTGTTTGAAAACTTCTCTTCCTTCATGACTCCCTCCCCAGGATGGGTCTCCATCCCTAACTCTTTTGCCTCTCTTTTTATCTTTTATCTTTTGTCCTACCTCCTTTCAAAGACAATGGGCTGCCTTTCTGGGTGCCTGGTGTCCTTCACCAGCATTCAGAAGTTGTTTTGTGGGATTTTCTCAGTGTTCAAATGATCTTTTGATTAATTTGTGGGAGAGAAAGTGGTCTCCCCATCCTATTCCTCTGCCATCTTCGCAAAAGGTCTCTAAGCTACTATGTTGATTATGAGGTATAACACAGACATTAGAGAGAGAAAAAAATGTGCATTTTGTGATCATATAGTGATGGTATTTATCATTTCCATTTTATACATTAAGTAACTCTCACTGTTTGCAGATGACATGATCCTCTAAAGAAACCACCAGAAAACTACTAGAGCTAATCAGTAAATATAGTAAATTTGCAGGATATAAAATTAATACACAGAAATCCCTTGCATTCCTATCCACTAAGAAAACAGAAAGAAAGAAAGAAAACTAATCCCACTCACCATTGTGGCATGATTTGAGAGGGTAGCACTGAAATGTGTATAGTATCATATGTGAAGTGGATCGCCGGTCCAGGTTCAATGCATGAGACAGGCTGCTCAGGACTGGTGCACTGGGATGACCCTGGGGGATGGGATAGCGAGGGAGGAGGGAAGGGGGTTCTGGATGTGGAACACATGTGCGCCCATGGCTGATTCATGTCAATGTATGTTAAAAAACCCTACAATATTGTAAAGTAATAAGATCCAATTAAAATAAATAAAGTAGTATAAAAAAGTAGTAGCTTATTCATCAGCTTTATTTTCTTTTTTAGTGGCACATAGAAATGGTATATCTTAGGTCTTATAATCAATGATACAGTTTTACTTCTTCCTTTCCAATCTGGATTCCTTTTATTTCTTTTTCTTCTCTGATTTCTCTGGAGTTAGCCATAATTTTCAAGATAATCATATAATGGTCTAAATGGAAAAAATGCATCAACTTCTTTCCAGATTGTAAATCAAATTTACATTTATTTTAAAATCTAGAAAACAATCTAGCTTAATTTTCTATATACTCTCATGAGTTTCCAAAGATTGGTTGAATATTTTAGCTCACCAAACTTTCAATTCTCAACAGAATTTTTACAGTTTAGAAAAAATAATGTTATCATTAGGGATTTTTTTCAAGATAAAAAAAACCATCCTTAAACTTATGGCCCAAAAGATATTTTATTATTGACTCATTTTGAAATTTAAAAATCATACTTCATTTCAAATGCTAATTATAAATATCTTATAGCTAAATATAGTTATCACCTTCATTAATTGTCCAATTTACACTTTAAATCTTCATTAGTGCTACTAATTAGAGCCTGAATCCCTCACTGATACTGTTGTAAGAATACCTTCAGGATTGTTCTTTTTCTAAGAGTTTTGTCTTTGCTAACTTTTTCCTACAACTTTTAGAAATCCACGGAACTATTGTTTTTTTTTTAAAGCAGTTCATCTTATGACTCAAAAGAAAATAGTATATCTCTCTCCAAAAAATTAAATTAAATTTGGATTTAATAGTTCTTTTAAAATTTTAATTGTTTTTAATAGATCTTAATGATGGATTGAAGAGGAAATTTCTATTAAATCTCTCATTTATCCCCACATCAGTATTATCAATAATAAAAATACTTAAAGCTAGTCAATGTTCTAAGCTTATCATCCTCTCTCTTTCTCTATTTAAACATAACATCACTCTAGAAAGTATGTAACTTTATAACTTATTTAATCTAAGATACCACTGTAACATTGATTAGAAGACCTAAGATATACCATTTCTATGTGCAACTAAAAGAGAAAAGAAAGCTGATTAATAGGCTACTACATTGATTGTGAGGTATAAGAGACATTAAAGAGAGAAAAAATGTGCATTTTATGATCAATTAGTGATGGTATTTATAATTTCCAATTTGCACATTAAGTAACTGTAGGAGAAACAGCAGGATTATATAACTTGTCTAACATCACACAACTAGAGAGTCAAGCTGTACTCTAGTTTCAGATCCTTAGGCATTAACCACGACTCTATCAGATTAGAAAAAAGCAAACAAAAAACCTAAACCTAAGTCAGGAGTTCAAAATGTATGGAAGAAAACAATGAGCCAAATATTAATGTGTTAGTATATAGTGTAGTATAGTTCTAGTGTCTGACATCTTGAAAATAATAAACAAAAACTTTTTCAGGAGTTCAAAAATTTTCACACAGCATATGACTTTTAGGTATAAACAATTATAGAGATATTTTATGTCAATTAAAAATGTTTAATATGGCTGATGATCTGAAATTTTTATTAAATGAAATGGTGGAAATAATTGACCAAAACCAGCAAGTTGCAAAATAAGATGTATATTTATGATACAGTTTTGGTATGCACATGCATGTGCAGATAAATCTCTAGAAAGGTATAGAAATGTGCTGGTAAGCTACCTTGATGGCAAGAAGCCTTGATTTATAGCAGGGGCTGATTATCATGGTATTATATACTCTCCAACTATGGCAATCAGTCCTATTTTAATCACTTTATGGTCCAACTCTCACACCTATACATGGCTATTGGAAAACTACAGCTTTGACTAGACAGACCCAGCAAAGTAATGTCTCTGCTTTTTAATATGCTGTCTTTCTTTGGGCTCCAAAATCACTGCGGATGCTGATTGGAGCCATGAAATTAAAAGATGCTTACTCCTTGGGAGGAAAGTTATGACCAACTTAGATAGCATATTAAAAAGTAGAGACATTACTTTGCCAACAAATGTCCATCTAGTCAAGGCTATGGTTTTTCCAGTGGTCATGTATGGATGTGAGAGTTGGACTGTGAAGAAAGCTGATTGCCAAAGAATTGATGCTTTTGAACTGTGGTGTTGGAGAAGACTCTTGAGAGTCCCTTGGACTGCAAGAAGATCCAGCCAGTTCATTCTAAAGGAGATCAGTCCTGGGTGTTCATTGGAAGGACTGATGCTAAAGCTGAAACTGCAATACTTTGGCCACCTCATGCGAAGAGTTGACTCACTGGAAAAGACTCTGATGCTGGGAGGGATTGGGGGCAGGAGGAGAAGGGGAGGGCAGAGAATGAGATGGCTGGATGGCGTCACCGACTTGATGGACATGAATTTGAGTAAACTCTGGGAGTTGGTGATGGACAGGGAGGCCTGGCATGCTGTGATTCATGGGGTCGCAAAGAGTCAGACACGACTGAGTGACTGAACTGAACTGATGTTGGTCATAGCTTTTCTTCCAAGGAGCAAGCATCCTTTGATTACATGGCTACAGTAACCATCTGCAGTGATTTTGGAGCCCAAAAAAATAAAGGTTCTCACTTTTTTTCACTATTTCCCCATCTATTTACCATGAAGGGATGGGACCAGATGCCATGATCTTAGTTTTTTGAATGTGAGTTTTAAGCCAACTTTTTCATTCTCATCTTTCACTTTCATCAAGAGGCTCTTAAGTTCCTCTTCACTTTCTGCCATAAGGGTGGTGTCATCTGCATATCTGAGGTTATTGACATTTGTCTCGGCCATCTTGATTCCATCTAGAGCTTCACTCACATTCATCATTCCACATGACGTAGTCTGCAGAGAAGTTAAATGAGCCAGGTGACAGTATACAGCATTAACGTACTCTTTCCCAATTTGGAGCCAGTCTGTTGCTTCATTCCCAGTTCTAATTGTTGCTTCTTGACCTGTACACAGATTTCTCAGGAGGCAGATCAGGTGGTCTGGTATTCCAATCTCTTTAAAAATTTTCTACAGTTTGTTGTGATTCACACAGCCAAAGCCTTTAGTGTAGTCAATGAGGCAAGAGAAGATGTTTTTCTGGAATTCTCTTGTATTTTCTACGATCCAATGGATGTTGGCAATTTGGTCTCTGGCTCCTCTGCCTTTACTAAATTCAGCTTAAACATCTGGAATTTCTCGTTTCACATACTGTTGATGCCTAGCTTGGAGAATTTTCAGCATTACTTTTCTAGCATGTGAGATGAGTGCAATTGTGTGGTAATTTGAACATTATTTGGCATTGCCTTTCTTTGTCAACACCTGTAGCAGTCCTGTGGCCAATGCTGAGTTTTCCAAATTTGTTGGCATAGTGAGTGAAGCATTTTCATTGCATCATCTTTTAGGATTTGAAATAGCTCAACTGGAATTCCATCATTTCTACTAGCTTTGTTCATAGTGATGATTCCTAAGGCTCATTTGACATCACATTCAAGGATGTCATAAAGTTTCTGTTAAGGAAGATGAGAAATTCTAGAGATGTGATGTACAATATTCTACCTATGCTTCAAAGCACTGCCTTTTACACTCAAAGTTTTGTTAAGACGGTATGCCTCAGGTTTTGTTCTTACCACAGTGTAGATAGATATAGATATAGGCATAGGTTTAGATATGCTCTAAATGTAAAGCATAAAGAATATTAATTTATGACCTGGGTAGGGAAGTGATTTTAATATTTTGCTAAAATTTAGAATAAATAAAAGAAAAGATGGATAATTTAGCCACTTAAAAAAAGAACTTTTTGTAATAAGGAAAAAGGACAAGTGAAAGGAAAATATTTTCAACAAATATCACACGAAAAATAGGTTAAAATAATCACTTACCTAACATAAAATGAGTTTTTTAAAAAATAAACAATGACCAAAATTAAAATTATTATACAAAAGTAGGCTCTCAGACACCTAAAATAGTTAAGAGAGTTCACCAAATCAGATTTACCATCATAACATGTGAGAAGACCTTTTTGCTCATAATAAAATGTGCAGATAAAATTTCTCTTGAAATTAGTCAAATATAAAAACTAAACAACACACTCTGTTGGCAAGGTTATGAAGAAAGCAATAGTCTAATTTATTCCTGTGGAAGTATAAAATTGGACTAAACCTAAGAAAGGGATTTGACAATTGTTCCGTTAGGTTCAGTTCAGTTCAGTCGCCTAGTCATGTCCAACTCTTTGAAACCCCATGAATCACAGCACACCAGGCCTCCCGCTCCATCACCAACTCCCAGGGTTCACTCAAACTCATGTCCATCGAGTCGGTGAAGCCATCCAGCCATCTCATTCTCTGTCATCCCCATCTCCTCCCACCCCCAATCTCTCCCAGCATCAGAGTCTTTTCCAGTGGGTCAACTCGTCCCACGAGGTGGCCAAAGTTTTGGAGTTTCTGCTTTAGCATCAGTCCTTCCAGTGAACACCCAGGATTGATCTCCTTTAGAATGGACTGGTTGGATCTCCTTGCAGTCCAAGGGACTCTCAAGAGTCTTCTCCAGCACCACAGTTCAAAAGCATCAACTCTTTGGTGATCAGCTTTCATCACAGTCCAACTCTCACATCCATACATGACCACGGAAAAAACCATAGCCCTGACTAGATGGACCTTGGTTGGGAAAGTAATGTCTCTGCTTTTTAATGTGCTATCTAAGTTGGTCATAACTTTCCTTCCAATGAGTAAGTGTCTTTTAATTTCTTTGCTGCAATCAGCATCTGCAGTGACTTTAGAGCCCAAAAAAATAAAGTCTGACACTGTTTCCACTGTTTCCCCATCTATTTCCCATGAAGTGATGGGACTAGATACCATGATCTTTGTTTTCTGAATGTTGAGCTTCAAGCCAACCTTTTCACTCTCCTCTTTCACTTTCATCAAGAGGCTTTTGAGTTCCTCTTCACTTTCTGCCATAAGGGTGGTGTCATCTGCATATCTGAGGTTATTGATATTTCTCCCAGCAATCTTGATTCCAGCTTGTGCTTCTTCCAGCCCATCGGTCCTCATGATGTACTCTGCATAGAAGTTAAATAAGCAGGGTGAAAATATACAACCTTGACATACTCCTTTTCCTATTTGGAACCAGTCTGTTGATCCATGATCAGTTCTAACTGTTGCTTCCTGACCTGCATACAGGTTTTGCAAGAGGCAGGTCAGGTGGTCTGGTATTCCTATCTCTTTCAGAATTTTCCACAGTTTATTGTGATCCACACAGTCAAAGGCTTTGGCATAGTCAATGAAGCAGAAATAGATGTTTTTCTGGAACTCTCTTGCTTTCTCCGTGATCCAGCGGATGTTGGCAATTTGATCTCTGGTGCCTCTGCCTTTTCTAAAACCTGCTTGAACATCTGGGAGTTCACGGTTCACATATTGCTGAAGCCTGGCTTGGAGAATTTTGAGCATGACTTTATTATTTTTTTTAATTCATTTTATTGGAGGCAAATTATCTTACATTAATATATTGGTTGGTTTTGCCATACATTAACATGAATCCGCCCCGGGTGTACATGTGTTCCCTTTCTTGAACCCCCCTCCCACCTCCCTCTTCCCCATATCCTCCCTCCAAATCATCCCCGTGCACCAGTCCCAATCATCCTGTATCATGAGTCGAACCTGGAATGGTCACTTATGATAAAATACATGCTACAATGCCGTTCTCCCCAATCATCCCACCTTCACCCTCTCCCACAGAGTCCCAAAGACTGTTCTATATGCCTATGTCTCTTTTGCAGTCTCGTATACAGGGTTCAGGTTACCATCTTTCTAAATTCCATATATATGCTTTAGTATACTGTATTGATGTTTTTCTTTCTGGCTTACTTCACTCTGTATAATTGGCTCCAATTTCATCCACCTCATTAAAACTGATTCAAATGCATTCTTTTTGATGGCTGAAAAATACTCCATTGTGTATATGTACCAAAGCTTTCTTATCCATTCATCTGCAGATGGACATCTAGGTTGCTTCCATGTCCTGGCTATTATAAACAGTGCTGCAATGAACATTGGAGTACATGTGTCTCTTTCAATTCTGGTTTCCTCGGTGTGGATGCCCAGGAGTCTGATTGCTGGATCATATGGCAGTTCTATTTCCAGGTTTTTGAGGAATCTCCACACTGTTCTCCATAGTGGCTGTACTAGTTTGCATTCCCACCAACAGTGTAAGAGGGTTCCCTTCTCTCCACACCCTCTCCAGCATTTATTGCATGTAGATTTTTGGATAGCAGCCATTCTGACTGGTGTGAAATGGTATCTCATTGTGGTTTTGATTTGCATTTCTCTGATGATGAGGGATGTTGAGCATTTTTTCATGTGTTTGTTAGCCATCTGTATGTCTTCCTTGGAGAAATGTCTGTTTAGTTCTTTGGCCCATTTTTTGATTGGGTCATTTACTTTTCTGGAATTGAGCTGCAGGAGCTGCTTTTATATTTTGGAGATTAATCCTTTATCAGTTGCTTCATTTGTTATTATTTTCTCCCACTGAAGATTGTCTTTTCACCTTGCTTAGAGTTTCCTTTGCTGTGCAGAAGCTTTTGATTTTAATTAGGTCCCATTTGTTTATTTTTGCTTTTATTTCCAATATTCTGGGAGGTGGGTCTTGGAGGATCCTGCTGTGATTTATGTCAGAGAGTGTTTTGCCTATGTTCTCCTCTAGGAGTTTTATAGTTTCTGGTCTTACATTTAGATCTTTAATCCATTTTGAGTTTATTTTGGTGTATGGTGTCAGGAAGTGTTCTAGTTTCATTCTTTTACAAGTGGCTGGCCAGTTTTCCCAGCACCACTTGTTAAAGAGACTGTCCTTTCTCCATTTTATATTCTCGCCTCCTTTGTCAAAGATAAGGTGTCCATAGGTGCGTGGATTTATCTCTGGGCTATTTGGTTCCATTGATCTATATTTCTGTCTTTATGCCAGTACCATACTGTCTTGATGACTGTGGCTTTGTAGTAGAGCCTGAAGTCTGGCAGGTTAATTCCCCCAGTTCCATTCTTCTTCTTCAAGATTGCTTTAGCTATTCGAGTTTTTTTGTATTTCCATACAAATTGTGAGATTATTTGTTCTAGTTGTGAAAAATATCGTTGGTAGCTTGATAGGGATTGCATTGAATGTATAAATTACTTTGGGTAGTATACTCATTTTCCCAATATTTATTCTTCCAATCCACGAACATGGTATATTTCTCCATCTATTAGTGTCCTCTTTGATTAATTTCACTAGTGTTTTATAGTTTTCTATGTACAAGTCTTTTGTTTCCTTAGGTAGATATATTCCTAAGTATTTAATTCTTTTCGTTGCAACAGTGAATGAAATAGTTTCCTTAATTTCTCTATTTTCTCATTATTAGTGTATAGGAATGCAAGGGATTTCTGTGTGTTGATTTTATATCCTGCAACTTTACTGTATTCATTGATTAGCTCTAGTAGTTTTCTGGTAGAGTCTTTAGGGTTTTCTGTGTAGAGGATCATGTCATCAGTGAACAGTGAAAGTTTTACTTCTTCTTTTCCAATTTGTATTCCTTTTATGTCTTTTTCTGCCCTGATTGTGGTAGCCAAAACTTCCAGCACTATGGTGAATAGTAGTGGTGAGAGTGGGCACCCTTGTCTTGTTCCTGACATTAGGGGAAATGCTTTCAGTTTTTCACCATTGAGGATAATGTTTGCTGTGGGTTTGTCATATATAGCTTTTATTATGTTGAGATATGTCCCTTCTATTCCCACTTTCTGGAGAGTTTTTATCATAAATGGATGTTGTATTTTGTCAAAGGCTTTCTCTGCATCTATTGAGATAATCATATGATTTTTATTTTTCAGTTTGTTAATGTGGTGTATTACGTTGATTGATTTGCGGATATTGAAGAATCCTTGCATTCCTGGGATAAAGCCCACTTGGTCATGATGTATGATCTTCTTAATGTGTTGTTGGATTCTGATTGCTAGAATTTTGTTAAGGATTTTTGCATCTATGTTCATCAGTGATATTGGCCTGTAGTTTTCTTTTACTGTGGGGTCTTTACCAGGTTTTGGGATTAGGGTGATGGTGGCCTCATAGAATGTTTTTGGAAGTTTTCCTTCCTCAGCAATTTTCTGGAAGAGTTTGAGTAGAGTAGGTGTTAGCTCTTCACTAAATTTTTGGTAGAATTCAGCTGTGAAGCCATCTGGACCTGGGCTTTTGTTTGCTGGAAGATTTCCTATTACTTCCTCTATTTCCGTGCTTGTGATGGGTCTGTTCAGATTTTCTATTTCTTCCTGGTTCAGTTTTGGCAAGGTGTGCTTTTCTAGGAATTTGTCCATTTCTTCCAAGGTATTCATTTTATTGCCATATAATTGCTGATGGTATTCTCTAATAATCCTTTGTATTTCTGTGTTGTCAGTTTTGATCTCTCCATTTTCATTTCTAATTTTATCGATTTGGTTCTTCTCCCTTTGTTTCTTGATGAGTCTGGCTAGTGGTTTGTCAATTTTATTTACCTTCTCAAAGAACCAGCTTTTGGCTTTGTTGATTTTTGCTATGGTCTCTTTTGTTTCTTTTTTTATTTATCTCTGCCCTAATTTTTACAATTTCTTTCCTTCTACTAACCCTGGGGTTCTTCATTTCTTCCTTTTCTAGTTTCTTTAGATGTATATTTAGGTTATTTAGTTGACTTTTTTCTTGTTTCTTGAGGTGTGCCTGTATTGCTATGAACTTCCCTCTTAGCACTGCTTTTACAGTGTCCCAGAGGTTTTGGGTTGTTGTGTTTTCATTTTCATTCTTTTCTATGCATATTTTGATTTCTCTTTTGATTTCTTCTATGATTTGTTCATTATTCAGCAGCGTGTCGTTCAGCCTCCATATGTTGGCATTTTTAATAGTTTTTCTCCTGTAATTGAGATCTAATCTTACTGCATTGTGGTCAGAAAAGATGCTTGGTATGATTTCTATTTTTTTGAATTTACCAAGGCTAGATTTATGGCCCAGGATGTGATCTATCCTGGAAAAGGTTCCGTGTGCGCTTGAGAAAAAGGTGAAATTCATTGTTTTGGGGTGAAATGTCCTATAGATATCTATTAGGTCTAACTGGTCTATTGTATCATTTAAAGTTTGTGTTTCCTTGTTAATTTTCTGTTTAGTTGATCTATCCATGGATGTAAGTGGGGTATTAAAGTCTCCCACTATTACTGTGTTATTGTTAATTTCCCCTTTCATACTTGTTAGTAATGTCTTACATATTGCGGTGCTCCTATGTTGGGTGCATAGATATTTATAATTGTTATATCTTCTTCTTGCATTGATCCTTTGATCATATAGTTTCCTTCTTTGTCTCTTTTCACCGCCTTTGTTTTAAAATCTATTTTATCTGATATGAGTATTGCTACTCCTGCTTTCTTTTGGTCTCTGTTTGCGTGGAATATCTTTTTCCAGCCCTTCACTTTCAGTCTGTATGTGTCTCTCGATTTGAGGTGGGTCTCTTGTAGACAACATATATGGGGTTCTTGTTTTTGTATGCATTCAGCCAGCCTTTGTCTTTTGGTTGGGGCATTCAACCCATTTACGTTAAGGTGATTATTGATAAGTATGATCCCTTTGCCATTTTCTTTATTGTTTTGGGTTCGAGTTTATATACCCTTTCTGTGTTTCCAGTCTAGAGAAGATCCTTTAGTATTTGTTGGAGAGCTGGTTTGTTGATGCTGAATTCTCTCAGCTTTTGCTTGTCTGTAAAGCTTTTGATTTCTCCTTCATATTTGAATGAGATCCTTGCTGGGTACAGTAATCTGGGCTGTAGGTTATTTTCTTTCATCACTTTAAGTATGTCTTGCCATTCCCTCCTGCCCTGAAGAGTTTCTGCTGAAAGATCAGCTGTTATCCTTATGGGGATCCTGTTGTGTGTTATTTGTTGTTTTTCCCTTGCTGCTTTTAATATTTGTTCTTTGTGTTTGATCTTTGTTAATTTGATTAATATGTGCCTAGGGGTATTTCGCCTTGGGTTTATCCTGTTAGGGACTCTCTGTGTTTCTTGGACTTGGGTGATTATTTCCTTCCCCATTTTAGTGAAATTTTCAACTATTATCTCCTCAAGTATTCTCTCATGGTCTTTCTTTTTGTCTTCTTCTTCTGGGACTCCTATGATTCGAATGTTGGGGCATTTAATATTGTCCCATATGTCTCTAATATTGTCCTCATTTCTTTTTAATTCTTTTTTCTTTTTCCGTCTCTGTTTCATTTATTTCTAGCTCACTTATCCTGTCTTCTGCCTCCGTTATTCTACCGTTTGTGCCCTCGAGAGTTTTTCTGATCTCATCTATTATATTATTCGTTATATATTGACTCTTTTTTATTTCCTCTAATTCCTTATTGAACATTTCTTCCATCTTTTCAATCCTTTTCTCCAGTTTATTGATCTGTAACTCCATTTTGCTTTCCAGATTTTGAATCATTTTCACAATTAAAATTCTAAATTCTTTATCGGGTAGGTTCCCTATATCTTCCTCTTTTGTTTGTGTTGGTGGGCATTTATCCTGTTCCTTTACTTGTTGCGTATTTCTCTGCCTCTTCATCTTGCTTATATTGCTGTGTTCAGGGTGGCCTTCTGTCTTCTGGCAGTTTGTGGAGTTCTCTTTATTATGTAGTTACCTCGTTGTGTGTGGGGTTGGATGGGTGACTTGTCAAGGTTCCCTGGTTAGGGAAGCTTGTGTCGATGTTCTGGTGGGTGGAGCTGGATTTCTTCTCTCTGGAGTGCAATGAAATGTCCAGTAATGAGTTTGAGATGTCAGTGGGTTTGGGGTGGCTTTTGGAAGTCTGTATATTGAAGCTCAGTGCTATTCTGTATTGCGTAATAGTTTGCATAGTATGTCTTTCACTGAAACTTGTTGACCCTTTGGTGGTGCCTGGTTTCAGTGTATGTATGGAGGCATTTGATGAGTACCTATCAATTAATGTTCTCTGGAACAGGAGATCTCTGGTGATCTCAGGATTTGGCCTTAAGCCTCTGCCTCTGGTTTTCAGTCTTATTCTTGCAGGAGGCTCAAGGCTTCTCCCTCTGTTACTTCCAAGGCAGTTCCTTCTGTTGAGAAAGCTCTTCTGTTTTCTGGTCTCCTCAATGTCTAATTCCCGTCCTGACACCAGGATGTGGTGGTGGACACTTTTTTTTTTTTTTTTTTCCCAGCTCACCTATTCAGTCCTGCTATGGGGAGGGAGGAACAGCTAACAAATATCCCTGGCATCTGTGGGGAGTGCTCGCAGTGTCTAGGCTACACTGGGAATGCTCCCGCTTGAGGCGTGTGTGCTTTCCCTGTTTATGCTGCTTAGGCTTTAGTTTGCTCTGCTGTGAGCTGTCCGCGGCTGGCGCTAGGGTGCATGCACTTCCCAGGTCTGAGCGGCTCAGGTTCAGGTGCTCGGGTACTCGACAAAGGCGCAGACTTGGCTGGGCCTGCATTTTGTGCCTTCCCCGGTCCTAACAGCTCAGGTGACCAGGCGTTTGGCGAGCGCGGTCGCTGCGACTTATCGCCTTCCTGGTCCCTGCCGCTCGGTTTTCTAGGAGTACAACTGGCCCACTTTCTCAGGCGGATATCGACCAGCCCAAACCCAAGAAGTCCTGGCCAGCAAGGAAGCCTGCCTGCAGCTTGGCACGGGAAGCCTCTCTGGGGCCGTGGCTGCCCCCACCCCGGCATTGGCTGCCCTCCCCACCCGCGTCTGCAGGGGCTGGGGGATGGGCCGGCTCACTCTGCTCAGCGCCCCGTTCTGTGGGCAGGGCTGGCAGAGTCCTGGCTTGGGGCTTTTCCTAGCCTTTTCGCCTTTTGGTATCTTGAGTTCCAGCCCTCAGTTTGCCCTGGGGCGTTCAAGCCTGGTTCTCCCTCTAAGCGCCGCCGCCAGTTCTCCCTCTAAACGCTGCTGCTGGTGCCTCCCTGCCCAGCCCCCGCCTGCTAGTGAGGGGCGCGGGCATCTGCACCACTTCTCCACTGAGAGTTTCCTCTGGGCACTTAGTCTGTGAGTTTTAATTATTTATGTCTTTTGTCTCCCAGTTATGCGGCCCTCTGAGATTCCACTCGCCAGTGTTTCCAGGTGTTTGGAAACTTCTCTTTTTTTTTTTTTTAAGAGTCTGTTCCCAGGAGGGAGCTCCGTCCCTCCCTCTTTTGTCTCTCTTTTTATCTATTTCCTACCTCCTTTCGTCGACTATGGGCTGCTTTTCTGAGTGCCTTATGTCCTCTGCCGGTATTCAGAAGTTTTTTTTGTGGGATTTACTCAGCATTCAAATGTTCTTTTGTTGATTTTGTGGGGGAGAAAGTGGCCGCCCCGTCCTATTCCTCTGCCATCTTCCCCGGATCTGAGCGTGACTTTAGTAGTGTGTGAGATGAGTGCAATTGTGCGGTAGTTTGAGCATTCTTTGGCATTGCCTTTCTTAGGGATTGGAATGAAGACTGACCTTTTGACAATTGTTAGGGAAATTAAATAAATAGTCCTCTTTAGGCTTCAGAGACCAAGCAGAGTAGACCTCTGACCTTGCTTCTAAACTACCTAGACACTACCCTGATGGTGAATTGACAGTGAGTAATCGCCTGCTGTGAGTGCAAGACTTGCAGCAGCTTAGATAAGATGGAGGAAGAATCTTGAGATGTTGAGCCCCTGGAGGGCACCTGGGCAACCAAGCCCCAGGCTTAGTAATATTCTGAGTTGTACATGACAAAATCAACAGCATTAACATGAATCCAGAGCTGCTATTTGGTCTTGGATTGATGATGAAATCCGTTTGTGTCCTGGGATTATAAGCAGGAAACCCGAACTGCAATCTTTGAGGTCTTACCCATGCAGCAGACGCACTGCCTGGGACCTTTTCCCAGTTGCGACTCCAGATGTGCTGTGACAAAGGACTTCCCAGTACTGATTAAATCTGGATGCTGGTCAAAACTCAATTTGATGATGTATCCTCTGCTCTATTTCTCTTCTTTGAATATTAATATATTGAAAGTAAGCTAGATAATTCTCTAATAAATATTTGTATTATTTATGTGTAAATAGTGAGTGGTTTATTTTGTTAAATTCTTTGAACCTGACATGAAAGTGATAACTTTAGGCAAAACAACAATCAGTACAAACATATCTTTTCCTGCTCTGAATTCATCCTAAATATATACTCCACACTATAAAATATGTGTGCACAAGGTATGTGAGATGACATTATATGTAAAAACAAATACTGGAAAATACCAACATCCACCCATTTGAAACTGGGTACAAACACTGTAATCGGTATCACACACCTGAGACTTATGCAGTCATTAAAATAACTGAAAGGATCCACTTGATCTGACATGGACTGACTTCCAGGATGTACTCTTAAGTAAAAAAATATTTAAAAATAAAAGAAATCTTAGGTTTATCTCTATGTTTTGGTTCAGTGAGACATTTTCTGTAAATTTAAATAAATTTCTCTGCGTGTGTGTTAGTAGCTCAGTCGTGTCCAAATCTTTGCGACTCCATGGGTTATAGCCCACCAGCCTCCTATGTCCATGGGATTCTCCAGGCAAGAATACTGGAGTGGGTAGCTATTCCCTTCTTCAGGGGACCTTCCCAACTCGGGTGTCCTGCACTGAAGGCAGATGCTTTACCATATGAGACAACAGGGAAACCCTAAATGAGTTTTAATTATTTCACATGGGTTTTGATACTTGCACTCAAAAGAATCTCAATCAGTACAATAATTGTATAGGATAACACCCACTTTTGTCTTTATCCATCTTCACAGTAAGATGAAACCAAAAATATAGCTTTTAAGAAATCAACTGCTCGATCTGATACAGCCCCAACACCCTCAAGAGAATTTCGTTTTGAAGGAACAAGTTTTCTTCTTTTTAAATCCTATTTTCTCTCATTTTCTTGTCAGTTCCTGTGTGTACTCTATGTCCACCTTGCCAAATGCCACATTTATATGAGAGTTTCAGGTGATGAGAGCAAGGTCAATAAACCTCTATCCTCTCCAACAAGCATATCTCTACATTAATATTGGAAGAAGTAGCAGGGACTTTTAAGAAATGAATATAAATATTTCCTAAAATATAAGGCTTCCTGATATAACACTGGGGAAGAAAAAATTAAACACACCTTGCTATTTTTTAAAAAATAAGCTACACTATCATGAAAGAAAATTGAATATTTTTAACAATTATAACGTGAACTGTCTCAAAATGCTTATGGCAATGATGGCATTGAGAATGAATCTACCACCTCTAGACTGGAAACAGAGGTCAGATGGGGTAGATGATTATAAAGGGATCATTTATTCTGACCTTTTAATGTCTAATGAGACATTAATGAGGTAGTTCAAATATCTAGGCTAAAAACAACTTGGATTCTATCATAGAGTTGGTAGAGACAAACCAACTAGACAGTTCTTAAGGAGTTAACTCCTTTCATATGACTTAACTCAGTCTAGGTTATACTCAAGACACTTTTTTAGAGTAAATTCTGCTTTCCCACTCCACAAATCTATTTTGTTTTCCAGTGTAGTATTTGCATTTCTTAAAAATAATCAGGGGAGATTTTAAATTTATGAGTTTGGGAAGGAACTTTAACTCCCATATATTCTTAAGAAACTGATTCTGAATAGATTTTATGTATCTTCACAATTTCAAATCTTTCAGAAAATATCTGGGGAATACTACTCAATCACATTTAACTTGTATACAGCATTCACCCTTTTGCTCTTTCGACTGAAAAAAATAAAAAAACACCCACAAAGTAAAAGCCGTAAGTTTCCATTTTTTTTTTCCGAGGGACTTGCTGAGGACTGTAGTCCAGGAGACAGGGGAGCTGCTTCAAAAATGTGTGTGTGTTGCAGGGTGAGGAGACCAGTAAAAGGGGCCTGTACAGTCAAGCACACCTCTTGGTAGGTTACTGCTAGTCAGAAGGAACAGAATCTCAATCAGTGATTTTACTACTGTTCTGAGTTTGGAAAGATAGACGAATCCAGGTTCATAAACATTTTCTCTTGAAATGTTTCTAGCTATCTATGGGCAAGTAATGCCTGTTTTCCCAGAGCCTCATTCTTATCTTTGTCTTGAATTCCTTTCAGGTTGTTTTAAAGGTCAATATCTATAAGGACTAATTACTTGATTCTTGTAGAACTGGATGGCGGGCAATATTCTTTGCTTTACAGTTTCTATAGGCTATCCATATAAAGGAACTTCCTTGGGAAATAGTTATACTGGTTTCTTAGCTATTTCCCATTTGCGGGTGACAGTAAGAAAAAGATTTCCCAAAGAACATAGGTAGTCAAAGACTTTCAGAGGGAAATGAACAACTGCATTATATTTTGCAAACTCTGTCTACTGGCAAGCAGAGTTTTCAGCTTGAAATTCATACTTACTTGTTCTACAGTAGTTTAAAAAAAAAAAGAAAAGAGAAATGGAAAATTCTAATTGTTGACCAAAACAATGAAAAAAGGATGTGGTTTAGGTATGAAAAAAATCATCTTTCTCATAATCTCAGACATTTCAAAAATTCAAGGCACTATTTTAAATAAATGCTATTTATTTTCATGATAGTTGACTTGAGGGTATTTGTGTTGAAATATTTTGTCAAGGAGGAAGGAATATTCTCCACACTTTCAGGTTCTTCTGGTGATCTAAGAATTAAAATGACATGAAACAACTTAGCAGGAAAAAAATCAAACAGATGTTTAATAATATGTTTACATGGTAGAGACCCAGAGGAACTGATAACTTGCCAAAATGGCTAAAGCCATCAACTTAAAACCATCTTTGGCTAAAGCATAGATTCTTCAGTGATCAGCTTTCTTCACAGTCCAACTCTCTGCATATCTGAGATTATTGATATTTTTCCCAGCAATCTTGATTCCAGCTTGTGCTTCTTCCAGCCCAGTGTTCCTCATGATTTTAGTCTTTTTAATTTTAGCCTTCATAGTAGGTATATCAGAGAAGGCAATGGCACCCCACTCCAGTACTCTTGCCTGGAAAATCCCATGGATGGAGGAGCCTGGAAGGCTGCAGTCCATGGGGTCACTGAGGGTCGGACACGACTGAGGGACTTCCTTTTATCTTTTCACTTTCATGTATTGGAGAAGGAAATGGCAACCCACTCCAGTGTTCTAGCCTGGAGAATCCCAGGGATGGGGGAGCCTGGTGGGCTGCCGTCTATGGGGTCGCACAGAGTCGGACATGACTGAAGTGACTTAGCAGCAGTAGCAGCATAGTAGGTATAAAGAGGCTTTAACTCCCATTGCCCTCATTGTAATTGTGTTGAACATCTTTTCATGCACTTATTGACTTATCTATCTCTTTTTGGAAGTATCTATTCAAAAATATTGATGAATTTACGTATAGTAAAATGTAATTGCTTTGCTATAGTGTTCAATGAATTTTGGCAAAGGTATACAGCTGTGTAATCTCAATACTAGAAGCAATGTGTAGAACAATGGAATCACTGTAAAAATAACCTCATTATAGCCCTTAATTGTAATTTTGACCTATTTTAACTGGGTTGCTTTCTCTCCAATTTGTGAGTGGTAGAAGATAAAGCATGTGTGTATCTGATGCTGGGAAAGGTTGGGGGCGGGAGGAGAAGGGGACGACAGAGAATGAGATGGCTGGATGGCATCACCGACTCTGTGTACATGAGTTTGAGTGAACTCCGGGAGTTGGTGATGGACAGGGAGGCCTGGCGTGCTGTGATTCATGGGGTCGCGGAGAGTCGGACATGACTGAGCGACTGAACTGAACTGAATATATATATATTCAAACCTTCTACAGAAATAGATATTATTAATTCCTGGATTTTAATTTTTAATATTGGCATTATTAAGCAGAAATTAAAATTTTTATATTCAGTTTAACATTACTTCATCCTTTACAGTTTTCATCCTATTTAACAAATTAACCTGATTTTGCAAAAATAATATCCTGTGTTTTCTAATAGAAGTTTTACAGCTTTAATTTAGCACACTCTTATATGATTTAAAATTTTTGTGGGGAAGGGATCTACAAGAGGTAAAGATCAATTTTTTTTATTTCAAACGAATATACAATTTGTATATCCATCTGAAATAAAGTGATATTTTATTTGATATTTGTATTCAAATGGATATACCAATTTTGCCTCATTCCAGTCATAGAAAACTTTCAGTGTTTTATCATTAAGTACATACGAGTCTACTCAGCTGTGTCTGATTCTCAGTTACCCCATGGACTGCAGCACCAGGTGCCCTGTCCATAGAATTTTCCAGGCCAGACTACTGAATTGGGTTGCCATTTCCTGCTCCATCATCATTAAGTAGATGTTCACTGTTTTTTTCTTAGTAGATGTAACTTGTTTTTCCAGTTTTCTGAGACTTTTTATCATTAATAACTTTATAATTTTGATAAAACTTTCTCTCCATCAATCAAAATTATCATTTTTTTTAATCACATATTCTGTTAATGTGTTAAATTGGTTTGGTTTTCTAATGTCAAGCTGACCTTTCATTGCTAAGATTAATTCCACATGGCTGGGTTCAATTTGCTATTATTTTGCTAAGGATATTTTAATCTATATTTATGAATAAGTTAGTTTATAATTTTCTTTTATTATAGTACCTTTGTCAGACTTTGACATTTGAGTAGTGCTGGCCTATTAAAATTACTTAAAAAGTGTTCTCTCCACATTTTTTCTGAAAAAAATTTTTGGTAGTATTAGTATCATCTTTTCTGAAAATGTTTAGCAGAAATTTCTAGTTAAGCTATGAGTTTGGAGTTAACTTTATGGCAAGGTCTTTCATTGTAATTCAATATCTTTAATATATTTACAGGCCATAACGACTGAACTGAACTGAATATTTACATATATTCTTGAGTAAGTTTTAGTAATGGAGTCTTTCCAGAAATTTTTCTATTTCTTATAGGTTATCAAATCTCAGTGAATTAGAACAAATTTGTTAAATGAAAATTCTTTATATGTTTGGGTTTAAATATATATTCCTTGTTCCCAGTGTTCTTTGTTACTTATATTTTTTACCTTATTTTTTTTTTACTGCTTTTTGATATTTTACATTATCATGAAATTGTTTTTAATATTCTCTGAATATTCTCTTTTTATCCTTATTATTTTTGATGATGTTCTGATTTTAACCTTGATATGGTCATTTGTATCTTCTCTATTTTATTTTTCTTAGACTAGATAGATATATATCATGTTATGATCTTATTAAAAACAGCTTTTAGTTTCATTGTTTTTTCTCTTTTGTCTACTATTTTAACGGTTTCCATTTTAGTATTATTATTTAATTTCTTCTACTAACTAATGTTTTATTTGTTCTTCCTTTTCTAGTTTCACATGGAAGATACTTAGACGAAAGATTTAGACCTTTATGGTTCCCAATATAAATATTCTGAATTATAAATTTCCCTCTAATCAGTGTGTTAATTTCATCTTACAATTTTGATATTTTGTGTTTCAATATTGTCCAATTCAGCATATTTTTTGTTATCCTTAGTGATTTTTGTACTATTACTATCATACCTTCTACTTCTACACATTTTAAAAAACACGTTATATTGTTCTTATTTTCACTTTAAAAAGTTAGTCATATTTTAAGGCAAATAAAGATAAAGTTGTCTTCTTTTTCTTTTGTGTTTACCATTTCCATTTACCATTTCTTATGTAGTTAGAATTTCTCATTCATATATAGAATCAGTTTTCATCTGCTATCATTTTATTTCTACTAGAAGAGCTCCTTTTAACATTTCTTGTAGTACAAGTCTGCTGGAGAAATTTTTTCTTTATTTTTCCCTTCAAAAGATTAATGAATCCTTTAGAGATTTGTTGAGTTTGTGTAGTATAGTTTTATCATTTAAAAATATTGTTCCATTGACTTTTGACTTGTTTTGTTCCTAAGAAGTTTGCAATTATTATGTTTTTCTTTGTAAGAAATGTATCTTTTTTTCCAATCCCTATTTTTTAAACGTTCTCTTTATCATCAAGTTTTATTCATTTGATCTGTTCTTTTTTCCTTTAACGTTTTGGTCATTTTACTAGCATAATATGGTGATATTATTATAATAATAGAATAAAAGTCTTCCTCCAATTAAAAAAAATAAACAAACTTCACAACATTATAGCATGACCTTGAATTCCTCAGAGAAAATGAATCTCCTTTTATCCTTTCTTAGACTTACCTGCTACAGTGGCCATTTCACAAAGAATGAGAGAGTCAAGCCAGAAAATAGTTTTTTATTTTGGGGAATTTTATTTCTTTAACTATTCATAATTTGACTCTAATTAATGACAATCACCAGGTGGATAACCTGTGTTTTTCACTGATTTCAAATGTATTGAGATCTCTGAAAATGCAAGAGATTTTTACTTTTAGGTTGGAAAAGAGAATGAACACTATTATTGCAATTTATGTATTTCAAAATGCTCAAAGAATTTTAAAGCCTCTGTTTATACAACACCAAATATAGGTAGTGTGATTTGAAAGGCCCCACAAAACCACCTAAATGACAGGTTTAATAATAGTAGCATGTCACCTATATTGGATGTATCAATGACTCCCATATTTCTTATTCATGGTGCTTATTCATTGTACATAATACCTGACATGTACAATATGTATCTGCCCTCATTACTTTGGTTTAAATAAGTGGAAAACTGTTTCCTTAACAGTAAAACAGAGAAGAAATGCTGCCTTATCTATTAATGAATCATTCATTCTTAAGCAGTCCATTGGGTTAAAAAAAAATTGGTGTCAACCAGTTGAAGACTGCCTAGGTTGTCTTAGACTGAGAGGGAATTACGTAGAATGAAAAAAGAATGCTAATTCAGAGAGAAGAATATGAAAATGTTGTATTTATTACTTTCCTTTTGCTGTTGCAACTTACAGTAGCTTAAAGCAACACCAATTTATTATCTCACAATTTTGGAGGTCAGAAGTCTGAAGTCAGTTTCACTGGGTTAAAGTCAGCATGTCAGCTGGTTGCTTCTGGAGGCTTTGAGAAGAGAATCTGATTTTTCCCTTTTTCTAGCTTCTGGAAGATTCTGTATTCTCAGGTTCATAACCTCTTTCTGGCATCAGACCAGTCTCTTGTGCAATCATCATATTTCCTGTAAGGACATTGGTAGTTACGTTGAAGGCCCATTAGGTAAGCCATACAAAACTTCTGCAAGAACATTAATTTAATCCTATCTGCAAAATCTCAATTGCCATGCAATAAGATTCACAAGCTTTAAGTTTTAGAACTTGGGTAACTTTGAAGACCAATATTCAGCCTACCACAGTGTAGTTCTGCTGCTGCTGCTGCTGCTGCTGCTAAGTCACTTCAGTCGCGTCCGACTCTGTGTGACCCCATAGACAGAAGCCCACCAGGCTCCCCCTTCCCTGGGATTCTCCAGGCAAGAACACTGGAGTGGGTTGCCATTTCCTTCTCAATGTGTGAAAGTGAAAAGTGAAAGTGAAGTCGCTCAGTCGTGTCCGACACTTAGCGACCCCACGGACTGCAGCCTACCAGGCTCCTCCATCAATGGGATTTTCTAGCTTTGCCTAAATTGGGTAGGATTTTTCTCCCATAAAAATTATTTATATAACATGACCTGTGATTATTTCATAGTTGTCTAATCCTCAAAACACTATTTAAAATTTGTGCTATCTGTAAAGAATAGTTAAGTCATGCTTTTTATAAAATTTGATCTTAACTTACCAAAGTGGAACTGGCATGTTACTGACATGTCTCTTCTCAAAACTTCATTAACTGTCCTGTTTTTCAGTGATCTTTCAAATTTAAACTAATTATGTTGGCCACCTACTCCAGTATGATTTCATCCAAATCGTAGTTAATTACAACTGCAAAAGACCTTGTTTCCAAATAATATCACATTCTGAGGTAATGAGGGTTAGCACTTAATATACATATATGAAAGAAAGTGAAAAATCACTCAGTCATGTCCAACTCTGCAACCCCATGAACCATGCAGTTCATGGAATTCTCCAGGCTAGAATGCTGGAGTGGATAGCTGTTTCTTTCTCCAGGGGATCTTCCCAACCTGAGGGGTTGAACTCAAGTCTCCCACATTTTGGGCAGATTCTTTACTAGCTGAGCCACCAGTGAAGCGCTATATATATTATATAATTTCGGGGAAACGTAATTCAATTGATAGCAGACTGTGAGGTGGAAAACCACTGACTTATACCAGAGTCTGTTTTTCATAAATGAGAGAATACAGCCCAAGAAAGCTTGAGGAACTAGCAAACATCACCAGTGAATGCTATAGCTCTAGCTGATTTAATAAATCAAAGTTCCTAATTCCCACCCCAGAGGTCTTTCTGAATTACTTGAATTGACTCTGTTTTGGATAATTAGGGTTAGATTCTGACACTTCCTGTCTGATTTCAGCTGGTGTGTACCCTGGATATGCATGTTTTAAACAAGCCTGACTTTAACATTATCTGACAAGACTCTCAGCCCAAGAGAATGCTTGTGAAATTGCTTCATAAAAGGAATCTTGGCAGCTCATCCCATCTCGATTGTAATTCCAAAGAAATTGCCCATCAATTTTATATATGTCCTTATTTGTGCCAAACAACTTTATCATGTCAGACACAGCAAGGATGATTAATTTACTTATACTGCACTCAATAAGCCATCAGGGTAGTATCTCACCTTTTTTTTTTTCTCATCTACAGTATTTCTGGAGAGTGCCTACCTCACTAAAGCTTTCCCAGGTTTAATAAAAATGTCTACTATAACAACAATTTAGCAGTTTAAAAGCAGCATCCTGAGAGCTATCTTCAGAAATTATCAGAAACTTGGGCATAGAATTCAGATAATAAGGATTTAAAATAATTTTTGTGTTACTACCTATTAATTTGAAATTTCAAGTAAGTGGCATCAACATTATTTAGATTCTTCCATCATCCTATGGCAGTCAGAAGATCAACAGATTTATTTATATAAAGTTTATGTTGGTTTGTAATTTACAATGCTAAGTATGAAACTAGTTAATTCTTTAGAGAACAATTGGGATGTGTTGCCTGGAGCTACTACGTACTTTTCATAGAAACAACATAAGCCTAAGCAAAATTAGAAAATTTCAGCGGTGTTGAGGCCAAAATTTGCCTTTTGACCCTCAGTGTAGTTCTCTCCCCATGCCATGTTCATCACAAATGAAACTGGAAACATAGAGAATAGACAATACCTTGCTGCGCTCAGTGTCATTGAGAACAAAGGATGCAGTGGAATTCCGTCTCATTTAAGTATTTATTTATTCCTCTACAATAGCCAGATTTTTCTTACCAAACTGTAAAATTAGATTTGATTCCTATCCCAAGTCAAATACTGGGGAATGTTAATCCTGGTAAAGCTGCATGCCTCTTCATCATTACATTTAGGATGATCTTTAGGATAACTCATCTAAATCTACTTATACCAGTCATTGCAGAAAATCTGCATTGAATAAATATGCTTTCAGGTTTCTGTAGGATGTTGATTTTGTGCGTGTGCTCGGTTGTGTCCAACTCTGTGATTCTGTGGACTATAGTCTGCCAGGGCCTTCAGACCATGGTAAGACTACTGGTGAGGTTGCCATTTCTTTCTCCAGGGGATCTTCCTGACCCAGGGATTGAACCTGCATCTCCTCTGTCTCCTGCATAGCAGGTGGATTCTTTACCACATGAGCCATCAGCTTATTCATTTTTAAAAAATGTAAATATTGCAGAGTAATAGTCTTCAAGTCCCAGTTTAAAAATAAGAATCTTTAAAAAAGTTAATTACAAATGTTCTCTTAATATGTTGAACTCTGAAGAGTTCAGTTCAGTTCAGTTCAGTTCAGTCGCTCAGTCGTGTCCGAAGAGTTGAAAATAATTAAGTATTAAAAATCAAATTTTGATGAGGTTTAGTGATATTTTTAATATAGAAAATTGGCTTTTCTTGCAAATTGTTTGTAAGTAGTATTTTTTGCTTAGGAATAATAATTTAACAAATAGCTCTTTTAATCGGAGAAGATAGAAAACTGTCAGTTCAGTTCAGTTCAGTCACTCAGTCGTGTCCGACTCTCCGCGACCCCATGAATCACAGCACGCCAGGCCTCCCTGTCCATCACCAACTCCCGGAGTACACTCAAACTCATGTCCACAGAGTCGGTGATGCCATCCAGCCATCTCATTCTCCGTCGTCCCCTTCTCCTCCCGCCCCCAACCTTTCCCAGCATCAGAGTCTTTTCCAGTGAGTCAACTCGTCGCATGAGGTGGCCAAAGTATTGCAGTTTCAGCTTTAGCATCAGTCCCTCCAATGAACATCCAGGATTGATCTCCTTTAGAATGGACTGGTTGGATCTCCTTGCAGTATAAGGGACTCTCAAGAGTCTTCTCCAACACCACAGTTCAAAAGCATCGATTCTTCGGCGATCAGCCTTCTTCACAGTCCAACTCTCACAACCATAGATGACCACGGGAAAAACCATTGCCTTGACTAGACGGACCTTGGTTGGCAAAGTAATGTCTCTGCTTTTTAATATACTATCAAGGTTGGTCATAACTTTCCTTCCAAGGAGCAAGCGTCTTTTAATTTCATGGCTGCAATCAGCATCTGCAGTGATTTTGGAGCCCAAAAAAACAAAGTCTGACACTGTTTCCACTGTTTTTCCATCTATTTCCCATGAAGTGATGGGACCAGATGCCATGATCTTTGTTTTCTGAATGTTGAGCTTCAAACCAACCTTTTCACTCTCCTCTTTCACTTTCATCAAGAGGCTTTTGAGTTCCTCTTCACTTTCTGCCATAAGGGTAGTGTCATCTGCATATCTGAGGTTATTGATATTTCTCCCAGCAATCTTGACTCCAGCTTCTGCTTCTTCCAGCCCAGCGTTCCTCATGATGTACTCTGCATATAAGTTAAATAAGCAAGGTGACAATATACAACCTTGACGTACACCTTTTCCTATTGTAGGAGAACAAAATTTGCCACCCCAAAATGTCTCTAGCATGCAGATTGTTTTAAACTGGAAACAATCAGACCCCAGAGAAAGACTCAAGGCAACAATTTGAACTTCCCTCTATCTGCCTAAAAGAACACAGACAAAGGACTGGGATGATCACTATCAGTTCAGTTCAGTGGCTCAGTTGTGGCCAACTCTTTGTGACCCTATGGACTGCGGCATGCCAGGCTTCCCTGTCCATCACCAACTCCGAGAGCTTGCTCAAACTCATGTCCATTGAGTCAGTGATGTCATCCAACCGTCTAATCCTCTGTTTTCTCCTTCTCTTCCTGCATTCAATCTTTCCCAGTATCAGGGTCTTTTCAAATAAGGCAGTTCTTCACATCAAGTGGCCAAAGTATTGGAGTTTCAGCTTCAACATCAGTCCTTCCAATGAATATTCAGGATTGATTTCCTTTAGGATGGACTGGTTGTATCTCCTTGCAGTCCAAGGGACTCTCCAACATCACAGTTCAAAAGCATCAATTCTTCGGCAATCAACTTTCTTTATGGTCCAACTCTCACATCCATACATGACTACTGGAAAAACCATAACTTTGATTAGACAGACCTTTGATGGCAAAGTAATGTCTCTACTTTTTAATATGCTGTCTAGGTTGGTCATAGCTTTTCTTCCAAGGAGTAAGTGTCTTTTAATTTCATGGCTGTAATCACCATCTGCAGTGATTTTAGAGTCCCCCAAAATAAAGTCTGTCACTTTTTCCGTTGTTTCCCCGTCTATTTGCCATGAAGTGATGGGACCAGATGCTATGATCTTAGTTTTTTGAATGTTGAGTTTTAAGCCAACTTTTTTATGGTGATCACCATTAGTTCAGTTCAGTTCAGTTGCTCAGTCGTGTCCGACTCTTTGCAACCCCATGAATCACCATGGATAGCCCTAATATGAACTAGGTGTGTAGATAGGGATGAAACCAGCAAAGTCTCTTTGCTAGAATTCATCTCTGTGCCACATTGTCTCTGCATGGTCTAGCAAACATTTGTTTACCACAAAGTTGCTTTTCCATTTTCATATGACTTTCCTTTTTCCCCTTTGCAGTCCTAAACCAAGTTCTATGCTTTTGAACTGTGGTGCTGGAGAAGACTCTTGAGAGTTCCTTGGACTGCCAGGAGTTCCAACCAGTCCATTCTAAAGGAGATCAATCCTGGGTATTCATTGGAAGGACTGATGCTAAAGCTGAAACTCCAATATTTTGGCCACCTCATGCAACGAGTTGACTCACTGGAAAAGACTCTGATGCTAGGAGGGATTGGGGGTGGGAGGAGAAGGGGATGACAGAGAATGAGATGGCTGGATGGCATCACCGACTCGATGGACATGAGTTTGAGTGAACTCCAGGAGTTGGTGATGGACAGGGAGGCCTGGCGTGCTGTGATTCATGGGGTCGCAGAGTCGGACACGACTGAGCGACTTAACTGAACTGAACTGAAAAGCACCTAACATCAAGAATGTTTTGAAGCAACTGGAATTTGCATTCATTGCTGTTTAAAATATAAAATGGTGCAACTACTTTAGAAAACAGAAAGTGTCACATAGAATTGAGTATACAATTACCACGTTACATAGTAATTCAACTCATGGGTATTTACTCAAGAGAATAAAATAGATTAAAACTATGTTCATGGAAATTCTTATACTTAAGCATAGCACCTTTATTTATATTGACCCCAAAACTGGAAACAACTCAATGTCCACAGACTAATGATTTGATAAACAATTTCTGGTATATCCATATAATAACATACAACTCGGCAACAAAAGAAACAAGCATTGTAAAAGCACAACATGTTTGATTTGCTAAAACACACTCATAGATGCCAGACGCAACGGAGCCTATATTGTAAAATTTCATTTGTGTGTTAGACCAGAACTGGAGAAATTACCTTGTGGTGATACAAAGCAAATTAGCAATAGCAGGTAGAGAAGTGGGTAACAGGATGAGATGGTTGGATGGCATCACCAACTTGATGGACATGAGTTTGAACAAGCTCCGGGAGATGGTGAAGGTCAGGGAAGCCTGGCACACTGCAGTCCATGGGGTCACACAGAGTTGGGCATGACTGAGTGACAGAACAACAACTGGAGGCCAGTGGTCGGGAAGCAGAGTATGGAGTGGGCTTTGAGGGATAGCAGAGGGCACAGGAAAACTCTCAGGGGTGATGAAAATATTCCATTATGTACACTTTTGTCTAAACTCTCTGCTTAAAACAAATATATTGTATATACCTTAGTAATATTTATTAAAGTGACACTTTTGGTTTTTGCACGCTTTATGTGTTTAAATAGAAATATCTGTATAAACATGCAAAAGATAGAACCAAAATGCTATTTTAATCAATATTACTAGCAGTATATCATTTTTATTTCTAATGCAGAAAAATTAACTAGATTTTTACATTTAATGATACTGAAACTTTGCTTCTAAGCTTGTTAATTTAATTTTCAGTATTTCCATAAAAGGAATTTTAAACGGCTTCGGTCCCTTTTATACCACTTTTCCCTCTCTCATCTTCTCTAGCAAATATAGATGATGTTTAACCAAAATGCTTTCTACAGTAGCTCCAGCAAATGGTCATCCTGAACTAAAGTGTGACTGAGTATGAGGCTTTAAAATCTTTCACTGGACAAAATATCACAAATAAGTTCTGTTATAAGCAAGTTCATATTCACTAGATAAAATGGGATACAGAGAGTTTTTCATGTGTCAACATTATTGTCTCAAAGGAAAACCAAATACAAAGACCTATAAAGTCCCCAGGAAATCTTATGGACTGCTTTGTTTTGAGCAATATATGCTGTGATCTTTTAACCTGTTTCCATGGACATAATCTTTTCCAACCTTTACCTTATTGAGTGGAAGCTGTATTGAAACTGGATGAAAATCAGTGCTTCCTGACAACTGAAAAGCTGTTAAGAAAAAAAACGTACAGCAGTGGGGCAGGGTGATGACAGCCAGACAGTCATGTCATATGTCAAGTGTATTTAAGTGTTATTGTTGTTGTTTTTTTTTAAGATTGAAGCTTGCTATAGGCATCTGCACTAGCACAGGTACACAGGTACTGGGACACATTTGTTCAATTTCTAGTTTTGATTATAGAAACTATACTACCATTGGAAAAAATATGTCCTAGATTTAGTTACTAAAGAGCAAAAAAACAAAAAATAGTCAGGATTCTGTTTATTTGGGGGCATTGTGTGTATACGTTATTTTTAAACATTATGGAGATAACCTTAGATATCAACCCTTATATGAGAAACGTGAAAAAGAAGAAATGTTACAAGGTGATTTATCAAAGCGTTACTAATAATATTTTAAAAAATGGAAAAATCTAAATGTCCACTAGACATTTAGTTTAAATCAGCTACATTTACTAATATGGAGAGTTTGTAAGCTATAATAAGATTGAAAAAAATTAAGAAGAATAATTACATTATAATGAATTTTTAAAAAATATCCAGCCAAACTAAATAATACTCACAGATATACATATATTATACAAAACTATAAAGACAGTACTAAATTCATTTATGAAAATTATAACCAATTAATTTATTATAGTTGTTATTAACACTGGTACAGTGGGAAATGAGACTTCAATGATTTTATGCAAATAAATGAAGATGACCTAAATGACCTTGCTATAGAAAGAAAGTCAGACACCATTACTTGCCTTTGACAGAGATTCAAAGGAAGACAGAAGAGTGGGAAAGATTTATAGCAGGTAAAAGAAAGAGATGGATTCAGGCATGCCCTGATTGGAAGTTGTTGGCATGAGAAGCTGGAGGAAAGCTAACTAAAATTGTGACATCATACATGTAATTATTTAGGGGAGTATATATGATTTTTTTCCAATTGGTCTTACATTGGATGTAGAAGCATAAATTAGGGAAACTGTCAGTTATTCAAGTCCTGGCCATTTGGGACCACCTGCTTCAGGGGTTTGGAGAAGGCAATGGCAATCCACTCCAGTACTCTTGCCTGGAGAATCCCAGGGACAGAGGAGCCTGTTAGGCTGACGTCTATGGGATCGCACAGAGTCGGACACGACTGACGCGACTTAGCAGCAGCAGCTTCAGGGGTTACTGCCTGTCTTCTTGGGCATGTTGCTGCAGATAATGATTTGGCTTTGCGGGCTGGCTGCTAAAGCTAATGGGTTAGAGTTCTATTTTTATATATAATCTGACCATCATCCACCTATTCAGTCTATCAATTTGTAAGGCTTTATTCCTTAAGGAAGACTCACACTATTGATATAAGTCAAAATGTAATTCCATGGACAAATACTTAAAAGTGGCAAGAAGTATAAATTTATATTAATAAAAACTATAAAATTAAGATATTATAATCATGTATATTTTGCTCTTTCTTTGCATTTGCTGAAGGTTATCACTTATACGCTTGTAGATATAAGCATGATTCTTAAACTAAAACTCTACATGTGCTTCCAAAAATGTTAATTCTTAAAACATACAACTCAAGATAGCTTTGGCATTCATGATACACACTATTATGAGACTACAAATGAAATTTTATTAAGATATATTTTCATAACTGAGCATTGTAATAGGAGCTGAACAATGCAAGTCATGCATTATACTTATCAATATTATTTATTTTCTATTAATATTTTATCGTCAATATTTTAATTTATGGGAAACAAATGCATGATAAAAAATATTTTAAATCACTGTTAAGGAAAACGATTGTTCTGCTTCTCAGTTAGTAGAGTATGGGTGTTGATACATAGCAGTATCTTTCATGAAAAGGGAAACAGAGACAATTCTTGTGTTATAAATGCTACTTTTACGGGCCAAAGTTATCTACTTGTAAAATTGATGTTTCCTTGAAAGAAGTCATATTATCAAGCTGAGGAACAAGTTTAACTTCATATCTGGTAGAACATTACAGCCCATTTTGATTTCTTGCTGCTGCTGCTGCTGCTAAGTCACTTCAGTCGTGTCCGACTGTGTGTGACCCCATAGACGGAAGCCCACCAGGCTCCCCCATCCCTGGGATTCTCCAGGCAAGAACACTGGAGTGGGTTGCCATTTCCTTCTCCAATGTGTGAAAGTGAAAAGTAAAAGTGAAGTCGCTCAGTCGTGTCTGACCCTTAGCGACCCCATGGACTGCAGCCTTGCAGGCTCCTCCATCCGTGGGATTTTCTAGGCAATAGTACTGGAGTGGCTTGCCATTGCCTTGATATCATTTTGATGTTGCAAACTTTCCTTAGAGAAGAAGTAGCAGGGATTGTTGTTGAGGAGATCATTATATTTTACAGAGGAGCTGACTGATTTGAGGAAGGGGCATAAGGATTTACTAATGGTCTGGCTTTTATTTGTTTATTTCTTATAAGCTATCTCTGATACTTGGTATGATAGAAAAGGTAACTGTGGCTGATTGCTACTAGGATTTTGTAAGTTTCATTGGTTCAATTTTTAGGGGGCTAGTGCTCTAGTTATCCAAATGGTATTAACAGGAATTGAAAATTACTTCCTTTCCACTCACTCAGCTTCCAAAAGTCAGGTCAGGTTGTTCTGTAAATGAAAACTCCACTGAAGTAGTTTCTCTCATCCTCTTCTTTGGCTAAATCAGGATCTAGACTTCAAAGCTAAAAATGTAGTCTTTTCAGGAGCAATACAATCATTGCAGACAAAAGTAAAACTCACAGATCAGCCTCTTCAAACTTTGAAATTAAGATTAAAAGACATTTAAATTTCATAGGCAGTGAAATGTCATGTTAATCATAGAAATTTGACCCACAGGTACAATCTTCTCTGACGTATTTGTTTTAAGAGCAGTGGGCTTAGTCATGCAAGCATTAAACTGAGATAACCTGAAAGAATTTTGTTTTAATAAAGGCTATAGATAATGCAGGTCCACTGTAAAGTTACAACATATCTTCATGAATATGTGTCCTTTGTGTGTTAAGAGTTGGGCAGCAAAAATCTTCTAAAATCTATTTTAAGGAACAATTTACATTCTTGTGCACCATTGCTGAGGACTTGTCTTATAAATCTAAAAACTGAGTACATTTCTGTTTTATCCCTCATGTAGAAAAAAGAGTTGTTTTTTTTTTAATTAATATGTTGATCATAGTTTTATTAAATTTCAGGAAAACATGAGAAATAATATTTTTAAAATGCCCACATTCTTAAAACCTCAAGTTTAGTATGGAAAACAAATTCATAAATTCATAGTTCATAAATATATGCCACAGATTTCTAAATGGTGCCCTAGAGTTTAGAGTCCCACAGATAACAACATAAGCAACTCTACTAGAGTTGATTAAGGCACTGTAGGGAAAACAACCTTTAATATGAATTTAGAATTATGAAAATGAGCACAATAGACAGAGAAAAAAAAAGACAGAACCTTTAGGCAGAGGCAGGAGAATGTTCTAGAAAGCGTGAAAGGACACAGTGTATTTTAGGAGTTCAGTTAGGCTGGGACATAGAATCTATCGCTGAAGATAATTCATGATGGACTTTCCCTGACAAGACAAAGAATCTGTACACTGACTTGTAAGCAATAAGCAGTCAGTAAACATGATCATATTTAGAATTTATCTATTTGCCTTTTAAAAGATAATTGACAGCAGTTCTATGAGCTATAAGTGGAGAATGAGGTATGAGAAAGAGGAACAAGTGTCAGGAAGTTGGTAAGGAAGCTGTTTCAGGATGAATAATCTAATTCAAAAGCCTATTAGATAGAGAGGCAGTAAAGAATCCAGCCTTCATTTTCAAAGTAGCAATTAATGATTGATTAGTCATAATTGGGAAAGAAAAAACTGGAGATTAAGATACCAGTTTAGGTTAAGGACAGTGGTACAAATTATCAAGCTCAGGAATATCATATAAGAAGCAGATTGAGGAGGCTAGGAGAGAGAATGAAAGTAGAAATAAGTGAGATCTTAGTACCAGTGGTGATTTTGAAATTCCTGAAGGATGTTCATTAGACATACAGGCTTGGGTCTTGATCCTTAAACCCATAAAATCAATAGTTGATGTTCTATCAGTTGAGGAGCTCACCCAGGAACAGTATAAAAATTGAGAAATAAAACCCTAAGGAAGTATGTAGCATTTGAAGGGGTATGAAGAAAGAGGAACACTAAGAAAATGCCATACAATTGTACATTGTTGCTGGTGATGAAAGTGTTCTAAAAACCAAAAGAGATCATTTCCAAAAATTCAGAGTCAACTCTGTCAAGTGACAACACATGTATTATAAGATCGCCATGTTAATACTTTCATGGATGATTTATTAATTTTTTGTTATTTTTTCAAACAGTGAAGATCATGTACTTAATTAAATGCTATTACTTTCAAAATGCCTTTTTCCTTTATCTTGCACACATAAAGAAATGAATGTTGCATTTTTGTTTCTTTTTGATTTAGCTTTTTTAGATTGTATTTGACTGAGTGACAGAATATCAAAAATAAAAAGGGTTTAATCACTCAAAGATTCAATTTCTCATGTTAAAAAAACAAATATAGCCCTCTTTGGGTTCCTTCGTTAGCTTTGCAGCCTCTTGAGTCTGTCTTTTTCATCTAACAGCCTACTTCACCATCTTACCATGTGGCATCCATTCTAACGGTCAAGACGGCTGCTGAATCTCTGGTATCACATCTGAATTTCCAGTCTAATAAAGGAAAAAGAGAAAAGAAGAGATGAAAAAATGTACCTCTCATTTGAGTCATATCCTCTGAAAGAACCGTCCCAGAATTCCTTCCCAACACTTAAGGTTTCTGGACCATATCTAGGTTTAACAGAGATTGGAAATGTAGCATTCACTTCTAGCAACAATAGACCAAGATAAAATTTGGGAGTGTGCTAAATAGAAAGAAATGTTTTATAGGTTATTAGCTATCTTTGTCATGAGTTCCTAATATATGGAAGGGTTTGCCTGATGAAAATATATGTATATACTTAAAAATTTAAATGTGGTCCCTTCTTTTCATTAATAGTCCATAGAAAATCATATAAAACACAATATGAAAAACAGTAATTTTTGCCATTAAGAATGTAGTACTAAGTACAATGGGTGATAGTGGAGAATGTAATCCCTGATGGAATCCAGATTTTCCAGGTTGCTAAGACTGGGGAAGGACACAAGGCAATGGAAAACTCATGGGCAGAAAAAATGATGTTTTGGTTAAAGCACCCAAAATAGTAGGGGGAGAATAACACTGGGCCTTAGAAATTCAAACAGCAAATTCAAACCAACATTTAAAACTTAGAAATATTTACTTATAAAGAGAAGACCAGGCACTTGGGAACATGGAAATTTCTAGGTGCTAAGAATCAATTACTGAGGAATTTTACTTGAAAGCTATTGCCCAAAACTGTAAGACAAATTCTTTAGATTCTGTAGTAAATTTGTTAAAAAAATTTGTTAATTTTTAAGAAATTCTCATGCTTCTCAAATGGAATGAATTGCCATCAATATTGTATAAAAGAAGAGAAAGAAGTTTGCTGTTTTCAATTCAGTTCAGTTGCTCAGTCGTGTCCCACTCTTTGCGACCCCATGAATCACAGCACGCCAGGCCTCCCTGTCTATCACCAACTCCCGGAGTTCACTCAAACTCATGTCCATCAAGTCAGTGATGCCATCCAGCCATCTCATTCTCTGTCGTCCCCTTCTCCTCCCACCCCCAATCCCTCCCAGCATCAGTCTTTTCTAGTGAGTCAACTCATCACATGAGGTGGCCAAAGTATTGCAGTTTCAGCTTTAGCATCAGTCCTTCCAGTGAACACCCAGGATTGATCTCCTTTAGAATGGACTGGTGGGATCTCCTTTCAGTCCAAGGGACTCTCAAGAGTCTTCTCCAGCACCACAGTTCAAAAGCATCAATTCTTCGGCGATCAGCTTTCTTCACAGTCCAATTCTCACATCCCCACATGACCACTGGAAAAACCATAGCCTTGACTAGATGGACCTTGGTTGGCAAAGTAATGTCTCTGCTTTTTAATATATTATCAAGGTTGGTCATAGCTTTCCTTCCAAGGAGTAAGCGTCTTTTAATTTCATGGCTGCAATCAGCATCTGCAGTGATTTTGGAGCCCCAAAACATAAAGTCTGACACTGTTTCCACTGTTTCCCCATCTATTTCCCATGAAGTAATAGGATCAGATGCTATCATCTTAGTTTTCTGAATGTTGAGCTTCAAGTCAAACTTTTCACTCTCCTCTTTTACTTTGATCAAGAGGCTTTTGAGTTCCTCTTCACTTTCTGCCATAAGGGTGGTGTCATCTGCTATTTTATATATCTTCAAATATTCAGTTTAGATAAGTCTAATATTTGAAAAGGGAAAAATACAAAAAGAATTTTTGATGTATATTAAATTTTATCCCAAATGAAGATTTGAACTGTGTGTGTTTAGATAAATTTAAGACACCTGATTGAAATGACTGATAGTCAATCAGGAGAGACTTTTGTACAATATTCAATTTAGTTTTCTGAATTATTTTTTAGAGACATTTGCCCTTTCATAACTGTTACTACCTTAAGAATTATATTAAGTTATTGGGTTTTTTTGATGTTATTTCATGTATTATGTATTGTGAGCAGATAATTAAACTAGCATTTAGATTTTCCAACTTGCTTAACCTTACAACCCTATGTAATAGATATCATTATGAATAAAATTTTATGGACAAGAAAATGCAAACATTGTATGTTATAGCCATTCCTTTCAAGGAAAAAGGAGAGATCACTTTCTACACCTGGTAATTATTAGCTATTTGTAAACCCTGTTAACTCACCACATAGACAGCATCAGAGTATTCTGTTATAGGAATATGAAAGTTATCTATTTCTGTGGATTAGTTGTATTTCTAAAACCAATTTCAATAATTTTTTCCAAATCCCCCCCCTAAAAAATATGAAATCAACATGCCCTTTTAAACCTCAGAGTTAAAAACAGTTCTTCCCAAACAGGTTTATGGAGTCCTAACTTCTTGCTCCCATGTGCCTTTCTCCTAGAATGCTTTGCCTGTTTTGGCATACCTCTTTTTTGTGGTAGAAAGAGTCCTGAGACCCTTTGCTTATAAAGCAGCACACGTTGAATATAATAGGCTGTTTTTATCAATGATACATGAGCAGCTTCCAAGAAATTGATGCCAAATATAAAGAATGAAGATGCATATGATATTCACAATTGAACTGATCAACTTCTTGAGACACCTGCAAGTAAAGATGAAGAAAAACATACAATTAAAAAAAAAAAGTCACTTTCGTTAACAAAGCATTTTGGGAACAACTCTCAGTCTCAAAGAGGTTATGCACACCTTATCTGTAGCTGCCAATTCTACTTTCTCACTTTCTTTTTTTATTCCTTTACAAATCCAGAGAGCTCTAATGCTTCAAAAGAAAATTGTCTTATTGGCCTTAGGTGTGATATGGCAGGAAAGCCAACAATAGATCTTTATCCTCCCACTGTTGGGACCATTAAAACTTCAAAATCAAAACTGCTTTAAATAGAGCACATCAATTTTCAAGATATATTTCAAGTATGTTGGAACATTACTGAAAAGAGTTACCTTAAGACAGGGTATGCTAAAAGAGTGCATTTTTCTTAATCTCCATCCAAGAATATTAGTCAATTAAGAACTTGAAAGGCAGCTAGGTGCAGAAAATTATTTTAGACTTGAAGCATGAGCATGGGTCAGACAGGTGTGCAAACAGATTTTTGCATAACTGAGTATTGTATGCACTTGAACCCTTTCCAGGTCTGGAGCTTTATAAAATGCAAAACACTTTGCATGACAATTAAGAAGATTAAAATAGCTCATAGACAAAGAAAGTTGATCGCATTGATTCTCTATAAATAATACTTATTGTGCTTGTTTAAAGTGCTATATTATTGTGGTAACGCTAGATAAACCTTGAAAACTACTCAGGATACTTCAAATAAGCATCTATGTACTCTTTTACCCTGTGCCAGGCATTGTATTACCTCCTGGAATTCCAGAGAAAATGAAGACTCAATCCCCAAATTGAAAAGTATCCACTCTAATGGATAAGCAAATACATAAACAGATTGCTTACCATAATTTGGTAATTTGGACCCCTATACCTAAAATATCATTTTTTAAATCTAGCTATTTTCGTTTGTTTTATTGTATTTATTTTTGTTGTTGTTTAGTCACTAGGTTGTGTCCGACTCTTTGTGACCCCATGAGCTACAACACACCAGGCTTCCCTGTCCTTCATCATCTCTCAGAGTTTGCTCAAACTCATGACCATTGAGGAGGTAATGCCATCCAACCATCTCATCCTCTGTCACCCCCTTTTCCTCCTGTCCTCAATCTCTCCCAGAATCAGGGTCTTTTCCAATAAGCCAGTTCTTTGCATCAGGTGGCCAAAGTATTCGAATTTCAGCTTCAGTATCAGCCCTTCAAATGAATATTCAGAGTTGATTTCCTTTAAGATTGACTGGTTTGATCTTCTACTGTCTAAGGGACTCTCAAGAGTCTTCTCCAGCAACACAGTTTGAAAGCATCAATTCTTCAGTGCCCAGCCTTCTTTCTTGTCCAACTCTCACATCCTTACATGACTACTGGAAAAAATACATCTTTGACTATATGGATCTTTGTTGGCAAAGTGATGTCTCTGCTTTTTAATATGCTGTGTAGGATTGTCATAGCTTTTCTTCCAAGGAGCAAACATCTTCTAATTTCATGGCTGTAGTTACCATCCACAGTGATTTTTGAGCCCAAGAAAATAAAACCTGCCACTGTTTCCATTTTTCCCATCTATTTACCATGAAGTGATGGGATTGGATGCCATGATCTTAGTTTTTTGACTGTTGAGTTTTAAGTTAGCTCTTTCACTCTCCTCTTTCACTTTCATCAAGAGGCTCTTTCGTTCGTCTTTGCTTTCTGCCGTTAGAGCAGTAACATCTCTGTATCTGAGGTTGGTGATATTTCTCCTGGCAATCTTGATTCCAGCCTGTGATTCATCCAGCTCAGCATTTCACATGATGTAGTCTGCATAGAAGTTAAATAAGCAGGGTAACAATATACAGCCTTGATGTACTCCTTTCCCAATTTTGGAACCAGTCCATTGTTTTATATCCAGTTCTAGCTGTTGCTTTCTGACTTGCACACCTGTTTCTCATGAGGCAAGGTTTTATATATATATAATTTGATTATGATGTGTCTGAGCATTGTTTTCTTAGAATTTATCCTGTTTGGGGAAGTTTTTCAATTTCTTGAGTCTGTTTATTGTGTATATTTATATATTTTGTCTAATTTGAAGTTTGCAATCATTATTTCTTCAAATATTTATTTTCTCTTCTGCATTTGGAACAGCAATTATCTGTTTGCTTTACAAATTCTCCTACAAGTTACTGAATATCTGTCCATTTAAAAAAAATCAATTTCCCCCTTTATAAATGTGATGATTTCTATTGCTATAATGTCAAACCTACCGGTTTTTTTTTTTTTTTACTTTTCAGAGATTCTAGGAATAAGAACTAGAAATCTGTGGGGGACTTTGGTAACAGCTTTTAAAGATATAATTTACATATTATGCAACTTATCCATTTAAAGCATACAATAAATATTTTAGTTGTGCAATGATTACTTCATCAATTTTAGATTTTATCACTCCAAAAATATGTCATATGCTGCAGCCAGCACAGCAGGAAAGGATCTGTGGGAGAGGATGAGGGTGGGATGATTTGGGAGAATGGCATTGAAACATCTATATTATCATATGTTAAATGAATCGCCAGTCCAAGTTCAATGCATGATACAAGATGCTCGGGGCTGGTGTACTGGGATGAACCAGAGGGATGGGATGGGGAGGGAGGTCGGAGGGGGGTTCAAGATGGGGAACATATATATACCAGGGGCAGATTCATGTCAATGTATGGCAAAACCAATACAATAATGTAAAGCAATTAGCCTCCAATTAAAATAAATAAATTTTAAAAAATAAATAAAACACAGTATACAAAAAAATAGAAAGTGGTCGATGCACAGTTTGGGAAAAATAAACTAGAGAAAGAATTAAAGTTTTAAAGATGGGACTAGGGGACTCAAGACCTCTTGGGTCAAGAGCCCTGTTCTTCGGACCCACATCACTTTTATTTAGTGTCTTGGCAAGCAAAAAGTATCTGTTGTGTTATGCTGAAGTCAGTCTCCTGTGTCCCTGGTCATATCTCCCATTTTATTGATTACTTTAAACTATCTTTGCTATTTTCTTGGACAAGGACTATCACTTAGATGGAGGTCATAGACCCGCATATGCCTTGGGAAAACACCTTAGTGTGTGAACAAGCAGTGTTCTGAACTTGCACTGACCCTGCTTTCCAAGGTCCACACTATGTTTTTCCTTAGTTTAGCAGGACATGACAACCTGAACCGATCAATCCGATGTACTTTTATTTGGATTATGCGGTATTGCCATATTTTGCTTTTATTATTTTCCCATGGTGATTTCTCATGGCTTAGCCAGAGCAACAGGTGGCTATTAACCCCTTCATATCCCCCTTTTTGTTTTCCTTGCAGAAACCTCGGAAGAACATCGGCCAGACATACACAAAAATCTCAGAATATACTGGGGAGTCCAAAATATGCAGGGAAAAATTGAAGGCAGGAGGAAAAGGGGCCGGCAGGATTAGATGATTGGATGGCATCACTGACTTGATGGATATGAGTTTGAGTAAGCTCCGGGAGTTGGTGAAGGATAGGGAAGCTTGGCGTGCTGCAGTCCATGGGTTCCTAAAGAGTTGGACACGACTGAATGACTGAACTGAACTGAATCTTGCTTGATTTCTAGGCTGAAATATCAGCCGTATATATGTCTCTTAGAAAGAAAGAGAGTGAAAGTTGCTCAGTGGTGTCCGACTCTGCCACCCCATGGAATTCTCCAGGCCAGAACACTGGAGCCTTTCCCTTCTCCAGGAGATCTTCCCAACCCGGGGATTGAACCCAAGTCTCCTGCATTGCAGGCAGATTCTTTACCAGCTGAGCCACAAGGGAACCCCAAGAATACGGGAGTGGGTAAGCTAGCCCTTCTCCAGGGGATCTTCCCAACCCAGGAATTGAACTGGGGTCTCCTGAATTGAGGGAAGCCCATATGCCTCTTAAGGCAGCTTTTAAAAGCGGAGGAACAAAAATAAGTAAGGGCAGGCTATTGGAGCTTTTACACCCCATTTGGAAACATTGCTCATGGTTCCCTTCTGTCTTACTTTAGATTTATGAACATGGGAGAAGGTAGATAATAAATTAGACAAACTTCTTTGCAAGGGAGTGCCCTTGCCTGTACCTAGTTGGTCAATTTGGACACTGGTAAAATCTATTTTAGAACCTCTTCAGAGGCAGAAAGCTCAGAAGGGAGTGAAGATGAAGGTGAAATCCCATCAAAGGGAGAACCTGAATATGCAAAGCCTGAGGGGATAGAACAAAAAATACAGGAGGCTATTAAACCTACAGTTCTTTCTGCACCTTTGTTTGGGGAGGACAAATTTCCTTTGCCTCCTCTTCCTCCCTCTCCTGGCTTAACCGCTGGAGAGGCTTAAGCTTTTCCTTCCTTACAACAGGCAGCAGCTCTGTCACTTCTCCAGAAAGGTATTTGTCGGACTCGACAGGAGGGTGACTTGGATGCTATGACTATGGCATTTCCAGTGACAATACATGAACGGATAGCTCCCGGAACAGATCCTAATAATCCTAAAGGGGTATATGAGGCTGTACACAAACAAGTTCCCTTCAAAATACTGAAGGAACTTAAGCAAGCTGTTCAGAATTATGGAGTAAATTCTCCTTTTACCTTGGGAATAGTTCAGGGACTAGCTGAGGGTTCCCATTTGACTATGGTGGCTCATGGCTTAGCCAGAGCAATAAGCAGCTGACTATCAAGCCCAGCAGTCATATTCTTTAGCCCCAATTCTTTAGCCGGGAGTTGGTGATGGACAGGGAAGCCTGGTGTGCTGTGATTCATGGGGTTGCAAAGAGTCGGACACGACTGAGCGACTGAACTGAACTGAACTGAACTGATCCTCTATGCCCCATCCCTGGGTAATAACCACTAAGCAAATGTCTATTTCCATTGAGTTGCCTATTCTGGATATTTTACATAATATATGTGATCTTTTGTTGTGACTTATTTCACGTATAATGTTTTCAAGTTTCATCCCTCTTACACCGTGTACAAGGATCATGATTCATCCCTTTTGTGGTATCTTATTTTATGTTTATGTAGAACATTTTAATTATCTATTCATCAGTTGATGGGCACTATTCTAATTGTGCTGCATTTCTCAGATATTTATTGACAGTAAGATTCCTGAGTTTTATTATACATTTCCATTTGGTGGTATCCTTGGAAGAATCAGGCTGTCTATTTCATTTTATCTTTTTGTGCACACACTGGGTGGTATGGGGTTGTATAGAAGTGTTTGTCATATAAAGGAAAATCACAAGGGAGAACACAGGCATAGGCCCTATATGATTGTTGTTCAAGCCAGAGCACTTCCTCTTGAGTTTTTTATTCTTACCACATTTGGAAAAACTCTGCTATAGGTCAGCACTAAAACCAGATGTGACTGTAAGTCAGTCACGTAAGACCAAATACTATATGATTCCACTTATTAGGTATTCATATAGTGAAAGTCACTCAGTTGTGTCCGACTCTTTATAATCCATGGACTATACAATCTGTGGAGTTCTCCAGGCCAGAATATTGGAGTGGGCAGCCTTTCCCTTCTCCAAGGGATCTTCCCAACCCAGGGATCGAACCCAGGTCTCCCGCATTGTAGGCAGATTCTTTACCAGCTGAGCCATAAGGGAAGCCTTAGAATACTGGAGTGGGTAGTCTGTCCCTTCACCAGTGGATCTTCCTGACCCAGGAATCGAACCAGGGTCTCTTGCATTGCAGGAGGATTATTTACTAGCTGAGTCACAAGGGAAGCCATATAAGGTATCTAAAATATTCAAATTCATGGAATCAAAGAGTAGAATGGTGGTCACCCCTTCTATTTTCCCCACATCCTCAATCTAGACTTAAAAGATCTAACTTTCCCTCTCTTATTCAGTTCTGAAACATACGTAGATGTTCTACATTGTTTAGAGAACATAGAAGCCTGTAGAAAAGATTCCAATTGTTTTTTTTTTCTCATTCTTAACAGAAAAGGGATATAAAGTCTCAAAAGATAAATTACAATTTTGTCAAAACACAGTTAAGTATTTATGGATTGACTTATCTAAGGAGAGAAAAGCACTCTCTCCTGACAGACTAACAACTATTTAAACTTATCACATGCTCTGCACACACAAATACACACATACACATGAGTGTTACCCCTAACTCCAAAAATTATACTTTCCTTAACACCAACAATCTTCTGAAAGTATTGGAAGGACCAATGTGCTGTGCTGTGCTCAGTCTCTTCAGTCATGTCCGATTCTTTTGGACTCTATGGACTGTAGCTCATCAGGCTCCTCTGTCCATGGGATTCTCCAGGCAAGAATACTGGAGTGGGTTGCCAGGCCCTTATCCAGGGGGTGTTACCAATGCGGGGATTGAACCTGCATCTCCTGCATTGCAGGCAGATTCTTTACCCACTGAGCAACCTGGGAAGGACCAGCAACATACTTAAATTCAAACCAGTAAAACTTTCAGAAGTCCTTGAGTTCTCTTGGCCAAAGATACTAGCACATTTTATCACCATCTGAGCCATGGTTAAAAGGACATATCAGTTTTCCATTTATGAATTGTCAAGTGGAAGCCCACGACTTTAGGGAAGTTATCTTTGATACTAGACTCTGCCCTACTGCATGCAGACATGGGAAAACACTGAAAGGAGTTTGTGTACTATATCCCTGTACTATACACATTAAGTCTGCTTAACCACATCTTTCTAAACAGACTTTTCATTATTGTTAACTAAAAGATTTCATCTGTTGGAGGAGAGATCAGAGAAAATATGCTCTTGAACCTTAGGAGGAGAGATTTTATCAGATATTGGAAAGAACAAATACAGAAGGCAAACTTCAGGGAATCAAACCTTGAGTTTGTATTTCACAGCTAAGAAGAAATTTAAATTTCTTCACACCTGGAAGTCTATTCCAGTAGGGAACCTCAAACTGAGGATTGGCAGAGATCCTCTAGAAGCAGCTGATCTTTAACAGCTCATCCAAGGTCTTTGGAATAAGTGATCAACTTCAAACAGTAAACAGCTTCTTCCCAAGTGTGTAACCAACACTCATATCTAATTCCTTTTTCTCTTTGATACGCGTGATCATAACCATTCTCATTTCCTATGGATCCCTGGTTGTCATCCATTTGGAGTGACCTTTTTCTTCCCTCCTCGCTGTAATTATTAATTGAGAACATTCTCATTCTCATGCGACTGCCTTCAGTCCTGCTGACAGCTGAATTTGCCATCTATCATAAGGCACTACTAACTAAATAAAAACCTCTGGGCAATGCTGGACTCACCAAATGAGACCACCAGGAAGGAATTACAGGCAATTGCATTTCTATTTTCACTTAACATGTACAAGCAATGTTAAACTAATCAAACCATTGTTTTGTTAGTCTCTCTTCCAGAGAAAGAACAAACTATTACAGTCTATTGATTAGACCAGAGGCATTTCTAAATTTGATTCAACAACCTTCATAGAACAATAGGCAAATACTTGCCATCTAGAAAAAAACTAATGGAAGTCTATATATGTAACCCAGTTAATGTAAGATCTCTGTTCCAATTTTGCATTGTGCACAACTTATTTTTCCCCCTGTTTCTCCACAGGGCTCTATTGGATAATTTTTTCTTTTGTGGCCATGGCATCACAAAACCCATAATAACACCTCATGCCCATTAGGAATAATATTCCAAGACTTAACTAGTCACTAAGATCCTAATTTCATAAGTCAGTAAGTCTAGAAATTGCAGCTCATATGTAGGCTCCATAATGAGGCCACCTCGATTATTCAGCCAATTTACTTGGGGGAACTACTGACATTATTTATACAAAGAATCAGGACAATGATACTATTGGTAGTACTCATCCAAAGAGAAAAGGCTATAAGAAACTTATTACTAACTCTAGGAGAAGTTATTGATGATATCATCTCTGCCAAATAAAAATTGCAAGGGTTTACAAAAATTACAAGTAGCAACAAAATTTAAAACTTTAAAAATAAAAAGTTTAGAGGCATACTACACTATTCTGTTGCTTATTCACTTAGCTTTTATTTATTTCCACCATTTTTAAGGAGCTCTGCTTTCTCCTAAAAAAAAAAGGCAAAGAGACATGGCCCTGAATTTGATACCCCAGACTTTAGTGAGTGGCTTACGTATGTAATAAAAATCAGTGTGAAAATTACACTTTATAAAAAGGAATTACATACAATTCTAAAAAGGCATATTGAGGGGTGAGGGTATATGGCAACCCACTCCAGTGCTCTTGCCTGGAGAATTCCGTGGACAGAGGAGCCTGGTGGGCTGCTGTACATGGGGTCGCACAGAGTCGAACACGACTGAAGCAATTTAGCATGCATGGATGCATTGGAGAAGGAAATGGCAACCCACTCCAGTATTCTTGCCTGGAGAATCCCAGGGACAGAGGAGCCTGTGGGCTGCCGTCTATTGGGTCGCGCAGAGTCGGACACGACTGAAGTGACTCAGCAGCGGCAGCATCATACTCTTCCCACAACATAAAAAAAGATGTCTTCATAAAAGGATTGATGCTTGAGTTTCATCCTTAAAGAATTAATAGAATTTTCTAGGTAGAGAAAGAATGAAGAATATCACAGGTGCACAAATTAGAGTGTGCTCACTATTGAAAGTAGGGGAAAAAAACAGTGCTCTCACTGAGAAATGAATATGTCAGTGTGGCCATACACAAAACATGACTGGGAACATGGAAAACCTAGTCTAGGAAAATATGTAGAGTCTGAATTGTTAAGGGTCTGAGATGCTGTGTTAACACTTTATCTTAAAGGAAATGTAGAGTTATTAAAGTTTTTGAAGCAGGAATACATCACAACCATATTTCTCTGTTAGAATGTACTGTTAAACTTGGATAGTGATTGGGCTTTCCTGATGGCTCAGATGGTAAAGAATCCACCTGCAATGTGGGAGACTTGGGTTTGATCCCTGGGTTGGGAAGATCCCCTGCAGGAGGGCATAGCAACCCACTCCAGTATTCTTGCCTGGAGAAACCCCATGGACAGAAGAGCCTGGCCAGCTACAGTCCATGGGGGTGCAAAGAGTTGGACACGATAGTGATTAGTCAGGCAGAATCTGAGAGACCTCAATTTATACCTGCATTAGGCAATAAAATGGTCCCCCAAAGATGTATATGTTCTAATCCCTGGAACCTGTGACTATGTTATGCTATATGGAAAGTGGTAACTAATATGGAAAGAGGTAATGAAGGTTGCTAAATAGCTGACCTGAAAATGAGAGCTTATTCTGTATTACAATTAGATCCAACATAATCATAGTTTAGTTCAATTCAGTCGCTCAGTCGTGTCTGACTCTTTGTGACCCCATGGACTGCAGCACACGAGGCTTCCCTGTCCATCACCAGCTCCCAGAGATTGCTTAAACTCATGTCCATTGAGTTGGGGATGCCATCCAACCATCTTATCCTCTGTCGTCCACTTCTCCTCCTGCCTTCAATCTTTCACAGCATCAGAATCTTTTCAAATGAGTCAGTTCTTCCCATCAGGTGGCCAAAGTATTGGTGTTTCAGCTTTAGCATTAGTCCTTCCTTCAATGAATATTCAGTACTGATTTCCTTTAGAATGGACTGGTTGGATTTCCTTGCTGTTCAAGGGACTCTCAACAGTCTTCTCCAACACCACAGTTCAAAATAATCAATTGCTTTGCTCTCTGCTTTCTTTATAGTCCATACATGACTACTGGAAAAACCATAGCTTTGACTAGACAGACCTTTGTAGGCAAAGTAATGTCTCTTCTTTTTAATATGCTGTCTAGGTTGGTCATAACTTTTCTTCCAATTAGCAAGTGTCTTAATTTCATGGCTGCAGTCACCATCTGCAATGATTTTGGAGCCCCCAAAATAAAGTTTCTCACTGTTTCCAAGAGTCCTTTAAATGTGGAAGATGGAAGCAGAAGCATTAGCATCAAAGTAAATGCAAGAAAGACCTGACTGCCTTTGGAGATGGAAAGGGCATAAGCTAAGGGATAAGGGTAGCCTCCACAGACTTGAAAGGCAATAAAATAGGTTCTACTACAAAGTCTCCAGAAAAGCTCAACCAACATCTTGAATTTAGCTCACTGAGACCCATTTTGAACTTTCCAACCTTCAAATCTGAAAGATAACCCACATGGAATTGTTTTAAGCCACTAAGTTTATGGTAATTTGTTATTATCAGTAATAGGAAATTAATACATGATCCCATCTACTAGTTATGCCTGACTTTGGCAAATTACTCAACTTTCTATTTCCCCAGTTGTAATATAAGATAAGAACATTATCCCATTTGTCCTCCAGGGAAACTGAAATAATGTACATAAAGCACTTTGCCTATTGTTGGTGTTTTATATATATATATATATAGTAGGAGGCAGCAGAAGCAGTAGTAACTGTAGCATTATCTTTATTTTCTTCATTATTGAAAATTCTGTGAATTAAATGTTATATTGATAAAAGAAGACAAATTTAAATTTTTTTCAGTCGATCTTACTAGATATGAGTTAGGTTTTAAGCAAAAGTAGTGGTGGTGGGGTTGGTGAGAAGAGGATGATCTGAGAAGCATTTCAGAAGCATCAAATCTGAGAAGAAGCAAAGATTTTTGGTGGTAAGAAAGGAATAACAATGGAAAGGGAAGGCTTTTATCTTCAGTCTTGGGTGACTGAATGTATTTCACAAATAGCAATATGGTTTAATAAATCGTCATGCTCTGATACATGAGTGCCTATATAACTCAGGCTGAGAGCCATGAGAGGCTGTTTCAAATGCACAGTCCTTTTCTACTTTCTGAAACTATATTAAAGACATTAAATAACTTTGTTAAGCTGCAAGAAAAATTGATCCAGTGTCAGAGAAGCCCTGCTGTCCACTGCATATACTCTGCAAGACAAGACCTTCAATAGCATCTTAAAATCTACCCAATAACTCCATTAACAAATTTTTCTCTCTGGTAGCCCACCATCTTTAATAAAATGCTTATCCCGACACCGATCATGCTGCCCTCTGCAACTATCGGGTGCCTGAATGTTCTACTCTAACAATTATCTTTCTTAAGTTCCTTTTGGACTTTGGTGGCTCAGATGGTAAAAGCGTCTGCCTACAATGCAGGAGACCCAGGTTTGATCCCTGGGTCAGGAAGATCCCCTGGAGAAGGAAATGGCAACCCATTACAGTACTCTTGCCTTGAAAATCCCATAGAAGGAGAAGCCTGGTAGGCTACAGTCCATGGGGTCGCAAAGAGTCAGACCGACTGACTGACTTCACTCTCACCTTCATAGCTTCCTTTTTAAGCTCGGATTTGAACAGCAGAGTTTCTGTGTTGCTATGAATTCTGGACATATATCATTTTGTCAACTCTTGAACCTAAACCTCTCCTTTCCATCAACAGTTTACTTAAGTAGACATTTTACTTTACCTTGCTTCCTTATTAATAGACAAATGCTTATATATTGAAAACATATCTGGAGTCCTGCTGAAATTAGTCCTTATACTTCTGCTGATTTTAATCTGTACAAATGATCTAGAGAAAGAAACTGACTGTGAACTAGTTGGAATTATTAATCAGCCAAAATTGCAGGGGGGAGAGAAGTAGAGGAAGCTGCAACTAAGCACAGGTGGGGTTCAATATGCCCTGTAGCTAAGTGGGTATGTGGCAAGCAAAATACAAAAGGGAACCTCATGAAGATCTCTATACACTGGGCCTCAATGATTAAGAAATAAGTAATGCCATTCAGTTGAGATGCATGAAGTTTGGGGCATAATTATGAATCAGTCACTCCAAAATGGTATGAATTGTGTGAAGCTTCAGGTAGACTAGAAAAATATGTAAGACCCACTTATCTGGCTCACTTGGAAACAGATTTGGATTTCAGTTTAACTTTCATAAAAAATACTGTTGAGGAAAGATATAGAAATATGATATAAGGATTTGCTGTCAGACTAACTAATGAAGTGTGTGTGTGTGTGTGTGCATGCACATGTGTGTTCAGAGTCAAGTTTGCTGCTGTTGCTAAGTCACTTCAGTCATGTCCGACTCTGTGTGACCCCATAGACGGAAGCCCACCAGGCTCCCCCATCCCTGGGATTCTCCAGGCAAGAACACCGGAGTGGGTTGCCATTTCCTTCTCCAATGTGTGAAAGTGAAAAGTGAAAGTGAAGTTGCTCAGTCATGTCCAACCCTTAGCGACCCCATGGACTGCAGCCTACCAGGCTCCTCCATCCATGGGATTTTCTAGGCAAGAGTACTGGAGTGGCTTGCCATTGCCTTCTCCACAGAGTCAAGTTTACCATTCTGTAAATTTTGATACGTGTATATATATATATATATATATATACACCCATGTAACTAGTTCATGTGTGTGTGTGTGTGTGTGTGTGTGTGTATATATAATAAATATGTAAAATATGCATATCCATCAACCTAGAATGTTCTTGAGGCCCCTTAAAAGCAGTTTCCCTTTTTCCATAGGCAACCATAGTTCTTATTTCTACCTCTATAGACCAGTAAGGAACATTCCAGAATTTCATGTATAAGGAGTCCTATAGTAAAAGAAAGCTGATCGCCGAAGAATTGATTCTTTTGAACTGTGGTGCTGGAGAAGACTCTTGAGAGTCCCTTGGACTGCAAGGAGATCCAACCAGTCCATTCTAGAGGAGATCAATCCTGGGTGTTCATTGGAAGGACTAATGCTGAAGCTGAAACTCCAATACTTTGGCCACCTCATGGGACGAGTTGACTCACTGTAAAAGAGTCTGATACTAGGAAGGATTGGGGGTGGGAGGAGATGGGGAAGACAGAGAATGAGATGGCTGGATGGCATCACCGACTCTATGGACATGAGTTTGAGTGAACTCCGGGAGTTGGTGATGGACAGGGAGGCCTGGCGTGCTGTGATTCATGGGGTTGCAAAGAGTCGGACATGACTGAGCGACTGAACTGAACTGAACTGATAGTATACACTCTGTGTTTGAGTATACAGTCGCTTACACTTAGTTTTAGGCTTCTGAGATGCATCTACACTGTTGGGTTTATTAATATTTCATATCAAAATTTGTTTGTCCATTTCCTGATTGATGGACACTTAGACTCTTTCCTGTTTGTGGTTATTGTTTAATAAAATGAAAACATTATATGAACTTTCTTGCACCAATCTTCTTTCCTTAAGGACTTCTATTTTCATTTATCTTACAATTGTGTCTTGGGGTTGGTACACATGTAGCACTATAAAAAACAGGAGAGGGACTTCCCCAGTGGTCCAGTGGTGAGAGCTCTGTGCTCCCACTGCAGGAGGCTTGGGTTCCACCCCCACTTAGGGAACTAGATCTCATGCCACAACTAAGAGTTGGCATACCATAGCTAAAGATCTTGCATGCAACAACTGAAAGACCTCACATGCTGCAAAAAAGATCGAAAATACCATGTGTCACAAGTAAGACCTCACACAGCTAAATCTGTACAATAAATAACATACATTAAAAACACAGAACAAAAGGTTGGCCAAGTAATTGTATTAATTTATATTCCTATGAGCAAAGACAGAGTCCCAACTAATCCATGTCCTTGTCAACATTTTGTGCTGCAAGTTTTTATATTTTTTAACTACTCTGCTGCTGCTAAGTCGATTCAGTCGTGTCCGATTCTGTGCGACCCCTTAGACGGCAGCCCACCAGGCTCCGCCATCCCTGGGATTCTCCAGTCAAGAACACTGGGGTAGGTTGCCATTTCCTTCTCCAATATGTGAAAGTGAAAAGTGAAAGTGAAGTCACTCATTCTTGTCCGACTAGTAGTGACACCATGGACTGTAGCCCACCAGGCTCCTCTGTCCATGGGATTTTCTAGGCAACAGTACTGGAGTGGCTTGCCAGTGCCTTCTCCGTTTAACTACTCTACTTGATATAAAATGATTTCTAATTAAAAAAAATGATTTTTCCATTTTAAAATTTAATTGTATGTCTGTGGGGATTCCCTGGTGGCTCAGAGGGTAAAGCATCTGCCTGCAATGTGGGAGACCCAGGTTCAATCCCTGGGTCAGGAAGATCCCCTGGAGAAGGAAATGGCAACCCACTCCAGTACTCTTGCCTAGAAAATTCCATGGATGGAGGAGCCTGGTGGGATACAGTCCATGGGGTCACAGAGAGTCAGACACGACTGAGCAACTTCACTAATGAAGACTAAACATGTTAAGCACCTTTTCCCATGTTTTGGGGCAACAAGCCTTTTGATCAATATAATTATGTTATTTGTCTTTTCATTATTTATTAAAAGGGAGAGAAAACATATATGCAGTACTTAGATATAATTATTGCAAATTTTTTTCTTGTCTGCAACTTGCATTATCATATTCTTAATAATGTTTTTAGATAGAAAGGGTTTTATGTCTAATATACTTCTTTTCTTCTAAAAGTTTCTTTTGTATTCTAAGAAATATTTGCCTATCCAAAGTCACAAAGATATTCTCTTATAGAGGTTTTCCTTTATAAGATTTAGATTTAATTTGTGCTTATAACTATGACATATCAGGAATTAATTTTTATGATATAATGATTGTATTTCTCCCTTCAGTTTAGTTCAGTTCAGTTCAGTTCAGTCGCTCAGTCGTGTCCGACTCTCCGCGACCCCATGAATCACAGCACGCCAGGCCTCCCTGTCCATCACCAACTCCCGGAGTTCACTCAAACTCATGTCCACAGAGTCGGTGATGCCATCCAGCCATCTCATTCTCTGTCGTCCCCTTCTCCTCCCGCCCCCAACCTTTCCCAGCATCAGAGTCTTTTCCAGTGAGTCAACTCGTCTCATGAGGTGGCCAAAGTATTGGAGTTTCAGCTTTAGCATCAGTCCCTCCAATGAACATCCAGGATTGATCTCCTTTAGAATGGACTGGTTGGATCTCCTTGCAGTATAAGGGACTCTCAAGAGTCTTCTCCAACACCACAGTTCAAAAGCATCGATTCTTCGGCTTAAGTTTATTTAATTTTTCCATTCACATCTTTTGAGCAGACTACCCTAACTCTTTCAGTTGGCTTGGTACCTAGGTAGAAAAAAAAATCAATCTCAATCAATAGGTACATGTTGGTCTATTTCTGGAGACTCTATTCTATTCTATTCACCACTTTGTCTATCCTTGTACCAATAGTGTACAGTATAAGTTTACCTTTGTGATGCTTTTGAATTGTGGTTTTGGAGAAGACTCTTGAGAGTCCCTTGGACAGCAAGATCAAAACAGTCAATTCTAAAGGAAATCAGTCCTGAATATTCATTGGAAGTACTGATGCTGAAGCCGAAACTCCAATCCTTTGGCCACCTGATGGGAAAACCGACTCATTGGAAAAGACCCTGATGCTGGAAAGATTGAAGGCAGGAGGAGATGGAGTTGACAGAGGATGAGATGGTTGGATGGCATCACCAACTCGATAGGCATGAGTGTGAGCAAGCTTGAGGAGTTAGTGATAGATTGGGAAGATTTGCATGCTACAATCCATGGGGTTGCACTGAACTGTAAGCCCTTTAACTATAGTATTATTTTTGAATTTGCACATACAATATTGTTTTCTTTTTCCTTTGTTTTCTCTTTTATATAAATTCTAGAAATAACTTGACAAGTTTTATTTTTTAAAAGACTGGATTTTTATTGAGATCATGCTGAATTCATAGATCAATTTATAGAGACCAGCATTTTAATATTCGGTCTTCCAATCTATAAACGTAACTATTTACTTGTCTTCTTTAATTTCTTCTAGTAATGATTTGTGGTAGTTTTCCATGTAGAAATTTCACATATTTAAAAACTTCATCTTTAAGTATTTTGTGTTTTCAAATGCTAGTATAAATAGAATGTTCTAATTTTATTTTTAAAATTTTATTCCTGGTATATAAGTTTCCAAAAAAAAGTACTACAAATTAGGTGGCTTAAAACACCAGGAATATATTTTCTCACAGTTTTGGAGCCTAAAAGTCTGAGATCAAAGTGTAAATAGGGCCAGACTCCCTCTGAAAGCTCTAAGGAAAAACCCTTCTTGTCTCTTCAAGGTGGGCAGGGGCAGCAGATATTCCTTGCTTGTGTATGCTTAGGTGCTCAGCCATGTCTGACTCTTTGCAACCCCATGAACTATAGTTCACCAAGCTCCTCTGTCCATGGGGATTCTCCAGGCAAGAATACTTGAGTGGGTTGCCATGCCCTTCTGAAGGGGATCTTCCCAACCCAGGGATCAAACCCAGGTCTCCTGCATGTCAGGCAGATTCACACCATCTGAGCCACCAGGGAAGCCTAACTCCAATCTCTGCCTCCATCTTTACATGGGCTTCTTCTCTGTGTGTCTCTATGCCCATTCATCTCCTTGGAATGAAATTAATTGTAGGATTTAGAGTCTACAGTAATCCAGTATGACCATCTCCTAACTGCAAAGGTTCTCATTCCAAATAAGATCATATTCTGAGGCCCTGAGTGGCATGAATTTTGGGTGAGGGACACCATTCAATACACTGCATTGAGTATATGGAAATACAATTTATTTTGTTTAATGAACTAGTGTCATATGGTCTTGCTAAATTCATTGATAAGAGGCAGAAGTTGCTTTACAGATTTTTATGGTTTTCTTTTTAGAGCTGTGTCTGGTCATCTGTGAATAAAGACAGTGGTACATCTTTCTTTTTCTTGCCTTGCTGTTCTCAAGAAGACTTCCAATACAATGCTAAGTAGAAGTAATAAGCACCATCATCTTCTCCTTTACACAATTTTAGGTAGAGAGCATTGCAGGTGCTTTTTATCATATTAGAAAAGAGTCTCTGTATTCTTAATTTGCTGAATTTTTTTAAAATGATGAATGGCTGTTGGATTTTGTCAAATTCTTTCATTTAACATATTTATGATGATAATCATTGTTTTTTCTTTACTTTGTTAATTAGGTAAAGTACATTGACTGATTCTTTTGTTGTTAAAGCACCTTGCATTTCTAAGATAACTCCCACCTGCTCTATTATGTTTTATCAGTTATTCTTTGCTGGATTCATTTTAATAATATTTTATTGAAGACTGTTGTGTTCTCTCCATGAGAAATGTTGGTCTATAATTTTATTTTATTGTCCAATTTTGGCTACCAGGGTTATGCAGGCCTTGAAAAACAAATTAAGAGATGTGTCCTCCTCTTCTATTTTCTGAAAGAGTTTGTATATGATTAGAATCACTTACTTTTTAATAATAAAGAAATTCACCAACAAGATTATATGTACCCAAAGTTTTCACTGAGAGGTTTTTGATGATGAGTTCAAATACTTTAATAGACTTATTCAGATTTTAATTCATTATTTGTCAGTTTTTTCTCACCTATGGTAATATACATGTTTCAAGGCTATTCTCTCCAATCATCTCACCTTTCCTTCTCTCACAGAGTCCAAAAGTCTGTTCTTTATATCTGTGTTTCTTTTGCTGTCTCGAAAAAATCAGTGAGCTCTTCTCATCAGATGGCCAAAGTACTGGAGTTCAGCTTCAACATCAGTGCTTCCAATGAACACCCAGGACCGATCTCCTTTAGGATGGACAGGTTGGATCTTCTTGCAGTCCAAGGGACTCTCAAGAGTCTTCTCCAACAACACAGATCAAAAGCATCAATTCTTCAGCGCTCAGCTTTTTTATAGTCCAAATCTCAAATCCATACATGATTACAGGAAAAAAAATACCCTTGACTAGGCAGACCTTTGTTGGCAAAGTAATGTCTCTGCTTTTTAACATGCTGTCTAGGTTGGTCATAACTTTCCTTCTAAGGAGTAACCGTCTTTTAATTTCATGGCTGTAGTCACCATCTGCAGTGATTTTGGAGCCCCCAAAAAGAAAGTCTGCCATTGTTTCCACTGTTTCCCCATCTATTTGCCATGAAGTGATGGGACTGGATGCCATGATCTTAGTTTTCTGAATGCTGAGCTTTAAACCAACTTTTTCACTCTCCTCTTTCTCTTCCATCAAGAGGCTTTTTAAAAAGTTCCTCTTCACTTTCTGCCATAAGGGTGGTGCCATCTGCATATCTGAGGTTATTGATATTTCTCCCAGGAATCTTCATTCCAGCTTGTGCTTCTTCCAGCCCAGTGTTCCTCATGATGTATACTGCATATAAGTTAAATAAGTAGGGTGACAATATACAGCCTTGACATACTCCTTTTCCTATTTGGAACCAGTCTGTTGTTTCATGTTCAGTTCTAACTGTTGCTTCCTGACCTGCATACAGATTTCTCAAGAGGCAGTTCATGTGGTTTGGTATTCCCATCTCTTTCAGAATTTTTCAGTTTATCATGATCCACCCAGTCAAAGAATTTGGCATAGTCAATAAAGCAGAATTAGATGTTTTTCTGGAATTCTCGCTTTTTCTATGATCTGACAAATGTTGGCAATTTGATCTCTGGTTCCTCTGCCTTTTCTAAAACCAGCTTGAACATCTAGAAGTTCATGGTTCACATACTGTTGAAGCCTGGCTTGCAAAATTTTGAGCATTACTTCACTAGTGTGTGAGACGAGTGCAATTGTGCGGTAGTTTGAGCATTCTTTGGCATGGACTTTCTTTGTGATTGGAATGAAAACTGACCTTTTCCAGTCCTGTGGCCACTGCTGAGTTTTCCAAATTTGTTGGCATATTGAGTGCAGCACTTTATCAACATCTTCTAGAATTTTAAGTAGCTCAACTGGAATTCCATCACCTCCACTAACTTTGTTCATGGTGATGCTTCCTAAGGCCCACTTGACCTCACATTCCAGGATTTCTGGCTCTAGATGAGTGATCAAACCATTGTGATTATCTGTGTCATGAAGATATTTTTTGTACAGTTTTGCTGTGTATTCTTGCCACCTCTTCCTCATATCTTCTGCTTCTGTTAGGTCCATACCATTTCTGTCCTTTATTTAGTCCATCTTTGCATGAAATGTTCCCTTGGTATCTCTAATTTTCTTGAAAATATCTCTAGTCTTTCCCATTGTATTGTTTTCCTCTATTTCTTTGCACTGATCACTCAGGATGGCTTTCTTATCTCTCCTTGTTATTCTTTGGAACTCTGCATTCCAAGAGAGTTCTGAAAAAGTGTGATTCCCCTGGAGAAGGGAATGGCAAACCACTTCACTACTGTTGCCTTGAGAACCCTATGAACAGTATGAAAAGGCAAAAAGTAAGACACTGAAAGATGAACTCCCTAGGTTGATAGGTGCCCAATATGCTACTGGAGATCAAACTGAAGAAAGAATGAAGAGACAGAGTCAAAGCAAAAACAACACCCAGTTGTGGATGAGACAGTGATGGAAGCAAGGTCCAATGCTGTAAAGAGCAATATTGCATAGGAACCTGGAATGTTAGGTTCATGAATCAAGGCAAATTGGAAGTGGTCACACAGGAGATGGCAAGAGTGAATGCAAACATTTTAGAAATCAGCAAACTAAAATGGACTGAATGGGTGAATTTAACTCAGATGACAATTAAATCTACTACTGTGGGCAAAAAACCCTTAGAAGAAATGGAATAGCCATCATAGACAACTATATATTTTGAAATGCAATACTTGGATGCAATCTCAAAAATGACAGAATGATCTATGTTCGTTTCCAAGGCAAGCCATTCAATATCATGGTAATACAAGTCTATGCCCTGACCAGTAATGCTGAAAAAGCTGAAGTTGAATGGTTCTATGAAGACCTACAATACTTTCCAGAAATAACACCCAAAAAGATGTCCTTTTCATTATAGGGGACTGGAATGCAAAAGTAGGAATCCAAGAAACACCTGGAGTAATGGGCAAATTTGGCCTTGGGGTACAGAATGAAGCAGGGCAAAAGCTAATAGAGTTTTGCCAAGAGAATGCACTGGTCAGAGTAAACACCCTCTTCCAACAACACAAGAGAAGACTCTACACATGGACATCACCAGATGGTCAACACTGAAGTCAGATTGATTATATTCTTTGCAGCCAAAGATGGAGAAGCTCTATACAGTCAGCAAAAGCAAGACCAGGAGCTGATTGTGGCTCAGATCATGAATTCCTTATTGCCAAATTCAGACTTACAATTAAACAAATAGGGACAACCACTAGACCATTCAGGTATGACCTAAATCAAACCCATTATGATTAGACAGTGGAAGTTAGAAATAGATTTAAGGGACTAGATCTGATAGAGTGCCCGATGAACTATGGATGGAGGTTTGTGACATTGTACAGGAGGCAGTGATCAAGACCATCCCCCCTAAAAAGAAATGCAAAAAAGCAAAAATGGCTATCTGAGGAGGCCTTACAGATTGAGGGCAGGAGAAGAAGGGGACGAGAGAGGATGAGATGGTTGGATGGCATCTCCGACTCGATGGACATGGGTTTGGGTGGACTCCGGGAATTGGTGATGGACTAGAGGCCTGGTGTGCTGTGGTTCATGGGGTTGCAAAGAGTTGGACATGACAGAGTGACTGAACTGAACTGAACTGAAGAGATCTCTTCCTTTTTCATTAGACTTCCCAGGTGGTGCTAGTGGTAAAGAACCCACCTGCCAATGCTGGAGACATAAGAGATCCAGGTTCAATCCCTGAGCTGGGAAGATCCCCTAGAGGAGGGCATGGCAACCCACTACTATTCTTGCCTGGAGAATCCCATGGACAGAGGAGCCTGGTGAGCTACAGTCAATGGGGATCACAAAGAATCAGACATGACTGAGTGACTTAGCACATTCCTTCGTTAGAAGATTTTCTTTAGGTTGTGATAAAAAATACATTATATATATATATATATATATATATATATATATATATATATATATATATATGACTTATTGTCCTTCCCAGTGAGTTCCCTTTCATCTCACTTCTCCAGTGAGATTTTTCAGGCTTTTTTCTAACTTTTCTGCAAGCCTCCCTCAAGCTTAATGCATAGTTTCTAATCTAGGTTTCATAAATTTTATACATATTATGCTTGCCTCACTGGTTTTATAGCACAAGATTTACTATGTTTATTCCATTGGGCTTCTATAGAGAAACAAATTACTTTAGAGAAAATGTGATTTTGATCAATTAGGTCAATTGATTGCTCATGTTGAGTTTTTCAGCAGAGAAAATTTGATATTTATTGTTAATTGTTGAAAACTGCAGTTAGGACTAGAGAATAAAATGTAGGTTCAGTGTGTTTGTGTATGTGTGTATGTGAAAGGGACAGTTGATTAAGACAACAAGACTTGCATATCTGATGTTCCTTGAAATTAATTTATGGAAGGACAGTTGCCTCTAATATATTAATAACTTTGAGTGTCAGAGACTATATTTTTATTAGTTAATTGTGAAATTAATTGGCTGTAAAAAAGACCATGAAAGTGAAAGTGTTAGTTGCTCAGTTGTGTCCGACTCTGTGAGACCCGTTGGACTGTAACCTGCCAGGCTTCTGGGTCCATAGAGTTCTCCAGGCAAGAATACTGGAGTGGTTTGCCATGCCCTTCTCCAGAGGATCTTCCCGACCCAGGGATTGAACCCGGGTCTCTTGCATTGCAGGAGCCACGATCTGAGCCACCTGGGAAGCCCCCTAAAAAAGCCATAGACTAAAAGTAATTTAACCTACTCCGACAGGTTAAGACAGAAAATTATTAATATATTTAGTTGTTCCCTATATTATTCTTAATCTTAAATCCTTACCTATCTTCTCTATGTTAAATGGTGTTTTAACTTTAGTGTCAATTATTTCCTTGCATTACTTTGTAGTTTTCTACTTATTTCTAAATCTCTGAGCAATATTTTCTTTTAATTTTGATGCTTATAAAATTCAAATTCATTGAATCATATTGTAAGTATTCTTGTATGAGCTGCATTTTTAGCTCAACATTATGTTTTTAATAATTCACATCAGTGCAACAGTTGCACTGATTTTTATTGAAGTAGACTGTTTTCATATATGAATATATTATTTATGTATCTATTCTGTTATTTATGAACATTTAGTTGCTGGCATTTTGTTAAAATGGACCATACTGCTAAGTATTCCTCTATGTGTCTTCTATACAAACGTAAGGGAAAACTCCTAAGTCATATGTTATAATATCTTCATAGTCTGAAGAAACAATTATTCCTTGATTTTCTGTAATAACTTCTGATTTTCTAAGCCATCTCATCTGTCTTTATTCTTAGTCTAGAATGACCCCGATGAATCATTAAAACAGAACTCATTCCTTATCACTCTTAATTATGAATGCTATTCCCAAATCAAAGTTCTATCAGGGAAAAGTACTGTATAATTAGACATGATTCTAAAGATCAATGCATGGCTAATTTGGCATTCTTCATAGTAAATATGCTTCAGTGCTCAATTTATCCAATTAGAGCATTTGATTCTGATAAAATAGATAGCTAAATTAGATTCCCAAATATGTCTAAATGCTTCAATCTCATTTATTTTCTGTGGACCCATAGACATCTAGTCTCTATAAGGCAGAGAGAAAGAATATTTTACATTTGTACACAAGTATAATTTTTTATAGACTTTCACACTGAAGGAAGATAGCTGACAGCAAACAGACGTTTTACCTTGCTATTAGTTTCAGGGAGTTTATGGGGAAGAACAAGTTAGTTTTGGAAATTCATTAGGAAATCTATAAACCTAACTTTTTATCTCCTCTTATTATATTACATGCTCAATCTATGTGTCTCTGAATATTAATTGTATAGTATATTAATACCATACTTCCTTGAACATCAGTTCAGTTCAGTTCAGTCGCTCAGCCGTGTCCGACTCTCCGCGACCCCATGAATCACAGCACGCCAGGCCTCCCTGTCCATCACCAACTCCCGGAGTTCACTCAAACTCATGTCCAAAGAGTTGGTGATGCCATCAAGCCATCTCATTCTCTGTCGTCCCCGTCTCCTCCCGCCCCCAATCTTTCCCAGCATCAGAGTCTTTTCCAGTGAGTCAACTCGTCGCATGAGGTGGCCAAAGTAACATAGAACTCATTTAATTTGAATGTTCACTATTGAATTAATTATATCTTCAAGAGGGACTACAAAAAAGGATGCATATATATTTTAACTACCCCTGAATTTTATAATTTTATCCATAAAATTATATACCATATTTTTCTTTAGAATTCTTATTAAAGTTTCAGTGTAAGCCTTGCTTACATTCAGTGTATAAAGACTCTATAGTTCTGAGCATCTTTTCATATGCCTATTGGCCATCATTTGATACTGTTCATGGGGTTCTCAAGGCAAGTATACTGAAGTGGTTTGCCATTACCCTCTTCAGTAGACCACATTCGGCTGTGGTCCATGTGATCAGATCGACTAGTTTTCTGTGATTATGATTTCAGTGTTTCTGCCCTCTGATGCCCCCTTGCAATACCTACCGTCTTATTTGGGTTTCTTTTACCTTGGTCATGGGATAACACGTATCAAAAGGCAAAATAATAGGATACAGAATGAGGAATTCCCCAGGTCGGTAGGTGCCCAGTATGCTACTGGTGATCAGTGGAGAAATAATTCCAGAAGGAATAAAGGGATGGAGCCAAAGCAAAACCAATACCCAGTTCTGGATGTGACTGGAGATAGAAGCAAGGTCCGATGCTGTAAAGACCAATATTGCATAGGAACCTGGAATGTTAGGTCCGTGAATAAAGGCAAATTGGAAGTGGTCAAACAGGAGATGGTAAGAGTGAACGTAGACATTCTAGGAATCAGTGAACTAAAATGGACTGGAATGGGTGAATTTAACTCAGATGACCATTATATCTACTACTGTGGGTAAGAATCCCTTAGAAGAAATGGAGTAGCCATCATGGTCAACAAAAGAGTCCGAAATGCAGTACTTGCATGCAATCTTAGAAACGACAGAATGATTTCTGTTCTTTTCCAAGGCAAAACATTCAATATTACAGTAATCCAAGTCTGTGCCCCAACCAGTAAAGCTGAAGAAGCTGAAGTTGAATGGTTCTATGAAGAACTACAAGACCTTTTAGAACTAACACCCAAAAAAGATGTCCTTTTCATTATAGGGGACTGGAATGCAAAAGTAGGAAGTCAAGAAACACCTGGAGTAACAGGCAAATTTGGCCTTGGAGCACGGAATGAAGCAGGGCAAAGGCTAATAGAGTTTTGCCAAGAGAACGCACTGGTCATAGCAAACACCCTCTTCCAACAACACAAGAGAAGACTCTACACATGGACATCACCAGATGGTCAACACCGAAATCAGATTGATTATATTCTTTGCAGCCAAAGATGGAGAAGCTCTATAGAGTTAGCAAAAACAAGACCAGGAGCTGACTGTGGCTCAGATCATGAACTGCTTATTGCCAAATTCAGACTTAAATTGAAGAAAGTAGGGAAAACAACTAGACCATTCAGATATGACCTATACAGTGGAAGTGAGAAATAGATTTAAGGGACTAGATCTGATAGATAGAGTGCCTGATGAACTCTGGACAGAGGTTCGTGACATTGTACAGGAGACAGGGACCAAGACCATCCCCATGGAAAAGAAATGCAAAAAAGCAAAATGGCTGTCTGAGGAGGTCTTACAAATAGCTGTGAAAAGAAGAGAAGCGAAAAGCAAAGGAGAAAAGGAAAGATAGAAGCATCTGAATGCAGAGTTCCAAAGAATAGCAAGGAGAGATAAGAAAGCCTTCCTCAGTGATCAATGCAAAGAAATAGAGGAAAACAACAGAATAGGAAAAACAAGAGATCTCTTCAAGAAAATTAGAGATACCAAGGGAATATTTCATACAAAGATGGGCTCGATAAAGGACAGGAATGGCATGGACCTAACAGAAGCAGAAGATATTAAGAAGAGGTGGCAAGAATACACAGAAGAACTGTACAAAAAAGATCTTCACGACCAAGATAATCACGATGGTGTGATCACTAACCTAGAGCCAGACATCTTGGAATGTGAAGTCAAATGGGCCTTAAAAAGGATCACTACAAGCAAAGCTAGTGGAGATGATAGAATTCCAGTTGAGCTATTTCAAATCTTGAAAGATGATGCTGTGAAAGTGCTGCACTCAATATGCCAGCAAATTTGGAAAACTCAGCAGTGGACACAGGACTGGAAAAGTTCAGTCTTCATTCCAATCCCAAAGAAAGGCAATGCCAAAGAATGCTCAGACTACCGCACAATTGCACTCATCTCACAAGCTAGTAAAGTCATGCTCAAAATTCTCCAAGCCAGGCTTCAGCAATATGTGGACCGTGAACTCCCAGATGTTCAAGCAGGTTTTAGAAAAGGCAAAGGCACCAGAGATCAAATTGCCAACATCCACTGGATCATGGAGAAAGCAAGAGAGTTCCACAGAAACATCTATTTCTGATTCATTGACTATGCCAAAGCCTTTGACTGTGTGGATCACAATAAACTGGAAAATTCTGAAAGAAATGGGAATACCAGACCACCTGACCTGCCTCTTGAGAAACTTATATACAGGTCAGGAAGCAACAGTCAGAACTGTACATGGATCAACAGACTGGTTCCAAATAGGAAAAGGAGAACGTCAAGCTTGTATATCGTCACCCTGCTTATTCAACTTATATGCAGAGTACATCATGAGAAACGCTGGGCTGGAAGAAGCATGAGCTGGAATCACGATTGCTGGGAGAATTATCAATAACCTCAGATATGCAGATGACACCACCCTTATGGCAGAAAGTGAAGAGGAACTCAAAAGCCTCTTGATGAAAGTGAAAGAGGGGAGTGAAAAAGTTGGCTTGAAGCTCAACATTCAGAAAACAAAGATCATGGCATCTGGTCCCATCACTTCATGGGAAATAGATGGGGAAACAGTGGAAACAGTGTCAGACTTTACTTTTTGGGGCTCCAAAATCACTGCGGATGCTGATTGCAGGCATGAAATTAAAAGACACTTACTCCTTGGAAGGAAAGTTATGACCAACCTAGATAGCATATTAAAAAGCAGAGACATTACTTTGCCAACAAAGGTCCATCTAGTCAAGGCTATGGTTTTTCCCGTGGTCATGTATGGATGTGAGAGTTGGACTGTGAAGAAAGCTGATTGCTGAAGAATTGATACTTTTGAACTGTGGTGCTGGAGAAGACTCTTGAGAGTCCCTTGCACTGCAAGGAGATCCAACCAGTCCATTCTAAAGGAGATCAATCCTGGATGTTCATTGGAAGGACTGATGCTAAAGCTGAAACTCCAATACTTTGGCCACCTCATGGGACGAGCTGACTCACTGGAAAAGAGTCTGATGCTGGGAAGGATTGGGGATAGGAGGAGAAGGGACGACAGAGAATGAGATGGCTGGATGGCATCACCGACTTGATGGACATGAGTTTGCGTGAGCTCCGGGAGTTGGTGATGGACAGGGAGGCCTGGTGTGCTGTGATTCATGGGGTCGCAAAGAGTCAGACACGACTGAGCGACTGAACTGAACGGAACTGAACTGATTGGCCATCTGCACTTCCTCTTTGGAAGATGCCTGTTCAGTTCTTCAGCCCATTCTTTAAACTAGGTAGCTTGCCTTTTTGATGTTGAGTTGAATTATTTGTTCATATATGTTGGCTATTTACCTCTATTGGTCAAATCATTTGCAGATATTTTCTCCTACTGAGTAGGTTGTCTTTTTGTTTTGTTGATGGCTTCTCTTGATGTTCTTAGCTTATTTTAAATTTAACTAGGAACAATTTGTTTATTTTTGCTTTCATTTCCTTTGCTTTCGAAAGTGAAAGTGGCTCAGTCATGTCTGACTCTTTGTGACCCCATAGACTACACGGTCCATGGAATTCTCCAGGCCAGTATACTGGAGTGGGTAGCCTTTCCCTTCTCCAAGGGATCTTTCCAACCCAGGGATTGAAACCAGGTCTCCCACATTTCAGGCGGATTCTTTACCAACTGTGCCACAAGGGAAGCCCTTGTTTTCAGAGATATAGCCAAAAAAAAAGTGCTACACTTTATGTCAGAGAGTGTTCTGCCTATGTTTTCCTCCAAGATTTTTATGGTTTCTACTCTTACATTTGGGTCATTATTTCATTTTGAGTTTGTTTTTATATACTGTGTTGAATCTTAAAATGTCCTTGGGTAGTATGGTCATGCTAACAGTACTAATTCTTTCAATCCATGAACACAATATGCTTTTCCACCTGTTTGTGTTTTCGTCAATGTTTTTCATCAGTGTCCTATAGTTTTACAAATACAGGTCCTTACCTCCTTATGTAGGTTTATTCCTAGGTATTTTATTGTTTTTGTGTGATGGCAAATGTGATTGTTTCATTAATTTCTCTTCCTGATACTTTGTTGTTTGTGTAATGACATGCAACAGATTTCTGTATGTTAATTTTGTATCCAGCTGCTTTACTGAATTAATTGATGAGCTCCAGTAGTTTTCTGGTAGTGTCTTCACAATTTTCTATGTATGGTGTTACGTCATCAGAAACCCACTCCAGTATTCTTGCCAGGAGAATCCCCCATGGACAGAGGAGCCTGGCATTATATCCAACATATATGAACAATTTTCTATGCATAGTATTATGTCAACACTGACAGTTTCACTCTTCCTTTCAAATTTGGATTCCTTTTATATGCCTCCCTTGTCTAATTGCTGTGTCTATGACTTCCAATACTTTGTTGAATAAAAGTGGAGGGAGCAGGCATTCTTGTCTTATTGCTGATCTTAGAGGAAATGCTTCTGATTTTTCATCATTGACTATAATCTTAGCTGTGGGTTTGTCATATACAGCCTAACTATGTTGAAGTATGTTCCTTCTATGCCCACTTTCTGGAGAGTTTTTATCATAAATGGATGCTGGATTTTACAGAACAATCACTGATTTTAAAAGAAAAAAAGATCAGAATCCATCTGGAAAGATTTTCTACAACTGAAGACAAAGAGAGGAAATGACAAGGAGACAGGTAGGAGAGGCATACTTTTGATATAGTCAAGTTCCATATCTCCCAGGTAGGAGACTTACAAGTTGGAGAATAATTATATTGAAGAGGTTCTCCCACAGGAATGAGAATTTTGAATCTCATGTGTGTCTCTCCTTCCTGGGGGTCCTACACTGGGAAGACAAACCCCAGAGTATTTGCATAGCTAGTCATTAGGGAAATGAATATCAAAACCACAATGAGATAACACTTCACACCTTTCAGAATGGTTATCATCAAAACACCAAAAATAACAAATGTTGGCCAAAATGTGGAGGCAAGGGAGCCTTTTTACACTGTTGGTGGGAATGTAAATTGGTGTAGCTGCTGTGAAAAATAGTATGGAAATTTCACACAAAAATAAAACTTGAATCACCGCATGACCCAGAAAGGGCTTCCCTTGTAGCTCAGCTGGTAAAGAATTCACCTACAATGCAGGAGACCCCAATTTGATTCCTGGATTGGGAAGATCCCCTGGAGAAGGGATAGGCCACCCTCTCCAGTGTTCTTGGGCTTCCCTGGTGGATCAGATGGTAAAGAATCTGCCTGCACTGTGGGAGACCTGAGTTTGATCACTGGGTTGGTAAGATTCCCTGAAAATGGGCATGACAACCCACTCCAGTTATCTTGCCTGGGCTGCAAAGAGTCAGACATGACTGAGCGAATAAGCACAGCAAAACAGCATGACACAGAAATCCCACTCGAGTATTTGTGTATGTGTCACTTAGTTGTGGAAGTAATCTAAGGTATGGAAATAACCTAAGAGTTCATCAGTGTACATCAAGAGATGAATGGATAAAGAAGAAAAATAGATGTGTGATGTGTGTATGTATATATATATATATATACATATTTATATATGTATGTATATGATGGACTCAGCTATGGAAAAAAATGAAATTTTACCATATGAAAAAGAATGAAATTTTGCCATTTGCAGCAACATGGATGGATTTTGAGGGCATTTTGATGAGTGAAATAGCAAGACAGAGAAGGACAAATACTATATGATATACAAATACAATACTATATGATATCACTTATATGTGGAATTTAAAAAATACAGTCAACTAATGAATATAACAAAAAAGAAGACTCACAGATCTGATGGCAAACGAGGGGTTACCAGTTTGTGGTAACCACCAGTTTGGGGAGATGGAAAGGGAAGGAACAATATAAGGTTAGGGGATTAAGAGGTACAAAATATTACATATAAAGTGAGCTACAAGAATATATTATACAGTACAGGGTATATAGTCAATATGTTATAACAACTATAAAAGGAACATAACCTTAAAAACCATGAGTCACTATATTATACACATGTAAGTGTGTATAATATACACTATACAATATACACTATATTATACACCTGTACATAACAATGTACATAAATTATACTTCAATAAAAAAAGATTCTACCATTCTAGTTTGACTATTAGTGGATAACACATTTGTCAAAATATGTGTGTGCATACAGATTCTTATTATAGAGATCAGTAAAATATTTCCTGTGGGCCATATTTGACATGCAACCTGGTTTTGTAAATAAAGTTTTATTGGAACACAGCTACACTTATACATTAACATATTGTCCATGGTTGTTTTTACATTTTAATGGAGTTGAGGATTAAGACAGAAGCCATACAGCTGACAAAGCCAAGCCTAAAATATTTTCTATCAGGTTCTATATTTTAAAAAGTTGATGATACATGCACCAGTATCAATCCATCAGAATTGAGAAATATAATGTCAAAGAAAAATGGAAGAAAAATAGAATTATTTCTTAATTTCTTTCTTCATTTTGTTGCTTCATTTGTTCCTTTAATTTTCTTCCCTTAATTTAACTATGTATCTCTGGATGTTAAATTGCCCTTTTTAAAAATCAGTGGGATTTTAGTTAATAGATGTTTGGAATATGATTAATAATTGATTTCTCCATTGTAGTACTCATTTGAGCTGTACATAAAGTCTTCTGGTTCTTTCCACTCTGAACACATAACAAGAGTCCACTTCTTCATTGACTTGAAATAAGGTATAGCTATATAACTTGAGTAGACCAAGAAAATATGAATAGAAATAAGATTTTTTTTTTTCAGACAGTAGTATAGAATTCCCAGCTTTATATTTTCCCACTTTGGGGTCAACTGAACTGCCACTAAAGTCAGAGCCTCCTTGCCTATATGGAATGATAAATAGTAAGAAATAAGTTTTGCTGTTTCAAGCCACTGAGATGTTAAAACAGTCCATTACCAAAAGCATAAGCAAATTTACCTTGACTGATTAAAAAAAAATTTTGTTCAAGCCATGGGATGTAATCAGTATAAAGAATGATGGTTAGTGAAGCAGTTTTAGAGAATGGGAGGATGGTAATGAGTGATAGGCAGTTACAAAACACTTGGTAAAACTCTCACCTATAATAACTTGAGGTAGACAATGTAAACTTAGAGCTTTAGGTGAACATATTGGAAAACAGCATGTTAATATCATAAGTTAGTGATTATAGGATTCTTTTAACAAAATAATAACAGATACATGCAAATTCAGATTATAAATGCTCATTTTCCAAACAGTATTGAACAGGAATAGAATAAAATCCAGAGATGCAGGGATTTACAGAGTTATCAATGACAAAGTGAAAGCCGCTCAGTCGTATCTGACTATCTGCATCAACTATACAGTCCATGGAATTTTCCAGGCCAGAATATTGGAGTGGGTAGTTTTTCCCTTCTCCAGGGGATCTTCCCAACCTGGGAATCGAACCTAGGTCTCCCACATCACAGGCAGATTCTTTACCAGCTGAGCCACCAGGGAACTGGCAAAAAGAGAAAAAGTGGAAACAGCGATAGATTTTATTTTCTTGGACTTCAAAATCACTGTGAACAGTGACTGCAGCCACAAAATTAAAAGACACTTACTCCTCGGAAGAAAAGCTATGACAAACCTAGACAGCACATTAAAAAGCAGAGACAACACTTTGTTCACAAAGGTGCATATAGTCAATGCTATGGTTTTTCCAGTAGTCATGTATGGATATGAGAGTTGAACCATAAAGAAGGCTAAGCGCTGAAGAACCGATGCTTTTGAATTGTGGTACTGAAGAAGACTCGTGAGAGTCACTAGGACAGCAAGGAGATTAAACCAGTCAGTCCTAAAGGAAATTATTCCTGAATGTTCACTGGAAGGACTGATGCTGAAGCTGAAGCTCCAATACTCTGGCTACCTGATGTGAAGAGCTGACTCACTGGAAAAGACCCCAATGCTGGGAAAGATTGAAGGCAGGAGAAGGGGGAAACAGAGGATGAGATTGTTGGATGGCATCACTGACTCAGTGGACATGAATTTGAGCAAGCTCCGGGAGATAGTAAAGGACAGGGAAGCCTGGTGTGCTGCAGTCCATGGGGTCACAAAGAGTCAGACAAGATTTAGCAACTGAAAAACAACAACAGAGTTAGGAAGGGAAAAAAAAAAAAAAGCAGATTTTGAATAATTTTTGAACAATAAATGAAATAAAATTCCAATATAAATCAAATGCATCAAATAAAATTCATCCTCACAATAAAAGTAAATTAAAATTTTAAATGCCAGACTTAGTTACCCAGTGTTAGTTAAAAATTTTGAAATTTTGAGTGGGTTTAGATATTTCCAAGTTAGTCTTTTGAATCTGACAAAATTGTTCAGAGACAAAGAGATTAAGTGTGGAACTGTGCCATGTAATCTTGAAAGGTAAGGAATATCACCACTGGGAAGAAGATTTAGAGGCCACTGCACATTTCACAATGTCCTGTTTTCCTGACCTCAGTAGCCACAGAAGCACGTGTCAACAATGAGTCTCCATTATTCTGGGTCCCTAAATGATTACACTGAATAGAACTCCTTGTTGATTCACAAAAAACAAGCAGGATAAGAGGGGTAAACATTATGAAGACACTGAGATTCTGGATTTTCTTTGTTTTTTCAGGATAATGTAGCCTATCCTGACCCCAAACATTACTTATCTTAAATATCTAACATAAAATATATAGTGATTCCTGTTGTATTTAATTTATACAAAAATGATAGGTGATCCAGGACACCATAATTTCATTTGAATATTGTTGTTTACATCAGAATACAATGTTTTAAAAATATTTCAAATAACAATTGTCAATATTCTTTAGACAAAGATGTACAGGAACACATGCTGTTATTCAAGTTGGTTTATTACTCATTGCAGTGAGAGAACACACATATGGGGGACCATGAGGTCTCAGTAAAAAAAGTGTTACAATACTCATACAGTTTAGGCTTTGACTGGTGATTTGGGGAGGGTCTACAGATGTTATCTCTATATTCATTGCTATCAGAAAGCAGGGGTAATTCTATGTGGAGTTACATAATAAATCTTATCTATAGGAAGAAAAGATTAGAAAGAGGATAAAAGTATCATTGGTAAATAAACAACAATTATTCATTTTGGCCAAGAGAGGAAGCATCTGGTATTTTCTGAGTAGCACAGTGGCTTTGTGTCTTGGTGGCACTTGGACAAAAATAATGAAGTGGTCTTGCTTTGTCTCATTTATCTTGGTCTCAGGGTAAATTTCTCTGATATTAGTACTCTCTGAAATTATTTAGAGAAGACATATTTAATAGAAGACATAGTCTGGCTGTGAGTGCTAGGAAAGTTTTTAAATGCCACATATTGTTTTCGTCTTTTCAACCTGAAAATAAAATTCAAACTTGAGATGCCATTTGGTATCACCAAGAAAATGTGGTTCTAGTAGGATAAAAATAATTTTTATATGTGGTTTAAGTGTGCACATATAAGATGACTACAGTATAATACACTTTTGATGGAAGGGAACACCTTTCCTCTTAATATTAATAATGAGATATCTAAATTTCAGGAAAAAATACAATTTTATATCTTAGAATAAAATATTACATATTTCTAGAAAATTCATGAATGTTTGATGAGACAATCGTTGAGTTGATTGTGTTGAGACATTAGAAATGTCCCAGCTGATGTTTTCTATAAGAACTACTATGTTTAGTTGAGAATATACCTGAGTCCTGGACCACTTGATTTCAGTCCCTGAGGCATCACTATTACAACAGAAGACATATCTTCCATTCTGAAGATAAATATGAGAAAGACTAAACCAAATGGAATTATATTATTTTAAATAAATAGATGATTTAGACTTTGGGGATATAATAGTGTCAAAATCACAAAGGGATCATTAAAACTTATGAAAATTTTAAACATTTAAAATGTTTGCAGTGTGAGTAGTACTACTCAGTATTTTGGGAGATTGTTTGAAAGCATTTATGTTTCAACATTAACGTCTACACATTTACTTTTCTCTTTCCCTGAATCTCATTTAAAGAGTAATAAGGGATAAAGTAAATCATAAGCTGGCAAAAATAAAGGCAATCTGAAGGGAGCTTTCCATGAATAAGACATTTCAATAAATTTCTTGAAGGTATAAAGTAAATTGAAAGGGGAATGGAAATATTCCATGGGTAGAGGGAGGGTTACCAGATAAAATAAACTCTTCAGTTAAATTTAATTTTAAATAAGTAATTTCTTTTAGTATAAGTATGTCCCATGCAATACTGGGCTTTCTGCATTTAAAAAAATTTTATTCAGCTATTTATTTTTACTTTTTTATTAATCTGACAAGCCTAGACACACAGAAGTTATTATTCCTGGAATGATTTGTAAAGATAGATGATTCATAAATCCCCAAATAAGATGGCATCAAAAAAATAACAGTTACAGAAAGTAATCTTGGAAATATAATTGCAATTGGAAGTAGCAGAATGAAGGACAAATAAATATAAAAAAGAAATACTTTCAGAACATGACAAAGAAATTGTACATAGGAAGAAGAAAATGAAGGTTTGGTGCAAGAGGTGGCAGACTATCGCCTATTTCCATTTTCTGTTGCCTTCGGACGCTGTACAAGGAGGTTAGCACTGTGAGAAACCAAGCCAGGGCATCTTTCTCTGGTCCTGGTACAATTTTATATCTTAGAATAAAATACTACATATTTCTAGAAAATTCATGAATGTTTGATGAGACAATCGTTGAGTTGATTGTGTTGAGACATTAGAAATGTCCCAGCTGATGTTTTCTGTAAGAACTACTATGTTTAGTAGTTCTAACTGCTCCATATACAGTTCATGGGTTCCATTCCTAGGTCAGGAAGATACCCTGTTGAAGGAAATGGCAACCCACTCTACTTACTTGCCTGGGAAATCCCATGGACAAAGAAACCTGGTGGGCTAGAGTTCATGGGGTCACAAAGGAATTGGACAAAACTTAGCAACTGAACAACAACCACAAAAAATCCATGTTGTTGCAAATGGCAAAATTTCATGTTTTATAACAGAATAGTATTCCATTGTAACATACATCACATTTTCTTCATCCATTTGTCAATTGATAGGAACTTAAGATTGTTTCCGTATCTTGGCTATTATAATTAATGCTACAATGAATATAGGACTGCATACACCTTTTTAAAACAGTTTTTATATTTTTGGATAAATATCCTGAGAGTAACATTTGGATAATGTGGTAGTTCTATTCTTTTTTTTTTTTTTTTTTTGAGGAATCTCCATATTATTTTCCTTAGTAGCTGCAGTAAGTTTTACATTCCCATCAACAGTGTATGAGAGTTTTCTTTCTTCTATAACCTTGCTAACACTTGTTATTTCTTGCCTTTTTGATAATAGCCATTCTAAGATAGACAGAGTGCCTGATGAACTCTGGACGGAGGTTCATGACATTGTACAGGAGACAGGGACCAAGACCATTCCCATGGAAAAGAAATACAAAAAAGCAAAATGGTGTCTGAGGAGGCCTTACAAACAGCTGTGAAAAGAAGAGAAGCGAAAAGCAAAGGAGAAAAGGAAAGATATAAGCATCTGAATGCAGAGTTCCAAAGAATAGCAAGGAGAGATAAAAAAGCCTTCCTCAGCGATCAGTGCAAAGAAATAGAGGAAAACAATACAATAGGAAAAACAAGAGATCTTTTCAAGAAAATTAGAGATATCAAGGGAACATTTCATGCAAAGATGGGCTCAATAAAGTACAGAAATGGTATGGACCTAACAGAAGCAGAAGATATTAAGAAGAGGTGGTGAGAATACACAGAAGAACTGTACAAAAAAGATCTTCACGATGAAGATAATCACGATGGCTTGATCATTCACCTGGAGCCAGACATCTTGGAATGTGAAGTCAAGTGGGCCTTAGCGAGCATCACTACGAACAAAGCTAATGGAGGTGATGGAATTCCAATTGAGTTACTTCAAATCCTGAAAGATGATGCTGTGAAAGTGCTGCACTCAATATGCCAGCAAATTTGGAAAACTCAGCAGTGGACACAGGACTGGAAAAGGTGTCTTCATTCCAATCCCAAAGAAAGGCAATGCCAAAGAATGCTCAAACTACCACACAATTGCACTCATCTCACACGCTAGTAAAGTCATGCTCAAAATTCTCCAAGCCAGGCTTCAGCAATATGTGAACCGTGAACTCCCAGATGTTCAAGCAGGTTTTAGAAAAGGCAGAGGCACCAGAGATCAAATTGCCAACATCCGCTGGATCATGAGGAAAGCAAGAGAGTTCCAGAAAAACATCTATTTCTGATTCATTGACTATGCCAAAGCCTTTGACTGTGTGGATCACAATAAACTGTGGAACATTCTGAAAGAGATGGTAATACCAGACCACCTGACCTGCCTCTTGAGAATCCTGTATGCAGGTCAGGAAGCAACAGTTAGAACTGGACATGGAACAACAGACTGGTTCCAAATAGGAAAAGGAGGACGTCAAGGTTGTATATTGTCGCCCTGCTTATTCAACTTATATGCAGAGTACATCATGAGGAACAGTGGGCTGGAAGAAGCACAGGCTGGAATCAAGATTGCTGGGAGAAATATCAATAACCTCAGATATGCAGATAACACCACCCTTATGGCAGAAAGCGAAGAGGAACTCAAAAGCCTCTTGATGAAAGTGAAAGAGGAGAGTGAAAATGTTGGCTTGAAGCTCAACTTTCAGAAAACAAAGATCACGGCATCTGGTCCCATCACTTCATGGGAAATAGATAGAAAAACAGTGGAAACAGTGTCAGACTTTATTTTTTTGGGCTCCAAAATCACTGCGGATGCTGATTGCAGCCATGAAATTAAAAGATGCTTACTCCTTGGAAGGAAAGTTATGACCAAACTAGAAAGCATATTAAAAAGCAGAGACATCACTTTGCCAACCAAGGTCCGTTTAGTCAAGGCTATGGTTTTTCCCGTGGTCATGTATGGATGTGAGAGTTGGACTGTGAAGAAAGCTGATCGCTGAAGAATTGATGCTTTTGAACTGTGGTGCTGGAGAAGACTCTTAAGAGTCCCTTGTACTGCAAGGAGATCCAACCAGTCCATTCTAAAGGAGATCGATCCTGGGTGTTCATTGGAAGGACTGATGCTAAAGCTGAAACTCCAATACTTTGGCCACCTCATGGGACGAGTTGACTCACTGGAAAAGACTCTGATGCTGGGAGGGATTGGGGGTGGGAGGAGATGGGGACAACAGAGAATGAGATGGCTGGATGGCATCACCGACTCAATGGACATGAGTTTGAGTGAGCTCCAGGAGTTGGTGATGGACAGGGAGGCCTGGCGTGCTGTGATTCATGGGGTCGCAAAGAGTCAGACACGACTGTGTGACTGAACTGAACTGAACTGAAGGGGAATGAGGTGATATGTCATTGTGGCTTTAATAACTTCAGATGTTGAACATTTTTTTCTTGTGCCTATTGGCCATCTGTATGTCTTCCTTAGAAAAATGTGAATTCAGATCTCTGTCCATTTTTAAAATGGGCTGTTTTGTCATTTTTTTAAGTTGTATATTATTTATATATTAGGAATATCATACATTATTGGATATATGATTTGCAAAGATCTTCCTCCATTTAGTAGGCTTTTTAAAAAAATTTTTCTGATAGTTTCCTTTGCTATGAAAAAACTTTTTAGTTTGATGTAGTACCATTTATTTATCTTTGCTTTTGTTTCCCCTGTCTGAGAAGACATATCTAGAAAGACATTATTTAGACCAATATCAGAGAGTGTACAACCTATATTTTCTTCTAGGAGTTTTATGGTTTCAGGTCTTACATTCAAGTCTTTAACTATTTGAGGTGATTTTTGTGTATATTTCTGTGATATTGTAGTATACTTTCATTCTTTGACATGTGGCTATCCAGTTTACCCAATACTGTTTATTGAAAAGATTATCCTTTCCTTCAGTGTATATTCTTTGCTCCTCTGTCACATAATTGTCCATATTTGTGTGGATTTATTTGTGGGCTCTTCATTCTGTTCCATTGATCTATACACCTGTTTTTCTGCCATTACGTGCTGCTTTGCAATAATATGAAATCCGGGAGTATGATACCTCCAACTGTATTCGTTTTTTCTCAGAATTAATTTGGCTTCATGGGGTCTTATTTGGTTCCATACAATTTTAGGATCTTTTGTTTTATTTCTATGAAGAATACTATTCAGATTTTGATAGGGGGTACACTGAATCTACGGAGAAGGCAATGGCAAGCCACTCCAGTACTCTTGCCTAGAAAATCGCATGTATGGAGAAGCCTGGTAGGCTGCAGTCCATGGGGTCGCTAAGTGTCGGACATGACTGAGCGACTTCACTTTCACTTTTCACTTTCACACATTGGAGAAGGAAATGGCAATCCACTCCAGTGTTCTTGCCTGGAGAATCCCAGGGATGGGGGAGCCTGGTGGGCTTCCGTCTATGGGGTCACACAGAGTCAGACACGACTGAAGTGACTTAGCAGCAGCAGCAACACTGAATCTAAAGACTGCTTTAGGTAATATGCACATTTTAATAATGTTAATTCTTCCAATTCATGAACATGGAATATATTTCTATTTCTTTGTGCCATCTTCGATTTATTTCAACAATGTCTTACAGTTTTCAGTATATAGGTTTTTTATTTACTTGGTTAAATTTATTACTAGGTATTTTATTCCTTTATTGTGATTGTAATTGGATTGTTTTAATTTTTCTTTCTGCTAGTGTATAGAAATGCAATAGATTTTTGTATATTGATTTTGCATCCTGAAACTTCACTATATTTGTTTATTATTTCTAATAGTCTTTTGATGGCATCATTAGGGTTTTCTATGTATAATATTATGCCTTCCACAAATAGTAAAATTTTAATTCTTCTTTTCCAATTGAAATACCTTTTGTTTCTTTTTCTTTTCTCATTTCTCTGGCTGAGTTTCCTTAGTATGTTAAATAAGAGTGGGGAGAATGGGCATCCTTTCAAACCTTTAGCTAGATTCACTAAAAAGAGAAAGGGTTCTGATCAAATAAGAAACAAAAGGGGAGAAATAGCAATGAACACCACAGAAATACAAAGGATTATAAGAGAATATTATGAACAACTATATCCTAAGAATTTGGACAAGTGAAAAGAAATGGATAAATTCTTAGAATCATGAAACTTTCCAGAACCAAATCATGAAGGAATAGAAAATCTGAATAGGCTAATCACTAGTAACTATATTGAAACAGTAATCAAAAGCTCCCAAAAAATAAAAACCTAGGACCAGATGACTTCACTAGTGAATTCTAACAAAAATTTAGAGATTTAACACCTATTTTTTCAAACTATTATAAAGGATTGCAAAGGATAAAATAGCAAGGAACTCTTCCAAACTCATTTTATGAGGCCAGCATTACCCTGATACCAAAACCAGATAAGGACATTACCCAGAAAGAAAATCATAGCTCAGTCCCTCTGATGAACACGTATGCAAATATACTCAACAAAATAAAAGATAAAAGCATTTGTGACTGATGCACAAAAAGCATTTTACAAGATTCAACAGCCATTTATGAGGAAAACAAAACAACAACAAAACACCTCTCAATAAAATTGGTACAGGAGGAATATACATCAACATAATTAAGGCCATATATGGCAAACCCAGAGCTAACATCATACTCAGTGGTGAAAAACTGAAAGCCACTCCTGTAAACCTTTTCTTATACACTTGGATACAAGCCAAGGAAGAAGGTATAACAGAAAGCAGCAAAAACACCTCAAAGGAGAACAGTGAGAAGAGAGTTATCCAAAGGTGACGACTAGTCTTAAACTTCAAAGCCCAGAACTGGCACAGGATAGAGGATTCAGGGAGAGAAGGTTTGAATGGGAAAATAATACTCTGTAGAAAACTCAGTACAATTGAGAGTTTGAAAAAAAATGAGAATATGCTAAAATCTATTAATATTAGGGGAATGTAAAAAGAAAAAATTATTTAACTTGACACTTGATACTCTTACATTGAGTAAGAGTATTTGAACCATGAATAAATCAATATAATCATAGCACATGGGCACATGGTTTCCATGGCAAGGAAAATTATTTATAGTACAATATCAGTACAACTTGACATTATTTATTTTATAACTTTCATAATCAGGCATTAGTAAAGTCACAGAAGAATAAACTATAGCTTATTAATAAATAAGAATCATAATATACATAATGTATTAATAAAACAGAGTTCTTTACATTATGAGGTTCTTTGTGAAAAGCTTAATGAGTAGAATGTAAGCCAAACAACTAGAATTAAATTAGGAAGATGTAGGAGTTTCACTGAAATTCCTCAAAGAAAGGAGAGGTGGTTTCATTTCTGATAGGTTCAGGAATGAGAGGTTCAGAGAAGAGATATGAAAAGGTTGGGCAAGAAAGGATGTTCAAGGTTACATTATCAATATCCTCAATTTTGTTAATACTTTAGAGACAACAACCTCCTGCTTTCAAGTGCAAATACTTATAAAAGAAAATTGTCTTACTGATATTACTCAAAATGAATTTTTAAAAGGACACTTTAGTATGGTAACAGCAATGAGAGTTTTTATGTACTAAATGATTACTGCTCGAAGCATATAGCGATTTTTAAAAAATTTCCTTTTTCCCTCATAATAACCCTATAAAGTAACACCTTCTTAATTTCAAATGTGAATGAAACTAAAGTTTGGAGAGCAATATCTTGCCCAAGATAATACAGTTTACAAGAAACAGAATCAATATGCTAATCAAGGTGTTTGTGATTGAGATACTGAACAGAATGGAAAATGGTTAGACCATAAACTTATGCTAATAGAACTTGGACCTACAAGCTCTGTAGCGATCATCTCAGAATGCTTAGGGCTAGGTCACTGACTTCTAGCTTCCCTATTTTTCCCGCTTCCACCTTTATCCAATTTAGGATCAACCAGAGAAAGTAAAATGTGCTCTCCAACCCAATTACATAGCATATCCCACTTCTAGTTAGCTCACCTCTCCTTTGCCATGCCAACAACCTCTAATCAGAGCCTACCTGAAGTCTTCTCTTTTTATACTATAAAGCTTTTCTATTCTGCCTTACTTTGAGTCCTTACTGAAACAGTTAATGGTAACTGAATCCTTTGCCATAGTGTTAGGAGCCCTAACATCTGAGTAGCCAGGATAGGCCTGAGACCTTGCTTAGGCCTAAGTTTCGATTTCCTGGAGACATGGTGGAGGCTAAGTTCACAGAAACTCCTCCCTAAGAAGATCCTGCCAGCGCCAAAATTAAGAAACTCCTCCCTAGAAAAGTCCTGCCGGCTCCAAAAATCAGGCCAGAGGAAAAAGGGAAATCCCCCAGAAAAACCCCACGCGCGCATAAACTGGCCAATGAGCTTCTGCCAGCTTGATCTTTTGAACAAATATAGGTGCTTATGTAATCTAAGACTATAAAAACCGCTGTGACCTGGGCTCGGGGCTCTTGTCCACACTCCACTGCTCTGGAGGAGGCATAAGCCCTAGCTCGAGCTAGAAATAAACCCCATTCTTGCTTTTGCATTGCTGCGAGTGTCTTATTCTACCAGTATGGGGGAACCGGACTCAGGGCATAACAATAGCAAGCTCTGAATGAACACCCTTTGTTTGTCCTCATTTGGGTGAGCTTTGTTTATTTCCACATACCAAATGCTATCATTTCAGTCACTGTACAGTAATATTTAGATTTCCAATGCAACAACGAATTGCTAGTATTCTTAAAACTTGCTTTTGGAAGATAAAAATTTCCAGACAAAGATAAAAACAAACAAACAAAACATTCACAGGAGCTCCCCACTTTAGATAATTTGGAGTGATAAACTATAGTAAAATAAAAACTGCAAATTGTTGTTCTAACCCTTAAGTTCAGTTGTGTTCGGCATTTGTAGTTGGAAGAAAGGATCCAGGGTCAAACGACCTTTTTTGTTGTATTCCTTGATTCCCTTCTACAGCTGGTATTGCTACAGATAAAAGCAACCAGCAACACAGATGGTGTTAAAGCAAAGTGCTTTCTGGCTCTTAATGGCTTTCCCTTTGCAAATGGAATGAAACACAGCAGGGGCTAAAAGTAAGCACCTAAATATTTCCAATTAAAGCAAGGGGTCTGGGCAAATAAAATAGTTAAGGGGAAATGTTTAAAATAGTATCAATGCATGAGGTATGATTCAGACAAAGAAGGAGAAATTCTATATCAATCACTTCTAAGTACGTTGACTTCAGCATATGATACCTTAGGTGGCTCTGCCTTAATCTATTTCCAGAGGCCACTTGGAAATATTCTGGCCACCTGATGTGAAGAGCTGACTCATTTGAAAATACCCTGATTCTGGGAAAGACTGAAGGCAAAAGAAGAAGAGGGGTCAGAAGATGAGATGGTTAGATAGCATCACCGACCCAGTGGACATAAATCTGAGCAAATTCTGGGAGATAAGGAAGGACAGGGAAGCCTGGATTACTTCAGTCCGTGAGGTCACAGTCAGACACGACTTAGCAACTGAACAACAACAACCATAACCAGATTTGTTTCTCAACTGTTGTTTCTGGGAAAATCAGTTTCTCCAGAGCTTATGAAGTGTTCTACAAAAAAGCAGAGAGTAGTATCTTTTTGAATGAAATGTGAACAACTGGGTTACACAAAATTGTAAACTTTCCTTTCTTATAATACTTCCATGAGCTTTAATTATATAGGAAGATATGACATGAAAATGTTTCTAAATATTTTCACAGTTCAGTTCATGGGAGTAGTGTTCAAAGAAACATAATTGAGTTGTTATATCTTCATGGAAGCCATCTTAAAGCTTTAAGTGCATTTCTATATTCCATTGCAATGAAGATATTACAGAGTGCAGAGTCTGAAAAGGGCCAATGAGCTAACTTTAGAATTTTTGAACTAGGATAAGGTGAAAGAAGGAAGGGTCTTACCTGACAGAATAGAACAGTGATTAAAGGTTGAGGACATGGTACCAGTCTGTTAGATTTGACTTGCTGGATTTACTGCTTTGTGGCTTTGAAATTGTTAGTCTGTCAGTCATTTCCAACTCTTTATGACCTGATGAACTGTAGCCCGCTAGGCTCCTCTCCATGGAATTCTCCAGGAAAGAATATTGGAGTAGGTAGTGGCATATTATTAATTACATTATGCTTCAGTTTCCTCTTCAATTGAAAGTTATTGAGAGGATTGAATAAGTTCAGTTCAGTCGCTCAGTCGTGTCCGACTCTTTGCGACCCCATGAATTGCAGCACACCAGGCCTCCCTGTCCATCACCAACTCCCAAAGTTCACTCTAACTCAGGTCCATCGAGTCAGTAATGCCATCCAGCCATCTCATTCTCTGTCGTCCCTTTCTCCTCCTGCCCCCAATCCCTCCCAGCATCAGAGTTTTTTCCAATGCGTCAACACTTCGCATGAGGTGGTCAAAGTATTGGAGTTTCAGCTTTAGCATCAGTCCTTCCAATGAACACCCAGGACTGATCTCCTTTAGAATGGACTGGTTGGATCTCCTTGCAGTCCAAGGGGCTCTCAAGTGTCTTCTCCAACACCACAGTCCAAAAGCATCAATTCTTCGGTGCTCAGCTTTCTTCAGAGTTCAACTCTCACATCCATACATGACCACTGGAAAAACCATGGCCTTGACTAGATGAACCTTTGTTGGCAAAGTAATGTCTCTGCTTTTTTAATATGCTATCTAGGTTGGTCGTAACTTTCCTTCCAGGGAGTATGCATCCCAAGACGGGCAGGTCATGGTGGAGAGGTCTGACAGCATGTGGTCAACTGGAGAAGGGAATGGCAAACCACTTCAGTATTTTTGTCTTGAGAACCCCACGAACAGTATGAAAAGGCAAAATGATAGGATACTGAATGAGGAACTCCCCAGGTTGGTAGGTGCCCGACATGCTGCTGGAGATCAGTGGAGAAATAACACCAGAAAGAATGAAGGGGTGGAACCAAAGCAAAAACAATACCCAGTTGTGGATGTGACTGGTGATAGAAGCAAGGTCTGGTGCTGTAAAGAGCAATATTGCATAGGAACCTGGAATGTTAGGTCCATGAATCAAGGCAAACTGGAAGTGGTCAAACAGGAGATAGCAAGAGTGAACATCGACATTCTTGGAATCAGTGAACTAAAATGGACTGGAATGGGTGAATTTAACTCAGATGACCATTATATCTACTACTGTGGGCAGGAATCACTTAGAAGAAATTGAGTAGCCATCATGGTCAACAAAAGAGTCTGAAATGGAGTACTTGAATAAGAGCGTATGCCAAGTGCTAAGAATGTTACCTAGTTTATATGTTTCATTACTATTGCCATAATTTATTTACAATTTTCTGGGAAAATTGAACAGCAGACCTTGGACTATTATGACCACACTCCTTCCTCTGAGTTTACAGTAAACAAGTCAATTGTTAATATTATGAAAAATGGGTATGAAAATTTTTTGAAAATCTCAATGTGTGCTGTTTGGGGAAGGTTGTCAGCAGAGGTGGGGGCTCATATACAAGTCACACATTTCAGTCCCTTAGCACTGTTATACCTATAAAGAGGTTAATCCTCTGCCAAATGAATACCCACTACATTCTAGCTCCCTCCTCAAGATGTTTCTCTTGTACAGAACTATGCTATAAATTGGAGCATGGTGCAAACTGCTCTGAAGGCTAACTCATTGGGATAACTCTGACACGATTTGAAGCACAGAGACCCTCGAGAACTCTAGGGGGTTCATATCCTTACTACTGTGTTTGCATTTAGGCCCTTTACTCAGCTGAAGAGTGACTCACGTTTCTATTGAAAGATTGTCTAGATTTATAGATATCTAATGAAATGACTAGATTTTAAATCAGCAAAACATTTCAAATACAATATCCTATTCTTTGCCTCCCCCCTCTATTCTTCCTTCACACTGGTACTCGAACAGAATAAATATAATTTCCCCAGATTGAAAGTTCTTTTGTCTAGCATGCTATTTAAATCAGCATTGATTTTATGGGAAACAATAAAAAACTGAAACTGAATCTGGCTTATTCAGTTTCAATTTAAGTTTAAAAGTTCAGTTCAGTTCAGTCACACAGTCGTGTCAGGCTCTTTGCGACCCCATGGACCGTAGCACGCCAGGTTTCCCTGTCCATTAGCAACTCCTGGAGTTTACTAAAACTCATGTCCACTGAGTCGGTGATGCCATCCAACCATCTCATTCTACGTCATCCCTTTCTCCTCCCATCCTCAATCTTTCCCAGCATCAGGGTCTTTTCCAATGAGTCATTTGAAGAAAGGTGGCCAAACTATTTGGAGTTTCAGCTTCAGCATCAGTCCTTCCAATGAATATTCAGGACTGATTTCCTTTAGGATAGACTGGCTGGATCTCCTTGCAGTCCAAGGGAATCTCAAGAGTCTTCTCCAACTCCACAGTTCAAAAGCCTCAATTCTTCACCATTCAGCTTTCTTTATAGTCCAACTCTCATATCCATACATGACTACTGGAAAAACCATAACTTTGACTAGATGGACCTTTGTTGGCAAAGTAATGTCTTTGCTTTTTTAACATGCTGTCTAGGTCGGTCATAGATTTTCTTCCAAGGAGCAAGCTTCTTTTAATTTCATGGCTGCAGTCACCATCTGCAGTGATTTTGGAGCCCCCAAAATAAAGTCTGTCACTGTTTCCATTGTTTCCCATTCTATTTGCCATAAAGTGATGGGACCAGATGCCATGATCTTAGTTTTCTGAATGTTATATCTTGAGCCAAATTTTTCGCTTTCCTCTTTCACTTTCATCAAGAGGTTCTTTAGTTCTTCTTCGCTTTCTGCCATAAGGGTGGTGTCATCTGCATATCTGAAGTTATTGATATTTCTCCCAGCCATCTTGATTCCAGCTTATGCTTCATCCAGTCCAGAATTTCTCATGATGTACAAGGCATATAAGTTAACTAAGTAGGGTGACAATATGCAGCTTTGAAATACTCCTTACCCAATTTTGAACCATTCTGTTGTTCCATATCCAGTTCTAACTGTTGCTTCTTGACCTGCATACAGATTTCTCAGAAGGCAGGTCAGGTGGTCTGGTATTTTCATCTCTTGAAGGTCATTTTCCACAGTTTGTTGTGATCCACACAGTCAAAGCTTTGGCACAGTCAACAAAGAAGAAATAGATGTTTTTCTGGAATTCTTTTGCTTTCTCAATGATCCAACAGATGTTGTCAATTTGATCTATGGTTCCTCTGCTTTTTCTAAATCCAGCTTGAACATCTGGAAGCTCACTGTTCATGTACTGTTGAAGCCTGGCTTGGAGAATTTTGAGCCTTACATTACTAGTGTGTGAGATGAGTGTAATTGTGCACTAGTTTGAAGAGTTTTTAGCATTGCCTTTCTTTGGGATTGGAATGAAAACTGACCTTTTCCAGTCCTGTGGCCACTGCTGAGTTTTCCAAATTTGCTGGCATAATGAGTGCAGCACTTTCACAGCATCATCTTTTAGGATTTGAAATGGCTCAACTGGAATCCCATCACCTCCACTAGCTTTGTTCATAGTGATGCTTCCTAAGGCCCACTTGACTTCGCATTCCATGATGTTTGGCTCTGGGTGAGAGATCACACCATCATGATTATCTCGGTCATTAAGATCGTTTTTGTATAGTTCTTCTGTGTATTCTTGCCACCTCTTCTTAATATCTTCTGCTTCTGTTAGGTTCATATCATTTCTGTCCTATTTTGTGCCCATATTTGCATGAAATATTCCCTTGGTGTCTCTAATTTTCTTGAAGAGATCTCTAGTCTTTCCCATTCTATTGCTTTCCTCTATTTCTTTTCATTGATCACTGAGGAAGGCTTTCTTATCTCTCCTTGCTATTCTTTGGAACTCTGCATTCAGATGGGTATATCTTTCCTTTTCTCCTTTGCCCTTCACTTCTCTTCTTTCACAGCTATTTGTGAGGCCTTCTCAGACAACCATTTTGCATTTTTGCATTTCTTTTTCTTGGAGATGGTCTTGATCACTGCCTCCTGTATGATGCCAGGAACCTCCAGCCATAGTTCTTCATGCACTCTATCAGATCTAATCCCTTGAATCTATTTGTCACTTCCACTGTATATTCATAAGGGATTTGATTTAGGTCGTACCTGAATTGTCTAGTAGTTTTCCCTACTTTATTCAATTTAAGTCTGAATTTGGCCGTAGGAATTCATGATCTGAGCTACAGTCAGCTCCCAGTCTTGTTTTTGCTGACTGTATAGAGCTTCTCTATCTTTATTCTCAAAGAACATAATCAATCTGATTTCAGAACTGACCATCTGGTGATGTCCATTTGTAGAGTCTTCTCTTGTGTTGTTGAAAGAGGGTGTTTGCTGTGAACAATGTGTTCTCTTGGCAAAACCCTATTAGCCTTTGCCCTGTTTCATTCCGTACTCCAATGCCAAATTTGTGTGTTACTCCAGGTATCCTTGGGCATACCACTTTTGCATTTCAGTCCCCTTTGATGAAAAGGACCTCTTTTGGGGGTGTTAGTTCTAGAAGGTCTTGTAGGACTTCATAGAACCATTCAACTTCAGCTTCTTCAGCATTACTGGGGCATAGGCGTGGATTACTGTGATACTGAAAGGTTTGCTTGGAAACAGAGATCATTCTGTCATTTTTGAGATTGCATCGAAGTACTGCATTTTGGACTGTTTTATTGATTATAATGGCTACTCCATTTCTTCTAAGGGAGTCTTGCCCACAGTAGATGAAAGAATTTCAGAATCTATGGCTTTCTAAATCCTTCAAGGTTTATTAGTCTCTGTACCCTGACACAGCAATAAGCTGATAACTATAATGCATTACTTTCCAGTGAAGAAGGTATTTAAAAGCTGAATAGCCATAATATAGCTTATAATATTACAATGCTAGATAACAGGATTAGAACTAATGAGCAACATTTGGATTACATGTTTGTATGGTACTATAAAATTATCATTCTCCTAAAATAGTGTAAGCTCTTTTTGTGGCTATTCAGCTTTTAAATACCTTCTTCACTAAAAAGTAATGCATTATAGTTATCAGCTTGTTGCTGTGTCAGGGTACAGGGACTAATAAACATTGGAGGATTTGAATGCCATATATTCTGAAATTCTTTTATCAAGTTTCTCTGGCAGGTTAAATTACTTTTTCTTATTAATATCAGACAGCAGTTCCTCCTAATAGTGAAAGGTCACCTTAAGTGCCTCTGTAAATAATTACATAATTCTAAAATCTTGCAGTTGAAATACCCATTTTTAATCATCCAACTCATTTCTAGAACATATCAAGGCAATAAGATCATTTTAAAGTTGATATTTTAATCTCCAATTTAATCATTGTTCAAGATAGGAAACAATCAGTAACCATATCCAAAATCATTTTAAAGTTAATTTACCTAACTCTTACCTCTTTCATGTTTCACTTGTCAATTCTATTTTCTAAATATGTGGTGAGAGTTATCAAAAGTGTCTCATAAATGGCTATGTGTAAAATGTGCATTTTTTTTAACCTAAACTTTAATAAACAATGAAGTAAACCTTCACTGAAGAATCAACTAAGTTTATCTACATTCCCCACTTTGGTCTATGGGTGCAATAATTCCTTTTTCATAATTCATAAATGTAACCTAAAGATTTGTAAAACAATAATGCATGCTTCTTTATATAAATCGTATGATACTGCATGCTGTGTACTTAGTCACTCAGTCATATCCAACTCTTTAAGACCCCACGGACTGTAGCCCACCAGGTTCTTCTGCCCATGGAGATTCTCAAGGCAAGAATACTGGAGCTGGTTGCCATGCCCTCTTCAGGGGATCTTCCCAACACAGGGACTGAACCCAGGTCTCCCACATTGCAGGTGATTCTTTACTGTCTGAGCCAACATATGATATTAGCAGGGTGATAACTTCATCAATCACTATAATATTATCTTTGTTTCTTTAGCTTAGAGGCTAAATTTTTTTTTAATAAAGATATACACAAACACAAAAAACATTGCAAGGGCATGGCAATTTAGAAAATAATATATATTTGCACCTATAAATACAAATATTTCCCTAATTCTATTTAAGTGATTCAAGGAAAAGCTTAGGTATTTTTAGTCATTTCACACTTTTACTCTGAGGGCAAATGAAATAAATAAAATGAGATGTTATACATATCCCATTTAGTTCTCTGTAACAGTGAAAGAAGATGATGTGAAAGAAAATAGAATGAACCAGCAAATTCATATTTATCTTATTCCAATCTCATCTAATATACATAGGCTGATCTTCATTAGTACAAAAAAAATTTCTGTGAACTATAAAAACTATTCTCCATGTTCTACTGAAAATTACAACAAAGAGGATTATTGCCTTCATCTTCAAAGATCAACTTAATCAGGGCTTTTCTGGCAGTCCAGTGGTTAAGACTTTGCCTTCCAATGCAGAGGGTTCTATCCCTGGTCAGTGTGCTAAGAACCCATATGCTTTGGGACCAAAAAAAACAAAACATAAAACAGAAGCAACATTGTAACAAATTCAATGAAGACCTTAAAAAATCAGTTCAGTTCAGTTCAGTTGCTCAGTTGTGTCCGACTCTTTGCGACACCATGAATCACAGCACGCCAGGCCTCCCTGTCCATCACCAACTCCCGGAGTTCACTCAAACTCATGTCCACAGAGTCGGTGATGCCATCCAGCCATCTCATTCTCTGTCGTCCCCATCTCCTCCCACCCCCAATCCCTCCTAGCATCAGACTCTTTTCCAGTGAGTCAACTCGTCGCATGAGGTGGCCAAAGTGTTGGAGTTTCAGCTTTAGCATCAGTCCTTCCAATGAACACCCAGGATTGATCTCCTTTAGAATGGACTGGTTGGATCTCCTTGCAGTCCAAGGGACTCTCAAGAGTCTTCTCCAACACCACAGTTCAAAAGCATCAATTCTTCGGCGATCAGCTTTCTTCACAATCCAACTCTCGTCCTCCTTAAAATATATATATATACTAATCAGACTGTTTTCTTGTGTCTCCTTTTGATTTTTCCTCTTTCTTAGTATTCCTCTTCTAACTCCCACTTGATCTGACAAATGTCTCCAGGTCTCAACATTCATGTTTCTTTTCCTCCCACCCCTGGGCATACTCATCATATGTTAATGCATTTACCTAAAATTGTACTTTTCTTCATTGTAAGAGGGCCTGAGCTCACATGAAAAAATGTTTAAAATAAAGGCTGCAATTAATATGCATATCATTAAACAAATTTTTAAATGCAGTATAATGATCTTAGGGATTCAAGCCTTTTGAGAGGTGTTCGAACTTAAAACTACAAAAAGGTTGAAACATTACCTCTAGAAGGATAGACTATTTGGTTTGTAGTTAACAAATAATTTTATATTATATCTCTGAGGAATATGTATGAGGAAAACATTAAAAAAGTTATGATACCAAGACCTTTACAGGGTTGAAAAGTGCATCCAAAACCTAAATGAATTGAATATTAATTTGATACACTCAGTACAATTGGATAGTAGCATAAATATGGAGAAGATTCCTGAAACTGAATTACCAGCTGTATAAATTTCCTTATAAGAAGCTCATAGCTACTAGATTAACTTGAATATTTGAGAACAGAATTTATAAAATATGCAATTTAAAAATACAATTTTTTTCCTCAGAATTCAACTCAAGATGTATTGATTACAGCATACTCACAAGTAATGAATACAATAATAGTGGCATAATATTACCTTAACATTTCATTCATGACTATAGTTTACATTCAGAAGTACCTGGACAAAATTCTGTAGGATTCTGTACAAATTTTGATAAATCTGGTTACAAATTATTCAATATCACAGCAGTTCCTATGGGTAACAATTCAAGGTTATATCAAATTAAATCTAGGATCTCAGACTCATAGGATTATAAAGCACCTGGAAACCATGTGTTGAATAAAAGCACATAATTCACATTCTCTTCCTAAATGAGAACTTTTGTTCATACATACCAGAGTGTCACCATCTCTGACCACTCATCAGTTCAGTTCAGTCGCTCAGTCATGTCCGACTGTTTGAAACCCCATTGACTGCAGCACACCAGGGCTCTCTGTCCATTAATAACTCCCGCAGCTTACTCAAACTCATGTCCTTTGAGTTAGTGATGCCATCCAACCATGTCATCCTCTCTCGTCCCCTTCTCAGGCCTTCAATCTTTCCCGGCCTCAGGGTCTTTACCAATGAGTCAGTTCTTCGCATTAGGTGGCCAAACAATGGGAATTTCAGCTTCAGAATCAGTCCTTCCAATGATTATTCAGGACTGATTTCCTTTAGGATAGACTGGCTGGATCACCTTGCAGTCCAACGGACTCTCAAGAGTCTTCTCCAACACCACAGTTCAAAATAATCAATTCTTTGGTGCTCAGTTTTCTTTATAGTCCAGCTCTCACATCCATACAAGACTACTGGAAAAACCATAGCTTTTACTAGCTGGACTTTTGTTGGCAAAGTAATGTCTCTGCTTTTTAATATGCTGTCTATCTTGGTCATAACTTTTCTTCCAAGGAGCAAGCTTCTTTTAATTTCATGGCTGCAGTAACCATCTGCAGTGATTTTGGAGCCCCCAAAAATAAACTCCGTCACTGTTTCCATTGTTTCCCCATCTATTTGCCGTGAAGTGATGGGACCAGATGCTATGATCTTAGTTTTCTGAATCTTGAACTTTAAGCCAACTTTTTCACTCTCCTCTTTCACTTTCATCAAGAGTCTTTAGTTCTTCTTCACTTTCTGCCATAAGGGTGGTGTCATCTGCGAATCTGAGGTTATTGATATTTCTCCAGTATTTCAAGCAATCTTGATTTCAGCTTGTGCTTCATCAAGACCAGCATTTCGCATGATGTACTCTGCATAGAAGTTAAATAAGCAGGCTGACAATATACAACTTGACATGTTCCTTTCCCAATTTGGAACTAGACTGTTGTTCTTTGTCCAGTTCTAACTGTTGCTTCTTTACCTGCACTTAATTGTAACTGACCACTCATGCTAGAATTTAAGAATAATGGCTTGCTTTTCACTGCCAAGACTGCAATGTCTAATCTAGCTTTAAATGATAATGCAATGAGTGTGCTAGAATAAATGCCAATCTAATTTTTTCCAACATTAGCTTTGGCAAGTTGTAGAAACAATAAGGCACGTCTCTCTAAAATTCTGAGGCCAGAAAGAAAACCAAAGGAAATTTTTTGTTGTTGTTGTCTATTTGTTTTGTTTTTTAATCTGACTGTGCTGCGCAGCTTGTGGAATCTTAGTTCTCCAACCAGGGATAGTACCTGAACTCCATCAGTTACAGTTCCGTGTCCCAACCAAAAGACCACCAAGGAATTCCCAAAGAAAACAAGAGTAAAAGGACAATAAATGTATCATCTTTGTTGTCATGTCGGAAATTATTTGCAAATCAAGTTTCATGAAATCCTTAAAACAGGACACAATACACAGAAAACCATCTTACACCAGTAGAGCAAGGCCAAAAATAATCTGAGTAGGTAAAAAGCCACTTTCTGATACTATGTCCTAGTCACATCTATGAAACACCCAGGGACTGATAATTAACTACAGTCAAAATCAAAGTGGGAACCCATTAACCCCTTAACAGAGCCTTCATCTGTTTCCCTTTGTCTGTCATATTTGACTTTGGGAAGCCCCACCCCCCAGACCAAAATATATAGTGATCAATGCAAAGAAATAGAGGAAAACAACAGAATAGGAAAAACAAGAGATCTCTTCAAGAAAATTAGAGATACCAAGGGAACATTTCATGCAAAGATGGGCTCGATAAAGGACAGAAATGGTATGGACCTAACAGAAGATATTAAGAAGAGGTGGCAAGAATACACAGAAGAACTGTACAAAAAAGATCTTCACGACCAAGATAGTCATGATAACGTGATCACTGACCTAGAGCCAGACATCTTGGAATGTGAAGTCAAGTGGGCCTTAGAAAGCATTACTACTAACAAAGCTAGTGGAAGTGATGGAATTCCAGTTGAGCTATTTCAAATCTTGAAAGATGATGCTGTGAAAGTGCTGCACTCAATATGCCAGCAAATTTGGAAAACTCAGCAGTGGACACAGGACTGGAAGAGGTCAGTCTTCATTCCAATCCCAAAGAAAGGCAATGCCAAAGAATGCTCAAACTACCGCACAATTGCACTCATCTCACACGCTAGTAAAGTCATGCTCAAAATTCTCCAAGCCAGGCATCAGCAGTATGTGAACCATGAACTCCCAGATGTTCAAGCAGGTTTTAGAAAAGGCAGAGGCACCAGAGATCAAATTGCCAACATCCACTGGATCATGGAGAAAGCAAGAGAGTTCCAGAAGAGCATCTATTTCTGCTTCATTGACTATGCCAAAGCCTTTGACTGTGTGGATCACAAGAAACTGTAGAACATTCTGAAAGAGATGGGAATACCAGACCACCTGACCTGCCTCTTCAGAAACCTGTATGCAGGTCAGGAAGCAACAGTCAGAACTGGACATGGAACAACAAACTGGTTCCAAATAGGAAAGGGAGTACGTCAGGCTGTATATTGTCACCTTGCTTATTTAACTTATATGCAGAGTACATCATGAGGAACGCTGGGCTGGAAGAAGCACAAGCTGGAATCAAGATTGCTGGGAGAAATATCAATAATCTCAGATATGCAGATGACACTACCCTTATGGCAGAAAGTGAAGAGGAACTCAAACGCCTCTTGATGAAAGTGAAAGAGGAGAGTGAAAAGGTTGGCTTGAAGCTCAACATTCAGAAAACAAAGATCATGGCATCTGGTCCCATCACTTCATGGCAAATAGATGGGAAAACAGTGGAAGCAGTGTCAGACTTTATTTTTTGGGGCTCGAAAATCACTGCAGATGCTGATTGCAGCCATGAAATTAAAAGACGCTTACTCCTAGGAAGAGAAGTTATGACCAACCTTGATAATATATTAAAAAGCAGAGACATTACTTTGCCAACCAAGGTCCGTCTAGTCAAGGCAATGGTTTTTCCCGTGGTCATGTATGGATGTGACAGTTGGACAGTGAAGAAAGCTGATCGCCGAAGAATCGATGCTTTTGAACTGTGGTGTTGGAGAAGACTCTTGAGAGTCTCTTGTACCGCAAGGAGATCCAACCAGTCCATTCTAAGGGAGATCGATCCTGGGTGTTCATTGGAAGGACTGATGCTGAAGCTGAAACTGCAATACTTTGGCCACCTCATGCGACGAGTTGACTCACTGGAAAAGACTCTGATGCTGGGAAAGGTTGGGGGCAGGAGGAGAAGGGGATGACCGAGAATGAGATGGCTGGATGGCATCACCAACTCTTTGGACATGAGTTTGAGTGAACTCCGGGAGTTGGTGATGGACAGGGAGGCCTGGCCTGCTGTGATTCATGGGGTCGCGGAGAGTCGGACATGACTGAGCGACTGAACTGAACTGAACTGATATATATATATATATATATATATAAAGTGACAAACTACCAAGTATAAAGATAATAAAGGCTTGAAATATAAATAGTTGATTTGATCCATAAGGGCCATCTGCCTGTGGCTTATTATCTCTTCCATTAGGAATTAAATGGTTATTGTATCAGTATTGTTCTTAACTGAAGCTGTATAAAGATTAAATAGAATATTAAAATTACATGGATTGGAGAGGTGTCCATTTGGAATAAGAAGAGACATATTTTCTAAGTTCTGAGATATATTTTTCACATTTATTTTTGTTTGCTTATTCACTCAGTGAATATCTACAGGACATCTATTATGCACCTCTTTCAAGCTTTGAAGATACAGTGAAAAAGTGAAAGTTTCACAGTTAAGTCCAGCTCTTTGTGACCCCATGGACTATAACCCACCAGGCTCCTCTGTCCATGGAATGCTCCAGGCAAGGATAATGGAGTGGGTAGCCATACCCTTCTTCAGGGGACCTTCCAAACACAGGGATCGAGATTAGGTCTCCCACATTGCAGGCAGATTATTTACTGTCTGAGCCACAGTACTGAATGAAATAGACAAAAATAGCTATCTTCTTAGAGTTTATTTTCTAGTTGGGGGCTCTATCTAATTGTATTTGATATTCAGTCTTGGAGGTCTAATGGGCATATCAAACTTGGCAAGTCCAAATAATTCTAAGTCCATCTCCCCCTTCAAATGTATTTCTCCTCCAGTCTTTCCTATTTCAGTAAATGACATCTCAATTCACCGTATGCTTATGTCAAAAACTACAGTTATGCTTGTTTTCTCCCATTCCCTCATTCTACACTTACACTCCATTCATCATCAAATGCTGCGGGTTCTACTTTCCAGATACAGTCCAAATGTAACTGCTATAACCTTGGTCATTATTTCTCAACTATAGTGGCGTAATAAGTGTTCTAACTTTCTTGATTTGTAAGAGAAAACAAGAGAGGAGGGGAAGACAAAGGAAGAAAAGGAATACAAAATAGAAATAGGGAAAGAGTATTTCTAATTTTTTACCTAAGGTAATCAGGAATTAGGCTGAAGCAGATAAATAAATAGATATGTGTATATATATATGTATACATACATATCTCTACTTATTTTATTAATCTTAACATGCTGTTAAATTGAAACACAACCACTAAACATAATTTTTTTAAGTATTTTTCCAATCCATGTCCGTTGGAAAGTTCCTGAAACACTGACAACCTGGTAGCAAAGGATATTTTTAGTGCCCAGACTTTGGTCTTAGTATATCATTTTCCTATAAAATGAACAAAAGTTTACCAAAAGCAGCAGGGATTATATAATGTCTTCATGGAAATAACATTTTACCTTAGGTATCAAAAAATAAATAAATCTCAAGACCTCTACTAGGGCCATGCCAAAGGACTCATTATTTATTGAAGAGTTTCACACTGGTTGAAGATTCCAAAATGCAAGCATCAAAAATAAGATAATTTAAATACACAACATGGAGTTAAAGGTTATATTCATCGTGATGATAAAAAAATGCTCATTGCTCATTATTTGAAGATGCTGGTAAATAGATTCATTATGCTGTGAAATAAATTTAAAAACTTGAATATGTATCCTACTGCTTTCTACCATCACTGTGCTTTTTGCATAATGAAGCAATATATGAGAAGTTTATTTTTAAGGGAGAATTTCAGATTAGAAAATAATATGACAGAATTATATTTTTTATATACTCTAATGAATTAATTAATCTAGATATTGATCAACAGTTACTCTTATCAGAAAACAAGAAAGACAGACTTCATGCGCCTCATTTTAGATAAACACAATACTGTCCATGAAACAGTATTACAAAAAAAGAGAAATTAATAAATCTGAATCACATCAAGCCTCCATTTCTAATTTATAGAAAAATACACAAGACTTTTGGTTTACAAACTTGTGAATTTACTGGGTGAGATCTGAAACTGCCCCCTACATATGGAGGGCAAGAAGAGATCCAAGAAAGAGGCTGACTACTCCTGATTGGTAGGTGGCAGGTTTAATAAGCAAGGGGACTTAATTGCCAGGCTTGACTTGGGCAGCTGCAAGACAAGATCTTCACACTCGAACATCAGAATCTTAAAAAAGTTTATATAGAGGCTTTAGCTGGGTTCAGTCATGTATACTGTCTAGATGGTCTCAACAGTAAATTACTCTCTCCAGTTTGCATCCTTGAAAATGGTTCCGGCTGTGGGATCAGTGGGTGGAACATATATTCATTTGAAGGACAGAGAAGAGGGAGAGGAGCCTCTGACTACCCAGGCCCAGTTCACAGGTCAATTGCTGGTCATGACCTCTCAATAACTTCTTTATCAAATAGCAAAGAATACGTTAAAAGACACATGAGAGAAGCAATCAGCAAAAGCTGAACTATAGGAAACTGCTGGACAAAGAAACTTATTTCTGAATCAACAGATATGTCGCAAGTAATTTTAAAAAGAGAGAAAGATGGAGAGAAACAGACACTATGAGCTCTAAGTTACAAGGCCCATAAAGCAGAAACAGAATGATAGGTTGAGAACACCAAGCTTGTTTTGCTGAGTACCAGAGAAACCGCAGATAAAGAAATAACTCACTTATAGCCCCTCACTAAGCATCATGCAGGTGCAGGCACATTGAGGGACTAGAATGACATAGTGAGCTTTACACCTCAAAGATGAAAGCCTACCACAAGTTTCATAATGAGTCCTTCCCATTTTGCAAATGTAACACATGACAAGATATGTAGAACAATCACATTTGGATAGTATACTCTTTAAAAATTTGTTTTCCACCATTCATTCCTGGATGCTGTGGTTTTTCCCGTGGTCATGTATGGATGTGAGAGTTGGACTGTGAAGAAAGCTGATCACCGAAGAATTGATGCTTTTGAACTGTGATGCTGGAGGAGACTCTTGAGAGTCCCTTGAACTGCAAGGAGATCCAACCAGTCCATTCTAAAGGAGATCAATCCTGGGTGTTCATTGGAAGGACTGATGCTAAAGCTGAAACTGCAATACTTTGGCCACCTCATGGGACGAGTTGACTCACTGGAAAAGACTGATGCTAGGAGGGATTGGGGGTGGGAGGAGATGGGGACGACAGAGAATGAGATGGCTGGATGGCATCACCAACTCAAGGAGTTCAAGGAGGGCAAGGCTCAGGAGCCCTCGGCCGCTATCCCCAAGGTCATGCAGCAGCAGCAGCAGGCCTCCCAGCAGCAGCTGCCCCAGAAGGTTCAAGCCCAAGTGATACAAGAGACCATTGTGCCCAAAGAGCCCCCTCCCGAGTTTGAGTTCATCGCAGACCCCCCTTCCATCTCAGCCTTCGACCTGGACGTGGTGAAGCGGATGGCTCAGTTTGTGGCCAGGAACGGGCGCCAGTTTCTGACTCAGCTGATGCAGAAGGAGCAGCGCAACTACCAGTTCGACTTCCTCCGCCCGCAGCACAGCCTCTTCAACTACCTCACGAAGCTGGTGGAGCAGTACACCAAGATCTTGATTCCACCCAAAGGCTTATTTACCAAACTCAAGAAAGAGGCGGAGAACCCCCGGGAAGTTCTGGACCAGGTGTGTTACCGCGTGGAGTGGGCCAAGTTCCAGGAGCGTGAGAGGAAGAAGGAAGAGGAGGAGAAGGAGAAGGAGCGGATCGCCTACGCTCAGATCGACTGGCATGACTTCGTGGTGGTGGAAACAGTGGACTTCCAACCCAACGAGCAAGGGAACTTCCCCCCGCCCACCACCCCGGAGGAGCTGGGGGCCCGGATCCTCATTCAGGAGCGCTACGAGAAGTTTGGGGAGAGCGAGGAGGTCGAGATGGAGGTTGAGTCCGATGAGGAGGATGAAAAACAGGAAAAGACAGAGGAGCCGCCGTCCCAGCTGGACCAGGACACCCAAGTGCAAGACATGGACGAGGGTTCGGATGATGAAGAAGAAGGGCAGAAAGCGCCCCCACCTCCGGAGACACCCATGCCACCTCCGCTGCCTCCAACTCCAGACCAGGTCATTGTCCGGAAGGATTATGACCCAAAAGGTTCCAAGCCCCTGCCTCCAGCCCCTTCTCCCGATGAGTATCTTGTGTCCCCCATCACTGGGGAGAAGATCCCTGCCAGCAAGATGCAGGAGCACATGCGCATTGGGCTCCTCGACCCCCGTTGGCTGGAGCAGCGGGATCGCTCCATCCGTGAGAAGCAGAGTGATGATGAGGTGTATGCGCCAGGTCTGGATATCGAGAGCAGCTTGAAGCAGCTGGCCGAGCGGCGTACTGACATCTTTGGTGTGGAGGAAACGGCCATCGGTAAGAAGATTGGCGAGGAGGAGATCCAGAAGCCCGAAGAGAAGGTGACCTGGGATGGCCACTCTGGCAGCATGGCCCGGACCCAGCAGGCTGCCCAGGCCAACATCACCCTCCAGGAGCAGATTGAGGCCATCCACAAGGCAAAGGGCCTGGTGCCGGAGGATGACACCAAAGAGAAGATCGGCCCAAGCAAGCCCAACGAGATCCCCCAGCAACCGCCACCGCCACCGCCGTCCTCAGCCACCAACATCCCCAGCTCGGCCCCTCCCATTACGTCGGTTCCCCGGCCGCCTGCAATGCCGCCTCCCGTCCAGACCACGGTCGTGTCCGCGGTGCCCGTCATGCCCCGGCCCCCGATGGCGTCTGTGGTCCGGCTGCCCCCAGGCTCGGTGATCGCCCCCATGCCGCCCATCATCCACGCGCCCAGGATCAACGTGGTGCCCATGCCTCCCTCGGCCCCTCCCGTCATGGCACCTCGCCCACCACCCATGATTGTGCCGACAGCTTTTGTGCCCGCCCCACCCGTCGCACCTGTCCCCGCTCCAGCCCCCATGCCGCCTGTCCACCCCCTGCCTCCCATGGAAGACGAGCCTGCCTCTAAGAAACTGAAGACCGAGGACAGCCTCATGCCCGAGGAGGAGTTTCTGCGCAGAAACAAGGGTCCAGTGTCCATCAAAGTCCAGGTGCCCAACATGCAGGATAAGACGGAATGGAAACTGAATGGACAGGTGCTGGTCTTCACCCTCCCCCTCACAGACCAGGTCTCTGTCATCAAGGTGAAGATTCACGAAGCCACGGGCATGCCAGCAGGGAAACAGAAGCTGCAGTACGAGGGCATTTTTATCAAGGATTCCAACTCGCTGGCTTACTACAACATGGCCAACAGCGCCGTCATCCACCCGGCGCTCAAGGAGAGAGGCGGGAGGAAGAAGTAGAAGAGAGAAACCTGCTGTCAGGCCCTCGCCACTGCCGTTTTGCCTCTCCTGCCCCCCACTCCCTGGGCCTGAGCCAGGAGACCCTGACTTGCACATTTGTGTCCCTCTTACTAAGTTTGGAAATTCAGATTGGCCTGCAGAGTTCCCCACCCCACCCCCCAGCATTGATTGTAGAGGGCTTTCTCAGGCTCCCCTCCCCAGTGGTCCCTGGAATCCCTTTGTATTCAAGTCTTGGTTTGAGGGCATTCATTTCTTTGGCAGCCTGTTAGGAAACGTGAACCCAGGGATGTCCTGTAGGGTGTTATCATGGTGCCAAGTGGCTCCTAGAGTATGGTTGTCATCATTGTTAATCATTTTGTATTTTGCCATGGGCTAATAAACCTCTTCAACCCTTCTTATGAAAAAAAAAAAAAAAACTGGACATAAGTTTGAGTTAACTGCGGGACTTGGTGATGGACAGGGAGGCCTGGCGTGCTGTGATTCACGGGGTCGCAAAGAGTCGGACATGACTGAGTGACTGAACTGAACTGAACTGATTGATTCCCGGACCCCCTACCCCTCTTGCTCCCTGCTTCCCAGGTAAAATACCCCACTCAACTGCCTATCCAGGAGACATATCTGAGCTTTGCTTCCTGTCTCTTTATTTGGCCACACTGCAATGAAGCCTTTACATTCTGGAAGAGACTATTGCCTCAGCATTTGGTCTTGCCATTGTGCAGTGAGCAAAAAGTCACTTGCTCTGCTACAAAATCCTTTATACTAAAGAGACATATTTACTAAATGCAATGTTTATAACTGACTTTGTTCCTGATTTTTTTAATATAAAAATAAGTGTGGCGTTTGTGAGAAAGTTGGAAAAATTTAAACAATAGATCTTTTCTGATATTAAAGATTTATTAAGTTTTTCAAATAATAATGACATCATGGCTATCTTTAAAAAGGTTATTGACTTTCAGAGAAACACACTGAAATATTTACAGACGAAATAATATATCTTACACTTATGCAGGAATGATAAGGGGAAGTAAGCAGGGTACAGAATACCAGATGGGCCAGGTGTCAATAACTGTTGATGATAGATAAGGATTTCATTATATTCTTCTATTTCTATATATGGTTAAAGCTTTCTATAATAAATAATTTAAAATAAATATGCAAAGTGGCATGGTATATAAGTAAAGTTTTTGACACAAGAAGATACAACTGTGTTCCTTTAATTATTGAGTGTTGGGTCATTTTCTAAGTGTTTTGAAACTTTTAAAATCAGACAAAAACATAATATTTGAGGTTTATTGCCTTTAGTGTATGTTGTATTGGCAGAGGTGTTTTCAGAATTTACATTTTTGGCAAAAATTCTCATGTATCAATACTTCTAATGTTGTGTATGTTACAGTAGAAAGGCAACTATAAATAAGATGCAGCGCTTCTACTTTAATTAATAGCACAACTTTATTATAGTAAGCCAAATTTATATTCCACCATCAAGAGGGGTTCTTTCATTACATCATTTTATGGTGGATCATTAAAAATACCTTAATAGCTTCTTCATTACCCCTTAACATAATCAGTGAAAGATTTGAAGCTGGAACAAAATGGAAGATGCTGAACACGCTGCATTGTCTTGAACTTCATTTGTAACTTTAGTAGAGCAAATAGACCCTAAATGTTTCTTAATGTGGATAAATTCATTTTATTTCCATTGAACATTTTATTTTGGTATACTAGTCAGCTGGGGCTGCCATTAAAAAAGAAAGAAAGAAAAAAAAAATACCAACTGAATGACCTAAACAATAGATGCTTATTTTCTCACATTCTGAAGGTTCGAAGTCTGAAATCATGATGCTGGCAGGGTTAGTTTCTCCTAAGGTCTCTGTCCTTCGCTCCTCTTGTTGTACTGACATCAGGCATTGGATTAGGGTCTTTATGGCCACATCTAATCTTAATGACCTTCTTAAAGGCCCTATCTCCAAATATGGTCATCCTGGGGATTAGAGCTTCAATATATGATTTTGGGGAATACTGTTGGGTTCCGGGTACAGGGGGATTCTTTACCACTGAGCCACCAGGGAATCAGAAAATACCTCTGTCAATATAATATACACTAAAAGCATGAAGCTTCAAATATTACATTTTTGTATGATTTTAAATGATTCAAAACACTTAGCAAATTTCCCAACAATTAAAGGAACACTGCTGCTGCTGCTGCTAAGTCGCTTTGGTCGGGTCTGACTCTGTGTGACCCCATAGACGCCAGTCCACCAGACTCCTCCGTCCCTGGGATTCTCCAGGCAAGAATACTGGAATGGGTTGCCATTTCCTTCTCCTAAAGGAACAAGCTATGTCTTATCTCAAAAACTTTATATATCTTAACATAATGTTACTTTGCGTATTTATTTTAAATTATTTATTGTAAAAAACTGTAACCATATATAGAAATAGAAGAATATAATAAAATCCTTCACCATTACCCATCATTGGCAGTTATTAACACCTGGTCCATCTTGTGTTATATACCCTACCTACTTCCCCTTATCATTTCTGAGCAGATATAAAATGCAAGATTAAAATATAAGATTCAGTTCAGTTCAGTCACTCAGTCGTGACTGACTCTTTGCAACCCCAGCCTCCCTGTCCATCACCAACTCCCGGAGTTCACTCAAACTCATGTCCATCTAGTCGGTGATGCCATCCAGCCATCTCATTCTCTGTCGTCCCTGTCTCCTCCCGCCCCCAATCCCTCCCAGCATCAGAGTCTTTTCCAGTGAGTCAACTCATCCCATGAGGTGGCCAAAGTATTGGAGTTTCAGCTTCAGCATCAGACCTTCCAATGAACACCCAAGACTGATCTCCTTTAGAATGGACTGGGTGGATCTCCTTGCAGTCCAAGGGACTTTCAAGAGTCTTCTCCAGCACCACAGTTCAAAAGCATCAAGATTAGGTGTCTCTAAAAATTCAAGAGGATGACTGGGCAAAAGTTAATTTTTCACATAAGAAAAACATTTCCAAAGAATATCATGACTTTCGAAAGGTCCACCTGCTGAAAGTTCAGTAATTGGAAAACTGCCCTTTGGCTGAGATCCAAGTTCTCCAGCATCCATTTTCAGCCTGTCCTCTACATAGCTTCTTAGCCCCCTGGACCCTCACTTCCAATTTTGGGAGCTAATTCCTCACATCCGGTGTCACACTTCTTTTGTTTGTTTTTAATACACAGATTTGTGGTCAAAAAGATGCTTCACATTATATATCATTAGAGAAATGCAAATAAAAACAGCAATGAAATACCACTACACACCTAGAAAAATGGGTGAAATCCAGAACTGACACCACCAGATGCTGGTGAAGTATAGAGAATCAAGAGTTCTCATTCATTTCTCGTGGAAATGAAAAATGATAGCCATTTTGGAAGACAGTTTGGTGGCATTTAACAAAACTAAACATAGAATCCAGCAAACTCACTCCTTGGTATTTACCTGAAAGAACTGAAAATGTATACCCACACAAAAGCCTTTTATGGATATTTACTTCAGCTTTATTCACAAATGCCAAAATTTGGAAGTGACCTTGATGCCCATCAGTAGGAGAATAGATAAATAAACGGTGGAGCATCCAGACAATGAAATATTATTTATCACTAAAAAGAAATAGCTATCAAGTTAAAATACATGGAGGAAACTTAAATGCATAATACTAAGTGAAAGAAGCTAATCCAAAAATTTTACATACTGTATGATTCTAATTAGATGCTATTCAGAAAAAAGACAAAATTATAGATATTTTCAGTGATTGCCACTTAAAATGGAAACCACTAAAGTGGTTGCTTAAGGGGAAAGGATATGTGAATAGGTAAAGCAGGGCTTTAGGGCAGTGCAGATACCGGGAATGATACCATAATGATATATATATTTCAATATATAGATACATTTGCCAAAACTCATAGAATGCACAACACCAAGAATGAATTTTAATGTAAGCTTTAAACTTCAGATACATGCATGCATGCTGTCATTTCAGTCATGTCCAACTCTTTGGGACCCTATGGACTGTAGACCACCAGGCTTCTCTGTCCATGGGATTCTCCAGGCAAGAATACTGGAATGAGTTGCCATGACCTCCTCCAGGGGATCTTTCTGACCCAATGATCGAACCCTGGTCTTTTATGTTTCCTGCTTTGGCAGGCGGGTTTTTAACCTACCACCTGGGAACTTCAGGTAATTATGATATATCACTGTGGGTACATCAGTCATAACAGATATACCATGGTGGTGAGGGGTGTTGATAATGGGGAAGCTATGCCTGCATGGGGACAAGGAATATGGGAAATCTCCACACTTTCTGTTCTAAAAAAATATGCTCTATTTTTAAAACATAATAAAATTTTTAAAGTTTTCAAAGTTTGAATCCCATCCCTTTTACTTACCATGAGATTTTGAATGAATTAATATCTATGAAGTCCAGTATGTATACCTGTCTATAAAATGGAATATCAAAAGTATATGCCTTTCAAAATGATTTAGCATAATTTAAAATAAAAATATAAGAATTTTACAAAATGCTTTCAGGTACATATTTGTGCTAAATTGATAGGAGGCTTTCAGCTGGGACATAAGTGAGAAACAAAAGGTGCAGCTAGGAGGCCATTTATTCCTTTATAGTACTTCTATAAGGGGATCATAGAAATACTGATTTCCGTTGATTATAGATTCCCAAGATCCCAATATGAGATTTAGTCTATAATGTTTGCATAATTTTAGAAATCACTCTTTTGATGAGGCAATACATATTCATGGTATACATTTCAAACTTAGCTAAATAATATATAGTGAAAATAAATCCCCCTACTCCTTTCTTCAACCAAAAATCTATATTCTATCTAATATAGTTTTATTAGTAAGAACTTTGGTGATTTTTTTGCACTTAAAAATAAAAGATTTTCCAGAGCGATGTTTTAGTACCTTTACATACTTTCCCCCTAATTTTCAAAACATCATTTCGAATAAACTCATATTCCCACTGTGTAGATGAAACTGATGCTGAAAATGATTAAGAAGCTGCTCAGAACCGTGAGCTAGGATTTACCCCATATCCTTGCGGTTGTGATTCAAAAACCAAAGGTTTTAAACTTGACTAATCAGCTTTATTAAGCTGAGTCCTTGAGTAAAAATTTATTTATTCTCTTACCTAAAATAATATTTTCTGATCTCTATGAAGTTTTACTTTGATTTTTTGTTCCCTACACCCCTTTCTCCCCTACCCCCTCCTGAAACCTCCTAAGAATTGCCATTTTCTAGGATTTCAGGATGAGACTCTCTATACAACCACATTTTAAACTTTTTTCTAACTTTAGAAATGAGACCATGAGAATTTTAGACAGCTTTTCTTCAGATTCAATTTTGATCATATATAAAACTCTTTCAGCCTTCTCAGGTCCTTTCATGAACAGGCTCAGAAGTAAGGCACCTTGTTTGATGAATTTCAAGTCTCACAAAATGCACTGCTCACTTTCAAGTATATTCATTCATAGCCATTCCTTTTCTATACCTCAAAGTCAAGAAAGGTATTTTTATAAAAGAATTTTCCAACCTACCACTGCTAATTCCATATGAATACAGTAGGGAAATAAGAGAAATACCCAAAGGAAGCACCATTTGCTCATGTTCAATCAAAATAAAATATCAAGTCATATTCATTTCCCTTACTATTAAACACAGATATTAAAAAAATATATAAGAGTTAAATGTGATTTCAGAAGTTCCTGTTTTTGTAATAACTAACACTAACTGGTGTGTCCTAAGACAGTGTGGTATAACGGCAAGCAAGCAGCTGGATGACGATTTTAGGCATCCATTCACTAGTCTTCAAATTTAGCTTCCATAAAATCACCTTAATATCTACTGGGGCTATAAGAACCCTCAGTGATATGTATTAAAAGTTTTATAAACTGTAAAGCACATAAAGTGGAGGATGTATTATCTCTGAAAAAAGGTATGTTTTTTGGTAAGAGAGTTTTGTCGCAAAATCTCATTCCTTGTTCACAGTGTTTAAAAAGCTATACAAATATTTAAAATCAGTTCCAAATTTGGCATATGAATTTTATCTATGGCAGGGAAGATGGAAGGTAATCCCACAACAGAGTAATGCAAGTTCCAGGTACAAAGACTCTGTGAATTTTAGCATCATCATCTAGAGTACTAGGAGTAGAGTGACAAAACTCAAAGAAGCCCTTTCAGAAGGGAAATGGAGAATATGAGATACAAAGTTTCATGTCCAATGTAACAAAAAATAATCAACTAAATACTAAATAATTTGTTTAAAACAACAAAAATCATTTTTGGTGAAAACTCTTGACTCACTGGAAAAGAGTCTGATGCTGGGAGGGATTGGGGGTGGGAGGAGAAGGGGACAACAGAGAATGAGATGGCTGGATGGCATCACAGACTCGATGGACATGAGTTTGAGTGAACTGTGGGAGTTGGTGATGGACAGGGAGGCCTGGCGTGCTGTGATTCATGGGGTCGAAAAGAGTCAGACACAACTGAGTGACTGAACTGAACTGAACCGAACTACAACCCAGAATCCAAGGCTGCCAGATCAGCTTTTCTTTTTCTTAATGTTTATATGTATTATCTCTGAAGCTGTCATACTGGAGTCTCCGCTAGTGTGTAGCTCAGCAGTGGAACCATGTGGGAACAGATAGCCCTGACCAGACTACCTCAATTCATACCATGTATGTAATTCTCAAGACCAGTTCTGGTGCTAATCAACCTTCTGAGATTTTCAGCTTGGCAACAGATGCCAGGCAATTTGTATCTATAAATAATAAATATCCAAGTTGGACCTGATAACTTTTTTTTCAAATAATTATTTATTTTTGGCTGTGTTGCTGTGAGGGCTTTTCTCTAGTTGCCGTGTGCAGGCTTCTCATTGTGGCTTCTCTTGTTGCAGAGCAAGGGCTCTAGATGTATAGGTTTCAGTAATTATAACACATGGACTCAGTAGTTGCAGCTCCCAGGCTCTAGAGCACAGGCTCAATAGTTGTGGCATCTGGGCTTGGTTGCTCCACAGGATGTGATATCTTCCTGGATCAGGGATTGAACCCTCATCCATGCAGGTGGATTTTTCACCACTGAGCCACTAGGGAAGACACTGATCACTTTTACCTTTAACATTTATGATGTATTTATGCTGTTGCTGTTAACTGCTACTTTGAAGGCAAATATAATCCCCTGGAGAAAGGAATGGGTACCCATTCCACTGTTCTTCCATGCAGAATACCATGGATAAAGGAGCCTAGTGGCTTACAGCCCATGGAGTCGCAAAGAGTTAAGACACAAATGAATGAGTAATACTTACTTACTTACTGATAAAGAATAAAACTTTTCAATAAAAAATTTTAGAAAACGAATATCAGGCCCAAAGATAATGTTGATTCATTGAGTGAGTGCTAAACTGGACAGTTAATGAATATGGAATTAAGAAAGCTTTATAAGATAAATAGTTCCTGCCTCTTTTTAAAGATAAATGAAAGTGCATTAGGACTTAGCTGATGTCTTGAAATCAAAGAAAAGTGCAAATATAAACACATTTATTTTTGTAGGAGATCTATTCCTAGCATGTGTAAGGTACTATTTTATGAATCCAACGTTTCTAAGTTAAAGCGGCTTGATATTCACATTTCAAAAGTTGAGGAGTCATTTAATGTTGATAATTTTTGCTAAATATATCTTATTTATAAATTCTGAGTTTTTTTCTTAACTTGATAAAGCCTGGTAGTTTTATTTATTCTTCAATCTAGACAGACAAGCCTACTTGAGATAAGGCATTTTTGTCACTGGCGTATTTACTCAATGTTGTCAGGATGAAAACTGTGAAAATAATTTTCATAAAAACAATTTTGGCATTCATCATCATATTGCATAAACACCAAGAGAACTGAAACTGGGAAGCTGTAATTTAGACAAGCTGACCAGCAGTTACCAATTCCTAAGATTAAAATTCGATTTTCATACATTGAACCAGAGGAAAGAAGTTATCAGAAAATTTGACAATACCCTTAGAGCTCATCTTAACTTTCCCTCAAATTTTGTATTGTGGATAAATCCTTTCATATTTTGGAGCTTCTAATGTGTAAAATGAGGAGGTTGTACACATGGGTCCCTACAAAGCCCCTTTTAAAATTTTATTTGAATACATTAAAAACGAACTTTAGATTTACATAACTTCAGGAATAGTACAAGAGTTTTCCTGTATCTCTCATGCAGCTTTCTAATGTTATTTTATAAAACTATAGTAAAATAATGAAGAACAAGAAATTAATGTTAATGCAATATTATTAACTAAACTACAGAACTTATTTGAATTTCATGAAGTTTCCACTAATATCATTTTTCTTTTGTAGCATGCTGTACAAGATCTCACATTATATTGAGTTGTTATTTATATTTGTTATACAATCTATGGCAGTTCCTTAGCTTTTCTTGTCTTTTATGCTTAAGACACTTTTGTAGAATATTCATCAACAATGTTATAGAAGGCCCTTAATATGGGGATCATCTGTTGTTTTCTCATGGTTAGAATGAAGTTGCACATTACTGTCAAAAATAACACATACATAATGTTGTATCCTTCTTGTTATTTCACATCAAAGGACTCGTGACGTCTCTATGTCTTATTCCTAGTTATGTTTACCTGGATCACTTGGTTAAGATGGTGTCTGCTAAAGTTATCATTCTTCCCAATGTAGTTGATAAATACCTTGGGAGACACACACTTGAGGTTATGCAAATCTTTTCCTCTTCAAACCTTTTCCCAACATTTCTCTAATTTTAGTATTCATCAGTGGATTTTTGTCTGTAACAAATTATGGCTGAAGTTACTGCCTGACAATAGTCCTTAATTTCCCTTGTTGCTTCTATGTTTTCATTAGAATTCTGCTATAGGAAAGGCTTGTCATGTTTCCATCATTTATTACTCCTTGGAAGGAAAGTTATGACCAACCTAGATAGCATATTAAAAAGCAGAGACATTACTTTGCCAACAATGGTCCATCTAGTCAAGGCTATGGTTTTTCCCGTGGTCATGTATGGATGTGAGAGTTGGACTGTGAAGAAAGCTGATCACCGAAGAATTGATGCTTTTGAACTGTGGTGCTGGAGAAGACTCTTGAGAGTCCCTTGGACTGCAAGGAGATCCAACCAGTCCATTCTAAAGGAGATCAATCCTGGGTGTTCATTTGAAGGACTGATGCTAAAGCTGAAACTCCAATACTTTGGCCACCTCATGCGACGAGTTGACTCACTGGAAAGGACTCTGATGCTGGGAGGGATTGGGGGCGGGAGGAGATGGGGATTACAGATAATGAGATGGCTGGATGGCATCACTGACTCGATGGACATGAGTTTGAGTGAACCCTGGGAGTTGGTGATGGAGGGGGAGGCCTGGCGTGCTGTGATTCATGGGGTCGCAAAGAGTCGGACACAACTGAGCAACTGAACTGAACTGAGCTATTATTATTTTATTCTTTTGAAAAACTCATTCCAGTTCTGTCTAGGGCTCCCTAGGGTGGCTCTGTGTTGTTGCTGTTGTTTTTTTTCTTTGTAAAACTCTTTACTTTCTGGAACCAGAAAAAGTTTCAGATTCTTCTGGGTCCTAGGTGATCTAATTGTGATCAGAATATCATGGCTTCTAGGCCATACTAACAGACAGAATAAGAAAATGTGTTTGTGTACTAACCTCTGCATGGGTGAACACACTGAATGTCTATTGTTCTATTTATTAATCTATTATAAACCAATTTATACAGATACCTCAAATTCAAATCCATCACTGCATAGTTTATTCTAGCCTTCCTTCTTTCCTTATTTATAAATTCTTTCTTTGAAAATGAGAAATGTGAGACCTGGCTCTCAATTTAAAACACTATTTTTCATATTTGTCAGTTTCAATACACACATAAAATAGGTTCAGAATTGCTAAATCATACCCCTACAAAGAACAATTCTCCTAACCAGAGTTTATGTTGTCTTTGTGTGTGTCAGTTGTTCAGTTGTGTCCAGATTTTTGCAACCCCATGGACTGTAGTCCACCAGGCTACTCTGTCCATGCGATTCTCCAGGCAAGAGTACTGGAGTGGGTAACCATTCCCTTTCCCAAGGGACTTTCCCAACCCAGGAATCGAATCCCAGTCTCCTGCATTGGAGGCAGATACTTTACCGTCTGAGCCACCAGGGAAGACCTTATTTTGTCTTTATCTTACAGTATTTCCCTCCCACAGTTTCTTATATTAGTTCTTGACTTCTCCACTTTTTTCAGTGTGGGATATGTTATTCATTTGTGATGCAGTTAGGTTTACTTGCTGGTATTTGTAGTAAATTTTTGGTTCCCATCATATCGTGGTTGGTTTATTTACTTTTTTTTTATTGGAGGCTAAACAGTCCATTCTAAAGGAGATCAATCCTGGGTGTTCATTGGAAGGACTGATGCCAAAGCTGAAACTCCAATACTTTGGCCACCTCATGCGACGAGTTGACTCACTGGAAAAGAGTCTGATGCTAGGACGGCTTGGGGGTGGGAGGAGACAGGGACGACAGAGAATGAGATGGCTGGATGGCATCACCGACTCTGTGGACATGAGTTTGAGTGAACTCCGGGAGTTGGTGATGCACAGGGAGGCCTGGCGTGCTGTGATTCATGGGGTCGTGGAGAGTCGGACACGACTGAGCAACTGAACTGAACTGAACTGAATTATTTTACAATATTATATTGGTTGGTTTTGCCATACATTGACATGAATCCGCCCCGGGTGTACATTAGTTCCCCTTCCTGAACACCCCTCCCACCTCCCTCCTCACTTCCTCCCTAAGGGTCATCCCCGCACACCAGTCCCGAGCATCCTGTAACATGCATCCACACTGAACTGGTGATTGGTTTCATATATGACAACATACATGTTTCAATGACATTCTCCCAAATCATCCCACCCTCACCCTCTCCCACAGGGTCCCAAAGACTTTTCTATACATCTGTGCCTCTTTTGCTGTCTCATATACAGGGTTACATTTGCATCTTTCTAAATTCCATATATATGCATTAGTATACTGTATTGGTGTTTTTCTTTCTGGTTTACTTCACTCTGTATAATAGGCTCCAGTTTCAGCCACCTCATTAGAACTGATTCAAATGCATTCTTTTTAATGGTTGAGTAATACTCCATTGTGTATATGTACCAAATCTTTCTTATCCATTCGTCTGCAGTTGGACATCTAGGTTGTTTCCATGTCCTGGCTATTATAAACAATGCTGCAATGAACATTGGAGTACATGTGTCTCTTTCAGTTCTGGTTTCCTCGGTGTGTATGCCCAGGAGTGCGATTGCTGGATGGTATGCAGTTCTATTTCCAGTTTTTTGAGGAATCTCCACATTGTTCTCCATAGTGGCTGTACTAGTTTGCATTCCCACCAACAGTGTAAGAGGGTTCCCTTCTCTCCACACACTCTCCAGCAATTATTGCATGCAGACTTTTGGATAGCAGCCATTCTGACTGGTGTGAAATGGTATCTCATTGTGGTTTTGATTTGCATTTCTCTGATTATGAGGGATGTTGAGCATTTTTTCATGTGTTTGTTAGCCATCTGTATATTTTCTTTGGAGAAATGTCTGTTTAGTTCTTTGGCCCATTTTTTGAATGGGTCATTTATTTTTCTGGAATTGAGCTACAGGAGCTGCTTATATATTTTGGAGATTAATCCTTTATCAGTTGCTTCATTTGCTATAATTTTCTCCCATTCTGAAGGCTGTCTTTTCACCTGACTTATAGTTTCCGTTGCTGTGCAGAAGCTTTCGATTTTAATTAGGTCCCATTTGTTTATTTTTGCTTTTATTTCCAATATTCTGGGAGGTGGGTCTTGGAGGATCCTGCTGTGATTCATGTCAGAGAGTGTTTTGCCTACCTTCTCCTCTAGGAGTTTTATAGAATCTGGTCTTACATTTAGTTCTCTAATCCATTTTGTTTATTTTGGTGTATGGTGTTAGGAAGTGTTCTAGGTTCATTCATTTCATTTCAAGTGGCTGACCAGTTTTCCCAGCACCACTTGTTAAAGAGACTGTCTTTTCTCCATTTTATATTCTTACCTCCTTTGTCAAAGATAAGGTGTCCATAGGTGTGTGGATTTATCTCTGGGCTTTCTATTTTGTTCCATTGATCTATACTTCTGTCTTTATGCCAGTACCATACTGTCTTGATGACTGTGGCTTTGTAGTAGAGCCTGAAGTCCGGCAGGTTAATTCCCCCAATTCCATTCTTCTTCCTCAAGATTGCTTTGTCTATTCGAGGTTTTTTGTATTTCCATACAAATTGTGAGATTATTTGTTCTAGTTCTGTGAAAAATATCGTTGGTAGCTTGATAGGGATTGCATTGAATGTATAAATTACTTTGGGTAGTATACTCATTTTTACAGTATTTATTCTTCTAATCCACAAACATGGTATATTTCTCCATCTATTAGTGTCCTCTTTGATTACTTTCACTAGTGTTTTATAGTTTTCTCTGTACAAGTCTTTTGTTTCCTTAGGTAGATATATTCCTTAGTATTTAATTATTTCCATTGCAACAGCAAACGGAATAATTTCCTTAATTTCTCTCTCTATTTTCTCATTATTAGTTATAGAAATGCAAGGGATTTCTGTGTGTTGATTTTATATCCTGCAACTTTACTGTATTCATTGATTAGCTCTAGTAGTTTTCTGGTAGAGTCTTTAGGGTTTTCTATATAGAGGATCATGTCATCAGCGAACAGTGAAAGTTTTACTTCTTCTTTTCCAATTTGGATTCCTTTTATGTCTTTTTCTGCTCTGATTGCTGTAGCCAAAACTTCCAGAACTATGTTGAATAGTAGTGGTGAGAGTGGGCACCCTTGTCTTGTTCCTGACTTTAGGGGAAATGCTTTCAGTTTTTCACCATTGAGGATAATGTTTGCTGTGGGTTTGTCATATATAGCTTTTATTATGTTGAGGTATGTCCCTTCTATTCCCACTTTCTGGAGGGTTTTTATCACAAATGGATGTTGAATTTTGTCGAAGGCTTTCTCTGCATCTGTTGAGATAATCATATGATTTTTATTTTTCAGTTTGTTAATGTGGTGTATTACATTGATTGATTTGCGGATACTGAAGAATCCTTGCATTCCTGGGATAAAGCCCAATTGGTCATGATGTATGATCTTCTTAATATGTTGTTGGATTCTGATTGCTAGAATTTTGTTAAGGATTTTTGCATCTATGTTCATCAGTGATATTAGCGTGTAGTTCTCTTTTTTTGTAGGATCTTTACCAGGTTTTGGGATTAGGGTGATGGTGGCCTCATAGAATGAGTTTGAAAGTTTCCCTTCCTCATCAAATTTCTGGAAGAGTTTGAGTAGAATAGGTGTTAGCTCTTCTCTAAATTTTTGGTAGAATTCAGCTGTGAAGTCGTCTGGACCTGGGCTTTTGTTTGCTGGAAGATTTCTCATTACAGCCTCTAGTTCCGTGCTTGTGATGGGTCTGTTCAGATTTTCTATTTCTTCCTGGTTCAGTTTTGGAAAGTTGTCCTTTTCTAGGAATTTGTCCATTTCTTCCAGGTTATTCATTTTATTGCCATATAATTCCTGATAGTATTCTCTAACAATCCTTTGTTATTGATACTGAATGAGGAATTCCCCAGGTCGGTAGGTACCCAGTATGCTACTGGAGCTCAGTGGAGAAATAAGTCTAGAAGGAATAAAGGGATGAAGCAAAAGCAAAACCAATACCCAGTTGTGGATGTGACCAGTGATAGAAGCAAAGTCTGGTGCTGTAAAGAGCAATATTGCATAGGAACCTGGAATGTTAGGTCCGTGAATCAAGGCAAATTGGAAGTGGTCAAACACGAGATGGCAAGAGTGAACATAGAAATTCTAGGAATCAGTGAATTAAAATGGACTGGAATGGGTGAATTTAACTCAGATGACCATTATATCTACTACTGTGGGCAGGAATCCCTTAGAAGAAATGGAGTAGCCATCATGGTCAACAAAAGGGTCCGAATGCAGTACTTGGATGCAATCTTAAAAATGACAGAATGATTTCTGTTCGTTTCAAAGGCAAACCATTCAATATGACAGTAATCCAGGCCTATGCCCCAACCAGTAATGCTGAAGAAGCCGAAGTTAATCGATTCTATGAAGACCTACAAGACCTTTTAGAACTAACACCCAAAAAAGATGTCCTTTTCATTATAGGGGACTGGAATGCAAAAGTAGGAAGTCAAGAAACACCTGGAGTAACAGGCAGATTTGGCCTTGGAGCACGGAATGAAGCAGGGCAAAGGCTAATAGAGTTTTGTCAAGAGAATGCACTGGTCATAGCAAACACCCTCTTCCAACAACACAAGAGAAGACTCTACACATGGACATCACCAGATGGTCAACACCGAAATCAGATTGATTATATTCTTTGCAACCAAAGATGGAGAAGCTGTATACAGTTAGCGAAAACAATACCAGGAGCTGACTGTGGCTCAGAGTATGAACTCCTTATTGCCAAATTCAGACTGAAATTGAAGAAAGTAGGGAAAACCACTAGACCATTCAGATATGACCTCAATGAAATCCCTTATGATTATACAATGGAAGTAAGAAATAGATTTAAGGGACTAGATCTGATAGATAGAGTGCCTGATGAACTCTGGACGGAGGTTCGTGACGTTGTATAGGAGACAGGGACCAAGACCATCCCCATGGAAAAGAAATGCAAAAGAGTGAAATGGCTGTCTGAGGAGGCCTTACAAATAGCTGTGAAAAGAAGAGAGGCGAAAAGCAAAGGAGAAAAGGAAAGATATAAGCATCTGAATGCAGAGTTCCAAAGAATAGCAAGGAGAGATAAGAAAGACTTCCTCAGTGAGCAATGCAAAGAAATAGAGGAAAACAACAGAACAGGAAAAACAAGAGATCTCTTCAAGAAAATTAGAGATTCCAGGGGAATATTTCATGCAAATATGGGCTCGATAAAGGACAGAAATGGTATGGACCTAACAGAAGCAGAAGATATTAAGAAGAGGTGGCAGGAATACACAGAAGAACTGTACAAAAAACATCTTCACGACCAAGATAGTCACGATAACGTGATCACTGACCTACAGCCAGACTTCTTGGAATGTGAAGCCAAGTGGGCCTTAGAAAGCATCACTACAAACAAAGCTAGTGGAGGTGATGGAATTTCAGTTGAGCTATTTCAAGTCTTGAAAGATGATGCTGTGAAAGTGTTGCACTCAATATGCCAGCAGATTTGGAAAACTCAGCAGTGGCCACAGGACTGGAAGAGGTCAGTCTTCATTCCAATCCCAAAGAAAGGCAATGCCAAAGAATGCTCAAACTACCGCACAATTGCACTCATCTCACACGCTAGTAAAGTCATGCTCAAAATTCTCCAACCAGGCTTCAGCAGTATGTAAACCGTGAACTTCCAGATGTTCAAGCAGGTTTTAGAAAAGGCAAAGGCACCAGAGATCAAATTGCCAACATCCGCTGGATCATGGAGAAAGCAAGAGAGTTCCAGAAAAACATCTATTTCTGCTTCATTGACTATGCCAAAGCCTTTGACTGTGTGGATCACAATAAACTGTGGAACATTCTGAAAGAGATGGGAATACCAGACCACCTGACCTGCCTCTTGAGAAACCTGTATGCAGGTCAGGAAGCAACAGTTAGAACTGGACATGGAACAACAGACTCGTTCCAAATAGGAAAAGGTGTACGTCAAGTTTGTATATTGTCACCTTGCTTATTTAACTTATATGCAGAGTACATCATGAGGAATGCTGGGCTGGAAGAAGCACAAGCTGGAATCAAGATTTTGGGGAGAAATATCAATAACCTCTGATATGCAGATGACACCAGCCTTATGGCAGAAAGTGAAGAGGAACTCAAAAGCCTCTTGATGAAAGTGAAAGAGGAGAGTGAAAAGGTTGGCTTGAAGCTCAACATTCAGTAAACAAAGATCATGGCATCTGGTCTCATCACTTCATGGGACATAGATGGAAAAACAGTGGAAACAGTGTCAGACTTTATTTTTTTGGGCTCCAAAATCACTGCAGATGCTGATTGCAGCCATGAAATTAAAAGACGCTTGCCCCTTAGAAAGAAAGTTATGACCAACCTTGATAGTATATCAAAAAGCAGAGACATTACTTTGCCAACCAAGGTCTGTCTAGTCAAGGGTATGGTTTTTCCCGTGGTCATGTATGGATGTGAGAGTTGGACTGTGAAGAAAACTGATCGCCGAAGAATTGATGCTTTTGAATTGTGGTGTTGGAGAAGACTCTTGAGAGTCCCTTATACCGCAAGGAGATCCAACCAGTCCATTCTAAAGGAGATCGATCCTGGATGTTCATTGGAGGGACTGATGCTAAAGCTGAAACTGCAATACTTTGGCCACCTCATGCGACGAGTTGATTCACTGGAAAAGACTCTGATGCTGGGAAAGGTTGGGGGCGGGAGGAGAAGGGGACGACGGAGAATGAGATGGTTGGATGGCATCACCGACTCTGTGGACATGAGTTTGAGTGAACTCCGGGAGTTGGCGATGGACACGGAGGTCTGGCGTGCTGTGATTCATGGGGTCGCGGAGGGTCGGACACGACTGAGCGACTGAACTGAAATGAACTGAACAATCCTTTGTATTTCTGTGTTGTCGGTTGTGATCTCTCCATTTTCATTTCTAATTTTATTGATTTGGTTCTTCTCCCTTTGTTTCTTGATGAGTCTGGCTAGTGGTTTGTCAATTTTATTTACCTTCTCAAAGAACCAGCTTTTGGCTTTGATGATTTTTGCTATGGTCTCTTTTGTTTCTTTTGCATTTATCTCTGCCCTAGTTTTTATGATATCTTTCCTTCTACTGACCCTGGGATTCTTCATTTCTTCCTTTTCTAGTTGATTTAGATGTAGAGTTAGGTTATTTAGTTGACTTTTTTCTTGTTTCTTGAGGTGTGCCTGTATTGCTATGATCTTCCCCCTTAGCACTGCTTTTACAGTGTCCCAGAGGTTTTGGGTTGTTGTGTTTTCATTTTCATTCATTTCTATGCATATTTTGATTTCTCTTTTGATTTCTTCTATGATTTGTTCATTATTCAGCAGGTTGTTGTTCAGCCTCCATATGTTGGCATTTTTAATAGTTTTTTCCCGTAATTGAGATATAATCGTACTGCATTGTGGTCAGAAAAGATGCTTGGAATGATTTCAATTTTTTTGAATTTACCAAGGCTAGATTTATGGCCCAGGATATGATCTATCCTGGAAACGGTTCCGTATGCACTTGAGAAAAAGGTGAAGTTCATTATTTTGGGGTGAAATGTCCTATAGAGATCTATTAGGTCTAACTGGTCTATTGTATGATTTAAAGTTTGTGTTTCCTTGTTAATTTTCTGTTTAGTTGATCTATCCATAGATGTAAGTGGGGTATTATAATCTCCTACTATTATTGCATTGTTGTTAATTTCCCCTTTCATACTTGTTAGTAATTGTCTTACATATTGCAGTGCTCCTATGTTGGGTGCATAAATATTTATAATTGTTATATCTTCTTCTTGGATTGATCCTTTGATCATTATGGAGTTTCCTTCTTTGTCTCTTTTCACAGCCTTTGTTTTAAAGTCTATTTTATCTGATATGAGTATTGCTACTCCTGCTTTCTTTTGGTCTCTATTTGCATGGAGCATCTTTTCCCAGCCCTTCACTTTCAGTCTGTATGTGTCCCTCGTTTTGAGGTGGGTCTCTTGTAGACAACATATATGGAGGTCTTGTTTTCGTATCCATTCAGCCAGCCTTTGTCTTTTGGTTGGGGCATTCAATCCATTTATGTTTAAGGTAATTATTGATAAGTATGATCCCGTTGCAATTTTCTTTATTGCTTTGGGTTCGAGTTTATACACCCTTTCTGTGTTTCCTGTCTAGAGAAGATCCTTTAGCATTTGTTGGAGAGCTGGTTTGGTGATGCTGAATTCTCTCAGCTTTTGCTTGTCTGTAAAGCTTTTGATTTCTCCTTGATATGTGAATGAGATCCTTGCTGGGTACAGTAATCTGGGCTGTAGGTTATTTTCTTTCATCACTTTAAGTATGTCTTGCCATTCCCTCCTGTCCTGTAGAGTTTCTGCTGAAAGATCAGCTGTTATCCTTATGGGGATCCCCTTGTGTGTTATTTGTTGTTTTTCCCTTGCTGCTTTTAATATTTTTTCTTTGTGTTTGATCTTTGTTAATTTGATTAATATGTGCCTTGGGGTATTTCGCCTTGGGTTTATCTTGTTAGGGACTCTCTGTGTTTCTTAGACTTGGGTGATTATTTCCCTTCCCCATTTTAGGGAAGTTTTCAACTATTATCTCCTCAAGTATTCTCTCATGGTCTTTCTTTTTGTCTTCTTCTTCTGGGACTCCTATGATTCGAATGTTGGGGCATTTAATATTGTCCCATATGTCTCTAATATTGTCCTCATTTTTTTAAATTCTTTTTTCTTTTTCCGTCTCTGTTTCATTTATTTCTACAATTCTATCTTCTAGCTCGCTTATCCTGTCTTCTGCCTCTGTTATTCTACTGTTTGTTCCCTCCAGAGTGTTTCTGATCTCATCTATTGCATTATTCATTGTATATTGATTCTTTTTTATTTCCTCTATGTCCTTATTAAACCTTTCTTCCATCTTCTCAATACTTTTCTCCAGGATATTTATCTGTAACTCCGTTTTGCTTTCAAGATTTTGAATCATTTTCACCATCAAAATTCGAAATTCTTTATCAGGTAGATTCCCTATATCTCCCTCTTTTGTTTGTGTTGGTAGACGTTTATCTTGTTCCTTTACTTGCTGGGTATTTCTCTGTCTCTTCATCTTGCTCATATTGGTTTGCTTGGGGTGGCCTTTCCCTCTTCTGGCAGTTTATGGAGTTCTCTTTATTATGTAGTTTCCTCACTGTGTGTGGGGTTGGACGGGTGACTTATCAAGGTTCCCTGGTTAGGGAAGCTTGTGTCGGTGTTCTAGTGGGTGGAGCTGGATTTCTTGTCTCTCTTCAGTATTTCAGATGCAGCCTTTCAGGGATTGTAGAATCTGGGTGAGGTGGCTTAATTTTTTTCGTGTATCTGATAGATCTGCATAATTGTCCTAGCAACCTGACAGCGGCACGGGCCACCCAGCCCCGCATTCCCACTGACCAGAGGGCCGGACCGTGGTTGGTTTAAAATGTTTATTTACTTTAGGGCATATGTGAATACCTCATGGCATTTAAAAATTACTATTATTTCCCCAAAACATTGATGTTTTAAATTGCTATTTATGAAAAAAATTCCATCTATTAAGTGGTCATTTCCTGGTTTATTTTTGTTTTAATTAAAGTCACATATAATTACAAAGAAAGTTTCCAATGGTATCTCTAAGTAGATTTAAATTCTGACCAAAAGAAGAAAAATGTTAACAATGAGCTATCTCATACACTGTTATAATTTCTCATATTTATAATTGTCATGCATATTTTATGACTAATTAAAATGCATAATTTTGATTGTTTTTCAAGAGACACACTGCAAAAAGTTGATTTTACTACTTCCAGAGGCACATAGACTACAACAGTTGACTAAATGATTTCTAAGATTATATGCTTATTTTCTGACTCAAGATCTGATAGACAGAGGACCTGAAGAACTACGGACAGAAGTTCATGATATCATACAGAAGGCATGATAAAGACCATCTCCAAGAAAAGGAAATGCAAAAAAAAGCAAAATTGTTGTTTGAGGAGATCTTACAAATAGCTGAGAAAAGAAGAAAAGCTAAAGGCAAAAGACAAAAGGAAAAATATACCCATCTGAATGCTGAGTTCCAAAGAATAGAAAGGAGAGATAATAAAGCCTTCCTCAGTGATCAAGGCAAAGAAATAGAGGAAAACAATGGAATGGGAAAGACTACAGATCTCTTCAAGAAAATTAGAGACACAAAGGGAAGATACAGGGCTTCCCTGATACTCTGTTGGTAAACAATCCACCTGCAATGCAGGAGACCCCAGTTCAATTCCTGGGTTGGGAAGATCTGCTGGAGAAGGGATAGGCTACCTACTCCAGTATTCTTGTGCTTCCCTTGTAGCTCAGCTGGTAAAGAATCTGTCTGCAATGTGGGAGACCTGGGTTTGATTCCTGGGTTGGGAAATCCCCTGGAGAAGGGAAAGGCTACCCACTCCAGTATTCTGGCCTACAGAACCCCATGGACTGTATAGTTGGACATGACAGAAAAACTTTCACAAGGGAAGATTTCATGTAAAGATGGGCACATTTAAGGACAGAAACCATACGGACCTAAGAGAAGCAGAAGATATCAAGAAGAGGTGGCAAGAATACACAGAAAAACTGTACAAAAGAGATCTTCATGACCCAGATAACCACGATGGTGTGATCACTCACCTAGAGCCAGACATCCTGGAATGTGAAGTCCAATGGGCCTTAGGAAGCATCACTACGAACAAAGGTAGTGGAGGTGATGGAATTCCAGCTAGGTTATTTCAAATCCTAAAAGATGATGCTGTGAAAGTGCAGCACTCAATATGCCAGCAAATTTGGAAAACTCAGCAGTGGCCACAGGCCTGAAAAAGGTCAGTTTTCATCCCAATCCCAAAAGGGCAACTCCAAAAACTCTTCAAACTACCACACAATTGCACTCATCTCACATGCTAGCAAAGTAATACTCAAAATTCTCCAAGCCAGGCTTCAACAGTACATCAACTGAGAACTTCCAGATATTCAAGCTGGATTTAGAAAAGCCATAGGAACCAGAGGTCAAATTGCCAACATCTGTTGGATCATCGAAAAAGCAAAAGAGTTCCAGAAAAACATCTACTTCTACTTTATTGACTATGCAAAAGTCTTTGTGTGGATCACAACAAACTGTGGAAAATTCTTCAAGAGATGGGGATACCAGACCACCTGACCTGCCTCTTGAGAAATCTGTATGCAGGTCAAGAAGCAACAGTCAGAACTGGACATGGAACAAGGACTAGTTCCAAATTGGGAAAGGCATACGTCAAGGCTCTATATTGTCACCCTGTTTATTTAACTTTTACGCAGAGTACATCATGAGAAATGATGGGCTGGATAAAGCACAATCTGGAATCAAGCTTACTGGGAGAAATATCAATAACCTCAGATATGTTGATGATGCCACCTTTATGGCAGAAAGCAATGAAGATCTAAAAAGTCTCTTGATGACAGTGAAAAAGGAGAGTGAAAAAGCTAGATTTTTCACTAAACATTCAAAAACCTAAGATCATGGCATGCAGTCCCATCACTTCATGGCAAATAAATGGGGAAACAATGGAAACAGTGACAGACTTTATTTTCTTGGGCTCCAAAATAACTGCAGATGGTTACTGCAGCCATGAAATTAAAAGATGCTTGCTCCTTGGAAGGAAAGCTATGACCAGCCTAGACAGCATATTACAAAGCAGAGACATTATTTTGCTGACAAATGTCTGTCTAGCAAAAGTTTTGGTTTTACCAGTAGTCATGTATAGATGTGAGAGTTGGACTTTAAAGAAAACTGAGCGCCAAAGAATTGATGCTTTTGAACTGTGGTGTTGGAAAAGACTCTTGAGATTCCCTTGGACTGCAAGGAGATCAAACCAGTCAATCCTTAAGGAAATCAGTCCTGAATACTCATTGGAAGGACTGATACTGAAGCTGAAGCTCCAATACTTTGGTCATCGTATGTGAAAAGCTGACTCATTAGAAAAGACCTTGATGCTGGGAAAGATTGCTGGCAGGAGTAGAAGAGGATGACAGAGGATGAGATGGTTGGATGACATCATGGACTTGATGGACATGAGCCTGAGCATGCTTCAGGAGTTGGTGAAGGACCGGGAAACCTGGTATGCTGCAGCCTATGGGGTCGCAAAGAGTTGGACACGACTGAACAACTGAACTCTGACTAAATCCTGACCACAAAATGACTCTCCAGGGACAGATAGGGACAGGAGGAATACATGTAATGACTCACTGAACTAATAAATTCTGGGAATTGTACCCCATTTTCTGATCTATCAAAGGTCAAAGTTGATTAAAGCAGACCATGAAATTAGAAACATTGTTTTTATTTCTGATACCAGTTTCAATTCTTATATTCTGGTATGTGGAATGGAAATCACATGATTCAAGGTATATAATGTCTACAGTTACATATTAAATTCTTAAGGTTAGAATTCATCAGATTTAAAAATATGGAGAGACTTGAAGAAGGAAGTTGATGAGTTTGATAAGAAATTCTCTTTAAAAAAATGATTCATGTGTTGGCTGTTATTCTTAAGCAGAATATGCTCCGAAATAATTCATTTCCACTCCATATCTTTAATATTGTGTGTAGTTTCCTTATTTGAATTTTACATCTTAATATTAGTCATGGGAAAGTAATATAAATCAAACACATTATCTTGATGGACTGCTGGAGATTGACAAGTCTCATTGTCAGTTTGGTAGAATTGCACATGTATTCTAGCTCAGGCTTTGCAATTTCCTTCAGAGATTTTGTGGTAATTAACAGTGAAGTGCAATATCTTTTCATAACTCTGTGACTTTGTTGAATCCAGGTGATTCTAAGGTGCCAATTAAAGTTGAGAACTGTGCTGAATCCAAGCCCTGGCATTTTACTGTCACATGCCATTAGAGAACACTTAGCTGGTGGACACAATGATGTCATTCTGGAGCATTCTCAGTTGGTACACTAAGCTAGCAGTGATTTCAGCAGGTTTTCTGATAGTAAAAGGTCATGATATTCCTAACAATACTGATAACAAAAGTACTCCTAGAAAAGATAAGTTACCTCTACTTATCTTGAGAATTGTGTCATATAGGAGAACATTTAGCAGAATTAGAACTTAAGTAGAAATAATTCAGGAAATATTTCCACTGAAATTCTAAGCCCCACAACCAGTTTTGTTTTCTTTGAGTTTACGTACTCTGTACTGTTTCAAAAATAGATTTTAAATGAGTAAAATGTCTGACTTTCTTTAAAGTTTATATATATATATATGTTTCATATAAGTGTATATGTTTCATATACATATATATTTTTTCCAGAGAGAGGGAAAGTACTTGCAAAGCTCAAAACATAATAATAATTATGTAAAAATTTTCACTTGCCCTGATTTACCATATTTCTAAATAATATTTAATGCATAATGAAAGTTGCTTGATCATGTCTGACTCTTTGCGACCCCATGGACTATACAGTTCATGGAATTCTCCAGGCCAGAATACTGGAGTGGGTAGCCTTTCCCTTCTCCAGGGGATCTTCCCAATCCAGGGGTCGAACGCAGGTCTCCTGCATTGTAGGCAGATTCTTTACCAGTTGGGCCACAAGGGAAGCCCTAGTATCCTATTATTTCCCAGTTATTTCCCAGTTTTATAATATACCTATTGTTAGTCATAATGAGGTCATTAATTCAGAGATACAAGATTATAGTGTTGACACTGGGACATAATTTTTTTTCTTCTTTTATTGATGTAAAAAAGTTCAAATAGCATTTTAGCACTAGAAACTAAGATATTAAGACTTTGGTGCTTACACATTCACAATAATATCATTTTCTCTATTTTCTCACTGAAAGGATGAGAACACTAAGCTCTTAGTAACTAACAGAATCCCTTACATTAATACAACAACCTATAATTACATTCTAATGTGATCTGTTTTAGGTCTTACCCATTTCCCATACTCTGATACAATAGAAGTTCAGAGAATTTTTCTTCCTTTACAAATGAATTTAAACAGTTCCCATATTGGATTCCTACTACTTTTTTGAGTTTTGTTTGCAACTGCAAATTTCTCACCCCGAGTCACATTCACATACTCATTTAGTGTTTCCATGAAATTTCTGAGATTTTAATTCTGGAAAGTCTTATTCTGAAGATGATTCACATCAAGGACCACATGTTTCTAACTTGAAATCTCAACAATAAAATCTCTAAAAGGACTACTTACCTCAGACCTTGGCATCTCAATACTATTCTCCAATAAAATGAACTCAGTCTCCCTGGAAAATGACTGATGTCAGAGCTGGGACACAGAAATGCACAACATGACCCTGGAAAACCTTGAGCAGGCAGTAAATAAGGACATGCACAGAAAAAAATGGGGCACATGTTGAAAGCAAACAGTCTCCAACTCAAAGGAACTGCCAATGGCTAAATCTGACACACATTTAGTAATAAAATAAATGATGATAATACTGGATTACAAGAAACAGAGGAAGATAAAAGTGCAGTAATCCATATTAGTATAAATGAATGAATGAATAAACAGCTCACTACATAAATGCAGGAGGAAAATGTCTCTTTGTTTATCAGGAATTCCAATTAACAAATGCCAGAAAATAAACAAAACAGAAATTGACCATTAGACGAATACCACAATAATATTTGTAGCAGCCAAGAACTATCCATGGATGCTAAAATCAGTGGATAGGAGTGTTATGAGAAACAGGACATTTATACAGTCTCACAGTGATTGCAGCCATGAAATTAAAATACACTCCTTGGAAGGGAAGTCATGACCAACCTAGATAGCATATGCAAAAGCAAAGACATTACTTTGCCAACAAAGGTCCGTCTAGTCAAGGCTATGGTTTTTCCAGTGTTACGTATGGATGTGAGAGTTGGACTGTGAAGAAAGCTGAGCGCCAAGAATTGATGCTTTTGAACTGTGGTGTTGGAGAAGTCTCTTGAGATCAGTCCTGAGTAAGGAAGGACTGATGCTAAAGCTGAAACTCCAATACTTTGGCCGCCTCATGCGAAGAGTTGACTCATTGGAAAAGACTCTGATACTGGGAGGGATTGGGGGCAGGAGAAGGGGATGACAGAGGATGAGATGGTTGGATAGCATCACCGACTTGATGGACATGGGTTTGGGTGAACTCTGGGAGTTGGTGATGGACAGGGAGGCCTGGCGTGCTGTGGTTCATGGGGTCGCAAAGAGTCAGACACGACAGAGCAACTGAACTGAAAATTATATACTTTGAAGGGTATAACATTTCTGCGACGTTCTTTCAAAAATATATAACTTCAGCCTAATCATGACAAAATATTGCACGAACCCAAACTGAGAGATATTCTACAAATAATTGGCTTAGAGTCTTCAAAAGTGGCAAGGTAAGGCTATGATAGACAAAATAAAAAAGACTGAGGAAATGAAGAACTCTCTAGAATGAAGAAAACTAAGAGATTGTGACAATTAAACAGAATGTGAGATCCAGGATTGAATTCTGAATCATAAAAAACACAATAGTGGGAAAAATGGCAATATTCACATAAGATCAATAGATTGCTTAAGAGGATTGCATCAAGGTTATTTTCTCCTTTTGATAGTTTTAAATGGTTTCTAATACTATAACATTAGGGAAAGCTGAGTAAACAAATATTATTCAAAATAAAAATTTTTAAAAAGGTCTGTTTAAGATGACTTCTCTCCCAAACTTCTAGAGCTGAGATAGGATATAGAAAGATACCTTTATGTAAACCCGGGGCGAATTCATGTCAATGTATGGCAAAACAAACCAATATAATATTGTAAAATAATTTGCCTCCAATAAAAAATAAATTAATTACAAAAAAAAAGATACCTTTAAAAAAAATAGATCCACTGAGAGCATCTTTTCAATCTCCAGTAATATAAAGAGAAGCCTATAAAAGAGAAAACAAAATCTGAATTTTATTGATACATCGAAAAAGAAAGTGAAAGTGTTAGTCACTCAGTTGTGTCCAACTTTTTGCGACCCTATAGACTGTAGCCCACCAAGCCCCTCTGTCCATGGAATTCTCCAGGCAAGAATACTGGAGTGGGGAGCCATTCCCTTCTCCAGAGGATATTCCTGACCCAGGGAACAAACCCAGGTCTTCTGCATTGTAGGCAAACTATCTCTGAGCCACTAGGGAAGAGTTTGTTCCCTATTTCTGAAATATTGCTTAAAGATAGTTCCGTACAGTCTCTGGGAACCAGACTTTGAATCATTGCTCTGCAAATTGCTTATTTAGCTCCCTAGAGTAAGCTACAAGTCCTTTGAGTCTCCATGGTTCAGAGGACATTCTTACATCGCCTAGTGGTGGATGCCCTTGCAGAGTGTCTCTCTCTCCTTGTGAGTATCTACATTTAGTTCCTGGAATATATTTGGATATAAAATGTTCCCCAAAGAAGAGATGCAATTAAATTATTTGTGGTCCCATGTCATATCAACATTGGGCTTCATTTTATCATCCCACTAACACATTTCAATATACTTTTTACACATGTAGTTTTCTGAGTAAGATACATATCAAAAACTTTTAAAGCTAAGGTCAGAAATATCTCATAGAATCCTGTATTTAAACTGACTACATTTGTTGGCTCTTTCTTGTCAGGAATTACTAAAGAAGACATGTTCAGTAATAGTACACTCATCTCTGCTTTACATCCTTATCTTTTCCTAACAACCAACTACTTCAAAAAGTACTTGCTAGAATAAATTATTTGATACCAATAGTGCCTGGTGGCTTGATTACTACAAACATATCTCAAATAGAATTCTGTTATAGCATTTTCATTAGGAAAAATTCTTGATGTTTCCTGATGTCTCTACCTTTTTTTCTCCTTAAAGGATAAGCTTTTATAAGATATATTTATATAAATTCATTTATACACACATTTATATTCATATATATGCATGTATACATCACATGTCATAAATATCATATATATTAAAGGAAATATATAGTCACTCTTTTAAAAGAACTCCTATTTTGTTTAGGGTAAAATTCAAACTATTTAGGAGCTTTCAACCTGTATTTAACCTCTTTTATCTTACCTATTAGTAAACACCTACATAAAATTTGTAATTTAACTTTTCATTCATAGCTTCAGTTCAGTTCAGTTCAGGCACTCAATCGTGTCCGACTCTCCGCGACACCATGAATCACAGCACGTCAGGCCTTCCTGTCCATCACCAACTCCCGGAGTTCACTCAAACTCATGTCCATCAAGTCGGTGATGCCATCCAGCCATCTCATTCTCTGTCGTCCCCTTCTCCTCCCATCTCCAATCTTTCCCAGCATCAGAGTCTTTTCCAGTGAGTCAACTCTTTGCATGAGGTGGCCAAAGTATTGGAGTTTCAGCTTTAGCTTACATAATTTCAATTTATTTTTTTTAATGGATACCTTTCTGCCAACTTCCCCCTTCTTTCATTTACTTATAATTTGAGAAAAGCTATAAAAGAACTAACTCTATGAAGATTGTGATGAATTCCAGTCCTAAGGATCATCTTTCTTTTTTAATTGCATTTTTTTAACTGCTTCACTTTAAAAACAATTGTAATTAAAAAATTCAGCATATGATATTACATATATCATCTTAAATTTTTAGTATGTAATCAGTAGTGTTAACTATGAGCACAACATTATACATCATACATCAGATCTCAAGAACTCTTTTTTTTCTTGCATGATTGAAATTCAATACTCATTGAACAGGAACTCCAAATTTCTCCCTCCCCTCAGTCTCTGACAACCACCATTCTCCTTCCTGCTTCTATGAGTTTACTATTTTAGATACCTCCTATAAGTGGGATCATACAGTATCTGGCCTTCAATGATCAGCTTAGTTCAAATAGCAATGCCCTCAAGGTTCATTCGTGTTGTAGCATATGACAGAATTTCCTTTTTTTCTTATTCCTGAATACTCTTTCATTGTATGTATATACCACATTTTCTTTCTTTTTTTTTTAAACTGGGATTTCATTTTTTTTTAATTTCCACATTTTCTTTATCCATTCATCCATCAATGCACTTTTAGATATTGCATCTCTTGGCTGTAGCAAATAATGCTGCAATGAATATGGCAGTCAAATACCTCTTTGAGGTCCTGATTTTAGTTCTTTTGAATAAACATCCAGAAGTGAGCATTTTACAGTCAATTGCTATCTTTTAATCAATTTGATGACAGTTGTTTAGACATCTTGTAGTGTTCTTGAGTTTTTTTATTCCAAGGTCAGTATTAAATCAGATATAGACAGATAATTAAACACATGAATTTATGAAAGAAACATTTTAATTAATGTTGGTTAGTAAGTCAGAAAAGAGAAACACTTTTTGAAAATGATTATCTAGAAGAAAACATTGAATTGAAATAAGCTGTGTATGTATGTTTTCTTTCTTCCTTTTTTATCATCTCCATGTTTTGTAGGTTTATATAAAGTGGTGGTCATATTAGGAACACACCTTTTTTTTTTTTTAATGGAAATCATGGTTCCAACTAAGGAGAAGTTGAAATTTAGTTTATATAGATATTTGTGATAGCTACTAAGAGTTTTTCTTCTCATACAACAAAACTGAGAACTAGTGAATTATGTAGTATAATTGAGATAATGATTGAAATAAATTTAAATGTATAAAAACTATCTAAATTTACCTTTATCAGTATGAAATCGTAAAAAAAAAATTACACAGCTCTCTTAAAATTATTTTCTTATTTAGTCAGTTGACTAGGGTTATGGGTAACTCATTTAAGAAGACAAAACAAACTTTAAGAAGATAATATACTGCACAAATTCAACAGATGTTGAAAAATTAGCAAAATCTATGCTTATCAGAGTACATGTTCACCTGGCTTTCAATATGCTAAATCAATTTTGATTCAACAAATAGAAGTTTAAATAATAATTTCAGGAAATCTTATGGCTTACTTCCAAGATAATCTCCTCAAATATTAAAGTATTTCCCACAATAGATTGTCTTCAATTGTAATAATACATCATTTAAAAATGAGCAACCAAAGGTGAAAGACCTGTACTTTGGAAACTATAAGATACTGATGAAAGAAATCAAAGATGACACAAACATTTGGATTGGAAGAATCAATTTTGTCAAAATGACTACACTACCCAAGGCAATCTACAGATTAAATTCTATCCCTATCAAATTACATTTTTCACAGAACAAGAACACAAACAACAAAATTAGTATGGAAGCACAAAAGACTCCAAATAGCCAAAGCAACCCTGAGAAATAAACATGGAGCTGGAGGAATCAGGTTCCCTTATATCACAAAGCTACAGTAATCAAAACAATATGGTGCTGGCACAAAGCCAGAAATACAGATCAATGAAACAGGATAGAAAACCCAGAAATAAACTCACATATCTATGATAAAGGAGGCAAGGTTGTATGCATCTCCAGCATACAATGGAGAAAAGACAGTCTCTTCAATAAATGGTCCTGGAAACTGGACAGCTATATGTAAAAGAATGAAATTAGAATACTCTATAACACCATACACAAAAGTGAATGCAAAATGGATAAAAGACCTAAAAGTAAGACTAGACACTATACAAGTCTTACAGGAAAATCAGAACACTCTCTGGTATAAATTGCAGCAATATCTTTTTTGATCTACCTCCTAAAGTAATGAAATAAAAACAAAAATAAATGGAACCTAACTGAACTTAAACTTTTGCATAGCAAAGGAAACCATAAAAAAAATGAGCAAACAACCCACAGAATGGGATAAAATATTTGCAAATGAAGCAACTAACAAAGACATGCATACAAGCTTAGTAATGTCCAACTCTCTGCAACCCGATGAACTATAGCCCTCTAGGCTCCTCTGCCCATGGAATTTACCAGGCAACAATAGTGGAGTGGGCTGTCATTTCCTTCTCCAACCAACAAGGGATTACACTTCAAAATATACAAACACCTCATGAAGCTATATGTCAAATAAATAAATAAACCCAGACAGTTCAATTTAAAAATGAGCAGATCTAAATAGACATCTTTCTAATGAAGACATACAGATGGCCCCAAACCACATGAAAAGATGCTCAACATCACTGATTAGCAGAAAAATGCAGGTCAAACCCATAATGATGTGTCAACTCACACCAGTCAGAATGGCCATTATAAAACAAAAAAATACAAACAATAAATCCTGAAGAGGATGTGGAGAAAAGAGAACCCTCCTACACTGTTGGTGGGAATATAAATTGGTACAACTGCTGTGAAGAACAGTATGGAGGTTCTTTAAAAAACTAAAAATAGAACTATTGTATGATCCAGCAATACCACTTCTGAGCATATATCCAGAGAAAACAATAATTTGAAAAAATACATGCACCCTGATGTTCAAGCAACACTATTTACAATAGCCAAAACATGGAAGCAGTCTAAATGTCCATCAACAGATGAATGGATAAAGGAAATGTACATATATAAAGCAAATATTAGCCCTGAAAAAGAATGAAATGCTGCCATTTTCAGCAATGTGGATTGGACCTAGAAATTATCATACTAAGTGAAGTAAGTCAGACAAAGAAAGACAAATACCATACAATATCACTCACATGTGAAATCTAATTTTAAAAATGATACAAAGGAACTTATTCACAATACAGAAACAGAGACATAGAAAACAAACTATGGTTTCCAAAGGGGAAATGTGGTGGGGAGGCATAAACAGGAGCTTGTAATTAACAACCATTATATATGAGGTAACCGACAAGTATCTATGGTATAGCACAGAGAATTCAACTCAATATTCTTTACTAACTTATATAGGAAAAGAATCTGCAAAAGAATGTATATAAAAATACACACACACACGAATATATATATATAAGAATAACTTGGTTGTATACCTGAAATTAACACAACTTTGTAAATCAACTATACTTAATAAAATTAACGAAAAAAAATTAGGACCGCTTCAAAAAAAGAGAACAGGAATGAACAAGCAATCCCTACAGTGCATAATAAATACAGACAAAGATTTAAAACATGGTTGTTTCCATACCAAAATATGGTTCATTTTGACTTGGGCACTTACTTAAATTTGATGTCATCTGTAATATTCTGCCCCAATCTACTATTTGATTTTAATTTGTAAGAAATTAATATAAACCTTAACGTAACAAAGTCAGGATACCAGAGGGATGAGAGTGGATCTCAACAGGAAAAAGAGACTTACCTTCCTAGCAACAGCTTGGCCCAAGAAAAACTGTGGACTCTGTTTACCATAGCCCTCCTAACTCCCTATGCCTCTTTACAAAAGGTAACATTTCTCTTGCCCTGCAGGGACTTGGCTCACCAAGGCTGTAAAACCAGAACTGCAATTCTCTGTTGATCTTAAAAAGAACTCTTCTTCTCCGGAGAAATATCTGGTAAACTATTTCAAGTAAACAGAATCTATCTTTTAATGATCAACAGCTAAATGGCTCCTTCAACATTGCTAACAGCAGGCCTGTACTTTGCACAATAAATGTGTAATCTGATAAGCTATATCAGCTTATCTAATCACGTTAAAAATATCAGTAATACAATCAAGGCATACTATCTACAGTTATTATTAATATCTGAGAATTCAATTTCAAATATAGGAAAGCCGCTGGATATCATTTGTAGAAAAGTTCTTATATATTTTAAATGTTGACATTCTGTATATAACTTAAAGCATAAACTTCTCATTGCTTGGGTAAAATTCTGTGACAATCTATGATTTTGAAAGATGCTAATTGTTTATCATAAAACATGTATTAGCAACTTTAAATAGTTATAGAAAAATGAATTAGCAAACTATACAAATGGTGAATGTGTTAACTAGATAATATCTGAAAGAATTTTTAGACATATTTTTGAGCCAATAAATATTAAAAAATATATAGGATATTTTATTTACAAAATGTAAAAAAAACTACAAGGCAGGATATGGGTATTGCATTAGGTAAATTTCTTTGCAGAATCTTTGGTATGCTGTCATTTAAAATTTCAACAAATAACTTAAAAGAACTTCACTTTATATTAAGACACTGAATTTCATTTGGGTTGTCAGCCTTTCAAAATAAAATCTTATATGAATTCTGCCTTTTAAAATATCCTAAATATATATAAGAGTTTATAATAAAAATACTGAAGAAAAAATAAATATATAAAGAGTATAAGGAAAAAACTATTTTTAAAAAATGAGATGCCAACAAAATTATCCTGCAATCTATTTATTTTAGTGAAATGGAGCCATTATCGTCTGACAGCAGAAGTACAATGTATTTAATTTACCTATTAGACAGTGAGATTTTATTATTCTTGCATAGCAATGCAACATTTTAAAAGTTGACTATATTTATTATTAAAGCTGTAAAAATAATAATTATTTTATATACATTTTGATAACATTTTATTCTTTCATTTCAAGGTACATTCTATAAGTGGATGACACTTGATTTCACACTAAACTTCAGCCAAATGTTATTTCTATCACTTTCAGTGTTTGACCAGCATGTATATATTTGTATATTTGGTGAGTCTCAAAAATACAATAAATTTTCTTAAATAAAAGTTGAATTTGTTGAGGAAGATGAGAAAGATGCTCTGGTACTTTGAGCAGGAAGTTAGAATTTGCTCTATCTTCTTTGAAGAGTAGTTTGGAAACACGTGCTTAAAAAAATTTTAAATATGGATACAAGCTGAAAAAAGAATATAATATGAAATAAATTATCCAGATAGTTCCTCTTCAAGGAATTTGTCTAAACATAGTATTATTTGATTGGTGCAAACATATGACTATAAGAAAGTATTAAAAAGTACATTGCAAGGTTAGTTTTTATAGTACAAGAAACAAAAATGAAAAAAAAAATTTAAAGCAATCATCTAAATAGCCAACAAAACAATACTGGAAGAATTTTTATTAAATTTAACATTGGGATGACCCAAATGAAATTTTTGGACAGCACAATAATGCTTTCAATATACTAAGGTGGCAAAATACATTAAAAATAATATGTATCGCCCAATGTCATTTGTATAGTTCTGTGACATATCTATTATTCTGGCATAATTATTAATAATATCCATTTTACTCAAACTGATTCTTATTGGATGAATATTATACAGTCTTTACCTATAAGGAACTTACATTTTGACTGACCTCTGAGGAAAATATTAAGATATTTTTATTTTTTTCTCTCTCTTTTTTTTTATTGGAAGCTAATTATTTTACACTCAATTGAGTGTACTCCGGGAGTTGGTGATGCACAGGGAGGCCTGGCATGCTATGATTCATGGGGTCGCGGAGAGTCGAACACGACTGAGCGACTGAACTGAACTGAACTGAACTGAATTATTTTACAATATTATATTGGTTGGTTTTGCCATACATTGACATGAATCCGCCCCGGGTGTACATGAGTTCCCCTTCCTGAACCCCCTCCCACCTCCCTCCTCCCTGTAACATGCATCGACCCTGAACTGGTGATTCGTTTCACATATGACAACATACATGTTTCAATGCCATTCTCCCAAATCATCCCACCCTCACCCTCTCCCACAGAGTCCCAAAGACTGTTCTATACATCTGTGTCTCTTTTGCTGTCTCGTATACAGGGTTATCATTTGCATCTTTCTAAATTCCATATATATGCATTAGTATACTGTATTGGTGTTTTTCTTTCTGGCTTACTTCACTCTGTATAATAGGCTCTAGTTTCATCCACCTCATTAGAACTGGTTCAAATGCATTCTTTTTAATGGCTGAGTAATACTCCATTGTGTATATGTACCAAAGCTTTCTTATCAATTCGTCTGCAGTTGGACATCTAGGTTGGTTCCATGTCCTGGCTATTATAAACAGTGCTGCAATGAACATTGTGGTACATGTGTCTCTTTCAATTTTGGTTTCCTCAGTGTGTATGCCCAGGAGTGTGATTGCTGGATCATATGGCAGTTTGATTTCCAGCTTTTTGAGGAATCTCCACACTGTTCTCTATAGTGACTGTACTAGTTTGCATTCCCACTAGCAGTGTAAGAAGGTTCCCTTCTCTCCACACCCTCTCCAGCATTTATTGCATGTAGACTTTTGGATAGCAGCCATTCTGACTGGTGTGAAATGGTATCTCATTGTGGTTTTGATTTGCATTTCTCTGATTATGAGGGATGCTGAGCATTTTTTCATGTGTTTGTTAGCCATCTTTATGTCTTCCTTGGAGAAATGTCTGTTTAGTTCTTTGGCCCATTTTTTGATTGGGTCATTTACTTTTCTGGAATTGAGCTGCAGGAGCTGCCTGTATATTTTGGAGATTAATCCTTTATCTGTTGCTTCATTTGCTATTATTTTCTCCCATTCTGAAGGCTGTCTTTTCACCTTACTTATAGTTTCCTTTGCTGTGCAGAAGTTTTTTATTTTAATTAGGTCCCATTTGTTTATTTTTGCTTTTATTTCCAATATTCTGGGAGGTGGGTCTTGGAGGATCCTGCTGTGATTTATGTCAGAGAGTGTTTTGCCTACGTTCTCCTCTAGGAGTTTTATAGAATCTGGTCTTACATTTAGCTCTCTAATCCATTTTGAGTTTATTTTGGTGTATGGTGTTAGGAAGTGTTCTAGGTTCATTCTTGTACAAGTGGCTGACCAGTTTTCCCAGCACCACTTGTTAAAGAGACTGTCTTTTCTCCATTTTATATTCTTGCCTCCTTTGTCAAAGATAAGGTGTCCATAGGTGTGTGGATTTATCTCTGGGCTTTCTATTTTGTTCCATTGATCTATATTTCTGTCTTTACGCCAGTACCATACTGTCTTGATGACTGTGGCTTTGTAGTAGAGCCTGAAGTCCGGCAGGTTAATTCCCCCAGTTCCATTCTTCTTCCTCAAGATTGCTTTGGCTATTCGAGGTTTTTTGTATTTCCATACAAATTGTGAGATTATTTGATCTAGTTCTGCAAAAATCCTTAACAAAAGTCTAGCAATCAGAATCCAACAACACATTAAGAAGATCATACATCATGACCAAGTGGGCTTTATCCCAGGAATGCAAGGATTCTTCAATATCTGCAAATCAATCAACGTAATACACCACATTAACAAACTGAAAAATAAAAATCACATGATTATCTCAATAGATGCGGAGAAAGCCTTCGACAAAATTCAACATCCATTTATGATAAAAACCCTCCAGAAAGTGGGAGTAGAAGGGACATACCTCAACCTAATGAAAGCTATATATGACAAACCCACAGCAAACATTATCCTCAATGGTAAGATATTTTTAAATTTAAATCTAGACTAATTTATACAGCACACCTGATGACATTTTTTCTGCACTGAAAATATTTTCTCCAGAAAACCAGAAAATAATTTCTCTGTACGTGTCACTGGCACTACATTTCTGCAACCATATGGTCTTGAACACAGCATTTTCTTATATAAATTTTTCAATTACAGTATATGCTTTATTTGGTGACAGTATATCTAGGATTGTCAACATGATCACTAAGGGTACACTGAATCACATAGCTGAATGACTTTATAAAACTTCTGATATCTTTGTGAAAACAGAATCTTCAGGTTGTATGGTAAGGGTCAGGAGCTTTCAAAAATAAGTAAAAACTACTTTAGTGTTGTCTTGGTAAAGAAGACTTACTCCAATTCAGCTAAGACTAGGAATCTAGGTGACATTAAAACAATAATAAACAAATTGGATCTAATTAAACTTAAAAGTTTTTCACAGCAAAGGAAACCATAAATGAGACAAAAAGACAGCCCTCAGAATGGGAGAAAATACTTGCAAATGAAGGAACTGACAAGGGACTAATCTCCAAAACATACAAATATATCATAAAGTTCAAAAGACAACTCAGTAAAAATAAAATGTTTTCAAGACCTAAATAGACATTTCTCCAAAGAAATGGCCAAGAGGCACATGAAAAGATGCTCAGCATCACTAATTATTAGAGAAATGCAAATCAAACTATGAGGTACCACCTCACACCATCAGTATGTCCATCATTAGAAAATCCATAAGCAATAAATGCTGGAGAGGGTGTCGAAGAAAGGAACCCTCTTTCACTGCTGGTAGAGATATAAATTATACAGCCACTGTGGAGAACAGTTTGGAGGTTTCCTTAACAAAACTAAATATAATTGCCATATGACCCAGCAATCCCACTACTGGGCATATACCCTAAGTAAACCATAATTCAAAAAGGCCTATGCACCCGAATGTTCACTGCAGCACTATTGTACAATAGCCTGGACTTGGAAGCAAGCTAAATGTCCATCAACAGATGAATGGATAAAGAAGATGTTGTACACATATACAATGGAGTATTACTCAGTCATAAAAGGAACAAAATTGGGTCATTTGTAGAGCTGTAGATGGACCTAGAAATATACAGAATGAAGTATAAGCCAGAAAGAGAAAAACAAATGCTGGATATTAACACATATATGTGTGGAATGTAGAAACATGGTATAGATAACTTATCTGCAGGGCAGGAAAAGAGATGCAGATGTAGAGGACAAATGATGGGCATGGGGTGGTTAGGGGGAAGGAGCTGGGAGACTGGGATTGACATGTGTGCACTACCATGTGCAAAACAGGTATCTAGTGGGAACCTGCTGTGTAACGCAGGGAGCTTAGCTAGGCATTCTCTGGTGACCTAAATGGGTGGAATGGGGGTGGTGGGGTGGAGGACCAAGATATATAGCTAACTTACTTTGTTATACAACAGTGTAAAGCAACTATTTCCTTGTTCAGTTGCTAAGTCTTGTCCAACACTTTGCAACCTATGGACTGCAGCACACCGGGCTTCCTTGTCCTTCTCTCTCTCCCTGAGTTTGCTCAACTCATCCATTGAGTTGGTGATGCCATCCAACCATCTTATCCTCTGTTATCTACTTCTCCTGCTTCCCTCAATCTTTCCAAGCATCAGGGTTGTTTCCAATCAGTCAGTTCTTCGCGTTAGATGGCCAAAGTATTGGAGCTTCAGCTTCAGCATCAGATCTTCCCAATAAATATTCAGGGTTGATTTCCTTTAGGATTGACTGGTTTGATCTCCCTGCTGTCCAAGGGACTCTCAAGAGTCTTCTCCAACACCACAATTCAAAAGCATCACTACTTTGGAACTCAGCCTTTTTAATGGCCAAACTCTCACATCCATACATGACTACTGGAAAAACCATAACTTTGACTGTTATATACACCATTGTTGGCAACGTGATGTCTCTGCTTTTTAATACACTGTCTAGGTTCATCACAGATTTTTCTTCCAAGGAGCAAGTGTCTTAATTTTATGACTATAGTCACTGTCCACAGTGATTTTGGAGCCCAAGAAAATGAAATCTGTCACTGTTTCTACTTTTTCCCTTTCTATTTGCCATGAAGTGATGGGACCAGATGACATGATCTTAGTGTTTTGAATGTTGAGTTTCAAGCCAGCTTTTTCACTCTCCTCTTTCATTCTCATCAAGAGGCTCTTTAGTTCCTCTTCACTTTCTGCCATTAGAATGGAATCATCTGCATATATAAGATTGCTGATATTTCTCCTGGCAATCTTGATTCCAGCTTGAGATTCATCCAGCCTGACATTTCACACAATGTACTCTCAAAGGCCTCTTGATGAAAGTGAAAGAGGAGAGTGAAAAGGTTGGCTTAAAGCTCAACATTCAGAAAACGAAGATCATGGCATCTGGTCCCATCACTTCTTGGGAAATAGATGGGGAAACAGTGGAAACTGTGTCAGACTTTATTTTTGGGGGCTCCAAAATCACTGCGGATGCTGATTGCAGCCATGAAATTAAAAGACACTTGCTCCTTGGAAGGAAAGTTATGACCAGCCTAGATAGCATATTAAAGAGCAGGGACATTACTTTGCCAACCAAGGTCCATCTAGTCAAGGCTATGGTTTTTCTGGTGGTCATGTATGGATGTGAGAGTTGGACTGTGAAGAAAGCTGATCGCCGAAGAATCGATGTTTTTGAAATGTGGTGCTGGAGAAGACTGTTGAGAGTCCCTTGGACTGCAAGGAGATCCAACCAGTCCATTCTAGAGGAGATCAATCCTGGGTGTTCATTGGAAGGACTTATGCTAAAGCTGAAACTCCAATACTTTGGCCACCTCATGCGACGAGTTGACTCACTGGAAAAAACTCTGATGTTGGGAGCGATTGGGGGTAGGAAAAGACGGGGAAGACAGAGAATGAGGTGGCTGGATGGCATCACCGACTCGATGGACATGAGTTTGAGTGAACTCCGGGAGTTGGTGATGGACAGGGAGGCCTGGCGTGCTGTGGTTCATGGGGTCGCTGAGTCGGACGCAACTGAGCGACTGAACTGAACTGAACTGAACTGAACTCTCAGTTCAGTTCAGTCGCTCAGTTGTGTTCGATTCTTTGCAACCCCATGAACCACAGCACGCCAGGCCTCCATGTCCATCACCAACTCCCAGAGTCCACCCAAACCCATGTCCATTGAGTTGGTGATGCCATCCAACCATCTCATCCTCTGTCATCCCCTTCTCCTCCTGCCCTCAATCTTTCCCAGCATCAGGGTCTTTTCCAATGAGTCAGCTCTTCACATCAGCCAATGAGTCAGCTCTTCTCATCCATATAAGTTAAATAAGCAGGGTAACAATATACGGCCTTGATCTACTCCTTGCCCAAGTGGAACCAGTCCACTGTTCCATGTCCAGTTCTAAATGGTGCTTTTTGATTTGCATACAGGTTTCTCAGGAGACCAGTAAGGTGATGTGGTACTCCCATCTCTTTAAGCATTTTCCAGTTTGCTGTGATCCACACAAACTATTTAGTGTAGTCAATGAAGCAGAAGTAGGTGTTTTTCTGGAATTCCCTTTCTTCCTCCATGATCCATCAAATTTTGACAATTTGATCACTGATTCCTCTGACTCTTCTAAATACAGCTTTGACATATGGAAGTTCTCAGTTCATGTACTGCTAAAGCCTGGCTTGAAGTATTTTGAGCATCACTTTGCTAGCACAAATGAGTGCAAATGTTAGTTTGAACATTCTTTGACATTCCAATTCTATGCCAATTTTTTTAAAAAAGAGAAATTTCTCTAATACCATGTTTTAACCTTTACAAAGTACAGAATTAAAGACTTTATGAAAATGTAATACAATGGCAGATAAATATGACAAACACTTTAATATACATTGTATACCTTAATTAGCATTCAAGTAAAAATGGCAGCTGGGAAAATTTACTTAGTAGAATAAAAAGGTGCCATCCCAAATCCACAAAATGCAGACTAGACTCAGACAAGTTGGATCTTTTGTCCATATGTTCCCCAAAGGACTGATATTAGTACATATAGTTTATTTTTTACAACTCTATTTTTTTACAATTTCAGAATAGTTCCTTCAGTCATTGTATTATTTGAACATGCTGCTGCTGCTGCTAAGTCACTTCAGTCGTGTCCGACTCTGTGTGACCCCATAGACGGAAGCCCACCAGGCTCCCCCTTCTCTGGGATTCTCCAGGCAGGAACACTGGAGTGGGTTGCCATTTCCTTCTCCAATGTGTGAAAGTGAAGTCGCTCAGTCGTGTCTGACCCTTAGCGACCCCACGGACTGCAACCCACCAGGCTTCTCCATCCATGGGGTTTTCTAGGCAAGAGTACTGGAGTGGCTTGCCATTGCCTTCTCTGAGTTGAACATGAGAAATGTAATAATTTCTAAACCTATTACTTATATTTTATTTACTTATAAATCATTCTATTATCAAAAGTTTATTGGAATAGAAACTCTCTGGTAAAGTAGTAGAAGTTCTTAGAAGGAATCTGTTTGGCCCCAGAAGATTAATGAAAAACTCTGTGTTAATGAAAAATAATTTCTAATATGTATTCTAGGCTACTAGAAACTTGAAAAGATATTTTAAGAGAGTAGAAAAATCATGACAGATATTAAACTGTGCCTATTTATTCACACAACCGAAATTTAAAAAAAAAAAACCTGCAAGATACCTTTTCTTGGTTTTAGATGCAAAAGAACTGTTTTAACTTTATCCCTTCTTGGGAATTTCCTGATGGCCCAGTGGTTAGGACTCAGCACTACCATGGCCTGTGTTCAATTGCTGGCCAGGAAACTAAGATTCTGTAAGCTGTTCAATGGCAAAAAATAGATAAATATAAATTTTAATTAAATTTTATTTTTACTCACTAAATAAACTAGTAGTTTAATTATCAGGTTGATAATTCAGACCCCAGGGAAAACTTTAAAAAACAGTTAATAGTTCTATTAAATTAAATCAATGGTCATATTTCTGTTGTATTTTTCCTAATACATATTATCACACAGACACTTTAACTTCTATGCCACAGCTAAATAAGAGGAAATATGCATAGAATAATGACTTTCTGTATATAATAAAAATCTCAGGGTTCTTTATTTGTAAAAATGTGAGAATTTTTTAAAGTAAATTGAAATTATACTTATCAATGAAAAATTTTAAATGTTGAAGGGTTTATTTGTTAGGATTTTCTAAACTAAGTAGCTTAAAAAGTTAAAAGATTCAGGAATGTGGCTGTGTGATACATCACCACATCGTCATTTAAGTACCAGATGGGTCTTGGCAAATGAATGTAGAATACTGCAAACCTATACGATAGTACTGACTGCAATTAGAACCTAGTACCTAGAACACGGTTTAGCAAATTGCAGCCTGTGCAGTTTTTGTATGGCTCAAGAAGTAATACTGTTGCATTGTTAAAGTTCTATTAAAAGCAAATAAGAATATATGACAAAGATTGCATGTACTTAACTCATAAAACCTAAAATATTTATGTCACAGTTCAGTTCAGTTCAGTCGCTCAGTCATGTCCGACTCTCCGCGACCCCATGAATCACAGCACGCCAGGCCTCCCTGTCCATCACCAACTCCCGGAGTTCACTCAAACTCATGTCCACAGAGTCGGTGATGCCATCCAGCCATCTCATTCTCTGTCGTCCACTTCTCCTCCCGCCCCCAACCTTTCCCAGCATCAGAGTCTTTTCTAGTGAGTCAACTCGTCGCATGAGGTGGCCAAAGTATTGGAGTTTCTAGCCCTTTACAAAAAAAGGCTTGCTGACTTCCATTCCCCAAAATGCTTTCATTTCAATTTTTATCTAGTTAAGATGATCTAAAAGAGTTCTTATACATGTGGCAGAAATAGCAACGCACCTTCAGTGTTACCTCCTGTTCTCTGACACAATACAACAGTCTCTCTTTCCAGAGGGTATATATTCCAAGACCCTCAGTGGATACTTGAAACCACTGGTAGTACCAAATCGTGCACACGCACACACATACACACACACACAGTTTTTTCCTGTATATACTTAACATATGATAAGGTTTAATTTCTAGATTAAGCACAGTAAGAGTTCAACACATATCTAATAATAAAATAATAACAATAAACTGTAATAAATATTAGATAATATGGTCTTTATCTCTCTCTCAAAATATTTTATTATACAAATGTAAGGACTTCTTGATAACTAAGAATTTATCACACAGTGTGGCCAAAACTTTTGCAGTTTGAAGGGCAACAGCATCTGTTTACAACTGCACAGAGAGAAGATTCATTCATATTGGAAATCTTAGCAACAGTCGTGTACAATTTCTTTTTCTTTCCTTATTAAACTGAGAATTTTCATCTTTTTCACTTAGAGGAAGCACTTTACCAGCTTCTCTTTGGCATATCTAAATTGCCAGCATCGCTACTCTCATGTTTGGGGGCCAATATTGAGTAAGGGTTACTTGCACAAAAGCACTGTGATATTAGATAGTCAATCTGACAATTGAGATGTTTCTAAGTGGCTGGATGGGTGCGGTATGCTGGATGAAGGGACAGAGTCCTGAGCAGGAAAGAGCAGGAGGGTGTGATAATTCAGCACACTACTCAGGACAGTGCACAATTTAAAACTTAAGAAATTTTTACTTCTGGAATTTTTCGTTTAACATTTCTGGACTGCAGTTGACTACAGGAAACTGAAACCATGGAAAGCAAAGCTGCAGATGAGGGGACTATTGTATGTTCTTTGACATAGTGTCAGCAAAGACTCTAGAAGCTTCGTGACCTGGTGGATGTTAGGATACCCCCTCCAAGAAAAGTTGCTCTACTTGCAAAATTCACTGCTATGAAGAGACATAAGTACCTGTTGGACCTTTTTGGATTTTGAAGGCGGCATTTGCCAAATCAAGTGTGATGTTCTGGCCAGTTAACAGGTTGCCCACTGTGAATGAGAACGAGAGTATAAACTGCTCTGCACAATTCCCAAGCTCAGATGAAAGTACATTTCTCTGCAGGCCTTAGAGGTAAATGACCAAATGCTATTCAAAGTGTCTGTGCTGGAATGACTGCTATATAGAGTTAAGTACTATTCTGAACTGAACTGAACTATTGTACCATAATAAATATTAAACAAATAAAATTATTATTACTAAAGAATGTGTAACCAATTAAGTAGATTGAAGATTGGTTTCCAAAATGCTAAGTGACCAATTTTCCATTTTGAAGCAAGTATCTAAATGACTCATATCAAATTATTATTTATTTATTTAACTTAGCAATTTTCTTTTCAAATTTCACAGGGGTGGACTATTTGGGTTTTTATTTTGCATGCCAGAATCATGTATCTCTGAAATAAATGAATATAGTCTTATGACTGAAAAAGATAATCATAAGTAGTACATGTTTATTAAAGATTTGCAGATAATATGTAGTTCATAGATCAGTTTGACTTAAATGAGAATTCAAATAGAATATACATTAAAGCCAAAATTATAAAGCAGAGTATGAGATGGAATAGATATTGAAGTGTTAACCTACACTCTAAAATGTAGCTTGACCATACAACCATCAGCAAGATCTTATTCTTTATAATAAGAGAAAGTCTCAGTTCAGTTCAGTTCAGTCGCTCAGTCGTGTCCGACTCTCCGCGACCCCATGAATCACAGCACGCCAGGCCTCCCTGTCCATCACCAACTCCCGGAGTACACTCAAACTCATGTCCACAGAGTCGGTGATGCCATCCAGCCATCTCATTCTCCGTCGTCCCCTTCTCCTCCCGCCCCCAACCTTTCCCAGCATCAGAGTCTTTTCTAGTGAGTCAACTCGTCGCGTGAGGTGGCCAAAGTATTGCAGTTTCAGCTTTAGCATCAGTCCCTCCAATGAACACCCAGGATTGATCTCCTTTAGAATGGACTGGTTGGATCTCCTTGCAGTATAAGGGACTCTCAAGAGTCTTTAGGGAAGTAATATTTTAATTTCCCAATATAATTTCTCTGTTCAGAAAAGTATGTGTGAAACTATAAAAACATGGGAACCAAACTAGAGTGTGGTTAAGTAAATTGTAGTAATGATGTGAACTAAAAATAACTGAGAACCAATTATGGATTGAGTGATAAGAAAATTTGCTTGAGCCACATGTTTGTGGTAGCCTATATATCTTACAATGACTTCTTTGACAAATGGTTGACTATTTTTTTATTTAAAATTTGTGTTATTAAGTCTTTGGTTATAAATTACAGCGTTACAAAAAAGTCATTGGCTTTAGCCCACCAGGCTCCTCAGTCCATGGAAATTTCCATGCAAGAATACTGGAGTGGATAGCCATTTCCCCATCCAGGGGATCTTCCCAATCCAGGGATCGAACCTAGGTCTCTGCGTTGCGGGCAGATTCTCTACCATATGAGACACAAGGGAAGCACACATGTTATAATGACTTCTTTGAAAAATTATTGACTTTTCTTTGTTTAAAGTTTTGTCTTTTTAATTTTTTGCTTATAAATTATAGCATTACAAGAAAAGTTATAGTGCTTGATTTCTCAGCCATGTCTGACTTTGAGTTCCTAATGACTGTAGCCTGCCATGTTCCTCTGTCCTTGGAATTCTCCAGGAAAGGATACTGGAATGGGTAGCCATTCCCTTCTCCAGGGCATCTTCCTGACCCAGGGATGGAACCCAGGTCTCCTGCATTGCAAGTGGATTCTTTACTGTCTGAGCCATCAAGAAAAGCTACCAATTCTTGGTAATATTTCAGTTATTCACTGGAAAACACTTTTTATGCAACAAAATGTATTCTGACCCTAAAAGCTTCATATTCTAAAATGGTTTCATGTAATTATTTGCCAGCATTATCACTGTGTTTTGTTCTCCAAACTTATCCAGATGGCGATAGAGCATGTTTAAAATAAATTCACTTGATCCGTAAGTGTGATTATAAAACTGTATCAGCAAAGGAAAAGTCTTGGAGAAAATTTATTTTAGAAAACACCCTGTCTGTCCTTAGTCATTTGGAAAATGACAAATATGTCTGAAAAGTATAACCCTTTCTTTGGCAAATTTATAAGTTCTTAAAAGTCTTAAGAAAAGTTTAAAAAAGAACAAAAGTGTGTTTAATTTGTAGACATGTGTATTGGTCAGGTTTTGCTATATAATAATACCCTATAACAAAACCTTAATATCACAATGGCTTATAGTACCAAGTTTGTTTCACATTTTATGTCTTCTTGTTATATACATATCAATGGATTTTGTCTGAACTTGGATAGCTTTGGGTTTGGTTCTGTTTCACGTGCAGTCACTAGAAGACAACCTAATGGCAATAGGTATACTGGCTGTGTGGGGTGCGCTCTTTTCCCATCTTATACCTCCCAAAATCTCAGCTTGGAACTGGCACATTGTCACTGCCATTCACACACATTGACCACACCCAGTCAGTCACATTGCCAAATTCTGACATTCACACCTACTGGCCACAGCCAGCCACATGGCCAAATTCTGAGTCTTCAGTTCAGTACAGTTCAGTTGCTCAGTCGTGTCCGACTCTCCGCAACCCCATGAATCACAGCACGCCAGGCCTCCCTGTCCATCACCAACTCCCGGAGTTCACTCAAACTCATTTCCATCGAGTCGGTGATGCCATCCAACCATCTCATTCTCGGTCGTCCCCTTCTCCTCCCGCCCCCAATCTTTCCCAGCGTCAGAGTCTTTTCCAGTGAGTCAACTCGTCGCATGAGGTGGCCAAAGTATTGGAGTTTCAGCTTTAGCATCAGTCCTTCCAATGAACACCCAGGATCGATCTCCCTTAGAATGGACTGGTTGGATCTCCTTGCACTCCAAGGGACTCTCAAGAGTCTTCTCCAACACCACAGTTCAAAAGCATCGATTCTTCGGCGATCAGCTTTCTTCACAGTCCAACTCTCACATCCATACATGACCACGGGAAAAACCATAGCCTTGACTAGATGGACCTTGGTTGGCAAAGTAATGTCTCTGCTTTTTAATATATTATCAAGGTTGGTCATAACTTTCCTTCCAAGGAGCAAGCGTCTTTTAATTTCATGGCTGCAATCAGCATCTGCAGTGATTTTGGAGCCCAAAAAAATAAAGTCTTACACTGTTTCCACTGTTTCCCCGTCTATTTCCCATGAAGTGATGGGACCAGATGCCATGATCTTTGTTTTCTGAATGTTGAGCTTCAAGCCAACCTTTTCACTCTCTTCTTTCACTTTCATCAAGAGGCTTTTGAGTTCCTCTTCAATTTCTGCCATAAGGGTAGTGTCATCTGCATATCTGAGATTATTGATATTTCTCCCAGCAATCTTGATTCCAGCTTGTGCTTCTTCCAGCCCAGCGTTCCTCATGATGTACTCTGCATGGAAGTTAAATAAGCAAGGTGACAATATACAGCCTTGACGCACTCTTTTTCCTATTTGAACCAGTCTGTTGTTCCATGTACAGTTCTGACTGTTGCTTCCTGACCTGCATACAGGTTTCTCAAGAGGCAGGTCAGGTGGTCTGGTATGCCCATCTCTTTAAGAATTTTCCACAGTTTATTGTGATCCACACAGTCAAAGGCTTTGGCATAGTCAATGAAGCAGAAATAGATGTTTTTCTGGAACTCTCTTGCTTTCTCCATGATCCAGCGGATGTTGGCAATTTGATCTCTGGTGCCTCTGCCTTTTCTAAAACCTGCTTGAACATCTGGGAGTTCACGGTTCACATATTGCTGAAGCCTGGCTTGGAGAATTTTGAGCATGACTTTACTAGCGTGTGAGATGAGTACAATTATGCAGTAGTTGGAGCATTCTTTGGCATTCCCTTTCTTTGGGATTGGAATCACTTCTTCCATGAAGAGAAGTCTGTGTCTATTTGATGAACAGTAACCTAAGCTACTGCAATGTGGATGAGCTAGTTCAAACTATTAGAGGAAGATAAAATGACAGATTCTACTTCAGTGACCAATCTTCAACAAGTCTGAGAGGAGATGGACATTTTGTCTGTTCAAAGACTTAAACTTTGGATGAAACAACAGAAGTAAACTACATAGTCATATCTTCTATTGGGCCAAAAGGTATTGGAAATTTAGAATTAATAATATTAATAATAGCAAAGTCAGGGCCAAAATAATTGTAATATTTTTCTTAATTAGAACATCATTTGGCATAATTTCATTGTCAAAATGCAAAATGAATAAAATTGAAGAGGCTAGCATACCTTCTCTCTTCTTCATTCTAAACCTTCTTTATAAAACTCATTTTTTAAAAAAATAAGAAAAATGACACCTATATTACAATATTTGTTAACTCCACTTTAATTATTGGCATAAACTTTATGGTTTATAAATGAAGTTATGCAACATATTTTTTACTTTCCATTAGAAAGATCAAACATCTGGCCCTTTTGCATGGTCCAAGTATAATTCTTTATCTTTCCTGGCATTAGATCAATGTGGTCTACTATGATTCAAGGTAAAATTATAATTGCTAAACAGAGAATGATATAAATTTGCTTATAAATTTCTTTATTCATAATTCTTTTATTTTATCAAAATAAATAATTAAAATATTGCTTCCTCAAAAACAGACTCACATAGAAAACAAACTTATGGTTACCAAAAGGAAAAGAGGCTGGGGGGCAGGGGGTATAAATTAAGAGTTTCGGATAAACAGAACACATTTCTACATATGAAACAGATAAACAACAAGGACATACTGTATAGCACATGGAGCTATATGCAATATCCTGTAATAACATATAATGGAAAAGAATCTGAGAAAGAATATATATATTTATATATTCAATGCTTTATTTTACATTGTCATATAACCAATTAACAATGTTGTGATAATTTCAGGTGCACAGCAAAGTGACTCAGTCTTACATATATATATATATTTTGGGGGGGGCGGCTTCCCTGGTGGCTCAGAGGTTAAAGCGTCTGCCTTCAGTGCGGAAGACCCGGGTTCGATCCCTGGGTCAGGAAGATCCCCTGGAGAAGAAAACGGTAACCCACTCCAGTATTCTTGCCTGGAGAATCCCATGGACGGAGAAGCCTGGTAGGCTACAGTCCACGAGGTCGCAAAGAGTCGGACACGACTGAGTGACGGAACAGAACAGAACATATATATTTTTTTAATCACTTTGCTGCACACCTGAACGGAGAAGGAGATGGCACCCCACTCCAGTACTCTTGCCTGGAAAATCCCATGGACAGAGGAGCCTGGTGCGCTGCAGTCCATGGGGTCGCAAACAGTCAGAGATGACTGAGCGACTTCACTTTCACGTTTCACTTTCATGCATTGGAGAAGGAAATGGCAATCCACTCCAGTGTTCTTGCCTGGAGGATCCCAGGGACGGGGGAGCCTGGTGGGCTGCCGTCTATAGGGTCTCACAGAGTCAGACACGACTGAAGCAGCAGCAGCACACCTGAAACTAAAACAACAGCATAATCAACTAACTTCAAAAACAATTGAAAACTTTTAGCAGTATCACGTAATAAGGAACTGTCTCAGCAGTGAGTCTTAGTAAACACTAGACATTAACAAAACTAGAAACTTAATTTAACAATTTACAAAACTTAATATTCATTGATTTTTCATTATGGAGGCCCTGTAGCCAGGGAGGCTTTAATCCACCAAATAAAAAATGAGGTTTGTCAGGGAGCTGGGAAAAGGCAAGCAGCCATCTTGGATTTCCCATAGCCCTGACTCTGATTTCCAGCTATTGCTTTTAATTTTCCAATTTAGAAGCAGACTGTTGCCATGGTTTAAGGACATTAGGATGGCACAAGTCTAACAGAGTTTTTGTATAAGCAGAATGAGCTTTTACATGTCTACAAACCCGACAATTGGATTAATTTCTAAAACTAGCATAGGATCAGGCCTATGGTAGAAAAGCATTTGATTTATATGCAGAGGGCTAAGAAGTCAAGAAAACATTATAAATGATCATATGAATCAGGTCCAGCATCTTGGGCAAGCTGTCTACCTCTGATGTCGTCGTCTTCTCATCCTGGTGTAGTGTAGTTTCTTCTGAAAAAAGTCCTTCCATCCAGGTTGGAGACAGTCCTTTAAATTTTTTTTTTTTTTAGTCCTGGTTGCAGGTCACGAGGCATCTGATCTTCATCCAACGATAGATCACTGAGATAAGCTTCAGAAACAAACTTAGGGTGTTCTTTAAGAATTCAATTAAATTTTACATTAATATCACATAACAGCAAGGACCTATCCAAGAAATGAGTCTTACCTCCATTGGTAGACCACCATTAACAAACTGGGATTTAACATTTATTGAAACATCCTTTTCTCCCTAAAATCACCCTCATTTTTACCAAATATAACCAAATTAAGACTTGTTTAACAAATAGATCTGTTCTCAATAAACTTGACCTGATTATTTATATAACCATAGACCCCTTTTTTTTTTCTTTTTTTTTCTGAGACTTTTATGGAGTCTCAAACTTTATTTTTTTTTTTTATTGGAGGCTAATTATTTTACAATATTATATTGGTTGATTTTGCCATACATTGACATGAATCTGCCCCGGGTGTACATGAGTTCCCCCTCCTGAACCCCCCTCCCACCTCCCTCCTCCCCTTATCCTCTCTCTGGGTCATCCCCGAACACCAGCCCTGAGCATCTTGTAACATGCATCGACCCTGAACTGGCGATTCGTTTCACATATGACAACATACATGTTTCAATGCCATTCTCTCAAATCATCCCACCCTCACCCTCTCCCACAGAGTCCTAAAGACTGTTTTATACATCTGTGTCTCTATTGCTGTCTTGTATACAGGGTTATCATTTGCATCTTTCTAAATTCCATATATATGCGTTAGTATACTGTATTGGTGTTTTTCTTTCTGGCTTACTTCACTCTGTATAATAGGCTCCAGTTTCATCCACCTCATTAGAACTGATTCAAATGCATTCTTTTTAAAGGCTGAGTAATACTCCATTGTGTACATGTACCAAAGCTTTCTTATCCATTCGTCTGCAGATGGACATCTAGGTTGTTTCCATGTCCTGGCTATTATAAACAGTGCTGCAATGAACATTGGAGTCATGTGTCTCTTTCAATTCTGTTTTCCTCCCTGTGTATGCCCAGGAGTGTGCTTGCTGGATCATATGGCAATTCTATTTCCAGCTTTTTGAGGAATCTCCACACTGTTCTCCATAGTGGCTGTACTAGTTTGCATTTCCACCAACAGTGTAAGAGGGTTCCCTTCTCTCCATACCCTCTCCAGCATTTATTGCATGGAGACTTTTGGATAGCAGCCATTCTGACTGGTGTGAAATGGTATCTCATTGTGGTTTTGATTTGCATTTCTCAGATTATGAGGGATGTTGAGCATTTTTTCATGTGTTTGTTAGCCATCTGAATGTCTTCTTTGGAGAAATGTCTGTTTAGTTCTTTGGCCCATTTTTTGAATGGGTCATTTATTTTTCTGGAATTGAGCTGCAGGAGCTGCTTATATATTTTGGAGATTAATCTTTTATCAGTTGCTTCATTTGCTATTATTTTCTCCCATTCTGAAGGCTGTCTTTTCACCTTACTTATAGTTTCCTTTGCTGTGCAGAAGCTTTTGATTTTAATTAGGTCCCATTTATTTATTTTTGCCTTTATTTCCAATATTCTGGGAGGTGGGTCATGGAGGATCCTGCTGTGATTTATGTCAGAGAGTGTGTTGCCTACGTTCTCCTCTAGGAGTTTTATAGAATCTGGTCTTACATTTAGTTCTCTAATCCATTTTGAGTTTATTTTGGTGTATGGTGTTAGGAAGTGTTCTAGGTTCATTCTTGTACAAGTGGCTGACCAGTTTTCCCAGCACCACTTGTTAAAGAGACTGTCTTTTCTCCATTTTATATTCTTGCCTCCTTTGTCAAAGATAAGGTGTCCATAGGTGCATGGATTTATCTCTGGGCTTTCTATTTTGTTCCATTGATCTATATTTCTGTCTTTATGCCAGTACAATACTGTCTTGATGACTGTGGCTTTGTAGTAGAGCCTGAAGTCCGGCAGGTTAATTACTCCAGTTCCATTCTTCTTCCTCAAGATTGCTTTGGCTATTCGAGGTTTTTTGTATTTCCATACAAATTGTGAGATTATATGTTCTAGTTCTGTGAAAAATATCATTGGTAGCTTAATAGGGATTGCATTGAATGTATAAATTGCTTTGGGTAGTATACTCATTTTTACAGTATTTATTCTTCTAATCCACAAACACGGTATATTTCTTCATCTATTAGTGTCCTCTTTGATTAGTTTCACTAATGTTTTATAGTTTTCTATGTACAAGTCTTTTGTTTCCTTAGGTAGATATATTCCTAAGTATTTAATTCTTTTCATTGCAAACATGAATGGAATAGTTTCCTTAATTTCTCTTTCTATTTTCTCATTATTAGTGTATAGGAATGCAAGGGATTTCTGTGGGTTGATTTTATATCCTGCAATGTTACTGTATTCATTGATTAGCTCTAGTAGTTTTCTGGTAGAGTCTTTAGGGTTTTCTGTGTAGAGGATCATGTCATCAGCGAACAGTGAACATTTTACTTCTTTTCCCATTTGTATTCTTTTATGTCTTTTTCTGCTCTGATTGCTGTAGCCAAAACTTCCAGAACTATGTTGAATAGTAGTGGTGAGAGTGGGCACCCTTGTCTTGTTCCTGACTTTAGGGGAAATGCTTTCAGTTTTTCACCATTGAGGATAATGTTTGCTGTGGGTTTGTCATATATAGCTTTTATTATGTTGAGGTATGTCCCTTCTATTCCCACTTTCTGGAGGGTTTTTATCATAAATGGATGTTGAATTTTGTCGAAGGCTTTCTCTGCATCTATTGAGATAATCATGTGATTTTTATTTTTCAGTTTGTTAATGTGGTGTATTACGTTGATTGATTAAAAAGGACACTCTAGGTTAGTTTCTAAGGTTTATCTCAGTAACCAATCTTCAGATAAAGGTCGGATGCTCCATAATGTACAACCAGGAGATTAACACCAGACTATAAACATTTAACGAATGAAGTCAGGTGACTTGGGGTATACCAGGTTTTATCTAATGAAAGTTCTTGACTTATAATTCTTATTTTACTAATAACTGCTAGCTGTGACATTGTACAGGAGACAGGGACCAAGACCATCCCCATGGAAAAAAAATGCAAAAGAGCGAAATGGCTGTCTGAGGAGGCCTTACAAATAGCTGTGAAAAGAAGAGAGGCAAAAAGCAAAGGAGAAAAGGAAAGATATAAGCATCTGAATGCAGAGTTCCAAAGAATAGCAAGGAGAGATAAGAAAGCCTTCCTCAGTGATCAATGCAAAGAAATAGAGGAAAACAACAGAATAGGAAAAACAAGAGACCTCTTCAAGAAAATTAGAGATTCCAAGGGAACATTTCATGCAAAGATGGGCTCGATAAAAGACAGAAATGTTATGGACCTAACAGAAGCAGAAGATATTAAGAAGAGGTGGCAGGAATACACAGAAGAACTGTACAAAAAAGATCTTCACGACCAAGATAGTCACGATAACATGATCACTGACCTAGAGCCAGACATCTTGGAATGTGAAGTCAAGTGGGCCTTAGAAAGCATCACTACGAACAAAGCTAGTGGAGGTGATGGAATTCCAGTTGAGCTATTTCAAGTCTTGAAAGATGATGCTGTGAAAGTGCTGCACTCAATATGCCAGCAGATTTGGAAAACTCAGCAGTGGCTACAGGACTGGAAGAGGTCAGTCTTCATTCCAATCCCAAAGAAAGGCAATGCCAAAGAATGCTCAAACTACCGCACAATTGCACTCATCTCACACGCTAGTAAAGTCATGCTCAAAATTCTCCAAGCCAGGCTTCAGCAGTATGTAAACCGTGAACTCCCAGATGTTCAAGCAGGTTTTAGAAAAGGCAGAGGCACCAGAGATCAAATTGCCAACATCTGCTGGATCATGGAGAAAGCAAGAGAGTTTCAGAAAAACATCTATTTCTGCTTCATTGACTATGCCAAAGCCTTTGACTGTGTCGATCACAATAAACTGTGGAACATTCTGAAAGAGATGGGAATCCCAGACCACCTCACCTGCCTCTTGAGAAACCTGTATGCAGATCAGGAAGCAACTGTTAGAACTGTACATGGAACAACAGACTGGTTCCAAATAGGAAAAGGTGTACGTCAAGGTTGTATATTGTCACCTTGCTTATTTAACTTATATGCAGAGTACATCATGAGGAACGCTGGGCTGGAAGAAGCACAAGCTGGAATCAAGATTGCTGGGAGAAATATCAATCACCTCAGATATGCAGATGACACTACCCTTATGGCAGAAAGTGAAGAGGAACTCAAAAGCCTCTTGATGAAAGTGAAAGAGGAGAGTGAAAAGGTTGGCTTGAAGCTCAACATTCAGAAAACAAAGATCATGGCATCTGGTCCCATCACTTCATGGGAGATAGATGGAAAAACAGTGGAAACAGTGTCAGACTTTATTTTTTTGGGCTCCAAAATCACTGCAGATGCTGATTGCAGCCATGAAATTAAAAGACGCTTGCTCCTTGGAAGGAAAGTTATGACCAACCTTGATAGTATATTAAAAAGCAGAGACATTACTTTGCCAACAAAGGTCCATCTAGTCAAGGCTATGGTTTTTCCCGTGGTCATGTATGGATGTGAGAGTTGGACTGTGAAGAAAGCTGATCGCCGAAGAATCAATGCTTTTGAACTGTGGTGTTGGAGAAGACTCTTGAGAGTCCCTTATACTGCAAGGAGATCCAACCAGTCCATTCTAAAGGAGATCAACCCTGGATGTTCATTGGAGGGACTGATGCTAAAGCTGAAACTGCAATACTTTGGCCACCTCATGCGACGAGTTGACTCACTGGAAAAGACTGTGATGCTGGGAACGGTTGGGGGCGGGAGGAGAAGGGGACGACGGAGAATGAGATGGCTGGATGGCATCACCGACTCTGTGGACATGAATTTGAGTGTACTCCGGGGGTTGGTGATGGACAGGGAGGCCTGGCGTGCTGTGATTCATGGGGTCGCGGAGAGTCGGACATGACTGAGCGACTGAACTGAACTGAACTGAACTGATGCCTATATTATTTTCTATGTCACTTGTTTCACTGAGCCTGTGATATAATGCTGAACTGACAGTTCCATATGAGATCAATAATTGTAATAATGTGACTCTGGGTATGGGAAAAAGCAACAAGAGGAAATATTTTCCTGGACCAGGAGGCTAGTAAGACAGTGGTCCAGAGACTTTTGCTACTTGAAAGGCCTGGTCCAATTTTAGATCTGGGAATGAGCCTTCCCAGCACCACGGGACACAATGGCCATGAAAGGGTGTCACATGGTCAGATATGTGGCTATGAAGGGACCCTGCTGACTAGAAGTTGGTACTTGCCAGCTGCCTCTACAAAGATTACATCATGACCATTGCAAGCTGCTGACCTTCAACACCCCCTGAAAGAAGTTCAGGGTGAAAATCAGGAATGAGGCACTCTGTGCTCTGAAAAAAAAAAAAACTGGCAGAACAGGCCTTCAGATAGTTAGATCTTTTCAGAAAAAGGTTTTATGAGTTCCAATTCTTGCATCTTCTCATACCTAGAAAAACACTGACATCATTAATGGTGAAATCTGCTTTGGCAATTAAAAAAAAAATTTTTTTTCTTTTACAATTAAAAGTCAAATAAAGTAGCTATGGTTCAGACATCCTGGGAAATAACTATTTCCCAGATATCCTGAAAAATGATATTATGGGTGTGATTTCAGATTAGACGCTGTGAACTAATGTAGAACTTAATGCTCCTGTAATGCATTTTTGCTTCTGTACTTTGCTTGCTGCTCGTAAAACCAAAGTTATTCCATTTTAAGATAAGGTTGTTTTTAAGTAAAGATTCCTAAAATTGTTTTTGAAAAAATAAAAATAAATAAATAAATAAGAAAACAAACAAACAAAAAAAGAGTGTTCTATTTAGAATGCTTTACCAACTGAGCTATCTGGGAAGCCTTGAAAGTCGCTAAGTTGTGTCTGACTTTTTGCAACACCAGTGTCTATACAGTCCATGGAATTCTCCAGGCCAGAAGGAGTGGGAAGCGATTCCCTTCTCCAGGGGATCTTCCCAACCCAGAGAGCAAACCCAGGTCTCCTGCATTGCAGGCAGCTTCTTTACCAGCTGAGCCACCAGGGAAGCCCTTAGAATGCTAGTCCACTTTATGTAGCAGGCTATTTGATTTTATTAATTGATACACATCTTGTTGAATGGATTTTACACTTTATCCTCCTCCTATATCTGGCTAATATTCCGTTTCCTCCATTCAGCTTTTCCAAATACAAAGATCCACAGTGATAACATCTGTTTTCAATATCTTTTGTTTTTTGTAAACACTATTATTTTCCTCTGATGCATATGTATATGTGTTATTCTTTCAGGTAGGAAGGCTTTGGTTATCCAGTGCTACTTAACAAATGACAAGCTACTAGCAAAAACAGTAGCAATTATTTATTAGTCTTATCTTCTATCTTTCTGGTGTTAATGGTCTCAACAAGGCAGTTTACTTATGGGGTCTTTCAAGCAGTTGCAATGTGATGGCACCTGGGGCTGAAATCACCTCAAAGTCCACCTCAGTTAAGTGTCTGGAGGCTGATGCTTTCTACAAGCTAAAATCTCATTGGGAGTTCTCAGTTAGAACACTACATGTTAGAATTCCCAGACATTTATATGTCTGGGACTTCTACACACCATGGCAGCTGGATTCCAAAGGTGGGTATTACATTTATCAATTAGTTTGAAAAGTCACACACCTAGACCTCATTTTAAAATCATTCTAACCTCATCTCCTTTCCCTAGACTCCTCATACCTGCTCAATGCCCCACAATCAATACAGGGCCGGAGAAATAAAATTTTTGATTAATAAATGAAGTCAATGTTTTGATTCCTATAATTATATTTGCCTAAGGATTATGTTACTCTTTCAAAGTCTATAATTTGATGTGACTAAACTGAAACATTTTATTTATGAATATATTTAAATATTAAATTAAGCATTTGATTAAGTAAATATAAATTGATATTCAATTTAATTAAATAAAATATATATTATGAAATGAAAGTTGGGTATTTTACTTTATTTAGCTTTACTAATTAAAAATAAAAAGTTAAAAACATATCAGGGTTGAATCCCATTATGAAGTAAAGTAAGAGACACACATTCAATCCCTGGGTCAGGAAGATCCCCTGGAGGAGGGCATGGTTACCCATTCCAGTATTCTTGCCTGGAGAATCCCATGGACAGAGGAGTCTGGCGGGCTACAGTCCATAGTGTTGCAAAGAGTCGGACACGACTGAAGTGACTGAGCACACAGCATGCATGAAACAGACACTAGGCTAATGATTAACAAAACCATATAGAATTTGTCAGGATATAACAGGAAGCTGTACTCTTAATTATACCTGGGGATAAAATTTAATATTTGGAATAATCAAATGCTTTGGAAAAACTAAGGACTTGTTTTAGTTTTATTGCAATTCAACTTATGATAGCTCAGGTGGTAAAGAATCCACCTGCAATGCAGGAGACCCTAGTTCAATTCCTAGGTTGGGAAGATCCCCTGGAGAAGGGATAGGCTACCCACTCCAGTATTCTTGGGCTTCCCTGGAGGATCAGTTGGTAAAAAAAATCCACCTGTGATGTGGGAGACCTGGGTTCAATCCCTAGGTTGGGAAGATCCCATGGAGAAGGGAACGGCTACACCCTTGAGTATTCTGGCCTGGAGAATCCCATGGACTGTATTGCAAAGAGTGGGACACAACTGAGCAACTTTCCTTTATTAATTGGCTTTCAAATATTAAGTGGACATTTTAATTTAGATGACTTGTTGATATAATGTAAGTTCCATCACGTTCAAGGCCCTCAGATACAGTTGTGTCTACTGTTCATAGCTCTGGGGTCCTGGCTGAAAGTGCAAGTGGGCACTGAAGTTCAGCTTGTTCTCTCTCTACCAAGTCATATACTTTTAGCACCAGGCTGCTTGTTCATGAGCTGCTCTTTTGAATTTGCATTAAAATGATGCCAGATGGGTTAGTAGAGTCCCTGGTATAAGACATGGTGTTAAACAAATTTCCACCAAAGAAAGTGGTGTAATAGAAAGACTACTACAGTCTTGGCATTAAAAAAAAAACAAAAAACAGATGCAGTTTGAATCTTGACTCTGCTACTTACAGTATTGTGACTTTGAGAAAGTGATGGAACCTCTCTGAGATTCAGGTTCCTCACAAACAGAATAGAAATATCAATTCATACTTTTCATAGCTGATATGAGGAACAGTGCTACTATATGAGAAACATGAAATACTGTCTATTGTAGAGTAGAACTTATTTAAATAGCATCCATAATAAATTCTAAGGGAAGTGTTGTCAGAGTTACAATCCTTGGTCCCGCATTTATTTTTTGATAGATACATAACTTTACAGTGATATTTAGGTATATAATTATATAAATCACTGGTTAAAGTGACATTAGGGAGAATAAAAGAAAGTAAGAAAGTAATATGTTATAATTCAGTTCAGGAAAAACACTCCTGAACAAAATATTCCTAAGCATTTATGTAAGAACTGATCAGTTTGAATTGTCAAAAACTAACTTTTTCATTTTTTTATATGGCCATCCCTTAGCAGTTGTGAGGGATTTGTTTCAGGAAACTCCCCCAAAACACCAAAATCCTAGACATTCAAACCCTTTACAGACAATGGCATAGTATGTGCACATAATCTATGAACATCATTTTCAATCAACTCTAGATTACATTAATACCTAATATAACATAAATACTATGTAAGTGGTTGCCAGGGCATGGAAAATTCAAATTTTGCCTTTTAGAACATTCTGGAAATTTTTAAAATAGTTTTGATCCAGTTAGTTGAACTTGCTGATGCAAACCTGTGGATAGGGCTTCCCAGGTGGCACAGTGGTAAAGAATCTACTTTCCAATGCAGGAGATGTGGATTCAATCTCTGCGTCAGGAAGATCCTCTGGAGCGCTGTGCTGTCCTCAGTTGTGATCAACTCTTTGTGACCCCACAGGCAAGAATACTGGAGTGGGTTGCCATTTCCTACTCCAAGCAATCTTTCCAACCTAGGAATCAAACCCATCTCTCTTGCATCTCCTGTATTGGCAGGCAGATACTTTACCCCTGCACCCCTTAGGAAATGGCAATCTGCTCTAGTATCCTTACCCAGAAACTTCCATGGACAGAAGAACCTGGTAGGCTACAGTCCATGGGGTCGCAAAGAGTCAGACTTGACCTAGCGACTGAGCACATAGCATACACACCTGTGGATACTGGAGGCTGGCCATAGTTCTCAAAACTTAGCTTCCTGGCACAAAAAAGAACCGTTTTGTAAAACTACATCCTGGCCAACTCCCTTTAGGCAACAGCCTCTCCCAGTGACAGGATCCAGTAAGATTCTGGTTCAACCCCATTCTTTATTAGCCACACCTTGCTACAAATGCAACAGATTCATCACAAGGTTAAGTTCAGTTCAGCTCAGTTCAGTCGCTCAGTCATGTCCGACTGTTTGCAACCCCATGGACTGCAGCACACCAGGCCTCCCTGTCCATCATCAAGTCCCACAGCTTACTCAAACTCATGTCCATAGAATCGGTGATGCCATCCAACCATCTCATCCTCTGTCATCCCCTTCTCCTCCTGCCTTTAATCTTTCCCAGCATCAGGGTCTTTTCAAATGAGTCAGGTCTTTGCATCAGATGGCCAAAGTATTGGAGTTTCAGCTTCAGCATCAGTCTTTCTAATGAATATTCAGGACTGATTTCCTTTAGGATGGATTCTTTGGATCTCCTTGCTGTCCAAGGGACTCTCAAGAGTCTTCTCCAACACCACTGTTCAAAAGCATCAATTCTTCGTTGCTCAACTTTCTTTATAGTCCAACTCTCACATCCATATATGACTACTGGAAAAACTAAAGCTTTGACTATTTGGACCATTGCTAGCAAAGTAATGTCTCTGCTTTTTAATATTCTGTCTAGGCTGGCATAACTTTCCTTCCAAGGAGCAAGCGTTTTTTAATTTCATTGTTGCAGTTACCATCTGCAGTGATTTTGGAGCCCCTCCAAAAAAGTCTGTCACTATTTCCATTGTTTCCTCATCTATTTGCCATGAAGTGATGGGAAAAGATGTCAAGATCTTAGCTTTCTGAATGTTGAGTTTTAAGTCAATATTTTCACTCTCCCCTTTCACGTTCATCAAAAGGCTCTTTAGTTCTTCTTCGCTTTCTGCCATAAGTGTGGTGTCATCTGCGTATCAGTGGTTATTGATATTTCTCCTGGCAATCTTGATTCCAGCTTGGGCTTCCCTTGTGGCTCAGCTGGTAAAGAATCTGCCTGCAATGGGTTCAATCCCTGGGTTGGGAAGATCCCTGGCAGAGGGAAAGGCTGCCCTCTCCAGTATCATGGCCTGGAGAATTCCATGGACTGCATTGTCCATGGGGTCGCAAAGAGTTGGACACAACTGAACAACTAATGATAATAATAATAAAAGGCATAGGTCAATATTAGAAACAACATTAAGAACTGTGGTTAAAAATAAAGATTAAGCTAAAATAATGACACAGATAAGATATATGCTTGTATTGAATACAGTTAAAAAATGCCTAAATGTATGTTTAGAATGGTTCAGGGAAACCAAGTCTATGCACCACAACTACTGAGCCTGCACGATCTAGAGTCCATTCTCCACAATAAAAGAAGCCTCTGTGTGCCTCAAAAAAGAACATAATGTGACTGCCTCTTCAGTGACAAAGATCTAAATATCTAAATATTAAATATTGTGGTTTCAAGTCTTAATTAGAACTACTTCACAATGGAAAATGACATGGTTGTTTCTTAATAAACAAGCGGTGATTTCAAATGAGCTTCAAACAATCACAGTATGTTTCATAGGTTTAAATAGCTGCACGATGTAATGCCCAAAACAGAAATCCTTACCAAAGCATTTGAAGTGCTATCGTATTTCTCCTAGTGTATCTTGTGTGCTTGCTTCCCTTGCTTATATGGTCTGACCATGTAAATCTCTCAGTTCTTCAAAAATATGTAGCCATAGGACCCTTTTACAGCTGTTCCCTTTTTCACTAACGTGTTTCCCCCTGCACTTTGCATATATCATGTCTCAGTCTAAAACTCCATTTATGAAGATGCTGTCTCTGACACAAGATTAACAATTTAATCACCGTGAGCTTTTGTCATTATTCTCATTTCAAATAGAAATCATGTACTTACTCTCCAATTACTTGTGTTTTCCCATGCTTCTTCCCACTAAGCCATACTTATTACCTTCATTTGTTTAGTGCCAAGCAAACAGCAGGTCCCTCATAAACATTTGTTAAATGAATAAACAATTAAATAAGGAGATACCAAATTGCAAAACTCTGATTATTTCCAAATCAACACAAATGAGGGTCTGGAGAAAATCATCATGAATAAACACAGCATTCATGTGGAAGAAAAATATGAAAATAGATGAATTTTTCAAAAATATTGAAACATAATCTCATCAAAGTAAGCAATAAATAGTATGTAACCAACTATGTAAATGCAAGGCTGCTCTTGATATCATTGTTTAAAGCAATCAGTTCAGTTCAGTCACTCAGTCGTGTCCAGCTCTTTGCGACCCCATGGACCACAGCATGCCAGGCCTTCCTGTCCATAACCAACTCCCGGAGTTTACCCAAACACATGTCCATCGAGTCAGTGATGCCATACAACCATCTCATCCTCTGTCATCCCCTTCTCCTCCTGCCCTCAATCTTTCCCAGCATCAGGGTCTTTTCAAATGAGTCAACTCTTCGTTTCAGGTGGCCAAAGTAGTGGAGTTTCAGCTTCAACATCAGTCCTTCCAATGAACACTCAGGACTGATCTCCTTTAGGATGGACTGGTTGGATCTCCTTGCAGTCCAACGGACTCTCAAGAGTCTTTTCCAACACCACAGTTCAAAATCATCAATTCTTCAGCACTCAGATTTCTTTATAGTCCAGCTCTCACATCCATACATGGCAACAATTTACTTAAATGGCTAATTTAATCTAAAAAAGTTTAGTGCAAGGAATCATGCTCCAACGTTAAGAATGTGTGTAGATTTGAGTTTATTATCAAGGAGAATTGTTCAGAATATATGTATAACTGAAAAATCTAGTATAACCATTGTGCCTCCATGTAATTCCACTGCAAGGGGTAAAAGACAAAATACAAATGGGAGACATGTTTGAACAATACAGCTACAGGTGATTTTTCACTCTATTGATTTTTTTGCTTAGAGTTTCCAGAATTTTCTATGAATATTGAATAGAGAAAGAAAGATTTATTTTATCCAGGTATGCCTTTGGCACATCCCTTTTTTTGCTACGTATTTTTCTGTACAATTTGATCTCTTTAGAAGTGTGTCTTCTCTCCCAAGACACTTTACCAAGTATACTGAGGCACAATGTTTACGCTCAAGAATCTCATAGTCATATTGATGATAAAGCTATCTGTATGAGGAATTTTTTTTGTGCAGTGAATCCAAGATATCTGATACAGAGGCACTGAGAGAAAGCAGTCTCTCTGGAGAAGAGTGCTTAGTTTCTCAGATAACTTCCTCTATCCCCTGCTTCTTACTCTATACTGATGCCTGCATACAGAGGGGCAGGGTGTAGTTTATGGGACTTTGGTGGGGACAAATGTAGGTCTCCTGATTACTGGATGATGTGTTTTGTACACGTGTGAGGCTTTACATCCTTAGCAGAAGACTGCAGATGGTATAACTCAAAGACTTTTCCTTTGGCTGAGAAATATCTTCAGATTTGCCACTAAAGGACCTCAACAACATCTCCTTCACTTGCTATCATAGACATCTTAGCTTTTCCATCATCCATCCACTCCCCTTGGCTTTGCTCATGTATAGACTTTTTTTTGCCTTCCACCCAGAGTCATTTTACGATTAATGCATCCCCTTAGAAGGTTCTTCATTAAGACACCAGCTATTTCTGCAAGATTGTCACAGGAAAGCAAAGGGTAGCTGAGAACTTTGAACCTCACAGCTCCACCTGTAAGAGCATGTAGAACTAACCCATTTGATTAAAAGAAGCAAAACCTCTGATTGTACAAGGGCAGCTTTTCTGGAGGACACATCCCGGACTCACAAGTAAGAGGCAAGAAGACTCTGATTTATCAGATATGTGCCTCCCTCTCTCTAGTCTTTATAATCAATATTATAAGCTTTAAAAACATGAAAATTCTGTTTTGAAAACTAAAAGAGACTATAGGTCACAGAGCTATTTATGGAGAAGACAATCAGAGAAAATAATCTTGTCATACAAGCTTCCTTAATTCAAGAACTGAGCTGATTACTGTCCCTTTCCATGATATAGGGAAGAGAAAGTTACTATAATACAATAAGTAGGGTCCAAAACATGAAGTCATGGAAGCCTGGAGTGCTGCAGTATATAAGGTCACAAAGAGTCAGACAGGACATAGCGGCTGAGCAACATAGCGACTGAGCAACAAAACATGAAGATGCACAATTGCAGTACTGTGGAATTACTGAGATAACCACAGAAAGCGTGGCCAATCAGTTGACCTTGTAGTCTAAAGGTTCTTCACGATGCAAATCCAACTTTTTTTGTTCTGGTTGCAGTTCAGAATGATCTGGTATCTTTTTTTTTTTTTTTTTCTTTTTTTGAGAAATGTTGGCTGACATCTTTGTTGCTCTGGGGGGCAGTGAGTGACAACAGTATGTTTCCCCTTCACCATCACAGGTGTTTGCTGTGCAGGATGGCACTGACTATGCTCAGATCCCAGAGTTACTTGTTCTTGCAGATGACATGCTATATGCTGCTGAGGGTGGCAGGGGAGTAGTCCTTGTTGGCAGTGGTCTGCATGCAGGAGGTGGCAAGGCCAGACCTCCACTTCACCACCTCCAGGCCACTTTTGCCATCCGCTGCTGGCTCCATGCCATATCCGTGTGGTCAATCAGCTGGTTACAATGGAAGGAACTGTGGGCCTTCAGATTATTGAGGTGGGTGTCCTATATCTGTTTGCCCTTTTTGATCAGGAAATTGGAGCATTTCCACAGAACATTCATCGCAAATGTGTGGTCAAACATTGATGAGGATATTTATGGATCTTGTGGCTGGCTTGTGTAATTTGAAGGACAGGGACAATAATCCTAAGGCTCTTCTAGTCAGTTAGTATCTGATTAAGATTGACAGAAAAATATCAGTTAAGACTGAATTTCAGCTAAGTGATGAATAAAGTATGTTCCAAATATTGTACAGACATATGTATACTAAGTAATTATTTGTTGTTGTTTAGTCAGTCAGTTGTGTCTGACTCTTTCTGACCCCATGGACTGTAGCCCACCAGGATTCTCTATCCATGGGATTCTCCAGGCAAGAATAGTGGAGTTGGTTGCCATTTCCTTCTCCAGGGGATCTTCCCGACCCAAGGATGGAAAATGCATCTCCCTTGTCTCCTCAATTTCAAATTTAACAGGTCATCCTGTATTTTTAGGTAATAAATCTTCAACCTATACTCAACTCACTAGCCTTGTCAAGGAAATTAAGCTGGAAGAATATTGGAGATTCTTCTTGAAGAAGACAGAGCTCCCTGTTTTATTCTTCTCACACCCTACCTGCTCCACAAAATAAGAACATTAGCCTGCTTCCAGCCCTCATTCTCATCAGGTGTCAGGAGCCAATGACAACACATCTTAATCCATGTTACTACTGCTATGAAAGTTATAGCAGAGTTTCATAACATAAAGAGTTCGGTTATCTCAGAACCACAAGGAACAAAGGGTGCAAATATTTCTGAAAATATTTCATTTAAAATTAAAGCTAGGCATGTCCCATATCTTTTAAAAAACACACAACACGATTATATTTTAATATACAATCAAAATACAAGACCATAGTAAATTGGTGGCAATAAAATATTGTATTTCATTTCTTTTTATTACTGATTATAGTTCCTTCTATATCTTTTCATTTAAGAATAAAATAGCTAAAGTTCCTTCAAGTCACTTAGCAGTTTAATGTAAATATATTATTTAATCTTATAAAAGTAACCTTAACTATAGAACATGGATAAACACAAAGCCTGTAAATCATACCTAATTTATAAAGCTGAATTTGCTAATGTAAATTTGAAATGAGCTCACTAGCTTTGCAGTAATCAAATGACTACACCTAACAACGCACCAGCACCCACTTCCCCACACATGCAGTGTGCTCCCTTTTTTTTTTTTTACATTAGAATCAATAGCTTTTATTTGTCTAACATCCATTAGAAGAGATTTAACAGAGTGGTAGAAATTATTCCAAAAACATATATCTGATAAAAAGATGCAAAGCACTCCTACAAATTTGTAAGGAAAAGATAGACAACCCAACAGAAAAAATTGGCAAAGTCTTCAACAGACACTTCCCAAAGCAGATACACAAATGCCTATTTAAACATACAAAATGGATGTTCAATTAATTAATCATTATAGAAATACCAATTTAAATGTGCTCATTTTTTAAAGCATTTAAAATTTTGGTCTAACTTGATCCTTGAAGAACTGCTTATAATAAATATCCAGTTCTTATCCATAGTACACAAAACTCCACTCTTCTCATAGGACTTAATTTTAAACTTCTTTTTTTTTCAAATTAGGATATTTTCTAAGGATAAGCAAAGGATACCTATGTTATCTCCTGCTTCTCTCTTCTTTCACATTCCCATAATCCTCAGAAATGGAAACTGACTTTCCCTTTTGATTCTCCTAAGTTATGATTTCCTTCTATCTTGATGTGCTAGGCAAATGGGTGTCTCATCTACACTGTGGTTCAAACTATGAGATGGGTTTTCATTGTTTGATCTGAGATACTCTTCAAAGAAAAGGGGAAAAGGAAAATAATTGGAAAATCTACCCAAAGACAATAACGCCACTGTTTATACTTTTAAATACCACTATATTTTTCTATACAATCTTTCCTTAATAAGGTCTACCGCTTTCTTTTATAAATCTTCATTTTCTCCAAAATAATAGATGTCTCAGGCAGTAAAGCATCAAAGTTAAAAGCTCAGGCATATATATGGAATCTCTAAAGATAGTACTGATGAATCCCACGTGTAGGACAGCAAAGGAGACTTAAGACATAAAGAAGGAACTTTTGGACACAGTGGGTTAAGGAGAAGGTGGGATGATTAGAGAGAATAGCATGAAATATACACATTAGCATATGCAAAATAGATAGTCAGTGGGAGTCTGATGTATGATGCAGAAAGCCCAAAGCCAATGCTCTGTGACAACCTAAAGGGGTGAGGGGGGAGGGAGGGGACATATGTATATCTGTGGCCCTCTCATGTTGATATATCACAGAAACCATCACAAAGTAATTATCTTACAATTAAAAATATAAATAAAGTTCATAAAAGCAAATAAAAAAACACATTGAAGATTTTAAAGTGTCACTGCTGTTACAGTATCAAGAAAGAGAAGAAAAATTTTAAATATTTAAAAAGCTATTAAAGCTTTAAAGAGACAGCAGACTTCCTAATTGGCAGCAATGTATCCATGACCTGCAAGCTTAACCCCTTGCCTCCCCTGTCTTGGACACTCTGTAGACATAGAAATAAATATTTTTTGCAAACTGACTTTTAGAACTTAACCACTTTATAAGTAGATGAACTTCTGTATTAAATAACGTAAACAATATTTAGAGCAAAGTTAACATATATATTCCTTCTCAAAGGCTACTTTGAAAATTTGTGGGCTTACTCTGATGAAAAAGAATCGAAGTTGTAATCAACTCAAAAGGAAATAAAACAGAGAAGGGGAAAAAAATGTAACAGTGTTTCACAGAACAGCTGTACCAATTCTGAAACTTTTCTTAGTATATTCAAATCTCATTAACAAGGCAAAAAATTCTAGGAAGATAAGTGGATCTCAAAACAATTTCAAGAAACAATATCCAATTAAGCTGCCATATGTGTTTCCTCTATGTGAGTGATACACAATATAATGAGGTGTGGGCTACAAACATTTCATAGACTTTTTATTTTTATCATGAAAGTCTTCCAGACAGTCTAAGGGATGTTAAAATTAGTTTGGAAAAATATCTACTTCTCTTGAAAGTTTTCATTGTTGGCTTTGAAAAAGATATTCCTTCACTGCTAGGCACTGAAACATATACCATCACTCATGATGAGTTACTATCACATCTGTTGTACCTTTTTAGGTTCAAGCAAAGGAAAAGGGACAAATTCTAACTGATGAAACAAGTGATCAGATTTAAGCCAATTATTTCAAATTTGCCACTCGATGATTTTGACTAAAAATGAAAGTAAACTTTAAAATACAGAGAGTCTTGCTCTACTTCTATTCACTCCACAAGTGTTTCCAACCATTCACTGGCTCAAAAGATATATATTAACTGCTTACTGTGAACCAGGAACATTTGCAGAGACAAGGAATGCAAGAATAACATTTTACTTTACGGAACAATCCACCCACTCAACAATATCAGAAAACATTCTTTTTTAAACACATGTGGAAGAAACAGCCCAAAATTCCTGTTATCATGGAGATCACAAATCACCAGAGGGGAGGGTAGCTAGGCAAACGGACAAGTACACAAATTCTCTGGGAAAATTAAAGAAGTAAGGGTTTAAGTATGACAAAAAAAGGAAGGCTGCTCTGAGAAAAATACTTTAGGAAGTCTGAAGTCTGTGAGTGAACAATCTACAGGGAAAAATGCAGTTGACAGAGCGTGCAGGAAGTACAAAACCCTTGAGAGGGTGTGCATCCAACGTTGAAAAGGAAGTGATAAACAGGAATTCTGGTACATTGTTGAGGGAATGTCATAATCACTTTGACAAAAGTCTTTCATTTCCTGATAAAAGTAGATTTATATCTACTCTGTAACCCAGCAATTCTCATCCTAAATGTGGACCAAGAGAAACAAAGACATACATCTGTAAATATATATGCACAGGAATGTTCAAAGCACCTTTATTCGTAATAAAGCAAAATTGGAGAAAACACAGATAGCCATCAACTGGTGAATGCATAAAAATAAACTGGCATATTTATATGATGAAATATTATACACTTTATCATCATAAAAATGAACAACTACAGAAACATGAAAAAACATGAATGCAACGCAAAATGATACTGAGTAAAAGAAGCCTCATCCAAATTATTTCATTTATTTTAAGTTCTAGAACAAACAAAAAAAACTACCTATGAGGAGGCTAGTGGAAATTATTATTGGGCAACAGGGTTAAAGATTGGGAACTTTTCTGTGGTGAGGGTAACATTTAATGTCTTGATAGGGATTTAGTTACATCATTGTATGCAATTTCAAAGCTCAAGGAAAGTTATATTTATAAATTTATATTTCCTTGTAGGTTAAATTTTTACTTCAAAACAAAAGATTTTTAAAATACTAGTTAGATACTGACATCAAGCTAATGATATTCATGCTGACGTGTTTAAGAGTGAAGGGCATAGGTGTCTGCAACTTGCTTTGAAATCTATGTAAAAGAAGATAAATGATGTATTAATAACCAGATGAACTGACTATGTGATATCTATAGACATGTTAATGGAATCTATCTAGTAAATGCATGGGTTTCAAGGTAAAAATTCTTTCATCTTTCACATAAACCTGATATTTTCATAATGAAGTACTGAGGACCTGATCAGTGCCTGCTGAGTATCCTTGGTCCACGTGGGCTATATGCTAGTTCTGTTGGGTCTTCCAGATGCTCCATCATCAATGTACATACAGACAGAAACTGGAAACCTGGGAGTTTCTGGCTCAGAAGGAGGCACAAACTCAGAAGTCTGGGCTCAGAGAAAACCATGCCAAAGCTGCATTCACTCTGTTTATCTACTCCATTAAGCAACATGGGGCATGGGACAAGTGGGCTGACACCAGAATCAGACTGTGGAGTTGTTAATAACTCGTGTCTGCCATTCTTCCTCGATGCTTCAAGGAAAACCAAACAGATTTAACAAACAGTTTTAGAACATTTGCAGTTGCGTCATTTTTCTAAGTTATCTACATGTACTAAGGCATCTTATCCCCACAGTGAGTCTAGATAGTAGGTACAGATATTTACACACAGACAAACGGAGGCACAGAGAGGTAAAGGAACTTGCCCAAACCTGTAAAGCTAGGAAGTACTAGAGTTAAATTCAAACTCAAGTGGTCTGGCCCCAGACTCTCAGCACTTCAGTGCAACTTAAGAGTCTTTGCAGCTGAGACAGTACTTTTAAGAACAATTGTTCTTCCAGGCCCATTTCACAAGGCTTTTCCTGTTGTCTTCACTACATGCCTGCTGGACTGATCCAGTACCTTCACTCATCTTTTTTGGTGAGGGAAAAAGTATCTGCTCTAAGCTAAGAATCCAGCTGGAATCCAGAAGAAACTGAGAATCCAATGTACACAATTTTATTTATTTATTCATGCTATTTTATTTTTTAATATCATTCATTTATTCAGCAAAATTTTTGTATACATATTCTGAGCTGAGAATATCATGATGAACAACCAGATATGTTCTCTGCTCTTGGAGCTCAGAGTCCAACAGGGGAAAACAATAATGTAAAAGTAATGGGATAAGAGAATTTCAGTACATATGTGCTATACACAAATCAAATGGGATTAGTTACCAGATGGTATCTGCAGGGTTGGCAGCCTTAGCTGGTCTGGACAGGCAAATACTCTCAGAAGCAATTACTTTAAAGCTGATGCTTGAAAGATTATAAAGAAAGCTTATGTGAAGAAATGAAAGTAAAATATTCCAGGCAGAGCAACCAGCAAGGACAAGGTGCTGGGGGCAGGAAAGTACCTAATGTGTTCAAGTAATGGGAAGAGGTCCAGGGTGGTTGGGACATAGTATGTGTGTGTGTGTGTGCATGCACATGTGTGTGTATGTGTGACAGGTAGCAGGGAATGGGGAATGAGGTCACAGAGGTAGACAAAAGTCAGAGCTGGTAGAACCTTTACAGATAAGCTTTTTTTATAAAAAAATTATTCTAAGCCTGTGCAAAGTCATTGAAGTACATCTTCAATACAAGAAAAAATTGGGAGAAAAAAAAGAAAGACCAAGGAGACACAAGCAGTAAAAGTCAAGAAAGTAGACAAAAGTAATAAGAGTCAAGAAAGGAAGGAGTAGTAAAAATAGGCTGGAGAAGCAATGAGCCAAGTTCTACTGGTTTCTTTGGACCTTCATTATTTTAACAATGAGAGTAATGAGAAATCACTGAATATTTCTGAAAGTAGCAATAATATGTTGTGACTTACATGTTATAAGGTCCACTCAAAATGTTTGACTAAATTGTGGAGTGAGATAGGTTACATCAGTTCAGTTCAGTTCAATTCAGTCGCTCAGTCGTGTCCGACTCTCCGCGACCCCATGAATCACAGCACGCCAGGCCTCCCTGTCCATCACCAACTCCCGGAGTACACTCAAACTCATGTCCACAGAGTTGGTGATGCCATCCAGCCATCTCATTCTCAGTCGTCCCCGTCTCCTCCCACCCCCAACCTTTCCCAGCATCAGAGTCTTTTCCAGTGAGTCAACTCGTCGCATGAGGTGGCCAAAGTATTGCAGTTTCAGCTTTAGCATCAGTCCCTCCAATGAACATCCAGGATTGATCTCCTTTAGAATGGACTGGTTGGATCTCCTTGCAGTATAAGGGACTCTCAAGAGTCTTCTCCAACACCACAGTTCAAAAGCATCGATTCTTCGGCGATCAGCTTTCTTCACAGTCCAACTCTCACATCCATACATGACCACGGGAAAAACCATTGCCTTGACTAGACGGACCTTGGTTGGCAAAGTAATGTCTCTGCTTTTTAATATACTATCAAGGTTGGTCATAACTTTCCTTCCAAGGAGCAAGCGTCTTTTAATTTCATGGCTGCAATCAGCATCTGCAGTGATTTTGGAGCCCCCAAAAATAAAGTCTGACACTGTTTCCACTGTTTTTCCATCTATTTCCCATGAAGTGATGGGACCAGATGCCATGATCTTTGTTTTCTGAATGTTGAGCTTCAAGCCAACCTTTTCACTCTCCTTTCTCACTTTCGTCAAGAGGCTTTTGAGTTCCTCTTCACTTTCTGCCATAAGGGTAGTGTCATCTGCATATCTGAGGTTATTGATATTTCTCCTAGCAATAGGGGAGTACAAAAAAAAAAAAAAACAGAAGGAGCAAAGAAAAGGTTATTATAACAATATAAGCAAAAATGATGACAACTTGGACTATCACCATAGTAGTGAGTTGGTGAGAAGTAGTAGAATTTTGTATTAATTGGAAAATTGAACCAACAGAATTATAGATACATTTTTCTAAAGTTTTTAGTTATCCCAGTTCTGCTGAAATAAAAATCTCATGTTTCTATTTTCGTTCACTTCAAAATGTTTCTTAATCTCCATTTTGATTTCTCGTTTAGCTCATGAATTATTTAGAAGTGTGTTGTTTAATTTCCAAATATGTAGATATTTTCCCGATAGCTGTCTGTGAACATATTGTTTATGATTTTAATCTCCTGGCATTTATTCAGATTTGTTTTATATGCCAATACATGCTTTATCATTATATCCTTCATGCTTAAAAAGAGGCTGTAAAAACAAATAGAGAAATAAATAAATGGGTTTCTATATAACATTCAAAATAATAATGATAAACAAAAATAAATTATATTCTGATATTGCTAGGGGACTGTTCTATAATATAAATTAGGTAAATTTCTTTGAAATGCTTCCTATGTCTTTTATATCATTATTGACAATCTGTCTACTTATTTTATCAGTTATTAAAAGATGATTATTGACATATTCAACACAATTTTAATTAACACATTTACCTTTTTGACTCCTGTCAGATTTTGCCATCACTGGGCTGGAAGAAGCACAAGCTGGAATCAAGATTGCTGGGAGAAATATCAATAACCTCAGATATGAAGGTGACACCACCATTATGGCAGAAAGTGAAGAGGAACTAAAAAGCCTCTTGATGAAAGTGAAAGAGGAGAGTGAAAAAATTGGCTTGAAGCTCAACATCCAGAAAATAAAGATCATGGCATCTTGTCCCATCACTTCATGGGAAATAGATGGGGAAACAGTGGAAACAGTGTCAGACTTTATTTTGGGGCTCCAAAACCACTGTGGATGCTATTTGCAGTCATGAAATTAAAAGATGCTTACTCCTTGGAAGGAAAGTTATGACCAACCTAGATAGCATATTAAAAAGCAGAGACATTACTTTGCCGACCAAGGTCCGTCTCCTCAAGGCTATGGTTTTTCCAGTGGTCATGTATGGATGTGAGAGTTGGACTGTGAAGAAAGCTGATCGCTGAAGAATTGATGCTTTTGAACTGTGGTGTTGGAGAAGGCTCTTGAGAGTCCCTTGGAGTGCAAGGAGATCCAACTAGTCCATTCCAAAGGAGATCAATCCTGGGTGTTCATTGGAAGGACTGATGCTAAAGCTGAAACTGCAATACTTTGGCCACCTCATGCGACGAGCTGACTCACTGGAAAAGACTCTGATGCTGGGAGGGATTAGGGGCTGGAGGAGAAGGGGATGACAGAGAATGAGATGGCTGGATGGCATCACCGACTCTATGGACATGAGTTTGTGTGAACTCCGGGAGTTGGTGATGGACAGGGAGGCCTGGCATGCTGTGATCATGGGGTCGCAAAGAGTTGCACATGACTGAGCAACTGAACTGATCTGATACTCTGAAGATCATCTAACTTGGCCTTCTCAAGGAATCTATCCATTTATATGTTCCTTATACAGAATTCCCTGACAATCCAGTGGTTATGCCTTAGTGCCTTCACAGCTGTGGGCCTGGGTTCAATCCCTGGTTGGGGAACTAAGATTATACAAGCCACATGCACAGCCATAAAGTTTTTTTAAATATATTCCTTCTAAACCTTGCATGATGAATTTTTTTCTATACTTAATCAGTTCCAACATGTTCTGGGATCTACCATCTTGAAATGCATACACTCCCTTCATTTCACATTTATCCTCAAAAGACTGCCTCTTCTTCTACTGTCCTTTGATAACTAAACATCTCAAAAGAGTTGCCTATACACAATGACTCAAGTTTTTCTGCTTCTATTCTCAATATAACATATTCTAATCTAATTTTATCAGCACCTTGTGCTTTTATCAGGTTTACCAAGTATCTGAGAACTGCCAAATCCAATGAACACTGCTCTTTGTCCTAGCCTCTTAGCTACATTTGACACTATTAGGCACTCTCTTTTTTGTTAAATTGAGGTATCATTTACACAGTCAAATGCACAAATCTTAAGTATACAGTTCAATGAGTTTTGAGAAATATAAACATAGACACAGAACTATTTCTATATACTCCACAAAATTATCTTGTATTCCTTTCTAGTCAATCTTTCCATTCTCAGAAACACTCACTGTACTCATTTGAATCATTAGAAATATGCTTTGCTCATTCTTGAAATTTACATAAATGAAAAAACCTAACAGGTAATCTATTAGGCCTGATTTCATTTAGCAATGGTTTTGAGATTAATCTATGTTTTGTGTGTAGGTCATATCTTTTTATTGCTAAATATATCTATTTTCTATCACTGCATGACAAATTATCCTAGACTTAATGGCTCAAGACAACATTCATTTATCATTTCACAGTTTCCACGACTCATGAGTTTGGTCACAGTTTAGCTGAGGGAAACTTTGCTGTTTCACAAGGCTAAAATCTACATGTTGCAGTGGGGCTACATTTCTTTATGAAGCAAGGGTCCTATTCTGAGCTCACCAACTATTGGCTGAACTCAGTTCTCTGTGGTTGTAGGAAGCAGGTTCCCATTTTCTCACTGATTGTCAGTCAGCATCTACAATCAACTCCTAGAGAACCTTGAAATTGTTTGTCACATGGCTCTCTCACAAATCTCACAATATGGAAATTTACTTCTTTAAAACTAGCAGGAAAACACCTCTTTATATTTAGAAAGAGCCCAGTTGTACTTAAAGTATTTTCATCTAATTAAACCAGGGACACTTGGAAAGGTCTCTTTTTAAATTCAAAATCAACTGATCTGAAATATTAATCCAGTTCAGTTCAGTTCAGTCGTTCAGTCATGTCCGACTCTTTGCGACACCATGAATCACAGCATGCCAGGCCTCCCTGTCCATCACCAACTCCCAGAGTTCACTCAAACTCATGTCCATCGAGTCGGTGATGCCATCCAGCCATCTCATTCTCTGTCGTCCCCTTCTCCTCCCGCCCCCAATCCTTCCCAGCATCAGAGTCTTTTCCAGTGAGTCAACTCTTCGCATCAGGTGGCCAAAGTATTGGAGTTTCAGCTTTAGCATCAGTCCTTCCAATGAACACCCAGGATTGATCTCTTTTAGAATGGATTGGTCAGATCTCCTTGCAGTCCAAGGGACTCTCAAGAGTCTTCTCCAACACCACAGTTCAGAAGCATCAATTCTTCGGCAATCAGCTTTCTTCACAGTCCAACTCTCACATCCATACATGACCATGGGAAAGACCATAGCTTTGACTAGGCGGACCTTTGTTGGCAAAGTAATGTCTCTGCTTTTTAATATACTATCTAGGTTGGTCATAACTTTTCTTCCAAGGAGTAAGCGTCTTTTAATTTCATGGCTGCAATCAGCATCTGCAGTGATTTTGGAGCCCAAAAAAATAAAGTCTGACACTGTTTCCACTGTTTTTCCATCTATTTCCCATGAAGTGATGGGACCAGATGCCATGATCTTTGTTTTCTGAATGTTGAGCTTCAAGCCAACCTTTTCACTCTCCTCATTAATTACATTTACAAAAATCCCTGCATCTATCCACAGGATACAATCTAATCACAGGTATGAGATCCCAATATATTCACCAGAGTTGCCTACACTCAAGGAGAGGAGACTATTCAGGGATTATGTATCATCAGGTGGGAATCTTGGACTTCATCTTAGAATTCCACCTACCACACTAAATATCTATTTAAATATCAGAATTTATTTATCCTTGTTCCTATTAATGGGCATTTCAACTTCAATTTTTTGGCTACTATGAATAAACTTGCTCAGTTCAGTTGAGTTCACTCACTCAGTAGTGTCCAACTCTTTGCGACCCCATGAACCGCAGCACACCAGGCCTACCAGTCCATCACCAATTCCCGGAGTTTACCCAAACTCATGTCCATTGAGTCGGTGATGCCATCTAACCATCTCATTCTCTGTCATCCCCTTCTCCTGCCTTCAATCTTTCCTAACATCAGGGTCTTTTCAAATGATATAACGCGTCACATCAGGTGGCCAAAATGTTGGAGTTTCAGCTTTAACATCAGTCCTTCCAGTGAACACCAGTACTGATTTCCCTTAGGATGAACTGATTGGCTCTCCTTGCAGTCCAAGGGACTCTCAAGAGTCTTCTCCAATACCAGAGTTAAAAAGCATCAATTCTTCTGCGCTCAGCTTTCTTTATAGTCCAAATTTCACATCCATACATGAATATTGGAAAAACCATAGCTTGACTATATGGACCTTTGTTGACAAACTAATGTCTCTGTTTTTTGATATGCTGTCTAAGTTGGTCATAACTTTCTTTCCAAGAAGCAAGCGTCTTTTAATTTCATTGCCGCAATCACCATCTGCAGTGATTTTGGAGCCCAGAAAAAATAAAGTCAGCCACTGTTTCCACTGTTTCCCCATCTATTTGCCATGAAGTGATGGGACCAGATGCCATGATCTTAGATTTCTGAATGTTGAGCTTTAAGCCAACCTTTTCACTCTCTTCTTTCACTTTCATCAAGAGACTCTTTAGTTCTTCTTGACTTTCTGCCATAAGGGTGGTGTCATCTGCATATCTGAGGTGATTGATATTTCTCCCAGCCATCTTGATTCCAGCTTGTGCTTCATTCATCCCAGCGTTTCTCAAGATGTACTCTGCATATAAAATAAATAAGCAGGGTGACAATATACAGCCTTGATATATTCGTTTTCCTATGTGAAACCAGTCTGTTTTTCCATGTCCAGTTCTAACTGTTGTTCTAAATGTTGACCTGCATACAGTTTCCTCAAGAGTGAACCTCAAGGTCAACTGGTCTGGTATTCCCATCTCTTTCAGAATTTTCCAGTTATTTGTGACCTACATATTCAAAGAATTTGGCATAGTCAATAAAGCAGAAATAGATGTTTTTCTGGAATTCTTGCTTTTTCAATGATCCAGCGGATGTTGACAATTTGATCTCTGGTTCCTCTGCCTTTTCTAAAACCAGCTTGAACATCAAGAAGTTCATGGTTCACATATTGCTGAAGCCTGATTGGAGAATTTTGAGCATTACTTTGCTAGAGTGTGAGACAAGTGCAATTGTGTGGTAGTTTGAGCATTCCTTGGAATTGCCTTTCTTTGGGACTGGAATGAAAACTCAACTTTTATGGTCCTATGGCCACTGCTGAATTTTCCAAATTTGCTGACATATTGAGTGCAGCACTTTCACAGCATCATCTTTCAGGATTTGAAATAGCTCAACTAGAATTCCATCACCTCCACTAGCTTTGTTCGTAGTGATACTTCTTAAGGCCCACTTGACTTCACATTCCAGGTTGCCTGATTTAGTTGAGTGATCACACAATCATGATTATCTGGGTCATGAAGCTCTTTTTTGAATAGTTCTTCTGTGTATTCTTGCCACCTCTTCTTAATATCTTCTGCTTCTGTTAGGTCTATACCATTTCTGTCCTTTATTGAGCCCATCTTTGCATGAAATATTCCCTTGGTATCTCTAATTTTCTTGAAGAGATCTCTAGTCTTTCCCATTCTATTGTTTTCCTCTATTTCTTTGCATTGGTCACTGAGGAAGGCTTTCTTATCACTCCTTGCTATTCTTTGGAACTCTGCATTCAGATGTTTATATATTTCCTTTTCTCCTTTGCTTTTCATTTCTCTTCTTTTCACAGCTATTTGTAAGCACCCCTCAGACAGCCATTTTGCTTTTTTGCATTTCTTTTTCTTGGGGATGGTCTTGATCCCTGTCTCCTGACAATGTCATGAACCTCCATCCATAGTTCATCAGGCATTCTGTCTATCAAATCTAGTCCCTTAAATCTATTTCTCACTTCCACTGTGTATACATAGGGATTTGATTTAGGTAATACCTGAATGTTCTAGTGGTTTTCCCTACTTTCTTCAATTTAAGTCTGAATTTGGCAATAAGGTGTTTATGATCTGAGCCACAGTCAACTCCCAGTCTTGTTTTTGCTGACTATATAGAGCTTCTCCATCTTTGGCTGCAAAGAATATAATCAGTCTGATTACAGTGTTGACATTTGATGATGTCCATGCGCAGAGTTTTCTCTTGTGTTGTTGGAAGAGGGTGTTTGCTATGACCGGTGTGTTCTCTTGGCAAAACTCTATTAGCCTTTGCCCTGTTTCATTCTGTACCCCAAAGCCAAATTTTCCTGTTACTCCAGGTATTTCTTGACTTCCTACTTTTTCATTCCAGTCCCCTATAATGAAAAGGACATCTTTTAGGGGTGAATTCAAAGGGTCTTGTAGGTCTTCATAGATCCATTCAATTTCAGCTTCTTCAGCATTACTGGTTGGGGCATAGACTTGGATTACCATGATATTGAATGGTTTGCCTTGGAAACGAACAGAGATCATTCTGCCATTTTTGAGATTGCATCCAAGTACTGCATTTCGGACTCTTTTGTTGACCATGATGGCTACTCCATTTCTTCTAAGGGATTCCTGCCCACAGTAGTAGATATAATGGTCATCTGAGTTAAATTCACCCATTCCAGTCCATCTTAGTTCTCTGATTCCTAGAATGTCAACGTTCACTTTTGTCATCTGTTTGACCACTTCCAATTTGCCTTGATTCATGGACCTAACATTCCAGGTTCCTATGCAATATTGCTCTTTATAGCATCTGACCTTACTTTTATCACCAGTCACATCCACAACTGGCTGTTGTTTTTGCTTTAGCTCCATCCCTTCATTCTTTCTGGAATTTCTTCTCCACTGATCTCCAGTAGCATATTGGACATCTACCAACCTGGGATTTCATCTTTCAGTGTCCAATCTTTTTGCCTTTTCATACTGTGCATGGGGTTCTCAAGGCAAGAATACTGAAGTGGTTTGCTATTCCCTTCTCCAGTGGATCACACTCTGTTCAGACATCTCCACCATGACCCCTCCATCTTGGGTAGCCCCACATGGCATGGCTTAGTTTCATTGAGTTGAGCTGGGGTCTGTGTGATCAGATTGGCTAGTTGTCTGTAATTATAGTTTCAGTGTGTCTTCCCTCTGATGCTCTCTCTCAGCACCTACCATCTTACTTGGGTTTCTCTTACCTTGGATGTGAGATGGGATATCTCTTAACAGCTGCTCCAATAAACTTGCTATGAACAACTAAATATGTTTTGCTGCTGCTGCAGGTGCTAAGTCACTTCAGTCGTGTCCGACTCTGTGTGACCCCATAGATGGAAGCCCACCAGGCTCCCCCATCCCTGGGATTCTCCAGGCAAGAACACTGGAGTGGGTTGCCATTTCCTTCTCCGATGTGTGAAAGTGAAAAGTGAAAGTGAAGTCGCTCAGTCATGTCCGACCCTTAGGGACCCCATGGACTGCAGCCTACAAGGCTCCTCCATCCATGGGAGTTTCTAGGCAAGAGTACTGGAGTGACTTGCTATTGCCTTCTCCAAAATATGTTTTATGTGGATATATTATTCATTGGGTTTCCCTGGTGGTGCAGTGGTAAAGATTGATGAGAAAGACGCCAGTTTGATCCCTGGGTCGAGAAGATACCCTAGAGAACGAAATGGCAACCCACTTCAGTATTCTTGTTGGAAAAATTCTACGGACAAAGGACACTGGAAGGCTATGGTCCATGGGATGCAAAGAGTTGGACACATCTGAGCGACCCAGATTCATTATTATTTCATTATTAATTTTTGGTTTCATTATTCATTTCTCTTGGATAAATATCTAGGAATAGAATCACTTGGTCATAGAAGAAACATATGTTTAACTTTACAAGAAACTTCCTAACAGTTCTCGAAAGTAACTGAATCTCTTTATACTCTCCCCAGGAACATATGGAAGTTCTGGTTGCTTTTCACCAGGATTTGGTATTGTCAATCAAAAAATTTTGCCATTCATTTGCCACATTTGATCATAATCACTTGCCAGAATGAACTGGTGGTTGTTTCAGTCTGTTTTTCCCTAATGATTGATGATCATGAGCATTGTATTATATCCTCCTTGGTTATTAGAATATTGCTTGTGAAGTATTTGTGCCAGTGTTTTGAACTTTTGCCAATATTTTGAATTGGATTATCTGCATTTTTATTATTGAGTTGCAGAGATTCTTTTTATATTCTGCAAATTTTTGACAAGTATATAAATTGTTAAGGTTTTATACTAGTCTGTGGTTTGTTTATTCAGACCTTAAGAAAAAATACTTTAATTTTAATTAATTCTAATTTATCAGCTTCTTTTCCTTTGTGTAGGCTAAAAAAATATTTTCTTAACCCAAAGTTGTAAAGATATACTCTTATATTTTCTTCTATATGTTTATATTTACCTTTTTCTTTTGGTCTGTGATCCAGTTTGAATTATATTTTTAGATAACAAGAAGTAGAAATCAAGGCTCCTTTTATTTATATTTTGCAGTATGTCTATTATATTCACCATCCTTTGTTGGAAATATTTCCTACTCTGTCTTTCTTAAAACTCTTTTATTTCTAAACATAGAAATTATTCAGGAATTAGCCATAACTTCTCTTTTACTACACTTTCTTCTTGTATGATTTTTCCTTTCCCCATGACTTTCAATGAGATTTAAACACTGATGATATCTAAATATATATCTGCATTGGAGTACTTTCTCCTGGGTCTTCAGGTAAATCAGTTCAGCTATCTATTTGACATTGTCTATAGAATGTTTCAAAGACATCTTAAATTTAACATAGCCAAAAATATTCTTCATTTCCCCCAGTAAAAGGACTGTTCCATTCTTGTGAGTTTTCCTCATTTCCACAAATATTATTACTGTACTCTCAGAAATCTAGGAATTATCTTAAGCTATTTTTCACTTATCTTCCTCAGCTAACATCAGTGAATTTTCATTTATTTTTCTAAATCATCAAAAATCCAGCTACCTGAATTTAAGATATGCTCTGTTATTTCTTTAATACCCACCCACAACTGTCTCTTACCTGGACTGCAACAGCAACCTGTTTACCAGCTCTCTTCTTCACATATACCCATCTATAATCCATTCCTCTCAACACAGCAAAAGTGATCATTTAAAACTATACACTGTATTATATAATCCCCTGCCTAAAATAGTTCAATAACTTTCACTTATTGAGCTAAAAAATATGTATTAATCATTTATTATGTGTCAAACACCATTCAAAGCGGTGTTCAAATTCAATATAATTGTAATTACAAAAAGACATGGTTCCTAACTTCATTAAATTTACATTCATCCAATATCTAAACACACACAGTTATAACATGTTAACTCTGTCAAATATACAGAAGAGCAATGAACAGTGTCATCAGTGTCTTCAAACAGGAATTTTATAGGGTTAGAAGATAAAGCAAGCCTACTTGGGATACTGATTCTTTAACACAAATTAAATAATAGGCCCCCAGGTAGAAAACTATGCATATAAATATGCATGTTTAAGCTATGATAAGGCATGACAAGGACATGAAGATAGAAGGACAGATAATTAGGGCAGCAAGCAAAAGAGAACAAGATGAGTTTGGCGAGAAAGGGAAGAGCCTAATTTGTAGGCCTTATTAAGTAGTTTTCTCTTCCTTAAAATAACAGAGAACAATCTGAGGCGAATTACTGTGGCTATTATATAAAGAGTATATTGAGCAGCAGACAGAGCTTTGGAAGGTTTCGGAAATTATCTAGATCAAGTGGGATGGTAGCACTTTCCTGCTTCAGGACCCATACCCATTCTGCCTGGAAAGGTCTCATCCAGTTGTCAGGTCTCAAATTAAATATTTCTAGTTCAGTGGAGGCCACCCCGACTAACAGGAAAATAAAATGCTTCTTGTTCAGATCCATTATTTTCTATCACTTTGTTTGCTTCCTTCTTAGCACTTTCATAGTTTGTAATTAGCACCTCTTGTTTATTTGTTTATTTCTATTTCCAGTACTAGAATGTTTGCACCAGGAGAGCAGGGACCATGTCTGTCTGTTTCTTTGTTTTTCCCAGCTTGTAAATTGTCAGCACACATGCTAGTGACTGCTTCATGGTTGCACTCAAAACATGTTAATCAAATGAAGTAATAACACAGTCTTCAAAATATTAGCTCTCCACTCTTCATGGTATATGCCACTTTAGTTCAAGAATAGTCAGTTAAACCTTTCAACAACTGCCCAATTTCTATATGTCACATGCTGGGCAAGGTATTAGGGACAGAATGGCTTGTAAGACCATATGATATCCATCAATAGTTTAGAACAAGGGTTGTGGAACCAGTCCACTGGGACATGAACTAAAGTGTTTCTGCTCCCCAGCTGTGTGACATTGGGAAATGTTCTTAGCATCTCTGGATCTCAGTTTCTCCATCAGTCAAATGGTGATACTGGGTTCCTTATAGCATTGTATATTACAGGATGTCTATGGTTTTCAGCTATTATTCATCCTAAAGGGCAAAGTAGAAACTGAAATCAAATTAATAGTTTACTACAAATATACTATGTGTCAGGAAGGAGAATTACAGGATATTTGAGAGTATATAACAGGTTGACATATTTATTATAACAAGCCGTCCTAATATTTAGAGAAAAGAGAAAACTTTGGGCTTCCCTCGTGGCTCAAACAGTAAAGAATCTTCCAGCAATGCAGGAGACCTGGGTTTAATCCCTGGGTTGGGAAGATCCCCTGGAGAAGCGAATGGCTACTCACTCCAGTATTCTTGCCTGGAAAATTCCATGAACAGAGAAGCCTGGCAGACCATAGCCCATGGATTCGCAGAAAGTCAGACCCAACTGAGCAACTAACACACACACTCACACGAGAAAATGTGACTTCAAGTCCAGGTTCATTCTGCCAATGCATGTTAAGGAGGTGAGTTGAAGAAAGCTCTGACATCTCAAGTAAAACCCTAGTGTCATGAAAACAGCAGCTGCTGAGTGTGTGTTTATGTGTATGCAGTCATTTCATGGATCAGATGTCACATATATCTGCTCACAACTACTGCTTATAACTGTTCAAATACTATGTGGCTTAAAATAGCAGTCATTAACTCTCACTAATACTGGTTCCACTGGGGGTTGGCTGATGCGACGAGCTGACTCACTGGAAAAGAGTCTGATGCTGGGAAGGATTGGGGGCAGGAGGAGAAGGGGACAACAGAGAATGAGATGGCTGGATGGCATCACTGACTTGATGGACATGAGTTTGAGTGAACTCCGGGAGTTAGTGATGGACAGGGAGACCTGGCGTGCTGTGATTCATGGGGTCGAAAAGAGTCAGACACGACTGAGCGACTGAACTGAACTGAACTGTATACTGGTTCCACTGGGGGTTGGCCGATGTAGGTTGGATTTAGGGGGTGGGTAGTTCTATATCTCATGCCTTTCTTTCTCCCCCTGAAATCAATGGTCTAGAGCAAGAGTTTTTCTCATGGCCAGGGCAAAAGTTTTTCACACAAAGAGAAGTTCCACATAAACTCTGAAGTGGCATGCTGCTATTAATGCAACATGGTACTGAAAAGAGAATCTCCAGGCTGAACTCAAAGTTGAAGGAAATAAACACCACCTTGTGTATGGAAAGTACTTGGCAAATGAGTTGGGTAGAGGAGGAATGAGGAATTGGGACCTGGATGCAGGAAAACATGAAGGATAATTCAATTCACCAAATCTGCTCAGTTTGTTCTTCATTTTTCCTGTAGAGACAGGGATGCTGAATGTTGGTTTGAAGAAATAAATATGGAAAACATATGCCTCTCTATTATATGAGAGTTCAATAGTAATCTTAAATAGAATTTTAACTATAATAGACAGGAAGAATGAAAAAGAAAGACAAGGCAATATTTTTTTTCTTTGAAGTTTTAAGATAAATGCCACTAGTTACAGCAACTATTTTATAGGTATATGACAGAACAAAGAAATGAAGCATATTATGCAACTTATTTTCTCTCTCTCTTGTTCTTATCACAATTCAAGCTCTATTTCTTATGGGATTCCTTTTCCAGCCAAGCATTCTATAGTTTGATGGTGCCCTTTCAGGATCTTTCCTTACATAAAAGATACTTTTAAAAAACAGTTTTATTCTGTATTCTGTAATTGCCTGGATTTCAGGTTCGTTTTTACCAGGCTATGGGAGGAAATCTAATCAAGTATAGAAACTGAATTATGTGCTTTGATTTCAATCCTAAAATGTCTATTTTCCTATTTTATTTTTTCTCATTAGAAAGGATTTTCAAACTAATTTCTCCAGTTTTTGGATTTCCTTTAACTATTACAAGACCACTGTATAGGACAGCTCATTAAAACTTGAATTTTAGTATAAAATTATGAAAATAAGGTTATTCTAATATTGTCTTTCACCTAATAAAAGCTGCTTTATATAACATATTAAAAGGAAAAGGAAAACTTCTAAATTATACTTAATCTGTTGTAATGCTCAATCATCCAAAAAAAAGAGAGAGAGAGAAAGAGAAATATTCCTCTGAAAAATTGTTTGCTTTAGGAGAAAGTAGTAGTAATGCTTAAATGTTTAAGACTTTCTCTTCAACTCCCCTGTTGTTTTACAAAGCTCCTTGTTCTAAGGCTCTCAGAGAATTCAAAAAAACCAAATTCTCCCCCTATGAATCATAGAATTTCAGTCAAAAAGAGTTAAGAGTTCACTTACCCTATTTCTTTCAATTTAAGAGGAAATCGAATTGAGGGAAGAGGAGACTGACTTTCAACCAATTACCTAGGGTTGTGGCCATAGACAATTATATGTATAAATACTATTTTAATCATTCAGAGATGATGTGACTGGCTCATTTCAGTTTCCTTATCTGCAAAATGAGAATAACAACGTATCCCTTGAAGTGTAATTGTAAGGATTCAATGAGAAAATATATAAGGTCACATCAGTTCAGCTGTTCAGTCATGTATGACTCTTTGCAACCCCATGGACTGTAGCATGCCAGGCTTTCCTGTCCATCACCAACTCCCAGAGCTTACTCAAATTCATGTCCATAGAGTCAGCGATGCCATCCAACCATCTCATCCTCTGTCATCACCTTCTCCTCCCATCTTCTATCTTTCCCAGCATCAGGGTCTTTCCAGCAAGTCAGTACTTTGCATCAGATGGCCAAAGTATTGGAGTTTCAGCTTCAGCATCAGTCCTACCAATGAATAGTCAGGACTGATTTCCTTTAGGATAGACTGGTTGGATCTCCTTGCAGTCCAAGGGACTCCCAAGAGTCTTTTCCAACACCACAGTTCAAAAACATCAATTCTTTGGTGCTCAGCTTTCTTTACAGTCCAACTCTCACATCCATATATGACTACTGGAAAAACCATAGCTTTGACTAGATGGACTTTTGTTGGTAAAGTAATATCTCTGCTTTTTAATATGCTGTATAGGTTAGTCATAGCTTTTCTTAGGAGTAAGCATCTTTTAATTTCATGGCTGCAGTCACCATCTGCAGTGATTTTGGAGCCCCCCCCAAAAAAAGTCTGTCACTGTTTCCATTGTTTCCTCATCTATTTGCCATGAAGTGATGGGACCGGATGCCATGATCTTAGTTTTCTGAATGTTGAGCTTTAAGCCAATTTTTTCACTCTCCTCTTTCACTTTCATCGAGAGGCTTTTCAGTTCTTCGCTTTCTGCCATAAGTGTGGTGTCATCTGCGTATCTGAGGTTATTGATATTTCTCCCAGCAATCTTGATCCCAGGTTGTGCTTCATCCAGCCCATCATTTCACATGATGTACTCTGCATATAAGTTAACTAAGCAGTGTGACAATATACAGCCTTGACATACTCCTTTCCCACTTTGGAACCGTTCTGTTTCATGTCTGGTTCTAACCGTTGCTTCTTTACCTGCATACAGATTTCTCAGGAAGCAGGTAAGGTGGTCTGGTATTCCCATCTCTTGGAGAATTTTCCACAGTTTGTTGTGATCCACACAGTAAAATGCTTTGGTGTAGTCAAAAAAACATAAATTCTTCATTTCCAGTTCAGTTACTTTTGCCCATAATGGTTTATGTTCACCTTGTTTCAGGTATGTACAATTTATTGGTAATATAGGAATCACACATAGAGTGCTTAAACCATCATGTATGTAGACTGTACAGAGTAAGAAGTTTCAGAGAGACCTGCCAAAGGGTGGTGGGATGGTGGGAAGGGAAGGAGGTAGTATAATTATGGCAATTTGTGGTATTGTATATCAGAAACCAACACAACATGGTAAAAATTAGAAAAAAAAAAAAAGAGCTGAAATACCAGTGCAAATAACACAGACATTCCTGGTGTCAGAAGAAGACTGTAGTTGAGCATCCAGCTCCCTCTCTCTCTGTGCACACGTCAGATCATGGTAGCATATACTATCACAGCTTGTCCTACGTGCAATATTTCAACACATCAGGATATTATCAAAAGGAAATGAATGAAATTCAAAAAGACAAAAATCCAAGAGTTCTTATTCTCTCATCCCTTTACTCATCTGAAAGTGAAAGAAAGTGAAAGTGAAGTCTCTCAGTTGTGTCCGACTCTTTGTGACCCCATGAACTGTAGCCCACCAGGCTCCTCCATCCATGGGATTCTCCAGGCAAGAATACCGGAGTGGGTTGCCATTTCCTTCTCCAGGGGAATCTTCCCGACCCAGGGATCGAACCCAGGTCTCCCGCATTGCAGGCAGATGCTTTAACCTCTAAGGGAAGCATCCAATCTAGGGCTGTCCAACTCAGATAGTTCTTATGCCCCATTAATGACAGTAATACCTCGTTAGAGCAAGCACCTATTCTGTTTCACACAAAAAATGAGGTCCCCCTATTATAAGTTCAGTTAGTGAGAAGTAAATTTTTATTGAAAATATTTGAAAGTGAGGTTCACAGCTCAGTTTCTGTGCAGCAAAAGTCATATCCTAAAGCTCATTCAAGTAGAACACCTGTCAGTTTTTCTTTAGGTTTGATACATTTAATCAGGCACTGGAAAGTGCTTTTCACCACTGTAACACTGTCCCACCATACTATATTGTAAGGTGTATAGGAGTATTTATTTAAACAGTGCCTCCATATGAAGCCCGCTGTTTCTAATTTAATCATTAAAATAGGTCGAAGTGTTAAGCCTCATGATGTTCATTCTAAAAAGAGATGACAGGATTAAAGAGCTCTGACGTCTTACTTTAGATTATACAAGTTGTACGGAGCTAAAAGAGGACATGAACTGACTTTTACCAAAGGTCAAAGGTCAAAGCTCATGCACAGAGACTAACTTTCTGAAAAATTGTTATCACTTACTAAATGCCTATACACTGTAGAGCATTGGGAGAACAGTTTCATAGGCTGTCTCTTTCACATATGAGCTTCTTCTAATAGAGAGGTCTATACTCCATGACAATTTGTGAACTGAAATATCACTAGTGATTATACAAATCACAGTGCTCATTGCCTTCCAATCCATGTTTCATTAAACCCTGTTCACAAAGAGAATTGAATTGCAAATCAACACAATTGACTTGTTTTCTAATCTGCAATCATTTTAAGAATTTACTTTAGGATTTCCCTCCTGGTCCAGTGGCTAAGAATCCACCTGCCAAAGCAGGGAACGTGGGTTCAATCCCTGGTCCGGGAAGATTCCACGTACCATGGGGCAGTTAAGCCCCTGCACCACAACTACTGAGGCCATGTGCTGCAATGGGTGCGTGAATCCTTGCACCTAGAGCCCACTTTCCACAACAAGAGAAACCATTGCAATGAGAAGCCCACAGCCCACAACTATAGAGTAGCCCCCATTGGCTTACAGAGAAAGCCCACTCACAGCAACGAAGACTCAGCACAGCCAAAAATAAATAAATAAATAAATAAATAGAAGAGAGAAAGACAGAGAGAGAGAGAGAGAAGCCCCCTTGAAAAAAGAATTTACTTTAAAAATGTATATATAAACACATACTTATGACAGAGGAGTCCTGGTGAGCTATAGTAAATGGGGCGACAAAAGCGTCAGACTGATTAAGTGACTAAACAAAACACGTACTTAAATGTTTAATAAATGCATAAAAAGGCATCACATGACTATCTTATAATACATTATTTTATTTTCTGCTTGGTCACACTGTGTCCTCTTCTTTCCTCATTCTACACAGCTCACTGTCCCATCCTAACTCCAAATACTGCTAAGTCCAAACATCCCAATGTTTTCTAGAAAATATTTGTATGAATAGAAAGTGACGTCACTCAGTCATGTCCAATTCTTTGCAACCCCATGGACTGTCGCCCACCAAGCTCCTCCGTCCATGGGATTTTCCAGGCAAGAGTACTGGAGTGGGTTGCCATTTCCTTCTCTAGGGCATCTTCCCAACCCTGGGGTCGAACCTGGGTCTCCTGCATTGCAGGCAGACGCTTTACCCTCTGAGCCACCAGAGAAGCCAGTATGTATGTATAATATGTATTTATCTATGTATCTATACAAATACACAAACACATGAATGCAAATATTTCTTTGACACATACAAACACAAAATAATCAATATAATCAACCACACATTTGCATATGCATATATAGGTTTTATTGTCATTGTTTCTCTGTAAGAAATGTGCTAAATGTGCTAAATCTAGCACTATATACGTTTTTATGTATCTTAATTTTTTCTCTGATAAATATTTTAGAAAATTCCTCCACTAAGTGACCATGGCTGGAATTCATTCTTTTAATCATCACTTTATATTGTCTGGATATATCATAATGTCTTCAAGAATTTCTGTAATTGGTGGAAAACACTTTGTTTCCACATTTTTGTTACTGAAAACAATGTTGAAATAATTATCATTGTACCTATGACCTTAAATACTAGTGGCTTTCATTTCATGGAATGGGCTCTAAGAAAGAAGATTCATATATTAAAAATGTATATATGATTTAAAAAAATTTTCAAACCCAAACTTTAAGTTTTATTTTATATTGGAATATAGTTGATTTACAATATTGTTACTTTTAGGTGTTGTTACTTACAGCTAAGTGCTACAGTAATATATATATTCATTCCTTTTCCATTTTGTTCCCCATATAGGTTATTACAGAATAATAAATTGAGTTCCCTGTGCTATACAGTAGGTCCTTGTTGATTATTTTACATATAGTAATGTGTACATATGAATCCTAAACTTCTAATTTATTCCCCATTTTTCCACTTTAGTAATCATAAATTTGTTTACTATGTCCGTGAGCCTATTTCAGTTTCATAAGTTCATTCATACCATTTTCTAGACTCTACATATAAATGATATTATATGGTATTTGTCTTTGATTTGTTTTACTTGGTGATAATCTCTAGGTCCATCCGTGTTGTTGAAAATGGTGTTACTTCATTCATTTTTATGACTGAGCAATAATCCACTGTATATATGTACCACATATTCTTTACTCATTCCTCTGTCCATGGACATTATACTTCCATGTCTCATCTTTTACAAATAGTGCTGCAATGAACTGGAGAAGGCAATGGCAACCCACTCCAGTGTTCTTGCCTGGAGAATCCCAGGGACAGGGGAGCCTGGTGGGCTGCCGTCTCTGGGGTCGCACAGAGTCGCACACGACTGAAGCAATTTAGCAGCAGCAACAGCTGCTGCAGTGAACACTGGGGTGCATGTATCTTTTTGAATTATGGTTTGCCCCAGATACATGCCCAAGAGTATTGGGAATTGCTGGATCATACAGTAGTTTTATTTTTGGTTCTTAAAGGAATCCCATATTGTTCTCCATGGTGGTTGTAACAACTTATATTCCCACCAACAGTGCTGGAGGGTTCTCTTTTATCTGCACTCTCTCTAGCATTTATTGTTGGTAGAGGTTTTGATGGTGATTTGCTATTCTGACTGGTGTGAAGCGATACCTCATTGTAGTTTTGACTTGCATTTCTCTAAAAATTAGTGATGTTGCCCATCTTTCTATGTGCCATCTGTATATCTTCTTTGGAGAAATGTCTATTTAAATTTTTTTCCCATTTTTTGATTGGCTGTTTGGATTTTCTTGCTGTTCTTGATGATACAGAGCTGCATGAGCTGTTTGGTAAGGAGGCAAAAGACCTGTATTCTGAACACTATAAGATGATGATAAAAGAAATTGAAGATGACACACACAGATGGAAAAGATACATATGTTCTTGGATTGGAAGAATCAACATTGTCAAAAGGACCCGAGGCAATCTACAGATTCCATGCAATCCCTGTCAAATTACCAATGGCATTTTTCATAGAACAAGAAGAAAACATTTTTTAATTTCCATAGAAACACAAAGGACCCTGTATAGACAAAGCAATTCCAAGAAAGAAAAATGGAGATAGAGGAATCAGAACCTTGTCTTTAGACTATACTACAAAGCTACAGTCATCAAAATAATATGGTACTGACACAGAAATATAAAAGTAGATCAATGGAAAAGGATAGAAAGCCCAGAAATAAACCATGCACCTAAGGTCAATTTACCTATGACAAAGGAGGCAAGAATATACAGTGGAGAGAAGACAGCCATTTCAATAAGTGGTACTGGGAAAACTGGACAATTATTGGACATGTAAAAGAAAGAATTAGAACATTCTCTGATACTATACACAAAAATAAATTTGAAATGGACTAAAGACCTAAATTTAAGGCTGAATATTATAAAACTATTTGAGGAAAACATAGGCAGAACACTTTTCGACATAGATCACAATAATATCTTTTGAATTCACCTCCTATAGTAAAGGAATAAAACAAAAAAGGAACAGATAGAACCTAATTAAACTTAAAGACTTTTGCACAACAAGGAAATCATAAACAAAATGAAAAGACAACTCACAGAATGAGAGAAAATATTTGCACATAAAGCCACAAAAAAGGTTGCAAAATTTGCAGTTCCATCAGCCAATGTGAAAACATGCATTTCTTCACATCTCTCCAAGAGTACTTACTAACAACAGTTCAGTTCAGTCACTCAGTTGTGTCTGACTCTCCGCGACCCCATGAATCACAGCATGCCAGGCCTCCCTGTCCATCACCAACTCCCGGAGTTCACTCAAACTCATGTCCACAGAGTCAGTGATGCCATCCAGCCATCTCATTCTCTGTCGTCCCCTTCTCCTCCCGCCCCCAACCTTTCCCAGCATCAGAGTCTTTTCCAGTGAGTCAACTCGTTGCATGCAGTTTCCAAAGTATTGCAGTTTCAGCTTTAACATCAGTCTTTCCAATGAGCACCCAGGATTGATCTCCTTTAAAATGGACTGGTTGGATCTCCTTGCATATAAGGGACTCTCAAGAGTCTTCTCCAGCACCACAGTTCAAAAGCATCAATTCTTCGGCGATCTAGTACTCTTTTATTTTTCATCAATGTTTATTTTAAGTGGTATACAATGTATACACCTTACCTGTCTCCTGAGAAATCTGTATGCAAGTGAAGAAGAAACAGCTAGAACTAGAAATGGAACAACAGACTGGTTCCAAATCAGGAAAGCAGTATGTCAAGGCAGTATATTGTCACACTGCTTGGTTAACTTATATGCAGAGTACATCATGTGAAATGATGGGCTGGATGAAGCACAAGCTGGAATCAAGATTGTTGGGAGAAATATCAATAACCTCACATATGCAGATGACACCACCCTTATGGCAAAAGCGAAGAAGAACTAAAGAGCCTCTTGATGAAAGTGAAAGAGGAGAGTGAAAAAGTTGGCTTAAAACTCAACACTCAGAAACCTAAGAACATGGCATCTGGTCTCACAGATCAGATCAGATCAGATCAGTCGCTCAGTCGTGTCCGACTCTCCGCGACCCCATGAATCACAGCACGCCAGGCCTCCCTGTCCATCACCAACTCCCGGAGTACACTCAAACTCATGTCCACAGAGTTGGTGATGCCATCCAGCCATCTCATTCTCCGTCGTCCCCTTCTCCTCCCGCCCCCAACCTCTCCCAGCATCAGAGTCTTTTCCAGTGAGTCAACTCGTCGCATGAGGTGGCCAAAGTATTGCAGCTTCAGCTTTAGCATCAGTCCCTCCAATGAACATCCAGGATTGATCTCCTCTAAAATGGACTGGTTGGATCTCCTTGCAGTATAAGGGACTCTCAAGAGTCTTCTCCAACACCACAGTTCAAAAGCATCGATTCTTCAGCGATCAGCTTTCTTCACAGTCCAACTCTCACATCCATACATGACCACGGGAAAAACCATTGCCTTGACTAGACGGACCTTGGTTGGCAAAGTAATGTCTCTTATCAGGGTCCAGCCTCGATATGACCCAGGGTATCCTCGGGATGAACGGCGTCGGCATCAGAGAGAGAGAGAGAAAGAGAGAGAGACAGGGGCTGATGATTCCTTGGTTTACGCTGGAAACCAATAAAACCCCAGCACGGGGCTTGCTCTGTTTACGTAGGCCGCAGGCGCCCTCTCGAATCACTGGAGGCACCCCACCAGGGCACCCCCTCGAGTGGGTCTTAGAAGCCCAGGCAGATAAGTAAACTCAGAGGGCCCAGTGCTCCAAGGATCTCAACCAGAAAAAGGAGAATAGAGAAAAGGATGGAAAAAGAGAAAGAACGACACGGGGAGACCAAGCTTCAGTGAGCAAGGCCCAGAACTTTATTTTCCAGTGCTGCTTTTATACCCTAAGTTATGCGCATAAGAAACAGAGAAAGGGAGGTATAGATTCACACCAAAATCACGTGGGGTCAGCAGTCTTGACCCTTATCAGGATCAGGGCTTATTTTTGTGTGATAAAAGTTTTAGGTGATTTACACCATCTTCTGGCCAGGGGGCCTGCTAACAGTTTTATGGCCCTCTCTCCTGACAATAGGTTAGTTAGCAAGTAAAAGACTTTTCTTTTAAGGTGACTTTCCTAAAGTTAGGTGGTAGACACATAACAAAGTTACATTCCTATAAGGCACCGGTGTAGTGAGCTGCAAGAAAGGAATTTATTAGCTTAAGATCTGATGTGGTTAAATCAAAGGATTAATATATTTCCAAGAATACAATAGATAGAGGAAACTGCAGCAAGCATTGATTCAACAATGAAATCTTTTCTAGTACTATTCTAATGATTTTAACTTCTTCAACAGATTCCTGTATTTCAGAATATTAGGCTTTCTGTCCTTGCATGGCTGGGAGGCTATAAACAGTCACACTCATAGTTGTAAGATCCCGGACAAACTTGTCATGCAAGTTAGAAAGCTATCAGAGGGGCTTGGATTGGAACACTCCTATTAAGCCGAGGAGAACTTTTAAACTACAGCTCTGAATTAATGTTTTCAGAGAAAGGTGGTTGGGGGGAAGCCCCTGTAAGTATTAGAGGACTTGGTAAGAGGCGTAAGATAGTAAAGCAGTCAGACTCCAGTTTTCTTTGGGGTAGATGCTCAGGTAAGTCCAGGGGGTTCCTCGAGCCCTGATTAGCCTTTGCCCGTCAGGCCTCTTCCCCAATTGACCTTTGCCATGGGTAGGATTTCCCTCGCTGGCTCCCGGCAGTCTCTGCTTTTTAATATAATATCAAGGTTGGTCATAACTTTCCTTCCAAGGAGCAAGCGTCTTTTAATTTCATGGCTGCAATCAGCATCTGCAGTGATTTTGGAGTCCCAAAAAATAAAGTTTGACACTGTTTCCACTGTTTTTCCATCTATTTGCCATGAAGTGATGGGACCAGATGCCATGATCTTTGTTTTCTGAATGTTGAGCTTCAAGCCAACCTTTTCACTCTCCTCTTTCACTTTCATCAAGAGGCTTTTGAGTTCCTCTTCCCTTTCTGCCATAAGGGTAGTGTCATCTGCATATCTGAGGTTATTGATATTTCTCCCAGCAATCTTGATTCCAGCTTGTGCTTCTTCCAGCCCAGCGTTCCTCATGATGTACTCTGCATATAAGTTAAATAAGCAAGGTGACAATATACAACCTTGACGTACACCTTTTCCTATTTGGAACCAATCTGGTCTCACAACTTCATGTCAAATAGATGGGGAAAAAATGGAAAACGAGAGACTTTATTTGGGGGGCTCCAAAATCACTGCACATGGTGACTGCAGCCATGAAATTAAAAGATGCTTGTTCCTTGGGAAAAAAAGCTATGACTAACCTACACAGCATATTAAAAAACAGAAATATTACTTTGCCAACAAAGGTCCATCTAGTCAAAGTTATGGTTTTTCCAGTAGTCATGTATGGATGTGAGAGTCGGACTCTAAAGAAAGCTGAGTACCAAAGAATTGATGCTTTTGATCTGTGGTGTTGGAGAAGACTCTTGAGAGTTCCTTGGACTTCAAGGAGATCAAACCAGTCAATCCCCAAAGAAATCAGTACTGAATATTCATTGGAAGAACTGATGCTGAAGCTGAATCTCCAATACTTTGGCCACCTAATGTGTAGAACTGACTCATTAGAAAAGACCCTGATGCTAGAAAAGTTTGAAGGTGGGAAAGGAAGGGGACAACAGAGGATGAGATGGTTGGATGTCATCACAGACTAGATGGACACGAGTTTGAGCAAGCTCTGGGAGTTGGTGATGAACAGGGAAGCCTTGAGAGTGGCAGTCCATGATATCACAGAGTCGAGTCAGACATGACTGAGTGACTGAACTGAACTGAACCTATACAATGTTAATACCTATTTGCATTTTTCAGATCACTGACTAGAGAGAGGATCTTTTCATTTGTATACTGGTCATTTGTTCTTTTACAAATTGCCTTACCTCCCCCCACCCGACTCCCCCATTTTTTCTACCAGGTTATTTATTCCACTCTTTGTAATTTGTAAATACTTTTAGTATCACACTTTATTAATGGTATTAGAATTAGTGTTTGAATATAGTATTTTTTTTACCAAGAAATGGCTTCTCTATGTTAAAACTTTTTAAAATCTATGCATTCCTTGCTGAAAGAAAAACATTCAAATTGTTATGTATTTAAATTACCTCATATATTTTTAACACTACTGGATTTCACCAAACAATTTATCTATTGCAAATTTACATCAATATCACATTGACTTTTAATGTAGCTTTACATTAGACTCTAATATCTAGTTTTCTTTTTTATATATTGTATCTAGTTTTCTTTTTTTACATATTGTATATAGTTTTCTTTTTTTACATATTGTCAGTCTATTCATTTCCATATTTTTCTCATCAAATATTAGGTATTTATCCTTTCTTATAAATTTTAGAACAAATTTCAAGCTAGGAAAATTAATTTTTTAAATATTGATTACCTTCAGTGTCATATAATCATGATTCTCACATCTTGGCCCAATTTCTGATTTTAACTGAAGTGGAATTAAGAGTTTTGTACTTGGGACAGTATTTACTGCTACTGTTGATAAACAGCTTTTTTACAGTTTGATAAGGCCTACTTTTCTGTCGTACTTAAATTTTTTCATTAGAAATGTGTTGCTGACTTTTATTAAATGCCCTTTCAACATCGATATTTTTAACCCTGTGCTTTTTCTTCACATTTCAGTTATATCTTTGGACATCTTATTTTTTTTAATGAGTAAATTAATGGGTCCTTTAGGTGGGAAAAAGAATCTTCCCTTGATATCTGCAGAGGATTAGTTCCAAGGCCACCATGTATATCAAAATACTTGGGTTTCAAGTCCCATGGTTAGCCCTCCAATCCATGATTCCATTTCCAAGGATTCAGCCAGCCATGGATGATTCAGTACAAATCCTTTGTATAAGTAGACCTGCACAGTTCAAACCCCTTTTGTACAAGGGTCAACTGCAAATAATGGTGTTTTTAAATCATTAATAACTTTCATGAAAATTAACTCTATCCTCTTTTGCAATAAAAAGACAATTGCAACTAAGCAATTTTGGAACATGACACTTTGTTTTTGGCAAATAATACTGAAAAAAGTATCTTGAAGGTAAAGCTCTCTTTTTCTATACGTTAGTGGTTTAGCCCAGTGTCAAGCCCATCACAGCTTTTCAATAAATAGTTGTTGAATAATAGAGCTTTTAATTTGTTATTTTCTGCCTCTAGAATGACACAATGAAACAAAAATGCCAAATAAACTTAAGTACATCTTTTAATGACTGCCTTCTTAAAAGCTACGTCTTTTCTAAGAGACTTTCAAAGTTAACTCAATCTCTAAGGAATGAAGAATGTTGTCTGGTGACAAGGAAAAACTTTCTGTAATTCTGGCTGAGCCATAATGAGTTCTGTACCATCTGTTAAGGATTAAAACAAAATAGAAAAGCATGGAACACTAAGTGTACTTAGTTTACAGATCTAATCAATACCATATTCAATTTACTTGAAATGTCTGTGCATGTAAAGTTTTAACTGCTACTTTATATTTTGTACCATAGAAAATTAACCAAAACTTCAATGACCTCTTTTAGTAAAAAGTGCTCAATATTTCCTCAAAAAGAAGACATGGTGGTAGGAAGTTAAAGAGCCAGTGCATTTACTGGATCTAAACAGTCTCATGATTTGATGTCAGTCACTGAACTCTATTGATTGGCAGGTTATATCTTATATAAAAATGAAATGAGAACCTGCACAATTTAGACATTTCCTAGAATTTTATCACAATCCTTTATAGTTTTTTTAGACTTGATACTGTATTTCCACCACTATAATTAAAAATAAATTTATTTGAAATATACTTTCAATGTCATCTGCAAAACTCACAAATTTAAATATTAATAAAACAGTAAAAATTTTTTCAACCACTCTAGGCTGAATATTTTACATAGTTTACCAGTTGCGCCTCCACACACACACACCATTGGCTGTATCCTTTAGAAGTATGAAATCCCTGGAGAAACACACATGCGTGAGTGCACACACACATACACACACACAAAATCAGGTTTTCTGTTCTAAGATTTTTTTTTTTCTTTCTGTTCTTGATATATCTTTAAGACAGAGTAAAGACATTAAGTAAACCTTGATTTGCTGCAGACAACCCAAAATAAAAAGTTTAATTGCCTAAATATACACTTGCATTCTTAAACCATATTCTTTCTCTAAACACACAAAGTATCACTCCAAAATAACAGAAATAATTCATTCATACACTCATTCACTAATTTATTCAATAATAATTTTGGGCATCTATTACATGCCAGGAATTATTTGAAAAGCTAGAAATATGAAAGGAAAAAAACAAGTTCCAAACCAAAGAGTTTACCTTCAAGAGGAAGAAAAAGCATCTGAATATTTATAATTAAACATATATATATATGCATATATATATAATCATATTCAAAACTAAAATAAAAATATATGTGCATAAGATCAGTGACCTATTGTGGTGACCAGGGACAAAGCACAGATATTTATGGTACTGCAGCACATTAGTGAGCAAACAATTAAAATTACTTTATAAGAACAAAGAATACACATTTATTCTGAAGGCTTTGATACTTCTTGAGCTTTTATTACTATTGCTGTTCTGATTCATTAATCTTCCCATATAAGCAGTTGAGGGAGTGGTGATCTTTGAAGCACATTGGCATAATTTGCTTAGTCTTAGAGCAAAGTAAAATTCCCACTGATGATCATTCAACTTAAATCAAGGAAAGAAAAATAGAAATCTAATCTAGGCATTCCCCTGACTAACCTTTTCTACACTTAAGGTATGTTGTAAATGATTTAGATTGAACAGGTTTCTTCCCTTAAGAAAAGTCTGATATTTGTTATATTTTCTCTTAACAAGAGAGTTTGGATATTTGTGTGGTATGTGATTTTTCTATTATAGTTGGACAGTTCATATAAAAATGTTTCCCATAAATTTGCAGCCAAATGCATTATTTACTTTCTGACTAGAAAAAAACTATAAAAAAAGATCATTTGCTAAAAGAATTGCGTAAGAAAACTAGATGTATAGTGACAGGCCTGCCATAGACAAGTGAAGAGAGCACAGCAAAGAAATGTATCAAAGACCTACCAAGCAGTGGTGGAGGGGATAACCAAGACCTATTTCCACCATCTGACTTTAATGACTTCGTATTTTATCTTAAAACTCACCTGCTTATGTGGGAATTGAAAAATGAAACATATTATGGATTTGGCCTAATTAAATCCTTTCATCAAAGATGTATTATAGCTATATTCTTAGTCTGCTGGTCTGGGACCATAGCAGTTATTTAAAATATCCCTTAAAATAAATCTTTTGATTTTAGATATTAGCTTAAATCTCAAGCTTAGCAAATCATGTGGTTCCTTTTTCCAAGCACAGGAGGGGATCAGTTTCATATAAGTTTGGTATCAGATATACTGATAATCAGATTGCATGCCTTAATCAAATTCAAATGTTATAAACTTAAAGGAATATCATAGATTATACTATATTTCTACCAAAAATGAACATATAAATATTGAGAATATACAAGTTTAAGCTAAAAAGTTTGAAGGCAAAGGGAGAATGGGACAGCAGAAGATGATATAGATAGTAACCCTGATTCAATGGGCATGAATTTGAACAAACTCCCAGAGACAGTGAACAGGGAAACCTGGCATGCTGCAGCCTGTGGGGTTGAAAAGAGTCAGAGGTGACTGAGCAACTGAACAACAGCAACACAAGTTGAAAGGTCAGATGGATATAGGTGACTTACACACATATATGGATCAGGAACATCCAACCTTGAAGTCGCTTATGATCTAAATGGAAATTCAACATTAATACATATTACAACTATTTTAGTAGAATTGGTGATACAGAGCATTCCTGGATTGGATTACTGAATAAACCAAACTATAAAGTCTTTTTTAAGGGTTCAGTAGCATTACACAGTTATACTGAATTTTCTCAATATGTCTCCATATATTCAGTATACTTGCCTTGAGAACCCCATGAACAGTATCAAAGGGCAAAATGATAGGATGCTGAATGAGGAATTCCCCAGGTCTGTAGGTGCCCAGTATGCTACTGGATATCAGTGGAGAAATAAGTCTAGAAGGAATAAAGGGATGGAGCAAAAGCAAAACCAATACTCAGTTGTGGATGTGACCAGTGATAGAAGCAAGGTCCGGTGCTGTAAAGAGCAATATTGCATAGGAACCTGGAATGTTAGGTCCATGAATCAAGGCAAATTGGAAGTGGTCAAACAGGAGATGGCAAGAGTGAACATAGACATTCTAAGAATCAGTGAACTAAAATGGACTGGAATGGGTGAATTTAACTCAGATGACCATTATATCTACTACTGTGGGCAGGAATCCCTTAGAAGAAATGGAGTAGCCATCATGGTCAACAAAAGAGTCCAATATGCAGTACTTGGATGGAATCTTAAAAACGACAGAATGATTTCTGTTCGTTTCCAAGGCAAACCATTCAATATTACAATAATCCAGGCCTATGCCCCAACCAGTAACGTTGAAGAAACCGAAGTTGAATGGTTCTATGAAGACCTACAAGACCTTTTAGAACTAACACCCAAAAAGGATGTCCTTTTCATTATAGGGGAGGTTAAAGCGTCAGCCTCCGATGCGGGAGACCCGGGTTCGATCCCTGGGTCGGGAAGATCCCCTGGAGAAGGAAACGGTAACCCACTCCAGTATTCTTGCCTGGAGAATCCCATGGACGGAGAAGCCTGGTAGGCTACAGTCCAGGGGATCGCATAGAGTCGGACACAACTGAGCGACGGAATGGAACAGAACAGAATGCAAAAGTAGAAAGTCAAGAAACACCTGGAGTAACAGGCAAATTTGAACTTGGAGCATGGAATGAAGCAGGGCAAAGGCTAATAGAGTTTTGTCAAGAGAACGCACTGGAAATAGCAAACACCCTCTTCCAACACACAAGAGAAGACTCTACACATGGACATCACCAGACGGTCAACAACGAAATCAGATTGATTATATTCTCTGCAGCCAAAGATGGAGAAGCTTTATACAGTTAACAAAAACAAGACCAGGAGTTGACTGTGGCTCAGATCATGAACTCCTTATTGCCAAATTCAGACTTAAATTGAAGAAAGTGGGGAAAACCACTAGACCATTCAGATATAACCTAAATCAAATCCCTTATGATTATACAGTGGAAGTGAGAAATAGATTTAAGGGACTAGATCTGATAGATAGAGTGCCTGATGAACTCTGGATGGAGGTTCGTGACATTGTACAGGAGACAGGGACCAAGACCATCCCCATGGGAAAGAAATGCATAAAATCAAAATGGCTGTCTGAGGAGGCCTTACAAATAGCTGTGAAAAGAAGAGAAGCAAAAAGCAAAGGAGGAAAGGAAAGATATAAGCATCTGAATGCAGCGTTCCAAAGAATAGCAAGGAGAGATAAGAAAGCCTTCCTAAGCGATCAATGCAAAGAAATAGAGGAAAACAACAGAATAGGAAAAACGAGATCTCTTCAAGAAAATTAGAGATTCCAAGGGAACATTTCATGCAATTATGGGTCGATAAAGGACAGAAATGGTATGGACCTAACAGAAGCAGAAGATATTAAGAAGAGGTGGCAGGAATACACAGAAGAACTGTACAAAAAACATCTTCACAACCAAGATAGTTGAGATAAAGTGATCACTGACCTAGAGCCAGACATCTTGGAATGTGAAGTCAAGAGGGCCTTAGAAAGCATCACTATGAACAAAGCTAGTGGAGGTGATGGAATTCCAGTTGAGCTATTTCAAGTCTTGAAAGATGATGCTGTGAAAGTGCTGCACTCAATATGCCAGCAAATTTGGAAAACTCAGCAGTGGCCACAAGACTGGAAAAAGTCAGTCTTCATTCCAATCCCAAAGAAAGGCAATGCCATAGAATGCTCAAACTACCGCAGAATTGAACTCATCTCACACACTACTAAAGTCATGCTCAAAATTCTCCAAGCCAGGCTTCAGCAATATGTGAACCGTGAACTCCCAGATGTTCAAGCAGGTTTTAGAAAAGGCAGAGGCACCAGAGATCAAATTGCCAACATCCACTGGATCATCACAAAAGCAAGAGAGTTCCAGAAAAATATCTATTTCTGTTTCATTGACTATGCCAAAGCCTTTGACTGTGTGGATCACAATAAACTATGGAATATTCTGAAAGAGATGGGAATACCAGACCACCTGACCTGCTTCTTGAGAAACCTGTATGCAGGTCAGGAAGCAACAGTCAGAACTGTACATGGAAAAACAGACTGGTTCCAAATAGGAAAATGAGTGTGTCAAGGCTGTATATTGTCACCTTGCTTATTTAACTTATATGCAGAGTACATCATGAGGAACGCTGGGCTGGAAGAAGCACAAGCTGGAATCAAGATTGCCGGGAGAAATATCAATAACCTCAGATATGCAGATGACACTACCCTTATGGCAGAAAGTGAAGAGGAACTCAAAAGCCTCTTGATGAAAGTGAAAGAGGAGAGTGAAAAGGTTGGCTTGAAGCTCAACATTCAGAAAACAAAGATCATGGCATCAGTTCATGGCAAATAGATGGTAAAACAGTGGAAACAGTGTCAGACTTTATTTTTTGGGACTCCAAAATCACTGCAGATGCTGATTGCAGCCATGAAATTAAAAGACGCTTACTCCTTGGAAGGATAGTCATGACCAACCTAGATAGTATATTAAAAAGCAGAGACATTACTTTGCCAACAAAGGTCCATCTAGTCAAGGCTATGGTTTTTCCAGTGGTCATGTATGGATGTGAGAGTTGGACTGTGAAGAAAGCTGATCACTGAAGAATTGATCCTTTTGAAATGTGGTGTTGGAGGAGACTCTTGAGAGTCCCTTGTACTGCAAGGAGATCCATCCAGTCCATTCTAAAGGGGATCAATCCGGGGTGCTCATTGGAAGGACTGATGCTGAAGCTGAAACTGCAATACTTTGGCCACCTCATGCGACGAGTTGACTCACTGGAAAAGACTCTGATGCTGGGAAAGGTTGGGGGCGGGATGAGAAGGTTATGAAAGAGAATGAGATGGCTGGATGGCATCACTGACTCTGTGAACATGAGTTTGAGTGAACTCCAGCAGTTGGTGATGGACAGGGAGGCCTGGCGTGCTGTGAATCATGGGGTCACGGAGAGTCGGACACGACGAGCGACTGAACTGAAGTGACTTGAACTGAACTAAGCATTACACAGTTATACTGAATTTTCTCAATATGTCTCCATATAAGTACATGCTGGTAAAGTTTCCAACGGAAAGCATCGCCAATTCTATGGGAATGTCACGTGAATGACGCTCTACTGAGAACAAATAAAGATGACAGGTTTCCACTGCCAACAGCTGCTGAAGCCCTTGCTATAGTCCCTGGTTGGACATCTCTTCCCAATAGCAATTGTATTATATCTTCTTTTATGGTAGCAGATCCTGGAGCATGTGGGGCAAATTGGTGTCACCGACAAATCTTTTCCCATTTGCTGGCAAGGTAGGTTGTTTTCCCAGTTCTTTGTCAGCCAACTCATTAGGAGCCTCCAATGAGCAGCAAAGGATGCCATGATCCTCTTGAAAATGTCTGCTAAGATGAGTATTCATTGGAGACCTGAAACTAGCAGAGTACTATTGACAAACTGTCTTCCATGTGAAGGAAAGGAAGGTGGAAGAGAAGAGCACTGTTGTCAACATTGACTGCAGAAGAGTGTTACCCACGAGATCCTGGGCTTTCTTGCTTATTCCTTTGTGAACTCTGAATCAGAACAACATGCCCTGAATATATCCTCTTTGACCTAAAGAGGTTATAATACAAGTCCTCACACAAAATAGCAACAGGATTATCAGTAAATTATACTTCTGTGAATTTCTCCGTAGGCTTTGGTACTCTCTATACTTTTACATTAGCAATATCTCAGGCCACAAAAGATAATTATGTTCAGCTTTAACACAAGTGGGTTTAATTTTGATTTCAATAATTACTGAATTCCTGCCTTTGGATTTATATTTTGTCTATATTTAACATTTTCTTTAAAGCATTGAAATACCTCACCAGGAGAATGTCTCTGAGACACTGGCTAAAGTAAAAAAAAAAGAAAAACAGTACGAGTTTGCCTATCCATTCTTTCTTCATTAAATCATTTAGTCAGTAGTTTGTGTATATTTCAGTTCAGTTCATTTCAGTTCAGTCGCTCAGTCGTGTCCGACTCTCCGCGACCCTATGAATCACAGCACGCCAGGCCTCCCTGTCCATCACCAACTCCCAGAGTTCATTCAAGCTCATGTTACTATGTTCCAAAAGTCTACGTTTAAGGTTGTAAGTGCAACCAGCTTGGTACTTGCCCTCACTGAATTTAAATGTTTGAAGAAAAGTTTTAGATGGTGATATAGACAAGAAATTATAGTAAAAGTACCATGTTCCAACAGTGGGGTGGTGGAGAAATACAGAAAGGAAGAGAGGCACAGAGCATGGAAATTTTCTATAAAATACAAACTAAATGGCATTTTGCAGTTGCAAAGGTTGGTTCACATTTGCCAGATTTGAAGAATTCAGATTGATTCACAGGAAAATTCTGTGGGACTCATCGGGGGCCTTGACAAAGAACAAGTGCTTTCACAGTGAAGAGTTTATTAATTATGAAGGGCACTGCCATAGCATTTAGTGAACAAGCCATTACAAAAATAGATGGGAAAGTATTGAGAAGATTATTAAAATTGCCATGAAAAAGTTCTCCCTGATACAAACATTTCAAAAATGGGTTTGAAATTTTCTGACAGGCAACACAAATCTGTCACAGTGGGGTCTATGTTATCAGATATAACTTGTTTACCTGGACTCAGTTAGACTTGAAATTTCAATTAGACTTTCCAATCATTTCAACAAGGAAACAAAACTTTATAAAATGTATCTGAGTATCTTTTTTTAAGGGAGAATATAAGAAAGAAATAATAAGAAGAAATAAACAAAGACTTGGAAAGTAAGAAGCAATGACTTTAACCAGGAAAATAATGAAAAGATGTCCCAGGTTAACATCTGTACACCAACCAAGAAAACAATATATCTATCCATTTATAACAGAATGTTCTACAGGAAAAAAAAAAAGTTTAAGAAAAGTCTTGCACACAATAAATGATATTTTCAATATACTAGAATACCTTAGTGTCATGATGAAGGTAAACACTTTTTCCATGAAGGACAAAAAACAGAGTGTAACTTGAAATACAGTAGAAAAAAAAATCTATAAAAGCAGTTCCAGGTACATATATAAGCCAAATAATTTCTGACATGCTTTTCATCTAAGGAACGTTTATTAAACTTTGATTATTCAGTTATAATTCAAGGGAGATGATAGTATTGATGAAGAATATAGAAAAGGTGCCAATCTTATTGGAGTTTATACTCCAGAAATGGAAAATATATTATTGAATACATGAAAAATAACTCCAATAAAGTCAAATAATAATAAATGCTATGAATATACCAAATGGGATGGGAAATTTCTAGAGATGAGTGGCCCCGTAGATACGGGGCGGTCAGAAAGGCTTCTTTGTGAAGACTAAATGGTGAGAAGAAATCAACCATAGTAGGATCTAGAGAAAGTGGGACACAGGAGAATATAAAACCTGAAGCAAAGGTGTCAAAGCAGTGATGAAGTTGGTGTGTGTTAAGAATAGAAAGAACAATCCATGAGACAGGAATGTACGGAAAAACAAGAGAACCGTACAGGCCTGTGTCACAAAGGAGGTCAGGTTCTAGATTAGGGAGTGCATGTCAGGCTATGGCCAAAAGTCTGCAGGTTGTTCCACAATCAATGTCAAGCAACTGATACTGTCTGGGCATGATACATACAATCAGAGCATAACTCTCATTCTCATATGTATAATAGACATTGGAGACAAGAGACAAGTAGATCACTGATAAGCCTACTGCAAAAGACCATGAAGTTTTTACCAGGATGATGAAGTGTAAATGAAAAACAGAAGTGTTATGAAGGATATATCTTTGACACAGAACTATCATAGTTTATCTATTAAAATTGTGACCCATGTTTTATTTCAAAGCAACACATTTTTTTCTATTCTAAATAAAGACAGAATCTCTTTAAAATGTAAAATATCTCATTTAAATATTGCTTCCTTTTGGTATTTCCACATCTGTTGCCTCTTACTCTTCCCACATAACACTCTTTTCTAATTATAAAGATATGTTCATTCATAATTCTGCTAATTAGTGTCATTCAAGCTGCAAAAAAATAGCTATACTCAGGTTACTTCAGATCATATAAAAATACACAAGAATATAAAAATATGCCCAAAACTGGTCAGGCAGCTGCATGCAGTCCTTATAAATGCCAAGAATAACAGCTTATTTCCTTTTTATAACTGCAAGCCTCTTGACCCAAGTACAGATTCAGAGACATGGTTATCATGTCCTCCCATAAGATGTGTGTATTTGATGTTGTCTATGTTATGCTTGGGATCTCTCTTCTCACTTTCACCCGCTCTCCTTTAGGTTCTTCCATCACAGTTTGTGTTTCTTGCATTGTTCTAGATTCAACTTCCTACCCCTGTGTGTTTATGTATGTGCACCTTTTCTTATAAGTAATTCAAATTTCCCAAGAGAGATTCATTTTATTAGAACGTCTCAAATCAGGATGGGGCACCTGGTTTTGTGATACAGACATTAGATAATTCACTTTAGTTATTGGAACAACCTCTGTGTTCAGAGAAGTGTGTTCATGTGACTCAGAAACGTCTTCTCATGCATGGCCACTTGTCTCAGTGGAGGAGCTGAACCTGAAAAGCTCTGTAACAGATGCTCCCATCTGCAGCTGCGTGTCAGAGAGAAACTATAAACTTAAAAAAAATAGCATGCCTCAGAAGCACACCTAAGAGTGTTATCTATTTCTCAATCTCACCCCGCCCTACCCCCACCATGCGCAAATCTGCACAGAATTCTGATGTAAAACCAGGGCTGACAGTCACTCAGAATCTGATTGGCTTTTTTCAAGTTCATTTAAAAATTTGAACTTAACCATTTTACCCTGCAAGAAATATCAACCAGTTGACTCATTTGACTTTATAAAGTATTTATGGTCTGTGGGAATTGGAGGCATCTTTGGGCTTCCTTCGGAGAAGGCAATGGCAAGCCACTCCAGTACTCTTGCCTGGAAAATCCCATGGACAGAGGAGCCTGGTAGGCTGCAGTCCATGGGGTCGCTAAGGGTCGGACACGACTGAGCGACTTCACTTTCACTTTTCACTTTCACACATTGGAGAAGGAAATGGCAACCCACTCCAGTGTTCTTGCCTGGAGAATCCCAGGGACGGGGGAGTCTGGTGGGCTTCCGTCTATGGGGTCACACAGAGTCGGACACAACTGAAGTGACTTAGCAGTTAGCAGCAGTTGGGCTTGCTTGGTGGCTCAGTTGGTAAAGAGTCTGCCTTCAATGCAGGAGACCTGAGTTTGATCCCTGGAAAGGAAGATCTCCTGGAGAAAGAAGTGGCAACCCATTTCAGTGTTCTTGCCTGGGAAATCCAATGGACAAAGGAGCTTGGTGGGACTACAGACCATGGAGTAACAAGAGTCGGACATGATTAAGCAACTAAACCTACCATACAGCTCTTTATAGAATTTATCTTTATATGCATTCTGTTTTAAGAAATGGTTGAATTCTTAATTCAACCATTCTAAAAGGTAATATAGGATAAAACATACGTCTCCCAAATAAAAGTTAATTTAGTAAAATCATATAGCAGAATTCACTTTGGAGACTATTTCTCAACTCCTTAATTGCACACATATATACAAAACTAAAAAGATCACTTACCTGTTATCATTAAAAACAAGGTAAGTATCTAATGTTATTTATATTCTAAGTGGCTATAAAACTTTATCTTTATCAGTTTTCCTAATGACTAAGAAAACTGGATGGCATCACCGACTCTGTGGACATGAGTTTGAGTGAACTCTGGGAGTTGGTGATGGACAGGGAGGCCTGGCGTGCTGTGATTCATGGGGTCGCGGAGAGTCGGACACGACTGAGCGACTGAACTGAACTGAACTGACTGAAGAAAGCTGATGGCCGAAGAATTAATGCTTTTGAACTGTGGTGCTGGAGAAGACTCTTGAGAGTCCCTTGGACTGCAAGGAGATCCACCCAGTTCACTCTAAAGGAGATCAATCCTGGGTGTTCATTGGAAGGACTGATGCTAAAACTGAAACTCCGAAACTTTGGCCACCTCATGCTACAAGTTGACTCACTGGAAAGAGTCTGATGCTAGGAGGGATGGGGGTGGGAGGAGACGGGGACCACAGAGAATGAGATGGCTGGATGGCATCACTGACTCTGTGGACATGAGTTTGAGTGAACTCCGGGAGTTGGTGATGGACAGGGAGGCCTGGCATGCTGTGATTCATGGGGTCGCAAAGAGTCGGACACGACTGAGCGACTGAACTGAACTGAACTGAACTGAAGGGTAACCAGCAAAGACACTGAAATACAAAGGGATGCATATTACATAATAAACAAGAAAAAGTGATACGGTCAACTGTACATACATTGAAAACATATATTTCAGATTTTACTACATCTCTATGTATGTGTGCTTTGTCGTTCAGTCATGTCTGACTTTTTTGCAATGCTATGAACTGTAGCCCACCAGTCTCCTCTGTCCATAGGATTTTTCAGGCGAGAATACTGGAGTGGGTTGCCATTTCCTTCTCCAGGGGATCTTCCTGACCCACAGGTTGAACCCACAATTCCTGGGTCTCCTGAATTGTGTATTCTTTACCCACTGAACCATTCATAACTAAATATTACTATTCAACTTCTGGCAACAAAGTGAAATCTATTTATTTCTATACACAGGGTGACCATAGGCTTTACTGTCCATATTGGGATACTTTTTAGAAAGAAAGGTCATATTATTAATCACTTTCTGACTCAACTGGAACTGTTACAGAGATTTTTCTATTAGCCATATTTTCACAATTCCTAAGGATATGGTTTCAATTTAAAAATATAAATTATTTACTTACAAATTTTCCAAATAATCTAGAACTTTAGAAATTCTGTGTATTCTGCAGATTTTTGTGGCTAGTTAAATGATCTTTCTAACTCATTTTTCTAAAGTTTTCAATATCAAGCTGTCAGCTTTAGACACTGGCAGATTAGCTTTTTATCTGCCCTAGAGGTCAAAATTTCCCACCAGGAAAAATGTAAAAAGATAAACAATTGTTACAAATAAAATAAAACATGTCTTTGAGGATATCATTTATTCTTTGCCGGGTCATGATTCTGGAGGAAGAAAACCTGGAGAAACGAGTCTTCAAATAATTATTTTTTTTTAATGAATTATCACAATGGCTGCTGACTGGTAAGAAATTAAGCATATTTAGGGATCTTAGGGCTAGAGAGATAAAAATTGGATTTGAGAATTGCTAAAAACAGACACAGAATTCTGGTAAATAATCTGGACTTTGACTGAGACCCTGAAGTCATTCTTCCTGATATGTAAGCAGGAATCAGTAATTGATTAGATCTCATGAAGCCTCAATTTGAATTTTCTTGATACAGTGGGATTTGCCCCCAATTTAGCTATCTTTCACACAAAAGAAAGCAAAGTAAATCCTCGATAAACAAACACTCTATGATTCAAGTCATATTGACAAATTTTAATATTCAATCTAGAATTCCACTTCTAAAAACAAGAGTTTCAAGGAGGCAAGACTTTATAGAAATCAAGACAAAAATTTGACAATATAGGAAAATCTACAGGAGCACTGAACTGAACTGATACTAATGACTTTTTAGACTAAGACATTAAAATAATCATAGAAATTATATATAAGTTCATATATTTTTATTAGAGAGTTGAAAACTATTAAAAAGGAACCAAGAGTTCTACAGAGCATCAGTAAAATGGTGATCAAAAAATCTCCAAGCTTTTGTCCCAGCACAGAAACATGAAAAACAATAAAACTGGCTGAACTATCCTCATAGAAGCCTGGAACAATCAAAGGCTTAGCAACCATGCAAATGGAAAATCAAGGGAAATCTACCTTCAAAAAGGTAGGGATTTTGTGATGTTTTTCCCCTGCCTTTGTCCCACGTTTCCCCTAGTGTGCTGAGGTATTGGTCTGGAGGAGGTGGCAGCCTAATGCCCAATTCCCTCTCTCAAACTAGAGAGAGCAAAGTAGATCTTTTTCTCAGTGTTTTAACCTGTCTGGGCTGCCTGAAGGAGAGGAGGATAACAGAGAGAGGCTGAAATAATGCCAATTTGTTGAGATTTTGTTTCACAGAAACAAATTCTTGTCTCCTTCACCTCTCTGTATAGCTGGACAAGTGATGCTCCCCCAGTGTTACAAGGATGGTGGTTTATTTGCTGAAGCAGATGAAACAGGTTTTCTGGGCTAGAGGATAAACAGACCAAGTTGAGAGTGAATGTAACATGCTTAAAACAGAAAAATTAAACCCACCTGTGTATAGCAAATGATGAAGCTCTTGACCCTATTCCACTTGGCTACAAGAATATTGGCAACTAACCACCCTGGAGATTCAAAGTCTTAGAGGAAATGACTGGCCCAGTAGAAAGACCTCAAAAGAGAGGTATTGAGAAGAATCTACTCAAAACGAATACTTAGAAGAATATAAATTAGTTGTAAAATATTCAAAAATTAAAGCCTGTCATTAATATCAACAGAAAGTAGAGAACTTTAACTGCAACTGCAAACATAAACCAGCACAATACAAAGAGAAAACAAAACAAAAAACACTTGAAACTATCACTTTGAATATGACAGCATAATAAAATAATGACAGGATTGGTAGGGAAACTTTAAGAAATCTCACAGGAAGCAGAACAAAAAGCAAAGTGAAATAAAAGAGAAAAGATAACATTTTAGAGGGAAAAAACCAAGTGGCTCACTAGCTGAAAATATAGTTTAAGAAAGAGATAGTAAGGAACTGTGGAGGAAAGGAAATTATCAAGGACATAATTCAGCAAAACCTCTGAGTTGAAGGCCATAAAATTGGAAATCTAAAATGCCAAACTAGGGACTTCCGCTGGCTGTCTAGTGGTTAAGACTCTGTGCTCCCACACACCATTTGCTACATCCAATAAATAAATAAAGTGCCAACCAAGTCTAATTGCTGAAAATGGATTCATATCAAACATATAATCCTAAATTTTAGAAGTCTCCAAAAATACACAGAGCTTAAAAACAAAGAAACAAAAAGCAGGTTATAAAAACAAACAAGAACCATCAGGGTACCAAGGACAGGAAGGAGCAGCAGTGAATGGTTCTTGTAGGAGGGAGTAAATTCTTTCATCAATATTGCTTAGACTTTTCTTTGTTGCTTGAATCTGAGGTCAACTATTCCCCCATTCCCACTCTTCATCATTTTATATCATTGAGAACCAGAATGGCTTATGACTTAGCAGAAACACTGGAAAATGGAAGGCAATGGACCAATACATTCATTTAATGAAAAAAATATGTATTGATCTGCAATGTACAGACATTGTTGTATGGGATTGAAACACATTTGTGACAAACATGAACAATCCTAAACCCATGGATCTTTCATTTTAACAGAGGGAAGATAACACATCTAGTAAAATAGTGTTAATATTATGTTACAAATGGATAACTGTTATAACAGGAACAATAAAAGCAAATGGAGAGCATTGTTAGGGATATCTGGTATGATGGAGAGATAGATTGGGTAGCAACAGTAAGTTAGATAGTAATGGTAGACCTCAATGTGAAGATGACATTCTAACAAAGTCTTGAAGGAGATGGAGTAAGAGCATGATAGGACAAAAGGAGTATCTCGTGCAAAAACTAAACTGGGGACAGGCAGAGTGATGGTGTGTAACAATGGAAAAGGTGATATGAAGGTCATCCTAAGCCTTATGAGGACTCAGACTTTTATGTGGATGAAGTAGTGGCCACTCTGAGTAAAAGAATAGCAGGATTTGACTTTAGTTTTTATGATTCACTCAATATTGTGTTCAGAATATAGTGAAACTTTTGGAAGCAAGGATAGAGTCAAGAAGGCCAAATAGAAGATTGCTGCAGTAATTCAGGCAAAAGATGATTGTGTCTCAAAGCAAGTAATTCCAATGGAGGTGTTGTGACGTTTCACATTTTGTGAATATTTTTAAAGTTGATGAGATATCTGGTTGTGTTAGATGTAGAGGGTATGAGGATAAGACTCAAGATTGAAGCTGAAGTTTTATCCTACTTCACAGAAAAAATGGAATTGCCATTAACTGTGTAGGAAAAATATATCTAAAGAAGAAAAGATAACCTTCTATATTAGGAGGGTGAACAAAAGCAGCAATCAGCAAAGGAGATCACTCAGCTGATCAAATGAAGAAAAACCAACAGCATGTGGTATCCTTGAAGCCAAGAGAAGAAATGCTATTAAGGAGGAATGAGTGATAGAGTAGCTAGATAAGACCTGAGAATTGACAAGTGGACTTAGCATCATGGCTATTAAAATTTATATTGAAAAGAGAAACTTCCAGGTGTGGATCAAGGAAAAAATGTCTAATTGGAATGAATATCAAAGAGTTGAGAATAAATGGAAGACAATGTGAATAGAAAAAAGCTTCTTGGGAATTTTGCTGTAAAGGGCAGCAAAGGGATAGGAGTTTGAATCAGTAATGGGGTCAAGAAATTATTTTTATCTTTTTTTTTTTTTTCTAAAATGAGAGAAACAGAACATTTCTATAGAGATAGGGCTAATTCACTTAAGAAGGAAAATTTGACCATGTGGGAAAGAAGAGGGGGGAAATCTTTTAAAAGATACTCTTTAGCGGGATAGAGAACATTGAATATAGTGTACAAGTGGAAGAAAAAGCTTTAGAACACAGAATGGATAGTTCATCAGTCCATCTCTGGTCAAGGCAAGAATGCCCTCTAATTGGATCAGTAGGTAGGTGGACACAGCTGTGGGAACCTCTGGGTCATCCTGCTCATGGCTTCAGTTTTCTCTGTGAAGATGTCAATAAGCTCACCAGCTGAGAGTAAGCAGGGAGGCAAAAATGGGGGATGTTTGATGAAAGGAGGGAAGTGAAATAAGCATTTAAGAGAGTGGGGGAGTCAATGGGCTTTGGAAATACAGTGTGATTCTCTGGTCACTTGAGGTCCATGGTCATGAATTTTAAGTGAGATCGATCAGTTCAACTGTGTATATTTCCACAATCATGTTTACCTGCACAACTGTTTCCAAAATCCTGAAGAAAAATTTTTTCCAACCTATTGCATGCATTCACAGTCACTTCAGTCATGTCTGATGTACAAGTGTTCTACTTGTTTCATATGCTCTCCAGTATTTAGTATTTTACTATTAATATTTTAATTTGCATGTGCTCAGTCACTCAGTGTGTCTGACTCAGTGCAACCCCATTGACCAAAGCCTGCAGGCTCCGATGTCCATGGGGATTCTCCAGGCAAGAACATTGGAATGGGTTGCTGTGCCCTCCTCCAAGGGATCTTCCCAACCTGGGGATCTAACCCACGTCTCAAATCTCCTGCATTGACAGGCTGGTTCTTTACTCACTGAGCCACCTGAACCTAGCATGCTACACATTTCTAAACTTTCAACTATGAATCAGGATGAAATAAAAATTTCCAACATACAACGTCTCAAAAAAGTGACCTCCCGTGCACACACTTCCAGGGTGATACTTAAGAATGTGCTCTACCAGATGAGCATATAGACTAAAAGAAGACATGAGATAACAGGAAAAAGGAAATCAAACAGAGGCCAGAAATGAAGGGAATCTTTGAATATACGTGAAGGGAAAGTCTAGCATGACAGCTGAGTTTCAAATAAAGAGGACAACTAAGACTAGAAGAGGAACCTATACAAGAAGATAGAAAGGATACAGAGGAGATTCAGGAACTTGGTGAAGAGCTAGTTACTGATGAGTATGTAAAAATCATGACAACTATTAGCTCCCAATAAAATAAAAAATTCCAGGAAGGAAAGGCAATTATGATTTGTTAACTGGTTCATGTGTAAATTGGAGAAGAAAATGGCAACCCACTCCAATATTCTTGCCTGGAGAATCCCATGGATGGAGGAGCCTGGTGGGCTACAGTCCATGGGGTCGCAAAGAGTCAGACATGACTGAGCGACTTCACTTCACTTTACTTCATGTGTAAATAGTGTTTATACTGTCATCATAATGCTTATACTGACGAGTAGCTTATACAAATTTCCATACGACAGTATTGGATAGAGGATAGGAAGAGAGTTCATGTGTGGTGGGAAAAGATTCTAAATTTTTATATATAAAGGGAAAGATCAGCTAATGAGAACTAAAACAAAATAAAAAATCAAGATACTACAATAGAAGCATTTTATTTAGAAATTAAGATATCAATCTAATTAATCAGTAGAGACGAAAGTGGCTATCTCTGGAGTGGGAACAGGGAGAATGGTAAATTTTATTTGATCTCAGTTTGCTTTTTATGTTCATGTGTAACTCTGTCAAAGAAAAAAATAAGAACAGTACAGACAGAAGTAATAGCAAGTTTGAAGGAAATGACAAGTAGCTGTTTACTATTCTCACTATAGCTAGAGGGTAGAATGTGTATAGTGAGAGTAAAGGGGAAAAAGAGGGGGAAGCTATGTTTTCAGAAAGAATCGCAAGCTAAGAGCTTTTGACTTCATTCAAGACAATATAGAAGACATTGAATGTAATGAAGCAAGGCAATTACACAATCAGATTTCTGCAAAGATGATTCTAACAGCAGTGCAGGCTGTGGCATGGAGGGTGTAAAACTAGAGGATGGAAATGAGCCAGAATATTGAAATATTTTAGTAGAAAGAAAACGAGGCCTAAGGCTGTCTTTTTCCTTTCAGGCCACGTGTGTCTGTTCCACTCCCATTTTCCTCACATTTGCCTATTTCTCTTTCTGTCTCCTTTAAGTCTCATCTTTCTTCCCTAGAGGGTGTGTGTGTGTGTGTGTGTGTGTGTGTGTGTGTATGCTGTACCATCTGTATGTGCATGATGTGCATTTTTTATGAAGATGAATACATAGCTATGGTCTCTACTTATGTAAAAGATGTAAGTGTGGAAATAGTAATAATTTTATGGAGAAATATAATTAAATTTCATTTTACACTGTGGATATTTATATTTATCTCCGGGTCAGTCTTCAGTATTGTCTAAAAATGTTGTCTAAGCACTAAACCAGGGCTGTAGGGAAAACAGGGAGATCTAGCATTATTGCTTTAAAACATCCCTGAAGCTTTGTGCATGCGTTCTAAGTCGCTTCAGTAGTGTCCAACTCTTTGTGACCTCATTGACTGTAGCCTGTCAGGCTCCTCTGTCCATAAAATTTTCCAGGCGAGAATATTGGAGTGAGCTGCCATGCCCTCCTCCCCTGATGCTTTATATAATCCCAAATATATCTAGCTGTGCTGTGCTCAGTCGTGTCTGACTCTTTGCGATCCTTTGGTGGGGGTCTAAGATAAGGGCTGACATCCAGCCCTTTGCCAGCCTCCAACTTAAAATCCAAACTGAGACTCAGCTATTTGAGTCTGATGGGTCATGGGAAGGACTAACCGGATGCTATTTATCTTTCTTTGTGTGATGCCCCAGTCCCTCCCTTACAAATTCTTTCATTAACTGTTCATTTTGGCTCTCTCTATTTCTGACATGATCATTTTTCTTCCCTGTGCTGCTGTTATTCTATTTCCTAGTTGTTGTTTCTTTCCCCCCTCTCCCTCATTTCCTTTTTCTTCTCCTTTCTAGAAGTATGTAAATTTCATGTTTCTACAGCTCACTAATTTTTCTGTTGTCAATCGTATCTTCTGCCCTCAATGCATGTTGGTCTATGCAACTATTCGTTCACTCTTCATTTATCTTGTTGCTTTTTTTCTTTCTGCATTTCTTTCCTTTTCAAAAAAAGTGAAGTCGAGCTTTCTATAGTTCTGACATCAGTCCTAATGGTCCCCAAACAAGCTAACGGGACTCATTTGTCCATGCTAGGCCCCCAAACTGGGCACCCAATCTGTGGTTCAAGCTGCTACTCACTCCTCAAGGAGTATCTTGGAGTCCAAGTAATCCCCCTCCTCTTCTGTATCCTCTCCTAGGGGTACAGGTGCCACAAACTCATTACTTCTCTTTCCTTCCCATCTGATGCTATGTTACAGACTTGGTTGCATGAGAGTCATTCTGCCAGTCTCCAGCTTGTTTTCAGTGAGAATTGCTCCGTGTGTAGATGTATTTATGATGTGCTTCTGGGGGAAGATGAATTCTATGTCCTCCTACTCTGACATCTTGATCTCCTCCCCTCATAACTACTGTGGTTTAAAGAGGATTTTACTTAGGGAAGAAGAAAACTTCACTGGATTGAAGTCAGTTGAGATTAAAATGGATGACAGGGGGCGTGCCTGATTTCTCCAAGTCTATATATCTGAGAAAGTCTTTCTCCTCTCACATTTGGGTCACTTTAGAGCTTTACTGAGGGAAAACATATTAAAGAAGTAAACGATTAGGTCAATCAGTGAAAAAGAAGAAAGTGAAAGTTGCTCAGTCCTGTCTGACTCTGTGAGTCTGACTCTATACAGTCCATTGAATCCTGTAGGCCAGAATACTGGAGTGGGTAGCCTTTCCTTTTTCCAGGGGATCTTTTCAACTCAGGGATTGAACCCAAGTCTCCTACATGGCAGGTGGATTCTTTTCCAGCTAAGCCACAAGGGAAGATCAATTAGTAAGAATATATAATATCTGAAAATGTAATAAAATGTTAATTAGTGGAGAAAAATAAAAGAGTTGAGAAGAAGAAAATGAAAGGCTTGCCCCCAGATGACTGTCCATCTTGTGAAGAAGTTCACAGGATACAGCAGTACCAGGTGTATGGGAGAGGAGGAGAGCAGAGCAGCTTTGCACTCAGAGGTAGAGGCATAAGTGGGACTGGAGGTCTGACAGCACAGCCTGCACTAGTCACAATGCCCAGAACAAACCTTGCTAATCTGAAAGAGGCAACCAGGCATAGGTGGGTGAGAATCAAAAAGTCCTTGTCCAAAAGGTTTTCCCCATGTTGCTAGAAATAAAAGGGGTTCTAGAGAGTCAGGACGGAGAAGGCAATGGCAAGCCACTCCAGTGCTCTTGCCTAGAAAATCCCATGGATGGAGGAGCCTGGTAGGCTGCAGTCCGTGGGGTCACTAAGGGTCGGACTCGACTGAGCGACTTCACTTTCACTTTTCACACATTGGAGAAGGAAATGGCAACCCACTCCAGTGTTCTTGCCTGGAGAATCCCAGGGACGGGGGAGCCTGGTGAGCTTCCGTCTATGAGGTCACACAGAGTTGGACACGACTGAAGTGACTTAGCAGCAGCAGCAGAGAGTCAGGAAATATTCTAGGCTTAGATTAGGGATCTATGAGGATGCTGAATCCCTGATAAAGAAGGTCGACTAAGTTCTTCCCCAATACTAACAGGAGGAAGGACATGTGCTCCCTGGATGTCTCAACTAAGGAGACAGGAGGGCTTTTGAGGAAAAGAGAGTAGCAGAGCCTACTAGTGGGATGACAATAAATTCTAGTGCATTTGATGCAGTTTAGATCCTACAGATAGTGTTGGAAGTCTCTGCTGGAGATATCCATGGGCACTAGGAATTACTACTGATTCAAAAAGACAGATGACCTAATAGACAAATCAACATCGGATGCCAACCAGCATTTCACAAAGTAGGAAATCTCAATGGCAAAAGTTCCTTTGAAATGGAATTCAGGCTTCCTATTCAGGCTCACTCATAATCCAGGAAGTGAAAATTAAAACCACAGTGAAGCTGTGTTTAAATGAACTTGCAAACTGGTACAACTGCTTTAGAAAGCGATTTGATATTTTATAGTAAATTTGAAAATAAAGATAACATAATATCTAAGAATATAACCTAGATAAAATTTTACTTATTTTTTTTGCCTCAGGAGTCAAGTATTAGAATGGTCATTGCAGCAGTGTCCATAATAGCAAAATGGAAAACTGCCTAAGTATTCATTAGTAAAACATATAAACTGCAATAGAGTCGAACAATGGAAAAACAAAGAATGATGGATACACGTAAATATAGGAATAGACATCAGTATAATCATAGGAGTAAATTGGGTGTTAGATTGGCCCATTTATATTTTGGTGAAAATGAAACCTACATTAGGGAATTATTGGGCCTCAAGTAGACCACTTCCTAACTTAAAATAAAGAAATGTGTAAGTATAATGAAAACACAAAAATGCATTTGAAATGTGTTGCAATGATGTGTAGATGCGGGATATACATGATTTTTGTGTGTACATGTGTGTCTAAGCAATTAGATAGCCCTTCAAATGCTGTTGCACATAAAATTTTTGTTTAAAATTTTTAAATACCTGATAATTACTATCATTTTGCTTATTTATTCTGGTACCATAATTAGATTTGGGAAAGTTAAATTATCAGAATATTGAAATAATGAATACCTACATTTATCTAAATGTCTTTCGAAAAGCAGATATCAACATTATACAAACATTATAAGAGATAGGAAATAGCTCTTACAAAATTAAATATAAAAGTGAAAATTAAATAAAACTACAAAAGATTATATTTGCCTACATTATATTCTTTATTTTATCTTTCAAAAATTATACATAATTTTATGTGGATACTATATCTCAGTGTATTCTGAATTATTTGGTAGATATTGCTCCAGAAGGAAATTAGAAGTTCTTTTTTTCCCCCTGTTTCAGAGATCTGGTGAGGTTAATGTTAGTTGATTTTGAGCTGCATCTGTTCAAGATGCTTGGATCAAGAATAAAAAGGGAAGATGAGAATTCTAAATTTGGGGTCAAAGCTTCACTTTAAACACATATGGGTCAGGAAGATCCCCTGGAGGAAGGCATTGTAACTCACTCCATACTCTTGCCTGGAGAATCCCATGGACAGAGGAGCCTGGTGGGCTACAGTCCAGAGTCGAAAAGAATCAGACACAACTGAAGCAACTTATCACACATGCATGCATGATAATATGTAATAGTTATATCAAACTATGACTATCAAACTAGACCTACAAACTATTATTAAAGTTGATATAAAAAAAGAGAAGGTAGTTTAGATGAGGAAGCTCTCATAGTAAAGAAAGGTAAAAATAACCTTAGTCAAAATCAAAATTGAAATAATGAACTTTTTATAGAATATTTCTCTGATATAAATTGCCCTTTCTCTTTTGCCACTCTGATCTATTGGCAGTTTTCCCGTGAAACATTATAATCTGTAGCTCTAGTACACAGAGTCTGATCTTTAACATTATTCTCCACTACAGATAGTCAGGACACTTTAGCAAGCCACTGAGTCTACGTTTAGTGGAGGAGAACCCAAGATCTCTTCAGAATGTCAATTATAAATCAAGGTTAACTTTTAAATATGTATGAAAATGACTACAAGAATGGACTTGATGGGGTTCCTATTGCTCAAACTATGACAATTCAAGCATCAAAAAAGAAACAAAGATTGCTGTCATTAGAAACAATGAGCCAGAAAAAAATATGAAATTCATCATGTTGTTCCCAATGGATAACTAATCATAAAAGGTATTACAGAGTGAAGCAACAGCTGCTGATGAGAGGCAGTGTCTCTGAATCTTTGCTGACACTGAATTTGGATCAAGAGCAGTCCTAATGTTGGAATATCTTCTGCCAAATGTAAATTATATTCTTGCTAAATGATGATATAGACTTTTAGGACTATGTCTCAGCAAGAGTTGAGTTTTTTGATCACATGAAACCCTTTCTTGCACAAATGGTGTCACCAGGTCTGGGTTCCCATTAGAGACTCTGAGGCACAGGAAACCTCTTCCTCAATTCCATTTCATCTTCCTCAATGGGCACTTTATTCATAATAAGACATTGAATCATTGGCTAATTAAAATATGAACTTACTCATCCAAATGTGCATATGTGTTTGCCTGTGTGTTTGTATATAGAGGCCTATGCATGCGGTTTCTTTCCACTAGTTCATAACTCGTACAAAACTTTGCAGAAAACATCATCAATGGAGAGAAAGATTCTACTTCAGTTGTTCATGCTACAGCGTCTCCATCTTTAGTGTTAATTGGAGTTTAGGAGTTGGGGCTTAGGAATCCCCCAGTGATGACACCACCCTTATGGCAGAAAGCAAAGAAGAACTAAAAAGGCTCCTGATGAAAGTGAAAGAGCTGGCTTAAAACTCAACATTCAGAAAACTAGGATCATGGCATTTGGTCCCATCACTTCATGGCAAATAAATGGGGAAACAATGGAAACAGTGAGAGACTTTATTTTGGGGGGCTCCAAAATCACTACAGATGGTGACTGCAGCCATGAAATTAAAAGACACTTGATCCTTGGAAGAAAAGCTATGGCCAACCTAGACAGCATATTACAAAGCAGATACATTACTTTACCAACAAAGGTCCATCTAGTTAAAGCTACGTTTTTTCCAGTAGTAAGTCATTGGAAGGACTGATGCTAAAGCTGAAACTGCAATACTTTGGCCACCTCATGCAACGAGTTGACTCACTGGAAAAGACTCTGATGCTGGGAAAGGTTGGGGGCAGGAGGAGAAGGGGACAACAGAGAATGAGATGGCTGGATGGCATCACCGACTCTGTGGACATGAGTTTGAGTGAACTCCGGGAGTTGGTGATGGACAGGGAGGCCTGGCGTGCTGTGATTCATGGGGTTGCGGAGAGTCGGACACGACTGAGCGACTGAACTGAACTGAATGTACAGATGTGAGAGTTGGACCATAAAGAAAGCTGAGTACCAAAGAATTGATGCTTTTGAGCTGTGGTGCTGGAGTAGACTCTTGAGAGTCCTTTGGATTGCAAGGAGATCCAACCAGTCAATCCTAAAGGAAATCAGTCCTGAAGATTCATTGAAAGGACTGATGCTGAAGCTGAAACTCCAATCCTTTGGCCACCTGATGTGAAGAACTGACTCCTTGGAATAGATCCTGATGGTGGGAAAGACTGAAGGCAGGAGGAGAAGGGGACAACAGAGAATGAGATGGTTGGATGCATCATCACTGACTCAATGGACATAAGTTTGAGCAAGCTCCGGGAGTTGGTGATGGACAAGGAAGCCTGGCGTGCTGCAGTTCATGAGGTTGCAAAGTGTCAGACATGACTGAGCAACCAAACTGAACAGCCATGCTTTCTCATATACTCCTCCTTTCTCCTCCAGCCTGGGAACCACGTCTCTCATTCTCCCCATTAAATAGGTTAAGAGAGAGAAATATCACAAAACATATACTTTGTGGCACTGAGAAAAGTAAAGTTTCAAAACCTCTAAGCTCAGAATGTGGCCCTTTGGCATCTCCCTCAACTTAGGCAAACAGACCTCTCTTGCCCCAAAGGATCTTTCCAGAGAGGCACAAGTCCTTATCATGACCGTGTCCCAATATTTTTAGAATTGCTATCCAGTTCAAGTCCATTCTAAAGGAAATCAGTCCTGAATATTCATTGGGAGGACTGATGTTGAAGCTGAAACTCCAATACTCTGATGTGAAGAACTGACTCATTGGAAAAGATCCTGATACTGGGAGAGATTGAAGGCAGGAGAAGGGGACAACAGAGTATGAAATGGTTGGATGGCATCACTGACTCTATGGACATGAGTTTGAGTGAGCTCCAGGAGTTGATGATGCACAGGGAAGCCTGGCGTGCTGCAGTCCATGGGGTAGCAGAGAGTCGGACATGACTGAGCGACTGAACTGAACTGATTCCACATTTATTCATTCATAAACCTCAATGCAAGGAGAATAGGAGAATGAATATATATTTAATGAATTTGTATTCAGTATAGAAATTGAGTCACAGTAAGTCACGGACTGCCAAAGGCACACATTCATAGCTTTCACACTGTGTGGACTAAGTAATGATCTCTTTTTGGGGAAAACTTATCAAGATTCAAAATATTAAGTTAATTTTTTATATTAATATGCATATATGCAATAACAGAATCATAATCTTAATTGTCAGTTCTTAATTCAACACACAAAAATATTCATAGAAGATATGAAGATGAGGTCATAGAAGATATGAAGATGGAGGCAGAGGAAGGCGAGAGACACACACAGAGGGAGAAAGAAATAGACCTGAAGACGCTATCCTGTTGTCTTTGAAAATAAGGAAAGAGGACATGAACCAAAAGAATGCAAGGACGTGATTCTCTCCTAGAATCTCCAGAAGGAAACACATTCTTTCTGACACCTGGATTTCAGTACTTCTGACTGGCAGGACTGTGAGAAAATAGATTTGCGTTGTTATAAGTTAGAAAGGTTGTTGAAATTTTCTACAGCAGCAATAGAAACTAATGCAATGCATCAAAAGAAAGGGTCCAAAAAAATACTACAAACTTCTCCCAACTGTGAACAATAAAACTGCAATACTCTAGGGCTTGAGACTCTCAGTGGAAGCTTGGTCAATCAGAATCTGTTAGAGACCACTGTATCTGACATAGAAGAAACATTCAATACATAACTCTTATGTGTAAACTAATTAATAAAGTGAATAAAACTAATAAAATATAAATAAATCAGAGCCTTTCACATGAAGTTTAAATAAAAATGTATAACTTTCCACTTTTCAAAAATGCAGTCTCTGTGAAGGACAATATGATCACTGTATCATCAACTCAAAAAATCTAGTGTTGTCTAGATCTGATGACCTTGTTCAGCATGAGTAAATGTGTGATTGTTTAAAGGTACAGAAAGAAGACATAGCAACATGCTTTTGGATATGTATTTCATTTTCCTTTTCCTTCAGATTTGCATAAACCAAACACTTGCCACTTAGGAACTACACAAATAGTCGAAAATGGCATGAAGATTGTAGAAAGCATACTTTTCAGAGTATATTTTTGCATTTGAAATTGAGAGAGTCAATTCCTAGGCAGATTAATAACAAGTTCAGGGTCCCCAAGGAGGAGAAAGGGGTCTGAGGCTCTCGAAGTGGAGATAGGGGTCTGGAATTCTCAAGGAAGAGGAAATGACAAATTTTTTTGTCTACATTCCTTCAGTTCAGTCACTCAGTTTTGTCCGACTCTTTGCGACCCCATGAATCACAGCACGCCAGGCCTCCCTGTCCATCACCAACTCCCGGAGTTCACTCAAACTCATGTCCATCGAGTCAGTGATGCCATCCAGCCATCTCATTCTCTGTCGTCCCCTTCTCCTCCTGCCCCCAATCCCTCCCAGCATCAGAGTCTTTTCCAGTGAGTCAACTCTTCACATGAGGTGGAGAATCCCACGGACGGAGGAGCCTGGTAGGCTACAGTCCATGAGGTCGCAAAGAGTTGGACACGACTGAATGACTACATTCCTTGCTGCTGCTGCTGCTAAGTCACTTCAGTCGTGTCCGACCCTGTGCGACCCCATAGATGTCAGCCCACCAGGCACCCCCGCCCCTGGGATTCTCCAGGCAAGAACACTGGAGTGGGTTGCCATTGACTACATTCCTTAGTCTTAGTCAATTACACAACTCAGTTTAAACTCTGTACTTGGGCTTCCTTGGCGGCTCAGACGGTAAAGCGTCTGCTTGTAATGCGGGAGACCCGGGTTCGATCCCTGGGTCGGGAAGATCCCCTGGAGAAGGAAATGGCACCCCACTCCAGTACTCTTGCCAGGAAAATCCCATGGACAGAGGAGCCTGGTAGGCGACAGTCCATGGGGGTCGCAAAGAGTCGGACACGACTGAACAACTTCACTTTCACAGGGATTATACAACAACAATGTATCCTGCTTGAGGACAGTTTCTCCTCCCTGAAGACCTTCTGGCTAATCCTGTTATCTTAAAATGTAAATTATGGGAGTGGGTCTAGTAAGACTTTTACAACCTCCAGACATTCTTTTGATTCATTGTAATAACTAATTAGGGCTTCCCTGGTGGCTCAGAGGTTAAAGTGTCCGCCTCCAATGCTGGAGACCTGGGTTTGATCCCTGGGTTGGGAAGATCCCTGGAGAAGGAAACCCACTCCAGTATTCTCGCCTGGAGAATCCCACGGATGGAGGACTGGTAGGCTACAGTCCATGGGATTGCAGAGTCGGACACAACTGAGCGACTTCACTTTCACTAATAACTAATTAAAAGGTATATAACTCCATTGCTAACACTAGCAAGGGGGTACTCTTTCTGCACGCTTCTGATGTCTGTGTCATAAGCTTTCTCTATCCCTTTTATACTTTAATAAAACTCTATTACACAAAAGCTCTGAGCGGTCAAGCCTTGTCTCTGGCCCTGTATTGAATTCTTCTCCTCCAGAGGCCAAAAATCCCAGCGTCTTTCCTGGTTTAGCAACAACCTTTCAAAATCAGCCATAGTTTAGCAGCACCAGCTTCCAAAATACTCATACCAAGTGAATAGCTGCCTATACTTTTGTGCTCCATGTACTGAAATAGCACCAAGCAGGGGTATCCGACAGGGTGGAAAGGGAGAATCGCAAAACACACTGATTTTCTTGTTATTATTGCTGTTTAAAATGGTTGATTTCAAGTGAGAGTGCCACGCCTTTAAAGTTAGTTCAGTATTGTGGAAGGATATGTCCTTTATGTTTACCTTTGAAATGCTGCTTGTTATCACTGGGATCATTATTATTATGACAAAAGAGCATCTTCCAAACTGAAAAATGAGAAGCTCTAGTGGCATCTCCTGACTCCAGTGCAATGTTCCCTTGCAAGTCATCAAAGGGGCCCGTGCTTTCTCTGTTTCCCTCCCAAAGTCCCCTCGACTGGTGCAGGGCGCAGGTCATCGTGCCAGTTGAGGGCAGAGCATAGCTTCTGCTCCATCTTTTCCTCTATGTTCACCCAAGAGGAGGATTTCATCTATTTTCTCCTCCACAGGGGCTTAGTGCTTAGTTCGGACATCCAGACAGCCCCTTCCTCCTCTCACCGGAGATGACTTGGTTTATCAAAAATCATATGCAAAGTGGCTGGGGAAATATGTGGTTTAACTGCCAAGCAGATTAAAGTGAACAGTGGCAGCACCTAAATATTAGCCATGGCACAGATTCCATCTTAAAGTTCAGAGATTTGCTGCTGTCTCCCTGCAGAGGTTTCCATTGCTCTGGGGTCAAAGCTGGAGGACGTCAGGACATCCCACATGCTTTCCTGAATGCATTTCCTTATCTTCTTCCTACCTTGTCCATACTGTTCTTGGAAAGTTCTGAAGGCAGAATAAGGAACGGGGCCTTTAGAGCAAAACATGCTGTGTGTGTTAAGTTGCTTCAGTTGTGACCGATTCTTTACAATCTCATGGATGGCCAGGCTCCCCTGTCCACAGGATTCTCCAGGCAATAATGCTAGAGTGGGTTGCCATGCCCTTCTCCAGGGGATCTTCCTGATTCAGAGATCGAACCCACGTCTTCAGCACTGGTAGGCCAGTTCTTTACCACTAACACCACGAAAGAGGCCCACCCAGAACAAAACATGTGTGTTGTGCTTAGTCGCTCTGTCAACTTCTACTCTTTGCAACCACATGGACTGTAGCCCACTAGGCTCCTCTGTCCCTGGGGATTCTCCGGGCAAGAATACTGGAGTGGGTAACGACACCCTCCTCCAGGGGATCCTCCCAACCCAGGGATTGAGCCCAGGTCTCCCACACTGCAGGCAGATTCTTTACCATCTAAGGCACCAGGGAAGCAGAATAATACACATCCGGGCTCAAATCTCGCTCCTGATGCTTTCTGGTTGTGACATCCTGGATCTAGCAGACAGTATTTCTGAGGCATTTGTTAAATAAAATAGCATCACACAGTTTGTAACCTTGTTGCAGGGTGATTGAAAGGATTAAAGCCCTATTATTGCTTGTCTCACTCCATAAATCGTAGCTATTACTGAAATCCACAAATACTTCTGCACTAATAGAATCTGCATCATTCTTTCAAGATCCACCTTTACTGTTTTATATTTTCTGAAACTCATAAGTTGTCTATGACTAAGATCACAACAACCTCTTCAGATACAAAGGAAGCTACCACCTAAATGTAGTTTGAGTGTACACTGTTCTGGAAAGAGTGGGAAGCTTCCCTTAGGAAGATTCCCTTAGAAAGGAAATTCAAAAGCCAATTTTCCATGTAGAGAAATTAACCATCAATTCTGAATGGCCAGGTAAATGGATTAGATTACCTGCTAGCCTGGGAAACTTCAGGCTCTAAATTCTGACTTAACCTCTTACTCATCCACATGTTGGCGATCCATGACTCCCTAGTGTATTTCCTTGACATTCATGGGATTCCTTTTCAATGCCTCAAGTACAGCAGTTTTGTTTTGGTTGGCTGGAGTTCTCAATGTGTGGCTGCCCTCTGGTGGCAGCTGCCTTCCCCATATCCAAATGTAATCATTCTTTGACTCTAGCTGCAGAAAGTCCGGGAGGCTGACCCGCCTCTGCATCCTGTGCAGCCTTCTAGTGAGAGGGAACCACTGACATTAGATGCATTTTTTATTTCCTACCTAAAAATATGTCTCCTGAAACTCTGCTAACAGCTAAAGACATTTATCCTCCCCTCTTTCATTCTCTTTTCCCAGGCATCTGGACTTGAATTCATACCTAGTCATGGCTCAGAGTCTCTCCCCTGCTCCCCACATCTGTGGCTCCAGTTCATATCCACTTAGTACTGCCAATCAAACATCTCTTATTTGGGTGGCTTGCATGTACCTCAAATTCTGTAACATAAAATCAAACTGATTTTCCCCCAAACCTGTTCCTCCTCCTTCTGTGCTCAGTGCCTTGGGTAATTATCTATCACCCCAGCTACACAGCTGTTCCCTTCTGACTCCATCACTACTGGCCTAATTATAGCTGACATGTGTATCTAAAAGATTACTCTCTGATCACAATAGTTTTTTTTTTTTTTTTTTCTGCCTACAGAATAAAACCCAAGTGCTTTGGGAAGTTACTCTGGGCCCTTTATAATCTGAAGGACCCAATATATACCAAGGCTCACTGCCCTAGATCTGCAACTTAATCTTATAAAGTTTTGTAAATCTAACACTAAGAATAGTGCTGGATATTTGGTGGGTGCTTAAAAACACTTTGTGAATTAAATCCAAATATCAGCACAGCTTAAAATTAAAGGTGTTTTGAAAAATGTTACAGTTATAACTGTGGTCAGTTAAAAAGTTGACCTCTTATGCTTTAACCTAAACTAGTGTAAAGACAAGTTTCCATTTCCTGTGGATGTGTAGGTCATTTCTTTGGGGGAGAGAAAAGGTAATCACTCAGCAATGGCCAGTAATATTCAGTATTTAGGTCTATCTGTAGACTTGAGTTTCAGTCTGAGTTTGGTGATTAAGAAAGCAGTCTCCATATGATCCAGAAATCCCACTGCTGGGCATACACACCGAGAAAACCAGAATTGAAAGAGACGTGTACTCCAATGTTCATCACAGCACTGTTTACAATAACTAGGACATGGAAGCAACTTAGATGTCCATTGGCAACTGAATGAAAAAGAAAGCTGTGGTACCTATACACAATGGAATATCACTCAGCTATTAAAAAGAATTCATCTGAATTAGTTCTAATGAGGTGGATGAAACTGGAGCCTATTATACAGAACGAAGTAAGTCAGAAAGAAAATCATCAATACAGTATATTAACACATATATATGGAATTTAGAAAGATGGTAATGATAACCCTATATGCGAGACAGCAAAAGAGACACAGATGTGAAACACAGACTTTTGGACTCTGGGAGAAGGTGAGGGTGGGAATGATTTGAAAGAATAGCATTGAAACACGTATATCATCATATGTGAAACAGATCACCAGTCCAGATTTGATCCATGAGACAGGGCGTTCAGGACCGGTGCACTGGGATGACCCTGAAGGATGGGATGGGGAGGGGGGTCGGAGGGGGGTTCAGGATGGGGGCCACATGTATACCCATGGCTGATTCATGTCAATGTATGGCAAAAACCATTACAATATTGTAAAGTAATTAGCCTCCAATTAAAGTAAATTAATTAATTTTTTAAAAAGGCAGTCTCTGAGGTCGGACATCTATGTTCAAACACCAATTCTTTCTTTCACTAGACCTTAAAGAAAGTGAAGTTGCTCAGTCGTGACCAACTGTTTGCGACTCCATGGACTGTAGCCTACCAGCTTCCTCCATCCATGGGATTTTCCAGGCAAGAGAATTAGGATGGGTTGCCATTTCCTTCTCCAAGGGATCTTCCCAATTCAGGGATCAAACCTGAGTCTCCTGCATTGCAGGCAAACGCTTTACCCTCTGAGCCACCAGGGAAGCCAAACTTTAATCCTTAGACCATAGGCAAGCTAATTATATCTATGAACATTTTTTAATCTATCAAGCTGGAATAAAGAAATTACTTATCAAGATATTTGCCAAGATCAATTGGAATACTGCACAAAAATCATATACACAGTGCCTAGTAGATAGTAACTGCTCTATAAATGTTAGTCACAGTAATAGCTGTCATCTATACACCTCATGTCTACATGGATATTTATGATATATAAAATTACAAAAGACAATAATATGATTCATCATGCATAAACATCGTGATGAGAAGAGAATTCTACTGAGAATTCTGCGGTTTTATGAGCATTGCTAATTTGGCTTAATTCATAGTTCAGTTCATTTCAGTCACTCAGTTGCGACCCCATGGACTGCAGCATCTCAGACTTCCCTGTCCATTACCAACTCCAGGAGCTTGCTCAAACTCATGTCCATTGAGTCAGTGATGACGTCCAACCATCTCATCCTTGGTCGTGCCCTTCTCCTCCTGTCTTCAATGTTTCCGAGCATCAGGGTCTTTCCAATGCTTACTTCCATAGTTCTTAGCATCAGGTGGCCAAAGTATTGGAGTTTCAGCTTCAGCATCAGTCCTTCCAATGAATATCCAAGACTGACTTCATTCAGGATTGAGTGGCTTGATCTCCTTGCAGTCCAAGGGACTTTCAAGAGTCTTCTCCAACACGACAGGTCAAAAGCATCAGTTCTTCGGCACTCAGCTTTCTTTATAGTCCAACTCTCACATACATACATGACTACTGGAAAAACCATAGTTTTAAGTAGACGGACCTCTGTTGGCAAAGTAATGTCTCTGCCTTTTAGTATGCTGTCTAGGTTGGTCACAGCTTTTCTTCCAAGGAGCAAGCATCTTTTGATTCATGGCTGCAGTCACCATCTGCAGTGATTTTGGAGCCCAAGAAAATAAAGTCTCTCACTGTTTCCATTGTTTCCTCATCTATTTGTCATGAAGTGATGGGACTGGATTCCATGATCTTAGTTTTCTGAATATTGAGTTTTAAGACAACTTTTTCACTCTCTTCTTTCACTTTCATCAAGAGGCTCTTTAGTTCTCCTTTGCTTTCTGGCCTAAGGGTGGAGTCATCTGCTTATCTGAGGCTATTGATATTTCTCACGGTAACCTTCATTCCAGCTTATGCTTCATCCAGCCTGGCATTTCACATGATGTACTCTGCATACAGGCAGAGGAATTCCCCAGGTCGGTAGGTGCCCAGTATGCTACTGGAGCTCAGTGGAGAAATAACTATAGAAGGAATAAAGGGATGGAGCAAAAGCAAAACCAATACTCAGTTGTGGATGTGACCAGTGATAGAAGCAAGGTCCGGTGCTGTAAAGAGCAATATTGCATAGGAACCTGGAATGTTAGGTCTATGAAACAAGGCAAATTGGAAGTGGTCAAACAGGAGATGGCAAGAGTAAACGTCGACATTTTAGGAATCAGTGAATTAAAATGGACTGGAATGGGTGAATTTAACTCGGATGACCATTAGATCTACTACTGTGGGCAGGAATCCCTTAGAAGAAATGGAGTAGCCATCATGGTCAACAAAAGAGTCCGAAATGCAGTACTTGGATGAAATCTTAAAAATGACAGAATGATTTCTGTTCGTTTCAAAGGCAAACCATTCAATATGACAGTAATCCAGGCCTATGCCCCAACCAGTAATGCTGAAGAAGCCGAAGTTAATCGGTTCTATGAAGACCTACAAGACCTTTTAGAACTAACACCCAAAAAGGATGTCCTTTTCATTATAGGGGACTGGAATGCAAAAGTAGGAAGTCAAGAAACACCTGGAGTAACTGGCAAATTTGGCCTTGGAGCACGGAATGAAGCAGGGCAAAGGCTAATAAGAGTTTTGTCAAGAGAATGCACTGGTCATAGCAAACACCCTCTTCCAACAACACAAGAGAAGACTCTACACATGGACATCACCAGATGGTCAACACCGAAATCAGATTGATTATATTCTTTGCAACCAAAGATGGATAAGCTGTATACAGTTAGCGAAAACAAGACCAGGAGCTGACTGTGGCTCAGATCATGAACTCCTTATTGCGAAATTCAGACTTAAATTGAAGAAAGTAGGGAAAACCACTAGATCATTCAGATATGACCTCAATCAAATCCCTTATGATTATACAGTGGAAGTGAGAAATAGATTTAAGGGACTAGATCTGATAGATAGAGTGCCTGATGAACTCTGGCCGGAGGTTCGTGACATTGTACAGGAGACAGGGACCAAGACCATCCCCATGGAAAAGAAATGCAAAAGAGCGAAATGGCTGTCTGAGGAGGCCTTACAAATAGCTGTGAAAAGAAGAGAGGCAAAAAGCAAAGGAGAAAAGGAAAGATATAAGCATCTGAATGCAGAGTTCCAAAGAATAGCAAGGAGAGATAAGAAAGCCTTCCTCAGTGATCAATGCAAAGAAATAGAGGAAAACAACAGATTAGGAAAAACAAGAGACCTCTTCAAGAAAATTAGAGATTCCAAGGGAACTTTTCATGCAAAGATGGGCTCGATAAAGGACAGAAATGGTAGGGACCTAACAGAAGCAGAAGATATTAAGAAGAGGTGGCAGGAATACACAGAAGAACTGTACAAAAAAGATCTTCATGATCAAGATAGTCATGATAACATGATCACTGACCTAGAGCCAGACATCTTGGAATGTGAAGTCAAGTGGGCCTTAGAAAGCATCACTACTAACAAAGCTAGTGGAGGTGATGGAATTCCAGTTGAGCTATTTCAAGTCTTGAAAGATGATGCTGTGAAAATGCTGCACTCAATATGCCAGCAGATTTGGAAAACTCAGCAGTGGCCACAGGACTGGAAGAGGTCAGTCTTCATTCCAATCCCAAAGAAAGGCAATGCCAAAGAATGCTCAAACTGCCGCACAATTGCATTCATCTCACACGCTAGTAAAGTCATGCTCAAAATTCTCCAAGCCAGTCTTCAGCAATATGTAAACCGTGAACTCCCAGATGTTCAAGCAGGTTTTAGAAAAGGCAGAGGCACCAGAGATCAAATTGCCAACATCCGCTGGATCATGGAGAAAGCAAGAGAGTTTCAGAAAAACATCTATTTCTGCTTCATTGACTATGCCAAAGCCTTTGACTGTGTCGATCACAATAAACTGTGGAACATTCTGAAAGAGATGGGAATCCCAGACCACCTGATCTGCCTCTTGAGAAACCTGTATGCAGGTCAGGAAGCAACAGTTAGAACTGGACATGGAACAACAGACTGGTTCCAAATGGGAAAGGGTGTACGTCAAGGTTGTATATTGTCACCTTGCTTATTTAACTTATATGCAGAGTACATCATGAGGAACGCTGGGCTGGAAGAAGCACAAGCTGGAATCAAGATTGCTGGGAGAAATATCAATAACCTCAGATATGCAGATGACACCACCCTTATGGCAGAAAGTGAAGAGGAACTCAAAAGCCTCTTGATGAAAGTGAAAGAGGAGAGTGAAAAGGTTGGCTTGAAGCTCAACATTCAGAAAACAAAGATCATGGCATCTGGTCCCATCACTTCATGGGAAATAGATGGAAAAACAGTGGAAACAGTGTCAGACTTTATTTTTTTGGGCTCCAAAATCACTGCAGATGTTGATTGCAGCCATGAAATTAAAAGACGCTTGCTCCTTGGAAGGAAAGTTATGACCAACCTTGATAGTATATTAAAAAGCAGAGACATTACTTTGCCAACCAAGGTCCGTCTAGTCAAGGCAATGGTTTTTCCCGTGGTCATGTATGGATGTGAGAGTTGGACTGTGAAGAAAGCTGATCGCCGAAGAATCGATGCTTTTGAACTGTGGTGTTGGAGAAGACTCTTGAGAGTCCCTTATACTGCAAGGAGATCCAACCAGTCCATTCTAAAGGAGATCAATCCTGGATGTTCATTGGAAGGACTGATGCTGAAGCTGAAACTCCAATACTTTGGCCACCTCATGCGACGAGTTGACTCACTGGAAAAGACTCTGATGCTGGGAAAGGTTGGGGGTGGGAGGAGAAGGGGACGACGGAGAATGAGATGGCTGGATGGCATCACCGACTCTGTGGACATGAGTTTGAGTGTACTCCGGGAGTTGGTGATGGACAGGGAGGCCTGGCGTGCTGTGATTCATGCGGTCGCGGAGAGTCGGACACGACTGAGCGACTGAACTGAACTGAACTGAACTGACTCTGCATACAAGTTAAATAAGCAGGGTGACAATATACAGCCTTGAAGTATGCTTTTCACAATTTGGAACCAGTCCCTTGTTCCATGTCCACTTCTAACTGTTGCATCTTGACCTGCATACAGATTTCTCAGGAGGCAGGTCAGGTGGTCTGATATTCCCATCTCTTGAAGAATTTTCCACATTTTCTTGTGATCCACACAGTCAAAGGATTTGGCATAGTCAGTAAAGCAGATTTTTTTTCTGGAACTCTCTTGCGTTTTCAATGATCCAACAGATGTTGGCAATTTGATCTCGTTCCTCTGACTTTTCTAAATCCAGATTGATCAGTTGGAAGTTCACAGTATACCTACTGTTGAAGCCTGGGTTGGAGAATTTTGAGCATTACTTTGCTAGCATGTGAGATAAGTGCAATTGTGTGATAGTTTGAACATTTTTTGGCCTTGCCTTTCTTTGGGATTGGGATAAATACTGAACTTTTTCAGTCTCATGGCCACCGCTGAGTTTTCCAAATTTGCTTGTATGTTGAGTGCAGCACTTTCACAACATCATCTTTCAGGATTTGAAATAGCTCAACTGGAATTCTGTCACTTCCACTAGCTTTGGTCGTAATGATGCTTCCTAAGGGCTTCCCTGGTGGCTCAGAGGTTAAAGTGTCTGCCCCCAATGCGGGAGACCTGGGTTCGATCCCTGGGTCGGGAAGATCCCCTGGAGAAGGAAACGGTAACCCACTCCAGTATTCTTGCCTGGAGAATCCCATGGGCGGAGAAGCCTGGTAGGCTACAGTCCACGGGGGTCGCATAGAGTTGGACACGACTGAGTGACGGAACGGAAAGGAAGGGTCACGTGACTTCACATTCCTGGATGTCTGGCTCTAGGTGCGTGATCACACCACCGTGGTTACCTGGGTCATGAAGATCTTTTTTCTATGGTTCTTCTGTATATTTTTGCCACCTCTTTTTACTATCTTCTGCTTCTGTTAGGTTCATACTGTTTCTGTCCTTTATTGTGCCCATCTTTGCATGAAATTTTCCCTTGGTATCTCTAATTTTCTTAAGATCTCTAGTCTTTCCCATTCTATTGTTTTTCTCTATTTCTTTGCATTGATCAGTGAGGAAGGCTTTCTGATCGCTCCTTGCTAGTCTTTGGAACTCTGCGTTCAAATAGGTATATTTTTCCTTTTCTCCTTTGCCTTTGGCTTCTCTTCTTTTCTCAGGTATTTGTAAGGCCTCCACAGACAACCATTTTGCCTTTTTGCATTTGTTTTTCTTGAGGATGGTCTTGATCACAGACTCCTGTACAATGTCACAAACATCTGTCCATACTCCTTCAGGAACTCTATCAGATCTAATCCCTCTAATCTACTTGTCACTTCTACTTTATAATCTTAAGGGATTTTGTTTAGGTCATACCTGAATGGTTTAGTGGTTTTCCTTACTTTTCCTTCAATTTAAGTCTGAATTTGGTGATATGGAGTTCATGATCTGAGCCACAGGCATCCTCCGGTCTTGTTTTTGCTGACTGTATAGAGCTTCTCCAAAATCAGATTGATTATATTCTTTGCAACCAAAGATGGAGAAGATGTATACAGTTAGCGAAAACAAGACCAGGAGCTGACTGTGGCTCAGATCATGAACTCCTTATTGCGAAGTTCAGACTTAAATTGAAGAAATTAGGGAAAACCACTAGATCATTCAGATATGACCTCAATCAAATCCCTTATGATTATGCAGTGGAAGTGAGAAATAGATTTAAGGGACTAGATCTGATTGATAGAGTGCCTGATGAACTCTGGCCGGAGGTTCGTGACATTGTACAGGAGACAGGGACCAAGACCATCCCCATGGAAAAGAAATGCAAAAGAGCGAAATGGCTGTCTGAGGAGGCCTTACAAATAGCTGTAAAAAGAAGAGAGGCGAGAAGCAAAGGAGAAAAGGAAAGATATAAGCATCTGAATGCAGAGTTCCAAAGAATAGCAAGGAGAGATAAGAAAGCCTTCCTCAGTGATCAATGCAAAGAAATAGAGGAAAACAACAGAATAGGAAAAACAAGAGACCTCTTCAAGAAAGTTAGAGATTCCAAGGGAACTTTTCATGCAAAGATGGGCTCGATAAAGGACAGAAATGGTATGGACCTATCAGAAGCAGAAGATATTAAGAAGAGGTGGCAGGAATACACAGAAGAACTGTACAAAAAAGATCTTCACGACCAAGATAGTCACGATAATGTGATCACTGACCTAGAGCCAGACATCTTGGAATGTGAAGTCAAGTGGGCCTTAGAAAGCATCACTAGGAACAAAGCTAGTGGAGGTGATGGAATTCCAGTTGAGCTATTTCAAGTCTTGAAAGATGATGCTGTGAAAGTGCTGCACTCAATATGCCAGCAGATTTGGAAAACTCAGCAGTGGCCACAGGACTGGAAGAGGTCAGTCTTCATTCCAATCCCAAAGAAAGGCAATGCCAAAGAATGCTCAAACTACCGCACAATTGCACTCATCTCACACGCTAGTAAAGTCATGCTCAAAATTCTCCAAGCCAGGCTTCAGCAGTATGTAAACCGTGAACTCCCAGATGTTCAAGTAGGTTTTAGAAAAGGCAGAGGAACCAGAGATCAAATTGCCAACATCCGCTGGATCATGGAGAAAGCAAGAGAGTTTCAGAAAAACATCTATTTCTGCTTCATTGACTATGCCAAAGCCTTTGACTGTGTGTATCACAACAAACTGTGGAACATTCTGAAAGAGATGGGAATCCCAGACCACCTGACCTGCCTCTTGAGAAACCTGTATGCAGGTCAGGAAGCAACAGTTAGAACCAGTCATGGAACAACAGACTGGTTCCAAATAGGAAAAGGTGTACGTCAAGGTTGTATATTGTCACCTTGCTTATTTAACTTATATGAAGAGTACATCATGAGGAACGCTGGGCTGGAAGAAGCACAAGCTGGAATCAAGATTGCTGGGAGAAATATCAATAACCTCAGATATGCAGATGACACTACCCTTATGGCAGAAAGTGAAGAGGAACTCAAAAGCCTCTTGATGAAAGTGAAAGAGGAGAGTGAAAAGGTTGGCTTGAAGCTCAACATTCAGAAAACAAAGATCATGGCATCTGGTCCCATCACTTCATGGGAAATAGATGGAAAAACAGTGGAAACAGTGTCAGACTTTGTTTTTTTGGGCTCCAAAATCACTGCAGATGCTGATTGCAGCCATGAAATTAAAAGACGCTTGCTCCTTGGAAGGAAAGTTATGACCAACCTTGATAGTATATTAAAAAGCAGAGACATTACTTTGCCAACCAAGGTCCGTCTAGTCAAGGCAATGGTTTTTCCCGTGGTCATGTATGGATGTGAGAGTTGGACTGTGAAGAAAGCTGATCGCCGAAGAATCGATGCTTTTGAACTGTGGTGTTGGAGAAGACTCTTGAGAGTCCCTTATACTGCAAGGAGATCCAACCAGTCCATTCTAAAGGAGATCAATCCTGGATGTTCATTGGAGGGACTGATGCTAAAGCTGAAACTCCAATACTTTGGCCACCTCATGCGACGAGTTGACTCACTGGAAAAGACTCTGATGCTGGGAAAGGTTGGGGGCGGGAGGAGAAGGGGACGACGGAGAATGAGATGGCTGGATGGCATCACCGATTCTGTGGACATGAGTTTGAGTGAACTCCGGGAGTTGGTGATGGACAGGGAGGCCTGGCGTGCTGTGATTCATGGGGTCGCGGAGAGTCGGACACGACTGAGCGACTGAACTGAACTGAACTGATAGAGCTTCTCCATCTTTGGTACTAATTCTCTATAGGTGCAAAATGTTGCCTCTTCCCTGTGAAACAATGCCCATGTTAATAAGTATGTGTTGTGGAATGTTGAGCCACTATTTTACGTGAGGTAAATTCCAGGTGGTTATATTGCAGCTCAGTAAACAGTTTCATCACCTGGACTCCAGTTGTGAAAAACCTAGAAAATTATTGTTCCCAGGATATTTCATTATTCTTCTTTCACGTGTAGACATTGCAATGTTTTAAATGTACCAAAGATCACTGGTACATGCTTAGTCACTCTGTTCCTCAGTTCCCTTACATGTAAAATGGGGGTCACAATAATAGAAGCTACTATGTAGGGGTGTTTTCAGAATTAAATGAATTAATATATTTAAAGTGCTTAAAACAAGTTACTGATCTAAGGAATTAAATAAGTACTATTACATTCATTGTAAGTATCCTTTTAGAGATAAGATTGCCTCAGAAAATCTAGAGCAGATGGATACATAGACATCAAATTACATAAAAAACAGATGAATAAGGACATGTAAGAAAACTGTAAAACCAGAACCCTTTCCACTTGACCCTATGAGAATATTTGCTATTGAAATTAAATGACAGCGATGTGCTGCAGTCCATGGGGTCACAGAGTCAGACACAACTTAGCAACTGAACAACAACAATGGTATCATATATGGTTGTTTAACATATGTTTAAGGAAGCAAAAGTTTACACAGAGAGTTTGTATATTTTAGAGATTAAAATGTGTACAAAGAAAATTTGAATGCTCATTTCAAACTATTTTGCTTTTCTTCCATCTTAAAAAATGGGCTTCCCTGCTGGCAAAGTAATAAATATCCCCAAAAAAGCATTTGTTTTCCTAATTGATCAAGAATTTCTCTATTAAGTGTGGAATTAAAGAGGCAAATATATTCAGAATGTATATTCCCAGCATCAGTGGCTTATGTTCTTTGCAACAATCAAGTTACCTGGAGGGTAGAATCCTTTTATATTTCCCTTTACATCCTAGAAGTTATTCTGAATTGACTGATCAGACACTCCAGGAACACTTGCTGAAGATACTTTGTTCTGAGAGCCCACTCTAGACCTATTGATCAGAACTCTCAAGATGTCTTCAAGGAATCTTTATGTCTAACAAGCACCCCATGAATTCCGGTAACCATTTGATTTGGGAGCTGTTACTTGCATGCATGGTAAAAGATTCTGTACATAATGGGCATTAGGTAGAAAGCAACTTAAAATGTGAAGTTAGAACTCCTTATTTCAACTTCTGGTTCTATTACTTACCAAAAGGATGAGTTTAGACACTGCTATCTTTAAAAATCATCTATTTCCTCAACTGCAAAAGGGAACTAATCATACCTATCTTATAGGATTACTGTGAAATTAAACAAAATCAAAAGTAAAGCGCCAAACACAGTGCCTGACACAAAGTATATGAGTAATAAATGTTAGTCCTTTATAAAGGTAATATTATTTTTAACAAATACAGATGGAATGGAGGACATAATTTTTCCATGGAATGGCATTTGAAAGAGTCCTTAAATACTATTCTTCTGTTTCCCAGGAATTCCATAAAGAGAGATGGATTTAATATTTCTGCCTTTTGTTCACCTGTTAGCACTAACATCATTGCAATGATGTTCTGTAGACTGTCCGTTGATAGAGCAACACTTTTGGAAGCCTCTTTTTGTCTCTGTGCATAAAATGGAACTAGAACATTAGTATTCTGACAATGATATTTTTGAGAGGGATTCTTTAAGATAAACTTCAAATCAAAACATTTTATAAGAATGCTGACATAATTACTCAAAAATTTCTTTAAGAATTAGATAGGATTCCTAGGAGAAAAGGAGTTGTTGTTTGCTAAGTCATGTCCGACTCTTTGCAACCCGATACGCTGTAGCACATCAGGCTCCTCTCTCCTCCACTGTCTCCCAGAGTCTGCTCAAATTCATGACCATTGGGTCAGCGATGCTATCTAACAATCTCATCCTCCACTGCCCCCTTTTCCTTTTGCCTTCAATCTTTCCAGCATCAGTCTTTTCCAATGGCCTGGTTCTTTGCATCAGGTGACCAAAGTATTGGAGCTTCAGTAACAGGCCTTCCGATGTACAGGGTTGATTTCTTTTAGGATCAACTTGTTTGATTTCCTTGTTGTCCAAGGGACTCTCAAGGAGAAGAGGAGTAGAGAATACCAATGGGAGTTTTTTTTATTCATTCCACATAGTCTATTTCCATTAGTTGACTCATCCTAAGGCACCTTGTATCACTCCTTTAAAAACACCCCATCTGCATTTTTTAACAAGAAAAATATCTAATAAAATTGTTATCTCATTGATAACAATGCATCTCACTTATCAACTTTCCATTGTTTAGTTGTCTTTGAAACTCAGAGTTTCAGAGAATATTGATCCAGTCAAGTTACACAGAGGAAAGTACTTTACATAATGAAGCTGGCTGTTTTATATTCACACAAGATAAAAGTGTCAATTAAGGTATCAAGCAAACTGCCCATATAGACTCCTTATCATGAAATATTAGCATTTTCAAGATCATTAACCTTCTAGTTTTATCATTGTGGATTGAAATTAAACTAAAAAGCAAGTGTAATCTCTTATTTCAATTTAGCATTGAGGGAGGAAAGAATCTATAATAAACCTGTAACCTTCCAAAATAAGCACTCAGAAACCTACACTAGACACAAAGAGATTGGCCCTGGAACTGTGGGGAGGTGGTCAGTGCAGGAGCCAGGACACTGGACTTGGACAGAGCTGATTTCTGTCTAAGTCTGTACCACTTGCTACCTTATATGACTGTAGGCACACCACTTACTTTCTCTGGACATCAGGGTTTCTTTGTCAATTCTTCAAATAGAAAAATAATTATGATGCAAGTTTATTATAAAATTAAATAATATAAAATCTATTATTCTTTCAACAGTGCCTGACATATAATGTGTGAATGGTAGCTCTTATTGGCTCAAACCAAATGTTAACACAGAGAATAAATTTCATAAAAAATGGAAACTATATCTTTCTATACAAATACTAAGCACTCCATGGCTTTAAGTGCCCATAGGAAGAGTTATAATTGAATATTTTATGGAAATAAAACCACATCAATTGCAATTGATGATTGATGTGGATAGTGTATTCTACGAAAACAGAATTACTATTATTCTATTTAAGCCTCCACACTATGTAAGGTACAGCCCCTGGCATAGTGGAGACAGTGATACAGCCATGGTCTCTGTCCTTGTTGAGTTTACAGTCAGGTGGAGAAGTAGATTATGATAATAAATAATAAACATAAATATCATAATTACAAATCCTGTGCTTCTCTGACCACACACTCACTGGAAATGGTGGATATTTTGAGATTCAAAATTTCAAAACTTAGCTGGCCTTGATCCCAGTTTTATTTTTAAGAACAATGTGAGTTCTGGAGCATGGAGCTCATTCTATTACTGCTGAGCTAAGATTAGATTTAATTATTTATATGTAATCTCTTAGAATCTCAATGTTCAATATTCAAAACTGAATGAATTATTGGTGCATCAATGGATTACATTTACATTTATTAATTAGGCTTCAAGTACATAATATATAAATTATTATTTCAATATGTATATTTTTCCAGAAATGCTGTCTGATAAATTTGAGAAACTGAGTTTCAATCAAGCCCAAATTTCAGTCAAGTCCTCATCACAATCTATTCCCTGATCTCCTCTTTAGAATAAGAACAATAGCAAAGTAACTGCCTCACAATTGCCTGAGCCCACTTATTTTGTAGCAGAAAAGGTAGTTGAAGAGTACTCTAGACAACCAAAAATTGTGATTTTGTAAAGGAGAAGCATAATTTAGATTGAATGTAGTCATAAACATTTCCTGAGAAAATAATTCTCTGAATCCTAAAGAATTAATACTTTTGACTCATGCTGAAGGAAGGGGTATTTCTCACAACAAGATCAAAAGGGTAAATGTATTAAACAAGTGTGTTCATGCATTTTAAGAATGTTTGTATGCATGCTCAGTCATTCAGTCATGTTTAACTCTTTGCAACCATATGGACTGCAGCCTGCTAGGCTCCTCTGTCTGTGGAAACTTCCAGGCAAGAATACTGGAGTTATTTTCTATTTCCTACTCTAGGGTATTTTTTTAGGTGGTAAGAAATGTGGCAGGAGATAAGGACAGTGGCATTGGCTGAGGCCAGATTGTATAGCATCTTGAAGGCTGCTTTGGACTCTAACCTAGGTTCACAGGAAACCTATCAAAGAACATAATCCATGGGTCAAACAGTCTAAACCAAGTTCAGGTTTAATAATAAAACAGTTTCCAAAGAGCTCAGTTCAGTTCAGTCATTCAGTCGTGTTCAACTATTTGCAACCCCATGGACTGCAGCACACCAGGCTTCCCTGTCCATCATCAACTCCCAGAGCTTGCTCAAACTCATGTCAGTCAAGTCAGTGATACCATCCAACCATCTCACCCTTGTCGTTCCCTTCTTCTCCTGCCTTCAATCTTTGCCAGCATCAGTGTCTTTCCAATGAGTGAGCTCACATCAGGTGGCCAAACAACTGGAGTTTCAGCTTCAGCATCAGTCCTTTCAATGAATCTTCAGGACTGATTTCCTTTAGGATTGACTGGTTTGATCTCCTTGCAGTCCAAGGGACTCTCAAGTCTTCTCCAGCATCACAGTTCCAAAGCATCAATTCTTTATCGCTCAGCTTTCTTTATGGTCCAACTCTCACATCCATGCATGACTACTGGATAAACCATAGCTTTGACTAGATGGATATTTGTTGGTAAAGTATTGTCTTTGCTTTTTAATATGCTGTCTAGGTTGGTCATAGCTTTTCTTCCAAGGAGCAAGTGTCTTTCAATTTCATGGCTGCAGTCACCATCTGCAGTGTTTTGGAGCCCCCTAAAATAAAGTCTCTCACTGCTTCCCTTCTTTCCCCATCTATTGGCCATGAAGTGATGGGACTGGATGCCATGATCTTAGTTTTCTGAATGTTGAGCTTTAAGCCAACATTTTCACTTTCCTCTTTCATTTTCTTCAAGAGGCTCTTTAGTTCTTCTTCGCTTTCTGCCATTAGCGTGATGTCATCTGCATACCTGAGGCTATTGATATTTCTCCCGGTAATCTTGATTCCAGCTTGTGCTTCATCCAACCTGGCATTTCGCATGATGTACTCTGCATACAAGTTAGATTAGTAGGGTGAAAATATACAGCCCTGACATATGCTTTTCACAATATGAAACCATTCTGCTGTTCCATGTCTGGTTCTAACTGTTGTGTCTTGACCTGCATACAGATTTCTCAGGAGGCAGGTCAGGTGGTCTGGTATTCCCATATCTTGAAGAATTTTCCACACTTTGTTGTGATCCAGACACTCAAAGGCTTTGGCATAGTCGATAAAGCAGAAGTATGTTTTTTTCTGGAACTCTCTTGCTTTTTTTGATGATCCAATGGATGATAGCAATTTGATCTCTGGTTCCTCTGCCTTTTCTAAATCCAGCTTGAACATCTGGAAGTTCACTGCTCATGTACTGTTGAAGCCTGGCTTGGAGTATTTTGAACATTACTTTGCTAGTGTGTGAGAAATGTGTAATTGTTTGATAGTTTGAACATTCTTTGGCATTGCCTTTCTTCAGTTCAGTTCAGTTCAGTCGCTCAGTTGTGTCCGACTCTCCGCGACCCCATGAATCACAGCACGCCAGGCCTCCCTGTCCATCACCAACTCCCGGAGTACACTCAAACTCATGTTCACAGAGTCGGTGATGCCATCCAGCCATCTCATTCTCTGTCGTCCCCTTCTCCTCCCGCCCCCAACCTTTCCCAGCATCAGAGTCTTTTCCAGTGAGTCAGCTCGTTGCATGAGGTGGCCAAAGTATTGCAGTTTCAGCTTTAGCATCAGTCCCTCCAATCTTAGTGACTATCAAAACAATGGCCTACTTTTTGGCTCACATGAAATATCTATTATGGTTTCACTGCACTTCTGCTCTGTCTGCTTAATTCCAGGACCACAGCTGAAGGAGAAGCCTTGCAAACCAAATGATCAAGGAAAGAAGAGTGATGACAAAATCTGTCAACAACTCTTCTTTAAAATTAGTTTTGATTACAGTGTAGTTGATTTATACTGTTTTGTTAGTCTTTGCTGTATAACAAAATGAATCAGTTGTACACATACATTTATCCCCCCTTTTTTAGATTCTTTTTCCACATAGATCATTACAGAATACTGAGTAGCGTTTCCTGTGCTATATGGTAGGTCCTTATTAGTTATCCATTATAAATTTTAAATGTATAAAATTTTCTTCAAAAGTGTCACATATTGCTCCTACTAACATCTCATAGTCAAACAATTGACAGGGCTAAACTTGATCACAACAGAATCAAAAACAAAACTCCTGCACAAGGAAAACACTATTAAAGCAGCAGAAATTATTTTTGAGCCATAATAAAATGTCGCACAAAGCAGAGGAATGAAAAGAGTAAGCTTATATTTTTGAAAGATTAGTAACTTCAGGACAAAGAAGAAGGACACTAAGATGATAAGTGGGGAAACCAATCAGCAGTTTGCTGTAAGACTGAAGCTTAGAGAAAACAGACACTCTGAGATGGTTGCAGAGGTAAGAAGCAAGCTAGAGAGACACAGGATATACTTTGGTGGTAGAATGGACAGGATGACTTTGTTTCAAAGCTGAAAAGCAGTGACATATGAATGGCAATAGCTCAGGGAGTTTGGACCTGACATTTGACATTTACTATTTAAATTGTACAGAAGGAAAAAGATGTGAATTTAGAACAAATCCAAGAGTTATCTCAGCAGAAATGTTCACTAGTGAACCTTGGGAGTAGGTGACCACTTTCTGGCTTCCCTGGTAATGCTACACTGGAACAGCACAGTGTAGAGTCCAAGATACCTGGAACAATCTACTTAATCATGATGACCCAACTCATTTTTCTAATTGGGACTATACTATCTACCCTCCCTAATGCAGAAGTTGGAAAATTTTTTAATGCAAAGTCTTCAAACTTCTAGAATAATTTTCTCTCTATAAACCACTTCAAAGAATAAATGACAGAGTTCCCTTCGAAGGCAATGTGATACAGGAGAAGGAGCATTAAATCTGACATGGGAAGATCCTGATTTAATTTTGATGTGAATTTAATCTATTTATCTTAATAAATTTAAGTATCCCTTATAATAAAAACATAACTTTAGAAAAATTATTTAGGTTTTCAGAACCCCAATGTTACCATCACCAAAAATAAAATTACCTGCTTGCTGTTATGAGAATTAAATGAGATGATGACTGATAGCCCCTAGTCCAGGATTAGTTGAGTCTGAATGGCTTGAAATTATCAGATTATGTAATTTTTAATTAACATTCTTATTTTGAGATACTTGTAGATTCACATTAATTTGTAAGAAGTAATCCAGAGAGATTTAAATTTACTCAGTTTACCCAATGATAACATTTTGCAACACTAAAGTACAATGCACCAATCAAGATACTGGCATTTATTCCATCAAAATGCAGAGTATTTTCATCATCACAAAGGATCCCTCATGGTATCCTTTAAAAATCACACTTCTCTCTCAGTCCCAACCCTTTAATCCCTGACAAATATTTAATTTGTTTTCCATTTCTATAAATATGTCATTCAAGGAATGTTATATAAATAGAATTATAATGTATGTAATGTTTGAGATTAGTTTTTTCACTCTGCATAATTCTCTGGAGATTCATCCAGGTTTTGCTGTGTATATCAATAGTTTATTCCTTTTTCTTGCAGAGTGGCATGCCATGATATAAATCATTTAACCATTTAAGAACATATGGGCTGCTTCCAGTTTGGGGGTATTATGAATATAGCTTCATAAATATTCATTAACAAGTTTCTAAGAAAACATAAATTTTCATTTCTCTAGGAAATTTATCCATAGGTATAACATTCCCCCATGGAGTATGGAGATACTGTAATTGCGTTAAAAAAAAGAAAAACTATCAAACTCTTTTCCAGAGCGGCAGTATGATTTTTACATGCCCATTGGCAATGTATGAATAATCTAGTTTCTTTTCATCCTTGCTAGTATATGGTGGTGTCACTTTTGTTTAAGCCATTCTGAGAGGTGTACACTGATATCCCACTGTAGTTTTAATTTGCCTTTTCCTGATGGCTAATGATGTTGATCTTTCCATGAGCTTATTTGCCAACCATATATCCTTCCTAGGGAAATATTTCTTTGTGTCTTTTCTTCATTTTCTAAATAGATTATTTTTAAGATTTTGCAAGTTCTTTATATATTCTAGATACTAGTCCTTTGCATGATATATGGTTTGCAAATACATTCTTCCACTCTAGCTTGTTTATCCTTATACTGAGGTCTTTCATAGAACAAAACTTTGAATTTTGATGAAGACCAATTTATCAATTTTTCCTTTTATGGATCATGATTTTGCTGTCAACAACAAACTCTGTTTAAAATTCTTTCCCAAGCTTCTATTTCCCAGAAATTTCTCTGGCTCCTTAAGCTTTATAGTTTTTCATTTTGCATTTAAGTTGATTCATTTTGAGTTAATTTTTGGAAGGTGTGGTTCACCTCAAGGTTCACTGCAGTGGGTGTCAAATTGCTCCATCACTACTTGCTGAAATTGACATCCTTCCTCTATTGAATTGCTTTTGGACAGTTTTTAAAAAATCAGTGGAGAAGATTTTTGTAGATCTATTTCAAGGTTCTATATTCTGTTCATTTCATCTATGTCTCTCCATCAATACCACAATATATTGGATACAATAGTACTATAATGATCCAAGACATCAGGTAGGCTGATTCCTCCCACTGTATCCTTATTTTTCAAAATTGTGTTAGCTATCCTATTTCCTTTGCCTTTCCATGTTAGAAAATTTTAATCTAGATATACAAAAATGTTTCTGGGATTTTGATCATAATTGCCTCAAAACTATATATCAATTGGAGAATTGTCATCTTCGCCATATTTATTCTTCCAATCCATGAACACATCATTTCTCTCTGTATATTTAGATATTCCTTGATTTATCTCATCAGCAATTTGCGGTTTTCAGTGTGTACACCCTGCACAGTTTTTGTTACATTTTATCTAAATATTCCCATTTTGCGAGCAATTATAAATGCATTTTTAATCTCAATGTTCATGTATTCATTTACAGTAAATTGAAATAAAATTGTTTTGATTTTTGTATGTTAGTCTTGTATTCAGCAAACTTGCTGAATTCAGTTGTTAGCTCCAGGAGTTATTATTATTATTATATATTCCTTGGAATTTTCTACACAGACTATCATGACATATGCACTTAGGAACAGTTTTCTTTCTTCTGGTATATATGCCTTTTTATATACTTTCCTTGCCTATTGCCCTTGCTAAATTTTCCATCATTATGTTAGTAAGAATGGGAGAGCAGTTATCCTTGCTTTATTCCTGACCTTAGGGAAAAGCATACAGTTTTTTACCCTTAAGTATGATGTCAGTTGGAGAAGGAAATGGCAACCCACTCCAGTGTTCTTGCCTGGAGAATCCCAGGGACGGGGGAGCCTGGTGGGCTTCCGTCTATGGGGTCACACAGAGTCGGACACGACTGAAGTGACTTAGCAGCAGCAGCAGCATGATGTCAGTTGCAAGTTTTCTATAGATGTTTTTCATCAAGGTACAGAAGTCTCCCTTTCTCCCTGTTTTTCTGATAGTGGTTTTTTTTATCATGAATGAGTATTGGATTTTTGAAAATGCTTTTTCTCCACCAATTGATACAATTGTGTGATTTTTCTTCTTTAGCCTGTTAGTTACAATGTATTATACTGATTTTTGAATACTGAACCAACTTTGTATCCCTGGAAGAAACTTCACTTGGTTATGGCACATGCCTCCTTATGTATCTCTGAACTTTATTTGCTAATATTCCATTAAGGATTTTTGCATCTATATTCATAAGAGATATTGGTCTGCTGCTTGTTTATGTATTGCTTTGTCTGGTTTTCATGTTAGAGTAACACTAGCATTATATAATGATATACAAAGTGATACTTCCTCTTCTATTTTTTGGAAGAAATTGCAGATAATTGGTGTTAATTCTTCTTTAAATGTTTACCAGAAACTTCCAGTGGAATCTCCTGGGCCTGGCAATTTCTTTTAGGGACTTTCTAAATTATGAAGCAAATTCCCTTAATAGTTATAAAGTTATTCAAATGATCTATTTCATATTGTGCAAGTGTGCCATTTTGCATTTTTCAACTTATTTTTCATTTCATCTAAGCTGTCAAATTTATGAGTGCAGAGTTGTATATGGTATTCCCTTATTATGCTATCAACATCTAAAGACCTGTTGTGATTTCTTATTTAATTTCTGATATTGATAATTTACATCTTCTCCCTTTTTTCTTTGTCAACCTTGTCACAGATTGGTCAGTTTTACAGATCTTTTCAAACTGAAATTTTTATTTTATTGACGCTTCTTTATTGTTTTCCTGTTGTCATTGTTATTGGTTTCTGGGTTTATCTTTCTGTTTGCTTTTTTATTTATTTTGCTTTGCTTTTTCTAGGTTCTTGAGGGAGGAGCTTAATTAGATTTGAACCTTTTCCTCTTTTTAATTGTGTACATTTAATTCTGTAGCATCCCTCTTAGTACTGCTTTTCTGAATACCACAGATCATAAAGTTGTTTTTTTCTTATTTTTGTTTAGTTGAATGTGCTGTTCGATTTCCTCTTTCCAAAGAGGTCTCCACTGATGCTCAGAGTAATTGATTCTCCCAAAGCCACATATACCTATGTGTAGCAAGTGGCACAGATTGGATTGGAACTCAACTAGTCCAAAGCTTTGACTCCTAAAGTCTATTCTTGCTGCTTCCCTAGATCTCTGTGGCCAGGCTCAATGTGAATGATATGGACAGGAGTCCTTATAGCTGGTTACTGCTCCCCATGTGGCTTCCACCACGGGTGGTGGGGAGGGGTGATTTTATCTAGCTGTGCATTTCTGAGAGTTCTGAACCTCCACAAGGTTTCCTCTTACACTACCCCAGTGGGGTGATGCCTTATTACATCTGCTTCTTCTCCCTGGCCCTTCGCCTAGGGACACTAGGCTTTTGTTGTGTTTATTTATACATTGTCTGGTGGTATTTTCAAGTAGCCAGGTCCTCCTGCTGCAAGTCTGGGAGACATATGAGGCAAAAAGAAGACTCACGGAGCTCAAAGGTGTTTGTTGGTCCTTGGGTTCTAAAGTCCCTACTCTGTCCCTCTTTTATCTTTCAGAAACTTTTTCTGTGTTTTTCTTTATAACATCCAGGATTTTGACTTGTAAACAGCAGGAAAAACAGGGAAAGGTATGTCTCCTTCATCATCTTGGAAGCAAAAGTCCATATTGCACCAATTTTCAAAATTTTAATAAACAGAATTTTCTTTAGAATTAACATAAACATTTTTGAAAGGAGCATGCATTCTCCCACACTAAAATAGAAACAATATTTGCTTCATTGGAGATTTAATTCCATGTCACCTAAATTTATATTGATGGTTCTTACCAGCTGTTTTTCAATGATAAGAAGCATTTTATTGCAAGTATGTCATCAGACTTATACTTTCATTTCAGATATGATAAAAAAATTTCACTGAAGAAAATACTTAGTATGGAGAATATCATAGGACACCTAATCAAACACACTGCCTTGTAGCTGATGGTATAAGGATATTTCCGGTTATAAAATACCAGAGCCATTTGGTCAAAGCCACAGATGAAGGTGCAAATGTACCCTGCCATTCTCAGAATCAGCTGTTTGTGAGACCGACACTGGTTTAATGACAAACATTCATCTGATAGCAGAGTCAGAGTTGCCATTAATTTTAAAGCAGTTGATGACTTCCACTGTTAAGTGCCATTATCACAAAATGATACAACACTTATCACAGCAGTTGCTGCCAACATTTTCCTTCTCTCGCATCCCAGGCTATGTGACTTCCAGGTGATGAGGATCAGATTGCTTTCAGTGAGAAGTGGTTGATATATTATGACAGAAAACATATCCCATTGTTCCTCTACTGATAAGGTGCCACAAATTCAAAATAACTGAGTCTGACGGAGAATTCCAGGTTCAATGCAAAGATTGTTCAGTTCTTTGTATATATAATCCATTAACCTCCACTCCCATTCCAGTAGCTGAGAGATTAAATAGATCACCTCACTTTCCCTGTCAATCTTGGTACACCATCAGTAGGATGGCCAGATTTAACAAATGAAAGTTCAGAACACCCAGTTAAATTTGAATTTCAAATGAACAGCACATCATGTTTTAGTGTAAGTCAATCCCAAATATAGCATGAGACAAACTTATATCCAAAAGTGTATATTGTTCATATGAAACCCGATTAACCAGGCATCTTAGATTTTATCCAGCAGCGCTATATCAGAATCCTTAACACTGCACCTTCAGGAATCACCTGTCAGTCTGTTGGAATCTGACTGTTACAAACATACCATGTAGGGTGTCAGAAGTATAGAAAAGAGAGGACAAGTGGGAGTTTTAGAGCAGGGAATGACATAATGAATTTATGTCTAAAAAAATGAGACACTGGCAGCGTATTTCTGTAAAAGTAAAGCAATCTCTATATTTCCTACCTGATGCAGCAAAATCTCTAAATATATTCCAGTTACATTTTAATCACTTAAACATTATTACTAAAGACAAAGTTTGTGTGTGTGTGTGATTGTGCTGTTTCGCTAATATGTGTTGTGGTGTCTGCTAAGTTGCTTCAGTAGTGTCTGACTCTTTGCTACCCTATGGACTGTAGCCCACCCAGCCCTTCTGTCCATGGAATTCTCTAGACAAGAATACTGGAGTGGGTTGCTATGCCCTCCTCTAGGGGATCTTTGCTAATACAGTGGTTCTCAAAGCATAATCCCTAGACCAGCAGCAGCATCACGTGTGAACATCTTAGAAATCAAATTATCAGGTCCCTCCCTCCCCACACCCCAAGACCTTCTAAATCAGAAATTCTGGAGTGGGTGCCCAGGAATCTAGACCTAAAAACTCTCCAGGAAATCCTGGTGTACACTCAGATCTGAGAACTTTTATCCCATCAGCAGAGCAAAGAACAGTGGTAGACCTGCTAGAGAAAATTCTTTAAAGAGAAAACTTCTTTCATTCTTCTGCCTACTTAGTATTCTGTAAGTTAAATCAGAAAAGTCAGTGAACCTACAGCGGGCTTTTAATTTCAGTTAGATATCAACTCAGTACAAGTCTAAAATCTTCCCACAGAAAAGGTGTAAACCCTGAGTGAATGAATACCATGTCTTCTCCTTTTTTTAATCCCTGGTGGGAAGGAAGGTGACCAATGCTCTCTCTGCTGCCTGATCAGTGGTCAAATCTGGTTATCATGACCTCCCCAAGCACAAATCATGCACAAAGTGTCCAATTTCTAGATATTCAATGTCCTCTTTAGCTCAATCAACAATAGTTTTAACTGTTCTCTTATCTAACTCAACACATCAAGTCAGACAGACATTGTCACTATCTTAAATTCACCTTTTACCAGCTTTCTTAAAAAAAAAAAGACAAAAACAAAATAAACAATAACCACAAAATGAAGACACAACTCCAAATGGATTTCACTTTTACAGACTTAACACTAATAAATCGGCATCTTCCACATGTATTGTCATTTTCATTCACATCAGAAGAAGAAAGATTTTCTACCCCCAAAATATGAATAAGATTGGATTAAGATTGACTGTGTAATTTACTTGAGATCACATAGTAATACAGGGTAATTTCCATTCTTTTGTTTTAAATTCATGAAGAGTGAGCCAAGGAAGCCATAGGCCCTAACCCTTGACCCTAATAAAAGCACAACCTCAGACCTGCACTCTCTTTCTTTCTACCTGTGGCCACAACCAGGTATGTCATTTAATTTCCAGGACTTGTAGGTAATAAACTCTTTCCCAAAGCTTTCTGGTGGTTATTGCTGAAGTGCATCGTGCAGGAGCCACAAGGGCTGGTCCAGCCTCAATACTGGTTATCGATCGGCTGAGACAGGTTTGCAACAGATATACTATAGAAAACCATGGATGAACTTTGAGGAGGGAGATGAATGATCATATTTGAGTATTTGATTATTTTGGTGGGAGAATGGAAATGAAATAAGGAAAAACTGATAAAGAAGCTATCTTAGCAGTTCAACTGGGAAAAGTCTAAGTAAATTCATTGGTTTCAGGGATAGAGAGAAGACAGAAGGGATATGAGAGATAAATAATAGAGTGGATAGGACTTGCACTTGTTAAATACAAAATTTCAGAAGGCAGGAAAAATTTGTATTCATATGTATTATTTTGTATACCAGTATTGTCACTTAACAATATAATTATGAATATAAAGCAATGATTTTAAATATTATTATATAAAATCATTTAATAATTGAGTTATATACCATTATAAAGATGAACTATGATTTGTAGAGCCAAATCTCTACTTTCTCTCAACTTTTAAATGTCTCATAAATAATATTACAGCTAATATCCATGAATATATATTTGTACACTTCTCTGATTATTTCATTATTTACTTAGAGTTAATTCAGACTGAATAAAATATAAGTAGATTTTATGGATTCTCATTTTCTAAAAATTTTTCCATATTGCCATTTTTGCCCCCTTGAGAGTTTTGTTTCTTTTATTAATTTAAACATCTACCAACCATGTTTGACAGAGGCTATGTATTTACTCTCTTCCAGAGTACTGACATTCTTAAAGATTATATATCTCTTACAGGTAAGAAATGACAAAAGCTGTTGTTTTATTTACATTTCTTTAATTATCATTATATTGAATAGTTTTGAATGATGTTAACAACCATTTGTGCATCTTCCTTCTTGCAAGGCTGATTATGATGCTTTGTGCCCTTTTTGCTATTAGGTCTTTTCTCTCACTGATTCTTAAAAAAGTTATTACATACAAGTGTTATGATTATTTGTCAGTAACCCTTACACATATTTCCCCAACATTTTACTTTTTTATTTTCTTGCAGTGTTGTATACTAGATGTTTATACCTACTAAATTCATATGCTGAAATGCTCAATTTCCAGATGGTATTTGGAGACTGAGCCCTTGAGAGGTAATTAGAGGAGCACTTATAAATGTAATTAGCAAACTTCTTAAAGAGAGCCCACGAGATTCCCTCACCCCTTCCATGATGTGAGGTCATAGCAAGAAGATGGCCATCTATGGTCCAGAAATGGATTTTCCAGCCTCCAAAATTGTGATAAATAATTGTATGTCATTTAAGCCACCCAGTTTACAATAGTTTTGTATACAAAGCAACCTGAATAGACTAAGACATGCTTTCTTTCCGATTCATGAAAGTATTCATTTTTATTATTTAACCAATCAGCTTTTCTCCTACAGATAATGCCTTGCATGGCAGGTTAAAAAAAGTTTACTTCAAAATTTTGTAAACATTTAGTATATTTTCTTTTAGTATTTGACTGTTTATATAAATAGTTAATTCATGTTAAATTTATTTGGAAAAAATATGAAATAGGGAACTATATTCATTCTTTATGCCATATACTTTGTTATTGAATTAACATGATATTTGAAACCACAACAGGTTTGAATAATGACTAAAATTACCAGGTAGCAGAAAGAGATTCTATTTACTGAGAAAGTTTCTCTTATTTCTCAGTTGTAAGATGGAAAGGTTGTGGATGAAAGCTGGATTTGAGTTGATTCACAACAGAACTGCAGGGAGGCTTGGAGATAAAAAATGTGAGCAATTCTTTTGAAGAGTTCTGCTCTAAGCTGCAGCAAAGAAATGTGGTAGCAGCTGGGAGAAGTGCAGTCAGAACTTATGAGTTCTCTGAAATAATTCTTCACACAGTTTTGCTTTGTTTGTTTTCCTGAAGGTTGAATGAACAATTCTAAATGAGAGGTGTGGTTACACTGAAAGATAATGGCTCTTGTCATGCATGAAATCTCTCTTCCTCTCCAAGACGTCATGGAAAGGATTATAAAAATATGTAAAGCAAACAGAAGTACAGCACAGTAAAATATAGAACGATGTAACTTTAAGGACAAGCATTTTGACAATTTTTTAGAAGATGGAATGCACGTGCATGATGACTTAATCAAGGCAGAGGAGATCACAAACACTCCAAACAAGCACACATCTGCACAGTGTAGAAATGAGCAATAAGTGGCCATGAGAGACTCCAAGCAGGAGCTTGTTCAGAACAGTAAACTGGGTGGACAAGAGTAGGAGTGTCTACATGGGTGCCTGGGGCCCTCAATAACATTTACTAATCATTATACAAGACTTAAATCGAAGAAAGTAGAGAAAACCACTAGACCATTCAGGAATGACCTAAATCACATCCCTTACACAGTAGAAGTGACAAATTTTTCAAGGGATTAGGTCTGATAGAGTGCCTGAAGAACTGTGAACAGAGGTTCATGACATTGTACAGGAGGTGGTGATCAAAACCATCCCCAAAGGGGAAAAAATGCAAAAAGGCAAAATGGTTGTCTGAGGAGGCCTTATAAATAGCTGAGAAAAGAAGAGAAATGAAAGGCAAAGGAGAAAAGGGGCTATATATCCATCTGAATGCAGAGTTCTAAAGAATAGCAAGAAGAAACTTTTTTTTTTTTTTGCAATGCAAAAGCAAGAATGGGGTTTATTTCTAGCTCGAGCTAGGGCTCATGCCTCCTCCAGCGCAGTGGAGTGGGACAAGAGCCCCAAGCCCAGGTCACAGCGGTTTTTATAGTCTCAGGTTACATAAGCACCTATTTCTGTTCAAAAGATCAAGCTGGCAGAAGCTCATTGGCCAGTTCATGCACGCACGGAAGCTCATTGGCCAGTTTATACGCGCGCGGGGTTTTTCTGGGGGATTTCCCTTTTTACTCTGATTGGCTCGACTTTTGGCGCCGGCGGGACTTTTCTAGGGAGGAGTTTCTTAATTTTTGGCGCCGGCGGGATCTTCTTAGGGAGGAGTTTCTGTGGACTTAGCCTCCACCCTCTCTCCAGGAAATCAAAACTTAGGCCTAAGCAAGGTCTCAGGCCTATCCTGGCTACTCAGATGTTAGGGCTCCTAACATCTCCCCCCTTTTCTAAGAAGAAACTTTTAAAAAAGCCTTCCTCAATGATCAATGAAAAAATAGAGGAAAACAATAGAATGGGAAAGACTAGTGATCTCTTCAAGAAAATTAGAGATATCAAGGGAATATTTCATGTAAAGATGGGCACAATCAAGAATAGAACCAGTATGGACCTAACAGAAGAATAAGACATTTGAAGAGGTAATATTCTGTTAATAGGTTGGTAAGATCCTCAGGTCCAGAGTTCAGTTCTACAGAACTTGGAGTTCTATGCTGTTCTTATTCCAGAAAGATGGAAATATTATTATTTTTTTGCATTAGCATATTGTACACTTTATACATATTTTCAAACAAGAAAGTAAGACTTTATTTCGTACAATATAGAGAATTAGAAATAGGAATATGAAAATTACATAGCTCTGTTATGACCTAGCAGGGTGGGACTGGGGGGTAGGAGGGTGTTCCAAGAGGGAGGGGATATATATATATATTTATGGCTGATTCACATTGTTAAACGGCAGAAATCAATACAACACTATAAAGCAATTATCCTCCAAATAAATAAAAACTACATAAACCATGGTGCAGACGGTGACTGCAGCCATGAAATTAAAAGACGCTTGATCCTTGGAAGAAAAGTTATGACAAACCTAGACAGCATATTAAAAAGTAGAGACATTACTTTGCTGACAAAGGTCTGTCTAGTCAAAGCTATGGTTTTTCTAGTAGTCATGTATGGATGTGAGAGTTGGACCATAAAGAAAGCTGAGCACCAAAGAATTGATGCTTTTGAACTGTGGTGTTGGAGAAGACTCTTGAGAGTCCTTTGGGCTGCAAGGAGATCCAACCAGTCCATCTAAAAGGAAATCAATCCTGAATATTCATTGGAAGGACTGATGCTGAAGCTTAAACTCCAATACTTTGGCCATCTGATGCAAAGAACTGGCTCATTGGAAAAGACCCTGATAGTGGAAATATTGAAGGTGGGAGGAAAAGGGGATGACAGAGGATGAGACTTTTGGATGGCATCACTAACTCAATGGACATGAGTTTGAGTAAACTCTAAGAGTTGGTGATGGGCAGGGAGGCCTGGCGTGCTGCAGTCCATGGGGTAGCAAACAGTAGGATGCAACTGAGAGACTGAACTGAAGCTGAAACATAAACCATGCCTTTTATGACATATTAACCATCTGAAATATATAACATCTTTCTGTGCTTTCTTTCCTTGAAGCATATTATTGAAAAATGTCATTTTTCTAGCCAATGAAAAGCTATAGACAGTTTATTCCTCAAGGCAGGATTTTGAGTTATGGTGTAATATTGACTGACTCTGTTTACTGAATATCTCCTAGAGTGGAATAATATCTGTGAATTCTTTTTTTTATACAAATGCAGAGGAGAAATTTTCTCTAAATGATCAAATAAGAAAAAAATAACATGGAAATTTTTCTTTCATACTCAAACAACTTCCTTTCTCTCTCATTATTTCTCTCTACAAATGCTTACGGTAATTTAGAAGATGTTAAAGTAGTGTTGGAAAAACTCTATTTCTTTTGCCCTGATTCTATTTTTCTTTTTTTTCCCTTTGAATATTCAAAATTTCAGGTTGCTAAACTTCTTCATCAAAGGATGGTAAGTTTGGACATTTCAACCTGCTTTATATTCTAAAATGGCTTTCAGAAACATATTTTTCTTTAAAGCAATATTCACCTGCTGAAAAAGGAAAGAATCAAAGTCAGAGATGAGAAGGAGGGAGGGAGAAAATAAAATGAAGATAAGTCCTTTGGATTACATCATAGAGCAAAATTCTGTTTTATTGCTTTGAAAATAGTGACATCTAGTGGATATAAGGTATTAATACCACAGTGTCTTGCTGTCAGAACTCATTGCCATTGTAAAAAGCAAAGTTAAGTTGCTCAGTCCTGTCTGACTGCGATCTCATGAACTGCAGCACGCCAGGCTTTCCTGTCCATCACCAACTCCTGGAGCCTACTCAAACTCACATCCATCACGTCGGCGATACCATCCAACCATCTCATCCTCTGTCATCCCCTTCTGCCTTCAGTCTTTCCCAGCATCAGAGTCAGTTCTTTGCATCAGGTGGCCAAACTATTGGAGTTTCAGCTTCAGCATCAGTCCTTCCAATGAATATCCAGGACTGGTTTCCTTTAGGATGGACTGGTTGATCTCCTTGCAGTCCAAGGTACTTTAACACCTCAGTTCAAAAGCATCAATTCTTCAGCACTCAACTTTCTTTATAGTCCAACTCTCACATCCATACATGACTACTGGAAAAACAATAGCTTTGACTAGATGGACCTTTGTTGTCAAAGTAATGAATCTGCGTTTTAATATGTTGTCTAGGTTGATCATAGCTTTTCTTCCAAGAAGCAAGTGTCTTTTAATTTCATGGCTGCAGTCACCATCTGCAGTGATTTGGGAACCCAAGAAAATAAAGTCTCCCACTGTTTTTCCATTGTTTCCCCATCTATTTGCCATAAACTGATGGGACTAGACACCATGATCTTAGTTTTCTGAATGTTGAATTTTAAGACAACTTTTTCACTCTCCTCTTTCACTTTCATCAAGAGGCTCTTTAGTTCTTTGCTTTCTACCATAAGGGTGGTGCCATCTGTGTATCTGAGGTTATTGACATTTCTCCTGGCAATCTTGATTCCAGGTTGTGCTTCATCCAGCCTGGCATTTCACATGATGTACTCTGCATATAAGTTAAATAAGCAGTGTGACAATATACAGCCTTGGTGTACTCCTTTCCTTATTTGGAACCAGTCTGTTGTTCGATGTCCAGTTCAACTTTCGCTTCTTGACTTGCATACAGATTTCTCAGGAGGCAGGTCAGGTGGTCTGGTATTCCCATCTCTTGAAGAATTTTCCACAGCTTGTTGTGATCTGCACAGTCAAAAGCTTTGGCGTAATCAATAAAGCAGAAGTAGTATAGGGTATTATACTGCCCAATAAATGAGTTGAATATCTCTTGTTTAACTCAATGTACTTTTTTTTTAATTGACATTTTATCTACTTAGGAAGAAATTAGACAAGGGAAAATTATGCCTGTGATATTTGAGTGTATGTATTTGTGTTAAGAAATTGGTCAGATAAAGAGGAAGAAATCTAACTTAATGCTTATGGTTATAATTTTAATAAATCAGTTATTTATCTTCTGATTCCAATTCTCCTTCTCTCTCTAGTCAATCTTGTTTAATTAATAGCAGCAACAGTAAACAACAAATCAAAATACTATACCTTCTGAATTGCCTCATTGAAACTGAACAATTACACAAGTGAGAAACTTCTAATTTAAAAATCTGGGTTTATGTTGTACTGGTTGTTAGTTATGCTGACAAAAGGAAGCAACCATATTTTTACTCCAAGGATACTAGCAATATGACCTTAGTTATTAAACCTCTCTGTACTTCAAATGCCTTCTCTATTAACTAAGAATAATTATTTCTTAGAGTACTATTTGCTGCAGAAGGTATTCCATAAATGGTAGTGATGATTGTCGTTGCCATTAAAATTCCCACTCTATTTGGACTCCATCTAAATTTGAATTTTTTTTTAATGCCAGGAGCCAGCATTGTGTCACTTGTTTTTTGTCCCAGAATTTCAGTAGACAGGGATGGTGGAATAAAGAGCTGGTTTGTTCTACTGGATTCATTGGTTCTCTTATTGAGTGGGCTTTAGCTGGCTTAGCTAATTAATTTAAATATTTTGAGATTTGCTTTACTTACTATAAATGGGAGAATTATTACTGTTTTGTAACTGCAAAGTGCCAAATATAGATTAGTAGTCCACATAGTAGGTTTGATGAAGAATTATCGTGCAGGCCAAACAGTCTATTCATTTAGAGGTTTATACCTATTGGTGTATATATCATACCTACTCTGTAGACTATAACTATGAATTAGGTGTTGCAGACAAATGGACCAAATGGAAAATAAATATATGATGAATAATTTGTGGGTGGAAAATAGTGTAAAGTGAATATATGCAGAAAGTGTTGAAAGTGGTCTGTTCTCAATATACAAAGGGTGCATTTTTGCTAACCAGCCTCAGTTTCTAGCTTGATTTAAACTTCCTCAAGGCTGAACCAATAACATTTTTTCGTATTTGGCAATGATTGAGACTCTCAAATTAATACACTCACTTTCTATTTGGAATTTTGTTGGCAAATGAACAGATATCTCAAAGTAGAACAGTGAATTTGATTACTATAAAATCCTCATGATTTTCTGTGTTTATACAATTGGACATCATTTTTGCTGGGAATACCAGACCACCTGACCTACCTCCTGAGAAATCTGTGAGCAGGTCAAGAAGCAACAGTTATAACAGGACATGGAACAACAGACTGGTTCCAAATCAGGAAAGGAGTACATCAAGGCTGTATATTGTCACCTTGCTTAATTAACTTATATGCAGAGTACATCATGAGGAATGCTGGGCTAGAAGAAGCACCAGCTGGAATCAAGATTGCCAGGAGAAATATCAATAACCTCAGATATGCAGATGACACCACCCTTATGGCAGAAAGTGAAGAGGAACTAAAGAGCCTCTTGATGAAAGTGAAAGAGGAGAGTGAAAAGCTGGCTTGAAACTCAACATTCAAAAAATGAAGATTATGGCATCTGGTCCCATCACTTCATGGCAAATAGATGGGGAAAAAATGGAAACAACGAGAGACTTTATGTATTTTGCTCCAAAATCACTGCAAACAGTGACTGCATCCATGAAATTAAAAGACACTTGCTCCTTGGAAGAAAAGTTATGACCAACCTAGACAGCATATTAAAATGCAGATTCATTACTTTGCCATGAAAGGTCCATCTAGTCAAAGCTATGGTTTTTCCAGTAGTCATGTATGGGTGTTAGAGTTGGACTATAAAGAAAGCCGAGTGCCAAAGAATTGATGCTTTTGAACTGTGGTGTTGGAGAAGACTCTTGAAAGTCCCTTGGACTGCAAGGAGATCAAACCAGTCCATCCTAACAGAAGTCCTGAATATTCATTGAAGGTACTGATGCTGAAGCTGAAGCTCCAACACTTTGGTCACCTTAGGCGAAAAGCTGACTCATTGGAAAAGACCCTGATGCTGGGAAAGATTGAAGGCAGGAGGAGAAGGGGATGACAGAGGATGAGATGGTTGGATGAAATCACCAATTCGATGGACATGAGTTTGAGCAAGCTCCAGGAGTTGGTGAAGGACAGGGAAGTCTGGTGTGCTGCAGTCCATGGGTTGCAGAGTCAGACACGAGTGAGTGACTGAACTACACAACTAATAACCTATAGCATTATAGGAATAATATAAAAGGGGTACGGGACACATTGAAAGTGAAAGTGAAATTGCTCAGTCGTGTCTGACTCTTTGCGACCCAATGGACTGTAGCCCACCAGACTCCACATATTACCAAATACCAATAAATTCACATTATGGAAGTCAAGTCTTATGCACTTAATACTTGTCTTATCCTGATCATTTCCTTTCTTACACTTATGTTGGGAAGGATACTCAGTTCAGTTCAATTCAGTTCAGTAGCTCAGTCGTGTCCAGCTCTTTACGACCCCATGAATCACAGCACGCCAGGCCTCCCTGTCCATCACCAACTCCTGGAGTTCACTCAAACTCATGTCCATCGAGTCGGTGATGCCGTCCAGCCATCTCATTCTCTGTCGTCCCCTTCTCCTCCCACCCCCAATCCCTCCTAGCATCAGACTCTTTTCCAGTGAGTCAACTCGTCGCATGAGGTGGCCAAAGTATTGGAGTTTCAGCTTTAGCATCAGGCCTTCCAATGAATACCCAGGACTGATCTCCTTTAGAATGGACTGGTTGGATCTCCTTGCAGTCCAAGAGTCAAGAGTCTTCTCCAGCACCACAGTTCAAAAGCATCAATTCTTCGGAGATCATCTTTCTTCACAGTCCTACTCACAGAAAAAAGATAGCATGTTCTACTTCAATAATATGAAAACTGCTTAAAAAGATAATTTGCAAGTTTGGACACAGCATGGAAACTAAAAGAAATAACACAGCTAGGAAGAACAGGGAAACTTCTCACTGTTTAGCTTGAAAGAGTAGGGAGGGAGCAATAGTGAAACTTGAAGAGAAAGAGAGAAAGAAGAATGGAGACAGACAGAGCGAGCACTGCCATGACCCCCGTAGGACGCTGCCAAGTGACCCAGTCAGACAGAAGATATAACCTCACAGGGAAGACACTGGAAGGTCAAGCCAACTCTCAATCTCCGCCTTTCCTTTTTCTCTGCCGCTGCTCCCCACTGGCTGGTTACAACCTGGGACCAGGGAACATGACGGAGCAAGGGAATCTACTGATCCAACTCAGCTTTCAGGGCAATGTGGGGAGGAGTGGAGAGGGATCTAGAAGGACAAGTGAGACAGATCCCTCTCTTCCCACAGTACTTGTGGGGTCTACTTAGGGGTGTGCTGGAACCGCCTCTGGCCGGCTCGAATTTTGTACATGAGTTTGAGTGAACTCAGGGAGTTGGTGGTGGATAGGGAGGCCTGGCGTGCTGTGATTCATGGGGTCGCGGAGAGTTGGACACGACTGAGCGACTGAACTGAACTGAACTGAACTGATTCCCAACTACTTTCAGTGACCTCACATTGCTGGCTTGAAATTGGCCATCGTGGGAATATTTACAACATAGGAATATGCAGATATCACAAATGAAGCATATTTATTTTTTTCATTAAACATTTATAAGCATGCCACAGGTTCTGTTCATTGTAGCACTTCAGATGTATATTTGTTACAAATATTCCAATGCAACTTGATTTTTAAAATGTATGAAAGAGATTTTATAAAAAAGGAAATGTGGCGTTTTGTAAATATATTTTTTCTAAATCTGTAAGTTGAAAAGGTATGAGAGTAAGAATAATACTGGCATTTATAGTCAGTGATCACAACCAAAACAAATATCTAACAACACAACTCTGGAGGGAGGATATGGGGAAGAGGGAGGTGGGAGGGGGGGTTCAAGAAAGGGAACACGTGTACACCCGGGGCGGATTCGTGTCAATGTATGGCAAAACCAACCAATATATTAATGCAAGGTAATTTGCCTCCAATAAAATAAATTTAAAAGTTTTTAAAAAAAGAAAAAATCATATTAAAAAAACAATTAAATTATAAAACATATACATAATGGAATACTATGCAGATATAAATAAGGTATAAAGAAACTCTATATAGTAGTATGGAGAGATGTTCAACATGTATTGAAGTTAACTGAAAGTGGCAAGAGGCAGAATTTTATCTGTCATATCATATGTTATCACTCCATATGACTATAAGCATAAATTTATTATATTTATAAAAAGAAACATTGCAAGGATAAACTGAAGACTAATAAAAATCAATACTTATGGAGGAGAGAAACGAATGAAGAAGATAGTGGTAAAAGTGAGACTTTTCTGGATAAACTTAGTATATGTTTTTGGTCATAAAATTTAAAAAAAATTTTTTTTTAAAAATTGAAACCCAACAGAAACAAGGGGATCTAACTAAATATTAAGTTGATGATGTGACACCACAGATAAAAGGATTTTCTAAGTTGCTTCAGAACACAGCCTTAGGAAACATATTTTAAGGGAAAATAGAATTGCAAAGAAATATTAAACTTCATTTAATGTTCTAACTTTTTGTTATAATATTTTATTACTTTGAAAATAGTTTGAATATAAAGAAATGTAATACAATACAAGGAAGTTTGTTAATGGTCTTAGGAGCCAAGATATTCAACATAAGAAAAAGATAAAAGCACAAAATAAAATGATGTTATGGAATGTTGAGTTGAATATATTTAAAAAGCATTTACTTTCCCCTTCAAATTATGTTATGGAAAAGGTAACCTAAATACCCTTCCCTTTAAAAAAATAAAAAAATAAAGCAAAAAGCAGGGCACCCTTGAAGAACATCCGATTTCATGCCTGAAGCAGGAAGCATCAAGAAGACCCAGTCTATTTTGTTGGGCCAGAAAATAAAGTTTGCTGGGAAAGGCAAAAATGTGTGCAGTTTTTTGACTCCTCTAAGCCACATAAAAATGGGCCTTGGGCCTGGAACACCTCCTTACTGCCAAGTTATAAGGAGCCCTCCCAGCCTGTGTGGGAACATCTTTCTCTGTTTTAGACTCAATACATGTTCCTTTGTCCTGTTTGAGCATGTGTGTTATATGGCCCCTTGCCAACCACCTACTGCATCCTTTCATTGGTGTTGTGGAGTGAAGGGGAAGGAGTAAGGTCCTTCGGGTGAAGCACCCAGGAGGGGGTCCCTGCAGATCACCACCTTGTGTCAGATGTGGAAGATGACATGATGGCCATGGGGAACCAATGTCCACTCTTGAAACTCACCTTGCTCTGTCTCTTCGCTGTGTGAGTAAAGCATTGTTTCACTGTAAAAGTGTGTGCTATGGCTTTCAGTGGTGACCCTTAACCATGGAGGGGGGTTGACTTCTGGGACTGCTGCTTCTGGTGGAGTGGAAGTCCTACCCAGGAGGGGATAACAATTGCCATTCACTTGACAAAGTTGTGAATACAGAGGAACCAATGTGAAAGACTCTTCTGTTCCAAATATAGGATAGCTTGAGCATCAACAAAATAACAAATGTATTTCACAGAAATTCACTAAACATATTTTTTAAAAAACATGAATTTGTGCTGATACTCAGTTTTTAATAGAGAAATACAACCAAAAATAATAATTAAGGAATTTGGAAATTGTTAGGATACCAACAACTTCATATGAAAATTATAAATTAAAAGGAAATAAGTATTTATGCTATCTTTTGCTGTATTCAGTTCAGTCACTCAGTCATGTCTGACTCTTTGCAACCCCATGAACTGCAGCACGCCAGGCCTCCCTGTCCGTCACCAACTCCCGGAGTCCACCCAAACCCATGTCCATTGAGTTGGTAATGCCATACAACCATCTCATCCTCTGTCATCCACTTCTCCTCCTGACCTCAATCTTTCCCAGCATCAGGGTCTTTATCAATGAGTCAGCTCTTTGCATCAGGTGGCCAAAGTATTGGAGTTTCAGCTTCAACATCAGTCCTTCCAAAGAACACCCAGGACTGATCTCCTTTAGGATGGACTGGTTGGATCTCCTTGCAGTCCAAGGGACTCTCAAGAGTCTTCTCCAACACCACAGTTCAAAAGCATCAATTCTCCTGCACTCAGTTTTCTTTATAGTCCAACTCTCTCATGCATACAAGACTACTGGAAAAACCATAGCCTTGACTAGACAGTTAAATTGGAAGGACTGATGCTAAAGCTGAAACTGCAATACTTTGGCCACCTCATGCGACGTTTTGACTCACTGGAAAAGACTCTGATGCTGGGAAAGGTTGGGGGCGGGAGGAGAAGGGAATGACAGAGAATGAGATGGCTGGATGGCATCACCGACTCTGTGGACATGAGTTTGAGTGAACTCCAGGAGTTGGTGGTGGACAGGGAGGCCTGGCGTGCTGTGATTCATGGGGTCGCGGAGAGTCGGACACGACTGAGTGACTGAAATGAACTGAACTGAACTGAACTGACTAGACATTACTTTGTTGACAAAGTAATGTCTCTGCTTTTTAATATACTATCAAGGTTGGTCATAACTTTCCTTCCAAGGAGTAAGCATCTTTTAATTTCATGGCTGCAATCATCATCTGCATTGATTTTGGAGCCAAAAAAAAGTCCGCCACTGTTTCCACTGTTTCCCCATCTATTTTCCATGAAGTGATGGGACCACATGCCATGATCTTCGTTTTCTGAATGTTGAGCTTTAAGCCAACTTTTTCACTCTCCTCTTTCTCTTTCATCAAGAGGCTTTTTAGTTCTTCTTCACTTTCTGCCATAAAGGTGGTGTCATCTGCATATCTGAGGTTATTGATATTTCTCCTGGCGATCTTGATTCCAGCTTGTGTTCCTCCATCCCAGTGTTTCTCATGATGTACTCTGCATATAAGTTAAATAAGCAGGGTGACAATATACAGCCTGATGTACACCTTTCCTTATTTGGAACGAGTCTGTTGTTCCATGTCCTGTTCTAACTGTTGCTTCCCGACCTGCATACAGGTTTCTCAAGAGGCAGGTCAGGTAGTCTGGTATTCCTACCTCTTTCAGAATTTTCACAGTTTATTGTGATCCACACAGTCAAAGGCTTTGGCATAGTCAATAAAGCAGAAATAGATGTCTTTCTGGAACTCTCTTGCTTTTGTGATGATCCAGCGGATGTTGGCAATTTGATCTTTGGTTCCTCTGCCTTTTCTAAAACCATCTTGTACTTCTGGAAGTTCATGGTTCATGTATTGCTGAAGCCTGGCTTGGAGAAATTTAAGCCTCACTTTACTAGCACGTGAAATGAGTGCAGTTGTGCAGTAGTTTGAGCATTCCTTGGCATTGCCTTTCTTTGGAATTGGAATGAAAACTGACCTTTTCCAGTCCTAGTCCTGTGGCCACTTCTGAGCTTTCAAAATTTGCTGGCATATTGAGTGCAGCACTTTGACAGCATCATCTTTCAGGATTTGAAAAAGCTCAACTGGAATTCCGTCATCTCCACTAGCTTTGTTCATAGTGATGCTTCCTAAGGCCCACTTGACTTCACATTCCAGGACGTCTGGCTCTAGGTGAGTGATCACACCTTCATGATTATCTGGGTCGTGAAGCTCTTTTTTGTATAGTTCTTCTGTGTATTCTTGCCACCTCTTCTTAATATCTTCTGCTTTTGTTAGGTCCCTACAATTTCTGTCCTTTATTGAGCTCATCTTTGCATGAAATGTTTCCTTGGTATCTCTAATTTTCTTAAAGTGATCTCTCGTTTTTCCCATTCTATTGTTTTCCTCTATTTCTTTGCATTGATCACTGAGGAAGGCTTTCTTATCTCTCCTTGCTATTGTTTGGCACTCTGCATTCAAATGGGTACATCTTTCCTTTTCTCCTTTGCTTTTTGCTTCCCTTTTTTTCACAACTATTCGTAAGGCCTCCTCTGACAGCCATTTTGCATTTTTGCATTTCTTTTTTGGGGGGATGGTCTTGATTCCTTTTGCTGTATAAACTAGTAATAAAGGAAATAATCTTCTATTTAGAAAAATTCCTATTGCAGTAAATATGGAAGAGAATTTTAAAATCACAACACTGAAAATTTTAATTGAATAATTGATTCAGGGAGCAATCATTATTTCAAAATTAGTGAAGACTTTTCCATTGACTGGTTCCATTGATCAATGTCAGTGTCACTGAAAAATGTGACAACCTTCTGAAGTGATTTCACCCGAAGCACACTGCACCAACAGTAAAGTGCTCTTGCCAAAGAGCTGAAGCTGAAACTAACAAGGCCTTCTGGAAGAGCCTTGGTTTATAGGAAACCCAGGGAATCAAGGTACATACTAAATAATGTGGAGGTAAACAAACATAATCAAGATGTGCAGCATTTAAAGACAACTAACCTGGCTTCTATGATAAGTTAAAGATATTTAACATAAAAGTGAGAGGGAAAATGGCTAAAAGATTTTAATATATAAAAATGGCAAAGAAACACATGAAGAGGTGTTCAACATCATTAGTAATTAGAGAAACATAAATTAATATCGCAATGAGAGGAGCTTGGTCAAGATGTTGGAGAGGAAGAGCTTACTTTTCCTCAAGGTACACTAAAATTTCAATTCCGTACAAAGTGATTATTAATGAGAAAGGCAATAATCTAGCAGAAACAACAGAAATAATCTTCTACAACTATAGATATATAAAGAAGAAACCACAACAAGACACGTAGGAGAAGTGGAGCTGAAGAATAGTCAAGACTCATACTCCCCAACGGGCAATCCCCAAGTAAGAAGTGAAGTGAAAGTCACCCAGTCATGTCCAACCCTTTGCTACCCCATGGGCTGTAGCCTGCCAGGCTCCTCTGTCCATGGGGATTCTTCAGGCAAGAATACTGGAGTGGGTTGCCATGCTGTTCTCCAGGGGAACTTCCTGACCCAGAGATCGAACCTGGGTCTCCCACATTGCAGGCAGATTCTTTACCACTGAGCCACCAGGGAAACCTCAAATATCCTCTTATCCAAAATAAGAGGATAATTACAATTGCAAAGGTTCTTTGCAAAAAGCAAGTGGTGGAATCCTACAGCAGGCTCCCCAGCCCAGGGGTCCTGCACCAGAAAGATAAGTCCGCGGGACAGTTGGATTCAAAGGCCAGTGGGACTTACTCTCAGGAGACACAGAAAGCTGTGGGAAATAGACTCTCCATTCTTTTTTTTTTTTTTAAGACTCCATTCTTAAAGGGTCCATATGAAATCTCAAATGATCTAGACCATGAGGCACGAACAATACTTTAAAGGGGCCTTACTGATCTTGGAGAGTCTCCCAGAGAGGGTGGAGGCAAACAGACCTCACCCTAAGGACACAGATACTGCTGGAATCCATTTTTTGGCAGCTCATTCTACCATGTGGACACTGGTGCTGGGAAGTCACATTTTAGAATCCTCTCTCTAGCTTATTAACACCATGACCCAGCCCCACTCACCAGCCTATTGGCACCATTACTAAGATGCCTCAGGCCAAGCAACTAGCCAGGCAGAAACACAGCCCCAGCCACCAGCAGGCAGGCTGCCTTCAAGGCCTCCTGAGCCCACAGAGACCTCAGTACATGGACCTGTCCACCACAGAGCCCAGGACCTGTCCCAACACAGAATTGCACAGTCTTTTCACTTTCAAACATTGGAGAAGGAAATGGCAGCCCACTCCAGTGTTCTTGCCTGGAGAATCCCAGGGACGGGGAAGCCTGGTGGGCTTCCATCTATGGGGTCACACAGAGTCGGACACGACTGAAGTGACTTAGCAGCAGCAGCAGCAGCAGGTCCCAGAATTCCCAGGGCCCTATAGCCAGAGACCCTGGCACTCAGCAGTGAGCTCACCAGTGAGCCAATACTATCCCAAGGAATCCCCTGGGCCAAGTCCCAACCATCGGCATGCCAAGATGATCTCTGAAACATCTTGGGCTCCTCAACCAGCTGCACTGACAAAAACTCTGGCAATTTTTTTTGATCTGTCTCCTAAGAAAAAGGAACCAAAAGAAAAATTAAATTTATGGGACATAATTAAAGTTTAAAGCTTCTGCACAGCAAAGGAAACCATCTAAAAAAGAAAGACAATTTACTGCATGGCAGAAAATATATGCAACTGATATGATCCACAAGGGGTTAATATCCAAAATATATAAACTCATACAACTCAGTATCAAAAAACCAAACAATTTGATTTTAAAAATGGGCAGAAGACCTGAACAGATATTTTTCCAAAAAGACATATGGATGGCCAATGAGCACATGAAAAGATGTTCCATATTGCTAATCATCATAGAAATGCAAATCAAAATCACAATGAAATATCATCTAATATCTGTCAGAATGGATATTATGATAAAGACCACAAATAACAAATATTGGTGAGGATGTGTAGAAAAGGGAATCTTTGGACACTGTTGGTGTGAAGGTAAATTGGTGCAGCAACTATGGAAAACAGTAGTGAGGTTCCTCAAAAAATTAAAAATAGAACTATCATACGATTCAGCAATTATATTCCTGGGCATATATCTAAGAAAGCAAAAATCACTAATTCACAAAGATACATGACCTGATACCTGAGTTGGTAAAGAATCCACCTGCAATGCAGGAGACCCTAGTTTGATTTCTGGGTTGGGAAGACCCACTGGAGAAGGGATAGGCTACCCACTCCAGTATTCTCAGGCTTCCTTTGTGGCTCAGCTGCTAAACAATCTACCTGCAATGTGGGAGACCTGGGTTTGATACCTGGGTTGCGAAGATAGCCTGGAGAAGGGAAAGGCTACCCACTCCAGTATTCTGGCCTGGAGAATTCTTGGGGTTGCAAATAGTCAGACATGACTGAGCGACTTCACTTACCTTAGTTACATGCACCCCAGTGTTCATAGCAGCATTATTTCCAGTAGACAAGATATAGAAGAGAGCTAAATGCCCATCAATAGATGAATGGATAAAGAGGAATGGTATATATATGCAATGGAATACTATCCAGCCATAAAAAGAATGAAGTTTTTCCATTTGTTATAACATGGATGAACTTTGAGTGTGTTATGCAAAGTGAAATGTCATAAAGACAAACACTGTATTATTATTACGTGAACATGGAATCTAAAAGTTATAAAACACTAATGAATGTAACACAAAAGTAACAGTCTCACAGACACAGAGAACAAACCAGTGATTACCAATGAGAAGAGAGAACAGGGGAGGGGCGAGACGAGGCAGAGGATTAAGAGATGAAAGCGTCTCTGTATGAAATAAATATGCTACAAAACCTATTCTACATCAGAGGGAATGTAGCTAATATTATATGGTAATATTAAATAGTGTATAATCTATAAAAATTTGAATTATTATGTTGTAAGCCTGAAACTAATCTAATAATATACATCAAACTATACCTTAATAAAAAGAAAAATATTTTAAAAACATGTAATGAGATACCACTGTTTACCTGTTAAAATGGTTCAATTTAAGAAGAATGCCTCTTCCAAGTGCTTTGATCCGTAGTGTTTCGGATCTTGCTATGTATTTTTTTATCCTTTCTGCCCGCATTTTCTAACTTGGATTTTCCTTCTCAGTTTCTGAGTGCATTTGCTTAATCTCTTTCATTTCTTTCATTTTGGGCAGAGTACAATGTACTCGTGAGATCTACTCAGATTCCTAATGCCTAGTCTGTTACCCTTAGATTCCCTCTTTTCTGGAAGGGCTGTTTGGTTTTTATCATAAATGGGTGCTGGGATTTTGTTAAATGCATTTTCTGGATCTACTGATATGACCATTTGATTTTTCTTACTTAGCGTTGATACGATGAATTTGATTGATTTAACTTTGAATTTGTTGACCCAGCTGTACATATCTGGAATAAATCTGACTTGATCATGGTGTATATTTATTTTATACATTGTTGGATTTGATTTGCTAATATTCTGTTGAAGATTTTTGCATCTATATTTATAAGAGACATTGGTCTTTAATTTTTACTTCTTGTAATGTCACAGAATGAGTTAGGAATTGTTTCTTCTGCTTTAATTTACGGGAAGAGATTGAAGAGAAATGGTATAATTTTCTCCTTAAATGTTTAGTAGAATTTGCTAGTGAACATTTATTGGCCTAGTGATTTCTCTTTTGGGAAGCTGTTAATTCTCAATTTAATTTATTTGATAAAGGCATATAAGGATTTTTAAATTCTCCTTGTGTGAGTCTTAGTAGATTTTATCTTTCAAGAAATTGGTCTAATTCATCTAACTTATCAAATTTATAGGAATAAAATTCTTCACAATATTACTTATTATCCTTTTCATGTCCATAGAACAGCAGGAATGACTTCTTTTCAACTTTTTATATTTATGATTTATGACTTATTTTTTCTTAATGAGCCTGCTTAGAAACTTGCCAACTTTACTGATCTTTGCTAAGAAGTTTTTGACTTTTTAATTTTCTCTATTAATTTCTTCTTTTCAATTGTATTGACTTTCGCTCTAATTTGTATTATTTCTTTTTTTCTGCCTACTTTGGATTTAACTTGCTCTCTTTTTTCATTCCTAAGGTTAAAGTGTATTATCATTGACTTTTAGATCTTTTTCTTTTCTAATATATGCATTCAAAGGTATAAATTTCCCACTACACTTTGCTTTTGCTGCATCTCACAAATTTGATAAGCTGCATTTTCATTTAGCTTGAACTATTTTAAAATATATCTTGAAACTTCTTTGACTTATGTGGGTTTTAAAAATAGGTAGTTTACCTCCAAATATATTTGAGATTTCCTACCTATCTTACTGTGATTTCTAACTTAATTCTATAGATATTAAGATCATAAAAGAATACTTTGTATGATATCTATTCTTCTAAATTTGCTAAGATACACACCATGTATTCTTATACTACTCTGAACTTCTATTTATTTTCTAATGTAATTTGTTGTAAATTAAATCTGTTCTAGAAAATCATATCCCTAAATAGTTTCAAATTTCATAAGATTTTGCCTGAATGAGGAAGAGACCAGTGGGGTGGGGAGATCAGTTGAGAGGGCAGGTATTTTAGACAGGAGTCTCTGGATTGTTAACAAAACTCCTTGGCTTATACACTAAACTATTGAAAGTGAAAGTGAAGTCGCTCAGCCCTGTCTGACTCTGCGAATCCATGGACAGTAGCCTGCACCAGGCTCCCCCGTCCATGGGACTTTCTAGGCAAGAGTACTGGAGTGGGTTGCCATTTCCTTCTGGAGGCAGCCAAAAACAATGAGTGTGTGCTTACAGGTGATGGGCTAAACAGCTGAAGAAAAAAAAAAAAAATGTATAGGCACAGAGCCAAAACTGGAGGCATTTTTCTTTTTGGTTTGGAAAAAGAGGATGTATGCTGAACATCACAGAGTGATATTACTGAAAAAAGATTAGAAATAATCTGATCTGTGCTTGAAAACTTCATATATTTTCCTTCTCTCGTTTTTATACCTTATCTCCTCCATGCAATAAGCTTTGGATAACCTTATATTTGCATAATGATTTTGCTGCTCTTTGATGATTTCTATTTTTGTAAAAACTTACTGTAGAACAAACCCTCTCAAGGTCAGAAGCAATTTAGTTGAGACTTGTGACAGGGTCTACAAGCAATAGTACATATTGAAAAAACTGCTAACGGTATTGAATCACCTATCTGATATGTATTGTGCTCAGTCACTCAGTCATGTCCAACTCTTTGCAACCCCACGGACTGTAGCCCTCCAGGCTCCTCTGTCCATGGGATTCCCCAGGCAAGAATGCTGGAGTGGGTTCCCAGTTCCCTCTCCAGGGAGTCTTCCTGACCCAGAGATCTGCCCTGCAAGTCCGGTGTCTCCTGCTTTGGCAGGCAGATTCTTCACCACTGTGCCACCTGGGAAGCCCCCATCTGATATGTGTAGTATATATTTAGAATATATGACGTAGAATACTGAGTTTTCTTGTTGCGGTCTATCAAACAGAAGGATCCTGGAAAAACACAATGTGAGGAATTTCCCTTCCTGCCCCTTTATGATATAGGAACTGCAATGGACATAGGAGGCAGACTTAACTGAGAAGAAAATTTATGTTGCTCTTAAATTTGGGGCTTTTCTTCTATGTCAGCATCAGAAGGGCTGTCACACTGCCTGAGTCTCGTGGTAAGGGGTTTGTCAGAAAATCTTGAGAAAGAGTTTCTAGCCAGATGAATTCTTCGTGCTCTTATTGTTGTGTTTTGGTTGGCTGGTTGTTTTTAAGTTATTCAGATGCCCCACATGCTGAGAACACTAACAATGCAGATACTCTGCAATTTTTATTGTAAACTATCTGGTGATTTAACTAAAGGTAAATATAATCGAAGAGGTAAAATAGTTTTTATTTACCTAACAATATTTCTAGAAAAAGAGTCATAAATTACATTGTGATGAAGATTGTGTTTTCGGTGTATCTGATGATTTGTTTCTTTTGGTTTGATTCAAAAAACAGAGGAGGAACTGACTTTTTTTTGATGGCTTACTAAGGGCCTTTACTTCCTTCTGTTTCCACCGTTTTGGACATTTCACTGCCTATTAGAGTCTTCACCAGGAATAATGAAGAGAATAGAAATATAGAATTTGGCTGGTGAAAAGGATTGTCACAATGATTGATACAGTGGCTAACAAAAGCTTAGCAAGTACATAGACATTTCCTTATTATAATGTCTCTTCATGTCTCAGAGTTAGCTAAGATCTGGTTATGCATATAGAGACACTTATTATGATTACTTGTCAGACATCATCATTATAATTCAGAAGTGGTTTTCTTTGTGTGAGATGCGTTATATTATTAATTTCATTGTGAAGACTCCTCTTTCATATGTATGAAGGTTTTCAGTTTCTGTGGATCTTAAATATCCAATGATGCTTGTCATTAGTTTTCCATGCTAAAAATAACTTTGGTTGGCTTAAACAAAGATTCAGTATATTCTAAAACTGAGTTTTCCCACTAAGGTAAAATACCAAGCAGTAAGAATGTGATTTTTAGTAAAAAATGTTTCTTGAAGTTAATTCTTCCAGAAACATTAGAGTGTATTCTTAATTTATAAATATAAGCCAGAAAAAGGATTGGCAATGTAGCAGTCAATCAGTCAGCTAGTAACTTACATTTTTCTTCAATACATTTATGATGCCACACATAAAAAGAAATGTAAAACCCTGAAAGAACAAAATTCAAGGACTGTGGGAGGAGGTAAGCATAGATTAAAGAGATTCTAGTGAAAAAACATCAGATGATTTCATTAAAAACCTTAAGCTTTTATAATTCATGATGGGGGAGTTTTTATTTCCTAAAAGCACAAAGACCATCTATACATGAGTCGAGACCTCACCTCCCATACAACTAACAGCAAACTGGTTTGAAGAAACCAAGATTTAAGAAAGTGCAAGTTTACATGGTTGCATTTTCTTCTAGGGGACCCAAGAGCCTCCTTTTTCACCAGAGCAGGAGAACAGCCCCAGCTGCACATTACCCAGAAAAGTCAGTATTCTATATACCATAAAATAACTTCACTCTTTCTTTAGTCAAACAGTACAAGTTGGATATATAGGGCAGAAATCATGCTGAGGAAGAAGATATATCAAGGTTTGATAAGTGATAGGGAAGCCTGGTTAAAAGTCAGAATCCTGTTTCTAGCCAAAGGTTTAACACAAGTAGGCAAAGATGGCATGAATCTGAGTTCACTCAGAGAAGCGTGTGTGTAGACTATGGAACAAGAGGATATTCTGTCTCACAGTGACTTCCCGTTTCCCTCACCACCTTCTTTCTGCCTGCAGCTATCTCCAGTCTCATCTCCAGCCTTCTCATTTGGGAATTTTCTGATGTCTATACAGGGCAGAGAAATGGTTGATACATTTCTTACTTTGGTTGCAGTGACCAAAAATCTATCACCTGAGACCTAGCTCTGTGGCCTCCTCATAACCTCCCACTAGCTTTAACAAAACATTCTTGTTAGATGTTTTGTTAGTAACAAAACATTCTGTTACTTTACTTGGTTATGGGAATAATCCTGAAATCTGCCAGTTAAAGTGCTACCATTAGATTACACATGGTCTTATTAATATTACATTCTGAATATTTTTGAATCTCCATAAATCTTTCCATGCCTATTACCACCACAGCAGTGCAGGCCACCATCATCCTTTACCTAGATTTCATCAGTATCCTAACTATCTAACTTTATTTCTATTGTTTAATATTAATAGTATTTGCATGTGCTCACTCAGTCACGTCTGACTCTTTGTGACCCCATGGACTGTAGCCCACCAGACTCCTCTGCCCATGGAATTTTCCAGGCAAGAATACTGAAATGAGTTGCCATTTCCTACCCCAGGTGATCTCGTCCCAGGGATTGAACGCTTGTGTCTCTTGTGTCTTCTGCATTGACAGGCAGATTCCTTACCACTGCATCACCTATTGATACATAAATTACCTTCATGAAATATATACAAATATATTCATTTATTTAAGTTCATATACCAAGAAGAGGAAATACTAAGGGCATTTTGGAAGATTTTTAAATTTATAAGAAACTAATGAATAGTTTACCATAATGATCCACCACTATTTTCCATTACCACTAATGATACAAAAGTATTCTACCTGTTTCATACCCTCTCCAATATTTAGAATTTTACTATTAATATTTTTCATTTTCATGTGCTTGGTCTCTCAGTGTGTGCGATTCTTTGACACCCCATGGACTGCAGCCTGCCAAGCTCCTCTATCCATGGGATTTCCCAGACAAGAACACTGCATCTGATTTGCCACTTCCTTCTGCAGGGGATCTTCCTGGCCCAGGGATCAAACCCACGTCTCTTTTGTCTCCTGCATTAGCAGTTGGATTCTTTACAACTAATACTATCTGGGAAACCCTATTTTTCAATTTAAGTCATTCTGATGAGGGTTTTGGCTTCCCTGGTGGCTCAGTGGTAAAGAATCTGCTTACCAATGCATGGAAAATAGATGGGGAAAAAGTGGAAACAGTAACAGATTTTATTTTCTTGGGGCCCAAAATCACTGCAGATGGTGATGGCAGCCACAAAATTAAAAATGCTTGCTCTTTGGAAGAAAAGCTATGACAAACATGGACAGTGTATTAAAAAGCAGAGACATCACTAGTCAACAAAGGTCCATATTGTCAAAGCTATGGTTTTTCCAGTAGTCTTGTATGGATGTGAGATTTGGATAACAAAGAAGGCTGAGAGCTGAAGAATTAATGCTTTCAAACTGTGGTACTGGACAAGACTCTTGAGAGTCCCTTGGACAGCACGGAGATCAAACCAGTAAATCCTAAAGGAAATCAACACTGATTATTCATTGAAAGGACTGGTGCTGAAGCTGAAGCTCCAATACTTTGGCCACCTGATGTGAAGAGCCAATTCATTGGAAAAGACTGTAATGCTGGGAAAGGCTGAGGGCAAGAGGAGAAAGAGGTGACAGAGCAAGAGATGATTGGATGGCATCACTGACTCAATGGACATGAGTTTGTGAAAACTCTGGGAGATAGTGAAGGACAGGGAAGCTTGGTGTACTACAGTTCATGGGGTCACAAAGAAGTGGACACAACTTGGTGACTGAACAACAATGATCCGGTGGCACTCAACATCTTCTCATATGCTATATGGACATTCTTCTAAAAGATTTGGTAAAATATGTTCAAGTCTTTTTTCCATCAGTTCAGTTCAGTCGCTCAGTCGTGACCAACTCTTTGCAACCCCATGAATCACAGCACGCCAGGCCTCCCTGCCCATCACCAACTCCCGGAGTTCACTCAAACTCATGTCCATTGAGTCGGTGATGCCATCCAGCCATCTCATCCTCTGTCGTCCCCTTCTCTTCCCGCCCCCAATCCTTCCCAGCATCAGAGTCTTTTCCAGTGAGTCAACTCGTAGCATGAGGTGACCAAAGTATTGCAGTTTCAGCTTTAGCATCAGTCCTTCCGATGAACACCCAGGATTGATCTCCTTTAGAATGGACTGGTTGGATCTCCTTGCAGTCCAAGGGACTCTCAAGAGTCTTCTCCAGCACCACAGTTCAAAAGCATCAATTCTTCGGCAATCAGCTTTCTTCACAGTCCAACTCTCATATCCATACATGACCACGGGAAAAACCATAGCCTTGACTAGACGGACCTTGGTTGGCAAAGTAATGTTTCTGCTTTTTAATATACTATCTAGGTTGCTCATAAATTTTCTTCCAAGGAGTAAGCATCTTTTAATTTCATGGCTGCAATCAGAATCCGCAGTGATTTTGGAGCCCAAAAAAATAAAGTCTGACACTGTTTCCACTGTTTCCCCATCTATTTCCCATGAAGCGATGGGACCAGATGCCATGATCTTTGTTTTCTGAATGTTGAGCTTCAAGCCAACCTTTTCACTCTCCTCTTTCACTTTCATCAAGAGGCTTTTGAGTTCCTCTTCACTTTCTGCCATAAGGGTGGTGTCATCTGCATATCTGAGGTTATTGATATTTCTCCCGGCAATCTTGATACCAGCTTGTGCTTCTTCCAGCCCAGCATTCCTCATGATGTACTCTGCATATAAGTTAAATAAGCAGGGTGACAATATATAACCTTGACGTATTCCTTTTCCTATTTGGAACCAGTCTGTTTTTCCATGTCCAGTTCTAACTGTTGCTTCCTGACCTGCATACAGGTTTCTCAAGAGGCAGGTCAGGTGGTCTGGGATTCCCATCTCTTTCAGAATTCTCCACAGTTTATTGTGATCCACACAGTCAAAGGCTTTGGTATAGTCAATGAAGCAGAAATAGATGTTTTTTTCTGGAACTCTCTTGCTTTCTCCATGATCCAGTGGATGTTGGCAATTTGATCTCTGGTGCCTCTGCCTTTTCTAAAACCTGCTTGAACATCTGGAAGTTCACGGTTCACATATTGCTGAAGCCTGGCTTGGAGAATTTTGAGCATGACTTTACTAGCGTGTGAGATGAATGCAATTGTGCGGTAGTTTGAGCATTCTTTGGCATTGCCTGGAGTAACAGGCAAATTTGACTTCCTACTTTTGCATTCCAGTCCCCTATAATGAAAAGGACATCATTTTTGGGAGTTAGTTCTAAAAAGTCTTGTAGGTCTTCATAGAACCATTCAACTTCGGCTTCTTCAGCGTTACTTATTAAGTTGCAGGCATCCTTTTTGTAATCTTAATATGAATCCTTTGTCAGAAATTAAGAATATTTTCTCTCAGTCTGTGACTTAATTTTGATTTCCTTCATGTTTTCTTTTTGGACACAACTGAATACGCACACACAACTAGGTTTGTGAGCCACCTCCAATTACTATCTGTTTGCTGCTGCTGCTAAGTCACTTCAGTCGTGTCCAACTCTGTGTGACCCCATAGATGGAAGCCCACCAGGCTCCCCCGTCCCTGGGATTCTCCAGGCAAGAACACTGGAGTGGGTTGCCATTTCCTTCTCCAATGTGTGAAAGTGAAAAGTGAAAGTGAAGTCGCTCAGTAGTGTCCGACCCTCAGCAACCCCACGGACTGCAGCCTACCAGGCTCCTCCATCCATGGGATTTTCTAGGCAATAGTTGTTCCAGCACTTTTTACTGAAAATTTCTTTTCTCAGAGTGAAATGGATTGACCTCTTTGACAAAAGCAATTGACATTTTACATGTAGATTTAGACTTAAAATGTATATTTTGTGCCACTGACATTTTTGTCATAACTCCAAAATCATATATGGTCATTCCAGTCTTATAGTATGTTTTGAAATTTGGTAGTAAAATCTTCCACATTTGTATTTCTTCTTCAAGACCATTTGAATAGTCAATATACATAGGATATGGATTATATTTCAACATAAATTTTAGAATCTTTGTGTCAATTTCTATAGAAAATTCTGCTGTGATTTTGACTGAAAGTGAGTTGAATAGTTGGGTTAATTTAGGAGAAATAGTATCTTAAATTAAGCTTTCACACTCATTAATTAGCATGTTTCTTAATGTATCTTGGATTTGTTCAGCTTCTTTTACCAAGAAAAGATAGCTTTACTGTGTTTTACACATTTGTCAATTTATTCCTACATTTTTAAGTATTTAACTATTTTATAAATAATTACTTTTAAATTCAGCTTTCCAGAGTATATTTTATTTTTTTTGCTATTCTATTAATATGCCATTGATGTTTGTATATTGACTTCTTAATCCAACAACCTTGCTAAATTATTATTTTTAGTTAAGTTCTTTACAGATAGTTTGGCTTTGCATTTTTGATACACACAAGTATATCATTCTAAAAATAAATATATTTCTTATTTTTTCAAATTTAGATACTGACTTTATGTTTACTCCTTTTCTATATACTTCAATGTTCTAGAATTTGACAAGAATTCATAAAGAAGTTTCCAATAAAAGCACTAAGATAGCTAATGAGAAATTTTATAATAGATAATAATGATTCCTATAATACATTCTCTGATCCTGAATTTCAACTGCAAAGGGCAGGATTGTTCTTAAGAATGTTTTTGTGCCATAAAGAAAAACACGAAAATATGGAATACATAGAAGGCATGTGTGAGAATGTGGGGAGGATTAACAAAGGAAAAAAAAAGGATTTTTGTCCTAGAAAACAAATAAAAATAAATATTTTTATTATATCTTTTATCTCTATATTCATTTTCTTTTTTTCCTTTTTTCTCTCCCTTTCTTTCCCTTTCCTTCCCCTTTTGCACTAGTTAGGAACTGCAGAACAATGTGGTGTTTCGAGCGTACTTTCTTCCTTTCCATGTATCAGGGAGACTTTCATCATTATTCGTCATTAAATGTATTTTCTGATTATCTGCAGGTTTTCTATTAATGCCTTCTGTCAGTTTGAGAAAGTTTTCTTTTTTATTCCTAGTTTTCGAAAATCATTTTTATCTTTAACTGGTTTAAATTTTAATTATTTTCTTAATCTGTTGAGATGATCATGTTTCTCCCTTTAGGATGTCATTGTGGTCACTTATGATGACTGACTTGTGAATGTTAAATCTTACCCCACTTTTCAAGGATAAAATTTATTAATCATGAAGATCTTTTAATATACATTCAGTTCAGTTCAGTTCAGTTCAATTCAGTCGCTCAGTCGTGTCCGACTCTTTGCGACCGCATGAATCACAGCACGCCAGGCCTCCCTGTCTATCACCAACTCCCGGAGTTCACTCAAACTCATGTCCATCGAGTTGGTGATGCCATCCAGCCATCTCATTCTCTGCCATCCCCTTCTTCTCCTGCCCCCAATCCTTCCCAGCATCAGCGTCTTTTCCAGTGAGTCAACTCATCGCATGAGGTGGCCAAAGTATTGGAGTTTCAGCTTTAGCATCAGTCCTTCCGATGAACACCCAGGATTGATCTCCTTTAGAATGGACTGGTTGGATCTCCTTGAAGTCCAAGGGACTCTCAAGAGTCTTCTCCAACACCACAGTTCAAAAGCATCAATTCTTCGGCGATCAGCTTTCTTCACAGTCCAGCCCTCACATCCATACATGACCACTGGAAAAACCATAGCCTTGACTAGATGGACCTTTGTTGGCAAAGTAATGTTTCTGCTTTTTAATATACTATCTAGGTTGGTCATAACTTTCCTACCAAGGAATAAGTGTCTTTTAAATTCATGGCTGCAATCAGCATCCGCAGTGACTTTGGAGCCAAAAAAAATAAAAGTCTGACACTGTTTCCACTGTTTTCCCATCTATTTACATTACTATTATTATTATTATTTACATCTATATACATTACTACATTTAATTTGTTAATATTTATAAATGATCTTTGGAATGAAGGATATCATTTTACTTTTTTTTTCTTTTAATATCTTTGTCAGGTTATGCTGGTTTCATAGGGCTTCGCAGGTGGCTCAGTGGTAAAGTATGCCTGACAATGCAAGAGATGCAGGAGACTCAGGTTTGATCCCTGGGTCAGGAACATCCCTTGGAGGAGGAAATTGCAATCCATTTCAGTATTTTTGCCTGGAAAATCCCATGGACAGGAGCCTGGTGGGCCAAAGTCCATAGTGTCACAAAGAGTCAGATATGACTCAGTGATTGAGCATGAATGCACACTAATTTCATAAAATAAATATGGCTGTGTCTTTTCCTCCTCTGGTTTCTGAAATATATTGAATAAAAATGGCATTTTTTCTTATATATTTGAAAGAATTTCTTTTTTGAAGTAATTTTCAATTCTGTTGAAGTACCCCATTCAGTTGCTTGGTATTCATCTCTAAATTTCTTAACATATTTGTAAAAGGTATTTTAAAATCATTGTCTAATATTTTCAGTAGCTGGTTCACCTCTGGATCTGCTCCTATAAGCTATTTTATCCTTTGGAAACATTAAATGAGTGTTGTTTTCATACTGGTTTGCTGTCGTTAGTTTTCTTGCTTGAGTAGTACTATCATTATATACTGGATATTGTGCATGATAGTTAGTGGACAGTATAGATTAGTCCTGATATGAGGGTAGTTAAATTACAGGTGGATTATTTTGTCACATACTGACTTGTTTTCTTGCTTTACAAAGAATGGATTTATTTCAAATTTGCCCTTAGTTGTTGGGCAAAGAACTTGTTAACATGCATACGAAGTAGTTTTAATCTTTACTGTTTGGTGATCTCAGCTAAATACATGGCTTGATTATTAAGGTTTCTGGACTCTGTTTAGGTCAGAACTCCACTGTTTCCTTAGCATTCCTTAGCATAATCTATGTATAATCAGAAATCTCGCTTGGCTGCCAGCCCTTTATCAGCGGTTCCACGCAGTTGTGTTTGCAGCCCCAAAACACAAAAGTGTCTTACTCTGCCCAGTGCAAATCCCCTTTCTGCTCTCAAGTGTACACATGGGACATCTCCATTGGCAGAAAGGGTGAATAAGTTACACTAGGTTTTTTGTTTCTACTTTTCCTCAAAGATCTCAGCCTTACACTGACTGATGCCCGATGCCTAAAACTAGTTTTCCATCTAGTAAGAAGTTAGTCTAATGTCAGTTTCTCTGACAAGACTGAAACAAGAATTCTTCCATTTTTCATATGCAACCAAAATGATCTGCCCAGTCTAATCATATGCAAATCTAATTGTGTCATATCCATCCTAAAAATTAGTAAGTGGCTGCTTATTATCTTTGTAATGACGTCTATACCCGAATGTGCCTTTAAAAGCCCCTAAAGAATATGATATCTGCCTACCTGCCTACTCTAATTCTCACCATTCTCTATCTCACAAATATCTTTGCTCTAACTGCGCTAAAATGCATTCCTTTCTCATTTATAGACCCTTACACACACTAGTCCCTCTTCTTGGAAAATTAATTTCTCTTCTTTTTCTAGAGAGCTCTCATACATCATTGAAGACACCACCTTTAGCTGGAACTCTTTTCCTCATCTCTGAAACAGGGTAGAACCGCAAGCTACAGTGCTATCTAAATTCCTTGTAATTCTGCCACCATAGCATGTATCCCATAGTTCAGAAATATTCCTTTAATCATTTGTCATCACCACTCTATTGCAGCCTGATGAATGCATTGCCACAACTTTTTAATTTATACCTGTACTTCTAAACCTTATCATACTCTCTAATACAGTGTGTATTTAACAGGTACATCTTAAATAAGTGATCAGTCAGTTTGTTTGTTTCTATGTGCTTTTCAGAGCAGATGTTTTTCCTATTTATCTTGGGTGAAATTAAAAGCTAATTAAAAAATCATAAATACTTATTGTTCTAAGTGTGTTCTAGGTGATACAAAGGTCTTCAATGAAGTATATAGATGAAGGCTTATTACTTTACAAGAATAATGTCTAAAGGGGCAAGCAATTTACGAAGCATTTTGAAAGACATAAAAATGCCAAAGAGTTGTTATAGATAATATGGTTCTCTGTTAATATTCAGAGTTCTAATATAAATTTTCATAACTAATTTTCATAGTTTGAAAATGTTCTGACATTTTTCTTTAGTTCCCTTTGAAAGATTTCCTTGCAGAACTGTGAAATGCTTATTCGCACACAACAGTTATTTTTAGGAACAAGACCGTTAGAATCACAAGGTTTCTTCATTCCTTTCCCACCACTGGTATAGAATTCTCAAACCAGTTTAACAGCTTAATACAAGATTGACTCCTTTTCCCTTCCTCTAAATTCCCCAAGAGAGTTTAAAATGCATTTTCTAGGTTTAATACCCAAATAAAAAATAGTACCCAGGGGTGAAATCCTAGAATTTCACCTGAAATCTCTGGAATTGGTCTCTATTTTGAAAACTAGGAATGTGAAGTTTCTGATAATATGGGAAGACTTTGGGCAAAACAAGGTCTCACATAAGAATGTACCATTTTGATCTCATGAAAAAAAAACCTGATACCAGGCTAAGGCATGTCAATCACGACAGAATGGAGCAGGTTTCAGAGTACATGCCTTGAGTTTGATGATTTAAAGGGGAACAGAGCTCGTGCCCCTCAGCTTCACAAAGTCTGCCACCAATGGCTCCCAGAGGGTGGACATACCTGCCTTCCTTTACTTGGGAAACTTGGAAGTGCTCAAGAGTAATTTTCTTGCTCCAAGTGAGAAAAATTAGAGTCTTTCCTGTTCTAGACAAGTGACTATTTCCTCCAAAAAACCACAGATGGCACAGAATTGTGATAAAGATACAAACTTATACATTGCCTTCTTTGAAGCTAAAAAATAAAACACTGATGCTCTATAGATTCTCTCAGCTCCAGGCAATATATAATGCTAGGGAAGGGTTGAGGGATGGAAGGTTAAAAAATGTTCTGACATGTGTTGGTACTAGGGTAAGGTTGGAAGTAGACATTGTTCTTATAGTCACATGTCCTCAGAAATCTGGGTCCTTTCTGGTCAGAAAAGTAACTGCAGTTCTGTCAGAGGGCACAGCAATTGCATGAAGAGAGCACAGAGTGCATGATCCAGTGACTCAAGACCTTTGCAGACTGGACCAGCTTGTAACAAAGATAAACATCAGTAGTGAAAAGTCCAGTTTCCCAACTATGTTGAGACTTTGGCCTACCCACACACATCACACATTAACAGACATTTGGGTGCTAGGCTCATTAGTCCAAAATTATAGTCCACAGTGGTTCTAGCAAACGTGGTATATTGGACACACATGTTTACCCCATGTGCTTCCTAAATCCCATGAAATGACCAAAAGGGTGTGAAATCAACCCCAAAATACAAACAAAAAACCTTAAAAGGAGGTGAAAGCTACTAATATTGTAACTAGGAAAGTAGTTCCTGACTGAATGAACTAAATAGAAAATGAAAACAGGGAGCACAAAGAGCTAAAGAAAATGCAAGCCAGGTTACACTAGAGAAGACCAAAGTTTAGAATTTGGAGACAACAATGAGTTCTGAAAGTCAGGGTTTGGTTGAGGATGAAAGTTCCACGGGGGATAGGGGATTTTGTCTGTTTCACAGACAATCACTTCCACACTACAGAAAACAACGCTTGGCATGTAGTAGGCATTTGGTAAGTATTTATTGAAAAGATTAATTACTGAATTCAAGTCTGCATAAGAAACAACTAGGCCTCTACAACCTGACAGGTGAGTAGGTTTAATGACTGAGGAGGTAGAACAGAGGACATCTGGGTTTGGAGACACCAGACACAGCAGTGGGTGAGGGTAAAGACTGCATGAGAGTCTATATACTGAACACTGGGATCCCCAGTCCCTATCTGTTTGGTTCCAGAACACTGAAGCCAGCTTTATATTCACTGGGAAGAATATTAGATAATTCTTCTCTGGGAAAATCAGTCCTAGCAGAAAAGACCTTCAAGTACTGACAAGAATCCCTAAATAAACATCTCTCTGAAATAAAAAAATTCCACCGAACACCTCCCTTTTCCTCTCTTTCTCTGTCTGCCTTTCCCTCATCCTCTCTCTCCCTATTTCTCTCCGTCTTGCACACACACTATTAGATAGTCCAGTGGATCACCAAACATTTGAGGAAAGTCCCTAAGAGAACTGACAAAGATCAAAACCAACAGACAGAGAAAAAATTACACTAGAAAAATACAGACAGTCTGGGAAGGCTAAATAGAATCAAGAAAAAAAAAGGCTATATTATATTCAGATAGATAAATGAAATTACTGCTTCTCCGAAAGAAGAGACAGTTATAAAAAAAAAAAAGTGGAACATTTAGAAAACAAGAGTGCTCTTGAAAAAATATACATATGACAAAGGAAAGGGAAAATTCAGAAGTTCTGGAAAATAAAACTGAGCAACTCTCCAAAGACTCAAATAAAAGAGAAATAGAAACTTCAAGAGAAGATAATTCAAAAGGTGACTGAGAAAGTCTAGTTTATAAATAAAAGAAGTTCTAAAAGAGAGAAAAATGAACAGGACAAAATTTAGAGAATAAAATTGCTGAAGAAATAATTCAGAAAGCGACCCACAATGTTTTCTTTTTTTGCAAAATGAATGAAGTACAAACCACACCAAGACCTCCACATGAAACTTCAGAACCCCGGGCACAAAGAAATTATCCTGCACACTTCAAGGGAAAACCATACACGAAAATAAACTCAAAATGGATTAAAGACTTAAAAGTAAGACCGGGTGCTATAAAACTCTTAGAGGACACACAGGCAGAACACTGTCTGACATAAATCACAGCAAGCTCTTTTTTGATCTACCTCCTGCAGTAATGAAAATAAAACAAAAATAAACAAATGGAACCTAATGAAACTTAAAAGCTTTCGCACAGTAAAAGAAATCATAAACAAAATGAAAAGACAACCCTTAGAATGGGAGAAAATATTTGCAAATGTAGCATCTGACAAGGGATTAATCTCCAAAATATATAATACAAAGAGTTCATACAGCTCAATGTCAAAAACAAAAGAAAATAACTACCCAATCACAAAACTGGCAGAAGATTTAAACAGACATTACTCCAAAGAAGATACACAGAAGGCCAAGAGGCATATGAAAAGATGCTCACCATCACTTATTATTAGAGTGAGGCAAATTAAAACTACAATAAGGTATCATCTCACACCAGTCTGAACAGCCATCATCAAAACATCTGCAAAGAAATGCTGGAGAGGGTGTAGAAAAAAAGGAATTCTCCTACACTGTTGGTGGGAATAGAAATTAATACAGACACTATAGAGAACAGTATGGAAGTTCCTTAAAAAAAACAAAAATAGAGTTACCAAATGATCCAACAATCCCACTCCAGGGCATGTTGTTTAGTCACTCAGTTGTGTTCAACTCTTTATGACCCCATGGACTGTAGCTTGCCAGGCTCCTCTGTCCGTGGGATTTCCCAGACAAGAATACTGGGGTGGATTGCCATTTCCTTCTCTAAGGGATCTTCCAACCTAGAGATCAAACCCATGTCTCCTGCATTGACAGGTGGATTCTTTACAACTGATCACCAGGGAAGCCCACTCCTGGGCATACATTGGAGAAAACCATAATTTAAAAATATACATGCATCACAACATTCACAACAAAGAGGAGAGTGAAAAGGTTGGCTTGAAGCTCAACATTCAGAAAACAAAGATCATGGCATCTGGTCCCATCACTTCATGGGAAATAGATGGGGAAACAGTGGAAACAGTGTCAGACTTTATTTTTTTGGGCTCCAAAATCACTGCAGATGCTGATTGCAGCCATGAAATTAAAAGACGCTTACTCCTTGAAAGGAAAGTTATGACCAACCTAGATAGCATATTAAAAAGCAGAGACATTACTTTGCCAACCAAGGTCTGTCTAGTCAAGGCAATGGTTTTTCCCGTGGTCATGTATGGATGTGAGAGTTGGACTGTGAAAAAGCTGATCGCCGAAGAATTGATGCTTTTGAACTGTGGTGTTGGAGAAGACTCTTGAGAGTCCCTTGGACTGCAAGGAGATCCAACCAGTCCATTCTAAAGGAGATCAATCCTGGGTGTTCGTTGGAAGGACTGATGCTAAAGCTGAAATTCCAATCCTTTGGCCACCTCATGTGACGAGTTGACTCATTGGAAAAGACTCTGATGCTGGGAAAGGTTGGGGGCGGTAGGAGAAGGGGATGACCGAGAATGAGATGGCTGGATGGCATCACCGACTCTGTGGACATGAGTTTGAGTGAACTCCTGGAGTTGGTGATGGACAGGGAGGCCTGGCGTGCTGTGATTCATGGGGTCACGGAGAGTCGGACACGAGTGAGCGACTGAACTGAACTGAACAGGACATGGAAGCAACGTAAATGTCTACTGACAGGAATGGATAAAGAAGATGTGGTATATACATGCAATGGAATATTACTCAGCCATAAAAAGAATGAAATAATCCTTTTGCAGCAACCTACATGGACCTAGAGAATGTCATACTGAGAGAAGTCAGACAGAGACAAATATATGACATCACTTATATGTGGAATCTAAAAAAGGGGTACAAATGAACTTATCTACAAAACTGAAACAGACTAGTAGAATACAAATTTACGACTACCAGAAGGTAAGGCGGGGAGGGATAAATGAGGAGACTGGGATTGACATATGCACACCACTATTTACAAACAGATAACTAATGAGAACCTGCTGCATAGCACAGGGAACTCTACTCAATGCTCTGTAATGGTCTATATGGGACAAAATCTAAAAAAGAGGAAATCACATGTCATCTACAAAAAATCAGGAGTTAGAATTGTGTCAGAATTCTCCAAACAAAATAGAAAAACAATAAACATTTACACTGGAAACTAGAAAGCAAGAGAATAATGCTTTTAAATTTTTGTGGAAAATTAATTTTCGTCCCAGAAGTTCTTTTTCAGCAAGGTTATCACATCCCAAACAAGCAAAAACACCCAGGCACCTTTTCTTTAGAAGGTTCTAAACAGTTTCTCAAATGAAGGCATAAACTAAGACAGTTTACAGAATTCAAGGAGAGGACACTGGAAAGAGTAAAGAAAATATCCAGGGTAGCTTAGCAGTAGGCCCAGGGGCCACTAGTCCACATTTGAGTGGGACAAAATGAGTTGTTCAAAAAGAAATGTATTAATAACTAACAGATAACCTCCTGTGTTTGAATTTTCAGATAACATATTTTTTAAGAGTCTAGGGATGTTGAACAGAGAAGGCAATGGCAAGCCACTCCAGTACTCTTGCCTAGAAAATCCTATGGATGGAGGAGCCTGGTAGGCTGCAGTCCATGGGGTCGCTAAGTGTCGGACATGACTGAGCGACTTCACTTTCACACATTGGAGAAGGAAATGGCAACCCACTCCAGTGTTCTTGCCTGGAGAATCCCAGGGACGGGGGAGCCTGGTGGGCTTCCGTCTATGGGGTCGCACAGAGTCGAACACGACTGAAGTGACTTAGCAGCTTAGCAGGGATGTTGAAGAGTTCAGAGATGATCTACTGATAGGTACATAGAGACCTGTGTAAAGATTAAAAAAGACATTTATTAAGTCCAGGAAAAGTAACATTTGTATAAGAAATAAAACAGTACAATGAAGAAGCACTCCTGAAGCGTAAACATGCCTCATCTGCAAATAAAATTTATACAATCATAACAGTTTAAAGACTGAGTATTGACCATATTTTGAGCCAAATACGAAATGACTCTACTGGTTGGGTGGGTGAGGGATTGCATGCCTGTGTGTTTGGGAAGACTGTTTAAAGAAGCTAAATTCTCAATCTGCACAGTAGAAAATAAACAGGCATTATAGGCAGCTAACTAAATAAGAAATTTGCCCATAAGTATGTATGTGGAAATAAAACACATTATACAAGAATATCTTTGATCAAAATAAAACTGAATTGAAAGAATTCACCCATATTTAGGACATGAATTCTAAAGAACTAAACATATTGAACACAGCTCTGTTCCTTAAATTCAAATTATTTTATTACCATCTAGTTAAACCAGCCAACTTTCTAGCTAGGGTTGAAATGATTTGAGAGCATTTGGGGATGTCCCAGAGGCTCCTGACCAAGACATGGCACAGACACCAAACACTTGCTGAATATGCATGAAAAAAATTTAGAAAAGTAAACAGGAACTCATAAACCTGATTCATTTCTGGGAGAGAGACTGCAATTCTGGGACTCAGGGAGAGTTATGTTTCATTATATACTTTTTGCAGTTTGGATCTTTTGTTTACTATGTGCATATATTAGCTCTTTAAACAAGGCTTTAATTTTTTTTTAAAGTGTAGAAAGCGTAAGATAAAAATTGACGCACCCCAAATATATAACTACTTTCATTTCTTTTTCATACCTATGATTATCTATTTGATACATATTTTGCTACAGCTACAGATCTATTAAAGATTACTTTCGAAGGCTATGTTTGTGGCCAATGCACAAAACAACATATTTGGGAAAAAAAATCTTAAATTCATCAAACTGGGTGCATTTCCTTTCTCCCACTTCTAAATCCCCTGAAGACATATTTGCATATTTGCTTATAATAGTGTAACCTACTATTTTACTCATTATTCCAAAATACATGTTTATGCATATTTTCCCTGTTACATCAGGTCTAGAAATGCTCATTAGGTGGTTTTGCAGTGTCTCCTTCAACCATTCCCCTACCTGTGACTGACTTTTAAAAACCAATCTGCTCCATTTCAGGAGTGCAGTTTGCCTTTTCTGTCAGTTTCAGGTTTCCCTGGTGGCTCAGATGGTAGAGAACCTGCCTGTAATGTAGGAGACCTAGGTTTAATCCCTGTGTTGGGAGGACCCCCTGGGGAAGGAAACAGCTACCCACACCAGCATTCTAGCCTGGAGATTTCCATGGACTGTGTAGTCCACGGCCTCCCAAAAAGTCGGACAGGACTGAGCGACATTCACTTCACTGTTACTTTCCTTTTCTGTCAGTTTACCAGCAGGTGGCGCTGGATAGCAGCTGTAAATAATCTGGTTTAGAACACTGCTGGGAGATCACTTTCTGTAGAGTGACGGTACTGGGTCCAATCAGGGAAGTAATTTCAACTGTTTTCTTGGTGGTGAACACGAGTTTTCCACTATGCCAAGCATATTCTCTTGTATGCTTCCTCATGTGTCAATTCTAAACAGATTTTCACGATGACTGCCAGGAATTAGGGTTACTGTATGTGGTCCTGACAGGGAGAAGACCCCACTCAGCAAGGACCCCACTCTTGATAAAGCAATTGCCTCGAGCTTCACCACAGTGCTCTCCTGTGCTCCATCACATAACCTTTCAACCACCAGGCACCCATCCTGCTCTGTGACAAGTCCTGTCCTGAGTCCTTCCCAGAAACTATCCCCAAACATTTCTTACCACAGCCCTATCAGATCTGTATTATTATCCACCTGTACAGATGAGAAAACTGAGGCCTGGGGCGGGTAAGTGACCTGTTTAAACTTCTACAACTAACCGACTGCAAAAGAAGTCCAGAACTTGCAGCCAGAGACACGGGTTTGAAACCTGGCTCTTTCATGGAGTGATTATTTGTTGCTTAGGAGGATTTAACATCACCAAACACTTGTTTCTGGCATGTAAAATGGAATAATAATGTGTGACTCATCGAGTCATATCAAACAAGAAAATATAGGCATGGTTCCTAATAGAGTTGCAGGCCTAACATAAAAACATCTCCAATACAAAGCATAAACAAATAGCCGATCAAGATTCTTCTTCCTTTCTGACTCAAATGCCTTTCAGACTGCCATGCCTTTCTCCCCCTTTCTAATTTAAGATTCAGAGCTCTTACTCCTATAGGGCCCTTCATTTCTCTATTTCTTTAATCTGCAGTACTGCATAACCCTTCTCACTCTGGATTAATTGTCACTTTTCAGAAGAAACCAGAGGTCATCATTTCAATCACAAATTACTTATGCTCTGCTGGTGTTCCATACTCTCTTAGGACCAACATTTAAGGGGGAGTAATGGGAAAGGTTGGGGGCGGGAGGAGAAGGGGACAACCAAGAATGAGATGGCTGGATGGCATCACCGACTCTGTGGACATGAGTTTGAGTGAACTCCGGGAGTTGGTGATGGACAGGGAGGCCTGGCGTGCTGTGATTCATGGGGTCGTGGAGAGTTGGACACGACTGAGCGACTGAACTGAACTGACTGTATACCTTGGAGAATTTTGAGCATGACTTTACTAGCGTGTGAGATGAGTGCAATTGTGCAGTAGTATGAGCATTCTTTGGCATTGCCTTTCTTTGGGATTGGAATGAAAACTGACCTTTTCCAGTCCTGTAGCCACTGCTAAGTTTTCCAAATTTGCTGGCATATTGACTGCAGCACTTTTACAGCATCATCTTTCAGGATTTGAAATAGCTCAACTGGAATTCTATCACCTCCACTAACTTTGTTCATTGTAATGCTTTCTAAGGCCCACTTGACTTCACATTCCAAGATGTCTGGCTCTAGGTCAGTGATCACGTTATTGTGATTATCTTGGTCGTGAAGATCTTTTTTGTACAGTTCTTCTGTGTATTCTTGCCACCTCTTCTTAATATATTCTGCTTCTGTTAGGTCCATACCATTTCTGTCCTTTATCGAGCCTATCTTTGCATGAAATGTTCCGTTGGAATCTCTAATTTTCTTGAAGATCAATCCTGGGTGTTCATTGGAAGGACTGATGCTAAAGCTGAAACTCCAATACTTTGACCACCTCATGCGACGAGTAGACTCACTGGAAAAGACTCTGATGCTGGAAAGGATTGGGGGCGGGAGGAGAAGGGGAACAACAGAGAATGAGATGGCTGGATGGCATCACCAACTCAATGGACATGAGTTTGAGTGAACTCCGGGAATTGGTGATGGACAGGGAGGCTTGGCGTGCTTTGATTCATGGGGTCACAAAGAGTCGGACACGACTGAGCTACTGAACTGAACTGAATGTATACCTAGATAGTATATTAAAAAGCAGAGACATTACTTTGCCAACCAAGGTCTGTCTAGTCAAGGCTATGGTTTTTCCCGTGGTCATGTATGGATGTGAGAGTTGGACTGTGAAGAAAGCTGATCGCCGAAGAATTGATGCTTTTGAACTGTTGTGTTGGAGAAGACTCTTGAGAGTCCCTTGGACTGCAAGGAGATCCAACCAGTCCATTCTAAAGGAGATCAATCCTGGGTGTTCATTGAAAGACTGATGCTAAAGCTGAAACTGCAATACTTTGGCCACCTCATGCGATGAGTCTCACTGGAAAAGACTGTGATGCTGGGAAGGATTGGGGGCAGGAGGAGAAGGGGACGACAGAGTATGAGATGGCTGGATGGCATCACCGACTCGATGGACATGAGTTTGAGTGAACTCCGGGAGTTGGTGATGGACAGGGAGGCCTGGCGTGCTGCGATTCGTGGGGTCGCAAAGAGTTGGACACAACTGAGCGACTGAACTGAACTGAACTGAACTGAATGTATCTGATGTGCAGCCCTGTCCTTAAATGCAGGCTGGTGTTCTATCTTTATTGGCTATTTCAAGGTAAATAATATAATCAGTTTTCTCCATTTTTCTTTCTTTGTGGGAAGGAAACGGGTAATACTTTTAATGCTTTCTTCTTAAAGGAGTTGCTTTTATGTGATATTTATGGATTTTTCTTCTGACTTGCCCCATTAGTTCTGGCTTGTCTTTTGGGTGTTAGTAGATGGTTAACTGCCATCTTTAATAGTATCTGTTTTCTTATTGAAGCAGACCAAAGCATTGTAGCTTAATATTTTCAAAATGTTTAATCAGGATCAGTTCAGTTCAGTTCAGTCGCTCAATCGTGTCCAACTCTCCGCGACCCCATGAATCACAGCACGCCAGGCCTCCCTGTCCATCACCAACTCCCGGAGTTCACTCAAACTCATGTCCACAGAGTCAGTGATGCCATTCAGCCATCTGATTCTCGGTCGTCCCCTTCTCCTCCCACCCCCAACCCTTCCCAGCATCAGAGTCTTTTCCAGTGAGTCAACTCGTCGCATGAGGTGGCCAAAATATTGATCAGTAACTCTCTCAAACATTCAGTTTCTAGAGTCCACTTCTGAAACACCTGTTTAGAATGGTCTGTGTGTAGATGGCAACTAGCCAATTTATTGGCAAATACACACTTTCAGTAAGCTAGTTACACCTACTCTTGCCTAGAAAATCCCATGGACGGAGGAGCCTGGTAGGCTGCAGTCCATGGGGTCGCTACGAGTCAGACATGACTGAGCGACTTCACTTTCCCTTTTCACTTTCACAGATTGGAGAAGGAAATGACAACCCACTCCAGTGTTCTTGCCTGGAGAATCCCAGGGACGGGGAAGCCTGATGGGCTGCCGTCTATGGGGTCACACTGAGTCGGACACGACTGAAGTGACTTAGCAGCAGCAGCAGTTACACCTACATTCTGAGGAGCAAGAAAGTTTTTTACCTTACCTGTTCTTCTCTAAGTCCTCAAGCTATGCCCTGGCTATTGCCTTATGACCTGCCTTGTGAAATGTAAATGGGCTTTGAGAAATATGGATCTTATGGAAATTTTTAACTAGATTGAATTTGAACATCACTGGTTGGCTGTCAATACTTTTGTTTATTCATCTGTGAATACTGGCAGCTAAAACGTGGACAACTTGTCATTAAATAGCTGGAAATTGGAATATTAATCCTATATAAAAATAGACAATTTTTTATAAGATTAACTAATCTTTATAATTGAGGCAGCTTCTTTAGCATGTTGAACTGCAGGTGTCAACAAAGCAGCAGGTTTGGAATTAAACAGTATTTCCTCGTTTCCTCATATGCTTGACCACTATACCAACTAGAATGCTACAAAACTCTAATTGCTGGGCATCTATGGTTAGGGCTAATGGGCCAGCAAAGAACAAACTGTGTTACATTGATTCAGGAGTATAGATTTCACTCAGAGGACATGGCTGGGAGTCACCAAATAATGAAGTAGTTCTGGTAGTTAGAAGTATCCTTCTGTAAGTAATGATTGGTCTGAGCCTGAGTTTGGAGACATTTACTAGTGGCTCCTGGATTGCACAATGCACCACACTTGACACAGGAATCTGGTTAGGCTTTTGCCATTGTGGCAAATGCATTCTCTAGGACAAGGTGACGGAGAAGGCAATGGCAAGCCACTCCAGTACTATTGCCTAGAAAATCCCATGGATGGAGGAGCCTGGTAGGCTGCAGTCCATGGGGTCGCTAAGGGTCGGACATGACTGAGCAACTTCACTTTTCACTTTCACACATTGGAGAAGGAAATGGCAACCCACTCCAGTGTTCTTGCCTGGAGAATCCCAGGGATGGGGGAGCCTGGTGGGTTTCGGTCTATGGGGTCACACAGAGTCGGACACAACTGAAGTGACGCAGCAGCAGCAGCAGCAGGACAAGGTGAGCTGGGAAATTTACAAGGCTATATCTCTAAACCAGCTGATTATTGATTCCTGCCACTGGGTTGTTGTTACTCTTGTCCTCAGCATGACAAGGCAAGTCCTGTGCATGGTGTCAGCCCAAATAACACAACAACTACCAATGGAAAAGTAGCTTGCCAATGGAACAATTAACAGAGTCTGTCCTACATGCTCACACTGTAGCTTGGCTTTCGCTGTTAAGTGATATATTGAATTTTATTTGATCATTCATAGGATATATTCACCTCAGGGTAGACCGAGAGATATTTAATAGCTTTGTGAATAATCTATGACCCAGAAGATCAACTCAAAGTAGTGTAAAATAGAGCACAAGCTTTAGAAACAGAACACCTCAATTTGTATCATACATCACCATCGTACTGTGTAATCAGGAAAGTTAACCTCTTTGTGACTATGTATTCTCAATGTAAAATGGAAATATTAGTTGTTAATATATCATTGTATTGTTTTTAGGGAGAAATGAGTTAAAATTTAAAGCATTTTATGTCTGAAACATATAAAGAATCTTTTAAAATGCTAGCTATTATAACCTGACTAAATCAAATATGTTATTTTAAGGAATGGGAAGGGATCTATAAAGTTCCCCTCATCAAGCTCTACACAGTGACATTTCTGAAAAGCTAGTGTTACACAATCACCCATGTTTCCCTAAGGTCTTACCAGGCACCTGGAAACGTGACACATTACACAGTGTTACTTCATTCTAGCCCTGTTCCACATCTCAGGTTGCACGCTTTTTGGTTCAGGATTTCAACATATAACATTCCGCTCCAAAAAAGTTTATCTCCAAAAGGTATAAGTTCTAGGAAAAAAATAAATAAATACTTAAAAATCGACTTTATACAGATGATAGTTGTATATATAATGAAACCAAACTACAAAAACTTTTTTAAATAAATAAGTGCACTTTTAGGGAGATTAGTAGATAATTTGTTGCTTCTGTTGGTTCCAAATAGAAAATAAAATTGAAAGACACAACTTAAAATGGCATCAACAAAACAGATATCTACATATCAGTTCGGTTCAGTTCATTCGCTCAGTCATGTCTGACTCTTTGTGACTCCATGAATCACAGCACACCAGGCTTCCATGTCCATCACCAACTCCAAGAGTTTATCCAAACTCATGTACAACAAGTCGGTGATGCCATCCAGGCATTTCATCCTCTGTCATCCCTTTCTCTTCCTGCCCCCAATCCCTCCCAGGATCAGGGTCTTTCCCAGTGAGTCAACTCTTTGCATGAGGTAGCCAAAGTATTGAAGTTTCAGCTTCAGCATCAGTCCTTCCAATGAACACCCAGGATTGATTTCCTTTAGAATGGACTGGTTGGATCTCCTTGTAGTCCAAGGGACTCTCAAGAGTCTTCAACACCACAGTTCAAAAGCATCAATTCTGTGCTCACCTTTCTTCACAGTTCAACTCTCACATCCATACATGACCACTGGAAAAACCATAGCCTTGAGTAGATGGACCTCGGTTGGCATAGTAATGTCTCTGCTTTTTAATATGCTATCTAGGTTGGTCATAACTTTCCTTCCAAGGAGTAAGCATCTTTTAATTTCATGGCTGCATTCATCATCTGCAGTGATTTGGGGGTCCAAAAAAATAAAGTCTGACACTGTTTCCACTGTTTCCCCATCTATTTGCCATGAAGTGATGGCACCAGATGCCATGATCTTAGTTTCCTGAATGTTGAGCTTTATGCTAACTTTTTCACTCTCCTCTTTCACTTTCATCAAGAGGCTTTTTAGTTCCTCTTCACTTTCTGCCATAAGGGTGGTATCATCTGCATATCTGAGGTTATTGATATTTCTCCCGGCAATCTTGATTCCAGATTGTGCTTCTTCCAGCACAGCGTTTCTCATGATGTACTCTGCATATAAGTTAAATTAGCAGGGTGACAATATACAGCCTTGACGTATTCCTTTTCCTATTTGGAACCAGTCTGTTGTTCCATGTCCAGTTCTAACTGTTGCTTCCTGACCTGCATACAGATTTCCCAAGAGGCAGGTCAGGTTGTCTGGTATTCCCATCGCTTTCAGAATTTGCCAATTTATTGTGATCCACACAATCAAAGGCTTTGGTATAGTCAATGAAGCAGAAATAGATGTTTTTTTCTGGAACTCTCTTGCTTTTTCCATGATCCAGCAGATGTTGGCAATTTGATCTCTGGTTCCTCTGCCTTTTCTAAAACCAGCTTGAACATCTGGAAGCTCAAGGTTCATGCATTGCTGAAGCCTGCTTGGAGGATTTTAAGCATTACTTTACTAGTCTGTGTGATGAGTGCAATTCTGCGGTAGTTTGAGCATTCTTTGGCATTGCCTTTCTTTGGGATTGGAATGAAAACTGACCTTTTCCAGTCCTGTGGCCACTGCTGAGTTTTCCAAATTTGCTGGCATATTGAGTGTAGCACTTTCACAGCATCATCTTTAAGGATTTGAAATAGCTCAACTGGAATTCCATCACCTCCACTAGCTTTGTTCATAGTAATGCTTTCTAAGGCCCACTTGACTTCACATTCCAGGATGTCTGGCTCTAGGTGAGTGATCACACCATCATAATTATCTTGGTCATGAAGATCTTTTTTGTATAGTTCTTCTGTGTATTCTTGCCACCTCTTCTTAATATCTTCTTTTTCTGTTAGGTCCATACCATTTCTGTCCTTTATCAAGCCCATCTTTGCATGAAATGTTCCCTTGGTATCTCTAATTTTCTTGAAGAGATCTCTAGTATTTTCCATTCTGTTGTTTTCCTCTATTCCTTTGCACTGATCGCTGAGGAAGGCTTTCTTATCTCTCCTTGCTATTCTTTGGAACTCTGCATTCAGATGCTTATATCTTTCCTTTTCTCCTTTGCTTGTCACTTCTCTTCTTTTCACAGCTATTTGTAAGGCCTCTTCAGACAGCCATTCTGCTTTTTAAAATTTCTTTTCCTTGGGGATGGTCTTGATCCCTGTATCCTATACAATGTCACGAACTTCCATCCATAGTTCATCAGGCACTCTATCTATCAGATCTAGTCCCTTAAATCTATTTCTCACTTCCACTGTATAATCATAAGGGATTTGATTTAGGTTATACCTGAATGGTCTAGTGGTTTTCCCTACTTTCTTCAACTTAAGTCTGATTTCGCAATAAGGAGTTCATGATCTGAGCAATATACTAAAAACAAATAAAATCTATAGAGATTGAGAGAAATTTTAAAAGACCTAATAAATGTATTTATATATGATGTTCATGGTTTGTGAGACTCATTAATAATATCAACAAGCTGTCACTTCTCTCTGCTGGTACACAGGAATCAGGCTGCAATACAGACCTGCCAAAGGCTAGTTTCCAGTCACCTGACTCTTCAGCATGTTTAATTTTTCCTGTTGCTGAGTTCTTCCACCATTATCTTGGTAGCACCTTGTAGCAAGAGTTTGTTAGATACCCCTCTGTCTCCCCAGCAAAAGACCAAGCACTGCATAACAAAGCAAGTCTCTTTATATGCTCCCAGTGACCTGTGACAGAACTAATACATGCCATTTCAAAAAAAAAGCTTATTTTCTATTAATTCCCAACCTCACAACCCAACTTTATAAGACCTAGACATTCACAAAGCTGAACCATTAATCTATGAACAGCCCTGCCCATATCACAGAGAACAATAAATGGAATCCAAAGTGGGATCATTGAATTCCAGAGGGAACCCAGGGGAATCCTAGGTTGGGATCCAAACAAGAGCGTAAGACTACACATTTTTAAACTGTGCTAAAATCCATACTTAAACCAGTCTTTTAAAGCAAGCAATAAACACAGCTTCACCTGGCCTTCAATAAACCCATGGGACAGACTTCTGCTTCATTTTGCATTTGTTCTAATTGCTCTAGTTGCTGGCATTTAACCCACTGATTGTTCATTTCCAGATTTACTTTCCGGCTTTCTCTTGCCACAATTTCTACCCTGGCTCTGCTATTTCCCACTGTCTTGGAGGACAAAATTCTCTATTTTCTCTGATACTAGCAAAATCTACCTGGGCCACCTAGTCCCTCAAATCATAAAATCATGATATATGGGAAAGGGGACATAACCTAGAACAAATACAGAAGACAGAAACAAAAAGACATACAATTTTATTTCAGAAAGTTAAACTCTATGTTAGGGAAAGCTTGAAAAAATTATCAGCAATTACCACAGAGTGTCTGGAGCATTGTTCAGAGACAGAAAAAGCAGGAACGATAACCACACTGCTAGGAAGCAGGGATAAAGAGATGACAAAGGAAAGCAAAACTACTCCTCCTTTTCCCTCAAGGAGAATAATCTCCAAACTGCAAAAAGACAGCAAACATGTTTAAGAGGAAATTGAAACTCAGGAGAGGTGAGAAGGTAGTGAGAGAACCCCCAGAGACCCTAAGTGGATTTTTTTGTCTCTAGACTAAGATGAATGGCATCTTAAGCACTGAGAAAACTGGTTGTGTGATTGCTCAAACACTGCCAGTGATGTTTAAGAAATATAAGGAAAAAAAAGACTCATAGGAAATGCCAGGAGTCCAACAAGACTGAAGATGAACCACATTCTGAACAAAAATAGACACTTGCTCTACAAACTACAGATTAGTTAGCTAGATGCTGAACCTCTTACATTTCTATAACCAGAGTAGTTAAAAAAAAAGAATGAAATATATCATTTGAATTATGCCTCATACAGTAATAATTTCTACCATATAATTAACACATTTCATCATCACAGCATTCCTTTATTGAAAAAAAGTATTACTCCCAATTTTTGTTGTTGTTTACAAATATGGAAATTGAGATTTGGGAGAGACTGAAATATTCAGGAGATGATGACATAATACTACCTGCCAAGACTATTTGTATTATGACTCTCTGGTACTCTTCAGGTTCTATTTTGACACTAAAATGCTGTTATAAATCATGTTTTTCAACTGCATCTAAAGAGAGGTGATTAAAGATCAAATCAACAGTTGAGGGGTTTCAGATTTGACAGCACACAACATTTTATATATACCGTATGCAAAAGATATATATTGAAAGACAAGTTAGTGTGAAATCTGATTTAAAACTACTCACTACTGTTGCTGCTAAGTCACTTTAGTGCCATCTGACTCTTTGTTACCCTATGGTCTGAATAGCCCACCAGGCTCCTCTGTCCATGGGATTCTCCAGGCAAGAATACTGCAGTGGGTTGCCATTTCCTCCACCAAGCGATCTTCCCAACCCAGGGGTTGAACCCACATCTCCTACAGCTCCTACCTTATGTAGGTGGATTTTTACTACTGAACAACTGGGAAGCACCTGTAAACAACTCATGATCTTTCTGCAAATCAAAAAGGAAAAGAAATAATCAAACAAAAACCTGGATAAATGACAAGTTAGTACATAAAAGACTATTACTATGCATGTAAATGCAAATTAAAACAAAAATATTGGATGGACAATGATTAGAAAGATTTACAATTCACCTTGCTAGTAAGGAGGTAAAGAAATGAGAAGTTATTATACTGGAAGTGATTATGTGAAATTGTTCACACTTTCTAGTGGGGAATCTGGTAATGTATACTACAACCTTAATTTCTATATAATTTAATTCATTTCTGGAACTATTCTACTTCTGAAACTTTACTTAAGTCAGGCCAGTGTAAAAACACAAAGATATATATCCCTGCATTCATGGTTCTTGTTGCTTATAATGGAAAAAATTTGGAAACAGCTTAACACTCAATGAACAATAAATAAGTAACAGCATAAACATAAAGTGGGATACAGTGCATACACTCAAAAGCAGGAATATTTATTACACTTAAAAACAAATGTGTATAATAGGTATGCTAGTTTAAAAAGCATATAATATGACAGTATATAAAAATATGTGGATTAAATTTCTGGAAAGGTAAAGGATGAATTGTTAATGATGGTTATACATGGGAACAGAATTTTGAGAGAATGTTTGGTTGCTCTGACAGTCTTTTGAAATGTTTTAAACCACAATGTTTGTTTTAAGTGAGATTACCATTTGAAACCAAGAGTAATGTGACTACTTATGATTTAAAGATTCTGTACTTGGCTCTTTTTCTAAATAACCCTTTAATCATAGCTTAATAAAGTTAACACAAAATGTTATCAATTTTTTGTTTATCTAAAACCCAAAGGGCCAATTTACAGATAAGAAAATCAAATTGTAAAGATTATTTCAAGTTGGAGGATAAGATGGAATTTTAAAAAGATAATAAATGCATTAATTTGAGAGGTAATTATGAAAGAAGTTAGAGTGGGAGACTGCACCATCCTCACCTGATAAACCCTAAATATTTTCATTAGTGATTAGTTAAATATGAGAAAATAGGATGATTTACCTGCTAAATTGAAATTTTCTGATTAAGTATAAGACTATTAAAGAGAAAGAGTGTTTCGATCTAGGGATGTAAATCACATTTTAAAATATGCACTGCTGAGCATGCAGGCTTCCCAGGTGGCTCAGCGGTAAAGAATCCGCCTGCCAGCGCAGGAGAGATGGGTTCAATCCCTGGGTCAGGAAGATCCCCTTGAGGAGGAAATGGCAACCCACTCCAGTATTCTTGCTTGGAGAATTCCATGGACAGAGGAGCCTGGCAGGCTACAGTCCATGGGGTCACAAAGAGTCAGACATGACCGAGCAATTAAATATGCACACACACTGCTGAGCATACACAGAAACACTGTGAAGACAGACTATTTTTCTTCCCGGTGTATGCCTCAATTAACAACTGTGACAAATTTTTGATACAAAATAGACATTAAATAGGTATTTTGTTGAATGGACAAATCAGAAGCAGCAAATGTGCTGTTTCTCAAGAGAATGCTACATTTGAAGAGGAAATTTCATCAGTTAAACTGTGGCAGAGTTACAAAACCTATAGAAATCGTGGGGCATGAGAAGTGCTTAAGGACTAAAATGGCTCCAGTTTCTATCTAAAAGGGCAAAGAGTGATAGACACACAGTGACTGTCTGTCTGCAAAGATCTAAAGGTCTCCTATGCAAGAGGGACTGAGCTAACTCCGTATGTCACCAGGGGCCAGAATACTGACAACAGCTTTGGATTTACAAAGACATATACCTCATATGAATACAAATTAAGTTTTTCTAAAAGTCATGGTTGTCTAAAACTGTAAATATTAATCTCTTCATCCTTGCCTGTACTCAAATATCACTTCTTTAAAAGGGATATTTAAGGTGTTTTCAAACGGCATGGAAATTTGAGTGATAACTAAATCCTTCATCACTCTACATATTGAAGAGCACTGAATTGGGTGTTATTATCCCCATTGAAATAATGCTAAACTATCAGAAACGGGCTTCAAGGCAATACTTTACACTTCCAATCCTGTCCCTTCCTTCCAGCAAAACTATCATCAGTTCAGTTCAGTTCAGTTCAGTCGCTCAGTCGTGTCCGACTCTTTGCGATCCCATGAATCACAGCACACCAGGCCTCCCTGTCCATCACCAACTCCCAGAGTTCACTCAAACTCATGTCCATCGAGCTGGTGATGCCATCCAGCCATCTCATTCTCTGTCGTCCCCTTCTCCTCCCACCCCCAATCCCTCCCAGCATCAGAGTCTTTTCCAGTGAGTTAATTCGTCGCATGAGGTGGCCAAAGTATTGGAGTTTCAGTTTTAGCATCAGTCCTTCCAATGAACACCCAGGATAGTAGTTCTCAAACCTGTTAGTGATAATGAAATTGATATCACAGGAAGAAATCCCTTCCACCTCCCATAAAATTTCATAGGCCTATGACTGTGCCTTAGCACACACTCACAAATACACACAGGCACATACACACACAGCACAACAGGCGTCTTTTATTGAGTGATATTTACAACTTTGCTTAAATTAGTTTTAGAGACCAAATTGCCACGATGTGCTAGCTCTGATATTAGAACCTTTCCAGTAATCAGAGAATTATTCATCATCTGAAAAAAAAATCTAATATATCAATTCCACTCTAGGTTGAGTCCATTGTTTTGAGTAAAAGCAGCTACAGAAAAGTATGGGTTTATGTCTTGCCTGGGAACCTCATAAGTCAGAACTACCATACACTTAAGGCATTTGTGGGCTCTCAAGTAAGACATATGAAGCTATTACTCATCACAGTCTGTGAAACAGCTGTGCTATGGCATTTAACGGTAATTTTGTAAATATTTCAAATTTGTATTTTTATGAAGATTCATTAACAACAATGCTATGTTACACACACACACACATCCTACAACTATATACTTACTCCGGGGTCTCTTTGAGGGGGGCATTAGAAGAAATGACATTCACAAGAAGCTGCAGAGTACGACACAGTAAAGGACACTAAGCTGCTAGCAGTTCAGCTTCTTCTCAGGTTGCATTTTTAATGATTTCTAATACCCCTATGAATTATTTTCATCCAGCAGGCCAATTTGTTTTATTTTAATAGTGTTTGGTTTCTTTTCATCCTTTTTAAATCACCCAATTTAAATTTATGAAAACCTGTTGCTGGAGAGCAGGAGTCTAGGTGTTGGGGATATTAGGATGCTTGTCCTGGTTGTCTCCCAGCTGCTCAGGAAGGCTGTGACCTTGAGCAGAGCACACGCCCTCTGCCGCTCAGTCCCTCATCAATAAAACAAGGCCATTGGACGGGTGGATCGCTAAGGCCTTTCCAGCACATTCTCCGTCTGTGCCTGTTTAAACAAGAAATAATTTAGGATTTGATTGACAACCTAGGTCGACATTATGGACTAAGGACATGAAAAACATTTTAAAGCCTCTCCTGTGAAGTTGTATATCTCAGATAGAGTTCCCCAGACACCAGTTCTAAGTCAAGGACTCTTGCAAAAGTGATTTGTTAGAAAAACTAATAGGCAAGTGAGGAACGAGTACAAGGAAGGGATGAATGGAAGTCAAGCAAGAGTGTAGAACTGAGAAAAACCACACAGAGCATAGTAACTTTGGCTCAATTCCACATGGGAACATCAGAAACGAAGGAGATTGTGGTTTTAATTGGGAATGAAACTCATTAGACCTTGATTAAGGGATCAGACTCCAGAGAGTTGTGAACCCCAGACATTCAGGCCCTGAGCATCTCTGCTAGCCTGAGGGCAGCCTTCACAGAAAGAGACAGTATTTGGTTTCTGGGAGTGAATGAAATCAGGGAAATGAAAATGCACCAAAAAAGCAAGGGGATCCAAAAAGGCATCAGTAGAGGTAACAATGGAGAAGACAATGGCACCCCACTTCAATACTCTTGCCTGGAAAATCCCACGGGCAGAGGAGCCTGGTAGGCTGCAGTCCATGGGGTCGCGAATAGTCGGACACGACTGAGCCACTTCACTATCACTTTTCACTTTTCACCTTCATGAATTGGAGAAGCAAATGGCAACCCACTCTAGTATTCTTGCCTGGAGAATCCCAGGGACGAGGGAGCCTGGTGGGCTGCCAAACCTGTGGGGTCGCACAGAGTTGGACACAACTGAAGCGACTTAGTAGTAGCAGCAGAGGTTACAAAGGCCAACAGGGTCAGCCTCGATCACCAGTCCTTCCAAAAGACAAACAATGGGGCTTCCCTGGTGATCCAGTGGTTCAGTTCAGTCACTCAGTCTTGTCCAACTCTTTGTGACCTTGTGGACTGTAGAATGCCAGACTTCCCTGTCCATCACCAACTCCTGGAGCTTGCTCAAACTCATGTCCAATGAGTCAGTGATGCCATCTAACCATCTCGTCCTCTGCTGTCCCCTTCTCCTTCTGCCCTCAGTCTTCCCCGGCATCAGGGCCTTTTCCAATGAGTCAGCTCTTCACGTCAGGGGGCCAAAGTGCAGAGTGCATCACAACTACTGAGCTCACGCAGCACAGCTAGAGTCTAAGCTCTGCAACCACAGAGCCCACAGGACGCACGGAAGAGTCCGTGCGCTACAACGAAGACCCAGCACAGCCAAAAACCGGAAAAGACAAGCAATGAAACCATCTTACACCCATCCCCCCCAACATGACCTCCCAGAATACTGGAAATAAAAGCAAAAATAAACAAATGGGACCTAATTAAAATCAAAAGCTTCTGCACAGCAAAGGAAACTATAAGTAAGGTGAAAAGACAGCCTTCAGAATGGGAGAAAATAATAGCAAATGAAGCAACTGATAAAGGATTAATCTCAAAAATATACAAGCAGCTCCTGCAGCTCAATTCCAGAAAAATAAATGACCCATTCAAAAAATGGGCCAAAGAACTAAACAGACATTTCTCCAAAGAAGACATAAAGATGGCCAACAAACACATGAAAAGATGCTCAACATCCCTCATAATCAGAGAAATGCACATCAAAACCACAATGAGATACCATTTCACACCAGTCAGAATGGCTGCTATCCAAAAGTCTCCATGCAATAAATACTGGAGAGGGTGTGGAGAGAAGGGAACCCTCTTACACTGTTGGTGGGAATGCAAACTAGTACAGCCACTATGGAGAACAGTGTGGAGATTCCTTAAAAAACTGGAAATAGAACTGCCATATGATCCAGCAATCGCACTCCTGGGCATACACACTGAGGAAACCAGAATTGAAAGAGACACATGTACTCCAACGTTCATCGCAGCACTGTTTATAATAGCCAGGACATGGAAGCAACCTAGATGTCCATCTGCAGATGAATGGATAAGAAAGCTTTGGTACATATACACAATGGAGTATTACTCAGCAATTAAAAAGAATGCATTTGAATCAGTTCTAATGAGGTGGATGAAACTGGAGCCTATTATACAGAGTGAAGTAAGCCAGAAAGAAAAACACCAATACAGTATACTAACGCATATATATGGAATTTAGAAAGATGGAAATGATAACCCTGTATACGAGATAGCAAAAGAGACACAGATGTATAGAATAGTCTTTTGGACTCTGTGGGAGAGGGCAAGGGTGGGATGATTTGGGAGAATGGCATTGAAACATGTATATTATCATATGTGAAAGGAATCTCCAGTCCAAGTTCAATGCATGATACAGGATACTCGGGGCTGGTGTACTTGGATGAACCAGAGGGATGGGATGGGGAGGGAGGTGGGAGGGGGGTTCAAGATGGGGAACACATGTACACTCGGGGCAGATTCATGTCCATGTATGGCAAAACCAATACAATAATGCAAAGTAATTAGCCTCCAATTAAAATAAATAAATTAATTAAAAAATTTATAAAAAGTAAAAGGCCTATGTGAGATAGTGACATTTAAGCTGAGACCTGAAAGACGGGTACAAACAGCCATATAAAGAATGGAGGGGTGGAAATGGGGAGAATATTCAGACAGAAAGGCCATGAGCCAAGAATGTGATGTTGTAAAGTGCTTTACATGGTTTAAAGATCTGAAATAAGGCCAATTTGGCTAAAGAGCTGTTAGCAAGATGAAGGGTGAATTTCAAGAGATAAATAAGAGTAAAGCCTCTGATACCATGTGAATGTGTTTTCATTTTATTCTCAGTGCCATAGGAAAGTGAGCTTCTCAGGTGGCACAGTGGTAAAGATTCTGCCTGAAAATGTAGGAGACACAGGAGATGTGGGTTTGATCCCTGGGTCAGGAAAATCCTTTTGAGAAGGAAATGGCAACCTACTCCAGTATCCTTGCCTGGAGAATCCTATGGACAGAGGAGTGTGGCAGGTCATAGTCCATGGGTAGCAAACAGTCAGACACAACTGAGCAACTGAGCACACACTCACAGTGGGAAACCATTTAAGCTTAGGATAGACATGATTAAATGGGAAACGATTTTAAACAGCAGACATCCTAAAACATAAGAAACATCTTAAAAATAACACTGAGTTCGGTGTAGAGAATGAATTTGAAAGGAAGCAAGATTAAGAATGGGAACACATGTTATGAGTTTATTTTGGTATTGTTATTGATTAGTTGTTGCGACTCCATGGACTGTAACTTGCCAGGCTCCTCTGTCCATGGGATTTTCCAGGCAAGAATACCGGACTGGTTTGCCATTTCCTACTCCATCATACCCACATCTTCTGTATCTCCTGCATTACAGGGGGATTCTTTACTGCTCAGCCATCAGGGATGTCCTATTATGGTATTAGGTCTCATGAAAGAGGACAGTAAGTTGAATTAAAATGATAGTAAAAATATGAAAAATAAATTTCTTCCTGTGAATCCAAATAAAAATTTCAAGAACTCCTTCAAGCTAACTATAAGAATAAAAAAAATTGATGAGAATACTTGATCATTAATATGAGAAGACAGAGGTAACTGTGGATTTTCATATTCCAGACACAATCTTAACCTTTTTACGGTTGGAGCCACGGGAGAAAGGAAGCAGAAATAAGAGTTGGCCATAGCTGTTCCAGGAGAAAAGCCCTGGGCCAATTCACATTTAATCCCAGACAGGCAAGAAGAAAAGAGAATAGTACCTGAGACAGTAGAAAATAATGTAACTTATTCCCAAGCAAAAAATAAATAAATAAATACTATGGATTATTTTATTAACATAGTTAAATTACATTAAAAGGGAGGAGAAAGTGCCACTCTCATGGTATGACTTTACATGAGATCCTACTAGAAAATCAATTCCTTCTCATTTATGTTTGTGTGTATATGTGTGGGAGAGTGAGGGTTGCGGTAGAAAAAGAGTATACACAATTGAAGAATTCTGCATGAGCTTTATCCTCTAGATTGGAATAATACACAATAAAAACAATCATGGAATTCTATCCTTGAAGGACAAAGAACCGATCCCTTAACTAGACTGGGAAGATACAGGAAGACAACAAAAATGGGAAAATCATGTACTAAATCCTGGAAGTGAGAGGGAGCATGGTTTCTTAGGGAAGTAGAAGTATTACAATCTGATTGAAATGTAGGATTTGAAAGAGGCATACACAAGAGATGGGAAATGAGAATAGCTTAGGCACAAGAAGACTTACATGACAAGCTAAGGGAGTTGATGGTGACTTGACAGTCTGGTGATTCACTGAAGAAGGTTCAGCACTGAAACAGCATGACCATATTGCATATTAGACCATATTGCAAATATGACCATTTGCATCTTAGAAGAGTCATTCTGGGAGAAGTGTCAAAACTAGATTTAAAGTTTAACTGCTTAGGAGGCTCTTCTAGTAATCTGGGCAAGAGAAGACAGACCCTAAAAGAAAGGAGTAGCAGCGAACATGGAAGAAAGAGAACAGAAGCTAAAGAAGTTTAAGCAAGTAAAAGCAATGCTACTTGATGACTGATCATCACAGCGATTAAGGGGGAAAAGTAGACAAGAGATCAAGGGGTGAAAACCCAAGTTCTGACTTGAACAACCTAAAGGAGGGTGACAATTTTTTTGAGAGAGAAGGAAAATAAGTAAAAGTTGAGAGTAAGAAGATCTAGGAAAGATATGACAATGGGTTTGCTTTGAAAAAGATCTGTAGGAAATTTGGATAAAGAAGAAAACTAGCAAATTGTTGGACATATAACCTTGGAAAGAAAAGATCTCTGCAGTACATCTTGAGACTTGCACATAGTAGTTTTAGGCAGTAAATTAAATTAGACCACTCAGGAGATGCCTCAGAAGTATAAAAACTGAACCACGGGGAACACCCAAGTGAAATATGAATTGAGGAATAATAGTTCATTTCAGTTCATTTCAGTTCATTTCAGTTCAGTCGCTCAGTTGTGTCCGACTCTTTGCGACCCCATGAATTGCAGCATGCCAGGCCTCCCTGTCCATCACCAACTCCCGGAGCCCACCCAAACCCATGTCCATTGAGTCAGTGATACCATCCAACCATCTCATCCTCTGTCGTCCCCTTCTCCTCCTGCCCTCAATCTTTCCCAACATCAGGGTCTTTTCCGATGAGTCAGCTCTTCACATCAGGTGACCAAAGTATTGGAGTTTCAGCTTCAACATCAGACCTACCAATGAACACCCAGGACTGATCTCCTTTAGGATGGACTGGTTGGATCTCCTTGCAGTCCAAGGGACGCTCAAGAGTCTTCTCCAACACCACAGTTCAAAAACATCAATTCTTCAGCACTCAGCTTTCTTTATAGTCCAACTCTCACATCCATACTAGATACCAAGAAAAATCTATGAAGTAGGAGGAGAGCCAGGAAAGAGAAGTGTTAGGGAATCAATGAAGGAAAGAGGATTGAGGAGGGAATGGTCAGTGAATCCAAACGCTACAGAGAAATCAAATTTATAAGGATTCCCCATTTGATGTTTAGCAGTAGAGAGCAGGATGATGGGGTGGGGGAGAGCTCAGACTTCAGGAGTAGGGTCATTGAATAGGCAGTGTGGAAGTGAAAAACAGGAGGGAAGATAATATTTTTAAGAAACTAGAAACTTGGCTCTGAAGTAAAAAGAAAGAGGATGTTGGCTAGACTCTCAGTTTTTTGAACATAGGTTTTACTGTGTTGGTCTGTGTTGGTCACCTTATGTAATCTTAAAATGCTGTTGATGCCAGACAAAAACTACAGGTGTTTTGCCATGTATGTCCAATAACTAAAGTAACTGGATGTTTGGAAGGATTGTTCTGACTCCTTTTTGTTTGTTTTTTGTTGCTTGCTAAATTGGAAGAAACATGAACATACATTTATTCTGAAGGGAAAGGAGGAAAGACTGAAGACAGAAGCAAAATCAGGGAGTATTGGAATAAGACACCAAAGGGGTCTGGAGAGGAAGTAACCCAAAGCATGGGGAAAGGATGTGCCTTAACCACAGGAGGAGCCTGTAATCCCCTCAACAGCATAGAGACAAGAAAATGGTAAATTTGTGAGAAATCCCATTCTCAAATGGTGTGAAGGTGTTACCCATTTGCCCAATATTTTGAAGCACCTCCTGATTGCCAGCCACTGTGCAAGGTACTCAGAATACAACAGTGAGCAAAAAGATCTAGCTTCTGCACTCAAGTGTCTAAGAGTTTGCAAAAACTAAGACAAACATTATTAATATAACCACATATATGTTATCAGACAGTAATGAATAGTAACAAGGAGAAAACTACACTTTTCCAAAACAATGCATAAAATACCTAGTCTTCAATAAGATCAGAAAAGACTACCCAGGGAAAGATATGACTGAGTTAACAATTAAGGAATACACAGAGTCAACTGGAAAGGCATAATAGAAGGGATACTGGAAAGAGCTCAGTGGCTCTGGGGACAGTAAGGTGCTCTAAAAATGCTGAGAGTTTTTGAACTTTGGATTCTGTACATCTAAACTCACTTGAGCAACTGGTTATATTACAGCAGGGCCTCCCAGGTGGCACTAATGGTAAAGAATCTGCCTGCCGATGCAGGAGATGCAAGAGACACAGGTTTGATCCCTGGATCAGGAAGATCCCCTGGAAAAGGAAACAGCACCCTACTCCAGTAGAGGAGCAAAGTGTCAGACACAACTGAGGATCTGAGCATACTTGACAGCGGAAGTGGTTGCCCTGAAATTTTGTCTTTGCCTCCATCTCCCACATTTCTCAAGAAGACTCAGGCATGGGTAGGGGAATAAAGGAGTCTTAATGGGAAACCTGTATGCAGGTCAGGAAGCAACAGTCAGAACTGTACATGGAACAACAGACTGGTTCCAAATAGGAATAGGAGTACGTCAAGGTTGTATATTGTCACCCTGCTTATTTAACTTATATGCAGAGTACATCATGAGGAACGCTGGGCTGGAAGAAGCACAAGCTGGAATCAAGATTGCCAGGAGAAATATCAATAACCTCAGATATGCAGATGACACCACCCTTATGGCAGAAAGTGAAGAGGAACTCAAAAGTCTCTTGAGGAAAGTGAAAGAGGAGAGTGAAAAGGTTGGCTTGAAGCTCAACATTCAGAAAACAAAGGTCATGGCATCTGGTCCCATCACTTCATGGGAAATAGATGGGAAAACAGTAGAAACAGTGCCAGACTTTATTTTGGGGGCTCCAAAATCACTGCAGATGCTGATTGCAGCCATGAAAGTAAAAGACACTTACTCCTTGGAAGGAAAGTTATGACCAACCTAGACAGCATATTAAAAAGCAGAGACATTACTTTGCCAGCCAAGGTCTGTCTAGTCAAGGCTATGGTTTTTCCAGTGGTCATGTATGGATTTGAGAGTTGGACTGTGAAGAAAGCTGATCGCCGAAGAACTGATGCTTTTGACCTGTGGCACTGGAGAAGACTCTTGAGAGTCCCTTAGACTGCAAAGAGATCCAACCAGTCCATTCTAAAGGAGATCAATCCTGGGTGTTCATTGGAAGGACTGATGCTAAAGCTGAAACTCCAATACTTTGGCCACCTCATGCGACGAGTTGACTCACTGGAAAAGACTCTGATGCTGGGAAGGATTGGGGGCGGGAGGAGAAGGGGACAACAGAGAATGAGATGGCTGGATGGCATCACTGACTCAACGGACATGGGTTCGAGTGAACTCCGGGTTTTGGTGATGGACAGGGAGGTCTGGCATGCTGTGATTCATGGGGTCGCAAAGAGTCGGACACGACTGAATGACTGAACTGAACTGAATGGGAAATTAACCAGAGGAGTACCAAGAATTAATTTCAAACCACACACACTTTCAAAGGGCTGAATTATTATATATACTAGTCATACAAATTCCGATAGTATTACTTTTGAGAGTTGTCTTCAGTTATAGCTACTAAGGCACAAGCTACTTATGTTGCATTACAGTTTGAAAATGCATGGATTTTGAAAGTCTGAAATACATGGATTTAAAACTTCACATCCATAAATAATGTATTGTTTCACAATGAATTTTATTTCCCTGGGTTTCTCCATTGATTAAAGCAGACACCACTAAATAAAAATTGATCAAGTAGCTAGAGATCTGAGGGATTGTTTTGATCGGGTGTCTTTTTTTGACAAATACTTTCAGGGGTGTCCATTCTCGATACAAATTCCTTAATTTACTTAATCAAGTGTGTATTTATTCTTCACCTATGTGATTTTGATGGATGAAGATATGTTTTCTGAAGCAGAAATGCAAATCCTGGATCTGGCCCATGAAACAGCTAATCAGGGGAATTCCAACAGTTGATTTATTGTAGCCATTGCAAAGGAGGAGAGCAGGTTGCTAATAAACAGCAATTAGACACATGTTTTAGGCCAAGTGGAGACTATTACTCACCCTAAGAGTTTTTGAACTTTGAATTATCTACGTCTTACTCACTCACTTTGGCAGGTTATTACTTTTGGAAATTATTTGTAATAATGTTCATATACAAGAGCACTGTTCCCTTCTCTTTGTCATAGGGAATTTGAGCCTATCCAGCACTCATATAGATCTAATTACCACTTATCATTGAGTCCAAATATGATTCTAAATCAGGTAATTTGGGAAAGACCACATGGTTTGGGAGGTATTTTCCAATAATGATGAGCTGCTGCTGCTAAGTCACTTCAGTCGTGTCCGACTCTGTGCGACCCCATAGACGGCAGCCCACCAGGCTCCCCTGTCCCTGGGATTCTCCAGGCAAGAACACTGGAGTGGGTTGCCATTTCCTTCTCCAATGTGTAAAAGTGAAAAGTGAAAGTGAAATCGCTCAGTCATGTCTGACTTGTAGCGACCCCATGGACTGCAGCCTACCAGGCTCCTCCATCCTTGGGATTTTCTAGGCAAGAGTACTGGAGTGGCTTGCCATTGCCTTCTCCATAATGATGAGCTAGTAAGACTCAAACTAGTATTGAATTTAGGAGCCAAGCCTAAATCTGGGCTAACAACATCATAAGTCTGCAGCAATGAACTTTCCCGAAGGGTGTTACTTAGAGCCAATATTTGTGCCATATCCATTATTAATTTTATAAAATTTAATGAAATGGAATCTTTACACACTGTCAAAACAGAGATACATACTTACTAGAATTTCAATATGAGCTAAAACTTAGATGAGGCTACCAAATAAAACATCACTATCTTATGATTAAAGAAAACTAGTTAAAAGAAATAACAATAGAAAGGAAGAATTGTCTTAAGATGGAATTACTGGCCTTGAAAAGTTGTGAGTTGTCACTGAAGACATTTGCATGAAGATCAAATATCCACTTATTAGAAATGTCATAGAAGTTACCATGCACTGTTTAAACAATTGTTTAAAGTATGCCCTCTAGGGTTACTTTCAATATTCAGTGGTTATAAATTCTAGGAAAATGATGGATGTAAAATATTATCTAATAGAGTTATTTTAAAATATCTATATTTTTAAACATTCAGGCTTCTTGGCCACAAGCACTTGGTTAACCTCTAGTTAATACAGAAGGAACTAGGTATGTGGTAGCTGACATACTGTGAACTGGAAAAACAAGCTTGGGAATATGGGTAGACCAAGGAAAGCTAAGCAACGACAACCACAATCAAGTTCATAGCAGAAGTCTAGTCTAATAAGAATGTTGCTTTAGATGTCAGAGCCATCCACCCTGCTGAACCCAGCCATCATGGAATACCTAAAATCAAGGCTGTTGACAATCCTGTTGCTTATGCGTATCTCACAGGAATATGTAAAGCTCCTGCAAATAAATTCTGTTCTTTTCTTATTGCATCACCCTCTCCAAAGTTTAAACTCAGGTTGAAACATCATTCTGACAAAAAATCAGATACTTAGACTCCACCTACTAAGGGGTAGAGAGAGAAAGGAGTTGTACCCTTTCAGCTAAATAGCGAGGATAAGGCATTCTTCCAAAGTGGGAAGGGAACTTGAATTCAGATAAGTCAAAATAAAGGTAAGGATCTACTCCAAAGATTTTATCGAATGTTTTAATATCCAACATTTTGTGTCTTTATAATGTTGGTGAGTTTGATCCACTGCAGCATGTATGGATTGTGACTTTTGCAAATTTTACTTCACCTGCAAATTTTCTTACTCGCCATCTTCTGGAAGTATTTTCTAGACAACTACTCTAGTTTTTAAATAGAATACACTAGGTAATGATCATTCATCATGCCCTATTCTATACTTTTATTTTATCTGAATAGAACAAAGTAATCAATTCTAAAGAAATAGATGCCTCACCTCAATTCATGGTTTCCAATTAATTAAAGGTTTCCTGGGAAATGCCAGGATTGCTTATGGCCCGTTGTTAATGATCTAGGGCCGCCTATTCTGCTAAATGTTAACTGTGCTATGGAAATGTGATGGCGTCTGCATTAGAGTTCACTAATCAAAATAATTATACCCACTCTGCACATTTCACATGTCTTCACTTAAATAGGATCAAGTATCATTTCATATGAACCTTTTATATAAAGTTACATCCTCAAGAGGCTCCCTCCAAACTGAATGAGCTCAGAATCTTTTACCCAGAGAGCATTTGTAAAGGTGTAAGGGTCTATTTTTTGTAATGTTAGCATATATGTCGGAGAAGGCAATGGCACCCCACTCCAGTACTCTTGCCTGGAAAATCCCATGGATGGAGGAGCCTGGTAGGCTGCAGTCCATGGGGTCGCAAAGAGTCAGACACGACTGAAGTGACTTAGCAGCAGCAGCAGCAGCATATATGTAACCACTACAGGATTCCCCCCACCCTGGTGACAAGAGTGACACAGAGACAACAGAAATCAGTATTCAGTTCAGTTGCTCAGTCATGTCCAACTCTTTGTGACCCCATGGACTGCAGCACACCAGGCTACCCTGTCTATCACCAACTCCCGGAGCTTGCTCAAATTTATATCCATCGAGTTGGTGATACCATCTAGCCATCTCATCCTCTGTGGTCCCCTTATATAATAAGGATAATTATGTAATATAATAATTTGGGAGAGCCTTGTTGAAAAAGTAATTAATACAATTCAGGTCAAATTCAGTTAACTCATTCTGGTATAATACTCATATCCTTAATTCAATCACTAGAATCAGCCTTTATCCCACAAGAGGATATTATTATTATAGAAGGTATTATTATAGAAGATTGGAGGACCAGTTTCGCTCATAATTTAGAGATATTTTTCTTGGGGCTCTCATCCAGTGATAATTTTTCCTTTGTTCTCCTACCATCTTGTGTTGCAAAGCACATGCTGATTGAACACTAGAAGAATCCTGACACTTCCCTCACCCTCGCACTAAGGGTATAGCTTTTATTTATATTGTGTCTTCCTCATCAAACAGTATTCATCCTGCAAAAATATTGACAAATATAAAATAACATAAATACTACATATCAAATAGAGGAAATGCAGAGAATGCCATCCAGTCCCATCACTTCAATGCAAATAGATAGGGGAAAAGTGAAAGCAGTGACAGATTTTAGTTTCTTGGACTCCAAAATAATTGTAAAAAATGACTGCAGTCATGAAAGTAAAAGACACTGGCTTCTTTGAAGAAGAATTATGACAAACTTAGCATGTTAAAAATCAAAGACATCACGTTGCCAACAAAGGTCTGTAGAGTCAAAGCTATGGTTTCATGTATGGATGTGAGAGTTGGACCATAAAGAAGGCTAAGCATTGAAGAACTGATGCTTTTGAATTGTAGTGCTGGAGAATACATTTGAGAGTCCCTTGGACTGCAAGGAGATCAAACCAGTCAATCCTACAGGAAATCAACCCTGAGTATTCATTGGAAGGACTGATGCTGAAGCTGAAGTTCCAGGACTTTGGCCACTGATGTGAAGAGTTGACTCACTGGAAAAGACCCTGATGCTTGGAAAGATTGAGGACAGGAGAAAAAGGGGGTGACAGAGGAGAAGATGGATGGATGGCATCACAAACTCAATGGACATGAGTTTGAGCAAACTCCAGGAGATAGTGAAGGATAGGGAACCTGGCATGCTGCAATCCATGGGGTAGCAAAGAGTCAGACATGACTTTGTGATCAAACAACAACAAAGAATCCTTGCTTTTATCTACCAGTTTCACCATGCTTACAAATAGTCAATAAACATATGTAAGAATAAAAAGGAATATCAGAAATTATGATTTTTTTTAAAAAGTAGGCTATTCAGAATTTGAAAATTAAGAGGACAATGAAAAAAGAAATGTAACCAAAAATAGGCTGTCCCCACTGTAAAATCAGAAACATCTAACTAGCTTTGCAAACATCAAGAGAAACTATGTCATAAATGTAAGCTGCTGTCTTTAATAAACAACATAAGGTTTAAGCAGCTCACAGCTTCAAAGAACATCTGAACATTTCTCTTATATGCGTGTATTACTCTAGGTCCTCAGAGAAGCCAATGCCAAGTTGGGATTAAACATGCAAGGATTTTATGAGGGAAATGTGTGTGTGAGAGAAAATTGCGCAGGGGCTGAAAGGCTGGGTGTAACACCAGACAACAATGTAAGCCTGACTCCAGCAGAGAAGAGAGGGTGTGAAGGCTGGATGAAGCCCCTTGGAATGCTCTATAGCTTCAGGAGGGATCAGCAGGGCTCTCAGGGTGTTCTGGAGTCAAGGTTGTTCTGTCCCAGCAATGTCCTTCCTAACAATCTCTGCCATGCTCAGTCACTGTGGAAACAGCCATAAAATGAGAACAATTTTGTGTCATTAAAATGGATAAAATGCAAAAGGCTTCTGAGCACTCATAATAATACTGTCTTTGTGTAGGAAAGCTGGCAAGAAATCTGAGTAGTTGCTAATAGTTTTGTCACTCTCCTTCTCTTACTGCCCAGTCTCTGAAATTGGATTCATATCATGGCATCTGGTCCCATCACTTCATGGGAAATAGATTGGGAAACAGTGGAAACAGTGTCAGACTTTATTTTTTGGGCTCCAAAATCACTGAGGATGATGATGGCAGCCATGAAATTAAAAGACGCTTATTCCTTGGAAGGAAAGTTATGACCAACTTAGATAGTATATTAAAAAGCAGAAACATTACTTTGCCAACAAAGGTCCATCTAGTCAAGGCTATGATTTTTCCCATGGTCATGTATGGATGTGAGAGTTGAACTGTGAAGAAAGCTGAGAGCCGAAGAATTGATGCTTTTGAACTGTTGTGTTGGAGAAGACTCTTGAGAGTCCCTTGGACTGCAAGGAGATCCAACCAGTCCGTTCTAAAGGAGATCGATCCTGGGTGTTCATTGGAAGGATTGATGCTAAAGCTGAAACTCCAATACTTTGGCCACCTCATGCGAAGAGTGGACTCACTGGAAAAGACTCTGATGCTGGGAAGGATTGGGGGTGGGAGGAGAAGGGGACGACCGAGAATGAGATGGCTGGATGGCATCATCGACTCTGTGGACATGAGTTTGAGTGAACTCCGGAAGTTGGTGATGGACAGGGAGGCCTGGCGTGCTGTGATTCATGCGGTCGCAAAGAGTCAGTCACAACTGAGCGACTGAACTGAACTGAACTAAGACACTTTAAAAGTTACCGTATTTTACCTCTTACTTTTTTTCACCAACTTACTCCTCAGCTGTCTATAATGTTTCTTTCTGTTGAAACTGTTCATTTGAAAGTTTTCATCAACTGTCTCATTACTGAAACACAATATTATGATTTTTTAGAGTACAGATGCTTACTGAAGCAACTGAGTCTTGAAGCCCACTCCCTCTCCTTGAAATGCTCCTCCCTTGACTCCTTTGAATCTGCATTGTTTTGGTCCTCTGCATCTCTAAGTACACATTCCAGGCCTTTTTCATTATACCCTTTCACATCTCCCAATCTCACATTTAGATATTCACCAAGCTTATGCCTTAAGTTGCTTATCTATAAATAAAATTTTGCTTAGAGTGCTAATTATTTCCCCTAATTCCAGATCCTAAACTGCTTTGAACTACTTTTACAGCACCTGATGTGTCTTTCCAAGTAAGATATTGTGGAAGAAACCAAATGAACCTGTTTACCAATCCAATGTATTCTGGAGACTTTCAAAGACACTTTAAATGGATTATGTCCAAAATCCAATAACTTCTGTTTTACTTTCCTATTTTAGGTAATGGCATCATCCATGAGCTATGTTTTAACACATCTTTAATCATTTTGAGTTTCCTATGCTTATCTCCTTATGTTAAATAAAATGGTTCAAATTTACCCTAAATGTTAGTCAACAAATAAAGCAATATTTTTATTTTTCATATTTAAATGTTTATATTTTGCCAATTATAAAATGAATAAACTGTTTAAGTAAGATAATTATATATATAATAGAATTTTTAAGTAAAAAATTTAATATTTGCTATTAGATTTTTCCAATTCTTCTAATATTTTAAATTACGCTCAGTGATATTGTGTGCATGCTCAGTCCCTCAGTTGTGTCCAACTCAGCAATCTCAAGGACTGTAGCCCTCCAGGTTCCTCTGTCTATGGAATTCTCCAGTCAAGAATACTGGTGTGAGTAGCCACTTCCTACTCCAAGGGATCTTCCCAAACCAGGGATTCAACCTGTGTCTTCTGTGTCTCCTGCATTGGCAGGCAGATTCTATACCACTGAGCCAACTGGGAAGACCCTCAGTGGACATGGCTACGTGTAAATCTTAACACATCTTACAGAGATACATCCTATTGGATAAAACCTAGTAAATGAATCAGTAGACAATACTGATTGAGAAACGCTGGGCTGGAGGAAGCACAGGCTGGAATCGAGATTGTCGGGAGAAATATCAATAACCTCAGATATGCAGATGACACCACACTTATGGCATCAAGTGAAGAAGAAGAAGTCTCTTGATGAAAGTGAAAGAAGAGAGTGAAAAAGTTGGCTTAAAGCTCAACATTAAGAAAACTAAGATCATGGCATCTGGTCCCATCACTTCATGGGAAATAGATGGGGAAACAGTGGAAACAGTGGCTGACTATTTTCTGGGCTCCAAAATCACTGCTGATGGTGATTGCAGCCATGAAATTAAAAGATGCTTGCTCCTTGGAAGGAAAGTTATGACCAAATTAGAAAGCATATTAAAAAGCAGAGACATTACTTTGCCAACCAAGGTCTGTCTAGTCAAGGCTATGTCTTTTCCAGTAGTCATGTATGGATGTGAGAGTTGGACTATAAAGAAAGCTGAGCACCAAAGAATTGATGCCTTTGAACTGTGGTGTTGGAGAAGACTCTTGAGAGTCCCTTGGACTGCAAGGAGATCCAACCAGTCCATCCTAAAGGAGATCAGTCTGGGGTGTTATTGGAGGGACTGATGTTGAAGCTGAAATTCCAATACTTTGGCCACCTGATGCAGTGAGCTGACTCATTTGAAAAGACCCTGATGCTGGGAAAGATTGAGGGCAGGAGGGGAAGGGGACAACAGAGGATGAGATGGTTGGATGGCATCACCGACACAATGGACATGGGTTTGGGTGGACTCCGGGAGTTGGTGATGGACAGAGAGGCCTGGCGTGCTGCAGTTCATGGGGTTGCAAAGAGTTGGACACGACTGAATGACTGAACTGAATGGAGACAACACTGAAAAACCAATTTTGTTTGAATGTTCTGTTAAAAGAATAAAACTAAAATTAATGTAAACAAGTGTTCATTTTTAATATAATTGTGTAATAAATATGATTCTATAAGAAAACTTGTATACATTCATATTTATTTCTGTTTGGTAAATTCTTATGCATGAATTGGAATTGGGCTTTTGTTTCCAAATACACAGAAAATTCACATCCTTAGAGAATCCAAATCAAAACCACAGTGAGATATCACCTTCTACCTGTTAATGGTTATTAGCAAAAAGACAAGAAATAACAAGTGTTGCGAAGATGTGGAGAAAAGAAAACCTTAATGCACTATTGTTGGGAATGTAAACTGGTGCAGCTACTATGGAAACCAGTATGGAGGTTCTTAACAAATTAAAAATAGAACTTCCATGCTGCTGCTGCTAAGTCACTTCAGTCGTGTCCGACTCTGTGTGACCCCATAGACGGAAGCCCACCAGGCTCCCCCACCCCCGGGATTCTCCAGGAAAGAACACTGGAGTGGGTTGCCATTTCCTTCTCCAATGTGTGAAAGTGAAAAGTGAAAGTGGAGTCGCTTAGTAGAAATGCCACTTCTGGGTATATATTCAAAGGAAAAGAAAACACTAACTCAGAAAGTTACCCGCTTTCCCCTTGCTCACTGCAGCATTATTTAGACAAGAAATAGAAATTATTTAGATATTAATTTTAAAAAACAAGCATTATTTAGATATTAATAGACAAGAAAATGAAACAGCCTAAATATCCACCAATAGGTGAATGGATAAAAAAAATGTGGCATATATATATATACACACACACAATTCAACCATAAAATAGAATATCTTGCCACTGCAACAACATGGATGGCCTTAAGGGCACTATGCTAAGAGAAATAGAGAAAGACAAATACCATATGATCTCAGTTATAGGTGGAATCTAAAAGAAACTAACTCATAGATACAGAGATCAGACAGGTGGTTGCCGGTGGTTGCCAGTGTTTGGGGAGTGGAGAATGGGAGAATTGGGTGAATGTGGTCAAACAGTACAAACTTCCAATTATAAGATAAATAAGTCCTAGCCTAGAGATGTACAAGCATACTTCAGAGATATTCCAGGTTCAGTTCTAGACCACTGCAATAAAGCAAACATCATAATAAAGCAAGTCACATGAATTTTTTGGTTTCCTAATAAACTCCAACACTTTGGCCACCTCATGCAATGAGTTGACTCACTGGAAAAGACTCTGATGCTGGGAGGGATTGGGGGTGGGAGGAGATGGGGACGACAGAGAATGAGATGGCTGGATGGTATCACCAACTCGATGGACATGAGTCTGAGTGAACTCCGGGAGTTGGTGATGGACAGGGAGGCCTGGCGTGCTGTGATTCATGGGGTCGCAAAGAGTCAGACATGACTGAGCGACTGAACTGAACTGAACTGAACTGAATGCACATAAAGGTTATGTTTACACTACAGTCTATTAAAAATGCAACTGGATAATATATTTTAAAAATGTGTATCTTAATTTAACACTATTGCTATAAAATGCTAACCATTATCTGAGCTTTCAGCTGGTTGCAATCTTTTTGCTGGTGGAAGGTCCTGCCTTGATGTTGATGGCTGATTGATCAGGGTGGTGGGTGCTGAAGGTTGGAGTGCCTGTAACATTTTCTTAAAATAAGATAGCAGTGAAGATTGCTGCATCAATTGATTCTCCCATTCAAGAAAAACACCTTGATAGCATGAATGTCATTGATTGCATTCTATCCACAATGAAATTCTTTCAGGAGTCAATCCTCTCAAATCCAGATGCTGCTTTATCAACAAAGTTTATATAATATTATAAATTTTTTGCTGTCATTTCAACAATCCTCACTGCATCTTCACCAGGAGTACATTTCATCTCAAGAAACTGCTCTCTTTGTTCATCCAAAGCAAGCAACTCCTAATCCATTCAACTTTTATCATTAGAGTGCAGCAATTCAAACTCCTCTTCTGATTCTCTTGCAACTTCTGTCACATCTGCAGTTACTTCCTCCACTGAAGAACTGAATCCTTCAAAGTCATTCATTAGGGTTGGAATTAACTTATTCCAAACTCCTGTCCATGTTGATAGTTTGGCCTCTTCCCATGAATCAAAAAAATGTTCTTAATTGTATCCAGAATGATGAATCCTTTTCAGAAAATTTTCAGTTGACTTTGCCCAGATCCATGAGAGGAATCATTATCTACAGTAGTTATAGCCTTATGAAATATATTTCTCAAAATTTAAGACTTGAATTATAGAACTCATTCCTTGATCCCCAGGTTGCAGAAAAAATCTTGTGTTATCAAGCATGGAAACAATATTAATCTCATCTTACATCTCCATCACACCTCTCTGGGGACTAGGTGTACTGTCAATGAGCAGTAAAATTTTGAAAGAGATTTTTTTTCCTGAGCAGTAGACTTCAAATATTCAGTAAACCATGTTGTAAACAGATGTTTTATCATCCAGGCTTTGTTCCATTGACAGAGAATATGGAGGGTAGGTTTTGCGTAACTCTTAAGGTGCCTAGAATTTTCAGGATGATAAATGAGCTATGGCTTCAACTTAAAGTCACTAACTACGTTAGCCCCTCACAAGAGAGTCAGCCTGTCCTTTGAAGATCTGAAGGCAGACATTGATTTCTCCTCTCCAACTATGAAAGTCCTAGAGGGCACCTTCTTCCAGTAGTAGGCTGTTTCGTCTACACTGAAAGTCTGTGGTTTGGTGTAACTACCTTCATTATTTTCTTAGTTAAATCTTTTGGATAACTAGTTAAGGCTTCTACATTGCACTTGCTGCTTCACTGTGCATTTCTACATTACAGAGACAGCTTCTTTCCTTAAACCTCACGCACCAACCTCTGTTAGCTTCATACTTTTCTTCTGCAGCTTCTTCACCTCTCTCAGGCTTCACAGACTCAAAGAGAATCAAAGATAGGTAATCTTTGCTTTGGATTAAGTTTTGGTTTAAGGCAACTTTGTGGTTGATTGAACTTCTGTATCAGTTCAGTTCAGTCGCTCAGTCGTGTCCAACTCTCCGCGACCCCATGAATCACAGCACGCCAGGCCTCCCTGTCCATCACCAACTCCCAGAGTTCACTCAAACTCATGTCCATCGAGTCGGTGATGCCATCCAGCCATCTCATTCTTGGTTGTCCCCTTCTCCTCCAGCCCCCAACCTTTCCCAGCATCAGAGTCTCTTCCAGTGAGTCAACTCGTCACATGAGGTGGCCAAAGTATTGCAGTTTCAGCTTTAGCATCAGTCCTTCCAATGAACACCCAGGATTGATCTCCTTTAGAATGGACTGGTTGGATCTCCTTGCAGTCCAAGGGACTCAAGAGTCTTCTCCAACACCACAGTTCAAAAGCATCAATTCTTCGGTGATCAGCTTTCTTCACAGTCCAACTCTCACATCCATACATGACCACGGGAAAAACCATAGCCTTGACTAGACGGACCTTCGTTGGCAAAGTAATGTCTCTGTTTCTTAATATACTATCTAGGTTGGTCATAACTTTCCTTCCAAGGAGTAAGCGTCTTTTAACTTCTGTATAGACCACTAAAATTTTCTCCATATCAGCCATAAGACTGTTTAAGACTGCTTTGCTTTCTTTCTTTTTTTTTTTCAAATTTTATTTACTTGTTAATTTATTTTTGGTTATGCTGGGTCTTTGCTTCTGTGAAAAGTTTTATCTAGTTGCAGTGAGCAGGGCCTACTCCGTTAACAGTGTGCAGGCTTCTCACTGCAGCGGCTTCTCTTGTTCCAGAGCACAGGATCTAGAGCAAGCAGGCTTTAGTAGTTGTGATACATGGGCCCAGTAGTTGTGGTCCCAGGCTCTAGAGCACAGGTTCAACAGTTGTGGCACATGGGCTTAATTGCTCTGTGGCATGTCTGATTTCCCCGGACAAGGGATTGAACCAATGTCTCCAGGATTGGCAGGGAGATTCTTCACCACTGAGCCACCAGGGAAGCCCTGGTTCTGCTTTCCTATCATTCATGTCTCAACTGGAGTAGCATTTTAATTCCCTTCCAGAACTCTTTGTTTACATTCACAACTTGGCTAACTGACACAAAAGAGGCCTCGTCTTTATGCTGTCTCAGTCTTTGACATGTCTTCCTAACTAAGCTTAATCATTTCTAGCTTTTGATTTAAAGTGAGAAATATGTGGCCCTTCATTTCACTTAAGCACTTGGGGATCATTGTAGGGTTATTAATCGCCCTCCTTTTAATACTGTCACACCTCAGGTAGTAAGGAGACCTGAGGAGAGGGAGAGAGACAGGGGAAGGACTGGTTGATGGAGCAGTCAAAATACACAAAACATTTACCAATTATGTTTACCATTATATATGGGTATGGTTCTTGGTATCCCAAAACAGTTTCATCAGTAACATCAAAGACTATAACAAATATAAAAGTAATGAAAAAGTTTGACATATTGCAAGAATTACCAAAATGTGACACAAACTGAACAAATGCTGTTTTAAATACATTGCCAATAGACACCACTGCCTGATGCAAGGTTGTCACAAACTTTCAATTTGTAAAAAGACACAGTACTTGGAAGCACAATGAAGCAAAGTGTAATTTAAAAAATGTATCCCTGTAATGTACAACATAGGGATAGTTAACAATTTTAGTTATTTTTCAGTCCCTAAATCCTGTCAGACTACTTGTGATCCCATGAACTGCAGCATGCCAGGCTTCTCTGTTCTTCACCATCTCCTGGAGCTTACCCAAACTCATGTCTTCTGGGTCATTGACGCCATCCAACCATTTCATCCTCTGTCACCCCTTTCTCCAGCCTTCAATATTTCCCAGCATCAGGATCTTTTCAAATCAGTTGACACTTTGCATCAGGTGACCAAAGTATTGAAGCTTCAGCATCAGTCCTTCAACTGAACGTTCAGGGTTGATTTCCTCTAGAATAACTGGTTTGATCTTCTTGCCCATCATACTTTCAAGAGTCCTCTCCAGCACCAAAGCTTGAAAGCATCATTTCTTCAGTGCTGAACCTGCTTTATAGTCCAACTCTCACAAATGTACATGACTACTGGAAAAACTATAGCTTTGTCAACAAAGTTAGGTCTCTGCTTTGTAATATAATGTCTAGATTTGTTATAGCTTTCCTTACAAGGAGCATGTGTCTTTTAATTTCATGGCTGAAGTAAACATCCACAGTGATTCTGGAGCTCAAGAAAATAAAATCTGTTACTCCTTCTACTTTTTCCCCTTCTATTTGCCATGAAGCGATAGGACTGTATGTCATGATCTTCATTTTTGGAATGTTGAGTTTCAAACCAGCTTTTTCACCCTCCTCTTTCACCCTCATCAGGAAGCTCTTTTGTTCCTCTTCACTTTCTGCCATTAAAGTGTTATCATCTGCATATCTGAGGTTGCTGATATTTCTCCTGGCAATCTTGATTTCAGCTTGTGATTCATCCAGCCTTTCATTAGGTATGATGTACTCAGCACATAAGTTAAATAAGTAGTGTGACAATATGCAGCCTTGTCATACTCCTTTCCTAACTTTGAAACAGTATGTCGTTCTACGTCCAGTTCTAACTGTGGCTTCTTGACCTACATACAGGTTTCTTAGAAGACGGTAAAGTGGTCTGGTATTGCCATTTCTTTAAACATTTTCCACAGTATTTTGTGATCCACACAGCCAAAGGCTTCAGCGTAGTCAATGAAGCAGAAAGATGTTTTTCTGGAATTCCCTTGCTTTCTCTATGATCCAAAGAACACAAGCAATTTGATCTCTGGTTTCTCTCCTTTTTAAAATCCAGTTTATTCACCTGGAAGTTCTTAGTTCATGTACTGCTGAAGCCTAGCTTGAAGGATTTTGAGCATCACCTTATTAGCATGTGAAATGAGCACAGCTGTACAGTAGTTTGAGCATTCGTTGGCATTGCCTTTCTTTGGGACTGGAAAGAAAACTGACCTTTTCCAGTCCTGTGGCCACTGCCAAGTTTTCCAAATTTGCTGGCATACTGAGTGCAGCACTTTAACAGCATCATATTTTAGGATTTGAAATAGCTCAGCTAGAATTCCATTATCTCCACTAGCTTTATTCTAGTAATGCTTTCTAAGGTCCATTTGACTTCACACTCCAGGATGTCTGACTCTAGGTGAGTGACTACACCATCATGGTTATCCTGGTCTTTAAGACCTTTTTTCTATAGTTCTTTTGTGTATTCCTGCCACCTCTTCTTAATCTCTTCTGCTTCTGTTAAGTCCTTACCATTTCTGTCCTTTTTCATGCCCATTCTTGCATGAAATGGTCCCTTCATATCTCCAATTTTCTTGAAGAGATCTCTAGTCTTTCCCATTCCATTGTTTCCTTCTATTTCTTTGCACTGTTCACTTAAGAAGGCTTTCTTATCTCTCCTTGCTATTCTCTGGAATTCTGCACTCAGTTGGGTGTATCTTTCCCTTTCCCTTGCCTTACTTCTCTTCTTTTCTCAGCTATTTGGAAAACTTCCTCAGACAACCACTTTGCTTTCTTGCATTTGTTTTTCTCTGGGATGCTTTTGGTCACCTATACAATGTCACAAACTTTCATCTATAGTTCTTCAGGCACTCTATCAGATCTAATCCCACAAATCTATTCGTCACCTGCACTGTATAATCATAAGGGATTTGATTTAGGTTATATCTAAATGACCTAGTGGTTTTCCCCTACTTTCTTTAATTTAAGCCTGAATTTTGCAATAAAGAGCTCATGATCTGAGCCATAGTCAGCTACTGGTTTTGTTTTTGCTGACTGTATAGAACTTCTCCATCTTTGGATGCAAAAAATATCATCAATCTGTTTTCAGTATTGACCATCTGGGGATGTCCATGTGTAGAGTTATCTCTTGTGTTGTTGGAAGATGTTTGCTAACTGTTCTCTTGACAAAACGCTATTAGCTTTTGCCCTGCTTCATTTTGTACTTCAAGGCCAAACTTGCCTATTTATTCCAGTTATCCCTTGATTTTCTACATTATATTCCAATCCCCCACAATGAAAAGGACATCATTTTTAAAATTTATTTATTTTAATTGGAGGCTAATTACTTTACAATATTATATTTGTTTTGCCATACATTGACATGACTCTGCCCCAGGTGTACATGTGTTCCCCATCTTGAACCCCCCTCCCACCTCCCTCCCCATCCCATCCCTCTGGTTCATCCCAGTACACCAGCCCTGAGCATCCTATATCATGCATCGAACATGGACTGGAAATTCGTTTCACATATGATAATATACATGTTTCAATGCCATTCTCCCAAATCATCCCACCCTCGTCCTCTCCCCCAGAGTCCAAAAGACTGTTCTATACATCGGTGTCTCTTTTGCTGTCTCATATACAGGGTTATCATTATCATCTTTCTAAATTCCATATATATGAGTTAGTATACTATATTGGTGTTTTTCTTTCTGGTTTACTTCACTCTGTATAATAGGCTCCAGTTTCATCCACCTCATACCAATTCAAATGTATTCTTTTTAATTGCCGAGTAATACTCCATTGTGTATATGTACCACAGCTTTCTTATCCATTCATCTGCAGATGGACATCTAGGTTGCTTCCATGTCCTGGCTATTATAAACAGTCGTGTGATGAACACTGGAGTACATGTGTCTCTTTCACTTCTGGTTTCTTCGGTGTGTATGCCCAGGAGTGCGATTGCTGGGTCATATAGGACATCATTTTTTTATGTTAGTTCTAGAAGGTCTTGAATGTCTTCATAGAAATGTTCAACTCCAGTTTGTTTGGCATCAGTGGCTGGGGCATAGACTTGGATTATAGTGATGCTGAATTGTTTGCCTTGGAAACAAGCCAAGATCATTCTGTCATTTTTGAGACTGTACTGCATTCTGGACTCTTGCTGACTATGAGGGCTACTCCGTTTCTTCTAAGGGATTCTTGCCCACAATAGTATATATAATGGTCATCTGAGTTAAATTCGCCCATTCCCAACATGCATTTTAGTTCACTGATTCCTAAGATGCTGATGTTCACTCTTGCTATTTTGTTTGACCACTTCCAATTTACTTTGATTTATGGACCTAATAATCCACGTTTGTATGCAATATTGTTCTTTAAGCACTGGACTTAATTTTCACCACCAGACACATTCACAACTGAGAGTAGTTTCTGCTCTGGCCCAGCCTCTTCATTCTTTCTGAAGCTATCAGTAATTGACCTCCATTCTTCCCCAGTAGCATACTAGACACCTACTGACCTGCGGTGGGGGGCGGGGGGAGGGTGGCTCATCTTCCAGTGTCATATTTTCTTTCCTTTTCCTACTGTTCCTGGGGTCCCCAGGCAAGAATACTGAAGTGGTTTGCTATTTCCTCCTCCAGTGGACCATGTTTCATCAGAACTCCCATCCATCTCTGGTGGCCCTGGATGGCATGACTCATAGCTTCACTGAATTACATAAGCCCCTTCACCATGACAAGGCTGTGATCCTCTCCATCACTGTCATATATCACAATGAATGCATCCTCAAATCTACACTTCTTCACATTGACAGAAGTGGTATTTTCTACATCTTTCTTCTCCAGGTTCTGAGCTCCAGAGACGTTTTTTAACTCTTTTTCTTTCTCTGCAACATCATTTTTTTTTATTGGTCTTATATTAAGTGCAACTCCTTACATTGTATATTTGAAATTTGCTAATAGAGTAAATCTTACAAGTTCTCTTCACAAGAAAAATATTATAACTATGTGATGTGATGGATGCTAACTAAACTTCTTGTGGCAATAATTTCACAATATTTACATATATGAAACCACTATTTTGTACACCTAAAACTAATAAAAATATTACACGTCAGTTACATCTCAATTTAAAACAAAAGAAAATTCATGAAGTCTTAAGAGAGCCGTATTGGCAAAGCCCTGCTAGTCTGCAAAGAAAAAGAATGGGTGACTAAGAAAGTAAAAGTCTCTAGACCTTCAACTTTCTACCGGCTGAAAAGGCCACTCAGATAATAGGATCAGTCCTTCAAAAGTGGCCAGGATGGGTAGAAAAGAAAATATATCTCAGAAGGAAAAGCTAAAAGTCATAAAGAACAGTAAACAGAAGATCCATTTCTAGAAAGCAGAAGTAGGCCTAAATTAATAAATACAAAACAAGAGGGAAATCTGGAAATTTTGCTCCAGAAATTTCAAAAATTTTATTGACCAGGGACTACAATGTGTTTTTCATTCTTTTCATTTTCACCAATTAATTTTTAATTATTTCTTCATTTTATATTTGGAGAAGGAAATGATTTCAGGGGCACATAAATTGTCTTTTTGGTCATAGATCTCTGGAGTTAGAAGGGCTATATCCAGACCAAGAGAGATGATGAAAATCAAAGACTTTGAGTTTCATGCTGTGATGGAATCTGACTTGTGACAGTCATGGTAAAGGGAGAACATATTTCATACATAAGAGGGATGTTAATAACTGTCCTCCCCGAGGGAAAAGCATGGCAGGCTGATTGTATTAATAATTCCACTTATTTTCTCCTCTATATGAGAACCAAGTAATTTTGTGGTTTCTCCAACTAAAGAGGCAGAGTTGATTTCCCCGCCTTTTTAATTTGGCCCATCTGGGTGACTTGTTTTACCAAACAGAATGTGACAGAGACCACATTGCCACTGACCAAAAGAACTTGCCAGCCTGAATCATTGATTCACAGATACATCCACTAAATGAATGTCTATTATTGTAATATACAACATTGTTGTATGAAGTTCTGATTATTAAAGAATCTGCTTGATGCATTATGTAATACATAATAATATATTATATACCTTTTTATAAAGAAGAATATGCCCTGTTTTTCTTTTTTAAAATATTTATCATTGTATAACTTTCTACACAATTGGTCATCACTGTATCTCACATACCTAGACTGAGCAAGATATTTCATAAAAGCTATAAATTTTTGTTATATATTAGGGCTTCCCTGATAGCTCAGTTGGTAAAGAATCTGCCTGCAATGCAGGAGACCCTGGTTTGATTCCTGGGTAGGAAAGATCCACTGGAGAAGGGATAGGCTACCCACTCAGTATTCTGGCCTGGAGAATTCCATGAGCTGTATAGTCCATGGGTTTGCAAAGAGTCAGACACGACTGAGCAACTTTCATTTTCACTTCACTTTCACACGTGTTTTATTAATTTAAATTCACTTAATTCATTGAATTGAAATAGAATGTTTGAGATAGACGGTTTTATTTTAGATAGTTATGCAAGCATTGGGTCATGGGTATGTTCCCCATCACAATCTTCATGTTAGTCAAAGAAGAGGTGGAAGGAGAAAGAGGCATTAGACATGGTATCATGGGGATCTATTTCAGCAGGATCAGCTCAGGCAATGATTATTTCCTTGGCACTGAACTGGCCTCTTTTTTCCAACAGGTTTTATTTCAAATGCTCACCTTTGAAGATCATCCTAGATAGTTCAGTTTGAAGGCATTTAGCAAATCCTTCAGTGCTGACAGTAATAACCTCCAGCTTAGGCTGCCAAACCAAATTTATCAGTTCCCTAGAATTTCTATCTAATTTGCAACCTACAATTACTATAATTATCTGATGAATGAGAGATGTTCTATATTGATTGACTCATATAACCATTAATCAATTAAAATAAATACCAATGTATATTTGTTTGTACTACATCCTTCCCTACTTTTCTCTCTGACTCACATAAAACATCGTTACTGCATTTGCTTTGCTTTCCACAGCTTTGTAGACAGTGTATATAACATAAAATAGCAGAAAAATAAACCAGAGGAATGGAAGAGCATTTATTTTCCACACTCCATTAGTACCCTAATAATAATGCACACGTTATCAGAATTTGAACCCAACTTAATTAACAAAAATATTCCAAAGTTACACTGCTGTCTGTTGCTTCTGCAATTGATTGTTATCTGCGAGTAAACACATACAAACCAAGGACAAATCACAATAAATCTAAGTAGACATGTACAAGCAAATTGGACTATGAAAGTGGCATGTCTCTTTGCTTAATATCTTCCACAAATCCCAGAGAGATGTGCTTGAAATGAACATAATTGGATTTGTTGTTTCCCCACAGTTTAATGTGTGAATAACTGTAATCACCTATGACTCTACTATCCTAGCTAAACAAAGTCATTAAGCCATTTGAAGCTATGAATCATAGGAATTAGAAAGCATTTGACAACATTAGTTTTATATTTGGTCAAGTAATTTTTTTTCAGGTGACATTTTCAGGTGACACCAGTGAGGTAGGCTTGGAAAAACTGACACAATTTAAACACTGAAATGGAAGACTCAGAAATGTCTCTTGCCAACTCTCCCTCTTGGTTAATTTTTGTTATTGCTGTTTTTCCTATGCTTCAACAGTGCTATAAGTCTAACTGTGTCATCTCAAAAATTCATATGTCCAGGTCCTAACCCCTAATACTTCAGAATTTGTATGTAGAAATAGTCTTTAAAGAGGTAATTAAGTCAAAATTAGGTCATGTTTTGTGGTCTAATTAAACATGGCTCTTGTTGTTACAAGAATAAGAGATTAGGACACAGATACACATTAAAAAAAGACTATGTAAAGACACAAGGAGAGGATGGACATCCGCAAGCCAAAGAGAAAGGCCTCATAAAAAAAATATCAACCATTCTGACACCTTTTTTTTTTTGGACTTCTAGCTTCCAGAATTGTGAGAAAATAAATATTTATTGTTTAAGCCACTCAGGCTTTGGCACCTTATTATGGCTGCTCTAGAAAACTCGTACCAGCAGCTACAAAATATTTTTCCATTATAGTCCTTGAAAATCATAAAACAAATTTCTGATATTCAGGGACGCAAACTTGATTCATATTTACATATCTGAGTAGCACAAGGCATATACTGCTCTTGTTTTGAGAAAAAACAAAACCTTAAAACATCATTGACAATTATTCAAATCCAGTAGCCATTCCTTCTGTTTTCTTTACTTACAGAATTCTAATTGTTCTCAGAGGAAGAGTGTGACTCTGCTATAACTAGGAATGGATATGTGATCCACTTCTGACAAATGAAATCAAAGAGTAAATCTGGTAGGTAGATTTTACAAGAGGTCCATTTTAACCTATTATAAAGAGAACAGGCTCAGCTGGTACACATGTTTTATTCTTTATTCTTCCTTTCTTTCTAACTACAATATAAACATTCTTGGAGGCATAGAAGTCATTTTGAAACTATGAAAAAACATATACCATATGAAAAGAATAATGGGGCAAGAATTTGAAAGGATCTTGGACCTTCCCAGAGCAGCTGCACCAATCCTGAACTAATTGTTTCCAGATTTCTCACAATATGAGAAAATATGAACCTCTATTTGGTTCATCTATTGTGGTTAGCTTTCTGTTACATGTAGTCAAACATAATTCAAACTGATACAAAGAGTTTTATTAGATAAGACCACTGTAGATAATCTTAAAGTATAAATTGTGATTAGCTATGTTGATTAAAGCATTAAACTATAGGTATTTAATACTGAACTGAATATAAAAAATGTTTAGCTTTATGCTGAGAAATGTTACACAAAATAAAATCTATGGATACAACTCTTTTTAACTCTTTCCTAATCTTCCTATTTTTTTTTTTTTTGCATGAGATACAGACCATTTACTTATGAATGTATAAAACTCAAGAAAGTCCACATTATTCCTACAACATGTTGAAAGTGCTTCAGAATTCACACAATACTAATTCTCTTTTGGTGGCATAGAAATACAAGAAACCATTCTTAAGTAATCTTTTAAAACTTTGAACAGAGTTACAGATTTTACCATTTGTGATAAAGTGGCATATATAATTTAACCAGAAACAAAAGATAATTTTCCTATTTTTAATATTTTATTTCATTTATTATTTATTTGGCTGCACTGGATCTTAACTGAAGCACATGGATTTTATATATATATGTATATATAAAACTGTGGCATGTGAACTCTTAGCTGCAGCATGTGGAATCCAGTTCCCTGACCAGTGATCAAAGCTGGGCTCCCTGCATTGGAAGCACTGAGTCTTAAGCACTGGACCACCACAGAAATCCCTCTTACTGTTTTAACAAGGGGACTAAATGCAAGATATGTGTCTAGTGATTATCTGTAAATGGGTAAATATAAAAGTACATTGTATGGCCATTTTCATTAATGGAAAATCACAATGGCACACAGTCTGGTGCCAATGCCATTTTATTCAGAATTATATGGACAATGGAATTTAGAAAATAGAGGCTCTGTTGAGCCTCTCAATTTTATCTTTATTTTTATTGCATTAATATCTGGTATGTATTAGTTGCTTTTTTTTTCTTTATGATTATTCTGTTTATTTTTCTAACTTATTAAACTGGCTGTATACATGTATACTCATTGCTTTTCCTTTTTATGTAAAGTCTACTACATTTAAGGCCTCAGTGGATAATGTTTTCTATATCCTGTAGGTTTTAAGACTTTGTATTTGTGTTATCTTTCTGTAATGATGTTGTTTTTAAATGCCATGTACTCAGTGAGTGATATAAACACATTGTAAATTTCAGTTTTCTAATGAAAAATTTAAAAAAAGGAAAGAAAATACAGGCAAATATTCTTGGGCTTCCCTGCTGGTTCAGGTGGAAAAGAATCTGCCTGCAATGTGGGAGACCTGGGTTCAATTCCTGGGTTGAGAAAATCCCCTGGAGAAGGGAAAGGCTACCCACTCTGATATTCTGGCCTGGAGAATCCCGTGAAATTTATAGTCCATAAGGTGGCAAAGAATCGAATATGACTGTGAAATTTTCACTTTCACTTTTTATAACTTAACTGAAATATCAGTTTTTTATATTTTCAAAGAATTTATACTCATTTGCTAACGTAAAAATTTAACTTCCCATAAGTTACAGTAAATTTCCATTCAGTTCTCATTCAACATTGTTGAATACTGAATATATGTGTGTATATATGTGTGGATGCATGCATTTATGTATAAAGATAAACAATATGTGGTTTTGTAAATGTATAATATCCTTCTTTAAGGGGAGGGAGGGAATGGATTTGGGGAAAAGGAACAGATATATACTTCTCTGGGTATCACACATTTGATACTTTTTACTTTAATCTATGTGAATGTTTTACATAATTATAATACAAAACTAAATTTTAAAGAGTCAGTTGCTAAATGTCTGAAGCAAAATAAATTATACAAACCAAACTGTGTACTACTTGGCAGTATAACCAAACAGAGAGGAAAATTCCAGGTGAATATGAAACAATACTTTAACTGGATAACCCTACTGTGAAATTTCTTAAAGACAAAAAAAAGGAAAATTAAACTCTGTTTTCAGTAATTACAGAGTTTGTGATAATGTTGAGTTTGTAGTGTGTGCATTGTGAAATAAAGTAAATGAATAATTATTGTGTTAATTTGAAATAAAATTGAAATAAAGAAATAGGATCAAAGAGGTTAGGAAAAGCCCTGTAGTCTTGAGTTTGAATTAACTATGTGAGTTGCTATTGGGTTAATTATTAACATATTTAATAATTAAATAAGATAGTTATAAAGTATTTTATATTTATAAAATATACAAACATTTCTTAGTTCTGAAAACTACAAAAGGACTAGAAACAAAAGCTAATGCAAGGGCAATGAAATAGTCTAGTGTTTAAATTTTAGTTTCTAAATACTATATCCCAAAACAAGAAACAGCAGTTTTTCATACAGGCCTGGTCTAGTTGGCATCAGAAATTTAATAGGATGAATGCTAAGAGTCTGTCATATTAGATAGTGAAGAGTTTAAAAAGTGTAAAAGTGTAAAAAGAAAACAAGGATTATTAGTATCATGTTAAACAGACCCAGAAGACAACTTGAAGAGGTTTCAGTTAGACAAAGAGAAAATAATTTAACCATGAACTAAAAAATAATTGCACTATTTTGAAACACATCAAATGTGCTTAAATATCATCCACTCATCGTGAAAGAGTAGTCATCTTTTTTAGAAGAGTCTAAGGAAACGTGCTATTAAAAAAAAAAATGATAAGTAATTCACCAATTAAATGTTTACCAAGGAAATACACCAAGCAGCTATTCTTTATATAGTTTTCCTATATAAGCTGTACTTTTCAACAACAAAATAATTTCGGAGTTATAGATTCTCCTTATAGAATCATCCCATCTAGGAATAAACCTACCTGAGGAGGTAAGAGACCTGTACTCAGAAAACAATGACACTAATGAAAGAAACCAAAGGTGACACAAACAGATGGAAAGATATATTCATAGATTGGAACATTGCTAAAATGACCACATTACCCATAGGAACCTACAGATTCAATGCAATGTTTATCAAAATATCCAGGACATTTTCAGAGAATTAGGATAAATAATTTATAAACACCTATGGAAACACAAAAGGCTTCAAATAGCCAAAACAATCTTGAGAAAGAACAACAATGCTGGAGGTATTATGCTCCCTGACTTCAGGCATACTACAAAGGTAAAGTAATCAAAACAGTAAGGTACTGGCACAAAACAGAATCATAGATAAATGGAACAGAATATGGAGCCCAGAAATGGACCCACACATCTATGATCAATTAATATATGACAAAGGAGACAGGAATATACAATGTAGAAAAGAAAGTCTCTTCAATAAGTGGTGCTGGGAAACCTAAATAGCTGTATGTAAAAAAATGAAATTAGAACACATCCTTTATCATATACAAAAACAAACTCAAACTGGATTAAAGATCTAAATATAAACCTAGAAACCATAAAATTCCTAGAGAAAATCATAGGTAGAAAACACTTTGACATAAATCACAGTGATAATTTTTTTGTTTGGTCTCCAAAAGCAAAGGAAACATAAGCAAAAATAAACAAATTGTACCCAGTGAAACTTACAAGCTTTTGCATGAACTAAACAAAAAGATAACCCATGCAATGGGAGAAAAGAACTGCAAATAATATCAATAAAGTTTAATATTCAAAACACAGAAACCGCTCATACAACGAGATTAAAAAACAAACAACCCAGTTAAAAAATGGGCAGAAGACCTGACTGGACATCATTTTCCAAGATATAAAAATGGCCAACAAACACATGAAAAGATGCTCACTATTGCTAATCATCAGAGAAATGCAAATCAAAACCACAGTGAGATATATCTGCTAGAATGTCTTTATCATCAAAAAGAATACAAGTAACACATTTTGGTGAGGATACTGAGAAAAGTGAATCCTCTTACACTATCGTGGGAATGTAAATTGTGCAGCCATTGTAGAAAACAGTATGATGGTTCTTTTAAAAACTGAAAATAGAACTACCATATGATCCATCAATTCTACTTCAAGGCATTTATCTGAAGAAAACACTAATTCAAAATGATTCATGCACTCCAATGTTCGCAGCAGCATTATTTATGACAGTCAATATATGAAAGCAATCTGAGTGTCTATGGATAAAGAGAATGTGGTATATATAATGGAATATTACTCAACCATAAAAAAATGAAATTTTGCAATTTGCAACAAAGTGGATGGATCCGGAAGGTATTATACATAGTGAAATAAGTCAGATAGAGAAACAAATTATTATGTATTACCAATTATTATATGAAATCTGAAAAATAAAACAAAGGAATGAATCTAATAAAACAAAAATAAACTTACAGATCTAGAGAACTACCTAGTGGTTACCAGTGGGGAGACAAGAGAGAGAAGGGGCAAGATAAGGGATAGAGAGTTATGAGGTACAATATATTAGCATAAAATAAGTTCAGTCACTCAGTCGTGTCCGACTCTTTGCGACCCCATGAACCGCAATACACCAGGCCTCCCTGTCCATCACCAACTCCAAGAGTCCACCCAAACCCATGTCCATCAAGTTGGTGATGTCATCCAACCATCTCGTCTTCTGTCATCCCCTTCTCCTCCTGCCCTCAATCTTTCCCAGGATCAGGGTCTTTTCCAGTGAGTCAGCTCTTCGCATCAGGTGGCCAAAGTATTGGAGTTTCAGCTTCAGCATCAGTACTTCCAATGAACACCCAGGACTGATCTCCTTTAGGATGAACTGGCTGGATCTCCTTGCAGTCCAAGGGACTCTCAAGAGTCTTCTCCAGCACCACAATTCAAAAGCATCAATTCTTTGGCGCTCAGCCTTCTTTATAGTCCAACTCTCACATCCATACATGACCACGGGAAAAACCATAGCCTTGACTAGTCGGACCTTTGTTGGCAAAGTAATGTCTCTGCTTTTTAATTTGCTGTCTAGGTTGGTCATAACTTTCCTTCCAAGGAGTAAGCATCTTTTAATTTCATGGCTGCAATCACCATCTGCAGTGATTTTGGAGCCCCAAAAAATTAAGTCTGACACTGTTTCCACTGTTTCCCTATCTATTTCCCATGAAGTGATGGGACCAGATTACATGATCTTAGTTTTCTGAATGTTGAGCTTTAAGCCAACCTTTTCACTCTCCTCTTTCACTTTCATCAAGAGGCACTTTCTGCCATAATGCATAAAATAAATGATACAAAGATACATTGTACAGCACAGGGAATATAGCCAACATTTGATAATAACTATAAACTGAGTATAATTTTTTAAAAAATTGAATCACTATGTTATACACCTGAAACATATAATAAAAGAAAAGAACTGTTTCATCTAACAAATGACAACAGACAACACAAAAAATCATGAGACTACTATGAGCAGCTATATGCCAACAAAATGGACAACTTTGAAGAAATGGACAAATTCTTAAAAAGTATAACCTTCCAAAACTGAACCAGGAAGAAATAGAAAATTTTAACAGACCAATCACAAGCATGGAAATCAAAACTGTAATCAAAAATCTTCCAACAAACAAATACACAGGACCAGATAGCTTCACAGGTGAATTATGCCAAAAATAAAGAGAAGTGCTAACACCTATCCTACGCAAACTATTCCAGAAAATTGCAGAAGGGAAACCCCCAAATACATTCTACAAAGATACCCTGATATCAAAACCAGGCAAAGATGCCACAAAAAAAGGAAAACTACAGGCCAATATCACTGATGAACATAGATGCAAAAATACTCAACAAAATTATAGCAAACAGAGTCCACCAACATATTACAAAGTTTACATCATGACCAAGTGGGCTTTATTCCAGGGATGCAAGGATTCTTCAAAATTCACAAATCAATCAATGTGATGCACCATATTAACAAATTGAAAGATTAAAAACGTGATTATTTCAAGAGATGCAGATAAAGACTTTGACAAAATTCAACACCCATTTATGATAAAAACTCTTCAGAAAGTAGGCAGAGAAGGAACATACCTCAACACAATAAAAGCCATAAATGACAAACCTACAGCAAACATTATCCTCAATGGCAAAAAATTCAAAGCTTTCCTTCTAAAATCAGGAACAAAACATGGGTACCCACTCTCACAACTACTATTCAACATAGTTTTGGAAATCCTAGCCACAGTAACCAGAAGAGAAAAAGAAAATTAATCCAGATTGGAAAAGAAGAAGCAAAATTATCACTGTTTGCAGATGACATGATCTTCTCTATATAAAACCCTAAAGATGCCACCAGAAAACTACTAGAGCTGATCAATGAATATAGAAAAGTTGCAGGATGTAAAATTAAAACACAGAAATCCCTTGCATTCCTATACACTAATAATGAAAAATCAGAAAAAGAAATTAAGGAAACAATTTCATTCCCCATTGCAATGAAAAAATTAAAACATTTAGGAATAAATTTACCTAAAAAAACAAAAGCTCTGTATACAGAATACTATAAAACACTGATGAAAGAAATCAAAGTGACACAAATAGATGAAGAAATATACCATGTTCTTGAACTGGAAGAATCAATATAGTGAAAATGAGTATACTGTCCAAAGCAATCTATAGATTCAATTCAATCTCTATCAAACTACCAATGGCATTTTTCACAGATCTAGAACAAATAATTTCACAACTTTTATGGAATGACAAAAGACCCTGAATAGCCAAAGTAATACTGATAAATAAGAATGGAACTGGAGGAGTCAACCTTCCAGACTTCAGACTATACTACAAAGCTAGAGTCATCAAGACAGTAAGGCACTCGCACAAAGAGAGAAATATAGATCAATGGAACAAAATAGAAAGTCCAGAGATAAATCCACATACCTATTGACAACTTATCTTTGACAAAATAAGCAAAAACATACAATGGAGAAAAGACAGTCTTTTCAACAAGTGGTGCTGGGAAAACTGGTCAACTACATGTAAAAGACTGAAACTAGAACACTAATGCCATACACAAAAAAAAAACTCAAAATGGATTAAAGATCTAAATGTAAGACCAGAACCTAAAAAACTCTTAGAGGGAAACATAGGCAGAACACCCTCCGATATAAATCACAGCTAAATCTTCTGTGACCCCCCCTCCCAGATTAATGGAAATAAAAATAAACAAATGGGACCAAAATACACTTAAAAGTTTTTGCACAATGAGAGCAAATATTAGCAAGGAGAAAAGACAGCCCTCAGAATGGGAGAAAATAGTAGCAAACGAAACAGCTGACAAAGAATTGATCTCCAAAATATACAAGCAGCTCTTGCAGCTCAATCTCAGAAAAAATGAACAACCCATTTAAAAACTGGGCAAAAGACCTAAACAGACTTTTCTCCAAAGAAACATACAGATGGCTAATAAACACATGAAAAGATGCTCAACATCACTCATTATTAGAGAAATAAAAATCAAAACCACAATGCAGTGTCATCTCACGTCAGTCAGAATGGTTGCCATCAAAAAGTCTACAAACAGTAAATGCTAGGGAGGGTGTGGAGAAAAGGGAACCCTCTTAAACCATTTGTGGGAATGCAAACTGGTAAAGCCACTATGGAGAACAGAGTGGATATTCAAAAAATACTGGGAATCGAACTGCCATACAAACTAGCAATCCCACTATTGGGCATACATCCCAAGGAAATCAGAATTGAAAGGACATATGTACCCCAATGTTCAGTGCAGCACTATTTACAATAGCCAGAACATGGAAGCAACCTAAATGTCCATCGGCAGATGAATGGATAAGGAAGTTGTGGTAAATATACACAATGGAATATTACTCAGCTATAAAAAAGAACACATTTGGGCCAGTTCTAATGAGGAGGATGAAACTGGAGCCTATTATAGAGTGAAGTAAGTCAGAAAGAGAAACACCAATAGAGTATATTAATGCATATATATGGAATTTACAAAGACGGTAATGATGATCCTATATGCAAGGTAGCAAAAGAGACACAGATATAAAGAACAGACTTTTTGACTATATGGGAGAAGCGAGGATGGGATGCTTTTAGAGAATAGCATTGAAACATGTATATTACCATATGTAAAATGGATGAACAGTGCAAGTTCAATGCAGGAAGCAAGGCACCCAAAGTCGGTGCTCGGGGACAACTCAGAGGAATGGGGTAGGGAGGGAGGTGGGAGGGAGGTTCAGGATGGGGGACACAGGCATACCTGTGGCTGATTCATGATGCATGTCAGAAGCCATCACAACACTGTAAAGCAATTATTCTCCAATTAAAATAAATGAATTGGTTAAAAAACACAAAAGAAGAAATTTCCATTTTTCAACTTCTGGTGAAATAAAGAAATGTTGTAACTAGGCAATAAAAGTTTATAAGCTACTAACACTAAATGGCAGCTGTGAGGTGTGTTATACCTGCCTTTAAAAATGTACTCGCCTTTCAGTTGCCCGGGAGAATTGCTGGGAAGGGAAGAGATAAAGACAGAATAAATCTGAAGGTTAAAAGCAATCTAAAAGCCCAATAAGCCGATACTAATATATGGGTTTTATTTGGATCCTGTCTCAAACAAAAATTATTGTACAATCAAGGAAATTTTTACACCAATTAGAAATGTGATGATATTAAAGAATGATTGTTAAAATGCTTCTTATGACAATGATTATATCATTATGCTTTGAGAAAGTAATTGTTTTATATAAATATATACTGAGGTATCTACAAAAATAATATTATTTTTTCAAAATAATTTGAGACTAAAATTAAGTGTTGTTTGAAACAAGGGTATGGTGGAAACAAGACTGGCCATAGGTTTTTAGTTTTGAAACTGCCTGATTATACTATTCTAAGATATTTTAAATTTTCAAAATTAAAATTTTTTTTCCTAATCTACAATTCGTTTTTTTTTCAAGTGTAAGTAGCTATTGGTTGCAAGGCACAGGTTCAGATGCTAAAAATGTGCAAGGATAAATAAAATAAATTCCATAATCTAAAATAGCTTACTACCTGGTAGAGAAGAAATCATGTCCACAATCCTCTATAATCTGAAATAGATTATTTTTAAATGTTATAGCAAAGACCCAAGGGAGCCCAAAGGAGGGAATTAATTAATTCTCTTTGAAGATCAGATCTGGTAATAACAAAGGTGACATTTAACCTGAGAAAGGATAAATTACAAAAAGAAGTTACAGCATGCATGAAGAAAGAGCACAAAACATTCTTGAAATGGAGATGAGTCCTCTGACTGGACAATATAGAATACTGAGCTAGTTGGGAGTGAGTGGTGGTGAGAAATACCTTTAAACAGTTGTGAAGAATCTCACTGTTAAAGGCTTGAATTCCATACTACATCCCTTTTAGTTTGTTATTTTATTTGATTATGAAGGCATATTTGTCACTGAAGGAAGCTGAAGTATATTTTACTTGATTTATAACTTCAGTATTTAGATATATAGTACGTGGACCTCTACGTGCCCTTGTTCTAGGCCTGGGAATGTTAAAAGCAGGCCAAGCTTCATAATGGTTTTAACCAGTTCTATTTCCCCTACTGGCTTCCCTGGTGGCTCAGCAGTAAAGAATCCAACTGCAATGCAGGAACTGCAGGAAACCTGGGTTCGATCCCTAAGTCAGAAAGATCCCCTCGAGGCGGGCATAGCACTCCAGTATTCTTGCCTGAAGGGTCCCATGGTCAGAGGAGGCTGGCAGGCTACAGTCCACAGGATTGCAAAGAGTCAGACATGACTGAAGTAACCTAGCACGCACAAACACATTTTCCCTATTGAAAAACAATATTATGATTACTAAAATTAATACTGTAATGATCATGATTATAAATGTACCTTTTCATACACTGTATATATTTAATTCATGGTAAATGTCAAAAATGGAATTACAAAATGAAAGGGTATAGGCATAGTGAATTTGATAGATATTGTTAATTTGATAGATACTACAGAATTGCTTTACAAAAAAGTGTCATTCTCTTGCCAAATCAATGTGTGTGAGATTGCCCATTTTTTCACACTTTCCTCAATGCAGACAATAGTAATAGTGTGTTCATATTTCATTTCTTCCAATGTTACACATGTGAAAAAACACTAGGGATTTCCCTTGTGATCCAGTGGCTGACTCTGCACTCCCCGTGCCATGGGTCCCAGTTTAATCCCTGGTCAGGGACTAGATCCCAGATGCCTTAACTAAGAGTTTGCATACTGCAACAGAAAGATTCCACAGGCCACAAGGAAGATCAATGATCCTGCCTGCCACAACTATGACCCAGCACAGTGAAACAAATACATAAATAAAATAAATATTAAAAATTTATTTTAAAACACTTTCCTCATTACAATTAGTATCTTTTAAATCGTGATACCATATATATTCACAAGTTTATAACTGATTTTGTATTTTTATCCAATTTCTGTTGGATTCCTCTTTAAAATTTTGCCCCTTCCTTTATTTTGGCTTGTTGGTTCTTACATTGTTAATTTCTCTGAGCTGACTCTATACAATAAGAAAATTAACCCTTTTCTATAATATTTTTGCAATAATTTTTCCAAGTGCATTATTTCTCTATTTTCATGACACATTACATTTTATCCCATAGAAAATGGGATATTTCTGTTTGTTTCATTCTTCAATAGCATTAATTATTTTGTGTGTGTGTGTGTGGTGAGAACACTTAAGATCAATCTATCCTTTTATCAAATTGAAGTATTCAATAGAGTTTTTAATACTGCAGTCACTTTGATGTTATATACATTCAGTTCAGTTCAGTTCAGTTCAGTAGCTCAGTCGTGTCCGACACTTTGCGACCCCATGAATCTCAGCACGCCAGGCCTCCCTGTCCATCACCAACTCCCGGAGTTCACTCAAACTCACCTCCATTGAGTCAGTGATGCCATCCAGCCATCTCATCCTCTGTCGTCCCCGTCTCCTCCTGCCCCCAATCCCTCCCAGCATCAGTGTCTTTTCCAATGAGTCAACCCTTCCCATGAGGTGGCCAAAGTATTGGAGCTTCAGCTTTAGCATCAGTTCTTCCAATGAACACCCAGGATTGACCTCCTTTAGAATGGACTGGTTGGATCTCCTTGCAGTCCAAGGGACTCTCAAGAGTCTTCTCCAACACTACAGTTCAAAAGCATCAATTCTTCGGCAATCAGCTTTCTTTACAGTCCAACTCTCACATCCATACATGACCACTGGAAAAACCATAGCATTGACTAGACAGACTTGGTTGGCAAAGTAATGTCTCTGCTTTTTAATATGCTATCTAGGTTGGTCATAACCGTCCTTCCAAGGAGTAAGCGTCTTTTAATTTCATGGCTGCAATCAGCATCCCCAGTGACTTCCAGAATTCAGTACTTTGCATCACTGAATATTGTATCCTTTGACTAAATCTTCCTATTTTTCCCTTCCCTGGTTCCTGGAGGCCACCAGTCTACTCTGTTTCTATGAGTCCCACTACTTTACATTCTACTTATAAATAAGATCACGCCAATATTTGTCTTTTTGCTGCTGCTGCTAAGTCGCTTCAGTTGTGTCCGACTTTGTGCGACACCATAGAGGGCAGCCCACCAGTCTCCGCAGTCCCTGGGAGTCTCCAGGCAAGAACACTGGAGTGGGTTGCCATTTCCTTCTCCAATGCATGAAAGTGAAAAGTGAAAGTGAAGTCGCTCAGTCGCGTCGGACTCTTCGCGACCCCATGGACTACAGCCTACGAGACTCCTCCGTCCATGGGATTTTCCAGGCAAGAGTACTGGAGTGGGCTGCCACTGCCTTCTCCGTTGTCTTTCTGTCCTGCTTATTTCACTATGCATACTATCCTCCAGGTTCATCAGTGTTGTCTCAAATGGCAGTATTTCCTTCTTTTTTTTAAGGCTGAATAATATGTACATATTATGTAACATGGATATATATATATTATATTACTATTAACCACATTTTCTTTATTAATTCATCCATTAACAAGCATTTAGTTTTTTTCCATATCTTTGCTATTAATACTATGAATAGTGTTTCAATAAATGTGGGAGTGCAAATTATTAATAAATATATTTATTTTAAGAAAAGTTTTTCAGGCTTTCCATCTTAGTAATGCCATATGCATAGAACAGAATTTATGTGACTGTTTTTTTAACGTGTTTTGGAATTTTGGCTTATATATTTTTTTAATAGGAAGCTATTTCTATGTAGGGGTGTGTCTGTGTATGTGTGTGTGTGTGTACTAACCTCTCTGCAGTATTTTTGCAATTGCTACCACTCTATCCATTTTAAACCCCAGGAAGACAGGGATCATATATTAAAAGCATCTGAATCATAATACATTGGAGATGTCATCAATCATTAAGCCAGAAAGCAACTTGATGATTTACTTTCTAGTCATGTGGTTATGCCTATATCTGCTAGCGCCTCTTTTCATGAAACATGATATAAGGAGAAGTCCTAGCTAAAGTTTTGCTACAGATGATCTTACTCTCTTACCTTCAGTAACCAAATTCCTAACCAAATCAGCCTGTTTGTTTACCTAGAACATGGTACACTGATAGGCTGATAAGTTTATGCTGCTTTTCACTTTCAGTTTCTGGGTATTAGAGACATTTATCTTACTTCTGAGCATGCCTATCTCTTTCAGATTTCCTTATTCTACATATTATCTATATGTCATATGTGTAGAGAAGAGGGAGTGTCTTGGAGAATTTATAATGCCATTATGACCAGAAATCTTACTCAACAATATGTTGGAAACATCTCTTCATATTTTAATATCTTTAATGAATGCAAATATATCATCTTTAGAGGCTGAAGAATATGCTAAAGTGGATATAGACCATTATTATTAAATACATTTTTTACTGATGAATAGTTTGTTGTTGTTTAGTCACTAAGTCATATCCAGTTCTTTTTTGTGGCCCCATGGACTACAGCCCACCAGGCTCCTCTGTCCATGGGATTTTCCAGGCAAGGATACTGGAATGAGTGGCTATTTCATTTTTCAGGGGATCTTCCCAACCCATGGATCAAACCTGTATCTCCTGCATTGATAGGCAGATTCTTTACCACTAAGCCAACACAGAAGCCCAGTGAAGTTATGTTACTTGAAATATTTTTTTTTCTTTTACAGATACTACAATTAGCATGTGTAAACATATAAATTTACCCCCCTGTCAGATTCTCTTGGAAAAATTTCCTTTAATGGATGTGCTGAGTTATTAGAAACTAGCAAATGTCTCTAGGAGGCAACTATGAACATCTGATTCATATGTAGCCACAACCTAAATCCAGTCAGATAATTTCTGATTCCACATCTTCCATAAGCAAAGAGTATAATCATCATCCCCCAAAACTTCTCTTCCATCTATCCAACTCACCAAAAAGCCCCCTGATACAATCAAAATGAAATAGGGTCATATATGACAGGAAAAACCAACATGAGAGTGACTTAATACAGTTTATTTCTTATTCTCCCACATAAAAATTATTCCATGCTTAATATGATATTCCTCTTCATGAAGTTATTGGACTCAGGCTTTTCCAGTTCATTATTTCTCCATCTCTAGGATATGACCTTTGACCTCACAATCCTACATGAGTGGTAGAGACCCAGCCATCTGCCTCATGATAGGAAATAGGATGAAGAAGAGAATAAAGAGTGTTAATGGGCATGCACCAATGCTTGCAAGAGATCTACGAAACACACACAAAGCATTTCTACTTTTTTGAGCTCCAAAATCACTGCAGATGGTGATTGCAGACATGAAATTAAGACACTTACTCCTTGGTAGGAAAGTTATGAACAACTTAGACAACATATTAAAAGGAAGAGACATTACTTTATCCACAAAAGTCCGTCTAGTCAAGGCTATGGTTTTTCCAGTGGTCATGTATGGATGTGAGAATTGGACTATAAAGAAAGCTGAGCACCAAAGAATTGATGCTTTTGAACTGTGGTGTTGGAGAAGACTTTTTTTTTTTCATTGTGATGTGGATTTATTTATTTTTTATTGAAGGCTAATTATTTTTACAATATTATATTCGTTGGTTTTGCCATACATTGACATGAATCCTCCCCAGGTAGGGAATTCATGTACACCTGAAGAAGACTCTTGAGAGTCCCTTGGCCTGCAAGGAGATTCAACCAGTCCATCCTAAAGCAGATCAGTCCTGGGTGTTCATTGCAAGGACTGATGTTGAAGCTGAAACTCCAATTCTTTGGCCACCTAATGCAAAGAACTGACTCCTTTGAAAAGACCCTGATGCTGGGAAAGATTGAGGGCAGGAGGAGAAGGGGATGACAGAGGATGAGATGGTTGAATGGCATCACTGACTCAATGGACACTGGTATGGGTAGACTCCAGCAGTTGGTGATGGACAGGAAGGCCTGGCGTGCTGTGATTAATGGGGTCGCAAAAAACCGGGCACAACTGAGCAACTGAACTGAACTGAACTGAATCAATTGGAGGAAGGTATACATGGCGAATTGATAAAAGGCTGAGAAATGGACTCTTTATTCAGCTTAGCAAGTGCCTAGCTAAAAACTGGAAGTTGTAGTTCCAAGGAAGAAAAGGAAGAACAGATACTAAGTTAGTCTCTTCCATATGCCCAAATGAAAATCCTAAGTATAAAAGCTTCAATCAGAATGAATTAGTCTCTCAATCTAGGGTTTTTTATTAGCTTGGGACTGCTCTAAACAGTTCCATGTGAGAAGGGAGGAGCCACTGATATGCAGGTATCCAAAACTGATTTTCTGTAATGTCTCAGTTTTTCATAACATCTTCAGAGATGATTTCTTATGCTTCAATAGAGAGGATACTGACTTATTCATGCTACGTCTTTGAACAACCTCTACTTGAAGTAGAATGATAAAATAAAAAATGATGACAAATTCCTTGAATCTTTAAACAATGTAACTAATTCTTTCACTGCCTATAGCCAACACATAGCACTGTTTCTGGCTACAAGTTCAGTTCAGTTCAGTTCAGTCGCTCAGTCGTGTCCGACTCTCCGCGACCCCATGAATCACAGCACGCCAGGCCTCCCTGTCCATCACCAAATCCCAGAGTACACTCAAACTCATGTCCACAGAGTCGGTGATGCCATCCAGCCATCTCATTCTCCGTCGTCCCCTTCTCCTCCCGCCCCCAACCTTTCCCAGCATCAGAGTCTTTTCCAGTGAGTCAACTCGTCGCATGAGGTGGCCAAAGTATTGCAGCTTCAGCTTTAGCATCAGTCCCTCCAATGAACATCCAGGATTGATCTCCTTTAGAATGGACTGGTTGGATCTCCTTGCAGTATAAGGGACTCTCAAGAGTCTTCTCCAACACCACAGTTCAAAAGCATCAATTCTTCGGCGATCAGCCTTCTTAACAGTCCAACTCTCACATCCATACATGACCACGGGAAAAACCATTGCCTTGACTAGACAGACCTTGCTTGGCAAAGTAATGTCTCTGCTTTTTAATATACTATCAAGGTTGGTCATAACTTTCCTTCCAAGGAGCAAGCGTCTTTTAATTTCATGGCTGCAATCAGCATCTGCAGTGATTTTGGAGCCCCAAAAAACAAAGTCTGACACTGTTTCCACTGTTTTTCCATCTATTTCCCATGAAGTGATGGGACCAGATGCCATGATCTTTGTTTTCTGAATGTTGAGCTTCAAGCCAACCTTTTCACTCTCCTCTTTCACTTTCATCAAGAGGCTTTTGAGTTCCTCTTCACTTTCTGCCATAAGGGTAGTGTCATCTGCATATCTGAGGTTATTGATATTTCTCCCGGCAATCTTGATTCCAGCTTGTGCTTCTTCCAGCCCAGCGTTCCTCATGATGTACTCTGCATATAAGTTAAATAAGCAAGGTGACAATATACAACCTTGACGTACACCTTTTCCTATTTGGAACCAGTCTGTTGTTCCATGTCCAGTTCTAACTGTTGCTTCCTGACCTGCATACAGGTTTCTCAAGAGGCAGGTCAGGTGGTCTGGGATTCCCATCTCTTTCAGAATGTTCCACAGTTTATTGTGATCCACACAGTCAAAGGCTTTGGCATAGTCAATGAAGCAGAAATAGATGTTTTTCTGAAACTCTCTTGCTTTCTCCATGATCCAGCAGATGTTGGCAATTTGATCTCTGGTGCCTCTGCCTTTTCTAAAACCTGCTTGAACATCTGGGAGTTCACGGTTTACATACTGCTGAAGCCTGGCTTGGAGAATTTTGAGCATGACTTTACTAGCGTGTCTGGCTACAAGGGAAGCCCTAAAACAAACACATGATATAAATTCTTTGAAAAAAAATAAATGTGTAAGATACACAAGGGTCTTAGACATTACAAAAAGAAAAGGAAAGGAGAGTGAAGTATGCAGGACCATTTGTATAGCTCAAGAATCCTCTTCCTCTGGTGCCCAAGGAGTAAATTTTGGGGGGAGGGAGTCCAGCGGCAGAAAAATAGAAATGAGAGAGAAAAATTAGGTTCTAACGAGGAATACATCAGAAAGAGGTATAATAGGGACACAGAGAAGAAAGGCATTCAGCACAGTCAAGATAAAGACAAAACAAGCGTGAGATGAAGAGAAATAAATGAAACAAGTAGGGAGTTGAGCAAATCTCAAATGAAAAGTGTGTTTCTATCACGACTTCTAGAGGGATATGAGAAGGGTGAAGAGGGGACTTGCGGGTCAGCCTGCACTTATTTAGTCAGTTATAAGGAAAAACTGCTGTCTCATTAAGGCTAGAAATGATGTTGATCATTTTTTCTTCCTTTTAGATAACTGCATGGGAGTTATAATTGGTATGAGGAAGCATGGGCAGCACAGTTCAGGCCCTTGCTCAGTGGGAATACCCTAGAGGCATGTGCCAAGTTGGATAATAATGACAGCTGTGGCTATCAAATCATGCAGCCAAGGCTTTCAGAGGAAATGGGGCTGACCCCAGAGACCGGACAGGTTACATCTAGATCTCCAAGGAGAGGAGTGAAGAACTCTCGTCTTGAATTGGTTTTAAAAATGACAAGTTTATTTAACAGATGTGGAGAAGGTGAAAGAGTATATATATTTATGTATATTTTTAGAGATAAAATCATTCTTTCAGAGGATATTAGAAAAATGATTCCTAGAGACTTGATAGAATACTTAATAGAAATTCTACTAGTGTGATACAAAGATACAAATATCTTCTCGGGTCTGTTCTTTTTAAAAAATAATTTTTTTTATTTATTTATTTTTGGCTATGCTGGGTCTTTGCTGCTGCACGGAGTTTTCTCTAGTTGTGGCCAGTGGGGTCTGCTGTCTAGCTTCAGAGCACAGGCTCTAGGTCATATGTTCTTCAGTAATTGGGGCTCCCGAGCTCTAGGGCACAGGCTCAGTAGTTGTGGCACACAGGCTTACTTGCTTTGCAGCATGTAGAATCTTCCCAGACCAGGGATCGAACCTGTGTCTCCTGCATTGGCAGGCAGATTCTTTTCCACTATGTCATCAGAGAAGTCCCTGGTTTATTCTTATTATATAAACCAATAATCCAAATAGGGCTTCCTATTATTTTTTTGCTCTATGTCTAAAAATTTTAGTAACAAACACAGCCAAGTATAGTTTTTAAGCACAAAACATAAAATCTCTGTTATTTGTGAGATATCTGGTTGCTACATAAGAGTTTATCAGTAGGTTAATATTAGAAAAATATTTTCATCATAAAGAAGCAATCTGGTGATGAGAAAAACTTCCCTTTGTCTTTATGAGAGCTTATCCAAATTGTATAAGGTGCATATTAGCTTATATGAAGTGTTTTCAATGTTTTACAAAGTTAATTTCAGACCAACAAATATAAAAGGTTCTGTCAGAAACTACCCTGGTTTGTACCTGCACTGAGAGATTTAGACCTTGATTATCAGTCTTACAGAAGCTGACTTGATCCCAGTGGACTCTCTTGCCAGACCACACTAACAGCTGAAACATCCAGAAAAGAGTCTCCCCAGAAATATCAACTTTTAAAGGTGATAATATAATCTATATGTTTTTTATTTATGTAACACCTTTGCTCCAAAGGTGAAACTCAGCACTGAATTCCTGGGGAGATGTGGCCTGTCTACACTGTAAATGGCTATGTATCACTTTTCCTTTTAAGAGCACAGAGATTAGCCACTGGAGGTCCCAAATGCCTAACACTAATACTACTGGATTTGGTAAACCTCTAGAACTCAGTAAAATAATATTTCATATACAGGAATCTGTTAGGGTTCCTGAACATCTGGGGACTAATCAAACTTCAGTTTATGTGACTTTCCATGAATTTGAAATTATAGATGTTTGACCTCTCAGTTAACACTTGCTCTCTCAGCAGACATCCTAAACTGGAGTGAGATTGTCTCTGTATCTAAATTACAAGAATATTTTATTGCTTTAAATAAAATGACTGACTTGCTACAATCTAAACTGTTTATAAATCTTCACATCGATTCCTGGAACTCTGAAGAGAATTGGCTTTCAAAAGATTTGCCTCTATGGGAATAATAAGATTATTGCAGGTAATCTAGTGCAGTACAGTGGCTTTGTAAATACCCCTTCTTGATGACAGTAAGACCTTAATGAATGTCACTGTTCCTCCTCACAAACACTAACTGAAGGCTCTGAAGGCTTACTTTGGGTGGGCAAGCTGTTAGGTTCTATACACTATGCTGGGAGGCACAGGACAGGTTTCCTTTCCGGGGGCGGGGGAGTGTTGCAGTCTGCTGGGGTAGATGGAGGTGTACACAATGGGAAATAAGAATGACAAACAGCACAGGAAACAGAGGCCACTGAGAACCAATGGTGGAGCAGGGTCTACAGAGATCAGAGAGAGTCTAGAACACAAGTCCTAAAGCAAGGTAGGGCTTTGAAGAGAGTTGATAAGAGGTCATTTCAGTATCTGCATAAGTGGAAGAATGGAATATACCACACATATCAAAGGAATGGTGAAGAGCTATTCTTGAGATGATCATAGAACTTGGTCTTTGGGATCTGAGAATGTTTAAAAAATATAATATACATTCTCTAGGGACTTCAAGTAAAGCAAAAAAGAAGGGATGTTGTCTGTGTTTATTGTTTGGGAAGACTGTGAAGGAGCCACAGTGTGCAGTGCCCACCACAGAACATGAGGCAGGATGCATGAAGCAGTCATCAAAATTGGCCAGAAGGTGGCCAAACCTAAATGAAAAGGGCAGAAAAATTTTGAGAAGAGAGAGGACACCAATCAGATTGACCTTTAAGAAGGTTCCCTACTACAGATATGCAAGTGTGAGTAGGATGCCTGCTAAGGAAATCATTAGTTCTCTGACCTATTGCAGTTCATGTAGAAAATATTAAGTCACCCACTAAATTCTAAATTAAATTGTGGGCTTAGAATGTTTGATTAAAATATTATAGTGATTATAATATTTCCTATCAAAGTAACATTAAGTATCAGAAAAACAGAAATCAAGTATCTGCTTAATTTGATTTATCAGCTTTTATACAAATTATAAAATTTGTATAAAGAAGCTCAAATTTTAGCTAAGTTTCATTTTTATTTATTATGAATCAACTTTGGAGCACAAATAATGATGGATTTTGTGACCTCTAAATAAGGTCACTGGGTAAGATAAATTTTAGCAATAAATACTTTAAAGGAAGAGTTTGATTTTACTTAGGCAGTCACTGCATCTCATGGAATCAGATTTCATTAACACTCACTAAAGATTAATTAGTTCCTAGGATATTCCCAAATAAATTGACAAATCCTTTGTTCACCCGTGCCACCATCTTACTCAGAAGTCAGCATAGAATTTACTGAGGCCAAAGACAATGAAACTACCTGTCTTTGGGGTTAAGGTTGCATTCAAAAGAGGCAGAATACATTTGATTCCCTATGAAAGTGGGATTAGATTCAAACTTTTAAGAATTTGTTGCTCAGTTCACTGTGCACTCACTGGAGAGCCAAAAAGTCTGTCACAGAAATGAGTGCAAAATAAAATGTTCTTGAATCTTATAAGATTGACTTTTTGTCAATACTTGCTCATTACAGAATTTACACTGAAAAACTTATAAATAATGGTAAAAAATCTCATTAATATATTAACATGAAACATTAATAAAAATAATTTAAAACTTTAAATATTAAATATTTATTTAGTGGTGCAAGGTCTTAGTTGTAGCATGTGGGATCTAGCTCCCTGCTGCTGCTGCTGCTGCTGTTAAGTCGCTTCAGTCGTGTCCGACTCTGTGTGACCCCATAGATGGCAGCCCACCAGGCTCCCCCATCCCTGGGATTCTCCAGGCAAGAACACTGGAGTGGGTTGCCATTTCCTTGTCCAATGCATGAAAGGGAAAAGTGAAACTGAAGTCGCTCAGTCGTGTCCGACTCTTAGCAACCCCATGGACTGCAGCCACCAGGCTCCTCCATCTATGGGATTTTCCAGGCAAGAGTACTGGAGTGGGTTGCCATTGCCTTCTCTGTCTAGCTCCCTGACTAGGGATCAAACCTGGGCTCTCTGTATTGTCAGTGCAGAGTCTTAGACACTGGACCACCAGAGAAATACCTAAATCTTTAACCCATTTAAAGATATATTAAAAATTCTGTAGATCCATTTAAACCTATTTGCTTTTAATAAAGCCAGGTGATATGAAAGACAGCTGATTACTAAAATCTGTAAGATTATCAAAACTGCTAGGATGGTTAGATTTGACTCACACATCCCATTCTGAATTGCTGTAGCTGTTGCTTGCTATTTATTTTTCCTGAATACTCAACCTGTTTCACTTTCCTTTTCTTGTTCACATCAACCCTGAATCAAAACTTTTATTTCTTCCTCTGTAGGTGACTCACGTATCATCTATTCTTAGTGTCAGTCTCAATCCTCACCTCCACCAGCAAACGTTTCAGGATGCTCCACCCTAAAAGCAGTTGCAGCAGAGTCTTCCTGCAAAGTCTATCTGTGATCTTGCTATCTATGGAATTTATTGACTTCTATTTCTAGAGCAAGTTCAGAACCAGTCTTTCCTATGCCCACTAATTTGCACTTAGTTATTTTTGATATTTCATGCATTGCTTTAACGTTTTATTTATTGATTCTCCTGAAAATAAATAATGCACTATCTATACATCCAATGATTCAAATAAGATGAGAAATAGTAATTGTCATTTTTTCTATCTTGAATACAAATAATCTGAAATATTTAAAAGTAAAAACACTTAAGTTAATTGCATTTACATGAGTATACTCCAGTACACTTCCCACCAGAGAAGATGAAAACATGGTAGGTTTCTGTCTTTGATTTTATACATGAAAATCAGCATGACTTGTTGTTCGAGAGCAGGGGATGGTAAACTACAAGTCCAAATCCAGGCCACCGCCTATTTTTGTAAATAAAGTATTATTGGAACATACCCAGACATACATTTACCTATTGTCTGTGGCTGACTTTGTACAACAACAGCAGAATGAAGTAGCTGCAACAGAGACTCAATGGCCTGCAAATCTCATTTATGACCTGGCAACTTATAAACTCTGCCAAGACCATTTCTATGGCAACCACGGTAGATATTTTAATTATTAAAAGCTTAGCTTCTGCTGTTTAGATATCATTCACTGATACAAAGAAATAGGGATACATTGAAAACTGGTAGCAATAAGTGAAGAAATGCTCCAAATATGATGGAGCCATATCAAAAGAGCATAGGAGCCAATCGGAAAGAGCTCCCAATGGTCAAAGCTGGACCAATTTGAAGTACAAAATAAGTCATGATCAGTTCAGTTCAGTTCAGTCACTCAGTCGTGTCCGACTCTTTGCGACCCCATGAATCACAGCACGCCAGGCCTCCCTGTCCATCACCAACTCCCAGAGTTCACTCAAACTCATGTCCATCGAGTCAGTGATGCCATCCAGCCATCTCATTCTCTGTTGTTCCCGTCTCCTCCCACCCCCAATCCCTCCCAGCATCAGACTCTTTTCCAGTGAGTCAACTCTTCGCATGAGGTGGCCAAAGTATTGGAGTTTCAGCTTTAGTATCAGTCCTTCCAATGAACACCCAGGATTGATCTCCTTTAGAATGGACTGGTTGGATCTCCTTGCAGTCCAAAGGACTCTCAAGAGTCTTCTCCAGCACCACAGTTCAAAAGCATCAATTCTTTGGCGATCAGCTTTCTTCACAGTCCAAGTCTCACATCCATGCATGACCACGGGAAAAACCATAGCCTTGACTAGACGGACCTTGGTTGGCAAAGTAATGTCTCTGCTTTTTAATACGCTATCTAGGTTGGTCATAACTTTCCTTCCATGGAGTAAGCGTCTTTTAATTTCCTGGCTTCAATCAGCATCTGCAGTGATTTTCAAGCCCAAAAAAATAAAGTCTGACACTCTTTCCACTATTTCCCCATCTATTTCCCATGAAGTGATGGGACCAGATGCCATGATCTTTGTTTTCTGAATGCTGAGCTTCAAACCAAACTTTTCACTCTCCTCTTTTACTTTCATCAAGAGGCCTTTGAGTTCCTCTTCACTTTCTGCCATAAGGGTGGTGTCATCTGCATATCTGAGGTTATTGATATTTCTCCCGGCAATCTTGATTCCAGCTTGTGCTTCTTCCAGCACAGCGTTTCTCATGATGTACTCTGCATATAAGTTAAATAAGCAGGGTGACAATATACAACCTTGATGTACTCCTTTTCCTATTTGGAACCAGTCTGTTGTTCCATGTCCAGTTCTGACTGTTGCTTCCTGACCTGCATACAGGTTTCTCAAGAGGCAGGTCAGGTGGTCTGGGATTCCCCTCTCTTTCAGAATGTTCCACAGTTTATTGTGATCCACACAGTCAAAGGCTTTGGAGCAGCCAAAGATGGAGAAGCTCTATACAGTTAGCAAAAACAAGACCAGGAGCTGACTGTGGCTCAGATCATGAACTCCTTATTCCCAAATTCACACTTAAATTGAAGAAAGTAGGGCAAACCACTAGACCATTCAGATATGACCTAAATCAAATCCCTTATGATTATACAGTGGAAGTAAGAAATAGATTTAAAGGACTAGATCTGATAGATAGAGTCCCTGATGAACTCTGGACGGAGGTTCGTGACATTGTACAGGAGACAGGGACCAAGACCATCCCCATGGAAAAGAAATGAAAAAAAAGCAAAATGGCTATCTGAGGAGGCCTTACAAATAGCTGTGAAGAGAAGCGAAAAGCAAAGGAGAAAAGGAAAGTCATGATAGTATTGGATTCTAACCCATAGAACAAAATTTTTAAAGTCATGAATGAGTCCATGTTGAATAAGTAAATAAATGTAGAATAAATGAGGGAAACAAAAAATCACCAGTAGAATACCATAACAACAGTTGCCCATAACAACAGTTGCAGGAAAGACCCACCAGTGAAAGCTGAAATTCACGATCAAAAATTTAAGGAGAAACAGCAGTGCAACAGGGTTGCAAAGTATTTCCCCTAAGATACTTGTTAATTTCAAATAGAAAAATATTAAAGTAGAGAAACCCAGCAGACACTACCTTCACCAATTGATCAATAACATCACCAGTTAAAAGACATAAGGAGATAATTTAACTCTTTGATAAGATGCACTGTGGGAAGGGCTTCCCCAGGTGGCTCAGTGGTAAAGAATCTGACTTCCAATGCAGGAGACACAAGTTCAATCCCTGGTAAGGGAAGATTCCACCTGCCACAGAGCAACTAAAACCATGTACCATAACAACTAAGCCTGCTTTCTAGAGACTGGGAGCTGCAACCACTAAGTCCATGTACCAAAACTACTGAAGCCCACACACCTAGAACCTGTGCTCCACAGCAAGAGAAGTCACCACAATGACAAGCCCATGTACCACACCTGGAGAATAGCCCTCACTCTCCACAACCAGAGAATAGCCCGTGCATCAGTGAAGACTCAACACAGCCAAAAATGAAATAAATAAATAAATAAAATTATTTAAAAAACCAGACAAACTCAAAATGAGTGACAGTCTACAAAAATAACTAACTAGTACTATTCAAAAATGCCAAGGTGATAAAAGACACTGACTAGCAGGTATTAAAGAGACCAAAAAAAAATGCAATGTGGTGTCTTATATTGCATCCCAGAATAGAGAAAGGACATAGTGGAAAACTGGTGAAAGATGAAATGTCTTTAATAAATTAATAACATTGTTACAATGCTAGTTTCTTAGCTTTTATCACTGTGTTAGAGTTACAGAAATATAAATATTAGTGGAAACTGGGCAAACGTTATGCAGGGACCCACTGTACTATTTTTTACAAATTTTCTATAAGTTTAAAATTACTTCAAACTAAAAAGTGAAAAATGTGTTGGGAAAAAAAGCATAATTTTCTGCTTAAGGGAATGAATAGAAATACAACATGCTATCGTTTTTAGTGACAACAGCTCCTGGTTATAATATTTAGGTTAATAAAATCTCTATACTGTCATGGCTGTTGAATTATTTTTAGGTAGAAGGAGTTTCTTTGACTTTCACATAATCACAGAGTTTTAACCTAGGAAAGCAGAAGAAATCCTAACTGAGTAGAAGAGTAGAAGGGCATGACAGGATCACATAAGACTAGAAGGCTCTTGAACCTGAGGGTCCTCAAAGTCATTTATTCCCTGCACATTCTGATAGCATGAAAAACACTGACCCAGAGATGGTGCAGCTGGAGTAAGGCTGGACTGTGGAGGCCTTAGGGGTGCCTTCCCTCCACTTTCCCTCTAAAAGATAAATTTTCTCTTTCCTGTACTCTTGAGAAGGATTTGGCATCTGTGTGTGGCTTATGGAAATCACTGTTACTATTTTAGAGGAATATCTGATGTTGGAATAAGGAATATAGAAAATGAGAGTGGGTCAATGCAGAAACACAAATTAGAAACGGGAAAAAAATTCTATTTAAAGGATAAATTCCTACATAATTGACAATTTTTTTTCTAAATTTATATTAAAATTGGAGAGCTTGGAAACAAATCACATTATAATGTATTCATTTCAATCATTTGGCCCAACACTCTGCTAGACTCTATTGAAAAATAAATAAATCACACTATCTCTGTCCTCCTTTGATTCAACAAATGAACTCTTGAGAAATAAGAAAAATTGGGGAAAAAACTAAGAGTGTATACAAATGGGATAAATATTTAGAAAGATAAAGATACTTGTTAAGGGGAGCATTTAGCATGGATGTCATGAGGATTATGAGAGATAACTTGCTCCTTGAAAGAGGATAAAAATATTACCAAAATATTGCCTTTATTATAAAGATCAACTAAAATAGTACAGGAAAGAAACTAAGTCCTGTCCTTAAAAAATACATTTTAAAATGTTCAGATTCCTTACAACCCTAAAAGTGAGAAATGCGATTTTAAATTATTTGAACAAAATGTAATAAAATTTCCTACTTCAAACAACGCACAAAGTGCCCAAAGTTTGTTGTTCAGTCGCTAAGTCGTGTCTGACTCTTTGTGACCCCGTGAACTGCAGCAGGCCAGGTTTCCTTAATACATTTAACTAAATCAAAAACTTTAAATTCTTGATCAAAAGACTCACTGCAAGAAAAGAAATCAGACATCAATTTGGGAGAAGACATCAGCAATTAATTGAGAAAAAAATTAGAAACCAAGAATACGCATTATTACCTCAATTTAAAAAGGATATATAAATAATTCAGGAGGCCCATGAGCTTGAATGAAAACAAATATGCTTCTTTATCATCATTAAGCTCTAACTGAAATCTTATCAGTTTCTTTTACTACAAATGTAGAGCACAAACCAGAGTGGCAAGAGTCATACTTGAGACTGTTGAAATTAGAGTTTATAGATTTTTTTCCCATGGAACATTATAGTTGTTACAGACATCCAGAAATATTGTTTACTCTTATCACTTCTTCCAAATTATGGAAGTGTATATTCACTGCTAGATCTTATTATTTCATGCATTAATGAAGAAAGATAAGTGTTGCTATATTACAATTAGTTTTTAAAAAATATATTGTATAGTTATACTTTAATATAATTGAGTTCCTTTGTAATCCTATGAATTTTATGAAAGAAAATTACAAATGTTCCCCAAAAAGGAGATCATTAACTTCACAAGGCTACCAAAGGAGCCTATGCCACAAGAGAGGTTAAGAACCAGTAAACTATGCTAATATGAATAGAATGGTATAAACAATGGTGAGAGAAAACAGCCAGTGTCAAAATGACGTACATATAACATGGTATGATTATATATGGGGGTTTGTGGAAATCACATGAAATAATACTACATATTTTCATGAAATCCTATTCATGTATCAGAATCTATGTAAATAAAAGGAGTTATAATAAATTCATGACAGTTTTTGCCTCCAAGAATGGAAGATGTACATAGGATATAAGACCATGGATTTAAAAAAAGACTTCACATTTAACTGCAAAACTGTCTTTCTTTTATTAAAAAAAAAAGTGAAAGAACATATGCCATTTTTAACAACTGTAAATTTGGAGTTATGGATACACTGGTGGTTGTGCTTTTGAATTTTTTTTAAAATTTATTTTATTGGAGGCAAATTACCTTACATTAATATATTGGCTGGTTTTGCCATACATTGACATGAATCCGCCCCGGGTGTACATGTGTTCTCTTTCTTGAACCCCCCTCCCACCTCCCTCTTCCCCATATCCTCCCTCCATGTCATCCCTGTGCGCCAGCCCCAAGCGTCCTGTATCATGTGTCGAAACTGGACTCGTCACTTATGATAATATACATGCTACAATGCTGTTCTCCCCAATCATCCCACCTTCACCCTCTCCCACAGAGTCCCAAAGACTGTTCTATATGCCTATGTCTCTTTTGCAGTCTCGTATACAGGGTTTAGGTTACCATCTTTCTAAATTCCATATATATGCATTAGTATACTGTATTGATGTTTTTCTTTCTGGCTTACTTCACTCTGTATAATTGGCTCCAATTTCATCCACCTCATTAAAACTGATTCAAATGCATTCTTTTTGATGGCTGAAAAATACTCCATTGTGTATATATACCAAAGCTTTCTTATCCATTCATCTGCAGATGGACATCTAGGTTGCTTCCATGTCCTGGCTATTATAAACAGTGCTGCAATGAACATTGGAGTACATGTGTCTCTTTCAATTCTGGTTTCCTCAGTGTGTATGCCCAGGAGTGCGATTGCTGGATCATATGGCAGTTCTATAAACCCTTGGAAATTAATTCAAAGTAAGATATAGTATCCTAAAGCATTTTGAAAAGTTTCTAATATAAACATAAGGTTTATATGAAAAGTTATAAATATTTCATAACTTTTGGGCATTTCCATTGTTGCTATTAAAGATTTTAAAAAGTATTTGCTGAGAACTATAAAACACCAATAAAGGAAATTAAAGATGATTCAAAGAAATGGAAAGACAGGCCATGTCCTTAGATTGGAAGAATTAATATTGTTAAAATGACCATACTACCCAAAGCAATCCACAGAGTTAATGTGTCCCTATCAAATAACTCATGACATTTTTCACAGAACTAGAACAAATAATCATAAAATTTGTTTGGAACCACAAAAGACTCATAATGGCCAAAGCAATCCTGAGGAAAAAGAACAAAGTTGAAGGCATAACCTTCCCAGATTTCAGACATTACTGACAAAACAGAAAACAAGAGAGCATGATACTGGCATAAAAACAGACATGTGGATCAATGGAATGGAAGAGAAACTCCATAAATAAACCCACACACCTACAGTCAATTAATTTTTGACAATGGAGGCAAGAATATACAATTGAGTAATGATAGTTTTTTCATCAGGTGGTGTTGAGAAAGTTGGACAGACACATATAAATACATGAAGTTAGAATATTCCCTCACACCATACCACAAAAATAAGCTCAAAATGTCTTAAAGAATTAAATATTAGTATAAGACATGATACCTTTATGGTATCACTAGAAAAGAACATAGGCAAAATATTCTCTGACAAAAATCATATAGAAATGTTTTCTTAACTCAATCTCTCAAGGCAAAAGAAATAAAAGCAAAAATATACAAGTGGGACCTAATGAAACAAGCATTTGCACAGCAAAGGAAACCACAAACAAAATAAATAAAAACAACCTGTGGAATGGGAGAAAATATTTGCAAACAATGCAATTAACAAGGGCTTCATTTCCAAAATACATAAAGCAGCTCAGTAGCAAAAAACAAACAAAAACCCAATCAGAAAAACGGCAGAAGACTTAGACATTTCTTAAAGAAGGCATTCATATGGCCAAACAGGCACATGAAAAGATGCTCAAAGTCACTAATTATTAGAGAAATGCAAATCAAAACTACAATGAGGTATCACCTTACACCAGTCAGAATGGCCATCATCAACAAGTCTACAATAAATGCTGGAGAGGGTGTGGAAAAAGGAAACCCTCCTACACTGTTGGTGGGGATCAACTACTATGGAGAACAATATGGAGGTTCCTTAAAAAAACTAAAAATAGGGTTACTTCATGAGCCAGCAATCCCACTCCTGAGGATGTATCTGGAAAAGACAAAAACTCTAATTTGAAAAGATACATGCACCCCAATGTTCACAACAGCACCATTTACAAGAGCCAAGACAAGGAAGAAACCTAAAAGTCTACTGAGAGAAGACTTTGTCAGTATAAAGATGTAGTGTATTTTAAAAATTGGTGTAATTTAAAAATTTAGAACCTGCATGCTGAATTTACTAATTAAGAAATGAGAAACCAGAACTATAAAGGTGGCATAGAAATACAAGAAACTATTCTTAAGTAATCTTTTAAAACTTTGAACAGTGTTACAGATTTTACCATTTGTTATAAACTGGTATATATAATTTAACCAGAACCATAAGAAAATTAGTATTGTGTGAATTCTGAAGCACTTTCAACATGTTGTAGGAATAATGTGAACTTTCCTGAGTTTTACACATTCATAAGTAAATGGTCTGTATCTCGTGCCTTTGTTGGTTTTCTGTGAGCTGTAATTTCTGGGAAGTGAGCAGCTCTCATTCCTGTAACTCTTGTAATCCAGTCATTCGTGTGCCTCCTTCATGAGGATTCAGTATGGCTGTGGTGCTATTATCCCTCTGATAGGAACTCTAACTCGGTGTAAAGCCCCAAAGGTCTGTTACTTATTTTTATTTTATATTGTACTATATTTTATTTACAGTGTTGTGTTTGTTTCAGGTGTATAGTAAAGTGATACAGTCATATATATATATGTATATATATATGAATTAACAAAAACAGTTCCCATCTTTTGATGGGGTGCTCATGGTTTATAACATAAATGGCATTATTTTGAGAGAGGGATAACTTAGGTATGGCATTGGGATTTTTTCTTTTTGCAGCTTGAGGCAATTGTAAAATAACTTAATGTAGCTTTTTACAACTGTGTATTCTATAGTATTTTTTTCATTTGGTGAAATTTTAACTGTTAATGTTTTTGGCATTGTGCTTTGTACCATTTATTAAATAAAAACTTTAAAAAAAATAAAAAAATTGGAATATTACTCAGCCAAAAAAAAGAATGAAATAATGCTATTTGCAGCAATACAGATGGACCTAGAGTTTATCAGACAAAATGAAGTTAAGTCAGACAGAGAAAGAAAAATATCAAATGATATCACTTACATGTGGAATCTTAAATGATACAAATGAACTTATTTATAAAACAGAAATAGCCTTACAGACATAGAAAACAAATTTACGGTTACCAAAGGGGAAATGGGGGGAATAAATTAGGAGTTTGGGATTAACATATTCATACTATTATATATATAATGATAAGCAACAAGGACCTATTGTATGGCACAGGAAATGACATCAATACCTTGTTAATAACCTATAATGGAAAAGAATCTGAAAAAGAATACATGTATATTTATAACTAAATCACTTTGCTATACACTTGAAACTTACACACCATTGTAAATCAACTACAATTTAAAAAAAATTTAAGTATTTGGAAAGAAAATGTGGAAAACGTTGGTTTTTCAGGTGGGGGATACTGCAGGAATAAGGGACACTAACAAGGAGCATGGCAAGAGTTAATGAGATGTTGTCAGCAGCCTCGTGCGGCAATCCTCCATGCTGGAAGAGTTTCTATGAACTGTCTTTCTGATTCATGATCCAGAATATAGGCTCTGAATTTCTAATTATTTGTTATGTGGGCAAAACCAGTCCTGGGAGATCTGGAAGCCCAGGGCAGACACTGGTGATCTGATGGGTACTTGGGGTTCTTAGTGAGGGTCAGCAGGGTAAGGCAGTGCTGGTGCCAACTGCAGATGAAGCTCATCAAACAGGAGTTCCTCACCAAACAGGAGCTGCCATCCTCAAAAAGACTCTTGTTGAGGATGGAGAATCCCGATGCAGGATGTTTCTAAGCAAAATGAAGTAAGGTAGATAAGGTTTTGTGTGAAGAGCATCCAGTTTGATGCAGAAGGCAGACACATTCTAGCATAAGTTTGTGAAGTCTGAAAAACAGTCATTTCAGCTTTCTTTCTTTTTTCTAAGTTGTTTCTCAAAGAGGTACTCCAAAGAAGAAGGGTTTGCAATATAAGAAGACAGGAAACACTGTATAATTTACCCTCCTCATGTAGAGTTATAGAATATATTTCAATAATAAAGGCTCTGTGGAGTCCTATTTCCTTCCTCAACTCATCATCTCTCCCAAACCGATTATTAACATCTCATAGAACTTATATTCTAAGAAGATCATTTTGGAAACATTTGTCAATGTTTCAAAAAAATATAAATGATTTCAGTTAGTTTTTTGTAGGGGAGGGGATAGAAATTTCATAAACATCCAGTTTACACTTGAAGCATGACACTAAAAGATGATTATAAATATATTAGAATACATAAAGCTGGATGAATTTCCAAGGCAGCAGGTTATCTCAGAGGTCTGATCATTGTCAAAAGTCTCTTTATGGTTTATGATCCTGTCAGAAACCCTCAGTTTTCCCATATGTACATGTATGGTACTCTTTCCTTCCCAGTTAATTGTGCTATAAATAATTTCTTCTTATCTGCATATCGATTACAAGGTAATGAATGCCACTTCATATTATGTGAAATACAAATCAAGCCCTAGACCCCATGAGATAATTTTCTTGGCCAAACTCCCAGGCCCTGTACTTGGGATGAACTTCAATTGTGTCTCTAGGGTTAGTGAGTGTTATGTTTCTAAGCGATGATCTGTTTATTTCATGCCACATTTGCAAGCTGTCTTTTCCTCAAATGTACCATTAAGATTTATACTGAGATTTTTTTAAGGTGTTCAATTCACTTTATTTTGGTAAATGTTCTTTATTCAAATTTATCTCAAAGTACAATTTGTTCATACCAAACCTCTCTAGAGAGCTTTGAGGTTATGCTTTCCCTACAGGGGGCTTGCAGGGGAAAAAAAATAGCAGTAAAATTCACATTTGACAAAGGCATATTTTCTTCTTCCCAATCTTTAACATGCTTGCTCCAACGAAAATGACAACTTGCTTGCAGATGAACCGAAAGAGATTTCTCATTCATTGACTCTCCTCTTCGTATAAAGTCACATACCTATGTTAACTCTTTTTGGAAATTCCAGTACAGTTTCTTCCCTCTTTAAACAAAACTTCGGGTGTCAATTTCACATTGGAAATTTATTTGATATCTGTGAGAGAAATATTTTCATCTGAAATATATTAACTTTGAGATTGAGTCAGATTCCATGCTGAGAAAAGGATGGAGGAGATATAACAACTGTTGAAGAAGTGAAACTCAGTGTGTAAAATATTTTCAGACATATAAGCAGGGTACAGTGAAGGTGAAAGATCGGAAAGAACATTTCCTCTGACAATTTTGAATAGCTGAATCTTTATTTCAGTGCTGAAATGCTCTGTATATTTGCTTAATAATCATTTTCACCAATATCAGTGCCTAAATAATTTCCTCCTGAAGGATTGACACAAAAAATTATTTGTAACTTTAAACTCAACATTTTTACCCTGAAATTCAAACCACATGTGACTCAAAGGGATTTCAATTATTTTCTAAGTTTTCCTCTGGTTACCAGACACTGACATTTTTCCCCCTTAGACATAAAATTATAAATTTAACAAAACAATTCACACTGCAAATCCACCAAGGTCTATACAAATGGAAAACTTTGAAAATAGTAGAGCTAGGGACTGAACACGCTTCCAATCACTGTATAAATCATATTCCTTTGCTGTTCACAAGATGGGTATCAGTAATGTTAAGTGAGGAGAAAGTCTTAATTGCAGGATCTCTCTGCAAGATCATATTTTAAACCCATCTCTTGAGACAGCCCTTTACTTCTGACAGTGGACCCCAATACACCTGAGCCTGAGCCATGAATTATTTTCTTCTGAAATAAGCCAAAGCAAGATGAAATACTGAGAAAAGGAAACCCAAAGGATGCTCAAAACACATATTCACTGTAGGGAAAATACTTAAACATTTTGTTAAACTGAGGAGCCACAAACGTGACAGAAACTTTCATATTTTCATGGTTAAGCTCAGTTGCATCCTTGTGGGTTTTAATGCTCTCATTAAAGCACATCATTGAAAACTCACAACTATTTTCATCTTCTTTTATTCTATGAAACTACAAAGATTTCAGGCTCTAATTGTCTTTTGCTCTCTTGATCTCATCATGCAAATAGAGTTGGTAGAACTAGAAAACATACTTCTATTAAGAGCGTAATAAATGTTAAAGACTATATTGGCATCATTTCTCTTGCCCAGTGTTGAAAATGGAATTTTCAAAATGCCACTGGATTAATGAGTTTTTCTTATATCTATTTTCTTTTTATTGTGTGTCTTTCATGTTTTAATATTTTAATATAGTACATTCAGTTACTCAGGGAATAATTATCTAGGTTGTCCTTTTATTCATGGCTTCTCAAAACAATAAATTTGCATTTCAAATATTATACTTTTATTTGTAAAAACCCATAGCTTGCTTGTTAATCAGTATGCTTCTGTTCTAGGAAATTTTCATATTTTTAAATTATGTATATATAAATTTTATATATTTAGTATACATGTGTATCTTTAAACGTGTATTTGATGTTGAAGGAGAAATCTGGCAATATTTTCAACTTTTTGTTGAGTTTTTCTTTAGGCACTGAGGTACAAAACAAATCTGGATATATTTCTAATTCATAAGTCATTAAAATTTCCAAAGATACTTCAAAATTATAGATAATTCATAAAGCATTATTTCTTTTTCCAGAATATATTCTTCTAAGGTGCATTTTTTAAATAGTACATTGCCTGATCTGAGTCCTTTACTCTCTCTGCTTCCTCTTCACTTGAGGTGCTGAAAATCAGTTGCAGACTAAGACATTGCTGAGAGAAATGCCTTACCACTGTCCATCAGACTGGGAAATGTCTTCCAGACTTTACCACATGTCTTGAAGTGAAAGTGTTAGTGGCTCAGTTGTGTTCGACTCTTTGAGACCCCATGGACTGTAGCCCGCCAGGCTCCTCTATCTTTAGGATTCTGCAGGCAAGAACACTGGAGTGGTATTCTTCTCCAGAAGATCTTCCCAGCTCAGGGATCGAGCCTGGGTCTGCTGCATTGCAGGCAGACTCTTTACTATCTTAGACCACATGTCTTAGAGCAACACAGGGATAGCTCAGAAAAGGAAAGCGTCTTATGACATGAAATTACTCAGGAGATGAGTTTGAGTGATGGACAGGGAGGCCTGGCGTGCTGTGATTCATGGGGTCGCAAAGAGTCAGACACGACTGAGCGACTGAACTGAACTGAACTGAGTTGTTATCACCAGAAAGAGGAGAAGGGAAGATGAAGGTTCTAGCAAACTCCCTTGTCTCGGAGTAGCTCAATGAGTTGTTTCTCCTTTCCTGACATCCCAGTGCTGTTGAAGGAGTTTACACAGTCCAATGTTGTTCATATTCTCAGCAAAAGACAGTGTCACTGAACTAATTTAAGTTCTTCAACTTCGGCTTTGGAAAAGCTACTTAACCACTCTAAACTTTGGCTTTTTTAATCTGAAAAACAGAGAAATTGATATTATTTCTTTTTACAGCTGTTATAAAAAAATTAATGAGTTAATCCCTGTTAGCACTGTACATGGTCAATACTTATAAAATCCTGTTATTAACTTCCAAACATAATGTTAACTTCTCTGAGCCTTTTGGTCTTTTCATCAGTAAAAGTGTTGGAGTCACATAGTAAGTACTCAGGAAAGGTTTTTCCCCTGCTTGTCCTCTAGAGCAGAGGTGAAACTCAAGACTTCGCTTGAGTACACAGAAAATATAGAAGACTTCACTATATATCTCAGTTACCTATTTTTAAGAATCAATCTTGCAGTCTGGCTTTTATTTTAATAACGCTGCCGTTAGAAACATTGTAAAATAAGAAAAAAGACAGCTTTCTTTCCAGCTCTGAGTGCCTCCGTCCTCGGTGTGATTGCTGCTCACTCTTGGGGTGTGTCCTCAACATCAGTCACGTTCAGCCCTCAGTATTGAGAATTTCCTTACTGAAGAAGCAGATGTTCTTAAAATATGAGGAAAAGAACAGAGGAATCAAAACATGATTTAACAAAGGTCAAAATTGTGTTTGAACTAGTTGAGCATCCAACTTGAGCACAGCACTGTGGAAGGACAGGTATGGGGCCAAATAGACGGTATGCTGGAAAGGACTCCATGGTCCCAGTTCCAGGCAGAGCTCCACCACTATCAACCCCGACCTGGGCAAGTTGCTTCAGCCTCTCTTAGAGGCATTTTCACTGGCCCTTAAGTGGGTACATCACATTTGCTTTGCAGCATTGTCCTGAGGCTTGTATATGAACTAAGAAGTAATTTAAGTTGGATGAAATGGTATACTATCATGATAAATTTGCTAGACAGAGGGAAGGTACATAGGAAAGCGATAAGGCATTAGAGGCCATGGGAAGAAATGCTGAAGAAAATTAAAGTGTCCAACGTATCAAATTGGTTTTGTTTTCCAGAGTTTACTTCCCTCTCTCATACATTTCTCCCTTTGTTCTGAATTGAGGCATGGTCAAGAGGCTTCTCTCCCTGCAGACTCTATATGCCACGCCACCTGAAATGTGTTTTCAGCTCAAATCTAAACAATTCGATGTGAAAAATGAAGCCAACCTAACCTGAGGAAACATTAAGTAAGAGGGGCCGACTTCTATAATAACTTGAACATTTCAAAATGCCAACTGGACCAATATAATGTTTTTAATAAGCTCTAATCATAAATACATTTGTGACACTATTTAATTTATTGGGAAACTTTCATTTTATTCTGTTTTTTTTCTTTTTAATGTGAAAGCAAAACATCCAATACACTGCCATAATACAATAAATACAATTTTCTAAACCAGAAACCATGGCAACAGCTTTTAATAATAGAATATGATTGGCTGCATATGAAAAATAAAACCACATTCTAAATAATTAAATTGTTTCTCAATATAAAATAATAATAATGCAAGCATTTTCATGGTTTTGTATGTACAATGTGATACACTGTTTCAGTCTGTAGGGAAGCCTATAATTACCAGACTATCTTTTCATATACTACATTCTTTTTGTCACTAATCCAAGAATTAAAATGATAATTCAAAGAAAATAACCTGTCTGAAAATGAGAAACCTGAGAATTAGGTCCTTCAGAATGAATTCTTTTTATGTTGGTCCATTCAATTGAATACATTTTCTATGATTCTGCAGGAAGGGCTTTATAGTTTTTAAAAGGGGTCAAGGCAGGAACACTGATTTAAATATGCTCCTGTCAATTTGGCCTCACATATCTGCATTCGTATATCCCAGGAGTTTAAACAAATAGGCAAAGGCTTTTCATTGATACAATGTCTGTTCAAATACAAAAATCTGCTAAAAAGAGAAAATTTTAATTCAAGCATCCTGATGTTTAGCTTCCTAGTAGGCATTTGGCACCACTGAAACAAGACATCTATATGGTTAAAATCGCTCCCTTTTCCTCTGCATTGTCTGGCAGGGCTTTCCAAAAAGCAGACCATAGTGGAATCACTTTACCAAGTTCCAATTCAGAATTCAAATTGTATTCCATATATGCTATTTAAATGTCTCATGAAATAAGGTTATGGGAAATACATAACTAGATAAATGACTAGTGCAAGTCACTCAGTCGTGTCTGACTTTTTGCGACCCCATGGACTGTAACAGCCTACCAGGACCCTCTGTCCATAGAATTCTCCAGGCAAGAATACTGGAGTGGTTGCCATTCCCTTCTCCAGGGGATCTTCCCGACCCAGGGATTGAACCTGGGTCTCCTGCATTGCAGGCAGATTCTTTACAGTCTGAGCCCAAGATAAATGACCGGATAATAATAAAAGAATGAATAATTCATATACATGAAAGATTCAGGTAGTGATTATCACACACATGGTCCTGTTAAGTCAAAAAGAAATTCCTGTATCCAATATAGCATCTCTACCAGAATGAGTGAATAATGCTTTATTTCTCCAAAGGTCAATATGATATTACTTAGTCTGACAAATTCTAGTAGTTATAGCACAGTTATTAGAGGCAAAGTCAGAGATGGTAGTAACAATTTTGACCCCAGAAATTTCAATCCTATTTTCCACGAGCTAATCAGAGGAAGGTATACTGCCTCTCTTCAATGTCTTGAATATGATATATTCGGGTTGCTGTTCAGAATATATTTCTCAAAATCATATGTGCTATTAACAAATACTCATGGGGGGTTTAAGAGTATGTTCACATATTTCTCAACATGTTGTGATCCATCCTGTGGTTTCAGCATAGATTCTGCTGTACAATATAGCATTTAATTTTCATAAGGGTACTGACCATTAAAGCCAATCTTCTTGTCAAGATTACTAGAACCCTTATTTATAATAAATAGAAAGTAACATATATATAATATAATAATAAAATTTTAAATGTTTACATTTTTAAAGATTTCTCTTTGAGAATCCCAGCTAATGAAGAGTTCTCTCCTTAATTGTTTATTTATACTAGAACCAATCATGTAAGACCTATTTCTTTGTAACTGCATACTACACTTCCTTTATATGGCTTACTTAGCATCTATTAACAACTCATCTTGGCCACATAGTAAGAAAGAATATGTGCATTTTTTGAAAGTAGAGAAACAGCATGAATATTACCGTAAGCTGTCCACAAAAGAAACAGGAATGATGCCAAATATACATTTGGCTGACCAGTACCTGATTTGTGTGTGCATTTCTGGTAAAAATGGATAAACGACGGAATACTGATTCAGCATCTCAACTGCTCTATTTCTTCTGGCTTTGATTATAAAAATATAGCAAAAAAACACAGCTAATTCATTCCTGCTGTCTCACATCTACTTTGAGCTTAGCCCAGGAAATCCCAAAGTGTGAAACTCAAAGACTTTAAAATTTCAATAGGGTAAGTTTTCACTTAGAGTAAATCCCTCAACTCATACTTTACACAATTATTTTTACTGAAATGTTACATTTAAGGTACTCTTGATTGTTTCCTTTTTACCAATTCCTTAAATTTGTTTAAAAGGTGATTATAATCATATTATTTCAGAGATCATTCCATATACAACTGAAGAGTCAGAAAAAATCATTTGCAATGCATTGAAAGCAATACCCGTAATTCATTCTAATGTATGGATGAATGATAGTTATCTTGGGCAAATAAGTATTTAGAAATACTGGTAAAACTCTCAGAAATGAAAAATAAAAACACCCAGTTAAAGTACATAATTCTGCTTTTAAAGAATATAGAAATAGTTTGCAATTATTTAAGAAAATTAAATTTTAATTTTATATTTAGAGAATTTGTTTCAGAAGCATGCTTGTCATCCATTAGAAAAATATATTTCTGTTGTATGATGCATTATTTGTAAAATATGAGAATATAATAGTAATTTCATGTTTTTCCCAGGTACTTAAATTTTAAGTAACCAACATATGTACTATTGTATATGTTTGAAATACTTATGTTGTCTCCATTACTTATGTTGTCTTTTCTCAATAAAAAATACTAATCTCAAAAAAATTATTTGTTCAGTTTCAAGTGGGAAATCATTCTTGGAATTCATACTTTAAAGTAGGAAAAAAGGAGCAAACTTACAAAATACTTTGTGGGTTAAAATTTGTATCCTGGTCAGTAAATTTTACGACCTAAAGCAGGTCCCTGTGGTATCATTTATTATAGCTAAAATGATTGGAACTGGAGGCCCATGACACTATTACCTGTTTCTGTAGATTTATTGAAAATTAGCAATTCCATTTATATCTCTGAGATTTCAAGGATTACACTGTTATAGACTAGAAAATTGATGGATTTATGAGTCTAGTGAATCTAGTTGTACCGACTAATAGAGCAACCGAGAAAATTTAGGGGTCTGTACTCCGAAAGGAGTTAACCTTTGGATAAAGAAACATTTTTCAAGCAGAATGTGAGAAATTATTGAATCCATAAATTGTCACTGCTGCAAAGCTGAAGAGAGAGAGAGAGAGACAACAGCACATTTAGGTTTTGTATGAGAAACAAAAGTTACCCAAAACACTATGACTTTAGTTTGTTAATATAATTGCTTATGGGGTATTTACTGTTGAACAGTAGTATTTCTTGGCTGTGGATTTTCTTTTCAGTTGTCTTGTTCAAACAGCAGGACTTCACTTGGAATTTCCACAACCCCTTGAATCATAGATCACATATCCCTTCTAATCTTCAGCACTGTCCCAGGCACAAAGCAGACATATAATTGTTGTTTGTGGTTTTGATAAACCAGATAAATACATAAATACATATTGACTGCCTGTGACTTATGTTAATACCAGAGATGCCAGTTCAGATATCAAATAATTCTATGGACATGATTTGCTTCCCAAGGAACTTGACTATGTCTTCTATGTTAGAAAGAGGTCTATGAAAAAAAATAATAAATAAAATAATTAATTAAAAAAAAGAAAGAGGTCTATGTGTTTGAAATTTTATTAGGCGCAAAAGTTTATTGAATTATAGTCTGATGGTACATATTTGTGAAATTCTTACTGCTTTTTTCCTTGTTTTACTATTATTATATTTAGCTAAACAATATATAAGTAACTTATAGTAGATCCGACATTAAACTTCTTCATATAGCATGAATCCGATGGATCCAGGTTCATGATGAATCAGTGGTAGGTATTTATAATACCCTTTCCAATTTTAAAGGGTACTGAAGAAATGTCAATTAAAAAATATCGTGCAATCCCTACCATAAAAATCACTAAAATATTTAATGAAAAAAAAACTTTACCCACACATGTGTGTACATACATATACACACATATAAATACATAAATGTATATGTATACATATATGTTTATATGTTGATAACATTTACACTTAAGGAAACAGCCTTGGTAATAGAAATGCAGAGCATCATCTGAGGATGGGGCAGATATCCTGTAAGTAACAGGCCTTAATTTGAGGCTTGTAAGATAATATTTCCTTGAATAGAGCTGAGTGAGGGGAATGTTTGAAGTAGTAGGGAACTTCTAGCTTAATGTATACAGATCATAACGAAAAAAAAGTGGGGGCTTCTTGGTTATGTAATTTAGACACAGTTGGCAGAAATTAATGTGGGGTGATCAAAAAGAAAAAAGAGTAATTTAATAGTTACATCTCAGCTATTAATAGTACTCTTCTAGTTGTCAACCTGACAACCTGTAGAAAAACTGAGACAAATCTTTTTAAGCATTTCTAACAGTGTCATGGAAGAATGATATGTAGAGTCTAAACAAGGTGCATTTAGAATTTAGCATATTGAGTTTAAACAGGATGCATCTTATTGTATTCTCTTACCATTCAGACTCCCTATTTCCTGTAGGTATCCTGTGTAAATTAAACTATGGTATTTGGACTTGGTTTATTTACCATTTATATTCATTACAAAATTTTTTCTTAGATTGATACTGAGAGTTGACAAATGAGAGTATGTTGGAAAAAATAGGAATGAACTCAGTAGTTTCACAAACGCCTTTTTGAAACAAAGTCTACATAATTTCTTTCTCCATTAAAATTCACAACATGAAAGCCAATTTTTGTTTTCTTAATAACAGATGAAAATTGTTTTTTAAGGTCTTTACATGCCAGCATATCACCTTTTCCCTGGTCTAATACTAAGTGACAGCCCTGTATTGAGCAATTTTAAACCAGGTCTTCGATTTACTGCAGACATGTCGAAATTTGTGATAAGTGAAATAGATATTTAATGACACCTAATGTTTAGTGATACAGCATACTCTAGGTGGTTTGGCTTAGAAAAGACTTGCAAATATTATGCCACCAAAGCAGAGAGCTGAAAGCTTAGCATAATTTCTTTCCATAAGATATTCAGCTGCAGGAAGATTTCATAACAAAAAGATCAAGAAAATAATACATTTACTTGAGAATGTGAAAATTACCTTGGAACTTACCTTGCTATTTGCATTCCATCTTAGAACATGCCAAGGTGTTTGGAACTTAGGTTTTACTCTTTCTGTTTAGTGAAAGTTCCTAGGTTTCAAGAGAATAAATACTTATTTCTGAGCAAGCATACGTCTGAATTTAAAAAAGAATACACAATTATTCTAAATAATCATCAGAATATTAATATATCTATCAATATTCTAACACTATGTGTATATAACTCTATGATAAAATATCCTTCATTTTATGTAGCTAATAAAGTGGTTATCTTTAGATCAAAAAATAATATGTATATGTATATACACATGCATATATATATCCTATATTTTATTATATATATATATTTTTTATTTATATACCTATCTTATTTTTCCTACAGATTGAATTTTCAAATATTTAGGAGACTCTACAGCAACCTCTATCCTTAAAGAACAGTCTTATTTTATATAGACATCATCCTTCTAGAGGGAGAAAATATAAGCAAAACAGTGGGAGAGGAAACGAGCCTTTCCCAGCAGGTTAGATCTGCTACAAATATGCTGACAAATAACAGCACAAGGGGGTCTCAGAAAAGGAGCAATAGACAGCAAAAGAGTTAAGTATCAATAAATAGATCTGTTTTCATCAAACAGAAATAAATCTATGATTAATTCAATTAAGAACAAGCTAGATCAGAAAAACGTGCAGAAACAAACTGTATTTATTGAGAGGAAAGTTTTTATCTTATTCAATTGTGATTAAGAGGCCTGAGTATGACCCCACTCACACCAATACACAGATCATCAAAACAGAAAATTAATAAGGAAAGACAAGTCTTAAATGATACATTAGATGAGATAGATGTCATTGGTATCTTCAGGACATTCCATCCAAATGCAGAAAAATACAACTTCTTCTGGAGTGCACATGGAACATTCTCCAGGATAGACCACATCTTGGGTCACAAATCAAACCTCAGTAAATTTAAGAAAATTGAAATCATATCAAGCATATTCTCCAACCACAACATGATGAGACTAAATATCAATTCCAAAAAAAAAAAAAGCCTGTAAGAAACACAAACACATGGAGATTAAACAACACATTTCTAAATAACCAACAGGTTACTGAAGAAATCAAAAGGGAAATCAAACAATTTCTAGAAACAAATGACAATGAAAACATGACAACTCAAAATCTATGGAATGCAGCAAAAGCCGTTCTAAGAGGAAAGCTTATAGCAGTACAATCCTACCTCAAGAAACAAGAAAAACATCAAATAGACAACCTAATTTTACACCTAAAACAACTGGAAAAGAAGAACAACAACAACAACAAAAAAACCAAAATTAGTACAAGGAAAGAAACCATAAAGAAGAAAACAGAAATAAATGAAAAAGAAATGAAAGAAATAATAGTAAAGATTAATAAAACTAAAAGCTGGTTCTTTGAGAAGATAAACAGAATTGACAAGCCTTTAGCCGGACTCATCAAGAAAAATAAAAGAGAGAAGAATCAAATCAACAAAATTAGAAATGAAAAAGGTGAGGTCACAACAGACAATGTAGTAATACAAAGGATTATAAGAGACTATTATGAACAACTATATGGCAATAAAATGGATAACCTGGAAGAAATGGAAGATTCTTAGAAAAGTTCAATTTTCCAAGACTGAGCCAGGAAGAAACAGAAATTATGAACAACCCAATTATAAGCACTGAAATTGAGGCTGTGATCAAAAATCTCCCAAAAAACAAAAGCCCAGGACCAGATGGCCTCAAAGAATTCTATCAAACATTTAGAGAAGAGCTAATGCATATCCTTCTAAAACTCTTTCAAAAAACTGCAGAGGAAGGAACAGTTCCAAACTCATTCTACAAGGCCACCATCACCCTGATACTAAAACCAAAGACAACATAGAAAAAGAAAACTACAGGCCAATATCACTGATGAACACAGATGCAAAAATCCTCAACAAAATTTTATCAAACAGAATTCAGAAACACATCAAAAAGCTCATACACCATGATCAAGTTGGGTTTATTCCAGGAATGCAAGGATTCTTCAATATACACAAATCAATCAATGTGATATACCATATTAACAAATTGAAACATAAAAACCATGTGATCATCTCATTAGATGCAGAAAAAGCCTTTGACAAAATTCAGTGCCCATTTATGATTAAAACTTTTCAAAAGATGCTGAATATGATAAGCCTACAGCAAACATTATTCTCAGTGGTGAAAAACTCAAAGCATTCCCCTTAAGATCAGGAACAAGACAAGGGTGTCCACTTTCACCACTACTATTCAACATAGTTCTGGAAGTCCTAGCTACAGCAATCAGAGAAGAAAAAGAAATAAAAGGAATCCAGATCAGAAAAGAAGAAGTAAAGCTCTCACTGTTGGCAGTTAACATAATACTGTACATAGAAAACCCTAAAGAAATTATCAGAAAATTACTAGAGCTAATCAGTGAATTTAGCAATATTGCAGGATACAAAATCAATACACAGATGTCACTTGCATTTCTATATACTAACAATGAAAAAATCAGAAAGAGAAATTAAGGAATCAATCCCACTCACCATTGCAACAAAAAGAATTAAATATCTAGGAATAAACTTACCTAAGGAGATAAAAGAACTGTACACAGAAAATTATAAGACACTGATGAAAGAAATCAAAGATGACATAAACAGATGGAGAGATATTCCATGTTTCTGGGTAGGAAGAATAAATACTGTGAAAATGACCATACTAAAAAATGCAATCTACAGATTCATTGTGATCCCTATCAAATTACTAATGTTATTTTTCACAGAACTAGGACAAAAAATTTCACAATTCATATGGAAACACAAAAGACCCCAAATAGCCAAAGAAGTCTTGAGAAAGAAGAATGGAACTGGAGGAATCAACCTTCCTGACTTTGGTTATACTCCAAAGCTACAGTCATCAAGGAAGTATGGCACTGGCACAAAAACATAAATATAGACCAATGGAACAAGACAGAAAGTCCAGAAATAAACCCATGCACCTATGGATATCTTATTTTTGACAAAGGAGGCAATATACAACGGGGTAAAGACAGCCTCTTCAATAAATGGTGCTGGGGAAAGTGGACAGCTACTTGTAAAAGAATGAAATTAGAACACTCCCTAACACCATACACAGAGATAAACTCAAATGGATTAAAGATCTAAATGTAAGACAAGAAACTATAAAACTCTTAGAGTAAAACATAGGCAGAACACTGGATGACATAAATCAAAGCAAGATCCTCTATGACCCACCTTCTCAGTTCAGTTCAGTTCAGTCGCTCAGTCGTGTCTGACTCTTTGCGACCCCATGAATCACAGCACGCCAGGCCTCCCTGTCGATCACCAACTCCCGGAGTTCTAGAGTAACAGAAATAAAAACAGAAGTAAACAAGTAGGACCTGATTAAACTTAAAAGCTTTTGCACAGCAAAGGAAACTATAAGCAAGGTGAAAAGACAACCCTCAGAATGGGAGAAAATAGTAGCAAATGAAACAACTGACAAAGGATTAATTTCCAAAATATACAAGCAGCTCCGGAGAAGGCAATGGCAAGCCACTCCAGTACTCTTGCCTAGAAAATCCCATGGATGGAGGAGCCTGGTAGGCTGCAGTCTGTGGGGTCGCTAAGGGTCGGACGCAACTGAGCGACTTCACTTTCACTTTTCATTTTCACACATTGGAGAAGGAAATGGCAACCCACTCCAGTGTTCTTGCCTGGAGAATCCCAGGGACGGGGGAGCCTGGTGGGCTTCCGTCTATGGGGTCACACAGAGTCGGACACAACTGAAGTGACTTAGCAGCAGCAGCAGCAGTAGCAGCAGCATACAAGCAGCTCATACAACTCAATACCAAAAAAAAACAAACAACCCAATCAATAAGTTGGAAAAAGACCTAAACAGACATTTCTCCAAAGAAGACATACAGATGGCTAACAAACACATGAAAAGATGCTCAACAATGCTCATTAATAGAGAAATGTAAATCAAAACTACAATGAGATATCACCTCACACTGGTCAGAATGGACGTTATCAAAAAGTCTACAAACAATAAATGCTGGAGAGGGTGTAGAGAAAAGGGACACTCTTTCATTGTTTGTGGGAATGTAAATTAAAAAGCCACTATGGAAGACAGTATGGAGATTCCTTTAAAAACTAAGAATAAAACCACTATATGACCCAGCAATCCTATTCCTAGGCATATACCCTGAGGAAACCATGGTTGAAAAAGACCCATGTATCCCATTATTCATTGAAACACTATTTACAATAGCTAGAACATGGAAGCAACCTAGATGTCCATGGACAGATGAATGGATAAAGAAGTTGTGGTACATACACACAATGGAATATTACTCAGCCATAAAAATGCATTTAAGTCAGTTCTGATGAGGTGGATGAACCTAGAACCTATTATACAGAGTAAAGTGAGTCAGAAAGAGAAAGACAAACATCACATTCTAACACATATATACGGAATCTAGAAAAATGATACTGAAGATTTATTTACAGGGCAGCAGTAGAGAAACAGACATAGAGAATAGACTTATGGACATGGGGAGAGAGGAGAGGAGAGGGTGAGATGTATGAAGAGTAGCATGGAAACTTACACTACCATATGTAAAATAGAAAGTCAATGGGAATTTGCTGTATGGCTCAGGAAACTTAAACACGGACTCTGTATCAATCTAGAGAGGTGGGATGGGGTGGTAGATGGGAGGGAGATTCTTAAGGGAGGGGAAATGTGTACACCTATGGCTGATTCATGTTGAGGTTTGACAGAAAACAACAAAATTCTATAAAGCAATGAGCCTTCAATAAAAAAAGAAGAAAAAAGTCCTGAGTATGGCCATATTTACTATGCATGGGAATAAGGAAGGATTTTCTCTTCTTTTCCAACTTTTTAAAGAAGGTCGCAGGGGGTGGGATGGGCAGAAATGAAAGGAAGAAGGATGAGAAGATGAAGATGGAGGCAGGAGACTGCAGAATATCACATTATCATTTGAAATCCTGTCTATAATTTCTCCTCTCCAGCCCTCCCTGCCCACCTGTCTTCAACAGAGACTATGAGAAGACACAGTATTAACTGTGAATGAGTTTCCTGTGGAAACCAGTGAAAGAAATGTGATCCAAGTCCAGGTGGTTCAGGATAAAAATGGAACACAGCTGAAGACAGCATAATGAAGTAAGCTGTAGAATCTCAGAGAAAGCAAGAAGAAGGCTTCTGGACTCCCACAGAGCAATGGACACTGGCTTAAGTCAAATTTAACTTAATCACCAAGGGACAGAGTGGCCCAAGCTAAATGTAGGCTATGCATTTATATTGATTCATACCCTATGTTGGTCATCAACCATATCTCCTTTGCCATTAACACATTATTATTGACTTCATAATGTTATTATGATAAAGTATTATAGGTTTCACATCCAACCCCTTCTATTTATTTCCAGGATTTTTTTTAATAAAATAGTATTTGTACATAAATTAGGCAAACAAGTCTCCCATTGGGATGGAGGGAATGCCTAATCTTGGGTTGAAAAATGTTTACAAGTCACAATGATATACCTTGACAAATCTCTTTGAGATAATTTGTATTAATTTCCACTGTCACCAGAAGAATATAAATGTATCTGTTTCATTACCCATTACTAACACTAGTATATTTTAATAGCATTTTACTTTTTAACATTAAAAATATTGTCTATAAGGATATATTTTAGGTGCTTTAGAACAGTTTCAACCCTCTTTTTAACTGTGAATTTAGAAGTTATCAAAGCAAACCTATTAACACAAAGCAGACAAAACTGATCATTTGCACCAGGAAGTGGTCATTAGGTCATTAGTTAGGATTAAGACATATCCATTTGTCATTGTTTAGTCACTAAGTTGTATCCGACTCTGCAACCTCATGAACTATAACCCACCAGGCTCCTCTGTACATGGAACTATCCAGGCAAGAATACTGGAGTGGGCTGCCATTTCCTTCTCCAGGAGATCTGCCCAACCCAGGGATCAAACTTGCGCCTCCTGCATTGCAGGCCGATTCTTTACCTCTGAGCCTCCAGGGAAGACTAAGGCATATCCATTACTTTCAACTTAATGAATGAGTTTCATATCCTTCTGAAAGGAAAGAGACCTAGTAGAGGTCCCAAAAGGAGACTGAGCTGGGGAAAACATGGTTTCCTATAAATGAGATGTAATGCAATATCACGAAAGCCATGTGGCCATTCCAGGGACTAAGCTGAGATGAACATAACAAACAGTTGAGCTGACAGTTGATAACAGTGCAGATCACGCAGGTCAAAAAGGAAAACATTCTTCTAGGTGTCATTTGCTTTAGAAGTCACCTTTGAGGAGACCAAAGAGGTAAAAGAAAATAAGTAATTCTAAAGTTAGGCAGCCTGGAAAAATAAACTATGGGGAACATGTTCTTCTGTTCTAGGGAGTGAGATTAAAACCAGAAAATGTCACATGAGAGCTACTAGAAGAGCCATAGACAATACTGATCACCATGGCCCTAGTGGTTCCAGCCATATCAGCAATGGGGATTAAAATAGAGGTCCCAGGGAGGAGAGTTGTAGGTTTTCAGTACAGTAATAAATGGGACTACTTCTGGCCCATGGGGCATCTTTCTGTCCATGTAATTCTCTCCCAAACTGCTTATCCGACAAGAGACGAAAATCAGACAGGATGTGGACCTCCTTCCAAGGTTTAATTAGCTTGGATAAAACCAAGTCCACATGGTAATAAACCTCCAGGTGTCTGCCACAAAAGCTACATAAGAGATTATAACACATAAATTACAAAAAATCAATACATTTTGGAGAGTGCAGAATTCTATTTTCAAATTGTATGCAACTTGGAAGATAATCCTTGTTGTAATGCCCAAAGCAAAGAAACAAAGAGGAAAAGTATTCACTTTGCATACACTACTGGCAGAATACCAGACAGTTTAGATTACAGAACAGAGAAGAAACCAGAAGAGGGAATGATGAGGGAAAATATTCATTTTCTTTAGACTGAGGACACCTAAGATGTTGCCTGTTTTTTTCAGTGGTAGGGCAGGGTAAATAGCAGCAGCTTACTCACTTCTTACATGTTCCCGGAGACCTCAACAAAAAGCAAGAAGACTGAAAAGCAGAGAGATCTTAAAGAGAATATATCTTCTCAGACCAGATCAATTCCTCCATCTTAGTTTTTTGTGTTTAAGGATGAAGTTAGAGCATCCCATTTTGCACAGAAGTATACTTCCCTCATTTTCAAGGCTCAGGATTAAGGATGTGACGAGGGAAAGATAAACTTCTTGTTGAGAGATGTGTGTGTAGGCACTGGTGTTATCAACCAACACATGCAAAAAAAGAGACATGTGTTCTAAGTATACTCTTTTTTCCAAATTTTTATCTCAGTTCAGTTCAGTCACTCAGTTGTGTCTGACTCTGCGACCCCATAGACTGCAGCCAGTGAGGCTTCCCTGTCCATCACCAGCTCCTGGAGCCTGCTCAAATTCATGTCCATCAGGTTGGTGATACCATCCAACCATTTATATCTACTTTGCATTATTTTTGCAAAATTTAACCAATTTATATCTACTTTGCATTATCTTTGTCTGTATCTGGAACTGATTTTTAATTACTCTTACATCCTAAGACATGTAGAGATACAGAGAATTTTCATTTTTACTAGCCATTGAATATCCCCTATACAGTTGAAACTAAGAATGGAATGGGTTAAATGTGTATCCATTAATGAGAATGCATTATTTCTAGACAGTTAACCTCATATTCCATACATAAATTTTCCAGTGTACAAACTTTGCCAGTGTACAAAAGCAGAGACATTTCTTTGCCAACAAAGTTCCATCTAATCAAAGCTATGATTTTTCCAGTAGTCATGTATAGATGTGAGAGTTGAACCGCAAAGAAAGCTGAATGCTAAAGTATTGATCCTTTTGAAATGTGGTGGAGAAGACTCTTGAGAGTCCCTTGGACTGCAAGGAGATCCAACCAGTCAATCCTAAAAGAAATCAGCCCTGAATATTCATTGGAAGGACTGATGCTGAAGCTCCAATACTTTGGCCGCCTGATGTGAAGAACTGACTCATTGGAAAAGACCCTGATGCTGGGAAAGATTGAAGGCAGGAGGAGAAGGGGACAACATAGGATGAGATGGTTGGATGGCATCACCGACTCGATGGACATGTGTTTGAGCAGGCTCTGGGAGTTGGTAATGGACAGGGAAGCCTGGCATGCTGCAGTCCCTGGGGTCACAAAGAGTCAGATACAACTGAGCGGCTGAACTAACTAATCTCATATTCCATAAATAAGTTTGCTAGTGACAAAAAATGCTTCTAAACACACCAAGATGGCATTTCTCTCTCTTTTTCTAATATATACCCTCTGACAGGGAACACATGGGCCCTTACTCCCTCATGTCTTGATCAAATACACTTTGATAAGATTAGAACAAATACACTGCTGAAGGACAGTATTCTTCTAACCATAGATAAGCTCATGGGCAACTCATAGCAATGCGGTCAGCCTTTTTCCTTATGAATGTTTGAGAGCTGCTGAAACTCTACAACGAAACTGACAGCTTAAAAACATTATGAATTTGCAGGATAAGAGATATTTTACCTCAGGACAAAGTTACAATATCTGCTTCTCCTTCATTTTGCTTAATCACAGATTGTGTCTTCTCACTCACATATCTCTGATTAGATCTCAACCAAATAAGTTCGGTTAGGAGTTACAAACATTTCATTGCTATCCATTCTTTAGTGCTGTACTGACAAAACTGAGGAAAACTACTCCCTAATATTGAATGGGAATTTTCTCTCCCAGTTACACATGTGACCACAAAGATGACCGATGACAGTGTCTCTTCATTGCTGAACACACATGAAAACACATCACTGGGCTCACGGATCTGGATGTTTTTCCTCAGGCTTATTACCGTTTGTAATTCTGCTTCTGAGAATCTTTAAAATGCTTGAAATTTTTGTCCGCAAAGGCTTCTTTCTGCTGGTAACTGGTGGCGACACCTTACGGGCTAGTCTGTTGCATGCTCAGTAGCTTAGTCAAGTCTGACTCTTTGTGACTCCATGGACTGCAACCCACCAGCCTGCTCTGTCCAGGGAATTATTGAGGCCAGAATACTTGAGTGGATTACTATCTTCCTGACCCAGGGATGGAACCCACATTTCCTGCATTGACAGGCAGATTCTTTACCACTGAGACACCTGGGAAGCCTGTGCTTCCAGAAAGGCCATTTTTTCTTTTTGAAAGCCTGTGGATACACTGAACTCAGTGACGTCGAGTTCTGTTCAAGTTCTGAGCACTTCCTATCCACCCAGTTTAGGATTTGAGCTTGATCACTGTGGCTACACACACCCACTATATGACTCATAATTATTATCATTTATCTGCCTTTCAAGATCACTACCTTTAGGCATGTGGATAAAATCAAATTATTGAATATAACTTTATTCTTTTATTCAGTAAGTATAAGTATCTATTTTGCATCCTTTCAGTTCAGTTCAGTTCAGTCGCTCAGTCGTGTCTGACTCTTTGCGACCCCATGAATCACAGCACACCAGGCCTCCCTGTCCATCACCAACTGCATCCTTTAGGACCCTGCTATTCTTTAGGTCCTGAGGATATAATCTCTGCCTCCACAAAACTTATGTTCTAAATCAGAGAGTAAAAAATGATAAGGGCAAAATATGGTAAGGATTAGAGAGTAATGAGAGAGAAACAAGAAGCCTGATGTGGGGGGGACACAGAAGGAAAGTAGGTCAGAGGGGTAGTCTGGATCTTGTGTATGTTGGAACCAGCTCAAGTTATTGCACAAATTTCAGAAATTTTGTGAGCCTATTGTTGAACCATTGGTAGCTTAAAATCACCTACAGTGGGAATGTTTACCTAGAAATCAACAAAGTTTACACATTAAGACTCCCTTCCCTGAGAGAGCCAGTTGTTAAATATTTGCCTACACAGCAGCTGCCTAGAGCATAAGGTTTCATAGGTGTGATAATGTACTGAGATTACAAATTTGGCGGAAAACCATGGAAGAGATGTATGCATGTCAGTAAATAATCTCTCTGGCTACTGCATTAAGAAAAGATGGTGGTGTGGCAAGAGTGAAAGCATAGAAAACTTTAAGAATGTTTTTTGCAGTTATTACTGAAAATTACCCAGCTGAATAAACCAGAAATTACGAATCTTCCAATTATTCATAAGTGAGACACCTAGAGCAGATTTATATGACCTAAATCAGAGTTGTCTGAAAACAGACCTTTGATATCAATGGCATGACTCCAAGAAATCCATAGCCTTGGATGGCTGAGAAATGCTCAAACTTCTCTTTTCAAGGTACTGGAGTATCTTGCTGATTGTTAGTGGACATTGCTGGCCCACTGATAAACTCTGGGTCACAAAGTAATTGTTTTAAATGTATATTTACTTCTAATGAAGTTTTAAAGTACATCAATGCTACATTTGTCCTAAAACTCTTAAAGGAAATGCTCAGACATTCATAAAATTGAGACAAGATAAAGGAAAAACAAGGAGTTTTTAAAGTTTCTGAACTTACCTCCAAGCTCTCATATTTTTCTTCCTGAACTTCTCTGGGTAAAGAGAAATGGAGAAAAGAAGGATGAAATTGAATATAACCATGTTCCAAAAATTTCCAAATCTAGACTCTGGGGATGGGAACCATCCAAAGAATCAAAGAAATTCCTCCTCTTAAAGAATTTCTCAGGCATCAGTGGTGTATGATTAAAAGACCCTCTGTCTAATGTAGTGGTCATATTACTTTTAGATGTGATCCATATGTCTTAGCTAAATATGTCAAGCTTACAGCTTACCTTTGATTACTGGTAGACTCTGATGCTGGGAAAGGTTGGGGGTGGGAGGAGAAGGGGACGACAGAGAATGAGATGGCTGGATGGCATCACCGACTCTGTGGACATGAGTTTGAGTGAACTCCGGGAGTTGGTGATGGACAGGGAGGCCTGGCGTGCTGTGATTCATGGGGTCGCGGAGAGTCGGACACGACTGAGCGACTGAACTGAACTGAACTGAATATGTTTCTATTTGTTTTGTTTTGCTTTTCTGTTAATACAGAGAAATCGGTCACAGTATTGACATCTTTCTGGAAGAAAGATACTATGTTTTTTTCTTATATTGAAACCTTTGACTTAAGTGTATTATACATAGTGATCAATGATTATTCACCAGCTGTAACTAGCATTAAAGTCAAGAATATTACCAGCATCTCAGTAAGCTCCACATTACGCTGTCATTCTCTTTGCAAAATTAATCACTCTCCTAGCTTATACCACTTCACATCATATTACTATATACTAATACATCCTTCATTCTCATTGCTTTATAATAATCCACTGTAAGAATACACCAAGAGAATTTAATCCACTATACTGTTTACTGACATGTGGGTTACTTCCTTTATTTACCTTTATAATACTGCTGTGAACACTCTACTACATGTCTATTCAGGAACAAATATACATATTTCCTTTGGACATATCTAGAAGTGGAGTTGATGTGTCAGATTGTATGCACATTCCACTTTGCTATATATTGTCACATAGATTTCAAGAATATTTTCACCATTTACACACCACAGTTGTGTAAGAAAATTCCAGTTGCTCTACATCCTAGCCAATATTTGGTATTATCAATTGGTTAATTTTAATCCTATTCTGGTATGTAAATAATGACGTTTTGCCATTTATATTTTTGTTTCCCTGATTATTAACAAGCAGTTGCTTCTGCATTTATTGACTAGGTATATATCTTCCTTTGTAAGTGCCACTAAACTCTTTTGACCATTTTTCTTTTGAGTGATCTTTTTTAATTGATTTGTGAAAGCTCTTCATTTTGTCCTGTGTGACATGATTTTTCATTATTTATGTCATTTGATTAAAAAGTTCTTCATTTTTAATTCAGTACATTTTTTTTTCTTTACAGCTAGTGTTTCTGTGTCCAGTTAAAGAAAAAATTGTATATCTCAAGGTCATGAAGATGCTCAACTAGGTTTTCTCATAGAAGTTTACTGATTTTTCTTTCACATCTAGACTGGTGATCCAACTAGAATTCACACTTGTTTATGAAGTGAAGTACAGGTCCAAGGTAAATTTTCTCCTATATAATTATCTAACTTTCCTAGGGCCATTTTTTGAAAAGAACATTCTTTTCCTACTTCACAGCCTTTACCATAAATCAGTTAGCATATTTGTATAGTCTGTTTCTGGCTGAAACATTGTGCTGATTGTTTGTCTCCTGGCTTCCAGTGTTTCCATGTGATTCCTTCTTCTCCAGCATCTTAACCTAAATAGCTCCAAGTAGGTGGTTGTCATATTTCATCACAGTCCTCTAGCTCTTTTCAGAAGATGCACTGTCTACCATAAGCATGAATGTGCCCAAAGCAGAAGTCCACAAAATTATCATTATTCACTTAGGTTAAAAACTGAGCCCTTGAGGACCTTAAAAGTAATACTGTGATTGCTAGAAAATTCACACTGTGACAACAACTCAGAAAGGATACAACCTGAGCTTCCAAGTTTACTTCCAATTCCTTGTGTAGTACCATAACTAATGTATGTTTGCACTTATAAAAAATCAAGTAAAGTTTGTTAAAAATAAAATAAAATTAATAAAATTTCTTTATTCATTTATCAGGAATGTCAAAATAAATTAAAGGCTAATTTTTAAAGATATTGAATAAAACTGAGAATTTCAAATTCACAGTGAAGAGGTTATTTCTGAGACATCTAAGTGTATTTCAGGAATAAGACTGACTTCAAGCATCACAGAAATGTAAGAAATATTAATGTGGAAGTATAGAATTAACCAAAGTAGTACACTGAAGTTACTTGATGCTAAAATCTGGAGCCAATTTAGAACTACGCACAGTGATCAAATCTCGGCTCCTGACTTTCAAAAAAGTACAATTATATATAGTTAAAACCCACTAGCTTTTAAAACTGTATGTAATAGTTGAGATCCCAAAAGGAAATAAGTGGTTCACTTAAATGATAATAAATCAAGGCCAGGTTACTTACAAAGGCACTCTCTGTGGGTATAGCGAGCCAGAGGATAGTGCAATAACCTAAGATTAGTGGCCCTAAAGCTGCTGTGATGTTTTGGGCATAAAGAGAAAAATAACAACCCACTCCAGTATTCTTGCCTGGAGAATCCCATGAATGGAGGAGCCTGGTGGGCTATAGTCCATGGGGTCACAAAGAGTCGGACACGACTGAGTGACTTCACTCACTCACTCACTCACCAGAACCAGAGGAAGACAGGTGTATAGAGAAGGCCACCTTGAGAAGAAGTCATCTTAATTTGAGGAGGAAAAGAAGACTTCAAATACTCTAAAACTTGTATCAGAGAACTAAATCTGTTTCCAAAGCCTTAAAATTAAATTCTGCTTTAAATGTTCCAAACACAAGCCTTTAGCCTTACATCATAATTCTTTCCAAATAATAGAAACCAAGCCAAGAAAACTCTGTAGGGAGAGAGTTTTCCCTGCTTGGAAATAAAGACCCAGAAAGCCTGACTTGAATCCCCTTGTCTCTCTCCAGGCCCCTACTGACCAAACCCATCCAGAGGTCGGAGAGCATGGGAAACCACTGTTGGAGTCCATACAGATCAATCTCTCTCCAGATGCAAGGCAAAGTAGGACAGAGAGGGAGACGTGTGGGAGTTCAGTTCAGTTCAGTCGCTCTTTCGTGTCCGACTCTTTGCGACCCCATGAAATGCAGCATGCCTAGCCTCCCTGTCCATCACCAACTCCTGAAGATTACTCAGACTCATGTCTGTCGAGTCTGTGATGCCATCCAACCATCTCATCCGCTGTTGTCCCCTTCTCCTCCCACCTTAAATCTTTCCCAGCATCAGGGTCTTTTCCAGTGAGTCAACTCTTCGCATCAGGTGGCCAAAGGTGGCCAAAGTACTGGAGTTTCAGCTTCAGCATCAGTCCTTCCAATGAACACCCAGGACCGATCTCCTTTAGGATGGACTGGAGTGGAAGAGGTCAAAGCAAAAGGGATTTGGAATTTTAACTTTGCTATCATATCTGTACCTTTTTGACTCTTCTGCGAGTTTATTATGTGTTAAAATGTAATTTGAAATCAACTAGACTTTGGGCATTTAAGCAGATTATATTCAGATAGATGATAAGTGTTTAACTCTACAGTAAAAATAAATGTATATTTTGTGCATTTAAGAAAGAGATCTGGAATGAGTTTTAAGGAAGAGGCAAGGGACATAGATCCTTCAGAAAGATTCCTCAGAAGTTTCTATTACAACAGTTATGGAAATAAAAGGGCATAATTAGTTCATCTGGGGACATTTTTGAACCCTTTAAAAACCATTTGGCATTGATATTCTCTATAAGGAAAACTAGATTAAAGAAACCAGTAATTAAAATAGAGAGCTTTAGCTTTACTTAATGGAGATGTTCTGAAATGCTAGAATAATATTGGCTTGAAGCATTATGGTGATTTAAGAAACAAGAAGTAGGGAAGCATAGAGCTGGCTAAGGTGGAATATTTATAGACAGGTTTTGGATGTAAATCAAAACTCTACCAGGAACATTTAGAAAGGAATGGGTAGTTTATTAGGTAAAGGATCAATCTACAACTGTGAGTCAATTGAAAGTTAATAGCAGCTTTGTTAAAGGTCACAGATAAATGGCTACTGTAGTTTTAATGAATATTTTATTCATGTCACCTTTAAATTAGTTACATTTGGAAAGAGTAATGATGTAATGCCAAAGGCTCCTTCCTGTAACATTAAAAGCAATATTTAATTTTAAGGTTTTAATACCAGTTATATTTTTTGATACAAGGTTTTGAGGTATTTGGAGTCTTTTTTTTTCTTTTTAACATTTATTACATTAGAATTTTTTAAAATATTTATGTTTTACACAAATAATGTAGCAGAAAGAGCAGAGAATTTACAATAAGATAGAACTAATTTTGAACCTGAACTTCATCAGTTATTACCACAGCAAAATTAAAGAAAATCACTTAAACCATTTCTTTGAGCCTCAGTTTTCTGAGAAATGGGAAATACTCAAATTTTTAAGCATTAAGTAAGATATACTTTTTAATTAATACATTTACCCTCTCCAGTTTTGTCTCTGTAATAATAGAGCTTCTATTCTGTGGTTCAATAGCCAGGAAGTCTGGTAAGGAGATAGACCCAGAGAATTTTCCTTGTAAACACTATGATAATAAGCATTACTGAATTGAAGCCCATGGATTATGAGGGCCAGCTTTAGCAGAGAGTGATAGCCAGAGAGAAATGTAGTTTACAGTAATCTCCAAAGAAGAAGATTTAGCTTCTGGACCAGGGACCAGGCTTGATCCCTCAAGAGCTTTTGTGTCAGTTCAGTCAGTCAGTTCAGTCGCTCAGTCGTGTCCGACTCTCCGCGACCCCATGAATCACAGCACGCCAGGCCTCCCTGTCCATCACCAACTCCCGGAGTACACTCAAACTCATGTCCACAGAGTCGGTGATGGAATCCAGCCATCTCATTCTCCGTCGTCCCCTTCTCCTCCCGCCCCCAACCTTTCCCAGCATCAGAGTCTTTTCCAGTGAGTCAACTCGTCGCATGAGGTGGCCAAAGTATTGCAGTTTCAGCTTTAGCATCAGTCCTTCCAATGAACACCCAGGATTGATCTCCTTTAGAATGGACTGGTTGGATCTCCTTGCAGTATAAGGGACTCTCAAGAGTCTTCTCCAACACCACAGTTCAAAAGCATCGATTCTTCGGCGATCAGCTTTCTTCACAGTCCAACTCTCACATCCATACATGACCACGGGAAAAACCATTGCCTTGACTAGACGGACCTTGGTTGGCAAAGTAATGTCTCTGCTTTTTAATATACTATCAAGGTTGGTCATAACTTTCCTTCCAAGGAGCAAGCGTCTTTTAATTTCATGGCTGTGTAGCAGAGTTTTATTAAAGTATCAAAAGGGACAGAGAAAGCTTCTGATAGACATCAGAAGGGGAACAGAGAGTGCCCCCCTTGCTAGTGTTAGCAAGGGAGCTACATACTTTTTAATTAATTATTACAATAAATCAAAGGATGTCTCAAGTTTGTGAAAATTTTACCAGGCCCACGCCCACAGGGATAGAATTTAATGATAGAAAGATCCTACCAGATCAGCTCCCATAATATACATTCTAAAATATCAGTATTAGTCAGGAGGTTTTCAAGAAGGAGAAACTGTCCTCAAGCAGGATACAATGTTGTTATATAATCCCTAGTACAGAGTTTAAACTGAACTGTTTGTGATGTAATCATCAGTTTCAGGCTTAAAGAAAAAAAAATGTTTTATGTGACTAAGACTAAGGAATGTAGAGGAAAAAAAAAAAAGTTTGTCCTTTCCTCCTTTTTGAGAATTCCATACCCCTCTTTCCTCGGGGACCCCAGGAGTTCTTATCAACCCACCTAGGAATTGATTTTCTCAGAAACTGCAGGTAGCATTTCTAGATGAGACTTTCAGACATTAAAGGAAAGGAGCCTAGAGAGAAGAGGCTTAGACCTGTGAAGCAAGACCCACCTCTAAGTCAGGTATCAAGTATGAGAAAACAAAAAAAAAGATAAGGTAAAAGGAACTAGGCCAATGGAATGAGAATAGACTGGGAAATCCAATGTATTCAAGTGCATAGAGGATATGTGACTTGGATTACTTTTATAGGAAAGATAAGCAGCCACATTGTGCAGTGTCTGATAGGTTTTGTGGCCCCTGAAGGCATTATTCCTGCTGTAACAAATGCCCCAAAGAGTCATGAAAATGTAGAATATTTTGATTGCCTTCCTTAGTCATCAGAGACTGAAGCTTTATTAGAAAAAGATTGTAAGGCATTCTGAGATCAGATAATATTCTATAATATTAAATTATTTAGTAACTTAAAATTCTCATGTCAGCTGTCCACATATTGTACATTGCCCTTCACCTGAAATTGGTAAATGCCTTTTAAAAAGTAACTTTTCAAATTAAATATAAACAAAATAACTGCTTGACTAGGTGATGGATAGGGAGGCCTGGCGTGCTGTGATTCATGGGGTCATGGAGAGTCAGACACGACTGAGCGACTGAACTGAACTGAACTGAAGTATTCCATTGGCTATGCACACTACATCTTCTTTATCCATTCATCCATAGATAAGCACTTCAGTTACTTCCACAACTTGGCTATTATAAATAATGCTACAATGAACATAGGTGTGCTTACATCTTTTCAATTAGTATTTTCATATTCTATGTATAAACATTCAGAAGTGAAATAGCTGAATACTATCATAATTATATTCTTAATTTCTTAAGGATATTCTATAGTGTCTTCAATAGTGGCTGTACCAATTTATATTCCCACCAACAATACATGAGAGCTCCCTTTTCTCCACATCCTCACCAATACCTATTATTTCTTGTCTTCTTGATAACAATCATTGTGGCAAGTATGAGGTGATATCTCACTGTGGTTTTGATTTTCACTTCCCCATCTGGTCCCATCCATTCATGGCAAATAGATGGGGAAACAGTGGAAACAGCATCAGACTTTATTTTGGGGGGCTCCAAAATCACTGCAGATGGATTTGCAGCCATGAAATTAAAAGACACTCCTTGGAAGGAAAGTTATGACCAACCTAGACAGCGTATTAAAAAGCAGAGACATTACTTTGCCAACAAAGGTCCGTCTAGTCAAGGCTACAGTTTTTCTAGTAGTATGTATGGATGAGAGAGTTTGACTGTGAAGAAAACTGAGCGCTGAAGAATTGATGCTTTTGAACTGTGGTGTTGGAGAAGACTCTCAAGAGTCCCTTGGACTGCAAGGAGATCCAACCAGTCCATTCTAAAGGAGATCAGTCCTGGATGGTCATTGGAAGGACTGATGCTAAAGCTGAAACTGCAGTACTTTGGCCATCTCATGCGAAGAGTTGAATCATTGGAAAAAACTCTGATGCTTGGAGGGATTGGGGGCAGGAGGAGAAGGGGACGACAGAATGATATGGTTGGATGGAATCACCGACCTGATGGACGAGTTTGAGTGAACTCTGGGAGTTGGTGATGGACAGGGAGGCCTGGCGTGCTGCGATTCATGGGGTTGCAAAGAGTCGGACACGACTGAGCGACTGAACTGAACTGAACTGAATAATTAGCAATTATTATTAAGAAGCAGTGGGTGCACGGGCTCAGGAGGGCCCAGAGGAGCTACTCCACGTGCAAGATCAGGAGGGGCGGAGGTGAGTAGATACCCCTCCTCCAAGGTAAGGAGCAGCAGCTGTGCTTTGCTGGAGCAGACATGAAGAGATACCCCATGTCCAAGGAAAGAGAAACCCAAGTAAGATGGTAGGAGTTGTGAGAGGGCATCAGAGGGCAGACACACTGAAACCATAATCACAAAAAACTAGTCAATCTGATCACATGGACCACAGCCTTGTCTAACTCAATGAAACTAAGCCATGCCATGTGAGGCCAACCAAGACAGGCGGGTCATGGTGGAGAGGTCTGACAGAATGTGGTCCACGGGAGAAGGGAATGGCAAACCACTTCAGTATACCTGCCTTGAGAACCCCATGAACAGTATCAAAAAGCAAAATGATAGGATACTGAATAAGGAACTCCCCAGGTCGGTAGGTGCCCAGTATGCTACTGGATATCAGTGCAGGAATAAATCCAGAAAGAATGAAGGGATGGAGCCAAAGCAAAAACAATACCCAGTTCTGGATGTGACTGGTGATAGAAGCAAGGTCCGATGCTGTAAAGAGCAATATTGCATAGGAACCTGGAATGTTAGGTCCATGAATCAAGGCAAATTGGAAGTGGTCAAACAGGAGATGACAAGAGTGAACAAAAACATTCTAGGAATCAGCGAACTAAAATGGACTGGAATGGGTGAATTTAACTCAGATGACCATTATATCTACTACTGTGGGCAGGAATCCCTTAGAAGAAATGGAGTAGCCATCATGGTCAACAAAAGAGTCCAAAATGCAGTACTTGGATGCAATCTCAAAAACAACAGAATGATCTCTGTTCGTTTCCAAGGCAAACCATTCAATATCACAGTAATCCAAGCCTATGCCCCAACCAGTAAAGCTGAAGAAGCTGAAAGGTTCTATGAAGACTTACAAGACCTTTTAGAACTAACACCCAAAAAATTATGTCCTTTTCAAGATGCTCAACATCACTCATAATCAGAGAAACGCAAATCAAAACCACAATAAGGTACCATTTCACGCCAGTCAGAATGGCTGCTATCCAAAAGTCTATAAGAAATAAATGCTGGAGAGGGTGTGGAGAAAAGGAAAACTTCTTACACTGTTGGTGGGAATGAAAACTAGTACAACCACTATGGAGAACAGTGTGGAGATTCCTTAAAAAACTGGAAATAGAACTGCCATAAAACCCAGCAACCCCACTCCTGGGCATACACACCGAGGAAACTAGAATTGAAAGAGACAATGTACTCCAATGTTCTTCGCAGCACAGTTTATATTAGCCAGAACATGGAAGCAACCTATATGTCCATCTGCAGATGAATGGATAAGAAAGCTGTGGAACATATACACAATGGAGTATTACTCAGCAATTAAAAAGAATACATTTGAATCAGTTCTAATGAGGTAGATGAAACTGGAGCCTATTATACAGAGTGAAGTAAGCCAGAAAAAAAATACCAATACAGTATACTAACACATATATATGGAATTTAGAAAGATGGTAATGATAACCCTGTATATGATACAGCAAAAGAGACACAGATGTATAGAACAGTCTTTTGAACTCTGTGGGAGAGGGTGAGGGTGGGATTATTTGGGAGTATAGCATTGAAACACGTATATTATCATATGTGAAAGGAATCGCTAGTCCAGGCTCGATGCATGATACAGGATGCTCGGGGCTGATGCACTGGGATGAATCAAAGGGATGGTATGCGGAGGGAGGTGGGAGGGGGGTTCAAGATGGGGAACACATCTACAACTGATGCAGATTCATGTCAATGTATGGCATAACCAATACAATATTGTAAACTAATTAGCCTCCAATTAAAAAAAATAATAAATTGAAATGTCCTGTGGAGAGAAAAAGTCAAAATAAAGAGAGAGAGAGAAAAAAAAAAAAAAAAGATGTCCTTTTCATTATAGGGGACTGGAATGCAAAAGTAGGAAGTCAAGAAACCCCTGAAGTAACAGGCAAATTTGCCCTTGGAGTAAAGAATGAAGCAGGTCAAAGGGTAATAGAGTTTTACCAAGAAAACGCACTGGTCATGGCAAACATCCTCTTCCAACAACACAAGAGAAGACTCTACACATGGACATCACCAGATGATCCACACCGAAATCAGACTGATTATATTCTTTGCAGCCAAAGATGGAGAAGCTCTATACAGTTGGCTAAAACAAGACTGGGAGCTGACTGTGGCTCAGATAATGAACTCCTTATTGCCAAATTCAGACATAAATTGAAGAAAGCAGGGAAAACCACTAGACCATTCAGATATGACCTAAATCAAATCCCTTATGATTACACAGTGGAAGTGAGAAATAGATTTAAGGGAATAGATAGATAGAGTGCCTGATGAACTATGGACGGAGGTTCGTGACATTGTACAGGAGATAGGGATCAAGACCATCCCCATGGAAAAGAAATGCAAAAGAGAAAAATGGCTGTTCGGGGAGGCCTTAAAAATAGCTGTGAAAAGAAGAGAAGTGAAAAGCAAAGGAGAAAAGGAAAGATATAAGCATTTGAATGCAGAGTTCCAAAGAATAGCAAGGAGAGATGAGAAAGCTTTCCTCAGGGATCAGTGCAAAGAAATAGAGGAAAACAACAGAATAGGAAAGACTAGGGATATCTTCAAGAAAATTAGAGATACCAAGGGAATATTTCATGCAAAGATGGGCTCGATAAAGGACAGAAATGGCATGGACCTAACAGAAACAGAAGATATTAAGAAGAGGTGGCAAGAATACACAATGAACTGTACAAAAAAGATCATGACCCAGATAATCACGATGGTGTGATCACTGACCTAGAGCCAGACATCTTGGAATGTGAAGTCAAGTGGGCCTTAGAAAGCGTCACTACGAACAAAGCCAGTGGAGGTGATGGAATTCCAGTTGAGCTATTTCAAATCCTGAAAGATGATGCTGTGAAAGTGCTATACTCAATATGCCAGAAAGTTTGGAAAACTCAGCAGTGGCCACAGGACTGGAAAAAGTCAGTCTTCATTCCAGTCCCAAAGAAAGGCAATGCCAAAGAATGCTCAAACTACCACACAATTGCACTCATCTCACACGCTAGTAAAGTCATGCTCAAAATCTCCAAGCCAGCTTCAGCAATACGTGAACCATGAAATTCCAGATGTTCAAGCAGGTTTTAGAAAAGGCAGAGGAACCAGAGAGCAAATTGCCAACATCCGCTGGATCATGGAGAAAGCAAGAGAGTTCCAGAAAAACATCTATTTCTGCTTCATTGACTATGTCAAAGCCTTTGACTGTGTGAATCACAATAAACTGTGGAGAATTCTGAAAGAGAAGGAAATACCAGACCACCTGACCTGCCTCTTGAGAAACCTATTTGCAGGTCAGGAAGCAACAGTTAGAACTGGACATGGAACAACAGACTGGTTCCAAATAGGAAAAGTATGTCAAGGCTGTATATTGTCACCCTGCTTATTTAACTTATATACAGAGTACATCATGAGGAACGCTGGGCTGGAAGAAGCACAGGCTGGAATCAAGACTGCTGGGAGAAATATCAATAACCTCAGATATGCAGATGACACCACCCTTATGGCAGAAAGTGAAGAGGAACTCAAAAGCCTCTTGATGAAAGTGAAAGAGGAGAGTGAAAAGGTTGGCTTAAAACTCAACATTCAGAAAACTAAGATCATGGCATCTGGTCCCATTACTTCATGGCAAATAGATGGGCAAACAGTGGAAACAGCGCCAGACTTTATTTTTTGGGCTTCAAAATCACTGCTGATGTTGATTGCAGCCATGAAACTAAATGACGGTTTCTCCTTGGAAGAAAAGCTATGACCAACCTAGACAGCATATTAAAAAGCAGAGACATTACTTTGACATTACTTAGTCAAGGCTATGGTTTTTCCAGTGGTCACGTATGGATGTGAGAGTTGGACTGTGAAGAAAGCTGATTGCCGAAGAATCGATGCTTTTGAACTGTGGTGTTGGAGAAGACTCTTGAGAGTCCCTTGGACTGCAAGAAGATCCAACCAGTCCATTGTAAAGGAGATCAGTTCTGGGTGTTCATTGGAAGGACTGATGCTAAAGCTGAAACTCCAATACTCTGGCCACCTGATGCGAAGAGTTGACTCATTGGAAAAGAGTCTGATGCTGGGAGGGATTGGGGGCCGGAGGAGAAGGGGACGACAGAGAATGAGATGGCTGGATGACATCACCGACTCGATGTGCATGAGTTTGAGTGAACTCCGGGAGTTGGTGTTGAACAGGGAAGCCTGGTGTGCAAAAAGTCAGACAAGACTGAGCAAAAAGTCAGACAAGACTGAGCAACTGAACTGAACAATTAGTATTATTGAACATTTTCATGTGCCCATTGGCCATCAGCATATCTTCTTTGGGAAAATGTCTGTTCAATTCTTCTATTTTTTTAATGGTCTTGTTGTTATTTGTATGAGTTCTTTGTACAGTTTTGGATATTAATCCTTAGTTGGACACATCATTTTCAAATATATTCTCTCATTTAGTAGATTGTTTTTCTTTGTTTCATTGATGGTTTCCTTTAATGAGCATAATTTTTTTTATTTTAACCCCATTTTTTAATTTTTTTTTCTGTTTCTCTTGCCTGTAGAGACATAACTAGAAAAATATTACTAAGATCAATGTCAAAAGCATACCACTTATATTTTCATCCAGGAATTATATGGTTTCAGGTCTTACATTCAAGTCTTCAATCCACTTTTAGTTAATTTTTGTGTGAGATGGTGGTCTAGTTTCATTTTTTGGTATCTGGCTGTCATGTTTTCCAAGAATCATTTATTGAAGAGATTATCCTTTCTCCACTGTATGTTCCTTGTCCCTTTATCATTAATTAATTATATATATAAACATGGGTTTACTTTCAGAACCTCCATTATGTTCCATTGATCTAACTGATCTATGTATCAGTTTTACTGCCCAAATCACGCCATTTTGATTACAATAACTTCATAACACAGTTTAACATCAGACAGCATGACACCTAGTTTTGTTCCTTTTTTTATGATTGATTTAGCTATTCAGGTTTTTTTGTGGTTCCATTAAAATTTTAGAGTATTTTGTTCTATTTGTTAAAAAAATGTTCTTGGAAGTTTGGTACAGAATGCACTGAATCTGCAGATTGCCTTAGGTAATATGGACATTTTGACAATGTTAATTCTTTCAACCCATAAATATGGGATATCTTTCATCTCTTGGTGTCCTCTTCAATTTCTTTCAGTACATTTTCAGTGTATAGGTCTTTAACATCTTTGATTAAACATATTCCTAGGTATCTTATTCTTTACAGTGATTGGTATATTGAATTATTTTCTTAAATTTATTTTATGTTGGTTTGTATCTTGCAACTTTAATTGTATGAATTTTCCATTAGTTTTGCAATAGTGATAGTTTACTTCAGTTCAGTTTACTTTAGTTCAGTCCCTCAGTCATGTCTGACTCTTTGTGACCCCCATTTACTGCAGCACACCAGGCTTCCCTGTCCATCACCAACTCCCAGAGCTTTCTCAAACTCATGTCCATCCAGTTGGTGATTCCATCCAACCATCTCATCCTCTGTCATCACCTTCTCCTCCTGCCTTCAATCTTTCCCAGCATCAGGGTCTTTTCAAATGAGTCTTTTCTTCAAATCAGGTGGCCAAAGTATTGGAGCTTTCGCTTCAGCATCAGTCCTCCCAATGAATATTCTGGATTGATTTCCTTTAGAATGGACTAGTTGGATCTCCTTGCAGTCCAAGGGACTCTCAAAAGTCTTCCCCACCACCACAGTTTAAAAGCATCAATTCTTTGGCACTCTGCTTTCTTTACAGTCCAACTCTCACATCCATACATGACTACTGGAAAAATCATAGCCTTGACTAAATGGACCTTTGTTGGTAAAGTAATGTCTCTGCTTTTCAATATGCTGTCTGTGTTGGTCATAGCTTTTCTTCTAAGGAGCAAGCGTCTTTTAATTTCATGGCTGCAGTTACCATCTGCAAGTGACTTTGGAGCCCCAAAAAATAAAGTCTGTCACTATTTCCATTGTTTCCCCAACTATTTGCCATGAAGTGATGGGACCAGATGCCATGAGTTTATTTTTTTGAATGCTGAGTTTCAAGATAGTTTTTCACACTCCTCTTTCACTTTCATCAAGAGGTTCTTCAGTTTTACTTACTCATTTCCAATTTTATGCTCCCTTTATTTCTTTTTATTGCCTAGTTGCACTGGCTAGGACTTCCAATACTATGTTAAATAAGAATAATGAGAGTGAGTATCCTTGTCTTGTTCCTGATTTTAGAGGGACAGCTTTCAAATTTGTACCATTGATTATAATGTTAGATGTGAGTTTGTCATATATGGTCTTTACAGTGTGGTGGTACATCCCTTATATATTTACTTTATTGATAGTTTTTAATCATAAATAAGTGTTGAATATTGTCAAATGATTTTACTATATCTATTGAGATGATCTTATGTTTTTATCCTTCATTTGTCAATATGGTATTTATCATGTTCATTGATTTGTGGATTTTGAACCATCTTTTCATTCCCGAAATAAATCTTATTTGGTCATGATGTATTGTTGAATGTTACTTGCTAATATAATAAAATATTAGGATTTTTGTATCTATATTCCCCCAGAGAAATTGGTCTACAATTTTGTTCTTGTGATGTCTTTGATATCAGGGTGATTTTGGCCTCAGAAAATGAGTTAGGAAGTGCTCAATCTCTTTAATTTCATGGGATAGTTTGAAAAGGACAGGCATTAAATCTACTTTTAGTGTTTGGTAGAATTCACCTGTGAAGCTGTCTAGTACTGAACTTTCATTTTGGGGGAGCTTTTTGATTACTGTCATAATCTCTGTACTAGTGATTCTTCTATTCAGATTTTCTATTTCTTCATGATTCAGTTTTAAAAGATTGTATGATTCTAAGAATCTGTTCATATTTTCTAAGTTGTCCTATTTGTTGGTATATAGTTGTTTATAATATTATAATCCTCTGTATTTCCATGGTATACACTGTTATTTCTCCTCCTTGATTCTTGATTATATTTATCAGGACCTTTTCTGGAGAAGGAAATGGCAACCCACTCCAGTACTCTTGCCTGGAAAATCCCATGGATGGAAAAGCCTGGTCGGCTACAGTCCGTGGGGTTGCAAAGAGTCGGATATGACTGAGCGACCTTACCTTCAGTTCAGTTCAGTTCAGTTCAGTCGCTCAGTTGTGTCCGACTCAGCGACCCCATGAATCACAGCACGCCAGCCACCCTGTCTATCACCAACTCCTGGAGTTCACTCAAACTCATGTCCATCGAGTCGGTGATGCCCTCCAGCCACCTCATTCTCTGTCGTCCCCGTCTCCTCCTACCCCCAATCGCTCCCAGCATCAGAGTCTTTTCCAGTGAGTCAACTCGTTGCATGAGGTGGCCAAAGTATTGCAATTTTAAGCTTTAGCATAAGTCCTTCCAATGAATACCCAGGATTGATCTCCTCTAGAATGGACTGGTTGGATCTCCTTGCAGTTCAACCTTACCTCTCTGGTTTTAGTGAGGCTGGCTAGCTAACAGTTTGTCAATTTTATTTTTATCTTTTCAAAGAATCAGCTCTTGGTTTCATTTATATTTTCTATTATCTTTTTATTTTTTATTTATTTATGTTCTGATCTTTATTATTTCCTTCCTTCTACTAACTTTGTGCTTAATTTGTTCCTAGATTTTTCTTGTTACTTTGGGTATAAGGTTAGATTATTTGAGAGTTTTCTCATTTCTTGAAGTAAGTCTTTATTCCTGTGAACATCCCTTAGTTCTGCATTTTCTGTATCTCATAGATTTTGTTATGTTGTATTCTCATGTTCATTTGTTTCAGATAATTTTTTTATTGCTCTGATTTATTCAGCGACTCTGTAGCTGTTCAGCAGAATACTGTTCAGTCTCAACATATTTGTGATTTTTTTCAGTTTTATTCTTATAGTTGATTTCTAGTTTCATACCATTTTGACCAGAAAATATGTTCAATATGATTGCAATCTTCTTAAAATTTTTAAGACTTGTGTCCAAACCTGTTCTATCCTTGAGACAGTTCTATGTGCATTTGAGAAGAATGTGTATTCTTCTGCATTTAGATGGAACGTCCTGTACAAAATTATCAAATCCATCTGGTTTGTTTCATTTAAGACCACCATTTCTTTGTTGATGTTTTGGTTGGATGATATATCCACTGATATAAGTGGGCCATTAAAATTCCTTACTTTTATTGTGCTACAGTCAATTTCTCCCTTTAGGTATTCTAATAGTTATTTTATGTATTACCATGTTCTTATGTAGGTGCATATATGTTAACCAATGTCATGGCTTCTTGATGAATTGACCTCTTTATATACTGTCCATTTTGACTTGTTATCTTTTTTGGCTTGAAGTATATTTTGTCTGACATTAAGTATACTTGGAATGTCACCTTCCATCCCTTCCATCCCTTTTAGACTGTATTTGTCTTCAGAGATGATGTGTGTCTTTTAGAGGTAACATAGTTGGGTCTTGTTTTTCAATCCATCCAGCCACACTCTCTATCTTTTGACTGATGAACTTAATCCATTTACATTTAGGGAGATTATTGATTGACGAAAACTTATCATAGCTATTTTGTATTTTACTTTCTGGTTTCTCTATAGCTCCAATATTTCTTTTTCTTTATATTTCTGTCTGCCATTTTAGTCTGGTGGTTTTCTCTGATGTTTTTCTGTTTCCTCTTTTGTTATCGTTCATGCCTCTGATCTATGTTTATGTTTCATAGTTATCTTTAGGTCTGAATAAAAATCTCAGATAAAATAGTTCCTTTTCTGTTGACAGTATCTTATCTTCACTTACCAAAAGAGTTCCATTCTTTCCTTTTCTCCTTTCATGTAATTGTTGTTTCAAATTATTTCATTTTATGTTCTGAGTTTTATAAAAAACTGAAAATTGCTATAGTTGTTTTTCTGCTTTCTTTTTCTCTTTCTTTAACCTTCATGATATAATAAAGTATTGAAAACTCATTCTGACAAAGAGTTGCAATTTTCACTCAAAATTCAGTGTCGCTTTTGCCTTTGTTTTTTCCTAGTAAAAGAACTCCTTTCAACATTTCTCGGGTGGTAAAGAATCTGCCTGCAATGCAGGAGACCCGGGTTCAATTCCTGGGTTGGGAAGATACCCTGGGGAAGGAAATGGCAACCCACTCAGTATTCTTGCCTGGAGAATCCCATGGACAGAGGAGCCTGGCAGGTTATAGTCCATGGGGTCACAAAGAGTCAGACATGACTTAGCAACTAAACCACCAACAACAACAACATTTCTTAAAAGACAGGTGTAGTGTTTATGAACTCCTTCAGATTGTGCTTATTTGGGAAAGTATTGCTCCATCATATCTGAAAGATAACGTTGCTGGATAGAGTATTCTTGGGTGACAGTTTGTATATTTAAGTATTTTGAAAATGCTATTCTACTTCCTCCTGATATGTAGGGTTCCTGCTGAGAAATCTATTTATAGCATAATGCAGATTCCTTTGTAGATCATCATCCTTTTTCCCCTGGCTGTCTTTAAAATTTTTTCTTTGTTATTGACTTTAGACAATTTTAGGATTATGTGTCTTGGAGAAGGTCTTTTAACATGGAAGTAATTAGGTGTTCTCTTAGCTTCACAGACTTATATCCTCAGTTTCTTCTCCAAGATTGGGAAGTTCTCAGCTGTTATTTCTTTGGATAAACTCTCTCCTTCCTTCTCCCTCTCTTTTTTTTCTGGAATACCCATTAATATTGCCCTTTCTAAAAGAATCAAGTAGATCTCATAGAACTTCCTCGTTTTAAGTATCTTATTTGTTTCCCCTTCTATTTGTATCATTTCTAGATTTTCATCTTCAAGCTCACTAATCCTCTGTTCTGTATGGTCAGCTCGATTTCCAATACTTTCTAATGCATTCTTCATCTTGTTTACTAAATTCTTCAGCTCCAGAATTTCTGTTTGCTTTTCTTCAGAGTTTCAATCTCTTTATTTAAATACTTCTTCTCTTCATTAATCTTATTTCTGACCTCATTGAACTGCCTTTCTAAGTTTCCTTGTAGCTCACTGAATTCTCTGTCAGTTATATAGCAGTATTCTATGACTTCAAGCTTGATTTCTGAAGAACTGTCATTTTCTTTATGTGGAATAGTGTTTCCGTGGTTCTTTATAGTACTTGGGTGAATTGTTCTACTGTTGCCTTTGAAGTTAATGACCAGGTTAGAAGTTACCCTTTCATCTGTTTTCCTGTAGGTGGTAATATAACACAAACTTTTTGTTTCTCTTATCTGAGTTGCCTCTGGTTACATTTGAGAGTTAGCATTTCTCACTTTCTACCATCTCTGTAAAAGTATGGTTCCAAGTCTTTATTATCTCTCCTTGTGCCTCTGGTGGCCTTGCTGCCTTTCTTATGTCAGAGCCACTGTCATCACTGGAATAGTGGGCTCTTCCCTCACACGTGGGATCCCCTGAGTCACAGGCTTCATTGCCTTGAGGGAAGAGGAAGGACAGGGTAGGGAGGTAGGGCCCCAGGCCCATCTGCCACCACTGCCCTGTCACCTATGGTCATGGATGCTGCTGCACTTGGGACACCAGAACTGTGATAGGCCCTCCTCTCTGCTACTGGGTTCTCTGAAGCTGTGGGCTCAGCTGTTATGGTCTCAGGTCCAGGGTTGCAGGCACTGACTCTTCTATTCTCTCAGTTATGCTTCCACTATGTGTTCCAATTAGCCCACTTTTAGATGCACTGATGTTAACAGGAGGGAAAGGGACAGGCCACAACTTTTGAAAGAACGACATAGTCCAAGGACACAACATAAACTGATTAGAATCAAATTGTCCAAGATGGCAGACAAGACTAGACCTTGATCTTCAATTGGTAAATGAAATGACACACCCAAAGGTGCCATGACAATTCCAAGGCACTGTTAAAAGATCAAAGAGTGGGCGAGGGCCAAATCCTGGACATCTCTACCCCTTCCCCAAAATAAGGGAAGCTTATTTTTATAAGCTGGGTAATTTCATATGCTAATGAGTGGGACATGGGTTTTTGTGGCATATGATCCTGGAGTAGAAGGATGTGTGCTCATCTTCTCCTATTAGAACTCCAAAAATACAACTCACTACTGAACAACAATCAACTGGAGAATGTTGGCAAAGGAGAAGCCCCAGCAAGATGGTATGAGGGGCAAAATCACGTTTAGAATCAAACCCCTTACCCATCAGAGATGGTCACTCAGTTCAGTATCAGTTCAGTCGTTCAGTCGTGTCCAACTCTTTGCGACCCCATGAATCACAGCACGCCAGCCTCCCTGTCTATCACCAACTCCTAGAGTTCACTCAGACTCATGTCCATCGAGTCGGTGATGCCATCCAGCCATCTCATTCTCTGTCATCCCCTTCTCCTCCTGCCCCCAATCCCTCTCAGCATCAGAGTCTTTTCCAGTGAGTCAACTCTTTGCATGAGGTGTCCAAGGTATTTGAGTTTCAGCTTTAGCATCAGCCCTTCCAGTGAACACCCAGGATCAATCTCCCTTAGAATGGACTAGTTGGATCTCCTTGCAGTCCAAGGGACCAAGAGTCTTCTCCAACACCACAGTTCCAAAGCATCAATTCTTCTTCGATCAGCTTTCTTCACAGTCCAACTCTCACATCCATACATGACCACTGGAAAAACCATAGCCTTGACTAGACGGACCTTTGTTGGCAAACTAATGTCTCTGCTTTTTAATATGCTATCTAGGTTGGTCATAACTTTCCTTCCAAGGAGTAAGCATCTTTTAATTTCATGGCTGCAATCAGCATCCGCAGTGATTTTGGAGCCCAAAAAAGTAAAGGGACACTGTTTCCACTGTTTCCCCATCTATTTTCCATGGCATTGTCAGGCGAGCGTATGTTCCTCGGTTCTTGTCTCGTCACAACAATGATTTGGGGTGATGGACATTAAAGCCCTCGGCGCGTCACAGCTCTTGGGTCTTGAACAAACCGTGTCATAGCTCTTAGACAAATCAGTGTTACAGCTCTATTTTATTTAGAAGATAGCAGGAGAATCCATCCTCGAAGAAGAGAATAGAGTGGAGGAGCATGCCAGCATGTGCAGTGGAGGGGTGGGGGTAGAGAGAGAGAGAGAAAGAGCACACGCACACGGAAGAGAGAGAGAGAAAGAAAGAGCGTATGCACGTGGGAGAGAGAGAGTGAGCAAGCGCTTGGCTCCTCCTTTTATATGTTTTCTTCCCCATGGGCCTGCCCTATGCAAATTGGGCTTAGTCAGGAGTGCTGTTCTACCTGCAGTCTTCACTCAGGTCCTCGGACCTTCCTTTGTTCTATTTTTTCTGGCTTTTCCCTTCCTTGTCTTTTGGCCACTGCCATTTTGGACTCCTTTTCCCTATTCTACTTACCTAACAAAGTGATGGGACGAGATGCCATAATCTTTGTTTTCTGAATGCTGAGCTTCAAGCCAACTTTTTCACTCTCCTCTTTCACTTTCATCAAGAGGCTTTTTAGTTCCTCTTCACTTTCTGCCATAAGGGTAGTGTCATCTGCATATCTGAGGTTATTGCTATTTCTCCCGGCAATCTTGATTCCAGCTTGTGCTTCTTCCAGCCCAGCTTTCCTCATGATGTACTCTGCATATAAGTTAAATACGCAGGGTGACAATATACAACCTTGATGTACTCCTTTTCCTATTTGGAACCAGTCTGTTGTGCCATGCCATGTGGGGACACCCAAGATGGGCGGGTCATGGTGGAGAGGTCTGACAGAATGTGGTCCACTGGAGAAGGGAATGGAAAACCACTTCAGTATACTTGCCTTGAGAACCCCATGAACAGTATCAAAAGGCAAAATGATAGGATACTGAATGAGGAATTCCCCAGGTCGGTAGGTGCCCAGTATGCTACTGGAGATCAGTGGAGAAATACTCCAGAAAGAATGAAGGGATGGAGCCAAAGCAAAACCAATACCCAGTTGTGGATGTGACTAGTGATAGAAGCAAGGTCCAATGCTGTAAATAGCAATATTGCATAGGAACCTGGAATGTTAGGTCCATGAATCAAGGCAAATTGGAAGTGGTCAAACAGGAGATGACAAGAGTAAACGTAGACATTCTAGGAATCAGTGAACTAAAACGGACTGAAATGGGTGAATTTAACTCAGATGACCATTATATCTACTACTGTGGGCAGGAATCCCTTAGAAGAAATGGAATAGCGATCATGGTCAACAAGAGTCCAAAATGCAGTACTTGGATGCAGTCTCAAACACGACAGAATGATCTCTGTTCGTTTCCAAGGCAAACCATTCAATATCACTGTAATCCAAGCCTATGTCCCAACCAGTAATGCTGAAGAAGCTGAAGTTGAACGGTTCTATGAAGACCTACAAGACCTTTTAGAACTAACACCCAAAAAAGATGTCCTTTTCATTATAGGGGACTGGAATGCAAAAGTAGGAAGTCAAGAAACACCTGGAGTAACAGGCATATTTGGCCTTGGAGCACAGAATGAAGCAGGGCAAAGGCTAATAGAGTTTTGTCAAGAGAACACACTGGTCATAGCAAACACCCTCTTCCAACAACACAAGAGAAGACTCTACACATGGACATCACCAGATGGTCAACACCGAAATCAGATTGATTATATTCTTTGCAGCCAAAGATGGAGAAGCTCTATACAGTTAGCAAAAACAAGACCAGGAGCTGACTGTGGCTCAGATCATGAACTCCTTATTGCCAAATTCAGACTTAAATTGAAGAAACTAGGGGAAACCACTAGACCACTCAGATATGCCCTAAAACAAATCCCTTATGATTATACAGTGGAAGTGAGAAATAGATTTAAGGGACTAGATCTGATAGATAGAGTGCCTGATGAACTATGGACGGAGGTTCATGACATTGTACAGGAGACAGGGACCAAGACCATTCCCATGGAAAAGAGATGGTCAGAGAGCTCAAACAAATCATGTCCCTCTCTTTAGCATATGAAATTACCCAGCTTATAAAAATTAACCACACCAAATTTCGTGTCTGCACTTGCCCTCTGCAATGGCCCACACTCTGTCTGTGGAGTGTGCTTCTCTGAATCTGAATAAATCCACTTCTTAACTATCACTTTGTCTCTCATTGAATTCTTTCTGCAATGAGACATAAAGAACCCGAGCTTCATTAGGTCCTGAAACCAGGTACTGTGGATTTTGGCTGTATTTGAGCCCCAGCCACATGACGTGGGTTCAAGTTCCAAGCAGGGTTTTGGCTGGGTTTGAGTCCCAGCCACATGGATTCAAGACCCATACAGTGGTAAACAGTTTCACTAATGTGTGGAATTCTCAAGCATCCTGTTTGGGGCAGGTTGTCAAATTATATATATTTTACTAGTAGTTGTAGATTGAAGGAGATAAAGAAAGATAGCTTTTCACTCTGCCATTTTGTTGACATCACTTAACCACATTTCTTAATGAACTCCACGTAAGACAAATTACTTTCAAATCTCAAAATCCATGAATGCTTGCACAGTTGTTCAGAAATTCATTCATTCATCCAACAAACATTTATCTAGCTTCCACTCTATGTCCTGCCTTATTTTAGGAAATGGGAATAACACAAAATGTCTGGCCTTATTATGCTTTCATCCCAGTGGAAGAATATAATTTATTAAGACAAACAACATAAGCTTGACAATTAAGTACAACAGAGTATCAAAGAGAAACCAGTAGAAAATAAAGTGAGAAGACAAAGAACAGATTGACTTAGATAATGTGGTCAGAAAAGGCCTCTCTGAAGCGATCCTTTTAGGAAGAATCTTGGATAAAGAAAAGAAGTAAGTTCTACAAATCTTTGGTGGAAAAGCATTCAGAGCAGAACAGCCAGCAAGTGCAAAGAGTCTGAGATGGGAAGAGTCATTTGATGTGTCCAAGAAAGAGAAAAGCTTATTTAACTAGGATGAGAGGGGTAGTCAGAAGCCAAATAATAAAGTCCTTGTAGGCCTTACATGGATTAGTTCAGGGAAGTCATGGAGCTTTTATTAAGTTTTAAAGGGATTACTTTTTTCCCCCAGGGAAAAGACAGCAAGGAGACGGTGAAACCATTAGATGTAAGGGACCAAACATCACAGCCATCTAGGAGGCAGGTGATGGTGTTTTAATTTCAGATGTATCAGTGAAGAGTATGATGAAGACTTAGATTTTTTATATATTTTGAGGAATAGCATTTGCTGATTATGAGAGAGAAAATGAAATTAAGAATGACTTAAATGTTTTGTATTTATAATTGAGCAAAATTTTTTAAGGTGGATAATGCTGGGCAGGTAAAAATTAGGAAGAAAATAAAGATTTTGATGTTAGATATAGTAAGTCTAAGATACTTACTTATAGTAAGTCTAAGATAGCTATCCAACACAAAGATGTGATGTACCACTTCTATATTCACATCAGGAATTTAGGAAAGATAGTAAAGCAAATGATCTTCAATCTATAAATGAGGGCTATTGTCCACCTTTTAACCTGATATTATAGAAAATTTTCTAAGGAGACTCATACTCATTCTCCTTACCATGAAATACGTCAGGTTCCTGAAGGCATGTTTCTCCAGAGTCAAACTTGATTCCATTAGTGATCTCCAAAGATCATTTGAGTATATTTCTGATTGTTGTTAATGACAATGGTAGGCAGACCCAAACCTTTAGAAACCTTTTCTTGCATCCACCAAGAAGGAAAATCATTTAACATGGACAAAGGTATATTTTGGATGTCTTTCCAAAACAAACCTGAGAACAGATGAAACAGTTTTTTCCAAAGACATGTATTTGTTTTTCTAATGTGAACTAATAAAATAGTCACTTTGGGCTATTTAAATTTAAATTAATTTAAATTTAAAACTTAGAAGTCAATTTCTCATTCGTACTGGTCACATTTCAAGGACTCACACTGATGGTGATTACCATTATGGACAGCGCAAAAATAGAACATTTCTATCATCACAAAAATGTATCACAAACTAAAGGAATGACTATTTTAGATTTTGTCTTTGAATATCAATTTATATGTTATTGAATTACTCAAATCAGATGCTATTTAGTTTTTTGCTTGCTTCAGTCCTATTATATTCAGTATTCAGTTCAGTTCAGTCACTCAGTCGTGTCCGACTCTTTGCGACCCCATGAATCACAGCACGCCAGGCCTCCCTGTCCATCACCAACTCCCGGAGTTCACTCAAACTCATGTCCATCGAGTCGGTGATGCCATCCAGCCATCTCATTCTTTGTTGTCCCCGTCTTCCCCCACCCCCAATCCCTCCTAGCATCAGACCCTTTTCCGGTGAGTCAACTCGTCGCATGAGGTGGCCAAAGTATTGGAGTTTCAGCTTTAGCATCAGTCCTTCCAATGAACACCTAGAACTAATCTCCTTAAGAATGGACTGTCAATTTTGTGTATAAGGGTCTTTTCTTAGAGAATGTTCAAAAGCCAGGCCAGAACTCTTTGTAAACAGAGGATAATCACTCAATCAGTTAATTGTTGGTTTATGTGGTGATCGTTTCACTCTTCATCCATTTTGCCAAGTCTCTTTCTTTCACTTCCTTTAATTAAGCTAAGTCAAGTGACATGGTTCGGTCACTGAAATATGAGCAAGTATGATGTGTGTCCCTTCCAGGAGGAAGGCTCAAACCACTTAGAGTGTGATTTAGCCTATTACTCCCCTTCTTTATATCAACTGGCACTGTTTCTGATGCTGAAAGTTCTGTGAGAGTAGGTGGAAGAAAGGGAAATGAAAAACAGAGCACAGAGTATGAAGAATGGGCTTGAAGACAGACATATAAAATCAGTGAGAAATAACTTTACTGTTTGCATTAGTTTTCATTAGACAAGGCTGCAGGAACAAGAAACTCCATATTGTAGTGGTTTACAACAGCAAACTCACATCACATGATGGCTCTGAGTCAGCCACACCTCTGAATCATTAGTCTGTGTGTATTCTCCATCCCAGGATGTACCTAAGAACCTCTGTCTTGACCTAATGCTGAGAAGAAAAGAGTAAAATAGAACTACACAATGGCCACTAAAGTGTCTGAATGTGGTATACATCACACCCACATTGGCCAAAAAATAAGACAAATGGCCTAGGCTTACATCAACAGGTTAGGGATGTACATTATCCCACCAGGAAACACTCATGTTTCATGGCAATCAACAGGAATGCTGTGATCATGTGACCTGAAGAAGAGAAAAATCATTGGAAATAATATGATCTATCACATTACTTTGTTGCTGCTGTTGTAAGTCATGTCTGATTCTTTGCAACCCCATGGACTGCAGCACCTCCCTAACCGTGACCATCTCCCAGAGTTGGCCCAAGTTCATGCCCACATTACTTTAAGCTACTGACTTTGTTTCTTCAATATAACATAGTTCATCCAATCTAATGCAATTCATTTTAAAAGCTTAAATAGAAGGCATCTATCAATTAAAAGCTATTTGCCAATTTACATGTCAAAGAATTTTAAATGCCTGCCTTTAACAGCAAGCATACATTTACAGCAAGCTGAATTCAACCTTATTTCCAAGAGATCAAAAATGATTATATATCAAGACATCTCTGGAATACTCCAATAAACATTATTTAACACTAAACAGGGTGCCCGGGATTATGAATGATGTTTGTTGGATGAATAAATGTAAATGAAATTAGCCCTATATAACTTATCACTAATATATGAGATCCCAGTTTGAAGAGGAATGCATCATCTCATTATTAAGAATTCTTTAAACCCATATATCTTCCTCTCTATCTAATGAAGACCTAGGTTAATTACTAGTCTGTCAAAAGTGATACTCCAGAAAGTATCATAGAAAAATGACTAGTAGAGCTATGAACCATCCTGAGAAATCTTATGACAGAAAGAAATTAACTCATGCCATTTGTACTCTGCAGGCAATAAGAAGTTCGGAAATAATTAAATGGCTAATATAAAGTCTTCAGGCTTGCCTAATAATATGGGAATCTATAGAATTCATCAAAATGGTTCTTTAATGATTCACATTCCTGCTGTACTTAATCTCCAATCCCCATCTCCAAATTTGGTCTGTGCAGTACCAGAAACACTCTTTCATTTAGAATATAAGTACTGAATGCTTCCTGTATATCAGGCACTAAAAATAATTTAGAGCTTATAACACCATTACCCTGCCCTTATGGAACTTCCAAGTAAGGCTTTTAGAATATTGTTTCATTTTTATTTTTGGAACAAAACTATTTCATATACATTTAAGAATAAAATATTGTTCTAATTAATCTACAAAAAAATGGACATAAGAATGATTTTCAAATAAATTTGAAATGTGTTGAATTCAGGATACCTTTCTAACATCTTGAATAGTATAGAGTTTGAGGCCAAACTGCACCCTTATGGATTTTATATTTTCAAGGTCAAGATGCCATTTCAACTTCTAAGAATATGTGAGCTCCTCCTCTACACGTCCACAATAAAAATAGTAAAGCTTAACTACTGGCTCAAAAACATGAGGCAGCATGAATAAAAACTGTAACTCAAATTTCAAAGAGGCTAATATATCAATAAGATCAGCAAAGTGAAGCAGGGTGACTACAATTTCCTTCAAATCTATTAAACTGTTTAAAGTGCAGAGAATTAAGGACTTACTGATGACTTATTGATGATTAATGATTTAACTGATTTGAGTATGAATTATTAAATATTAAAAACCAATCCACAAATAGCACCAAGGCTTAGCCTACTTATGTTAACCCAATCACATACAAATTCTAACCACTGACATATATTTAAAACCTCATTTATCAGTGGCCATTTTATCTGGATTTATAGTTCACAGGAACTATTTGCTTTCTAAGACTGTCTTAAAATCTCCACTATCAAATTTTTTTGCAAACTATAACAAACATTAAAATACAGCAAACATTTTGGTAAACAAGTCTAGGAACCTTGACTTGTTAACACATAATTGGAGAATTCAGAGTTGGGACAATGAAGGGCCACACATTGTACCTGCTCACAAGGCAGATGTTGTGCTTCATCTAAAATGAATACAACTAACACAACATTATAAAGCAATTATACTCCAATAAATAAAAGAAAGCAAATACACCTACACACTGTTTCTGGGTGTTCAAACTCATCCCATTCACTAAGAGGTGGAACAACAGTATTGTATAATAGAAAGAGTATTTCAAGATCTGGATTTCTCTTCTAGTAATATTAGAAATGTCCTCAGTGAGTCACAGTTTGTCAATTTCTAAAATAGGGATAAATAAGGTCAAATATGAATAATGAATCTTACCTTCACAATGACTGTGAAGGACATACAGGTGGAGATACATATAAAGATAAAAATTCATATATAGACATATGTACATATACAGTGAAATTCTCATTATCATAAAAACAGATATATTTGAGGGCCATGTTGTACTGTATGGAACTTAATAGGCTGAGAAAGCATATGATGTATACATAGGAACACTAATTTTGAACCCAAAGCAATTATCTACTTGGTCAGAAAATCACTTCAAAATGAGTTTCCATTTGGCAGGTTATGGATATTTAATATATAGAGAGAGCTTGAGTTGAATAAAAAAACTTTCAGGAGTTTCTTTGAGGAGTTCTATTCTCTCTGAATTAAGCTCTGAGTGAAATATGTGATTCTTTCTGCTGGATGAACTTCACCTCAAAGATGGCAAAACTTCTGTGAAATGCAGCATAATTTTAGCCTACTTATTTCACAGATTACAGGAAACCATCTGGACATTCTTTTTCCTGGAAATCCTTAAAAATTGGGTCCTCATAAGATGAGAGTCCTTTGTCGGTGCACAAATCAGAAAAATGAGGATGAAAGTGCCTTTAATGATGGTCCTGCTTTTGGTCCTCATCCATCCCATGTATTTCCACTGCTACGGAAACTCTAAGGTACATTAAGGTCCAGATTTGGTACAGTGGTTATCTGTACACTTAGTTATCAATCATTTAAAATAGAAGATGAACAGATCAATGTACTTCTGTACATTCTGAGATGATTAAATATTTTAGCTTTCTGTAAATACATGTGGAGGTAGATAGAGAAAATGTTATATGACATAATATTTTCTAACAACCAAGTATGTATGTATGTGCATGTGTGTAGAAACCTAAGATGCAACACTCTATTTACGAAGCATAAATATGTAGTTTAATAAAAGAAAATTTGTGGAACTCAAGTTAAGAAAGGTATTGACTTGGATTTTTAATTCCAAGGTATCCATTATTCAGTTTTGTATTTCTCATTAATTTTTTAAGTGTGAAAATCACTGTCCAAAGTTATTGTAATTCATTTTCTCAGATGTGAAAGTCATACGAAATCCAATTTAGTAAGGGCTTAAATTAACCAAAATAAGGACATTTATGTTTGGACACTAAGTTTTTAATCTCCTTTATTTTCACAACTACCCCCTAATCCTCCTTCCAACATACACATGTCACATGCACACACAAACATGCCTTGGTCTAACTTCTTATGCTCTTTATATACAGCATATATATATACAATATATACAGTACACACACACACATAGAGAGAGAGAGAGATAGACAGAGACAGAGAGAGACAGAGATATATCTAAGCTAAACCTAAGTAAATGAGGTCATAAAGAAAAAAATGGGACATTTATGACAAACTATATCCTCAAAAGATATTTCTTAAGTACAAAGGGGGAAAATAGTAATCTCAGAGTGGAGATACCTATGATTAAATGATCAAAGTTAACATTACCAGTAATGGGAGACATTATATCTATATATTTAAATCTATACCTATAGCCATATGAGGGGGAATGGTGAAGGAAATTGGGGAAATGTAGAATTAATTTGCAGAATATAGATGAAGGGTATTGGTAATTTTTAGTGCTTTTTAAAATAATACCATTATTGAATTATTATATACAGAGTAAATCATGAGGAACACTGGGCTGGAAGAAGCACAAGCTGGAATCAAGATTGCCGGGAGAAATACCAATAACCTCAAATATGCAGATGACACCACCCTTATGGCAGAAAGTGAAGAGGAACTCAAAAGCCTCTTGTTGATGAAAGTGAAAGAGGAGAGTGAAAAGGTTGGCTTGAAGCTCAACATTCAGAAAACAAAGATCATGGCATCTGGTCCTATCACTTCATGGGGAAACAGTGGAAACAGTGTCAGACTTTGTTTTTCGGGGCTCCAAAATCACTGTGGATGCTGATTGCAGCCAGGAAATGAAAAGATGCTTACTCCTTGGAAGGAAAGTTATGACCAACCTAGATAGTATATTAAAAAGCAGAGACATTACTTTGCCAACCAAGGTCCATCTAGTCAAGGCTATGGTTTTTCCCATGGTCATGTATGGATGTGAGAGTTGGACTGTGAAGAAAGCTTAGCGCCGAAGAATTGATGTTTTTGAACTGTGGTGTTGGAGAAGACTCTTGAGAGTCCCTTGGACTGCAAGGAGATCCAACCAGTCCATTTTAAAGGAGATCGATCCTGGGTGTTCATTGGAAGAACTGATGCTGAAGCTGAAACTCCAATACTTTGGCCACCTCATGCGACAAGTTGACTCACTGGAAAAGACTCTGATGCTGGGAAGGATTGGGGGCGGGAGGAGAAGGAGACGACAGAGAATGAGATGGCTGGATGGCATCACCGACTCGATGGACATGAGTCTGAGTGAACTCCAGGAGTTGGTGATGGACAGGGAGGCCTGGCGTGCTGTGATTCATGGGGTCGCAAAGAGTCGGACACGACGGAGCGACTGAACTGAACTGAAAGTGCTACAAACTCAATGTTCTTCTTTAGATGTAATCATTTCGTCAAATAAATTTTCTTTGAATTTTTTAAATCCTTTATTTCCAAAATTCTAAAAAGGCTGATTGCCAGAGTTTTTATTGCTTTAAGTGAGAGCAGATTTTCAGAGTTCCTTACTCCAGCACTGTGAAAGATCGGCTCCTTTTAATTACCATTTTTCCAATTACTCTGTAAGTCTCAAACTAGTTCAATATAAGATTTTTCAAGTAATATTTATATCAAATAATAAGTTAAAATAGATACACACATAGACATATAAGTAAAGATATTTAGTGAAGAAAATAACAAAAACTGATTTGTGAAAAATATATGTTTATATTAATTGGGCTTTTCCCCAAATATAACTTTAGGAAACTATAATGCTTTATAATGAAGTTTCAACTTATTCTTCATTTTCACCTTAAGTATACTTAATCACACTTAAGAATACTTAAGTTACTGAGGTGTAATGTAAGTATGCATGTAAGCGAAAATTGATAGATGTATCCATAAAATTATTTTGCATTAAACATGTATGAAAACAGAGACCTGATTCCATTGGTTCTCAAATTCATTTTCATAAATCTATTCTGTAAGTTTTGTAGAAAGGACCAAATGTATATTAAACTTATCCTCCAATATACTGAATGAGTCTTTCTGATTTCCTCAATTTTCTTAATATATAACATGTAACTGTCTTGAATACTTATCTTTTTTAAAAAATGTTATTTTAACCACAATGAATGATTAAATAATACTTTCCTCTTTGTGATTCAAGGATTACAAAAAAAGAAATAATTATTTAAAAGATAAAAATATCCCTATTTTTAGGGAAGTTGCCGAAACAAAAGGGAATTTCAGATGACCTCACAAATAGGGAGAATATGTAGCTTCTGCATTATACCCTACTTCACTTCATCAAATTTTTTTTGATCAAATGTTGTTACTGAATATTCCGTAAGGGAACCAAAAAACTTGAATATTTTATATTTTACACAGTCAAACCTATCTGAAGAGAAATCCTGAGAAACAAAAAGTAAGTCACAAGAGCAGCTGCTGAAATGATGCCTAATTAAATTTTCACACACAGATTAAAAGGATATGCTAATATTTTGTGTGCACTCAGAATTTGTAAAGCAACCTAGGCAATCAGAATTAATCAAGTATTGAGAAATACTCTTAAATTCTACCTGCTGCTGTTCCAAGTTCCGTGGTGGCAGTTTGTGACATATCGTTGCTCACTCTGGGTACACACTTGAACTACCTGGGCATATTCTTTAAAATATTTGTTTGTTCATTTTATTTAGCTGTGCCAGGGTCTTAGTTACAGCATGTGGGATCTAGTTCCCTGACCAGGGATGGAACCTGGGCCCCCTGCACTGCAAGGCGAATTCTTAATCACTGGATCACCAGGGAAGTCCAGGTTATCTTTAAAAAAACAATTGTGATGTGCAGGTTCTATTCATTCATCAGAATTAGTCTTAATAAAAATGAAGTGCGGCTTAGGCATCAGGGATTTTCTAGCTCTCCTAATAATTCTAGAACACAGCAATATTTGTCTAGAGCAGTAGCTCTTAAACTTGACTATGTATATGTATCACCTGGGATCTTTTTGAAATGCAGATTCTGATCTAGTGGAGCTGAATTGGGTCCTGATAATCCACATTTCTAACCAGGTCCTAGGTGACACCCAAGCCACTAGTGCTTGGAACCCTTTGCATATATGATACTAACAGAAATTATTATTTTTTTTTTTTGGAGCTGAATTTTTTATTTTTTTTATTTTTTTTAATTTTTTTTTATTTCTAAAAAAGAATTTTATTAAAAAAGCACAAATGCAAAGAAATGAACAGAGGAAAATTTATGCGTCGAACCTGGACTGGTCACTTATGATAATATACATGCTACAATTCCATTCTCTCCAATCATTCCACCTTCACCCTCTCCCACAGAGTCCCAAAGACTGTTCTAAAGGCCTATGTCTCTTTTGCAGTCTCTTATACAGGGTTTAGGTTACCATTTTTCTAAATTCCATATATATGCGTTAATATACGGTATTGATGTTCTTCTTTCTGGGTTACTTCACTCTGTATAATTGGCTCCAATTTCATCCACCTCATTAAAACTGATTCAAATGCATTCTTTTTGATGGCTGAGAAATACTCCATTGTGTATATGTACCAAAGCTTTCTTATCCATTCATCTGCAGATGGACATCTAGGTTGCTTCCATGTCCTGGCTATTATAAACAGTGCTGCAATGAACATTGGAGTACATGTGTCTCTTTCAGTTCTGGTTTCCTCGGTGTGTATGCCCAGGAGTGCGATCGCTGGATCATATGGCAGTTCTATTTCCAGTTTTCTGAGGAATCTCCACACTGTTCTCCATAGTGGCTGTACTAGTTTGCATTCCCACCAACAGTGTAAGAGGGTTCCCTTCTCTCCACACCCTCTCCAGCACTTATTGCATGTAGACTTTTGGATAGCAGCCATTCTGACTGGTGTGAAATGGTATCTCATTGTGGTTTTGATTTGCATTTCTCTGATGATGAGGGATGTTGAGCATTTTTTCATGTGTTTATTAGCCATCTTTATGTCTTCTTTGGAGAAATGTCTGTTTAGTTCTTTGGCCCATTTTTTGATTGGGTCACTTAGTTTTCTGGAATTAAGCTGCAGGAGCTGCTTGTATAATTTGGAGATTAATCCTTTATCAGTTGCTTCATTTGCTATTATTGTCTCCCATTCTGAAGGTTGTCTTCTCACCTTGCTTAGAGTTTCCTTTGCTGTGCAGAAGCTTTTGATTTTAATTAGGTCCCATTTGTTTATTTTTGCTTTTATTTCCAATATTCTGGGAGGTGGGTCTTGGAGGATCCTGCTGTGATTTATGTCGGAGAGTGTTTTGCCTACGTTCTCCTCTAGGAGTTTTATAGTTTCTGATCTTACATTTAGATCTTTAATCCATTTTGAGTTTATTTTGGTGTATGGTGTTAGGAAGTGTTCTAATTTCATTCTTTTACAAGTGGCTGACCAGTTTTCCCAGCACCACTTGTTAAAGAGACTGTCTTTTCTCCATTTTATATTCTTGCCTCCTTTGTCGAAGATAAGGTGTCCATAGGAGCGTGGGTTTATCTCTGGGCTTTCTATTTTGTTCCATTGATCTATATTTCTGTCTTTATGCCAGTACCATACTGTCTTGATGACTGTGGCTTTGTAATAGAGCCTGAAGTCCGGCAGGTTAATTCCCCCAGTTCCATTCTTCTTCCTCAAGATTGCTTTGGCTATTCGAGGTTTTTTGTATTTCCATACAAATTGTGAGATTATTTGTTTTGAAATTTGAAAGCATTTCCCCTAAAGTCAGGAACAAGACAAGGGTGCCCACTCTCACCACTACTATTCAACATAGTTCTGGAAGTTTTGGCCACAGCAATCAGAACAGAAAAAGACATAAAAGGAATACAAATTGGAAAAGAAGAAGTAAAGCTTTCACTGTTCGCTGATGACATGATCCTCTACACAGAAAACCCTAAAGACTCTACCAGAAAACTACTAGAGCTAATCAATGATTACAGCAAAGTTGCAGGATACAAAATCAACACACAGAAATCCCTTGCATTCCTATACACTAATAATGAGAAAATAGAAAGAGAAATTAAGGAAACTATTCCATTCACTGTTGCAATGAAAACAATTAAATACTTAGGAATATATCTACCTAAGGAAACAAAAGATTTGTACATAGAAAACTATAAAACACTAGTGAAAGTAATCAAAGAGGACATGAATAGATGGAGAAATATACCGTGTTCGTGGATTGGAAGAATAAATATTGTAAAAATGAGTATACTACCCAAAGTAATTTATACATTCAATGCAATCCCTATCAAGCTACCAACAATATTTTTCACGATACTAACAGAAATTAAAAGGAATACCAAAACTAAAGTCCCTAAACACAGGCTACTCACTCCTGCAGGACAGCACCTCAACGTACATTTGACACTGATCTCAGAAATAAAGAACAGCAATTTCCACTAGATACTTTCTCCTCACAAGGCTCTCCTCTCACCTCAACTGTCTTTTTGCCAAATTTCAGAATACTGGGAAACACGTCTATTACTCAAATCCAGATCAGGAGATCTCATCCTCCAAAATGAGTTTGACTTCTTACCTCTTTCTTAGAACTCCTCTTAAATTTCACTCAGCTCAGTACTGAATTTTCTTTCAATTTTGCCATTATAAATTTACAAACCAAGGGTTATGCCTCATATTTCTCTTAGCAAAAGTTAAGGACAAGAAGGGGCTTCCATGATGGCTCAGCAGATAAAGAATCCACCTACAATGCAGGAGACACAGGAGATGCATGTTCAATCCTTGGGTCAGGAGGATCTCCTGGAGAAGGAAATGGCAACCCACTCTAGTATTCTTGCCTGGAAAATCCCATGGACAGAGAAGCCTGGCAGCTTACAGTCCAATGGGTCATAGAGTTGGACTAAGCATAGCAAGGACAACGAGACTCAATAGATATGTGTTCATTAAATCATGTTCAGACAGACCTCAGGTATTATTAATATATAGATACTGGGAAGATTTTGGTCTAAGAAGTTAGGTTGTAAAAAAAAAAAAATGAATGGTTTACATTTTGTATAAGTTACTGTTTAACTTTTATTTTTTTAATTTAAATGGAGGCTAATTACTTTACAACATTGAGGTGGGTTTTGCCATTCATTCACATGAATTAGCCTTGGGTGTACATGTGTCCCCCATCCTGACCCTCCCTCCCACTTCCTTCCCCATCCCATCCCTCAGGGTCATCCCAGTGCACCAGCCCTGAGCACCCCGTCTCATGCATCAAACCTGGACTGGTGATCTATTTCACATATGATAATATACATGTTTCAATGCTATTCTTTCAAATCATCCCACCCTCGCCTTCTCCCACAGAGTCCAAAAGACTGTTCTTAACATCTGTGTCTCTTTTGTGTCTCACATGTAGGGTCATTGTTACCATCTTTCTAAATTCCATATATATGCATTAATATACTATATTGGTGTTTTTCTTTCTGACTTACTTCACTCTGTATAATAGGCTCGTTTCATCCACCTCATTAGAACTGATTCAAATGCATTTTTTTTCACTAAATTATTTTTTATTTTTATTTTTTTGTAATTAATTAATTTTTTATTGGAGGCAAATTATTTTACAATATTATATTGGTTGGTTTTGCAATACATTGACATGAATTCGCCCCAGGTTTACATAAGTTCCCCCTCCTGAACCCCCCTCCCACCTCCCTCCTCCCTTTATCCTCCCTCTGGGTCATCCCCACATGCCAGCCCCAAGCATCCTATAACATGCATTGACCCTGAAGTAGTGATTCATTTCACATATGACAACATACGTGTTTCAATGCCATTCTCCCAAATCATCCCACCCTCACCCTCTCCCACAGAGTCCCAAAGACTGATCTATACATCTGTGTCTCTTTTGCTGTCTCGTATACAGGGTTATCATTTGCATCTTTCTAAATTTCATATATATGCGTTAGTATGCTGTATTGGTGTTTTTCTTTCTGGCTTACTTCACTCTGTATAATAGGCTCCAGTTTCATCCACCTCATTAGAACTGATTCAAATGTATTCTTTTTAATGGCTGAATAATACTCCATTGTGTATATGTACCAAAGCTTTCTTATTCATTCATCTGCAGATGGACATCTAGGTTGCTTCCATGTCCTGGCTATTATAAACAGTGCTGCAGTGAACATTGGAGTACATGTGTCTCTTTCAATTCTGGTTTCCTCGGTGTGTATGCCCAGGAGTGCGACTGCTGGATCATATGGCAGTTTGATTTCCAGTTTTTTGAGGAATCTCCACACTGTTCTCCATAGTGGCTGTACTAGTTTGCATTCCCACCAACAGTGTAAGAGGGTTCCTTTCTCTCCACATCCTTTCCAGCATTTATTGCATGTAGACTTTTGGATAGCAGCCATTCTGACAGGTGTGAAATGGTATCTCATTGTGGTTTTGAATTGCATCTCTCTGATTATGAGGGATGTTGAGCATTTTTTCATGTGTTTGTTAGCCATCTTTATGTCTTCTTTGGAGAAATGTCTGTTTAGTTCTTTGGCCCAGTTTTTGATTGGGTCATTTATTTTTCTGGAATTGAGCTGCAGGAGCTGCTTGTATATTTTTGAGATTAATCCTTTATCAGTTGCTTCATTTGCTATTATTTTCTCCCATTCTGAAGGCTGTCTTTTCACCTTGCTTATAGTTTCCTTTGCTGTGCAGAAGCTTTTGATTTTAATTAGGTCCCATTTGTTTATTTTTGCTTTTATTTCCAATATTCTGGGAGGTGGGTCATGGAGGATCCTGCTGTGATTTATGTCAGAGAGTGTTTTGCCTACGTTCTCCTCTAGGAGTTTTATAGTTTCTGGTCTTACATTTAGCTCTCTAATCCATTTTGAGTTTATTTTGGTGTATGGTGTTAGGAAGTGTTCTAGTTTCATTCTTTTACAAGTGGCTGACCAGTTTTCCCCGCACCACTTGTTAAAGAGACTGTCTTTTCTCCATTTTATAGTCTTGCCTCCTTTGTCAAAGATGAGGTGTCCATAGGTGCTTGGATTTATCTCTGGGCTTTCTATTTTGTTCCATTGATCTATGTTTCTGTCTTTATGCCAGTACCATACTGTCTTGATGACTGTGGCTTTGTAGTAGAGCCTGAAGTCCGGCAGGTTAATTCCCCCAGTTCCATTTTTCTTCCTCAAGATTGCTTTGGCTATTCGAGGTTTTTTGTATTTCCATACAAATTGTGAGATTATTTGTTCTAGTTCTGTGAAAAATATCCTTGGTAGCTTGATAGGGATTGCATTGAATGTATAAATTACTTTGGGTAGTATACTCATTTTTACAATATTTATTCTTCCAATCCATGAGCATGGTATATTTCTCCACCTATTAGTGTCCTCTTTGATTGCTTTCAGTAGTGTTTTATAGTTTTCTATGTACAAGTCTTTTGTTTCTTTAGGTAGATATATTCCTAAGTATTTAATTCTTTTCGTTGCATCAGTGAATGGAACAGTTTCCTTAATTTCTCTTTCTATTTTCTCATTATTAGTGTATAGGAATGCAAGGGATTTCTGTGTGTTGATTTTGTATCCTGCAACGTTACTGGAATCATTGATTAGCTCTAGTAGTTTTCTGGTAGAGTCTCTAGGGTTTTCTGTGTAGAGGATCATGTCATCAGCGAACAGTGAAAGTTTTACTTCTTCTTTTCCAATTTGTATTCCTTTTATGTCTTTTTCTGCTCTGATTGCTGTGGCCAAAACTTCCAGAACTATGTTGAATAGTAGTGGTGAGAGTGGGCACCCTTGTCTTGTTCCTGACTTTAGGGGAAATGCTTTCAGTTTTTCACCATTGAGGATAATGTTTGCTGTGGGTTTGTCATATATAGCTTTTATTACAAATACATTCTTTTTAATAGCTGAGTAATATGCCATTGTGTATATGTACCACAGCTTTTTATCCATTAGTCTGCCGATGGATATCTAGGTTGCTTCCATGTCCTGGCTATGGTAAACAGTGCTGCGATGAACATTGAGGTACACGTGTCTCTTTTGATTCTGGTTTCCTCAGTGTGTGTGCCCAGCAGTGGGATTGCTGGGTCATATGGCAGTTCTACTTCCAGTTTTTTAAGGAATCTCCACACTGTTCTCCATAGTGGCTGTACTAGTTTGCATTCCCACAAACAGTGTAAGAGGGTTCCTTTTTCTTCACACCCTTCCCAGCATTTATTCTTTGTAGACTTTTTGATAGCAGTCATTTTGGTGTTAGAAAGTGTTCTAGTTTCATTCTTTTACAAGTGGTTGACCAGTTTTCCCAGCACCACTTGTTAAAGAGATTGTCTTTTCTCCATTGTATATTCTTGCATCCTTTGTCAAAGATAAGTTGTCCATAGGTGCGTGGATTTATCTCTGGGTTTTCTATTTCTGTTTAACTTATACAACATGTATGTGATTGAAATACTATACTATACTTCTTTAAAAATATGAACACATGGTATACCAGCTGCCTGCTGAATTTTTCTTCAGTGTCTCTTGAACATTGAATACCTATATAATACACAACCTGTTCTAGCATCATGCTTAAAAATGAGGGCATTAGAAAAGTCTCTATGGACCCTGGAATCCTCTTCCATCCATTAACTGAGACATTAAGTTCTCTTCTCTGAGTTTCATGTCTTCTACTTTTACACCACAAGCTTATTAAAATGTGGATATCAGCAGAGGGGAAACAGTTCAAAAATGCATTATTAGTAATCTGTCTACAAGCAGAAATGAAGAACTTAAGATCCAGCTTGACAGACATAGGAACACAGAAAGGAGAGTACATACCATAATTCTATACACAGCAGTTTCAGAGAGACCTAATGTTCCAAAAATTGACACTTGTCAAGTTGACTAAAGCTTCCATTCAAACATCATCTCAGAGTAAACCAGACTCAATTTATGTAGTTAGTATGTGCTTAGTATCGGAGAAGGCAATGGCAAGCCACTCCAGTGTTCTTGCCTGGAGAATCCCAGGGACGGTGGAGAATGGTCAGCTGCCATCTATGGGGTCGCACAGAGTTGGACATGACTGAAGCGACTTAGCAGCAGCAGCAGCAGTAGCTACCATATACACAGTTGTGTGTGTGTGTGTGTGTGTGTGTGTGTGTGTGAATGCACACACATGTGTGCAAAAGTCACTCAGTTGTGAGCAATTCTTTGAGACCCTATGGACTGCAGCCCACCAGCCTCCTCTTCCATGGGATTTTCCAGACAAGAATACTGGAGTAGGTTCCCATTCCCTTCTCCAGGAGATCTCCCAATTCAGGGATTGAACCTGGGTCTCCTGCACTGCAGGCAGATTGTTTACCTTCTGAGTCACCATGGAAGCCCTACACAGTTATATAGGATAATTATAATAAAATGAAAATTTTCTTCCCAAAAAAGTCACATGCCAATTAGGAGATACAGTGATAGAAAGTAAGAGAATGAATTTATAAACAATAGGAAGAACTATACACAAGGTGTGTTGTAAAGACAAGGTCATTAGCTACTTCTCTCTTCTGAAGTTAAAACAATGCAGGAGTGCCCATGACAGTAAGAATAAACTGTCCACTGATCCCAGTCAAACATTCTGGAGTCAGGTCACATTTATCTTTAATAGTACTTTTCTAAATATGCTTTACCTTGCATTATACATGGTCTAATCTTTTCATTATGCAAAGCATTAACATTAACCTTTCTTAGATAAAGGTGATATATTAAATCCATATTTAAGCAATGTCTAGAGTAAACTCAACTTGTTATTCTTTTTGAGTTTTTCCTATTGATAGTGTCTAAAACTCCAAAAGGAGGAAAAACTAAGTGCAATAAAACCTAGATAACACACACACACAAACACATGCACACAAATAGGATCTAAAATAATAACTTACACAGTTAAAAATAAAAACAAACAAGAGAGTTTCAGAAAGTTCTAACCAGGACTTAAAAACAGAGTGCAAGTCCATTTTCACCTATTACAGTTAACTCTCCTTCTACACTTATCTCAGGCAGTAGATCTCTGTTTTTGTTTCCATACATTAATTTGTATTTTCTATAATTGTATTATACAACTGTCAAAAGTTACCACATTGAACACTTTAAATGGAAGCAGTTTGTAGTACACACAGAATTCTTTCCCCTTCATAGATCACTGCCTTGTCATGGAGAAGAGGCTTCTGTAACTCAATGAAGCTATAAGCCATGCCATGCAGGGCCACCCAAGATGGACAGGTCATAGTACAGAGTTCTGACCAAACATGATTCACTGCAGGAAGCAAAGCACCCCAGTATACTTGCTGTGAGAACCTCAGGAACTGTATAAAAGGCCAAAAAGTTATGACACCAAAAGATGAGTCCCCCAGGTCTGAAGTTGTCCAATAAGCTACTGGGGAAGAGCAGAGGAGAATTACCCATCACCCCAGAATGAATGAAGTGGCTGGGCCAAAGTGAATATGATACTCAGTTGTGGATGTGTCTGGTGATGAAAGTAAAATCTGATGTCACAAAGGACAGTATTTTATAAGAACCTGGAATGTTAGGTCCATGAATCAAGGAAAACTGGATGTAGTCAAGCAGGAGATTTGTCAGGTAAGAATAAACATTGATATGTTAGGAACCAGGAAACTAAAATGGACAGGAATGGGAGAATTTAATTCAGATGACCATTATATCTACTACTGTGGGAAAGAATCCTTAGAAGAAACAGAGTAGGAGTAGCCCCCAAAATCAATAAGAGACCAAAATACAGTACTTGAGTGCAACCTCAAAAATGACAGCATGATCTCAGTTCATTTCCAAGGCAAGACATTCAACACCACAATAATCCAAGTCTATGCCCCTACCACCAACGCCAAAGACACTGAAGTTGATCAGTTCTATGAAGACCTAGAAGACATTCTAGAACTAACACCTAAAATATATATATATATATATATATATATATATATATATATGTTCTATTCATCAACAGGGACTGGAATGCAAAAGTAGGAAGTCAAGAGATACCTGGAGTAACAGGCAAGTCTGGCCTTGGAGAACAAAATGAAGCAGGGGCAAAAGTTAAATTAATTCTGCGAAGAAAATGCACTAGTCATAGCAAACACCCTTTTTCAACAAAACAAGAGACAACTTTATACATGGACACCACCAAATGGTCAATACTGAAATCAAATTGGTTACCTTCTTTGTAGCCAAAGATGAAGAAGCTATATACAGTCAGCAAAAACAAGACCTGGAGCTGACTGTGGCTCAGATCATCAGTTTCTCACAGCAAAACAGGCTTAAACTAAAGAAAACTGGGAAAAACAATAGGCTAGCCAGGCATGACTTAAATCCCGTATGAATTCACAGTAGAGGTAATGAATAGATTCAAGGGACTAGATCTAGTTAACAGTGTGCCTGAAGAACTATGGACAGAGATCCATAATATTTACAGGAGGTGGTGAACAAACCATCCTGAAGAAAAAGAAAAGCAAGTAGGAAAAGTGGTTATCTGAAGGGGCTTTACAAATAGTGGAAGAACGAAGAGACATGAAAAGCAAGGGATTGAGGGAAGGTACATCCAATTAAACACAGAATTCCAAAATAGAGCTAGAAGAGACAAAGTGAAGTGAAGCCACTCAGTCATGTCTGACTCTCTGCAACCCCATGGACTATAGCCTACCAGGTTCCTCTGTCCATGGGATTTTCCAGGCAAGAATACTGGAGTGAGTTGCCATTTCCTTCAGGAGATCTTCCCGACCCAGGGATTGAACCCAGGTCTCCTGCATTGTAGGCAGACACTTTACCATCTGAGCCACCAGGGAAGCTCAAAATCTTCTTCAATGAACAGCACTTAATAATAGAAGAAAACAACAAAAGGGGAAAGACTAGAGATCTCTTAAGGAAAATTGGAAATATCAAGAGAGCATTCTGCCCAAAAATGGGCCCAATAAAGGATAAAAATGGTAGAAACCTGGTAGACACTGAAGAGATCAAGAAGAGACACAAAGAATACACGAAAGAACTGTATAAAAAAGATCTTAACTGGATTACTACAGTGGTTGTTGTGAGTCACCCAGAGCCAGACATTCTGGAGTGCGAAGTCAAGTGGGGCTTAAGAAGCACTGCTGCTAATAAAGCTAGTGGATGTGATGAAATTACAGCAGAACCATTCAAATCCCAAAAGGAGGATGCCATCAAGGTTTTGCATTCCATTATGTCAACAAATCTGGAAGACCTAGCAGTGGCCACAGGACTGGAAAATGTCGATCTTCATCCCAATTCTCAAGAAGGGTAGTACCAAAGAATGTGCTAACCATCAGACAGTTGCACTCATCTCCCATGCTAGTAAGGCCATGCTTAAAATCTTGCATGCTGGGCTCAGCATTATGGGAACCAAGAACTTCCATATGTCCAAGGTTGGTTTAGAAAAGGAAGAGGAACTAGAGATCAAATTGCCAATATTCTCCGGGATATAGAGAAATCAAAGAAATTTCAGAAAAACATCTATCTCTGTTTCATCAACTATGCTAAAGCCCTTGACTGTGTGGAGCATGACAAACTGTGAAAAGCTCTTAAGAGATGGGAATACCAGACTATCTTGCCTGTCTCCTGAGAAACCTGTATGTGGGTCAAGAAGGAATAGTTAGAACCCTGTATGGAACAACTGATTGGTTAAAGATCGAGAAAGGAGTACAATAGGACTGTCTGCTGTGACCCTGTTTGTTTAACCTATATGCTGAGCACATCATGAGAAATGCCGTGCTGGATGAGTTACAAGCAGGAATCAAGATAGGAGGGAGAGACATCAACAACCCCAGATATGTGGATGATACCACCTACTCAATGGCAGAAAGTGAAGAGGAACTAAAGAGCCTCTTGATGAGGATGAAGGAGGACAGTAAATGAGCTGACTTAAGACTAAATATTAAAAAAACTAAGACCACGGCATCTGGATCTGTTACTGCATGGCAAATAGAAGGGGGAAAGGTGGAAGTAGTGACAGATTTCCTCTTCCTAGGCTCTAAAATCACTACAGATGTTGACTGCAGCCATGAAACCAGAAGACGATTGCAATGATAAACATAGACAGTGTGCTGAAAAGTAACATTACTCTGCCAACAAAGCTCTGTAGAGTCAATGCTATGGTCTTCCCAGTGTGATTGCAGCCATGAAATTAAAAGACGCTTACTCCTTGGAAGGAAAGTTATGACCAACCTAGATAGCATATGAAAAAGCAGAGACATTACTTTGCCAACAAAAATCCATCTAGTCAAGACTATGGTTTTTCCAGTAGTCATGTATGGATGTGAAAGTTGGACTTTGAAGAAAGCTGAGCACCAAAGAATTGATGCTTTTGAACTGTGGCGCTGGAGAAGATTCTTGAGAGTCCCTTGGACTGCAAGGAGATCCAACCAGTCCATCCTAAAGGAGATCAATCCTGGGTGTTCATTGGAAGGACTGATGCTGAAGCTGAAACTCCAATACTTTGGCCACCTGATGTGAAGAGCTGACTCACTGGAAAAGACCCTGATGCTGGGAGGGATTGGCAGCAGGAGAAGAAGGGGACAACAGAGGATGAGATGGTTGGATGGCATCACCAACTCAAAGGACATGGGCTTGGGTGGGTTCCAGGATTTAGTGATGGACAGGCAGGCCTGGTGTACTGCGATTCATGGGGTCGCAAAGAGTCGGACATGACTGAGTGACTGATCTGATCTGATCTGATCCCAGTGTTCACATATGGTTGTGAGAGCTGGACTGTAAAGAAAGCAGAATGCCAAAGAATTGATGCCTTCAAACTATGGTGCTGGAGAAGACTTCTGAAAGTCCCTTGGACAACAAGAAGATCAAAAAAGTCAATCTTAAGGGAGATCAACTCTGAATATTCACTGGAAAGACTGATGCTGAAGCTGAAGTTCCAATATTTTGGTCATCTGATGACTCATTGGAGAAGTCCCTGATGCTGGGAAAGACGGAGGGAGGAAGGAGAAGAAGGCATCAGAGGATGAGATGGCTAGACGGCATCACTGATGCAATGAATATGAACTTGGGCGAACTTTGCTAGATGGCAAGGGACAGGGAGGCCTGGCACGCTGCAGTCCATGTGGTCACAAAGAGTAGGGCACGACTGGGCAACTGAACAACAATGGAATTCTTTAAAGAAATAGATGAAACAAATAATAGGACAAGTTTTTAAAAGTTTTTTTTTTTTAATTTAAACTTTTTGATCAAGAGCCTGTTTACTGAGTCCCAAGATGTCACATGATTCTAGTTTCCTACTTCTTTCTCAAAAATGAAGCAAGCCTTGGAAAAGAGTGAGTGATGAAACTCTAGAAGTACTACTCAGCCTGCCTTGGGAGCCAACAGATACCCCAAAGAATTGACACAGTTAGCTTGGTATCCCCAAGGTAATTTTGTTTCTGTGTCTATCTCTAAGTGTTTACTCAACTTACCAATAAAAGCAAACAGTTATAATTTCCTTAATTTTCTGTCCTGGTTAAGTTTGTATATCAAACTTACACTCCAATTCTTCCTTCTCAGTCTAAAAATGATAGATAGATAGATAGACAAATAGATAGGCTTTCTAGGTGGTATTAGTGGTAAAGACCTCACCTGCCAATGCAGGAGCCTTAAGAGATGAGGGCTTTATCCCTGGGTTGGGAATATACCCTGGAAGGAGGCATGGCAACCCACTCCAGTGTTCTTGCCTAGAGAATTACCATGGACAGAGAAGCCTAGTGGGCTACAGTTCATGGGGTCATAAAGTGTCACACACAAATGAGTGACTAACAGACACAAATACACACACACACACACACACCATGGAATTCTCCAGGAAAGAATACTGGAGTGGGTTGCCATTTCTTTCTCCAGGAGATCTTCCTGACCCAGGCATTTAATGATAGAACCTATGTCTCTGAGGTCTCCTGTGCTGCAGGCAGATTTTTTAACATCTGAACTACTAGGTAAGCTATATATATATACACATATATATGTATGTATATATATATATATATATATGATAAAATATTAAGTCCTCTAATTTAAGAACCTGGTTTAAAAACAATCCCAGGAAAGTGCCATCCAAATCATGGTTAAGAAATGTGGCCCTCATTATTTTCTTGCCTAAAAATGGTGTTATAACATTAGATCTCAGTGTTTTGCTTTATTTTTATTGGTATGAAAGTTCCTACTGCAGTAGTATTTGGAATTACAATCTCCAGATATCTCATGAAAGTTTAATCATCACATAGGTTTTCCATTACAAAGTAGAATAGATTTGCCTTGGAATAATGTATCACAGTAGTATAGGAAGATGTGGGAGAAGGGGAATTAGGGTTATTCAAAATTTTTCAGAATCACAGTAAGCATCATCACAAAAAGGTCCATGAGACTATAGATTTAGCTCCATTTGTACAGGAGAGAGTTCTAAATGGTAGGCAAATCAAACTATTTTTAATAACAGATAATCTAAAATTATCCCAGGATGAATTCTTTGGTTAATTAAAGAATCACTTTGAACTTTAAAGGCTTTGGAATTCCAAGGCTCCAGTTTACTTTCTTAAAGTAGGCTCCATTTATAAATATTTGTGGGTTTTTCTCTGTCATCCTCATCTCCCTCTTGTTTGTGTCATCAAAAACATCATCTCCACTTAAGCCACATTCACTGTTGGCCATATTTTTGCCAAGAAACAGAAAGAAAATATGGTCTTTGAAAAAGCCAAAATCTTGGGAAGTGGGAGTTGATAAATCTCATTTCATTATGATGAAACACCTTTGATATCTTGACATTTAGTGCTCACACTGAATTCTCCTAAAATATATCACTAATCTGCTCAGAGTCCTCATGTGGCATCCTGGTATGATGAGGAAGTGAATATTGCAAAGTTGCCAAAAGACCAATTTCAACCTAATTAGGACTTGTGCTGCTTCAGTGGAGGCTACATAAACACTCTGTTAATATTCACAGCAGCCGCTTTGTCGATAACTCCCCCAGAATCTTCAAATTTATAATGGAAATCAGCAAACTATTGATTTCCTGACACTGATAGATCTATCCAGATTCACTGCCTCCTTCCTCATGCCTCTGCCCCAATAGAGGGGACAAATGCCAGTCGCTCTAATCGGCTCCTAAACACTGAAGGATCATTATTAAAGTATGGCTGGCATCCCTGATCATTAATTATAATCTTGTGCACATATGCAGTGTGATTGCAGGAAATAATCAGCTTTGTCTGCCAAATTGGCAACATTTAGAAACTAATTTGTTATGACACAGCATCAAAGATATTTAAACAACAAACTCAAGGCTCTGCTGCTCTGCATACATTGTTAAAATATCAGATAACATCATTAAAAAATAGTTAACATATCCAGAGGGAGGTGGTATGCATCCTTGAACTTCCATTGGAGTGGAATTATCAAATATAATGTTTATGGACTCCCCATCCTGCAGTCACGTGTTGGGGATGCCCCTCCAGAATGACTGCCACTTAGAGGGCTGCCTAGAAGAGCAGCTGTCAGTCTAGTGTAACTAAGTGGGCATTGAAAGGATGATTCAAAGTGTGCCGTGGACAAAGATTAGACAGGATTGCTAGTTTTATGTCTGGGATACACTAGAATTCATTTACGTACTTAATCCTTGACCAGTTAAATCATAGTAGCAGCTTTCTCATACTTGTATACACTGTAGTGAAGTAGAAGAGATCATTTTAAGGAAGTTATGTTCATTGCATGCCCAGTGCTATTCTGTTCACTCCTGAGTGAGAACGCTGAATTACGGAACTCTGAGATGCACAGTGTGTCTCTCTCCCTCTCCTGACCTTTCGCTCTGGACAGCAATGCAACTTTTCTGAGCCCACGTTTCTACCATGGCTATTCAGAGAACTTTTCTTTTTTTTAATTGCATCTGATTTTTTATTTGCATAATTTTGTTATATGTCTATTTTCAAAAAATGGCACCATCTTAATAAAAAGGAAAGAATATATGTACAAATTAAAGCTTAAAATGATAGCATTTACAACAGAAAATGAGATAAATATCTGAATTCATACTCATATAATAAATGCTGATATGTATCCATTCTTTTTTATTGGGGTATAATTGCTTTACGATGTTGTGTTAGTTTCTGCTGTATAGCTCAGTGCTCTGTAATAACCTACAGGGAAGGGAAGGGAAGGGGGGCAGGTGGAAGAGAGGCTCAAAAGGGAGGGGATATATGTATAAATTTGGCTGATTCAGGGAACTTTTAAGCCAATGCTTTTCCTCCATTATTTCCTTTTATCTTGCTCAGAAGAATCAAGCCCAAGCCATGTGCTTCATCCTCTTGCCAAGCTCTCTCTCTTCAACTCCCTTACGCCTCTCAAATACACACACATGTAAGTTTGGTTCACTTCTTTTACACATGAAAATACAAATTATAATACCATTTTTATAACAGTTTCTTTCAAACTATTCAAATTACTTCTAGAAATGATACTATTGATTCTTTTTTATACCCCGCCGAAAGGAGTTAAATATCAGTGTCAATAATCCACCTGTACAAAGTAAAAGCCCTGAGTGTTTGTTGGGACAACGTTCCCCACTCCAACCTGAGTGGGTTTACACTTTAGCCTCTCTCCACACTTTTATTCACTCCATTTGGGTTGAGGGTGTAATTTGGGGAAAAATAAACAAGACTTACATAGCCAGAACCTCCTTGCTTCCTTTTGAGACTAAGCTGCCCACAGAAGCAGCTACTTATTTTCCACTGTTCTCCTAGGGCATTCTTTGCCCATCTCTACCAGCTGGGGCATGCCTAAGTCCAGTGCTACCTGTCATCTGTCCATCAGTTCAGTCACTCAGTCATGTCCGACTCTTTGCGACCCCATGAACCACAGCACGCCAGGCCTCCCTGTCCATCAACAACTCCTAGAGTCCACCCAAACCCATGTCCATTGAGTTGGTGAGGCCATCCAACCATCTCATCCTCTGTCGTCCCCTTCTCCTCCTGCCCTCAATCTTTCCCAGCATCAGAGTCTTTTCCAATCAGTCAGTTCTTCACATCAGGTGGCCAAAGTATTGGAGTTTCAGCTTCAACATCAGTCCTTCCAATGAACACCCAGGACTGATCTCCTTTATGATGGACTGGTTGGATCTCCTTGTAGTCCAAGGGACTCGCAAGAGTCTTCTCCAACACCACAGTTCAAAAGCACCAATTCTTTGGCACTCAGCTTTCTTTATAGTCCAACTCTCACATCCAAACGTGACCACTGGAAAAACCATAGCCTTGACTAGATGGACTTTTGTTGACAAAGTAGTCTCTGCTTTTTAATATGCTATCTAGGTTGGCCATAACTTTCCGTCCAAGGAGCAAGTGTCTTTTAATTTCATGGCTGCAATCAGCATCTGCAGTGATTTTGGAGCCCAGAAAAATAAAGTCAGCCACTCTTTCCCCATCTATTTGCCATGAAGTGATGGAACCAGATGCCATGATCTTAGTTTCTGAATGTTGAGCTTTAAGCCAACTTTTTCACTCTCCTCTTTCACTTTCATCAAGTGGCTCTTTAGTTCTTCTTCACTTCTGCCATAAGGGTGGTGTCATCTGCATATCTGAGGTTATTGATATTTCTCCCGGCAATCTTGATTCCAGTTTGTGCTTCATCCAGCCCAGTGTTTCTCATGATGTACTCTGCATATAAGTTAAATAAGCAGGGTGACAATATACAACCTTGACGTACTCCTTTTCCTATTTGGAACCAGTCTGTTTTTCTATGTCCAGTTCTAACTGTTGCTACCTGACCTGCATACAGATTTCTCAAGAGGCAAGTCAGGTGGTCTGGTATTCCCATCTCTTTCAGAGATGTCCATCTGTCCATAAGTCTACCTAATTTTGGAGCTTCTCGTGCAAGTTCATTTAACCCTTAAACTCTGTTAAGTCCTTCAACTTAGCATTTACCAAAAAATAAAACTGACATTCTGATAGGTGTTGGCAATCATTTTCTTTTACTTTTTAAAATTTTTCTGAACCTTGGCAAGGAAATAGGATGATATTTATTGGACCTCCACAAAGATGACAACAGTTTCTATATTTTACATAAAAAAAACAGAAGCAGAAGATATTAAGAAGAGGTGCAAGAATACACAGAAGAACTATACAAAGAAGATATTAATGACCTAGAAGCATGATGGTGTGATCACTCACCTAGAACCATACACATTCTGGAGTGTGAAATCAAATGGGCTTTAGGAAACATCACTGCAAACAAAGTTAGTGGAGGTGATGAAATCCCAGTTGAGCTATTTCAAATTCTAACAGATAATGCTGCTAAAGTACTGCACTCAGTATGCCAGCAAATTTGGAAAACTCAGCAGTGGCCACAGGACTGGAAATAGTCAGTTTACATGCCAATCCCAAAGAAAGGTAATGCCAAAGAATGTTCAAACTACTACACAATTGCCTTCTTTCACACACTAGCAATGTAAGGCTCAAAATTCTCAAAGTTGGGCTTCAACAGTACATGAACTGCGAACTTCCAGATGTTCAAGCTGGATTTAGAAAAGGCAGAGGAACCAGAGATCAAATTGCCAACATCCACTGGATCACAGAAAAAGTAAGAGAATTGCAGAAAGACATCTACTTCTGCTTCATTGACTACACTAAATCCTTTGACTGTGTGGATCACAACAAACTGGAAAAGTCTTCAAGAGATGGGAATACCAGACCACCTTACCTGCCTCCTGAGAAACCTGCCTGCAGGTCAAGCAGCAACAGTTAGAATCAGACATGGAACAACAAACTGGTTCCAAATTGGGAAAGGAGTACATCAAGACAGTATATTTTCACCCTGCTTATTTAACTTATAGGCAGAGTACATCAGGCTGGATGAAGCATAAGCTGGAATCAACATTACCAGGAGAAATATCAATAAACTCAGATATTCAGAAGACACCACCCTTCTGGCAGCAAGCAAAGAGGAACTGAACGGTCTCTGATGAAAGTGAAAAAGGAGCGTGAAAAAGCTGGACTAAAATGCAACATGCAAAAAGCGAAGATCATGGCATCCAGTCCCATCACTTCATGGCAAATAGATGAGGAAACAATGACAGACTTTATCTTCTTGGGCTCCAAAATCACTGCAGATGGTGACTGCAACCACGAAATTAAAAGACACTTGTTCCTTGGAAGAAAAGCTATGAAAAACCTAGACAGCGCATTAAAAAGCAGGGACAACAACACTTTGCCAACAAAGGTCTGTAGAGTCAAAGTTATGGTTTTTCCAGTAGTCACGTATGGGTGTGAGAGCTGGATGGTAAAGAAGGCTTAGCGTTGAAGAATTGATGCTATTGAACTGTGGTTTTGGAGAAGACTCTTGAGAATCCCTTGGACTGCAGGGAGATTAAACCAGTCAATACTAAAGGAAATCAATCCTGAATATTCACTCAAAGGATTAATGTTGAAGTTCCAATACTTTGGCCACCTGATGAGAAGAGCTGACTCATTAGAAAAGACCCTGATGCTGGGAAAGATTGAAGGCAGGAAGAGAAGGGGACAATAGAGGATGAGATGGTTGGATGGCATCACTGACTCAGTGGACATGAGTTTGACCAAGCTTTGTGAGATGGTGAAGGACAGGGAAGCCTAGCATGCTGCAGTCCATGAGGTCTCAAAGAGTCACACACAACTGAGCAACTGAACAACTACAACAATATAAATAATAAAAATAAAACAGAATTTGGGAGAATAAAATATGCTATAGAGAAACTTCTAGTAAGGCTAGGACATGGCTGTCTAGGACTGCACCCAACCAGGTGGTAAATCTGCCTAATACTAACCTATATCCTCTCCTCCATCTTGTATTTTATTAGTAAAGAAGTTGACATTTCAGTCACCATCAAACAGTCTTTTTTTTCCCTTCAATTTTTTTCAGAACTTGAATTGGAAGAAGCTTTTGAAGAGTAGAAGTTATAATAATAGGAGAGTGAGAAAGAAGACTCATTGAACTAATATATGATCTAATTAAACAATTTTTGTTTTCTTCATTTTAAATTACCAATGTACACAGACTGGATGGAACATACTCTTTACTTCATGACCAGGGCCATCTTCTCTCCTATGTTATGCTTACTAAGGTACTAAATACCTACCTCTTCCCAGTCTCCATTGCTGAATCCACTTCTTGTTCCAGTCTAAGAACAACAAAGTCATGAATCTGTTGTATTCTTAATCTATATTCATTCATTATAGGTTCTCACCCAGTTCACTGGCTTCAAAGAGGAGCTAAGTATCTTGACCCTTACTTAAAATCCACACTCACATACCAAATGGCTACATGGTATTTCAGTATAGCTAAGGAATATTTTCAACTTAACCTATCCATGATAGACTTCCAGATCTTTCTGCCCAATTCTGCTCCACATGTCTTGTGATGAAGCCTACATGAAGGGATGGATACACATGAAAGGACCAGTGGAGGAGAACCAAAACCCCACCTTTAGTTCTTGGCCTTCACCAACTCTCAGATCTATGAGGGAGGCCTTCCAAAACCAAGCAGTCCCCCACTGACTGCCCAGTGACCACCTAAGCATTCACTGAGCTCAGCCACCTCCCTGGAGCAGAGTCAAGACATCCTGGCCGCACCCTTCCCGCACAGCCAACACACACAACTGTGAGCAAATTAGTGGTAGTTATTTTAAGACACTAAGGATTCTGATACCTTTTGGAACAGCAATAAATACCTGATAGACTTGGAAACATAAGGTTTTTGGTGACTTCTCACCACAGTTAGAAGGAAATCCAAGTCTGCACCATGACTGGAGTTTCCAAGACCTAAACCTTGTGGTCTCTGGCTCTCACAAAATCTCCTGCCACTCTCCATTGCCCACTAAAGTCCAGTCCTCAGGCCTCTGTGTGGTCCCACAAAAGAAGCAATGAACCTTCTACCCCAGAGCTTGTATACAGCTCTTCTCCCTGGGGATTCTTCTAAATATTAACTGATTTTACTTCTGCACTTCACCTCTTTGTTAGTATATCATCTCCTCAGAGAGGTCTTTCCTGATCATTCCATCTAAAACAAAAAGAAAACAACAACAACAAAAAATCCCAGACACCATGTCCTCTTACCCAGCTTTACTTTTCTTCATCAATATCCTTACCTGATATCATATAGATGATTCTATATGAAACAGTATGGAACTATATGTAACAAGCAACAGTAATTGCTTGTTGCATATTACTTATATTCGCAAGGGAATATTGGCTCAATAAGAGAGACAAATTGTTTACTCTTATTTCCCCAACACACATGCTGTTGTGTTTGCTCAGTTGCTAACTTGTGTCCAACTCTTTCCAGCCCCATGGACTGTAGCCCACCAGGCTCTTCTGTCCAGGGGATTGTCCAGGCAAGAATACTGCAGTGCGTTGCCATTTCTACCTTCAAGGGATCGTCCTGACCCAGGGATCGAACTCACATCTCCTGCATTGGCAGTGGATTCTTTGCCACTGAGCTGCTGACAAATGCTGGCTAACTGTGAGTGAATGAATCATGTGACTTGACTGGAACACAGGATAAGTAAAGAGCAGCAGTAGGAAATAGACCTTCATAGGAAGGAAGATGCAAGTGTCAACAGAAAAACGTGCTGGACATCGTTGGCACTCTGCAGTCCTGGGCACTGATCACCTGGCCTGTATGCTTTGCTTCCATTGGCTTGCACCTGAAATGTTTTCCTGAGGATGTCATGTGGGTGATGTTCTATACTTTGACTATACAGGCCAAAAGTCAGAAGTGCTGGGAGTTTTTGTCTCCCAGGGTGACTCATTGCCAGTGACTGACAAGAAATATAAAGCCAGCCCACCTCCGCAGCCTCAATGAGGAACAGACCTTGAGGGGTAATGTATACTTGGGAGCTCCTATGAGATCCAGTGGGTGCTCAGATGTCATCTGAATGCATTCATAGATGTTCTCCTTCCCTGTCTAGACTCCTGCACTTCACTGCCAATTTCTCCAGGCAGCATCTCCACAGGTGATCACTCACACATGAAACCTCTTCCCACCTTCTCCTTCCAAGAAGCTCCATTATATCTTCCCTATAAAAACAATGGAAAGTCATTTATGCTCTCTGCATAGGAACACAATAATAGTAAGTATTTCAGTTCAGTTCAGTTCAGTCACTCAGTCATGTCCGACTCTCCGCGACCCCATGAATCACAGCACACCAGGCCTCCCTGTCCATCACCAACTCCCTGAGTTCACTCAAACTCATGTCCACAGAGTCGGTGATGCCATCCAGCCCCTTGCTATTCTTTGCAACTCTGCATTCAGATGCTTATATCTTTCCTTTGCTACCTGACCCGCCTCTTGAGAAACCTGTATGCAGGTCAGGAAGCAACAGTTAGAACTGGACATGGAAAAACAGACTGGTTCCAAATAGGAAAAGGAGTACGTCAAGGTTGTATATTGTCACCCTGCTTATTTAACTTATATGCAGAGTACATCATGAGGAACGCTGGGCTGGAAGAAGCACAAGCTGGAATCAAGATTGCTGGGAGAAATAGCAATAACCTCAGATATGCAGATGACACCACCCTTATGGCAGAAAGTGAAGAGGAACTCAAAAGCCTCTTGATGAAAGTGAAAGAGGAGAGTGAAAAGGTTGGCTTGAAGCTCAACATTCAGAAAACTAAGATCATGGCATCTGGTCCCATCACTTCATGGGAAATAGATGGGGAAACAGTGGAAACAGTGTCAGACTTTATTTTTTTGGGCTCCAAAATCACTGCAGATGCTGATTGCAGCCATGAAATTAAAAGATGCTTACTCCTTGGAAGGAAAGTTATGACCAACCTAGATAGCATATTAAAAAGCAGAGACATTACTTTGTCAACATAGTCAAGGCTATGGTTTTTCCCGTGGTCATGTATGGATGTGAGAGTTGGACTGTGAAGAAAGCTGATCGCCGAAGAATTGATGCTTTTGAACTGTGGTGCTGAAGAAGACTCTTGAGAGTCCCCTGGGGTCGCAAGGAGTCAGACACGACTGAGCGACTGAACTGAACTGAACTGAACTGAACTGAAATGCTTAGCTCTGTATTAAGAATGTTAAATGTTTTATATCGCTTTTAATCCTCAAAGCCCAATACCATCCCATTTTGGCATAACAAGTATTTGTATGCCAACAAAGGTCCAAGTAGTCAAGGCTATGGTTTTTCCAGTCGTCATGTATAGATGTGAGAGTTGGACTGTGAAGAAAGCTGATCTCTGAATAATTGATGCTTTTGAACTGTGGTGTTGGAGAAGACTCTTGAGAGTCCATTGGACTACAAGGAGATCCAACCAGTCCTTTCTAAAGGAGATCAGTCCTGGGTGTTCATTGGAAGGACTGATGCTGAGACTGAAACTCCAATACTTTGGCCACCTGATGCGAAGAGCTGACTCACTGGAAAAGACTCTGATGCTGGGAGGGATTGGGGCAGGAGGAGAAGGGGACGACAGAGAATGAGATGGCTGGATGGCATCACCAACTCGATGGACATGAGTTTGAGTGAACTCCGGGAGTTGGTGATGGACAGGGAGGCCTGGTGTGCTGTGATTCATGGGGTTGCAAAGAGTCGGACATGACTGAGCAACTTAACTGAACTGAAATCTATTCAAGCATATAGGATTATTCAGTATATAGGATTATTACTGCAGGCCGTCTAGTCAAAGCTATGGGTTTTCCAGTAGTCATGTATGGATGTGAGAGTTGCACTATAAAGAAAGCTGAGTGCCAAAGAATTGATGCTTTTGAACTACGGCATTGGAGAAGACTCTTGAGAGTCCCTTGGACTGCAAGGCGTTCAGACCAGTCAATCCTAAAATAAAACAATCCTGCATATTCACTGGAACGACTGATGCTGAAGCTGAAGCTCCAATATTTTGGCCAGCTGATATGAAGAGCCAACTCATTAGAAAAAATCCTGATGCTGGGAAAGATTGAAGGCAAGAAGGGAAGGGGACAATAGAGGATGAGATGGTTGGATGGCAACACTGACTCAATGGACATGAGTCTGAGCAAGCTTTGTGAGATGGTGAAGGACAGGGAAGCCTGGCATGCTGCAGTCCATGGGGTCACAAAGAGTCGGACACGACTGAGTGACTGAACTGAGCTGAACTGAACTGAACTGAAAGACACCGGAGAGGAGGCTCCTGCAGTGGTGCAGGCAAGAGATAATAAGGATTGGGATTTGGTCACTGGAAATAGAAACAGGAAGGCAGCCACCAGAAACCAAAGGACAATTTGGGATTGGCTCTGCCCATATTTAGTGAGTCCCTCAAATTTTCTTCCCCTTAGCTTTCTTAATTGTAAAGAAATGGGTTTGGGAAAAAGTTGTCTCAGAGTTACTTCCCTTCAGGAAATCCAGGAAGACACTGGGCATGAAGTCTTTGAAAGTGAACTGAAATTTCCCGTGCCTCCTCACAGCATGGCACAGAGGAAACAATGTAGGTGGTAGACTGGTCATACTCAAGTGAAGATTCATATTCAAGGTTTTTTTGCTCACTGACTCTAGATAAATTAAATCTGATGAGTGTCAGAGTACCTACCTGCAAAATGGGAATAACCATTACCTTACCTTACTTTACCTTACAGGTAAAGCTGAGAATTGTGAGAATAAAATACAAGGTGACTAGTAATCTGAGTTTATTACTCTGAAACTTTATCTCATCTTCATTTCTTTAAATCTAATTTCCTCTAGTTCAAAATTTGTAATAAAACCCTTATTATATTTTGATCTTTAGTTTTATTAATAGCATTAGAATAAATTTCTCCAAATTTTATTGTAAAATAAAATGTATAAATTATATTATGGCATTAAATAGGATATTTTTATGCTGGCCTGGAAGACACATTATCATTTTTAACACTGCATCTATATGCTAAAAATTTACTGGTGAGATCAAAGATTCACAAATATATTTTCACAAAGGAAAATGCTACATGAAACAGTTTTCATGAGGTTGTGATGAAATGTTGTTTACCTTACACAAATAAGGAAGAAATGGATAAAGCATAAGAATAGGAGAAAGCAAAGAGAATTCAAATAAGAGAATTACAATATTGAGTCTACTAATTCTAGGATATAGTATAGCTACTTACTAAGTCTTTAATTCCTCTCAGCAGTGTTTTGAGATTTTCAAGATAAAGAACTTGAATTTCTTACATTAGATTTATTTGTAAAGGCTTAATATTTGTAAAAGTTTAATACTGACTCAATGGACATGGATTTAAGCAAACTCCTGGAGACAGTGGAAGACAGAGGAGCCTGGCGTGTTGTAGTCCATGGGGTTGCAAAGAATTAGATACGACTTAGCAACTGAAAAACAAAAACAAAAATTTTATGCCATTGCAATCATATTTTTTTTAAATTCATTTTCTGATATTTGGTTAGTCTATAAAAATGATCATAGATTTTTTTATATTGACTTTGATTCTAGCAAACTTATTAACTGCAATAATTTGCATATTCTTTTGATTTTACATGCACACAAGCATGTTAGCTATAATTACAGCATTGTCTTTCCTTATAACTTTTATTTCTTTTTGTCTTATTGCACTAAGATTCATAGTACAAAGTTAAATATCAATTATAAGTGTGATTATAATTGCTCTGTGCCCAAACTTCCTCTGTGCCCAAACTTTGGAAGAAAGGATTTAATATTTTACTATCAAGAATGATATAAACTTTTTAAAATTCAATAGTGTTTCTCATATTAAATAAATTTCCTGGTTGAGACTTTTTAAAAATATGAATGGTATTCAGTTCAGCTCAGTTCAGTCACTCAGTTGTGTCTGACTCTTTGCGACCCCATGAATTGCAGCACTCCAGGCCTCCCTGTCCATCACCAACTCCTGGAGTTCACCCAAACTCATGTACATCGAGTCGGTGATGCCATCCATCCATCTCATCCTCTGTCATCCCCTTCTCCTCCCACCCCCAATCCCTCTCAGTATCAGAGTCTTTTCCAATTAGTCAACTCTTCGCATCAGGTGGCCAAAGAATTGGAGTTTCAGCCTCAGCATCAGTCCTTACAATGAACACCCAGGACTGGTCTCTTTTAGGATGGACTGGTTGGATCTCCTGGCAATCCAAGGATTCTAGGGGGGTTCAAGAGGGGAAACACATGTACAACTGGGGCAGATTCGTGTCAATGTATGGCAAAACCAACCAATATATTAATGTAAAGTAATTTGCCTCCAATTAAAAACAAAAAAAGTCTTCTCCAACACCACAGTTCAAAAGCATCAATTATTCGGCAATCAGCTTTCTTCACAGTCCAACTCTCACATCCATAAATGACCACTGGAAAAACCATAGCCTCAACTAGACAAACATTGTTAGCAAAGTAATATCTCTGCTTTTTAATATGCTATCTAGGTTGGTCATAACGTTCCTTCCAAGGAGTAAGCGTCTTTTAATTTCCTGGCTGCAATGAGCATCTGCAGTGATTTTGGAGTCCAAAAAAATAAAGCCTGACACTGTTTCCACTGTTTCCCCATCTATTTCCCATGAAGTGATGGGACCAGATGCCATTATCTTAGTTTTCTGAATGTTGAGCTTTAAGCCAACTTTTTCACTCTCTTCTTTCACTTTCATCAAGAGGCTTTTGAGTTCCTCTTCACTTTCTGCCATAAGGGTGGTGTCATCTGCATACCTGAGGTTATTGCTATTTCGCCAGGCAATCTTGATTCCAGCTTGTGCTTCTTCCAGCCCAGCGTTTCTCATGATGTACTTTGCCTATAAGTTAAATAAGCAGGGTAACAATATACAGCCTTGACATACACCTTTTCCTATTTGGAACCAGTCTGTTGCGAACAGTATTCAGTTCAGTTCAGTTCAGTTGCTCAGTCATGTCTGACTCTTTGAGACCCCATGAATCACAGCACACCAGGCCTCCCTGTCCATCACCAACTCCCGGATTTCACTCAAACTCATGTCCATCGAGTCAGTGATGCCATCCAGCCATCTCATTCTCTGTCATCCCCTTCTCCTCCGGCCCTCAATCCTTCCCAGCGTCAGAGTCTTTTCCAGTGAGTCAACTCGTTGCATGAGGTGGCCAAAGTATTATTCAGTTCAGTTCAGTCGCTCAGTCGACTCTTTGCTACCCCATGAATCACAGCACACCAGGCCTCCCTGTCCATTATTAGATTTTATCAAATGCATTTTTATTCATATATTGAGATAATCATACTAACTGATTCTGTTAATGTGGTGAATTATATTGATTCATTTTCGGAGAAGGCAATGGCAAGCCACTCCAGTACTCTTGCCTAGAAAATCCCATGGATGGAGGAGCCTGGTAGGCTGCAGTCTGTGGGGTTGCTAAGGGTCGGACACGACTGAGCGACTTCACTTTCACTTTTCACTTTCACACATTGGAGAAGGAAATGGCAACCCACTCCAGTGTTCTTGCCTGGAGAATCCCAGGGATGGGAGAGCCTGGTGGGTTTCCGTCTATGGGGTCACACAGAGTCGGACACGACTGAAGTGACTTAGCAGCAGCAGCAGCAGCATATTGATTCATTTTAGAATGTTAAATTGATTTAAGAGTGATTCTAATTATAGGAAAATTTTTGAGGTAGATGATCTTTGAAATATCATTAAAAGTAAGGTTTTTGTAAAGAATAATGCTAATTTTAAAATATATGTAATATATATTTACGTTATAGATGCTTTATCTCATGTAACTAATTTTTCTAAAAGAGAATACTCTAATTGTTTCAATGAAAATACAGACAAGAGAAACAGTCTGGAACAGCCGTCAGTAAGAAATGTTGAGCAGTTACAAAAGGAGCCTGGTTCTTCACTGTGCAGGTGAGCTGCCTCTCTAGTCCTCATTGACCTGTCTTCAAATTTCGTGGTATGTGTGGTAAGTCTACTTCTTCACTGAGCTTCTTTTACTTAAAGTCAAACACAATAATGTCTAGAAGAGAATATATTTCCATAAAATCAATTCAAACTGGGCACAGAAAAAGTGATGCACAGAAAATACATTAAAAAGTTATCAAGTGGTTATCGTTGGCTTGCAAAAATACAGTTGATGCTTTTTCCTTTGAATTCATGATTGTTCAGAAATAAAAGGTTTCACCTATCTCTTGGCCCAGTCACTTCATGCATGCACATTCTGGCAGTGCTTTTTCCCAGGTCATAGGACCATCTCCATAAACCCTTCATTCTCTGTCATGGAAACTGGACAGTCAAAGTATTTCACTTGTGGGGTGAACCTTTAATCAGTAAGGGAAGGAAGCCAGTTGACAATTCTCCCTTTTTCCCCTAATGAATTGTCTTGAGACACAGTATGCATGGCTTCTGCTAGGACTTTGCTGCTGGATTAAGCAATCCATGGTATTTGGGTGTGGCCAACTGAAAGGCATCATCACCTTGTCTTTCCTTCTCCTTGTTTCATTGCCTTGCCCCTTATCCTGCTCCCTAAGATTAAATATACAAACCGTCTGTTTCAGTCCCTCCTTTCTGGGAAACCCAAGCTAAATACATAATACATTTATGTATTCTGTGTTTGTAATCATTCACAGATAATACCAAGTCAAGTGATTATCTGGAAAATCTATTTTTTGCTATTTTCAAAAATTTCCCCACACAATCCTTATATTATTTTAAAATTTGAACCTCTCTTCCCATGCTTTAAACTAGTCATGATGATCCAAAAAAAAATAAAATAAAATCCCAACAATTTCTAATTCAAAGAATATACCTTTTAAAGTATGCAATCCCTGAACATTCCTTCAGGAAATATTTAGGTCATATTTTCATTTGAAAAGTCAAGATACACCAAAAGCTTAGGTAATATCATGCCTAGAAGTCTAAATGATTACAAAACTTATCTTTATAACTTGTGAGATTAGACTTTCATTTGCCATTTTTTCATTTATCAATTAATACACCAAATAGCATATTAGAAAGCAGAGACATCACTTTGCCAACAAAGGTCCTTACAGTCAAAGCTATGGTCTTTCTAGTAGTCATGTATGGATGTGAGAGTTGGACCATAAAGAAGGTTGAGCACTGAAGACTTGATGCTTTTGAACTGTGGTGCTGGAGAAGACTCCTGAGAGTCCCTTAGACTGTAAGGAGATCAAACCAGTCAACCTTAAAGGAAATCAACATTGAATATTCATTGGAAGGACTGATGCTAAATATGAAGCTCCAATACTTTGACCACCTGATTGAAAGAGCCGAGCCAACTCACTGGAAACGACCCTGAAGCTAGTAAAGATTGAGGGCAGGAGGAGAAAGGGGTGACAGATAATGAGATTGTTGGATGGCATCCCTGACTCAATGGACATGAGTTTGAAGAGCCTCCGAGAGACAATGAAGCCTCCAAGAGACAGGAAAGCCTGGTGTGCTGCAGTTCATGGGGTCCCAAGAAGTTGAACTCGAATGAGTGACTAAACAACAACATTTATCAATTGCATTATGAAATCTATGTGACAATCTACAAATGTTTAATACTCATCACATCCAATGAAGATATAATTTGTCTTTCAAATAAAATATTTAGATGTATTTTTGAATTATTCTAATTGAAATCAAAATATATATAATAAAAATATTTGTATTAGGGTAATATATTTAAAAAATCATTTTTAGATGCATATATGGTAGGTTTTATTTGTAGGCCTGAAAAAAATAGGTTTAAAAATATACTTTAAAAATTGCAGTCCCTCATGTTGAATTGGAAGAGTAACCCTCAGTTATGTGAGAGGTTTCCTAACCAAAGCAGTAGATGATAGCAAAAAATTTCACTAAAAATGAGCCTTAGGGATATAAAATATAAAAGGTTGGTAGAAATGGGTGTTCTTCCTCTAAATACATCTCGATCATTTATTGAGTCTGAATTTCACCTGTATAATTTTTATTTTTAGTTAAAAATGTTATATATTAAGATTAAAATTTAAGCAGTGAGAATAATGTTTTAAATCATAACATTTATAAAATATCACCATAAAATCAACAAGACTATTGGATATTTATTAAATGCATTTTATGTATCAATACTGAATACTTTATATGTATTTATTCATTTCTCACAGCCCTACAAAGCAGGAATAATTATTATTCCCACTCTACACACGAAGAAAATAAGGTCAAGAACATTTAAGTAAATTGCCCCAAAGTCACATTATTAAGAAATAATGGAATTGAAATTTGAACTCAAGATGTCTGACTTTATGCTAAAAACTAGTAACATTATGAAAATCCTGAATTGCTGAGTATTTCTTCCCAGTAGCAGTTGATGTGACAGGCTTCAACTGTTTCTCAAAAGCCAGGGAAATCATCTGCAGTATTTGAATGACAGTTTAATAGGTAGAGAATCCACATACCGTTCAGGCAATAAACAATACTGCTAGGTAAAGGACATTTTCTAATAGGGAGACTTGAACACTAGGCAGGGGATTCTAAAGACAAGCAAATCATCTTGGTTTTCCAAGTAGACACATTTTTAAAGCTACAGATTCATTTCAAAATATTTCTATTACTCAAAATGTTTTATAAAACCTCTTTGGGAACTGCCTTTCAGACTAGTTTCTAAGTTGCAAGATAAACTCATCGCTATTCTTTTCCTGTTAAACCAGAACACAGTAAGTCCCCTACATATGAACTTTCAAGTTGAAAGCGTTCAAAGATGCAAATGTGTGTTCACATGTCCAATCATGTATTAGTTCATGAGTCTGGCATATATTGCCACATGTGTGCATTTCTACAAGTGGTTGTGCTTTTGTGTACTTTATGGTATAATACTGTACAGAGTACAGTAATACAGTATTTTATTTTATTTCTTGCCTGTTCACTAGATACCAGTGTGCCAGTTGATGTACTGTACTACTATGCTTTTCAAGTTACAGTACTGTAAGATTAAAATGTTTTTTTCTGTTTATGTATTATTTGTGTGAAAAGTATTATAAGCCTATTACAATACAGTACTATATAGCCTATTGTGTTAGACAAGTGGCTAGGCTAACTTTGTTGGATTTAACAAATGTGCTCTTATAATGGAAATTGCTCATATGTAGGAGACTTCAGTCAGTTCAGTGCAGTTCAGTCGCTCAGTCCTGTCTGACTCTTTGCAACCCCATGAATCACAGCACGCCAGGCCTCCCTGTCCATCACCAACTCCTGGAGTTCACCCAAACTCATATGCATCAAGTCGGTGATATCATCCAACCATCTCATCCTCTGTCATCCCCTTCTCCTCCTGCCCCCAATCCCTCCGAGCATCAGGGTCTTTTCCAGTGAGTCAACTCTTCACATCAGGTGGCCAAAGTATTGGAGTTTCAGCCTCAGCATCAGTCCTTCCAATGAACACTCAGGATTGATCTTCTTTAGGATGGACTGGTTGGATATCCTTGCAGTCCAAGGGACTCTCAAGAGTCTTCTCCAACATCACAGTTCAAAAGCATCAATTCTTCGGCGCTCAGCTTTCTTCACAGTCCAACTCTCACATCCATACATGACTACTGGAAAAACCATAGCCTTGACTAGACGGACCTTTGTTGGTAAAGTAGTCTCTGCTTTTTAATATGCTATCTAGGTTCATCATAACTTTCCTTCCAAGGAGTAAGCGTCTTTTAATTTCATGGCTGCAATCACCATTTGCAGTGATTTTGGTGACAAAAAAAATAAAGTCTGACACTGTTTTCACAGTTTCCCCATCTATTTCCCATCAAGTGATGGGACAAGATCTTAGTTTTCTGAATGTTGAGCCTTAAGCCAAATTTTTCACTCTCCTCTTTCACTTTTATCAAGAAGTTTTTTAGTTCCTCTACATTTTCTGCCATAAGGGTGGTGTCATCTGCATATCTGAGGTCATTGATATTTCTCCAGGCAATCTTGATTCCAGCTTGTGCTTCATCCAGCCCAGCGTTTCTCATGATGTAGTCTGCATGTAAGTTAAATAAGCAGGGTGACAATATACAGCCTTGACATACTCCTTTTCCTACTTCCTGACCTGCATATAGGTTTCTCAAGAGACAGATCAAGTGGTCTGGTATTCCCAGCTTTTTCAGAATTTTCCACAGTTTATTGTGATCCACACAGTCAAAGGCTTTGGCATAGTCAATGAAGCAGAAATAGATGTTCTTCTGGAACTCTCTTGCTTTTTCCATGATCCAGCAGATGTTGGCAATTTGATCTCTGGTGCCTCTGCCTTTTCTAAAACCAGCTTGAACATCTGGAATTTCACGGTTCACATATTGCTGAAGCTTGGCTTGGAGAATTTTGAGCATGACTTTACTAGCGTGTGAGATGAGTGCAATTGTGCGGTAGTTTGAGCATTCTTTGGCATTGCCTTTCTTTGGGATTGGAATGAAGACTGACCTTTTCCAGTCCTGTGGCCACTGCTGAGTTTTCCAAATCTGCTGGCATATTGAGTGAAGCACTTTCACAGCATCATCTTTCAGGATTTGAAACAGCTCAACTAGAATTCCATCACCTCCACTAGCTTTGTTCATAGTGATGCTTTCTAAGGCCCACTTGACTTCACATTCCAGGATATCTGTAGGAGACTTACTGTATCACAACCCATCACTATCTATCTAATCTTATAAGACTTCAAGCCAAATTAAATTCTGCTCTAGAGAATAAGATCTCACCACACTAACAATAACCAAAAGAATATATGAGAAGTCCTAGGAACTCCCAGAATATTTTAAGGAAAATTAGTCACTACTAACGGAGAAGGCAATGGCACCCCACTCCAGTACTCTTGCTTGAAAATCCCATGGATGGTGGAGCCTGGTAGGCTTCAGTCCATGTGGTTACTAAGAGTCGGACACAACTAAGCGACTTCACTTTCACTTTTCACTTTCATGCATTGGAAAAGGAAATGGCAACCCACTCCAGTGTTCTTGCCTGGAGAATCCCAGGGATGGGGAAGCCTGGTAGGCTGCCATCTATGGGGTTGCACAGAGTCGGACACGACTGAAGTGACTTAGCAGCAGCAGCAGCAGTCACTACTAAGGTGAAAGAAAAAATTATTATTTGAGATTTATAAGATATATGAAGATACGTTTAAACATGCAAACTTTTATTTTTTTTTCCAGTCAAATCTTGATGACCATAGTGTGAGTCAATTTTGAGATCTTTTCAGTGCAGAGCTGAAAGACTGTGAGAAGTGAGGGCTGGAGGAAAGAACACAGGAGAGGTGTTTGGTCGGTATGTTTAACCTGCTACCCAGCATCCTGAGGGTTATTTAGGAATTATCAAGTGGGTTCCTTGATAATTTTCTCTCCTTGCTTGTTTCAAAAAGTGATTCATGGGCTGATACTTCAACCTGGTATGATTTATGTCACAGAAATATTTTCAGCCAACTAAGATGTCTCATATGGATGCAGTGTTCATTAACAGTCTTCAGTCATCGTAAAGAAATTTGACCTACATGGTATTTAGCTGCTCTCTAAAGAGTAAAATTTTCTATACAGATTTTTATTCCTATATGTATTGGCCCCTTGCCCATTTTGTAAGCCTTGAATGGCAGGAATGCATCATCCCAAGGAAAGGCAGGGTGGGAAATGAAAGTAGAGCTGCCAAGGCAAAATACTTAAATTGTGTGATTGCTTCTCCATTCTTAACATAATAACTGTTTACTTGAGGAGATTATACTTCATCACAATGTCTACTTTAGTCAAAGCAGTTTATGCAACAATTCCCTACATTTTCCCATATTTCTCAGAATATACAGTTCTATATTACTGAAATTGCATTCAGAAAAGCAGTTTTGTACAAACTATTTCACTAGTCAATTGCTATCATCAACTACTGAAATAACAGTAACGTTAATCTTTTCCCTATACTGTACGTTATTTTCTAGCATTTTGTTTATATTAAAACATTTTAGAATACTTAAGCACAACTATATATTGTGAGTTTTTGGAGTTGTTATTGGGTCATTAGTGATAAACATTCCTTAATTATCTACCCACCTTGAAGGTGAAATGTAAAACTAACTCAGTCATTTGAGCGTATTAAGGAGAAGATACCTCAACAGATTTAACACAGCTTAAAGCTTTTCCTTAAAAATGCTTGCAGCTTCTGCATGAGTAACAAATGTATTTTTCCTTGTTCTGCATAATAGAAACGACACATGAAATTAAAATAAGCTCCTTTTCAAAACAAAAACTGAACACATATAAATCTGCTGTATACATTTCCGCTTTAGCCTTTGAGCTTTTAACATTTTCCTTTCCTATTTGACTGTGCATAATAAACAGTGAGAAAAGCACAAGGACATTAATTATCCCTAAACAGGGACATTTCCCAATATTGTTATTTGAATTGGTTCTCCATTTCAAGAGAGAAGTTTAAAATGTACTATAGAACTGGGCAATTATTTATAATTTTTTATTCACTTTTTTTTCCTTCTTAACGTCTGTTAAGGGGGTTTTAGGCCATCCACAAATGCAGATCAGAGGTACTTGACAAGAAACAGAGACATGCACTATATATTCTGTTGACTACAGAGAATTTTCTCTTTCTTGGTTTGATCTCAAAGGAAGACCTCTGTGAAATAATGCATCTGCATGAATAGGCTACAGTTTTATTACATTTTTGTACTGTATTCACATTAGGCTTAAAGGGGGAAAAATGACCCTTGAAAGTTACTACTCCATACAAACAGCTACAGAGTAAAATATACAACACACACACAAACACACACACATTTACACCCTGACTTTAATCATTTCAACACTGTATGGTTCAGAATATAAGTATGGACAAAGTCAGGTTGACAATCAAGTTGCACTGTTGAGATATCCTAATTTTGCAACAAATGAGGATATGATTAATATTAAATGGATCTGCATTCATTCTTGGGAGTTCTGACAATAACTCTTTATAGTCTTTCTTACTGAGAGTGCCATATGTATTTATCTTACATATTCCTAAAATATTAGGGGCACAATGTTCTCTGAGTTCTGTGTTTTCCAGGTAAAATATGTTCCATTACCTATTATTTTAATGATGAAGCTAAATTGATAATGTCCTAACTATGGAATTTTGCCCTAAACCCATTAGTCATAGAAGGTATTTATCCCACATGATTTAATGAAGTAAGAAAACATTCCTCACTGGCATAGACACTCAGATTAGTCAGAGTGTTTAGTTTAATTTGGCCAGGCAGCCGGTTCACATAAAAAGGATTTTTGAGGAAAAACTGGAAGAGCAATGCTTTCTTCAGGAGGCCTACCATTTTCACATTCAACCTGGCATAGAAGAAATAGAATGACATCCTATGTCATTTGAAAGGCTAAGTAATTCAAGTCAGTTTGACAAATGTCCATATTCTAATACAAAGATGGTGGTGGTGGTTTCGTCACTAAGTTGTGTCCGACTCTTGTGACCCCCTTGGACTGTAGCCTGGCAGGCTTCTCTGTCCATAAGATTTCCCAGGCAAGACTACTGGAGTAGGTTGCCATTTCCTTCTCCAGGGGATCTTTCTCTCCCAGGAGCTGAACCCAGGTCTCCTGCATTGCATGCAGATTCTTTACCAACCGAGCTATGAATACAAAGACAAATTGCAAATATCCAGCTTTTAAATTCTAATATAGGACTACTCTGATCAGTCACGCTATATATGTTACTGCATACTGTCATTATTAATCACAACATGGCCCCTTTTTTTCACTCTTGTTGACACCACAGTTCTCTAACCATTTCTCAGGCACAAGTGTTGCACACTTAATATGCATCCTTTCTCCTCAACTTCCATATTTTAATTGATATAAATTTGCACCAATTAAGAACACATAGGGGGCTTCTCTGATGGCTCAGTTGGTGAAGAATCCGCCTGCAATGCGGGAGACCTGGGTTCAATCCCTGGGTTGCAAAGACGCTCTGGAAAAGCAAACAGCTACCCAATCCAGTGTTCTGGCCTGGAGAATTCCATGGACTATAGAGTCCATGGGGTTGCAAAGAGTTGGACATGACAGATTGACTTTATTTTCAGTCACTTTCAACAACATAGGGTAGTTTCAATAAATGGACAGTAAAATGATATTTTACCCTGCATATCCTTAAGCATCTTACTTTTCATTGTTCAATGCTATGTTTTTGAGATGCCTTTATATGGACATGCATCAGACTACCTGGGAATGAACTGACTTAAGTTATTGCCTCACACAAATAATTGTGTGTCCCTGTGTCTCAACTGGACAACCAGCTAAGAAGTCAAAAAATCAGCCCGATCAATTTTTTGGTATTGAGATGATAACCAAAGGCTGATTGATTCACCCAGAAACAATCAATTTACTTTAGGTCAAACAACTGGTTGATGGACTTTTTGTCTCAATAGAATGGTTGTTAAGACCTTTATGAAGGGCTTGTAGCTTTGCTCCATCCTTGTTGCCTAGTAAAAGGTCTGTTAGAATAATGACTTGATATTTAACTGGAAGTCATTAGTCTTCCCAGAATCCACTTGCCAAGCTCTTAGTATTTTATTAATATTTATAACATTGATATTTCAAGGATAACATTTTAAATCAACAAAAGGACAGAGACCTTGATGGTGCATTGTGTCCCACTAAGCAAGGCAGGTGTCAGTGATTCAAGCCTCTAATTAGCATAATGTCAATATGCAGTCTGTCCCATCCAGTGACTCTTCCCTTTTAGAAATCCCACTTTCTGTAAATTTACATTTTCTAATGCTAGCGTATCCTTCGAGTGAAAACAATAAATTCATTCTTTACATAAGAAGTTAAGTACTTTAGTTTTAAATATTAGTCTGTGAAAAAGTCTCTAGCAGCTTTCTTTTATAAGCTTTGGGCGATATTTAAATCATAATCAGATGTTTTATAAATGGACTGTCTATCTAAGTAGTAAATAAAACTTCAATTAATTTAAACAAATAATGTACCAATAAATTCAATTTTATCTTTTGGTAACTGGTATCTAAGAGACTGACTTGTTTAGCTGCCTGGTCATGAGTACTTAGAAGTCTTACTTTCCCTGATGAATGCTCTTCAGGAGCACTGGAAACATAAAAATCACTTAAGGAGACTTCCAAATCACATATATTTCCTACATAAAGATACATTATTTTGCATATGACAAGGGAATGGGTATATTTTCAAATGTCTACAATATGTAATGTGCCAAACTCTAAATCCAAATAATACACTCTAAATAAGAAATCCTCATACCTATTTTAACATGAAGAAGCAGAACCAGGAAGGAAGGTGCATGCTCTTGCATGCATGCTCAGTCACTTCAGTTGTGTCTGATTCTTTGGGACCCCACAGACCATAGCCCACCAGGTTCCTCAGTCCATGGGATTTTCCTGGCAAGAATACCAGAGTGGGTTGCCATGTCCTCCTCCAGGGGATCTTCCTGACCCCAGGATCAAACCCCCATCTCCTGTGTCTCCTGCATTGCAGGTGGATTCTTTACCACCAGGAAGCCTAGGAAGGAAGATAACTTGTTCAATTTCAGATACGGAGTATTTGAACCAGGACAGAACTAAGAACCTTGTGACTCCAGAGCTAATGGGGTTTCCTTTCAATAGTCAGCTCCCAACATATGAGTTACACTTACAAAGAAAGAAGCCTTGAGGCACATTTGGACCTCAGAAATCAAGTTTTGAAAGAAGGAAAGATATCAACTTTCAAACTGTCCTTTGAAGTTGGCCAGGTATCAAAATTACTTTGTTGGAAAAGGATGTAGGAACTGATTATAATTTCCTTGATGGGACTATGGGACCCTTCAGGCAGTGTCAATAGGTAATTTTAATGTTTTGGTTCCTCACTTTTGCCCATATCAACTTAAATAAAATATTTAGGAAAACTTCAGTTCAGTTCAGTCCCTCAGTTGTGTCCAACTCTTTGCGACCCCATTAATCACAGCACGCCAGGCCTCCCTGTCCATCACCAACTCCCGGAGTTCACTCAAACTCATGTCCACAGAGTCGGTGATGCCATTCAGCCATCTCATTCTCTGTCGTCCCCGCCTCCTCCCGCCCCCAATCTCTCCCAGCATCAGACTCTTTTCCATTGAGTCACCTCGTCACATGAGGCGGCCAAAATATTGGAGTTTCAGCTTTAGCATCAGTCCTTCCAATGAACACCCAGGATTGATCTCCTTTAGAATGAACTGGTTGGATCTCCTTGCAGTCCAAGGGACTCTCAAGAGTCTTCTCCAGCACCACAGTTCAAAAGCATCAATTTTTCGGCGCTCAGCTTTCTTCACAGTCCAACTCTCACATCCATATGTTATTGATGTCTCTAACTTCTTCAAGTAGAGATCTCACTTTTTCTTTGCATGTGTCAGGGGCTATTCTGATTACCAACTGTTGTTATCTAAGATAAACAATTCAGTAAGCATGTTAGCATATGTTTATGTTGGCTTAATTTGTAACAATGTGACAACACATAGGTAATACAGTAATAAGTGTAACATGTCTTTAAAAAGAAGTCTCTTAGACTGAGGGGGGAAAATCACATAAAACTTGGTATTATGTGAGCACTGCAAAAGAAACTTTTTGATTTATGATATTATGTTACACACTTGGGGATACTTTAGGATAAAAGGGGTATCAAAATCTAATTCCTTTTTCCTTATTACAGGTACAACTATGAAACAATATTCACCTGATGGGATATTCAGAACCCATTTACAACTGCTATACTTTTTGAAAATCAGGCAATTGTATCAGACATGCATTCATTACAGGCCTATTGTAACCAACAGGAGTTGATGATGGCTTTTCTGAAAAACTACAGAATGTCAAATGGGAGCTGCTTCTACTTTACAAATGTACTAGTCTCAAAATTCAAAGGTAAAAGGTATATAAGGCAATGTTTATTATCTATCCTCTCAACTATCAATGTTTAGGGTACTCACGCAACTCACTGTTTATCTATTTGTATAAATATATGATGTTATTCAAAAAGTGACACCAAAGATATATATATATATATACACATATATATATACTGTCCTATATATCTAATGCAAAAAACATAAATAAAAAAAGGAAAATTCAATTAAAGGCTCCATTACTTTGCCAACAAATGTCCATCTAGTCAAGGCTATGGTTTTTCCAGTGGTCATGTATGGATGTGAGAGTTGGACTGTGAAGAAAGCTGATCGCCGAAGAATTGATGCTTTTGAACTGTGGTGCTGGAGAAGACTCTTGAGAGTCCCTTGGACTGCAAGGAGATCCAACCAGTCCATTCTAAAGGAGATCAATCCTGGGTGTTCATTGGAAGGACTGATGCTAAAGCTGAAACTGCAATACTTTGGCCACCTCATGCGACGAGTTGACTCACTGGAAAAGACTCTGATGCTGGGAAGGATTGGGGGCGGGAGGAGAAGGGGACGACAGAGAATGAGATGGCTGGATGGCATCACCAACTCAATGGACATGAGTTTGAGTGAACTCCAGGAGTTGGTGATGGACAGGGAGGTCTGGGTGCTGTGATTCATGGGGTCGCAAAGGGTCGGATACGACTGACCAACTGAATGGAACTGAACTGAACTGATGGTACCTTCCTGGAGGAGGAAACGGCAGCCCACTCCAGTGTTCTTGCCTGGAGAGTCCCATGAACAGAGGAGACTGCAGTCCATGGGACGGAAAAGAGTCAGACATGACTGAGTGACTAAACAACAAATGGTACCTTTCTATTCAGATTTTTCAACCTGAATAAAAACATCTCCCCAGTTTTGAATTCTTATTGTGAGAGCTTTAGGAAAAGAATGGTACCTGGCCCAATTTTGAAATTTTATTGAGATTCAAAGTAAAAATACATTTTGTGCTTTATATTTATTATTACATTTATATTATTTTAAAAATAACAACTGAAATGTATAGATTACGGTACCATTGTGTGTGTTTGTATGTGTTTTATATCTGTGTATTAGAAAAACTTCTAGTAAGTCTTATGTTTCGAAAGAAAATCATGAAGGTGGCAGTAGTGGCAAAGCTTTTGAATTTCTTCAAATACCCATTATCAAAGTGAGCAGAGGAACTAGATAGTAAAACCAAAAACCTATGGAAAACATTTATAACAAACTAGGTAAGAACTTGACCTACCATCCCTCAAAACAAGCAGATGAGGACAAACCACCAGCCACCATTGCCAGTGAAGGAAAAAAGCAGCCAGAAGCAAAGATATTTAGTCAGCCAGAAAACAACAGAACCCCATAATAGCTGACAGGTAGTCACTGGATGTTTGATGGATCAACTTGAGAACAGTAGCTGAACTTGAAGGTGTTTATTCAATCCAAAAGCAGGAAGTTTAAGGCACTCATATTAGGACTTAGGAGTTTTCCTGGTGTCTCAGACTGTAAAGGATCTGCCTGAAATGCAGGAGACATGGGTTTAATCCCTGAGTCTGTAGATCCCATGGATAAGGGAATGGCTACCCACTCCAGTATTCTTGCCTGGAGAATTCCATGAACAGAGGATCTTGGTGGGCTACAGTCCATGGCGTTGCAAAGTTGGACACAACTGAGACAGAATTGTACAAAAAGGATCTTCATGACCAAGATAATCATGATGGTATGATCACTCACCTAGAGCCAGACAACCTGGAAGGCAAAGTCAAGTGGGCCTTAGGAAGCATCATTATGAACAAAGATAATGGAGGTGATGGGATTCCAGTTGAGCTATTTCAAATCCTAAAAGATGATGCTGTGAAAGTGCTTCATTCAATATGCCAGCAAATTTGGAAAACTCAGCAGTGGTCACAGGATGTCAAAAGGTCAGTTTTCATTCCAATCCCAAAGAAAGGCAATGCCAAAGAATGATCAAACTACCTCCCAATTGCACTCATCTCACACACTAGCAGAGTAACGCTCAAAATTCTCCAAGCCAGGCTTCAACAGTATGTGAACTGTGAACTTCCAGATGTTCAAGCTGGATTTAGAAAAGGCAGAAGAACCAGAGATCAAATTGCCAATAACCACTGGATTATCGAAAAAGCAGGAGAATTCCAGAAAAACATCTACTTCTGCTTTATTGACTATGCCAAAGCCTTTGACTGTGGATCACCACAAGCTGTGGAAAATCGCTAAAGAGATTAACAGAACATTCTAAAGGGATAACAGAACACCTGACCAGCCTCTTGAGAAATCTGTATGCAGGTCAGTAAGCAACAGTTAGAACTGGACATGGAACAACAGACTGGTTCCAAATAGGAAAAGGAGTATGTCAAGGCTGTATATTATCACCCTGCTTATTTAACTTATATGCAGACTACATCATGAGAAATGCTGGGCTGGAGGAAGCACAAGCTGGAATCAAGATTGCCGGGAGAAATATCAATAACCTCAGATATGCAGATGACACCACCCTTATGGCAGAAAGCCATAAGAACTAAAGAGCCTCTTGATGAAAGTGAAAGAGGAGAGTGAAAAAGCTGTCTTAAACCTTAACATTGAGAAAAATAAGATCATGGCATCTGGTCCCATCACTTCATGGCAAACAGATGGGCAAACAGTGGAAAGAGTGACAGATTTACTTTTGGGGGCTCCAATATCACTGCATATTAAGACTGCAGCCATGAATCTAAAAGATGCTTTCTCCTTGGAAGGAAAGTTATGACCAACCTAGACAACATATTAAAAAGCAGAGAGATTACTTTGCCAACAAAGGTCTATCTAGTCAAGGCTGTGCTTTTTCCAATAGTAATGTATGGATGTGAGAGTTGGACTATAAAGAAAGCTGAGCACCAAAGAATTGATGCTTTTGAACTGTGGTGTTGGAGAAGACTCTTGAGAGTCCCTTGGACTGCAAGGAGATCCAACCAGTCCATCCTAAAGGAGATCAATCCTGGGTGTTCAATGGAAGGACTGATGCTGAAGCTGAAACTCCAATACTTTGGCCACCTGATGTGAAGAGCTGACTCATTGGAAAAGACCCTGATCCTGGGAAAGATTGAAGACAGGAGGAGAAGGGGACAACCAAGGATGAGATGGTTGGATGGCATCGCTTACTCAATGGACATGAGTTTGAGTAATCTCCATGCGTTGGTGATGGACAGGGAGTGCTGGCGTGCTGCAGTCTATGGGGTCACAAAGAATCGGACACAACTAAGCAACTGAACTGACTGTTTCACTCTCTGAGCAACTAACATTTTCATTAAGGTATGGAGAAAGCAGAGCAGACTAATCCCTGTGAACTGATACCTACTCTGAGGAGAAACTCCTGAAAGCTGAATCAAAACTGAGCAAGATTCAGACAATATAAGCAGAAGATAGAAATTTCAGGTAAAATTTGGGAGCGTGGAAGCAGAACAAGGCCAAGAAACCTTAGTGAATGAGTGATCACACTGTGAACACTAAATGAAATAGCAAGAGAGCAAACATATTTTTGGAGCTATTTTGAAACGCACCCTCTTCTAAAAATCCAGTAAAATTAATAAAATTGAGCAAGATAAAAAGAAAAAGGTCAAGTTCTACTCATTTATTATAAGAAAAAAGATCAAATTCTATCTAAAATTATTATAAGATTTTTTAAAAGATCAAAATAACATTCCTACAAACATTTTGAGCATTCTAGAAAGACATGTCCACAAAACAGATCAAACCACATTCTACTCTTTCAAAACAATCTAAAAGGCATTAAGAAAATGATCAGTGATTTGAAAGAACACCACAAATCATAATTAGAAAAACTTAAGAATCAGGTGACAAAACTCAGGAAACAATCAGAAATAAAAGAAAAAATCAGAAATGAAGGCTAAATTAAAAACAATACACTAGTAAAAGAAAACAGAAGTTAATGTTTTAAGTGGAATGAAAGATATTAGTAAAAGGAAGAATTTTTAATTAAAAAAATTAAGAAAAAGGAGAAAAAAATTTCTTAAAATCTTAACACTTTCCTGAAATAAAATTTTAAAATGCCACCTGAAACTTAGATATTGAAAGAGCTTATTTTAATGTGGATCATTTTATGCATCGAAGCAAGAAGAGTTAGTGTTCTTATAACAGAAATAAAATCAGACTTGTTAACAGTAACACTTATGATACTCAAGGAAAGGAATATAAGCCAAACATTTCTTACCCAGCAAAACTGACACTCAAATGCACAGAATAGAGACAAATGTTTATTACATGCAGGAAGACAAAACATCATTTCCATGAGTCCTTTCAGAAAAATAAAGAAAAATCTTCAGACAATTACAATAACCAGAGAAACTTTGATACAAGTTTAGTAGTAAGCATTAAAGGTGGAGTTAAAAATGAAGTTTAAAGGGAGAACATGGTTGGTAATAACTTTAGGTTCTGAAATTTTAAAAACAGTACAACTGTAAAAGATGAAGCAGTGGTAAGAGCCTACCAAGAATTTAAAAAAAAATAATCTCAATTACATGTTACGCAGTGGTAGTGCATGAATACTCTTATTGCCACTCCAGCTTCTTTCAATTTCCATTTGCATGGAATATCTTTTTCCAACCCCTCACTTTAAGTATGTGTGAGTCTTTCGGTCTGAAGTGGATCTCTTACAGATACCATATATACAAGTATTGTTTTTATATTCATTCAGACAGTCTGTATCTTTTGGTTGGAGCTGAGTACTTCATTGTGCTACTGTCATGTGCCCAATATAGGATATTCTGTCATCACTTAATATCCTTGAGAAGCAGGCTTTATGGTGAAGCAAAATGGAAATACATATGTCATATAAAATAAATTAAATTTAAAACTTTCATTGTGCTGCATTTGAATTAGAAATATGCATATGAACCCATGAGTCACACATGCACAGACACAGGTGTGCACCCACAAATGCATATTCTACCTAACTCTGCCTACTTAAAATGCCTAGAAAAAATGACCCACACAACTGAGACCAATAAAATTCACTAGTGGATATATATGTTGGCCCTGAACTACCATTTTCTACTAAAAGAACCCAGAGCTTCTTGCAAGAATGGCAGTTCCCAGTCCATGACAGAAAATAAAGATAAAATGGGGCATATTGTCATACTCTGTAGCATAAGAGTTACCAAAATCTATAACAAAAGACCTCAGTTATCAACCTGAAAAGGCTCCAACTGGCCAAAGTTGGGAAAAACTGAGCTTCAATCATGATAATAATTCAGTTCAGTTCAGTTCAGTTCAGTCGCTCAGTCGTGTCCGACTCTCGGTGACCCCATGAATCACAGCACGCCAGGCCTCCCTGTCCATCACCAACTCCCGGAAGTCACTCAAACTCATGTCCACAGAGTCGGTGATGCCATCCAGCCATCTCATTCTCGGTTGTCCCCTTCTCCTCCCGCCCCCAACCTTTCCCAGCATCAGAGTCTTTTCCAGTAACTCAACTCGTCGCATGAGGTGGCCAAAGTATTGCAGTTGTTTCAGCTTTAGCATCAGTCCCTCCAATGAACACCCAGGATCGATCTCCTTTAGAATGGACTGGTTGGATCTCCTTGCAGTACAAGGGACTCTCAAGAGTCTTCTCCAACACCACAGTTCAAAAGCATCAATTCTTCGGCGATCAGCTTTCTTCACAGTCCAACTCTCACATCCCTACATGACCACTGGAAAAACCATTGCCTTGACTAGACGGACCTTGGTTGCCAAAGTAATGTCTCTGCTTTTTAATATACTATCAAGGTTGGTCATAACTTTCCTTCCAAGGAGCAAGCGTCTTTTAATTTCATGGCTGCAATCAGCATCTGCAGTGATTTTGGAGCCCCAAAAAAATAAAGTCTGACACTGTTTCCACTGTTTTTCCATCTATTTCCCATGAAGTGATGGGACCAGATGCCATCATCTTTGTTTTCTGAATGTTGAGCTTCAAACCAACCTTTTCACTCTCCTCTTTCACTTTCATCAAGAGGCTTTTGAGTTCCTCTTCACTCTCTGCCATAAGGGTGGGGTCATCACCATATCTGAGATTATTGATATTTCTCCCAGCAATCTTGATTCCAGTTTGTGCTTCTTCCAGCCCAGCATTCCTCATGATGTACTCTGCATAGAAGTTAAATAAGCAAGGTGACAATAAACAGCCTTGACGTACTCCTTTTCCTATTTGGAACCAGTCGGTTGTTCCATGTACAGTTCTGACTGTTGCTTCCTGACCTGCATACAGGTTTCTCAAGAGGCAGGTCAGGTGGTCTGGGATTCCCATCTCTTTCAGAATGTTCCACAGTTTATTGTGATCCACACAGTCAAAGGCTTTGGCATAGTCAATGAAGCAGAAATAGATGGTTTTCTGGAACTCTCTTGCTTTCTCCATGATCCAGCGGATGTTGGCAATTTGATCTCTGGTGCCTCTGCCTTTTCTAAAACCTGCTTGAACATCTGGGAGTTCACGGTTCACATATTGCGGAAGTCTGGCTTGGAGAATTTTGAGCATGACTTTACTAGCGTGTGAGATGAGTGCAATTGTGCGGTAGTTTGAGCATTCTTTGGCATTGCCTTTCTTTGAGATTGGAATGAAGACTGACCTTCTCCAGTCCTGTGGCCACCGCTGAGTTTTGCACATTTGCTGGCATATTGAGTGCAGCACTTTCACAGCATCATCTTTCAGGATTTGAAATAGCTCAACTGGAATTCCATCACCTCCACTAGCTTTGTTCTTAGTGATGCTGGCCCACTTGACTTCACATTCCAACATGTCTGGCTCTAGGTCAGTGATCACACCATCATGATTATCTTGGTCGTGAAGATCTTTTTTGTACAGTTCTTCTGTGTATTCTTGCCACCTCTTCTTAATATCTTCTGCTTCTGTTAGGTCCATACCAATTCTCTCCTTTATCAAGCCCATCTTTGCATGAAATGTTCCCTTGGTATCTCTGATTTTCTTGAAGAGATCTCTAGTCTTTCCCATTCTGTTGTTTTCCTCTATTCCTTTACATTGATCACTGAGGAAGGCTTTCTTATCTCTCCTTGCTATTCTTTGGAACTCTGCATTCAGATGCTTATATCTTTCCTTTTCTCCTTTGCTTTTCGCTTCTCTTCTTTTCACAGCTATTTGTAAGGCCTCCTCAGACAGCCATTTTGCTTATTTGCATTTCTTTTCCATGGGGATGGTCGTGGTCCCTGTCTCCTGTACAATGTCACGAACCTCCGTCCAGAGTTCATCAGGCACTCTATCAGATCTAGTCCCTTAAATCTATTCCTCACTTCCACTGTATAATCATAAGGGATTTGATTTAGGTCATACCTGAATGGTCTAGTGGTTTTCCCTACTTTCTTCAATTTCAGTCTGAATTTGGCAATAAGGTGTTCATGATCTGAGCCACAGTCAGCTCCTGGTCTTTTTTTTGCTAACTGTATAGAGCTTCTCCATCTTTGGCTGCAAAGAATATAATCAATCTGATTTCGGTGTTGACCATCTGGTGATGTCCACGTGTAGAGTCTTCTCTTGTGTTGTTGGAAGAGGGTGTTTGCTATGACCAGTGCGTTCTCTTGACAAAACTCCATTAGCCTTTGCCCTGCTTCATTCCGTGCTCCGATGCCAAATTTGCCAGTTACTCCAGGTGTTTCTTGACTTCCTACTTTTGCATTCCAGTCCCCTATAATGAAAAGGACATCTTTTTTGGGTGTTCGTTCTAAAAGGTCTTGGAGGTCTTCATAGAACCGTTCAACTTTGGCTTCTTCAGCGTTACTGGTTGGGGCATAGGCCTGGATTACTTGCAACTGGGTAAAGCCCACCCAAGTATGTTAAAACACAAGAATTCTTACTAACGAATAAGTATTTTAAAGTAAAAACTACATGGTTATACGTTACATTTGGAGGATAAGAATCCAATTAATTTTCTCAAAAACTGATTTTAAAAATCAAGCAATGATGCTGTTTTTTCTACAGAAGTGAAAGCACTGGGTAGCCAAATAGTATATGAGAGAAAGTATTCATTTTTATGAGTACTCTATCTAATAAAAAAATTACAGAATCAGAATATCACCAAATTTGGCAACTACCTAAATTCTTACAACTAGGCATTGAACATGAACAGCAATTTACATCATCACAGAAAGAGAAACAAGGGGGCATTTTGCCCTTCTAAAAAAAGACACCTAAAATCTTGTCAAGGGAATTGTACATGATTCTGAAAAGTCATATGTACCCAGCTAGCTGTACAACTTTAGGAAACACAGAAGTCAGAGGAACACATTAAACAGTACCTAAAGTATTCACTCTTCAATATTCAAGCTTAGAAACTCTGTAGGGCTGATATTTATATTTTCAGTAAATAAATGATAAAGAAAAAAAGCTATAGAAAGTGAAATTATAGATTAATAAATGAATTTTTAATTATCAAATAAAAAATTTGATAAGACTATTTAGCCTTAGAGACATACATTTGGGTGATAAAACAATAAAGAAATTCAAGGAAGTGATTGCTATAAAAATTAAGATAGTAATCAGGGTGAAGAAAGTAGTAAGATTAGGATAAGGCATATACAATGACTGATAACATTCCTTCTTGACCTAATTGGTAGTTACAAGTTTTTCACTTGAAATAAGCCATTAAGTTACATATTTGTTCAGTGTGATTTTCTAGACCTGTGTTTCATATGTTAACAAAGATTTAAACCAAAAATAGTATACCACCATTGTATACTAATTTTAAATTAATTCATCTCATTGTAAAAATGTAAGATATAATTTAAGCGTATAATTACTTAAGGTATATTAGTGAATTCCTAGTAATTTACAAAATTAACATATTGTTTTATTAGATTAGGGCTATCACACCTACAAGTGAGGAATGTAAAACAGATTCAATTTAAAGTAGCAACGACAAAACCAAAGAACAGCTTCAAAAATTATTTTATCTACGGGAAACTGATGATGTGGGAGGTACAGTAATGTCTGGAGCTTTCACTGTGGTGGGGCTGCCATCTTGAGCCTCCGTACCAGAAACTGAGCTTCCACTTGCTCAGGCTGGGATGAGGGCAGAAATGAATCATGCCAAAGAGGCTGATACTGTGGAAATCACTTCCAGTCCTTCCGGTCACTTCTCTGGGTAAAGTGTCACCATGAGCAGAAAGCCAATCCTCCATAATGATGATTTACAGTTGGAAAGTGGCTTTAGGACAGATTTACTGTTGCCCTATTCACACCACTCTGTTTCTATCACCAAAAAACATTTTTCCTGTAAAAAGCAATGTTAGGAAAGGACATATACATCAGAGCATGTTAATAAACCCCCTTCCTTTTCCCCTTCAAGAAAGTGAGCAGTTCGAAAAGAAAGAGAAAACATGTTCACTAAGAGAGTGAATAAAACTTTGAAGACATCTAAAGCTTGTACAGAAGAGAATAAACATTTCAGCAAATACTCAAGTCAATAGATATAAATTTATTACCTAGAAATCTCAGGTTACAGTGATAATTGCAAGACTGACACATCTTCAGAGAGTGTATATAGATATACATTTTTCTTGTTCTCAAGCACAGTGATTCTACAAATACCAAGCAATAATAGGTCCCACATATTCGTCACCTACTATGTGCTAAGTGCTAAACATAATCATTCAATCTTAAAAAAAAAAAAAAAGTCTAGAAAACTTGAGCTTAGAAGAGTTAACTGACTCAAGGTTACACTGCTTATTCTCTTAACCAATATAGAATTCCGTACTTACAAAAAGAGATGTTAAGATGTTACATTTCAGGTATGACTCAAAGATAATCCTTCTACAAAAATTTTTAAAAAAAGGATAAGACAGAAAATCTGATTAAAAAATCAATAAAGTTTTAAAAAAATTATTAAGTGAAAATTGTTCAAAGGAGGTGTTCAACAACTAGTCCTTAAGAACTTTGCACACACTGATGTGCAAGTGATTCTTTTGGACCATGCAGGCCTCTTATGAGAGAAGGTCTGCATGGGTCTTCTTAAGGTCCATTCAAGAAGACTACCTGAAGAGAAAACTAGACAAAACTAGAGCTATGATTTGATTCCTAACAGCAGAGGAATGAGTCAGTCATAGAACCAGAATGGAAATGTATTTGACCTTTCCAAAGGGACTCCCAGGAAAGAATCCTCAGAAATAGGGGAATTCTCCAAAGGAGCCATGAAATGCTCAGGATAGGGGTGGGCTGACAGGGAGACCACTAGCTTTAATCACCGACAACATCCAGAAAGCACCAACATCAGTTCTCAGCGCTATCAGTGCAGTAGCACGCTTTGTTAGTGCTTTAAAAAAAGTTTTCTTTTTAAAAATATATATTTACTTATTTGGCTGTACCAGGTCTTATTTGCAGCATGCAGGATTTTAAGTTGCAGCATACAAACTGTTAGCTGCAATATGTGAGATCTAGTTCCCTGACCAGCAATCAAACCCAAGCTCCCTCCATTGGAAGAACAGAGTCTTAGCCACTGGACCATAAGGGAAGTTCCTTTGTAACATCTTTTATCTCATATACCTTTCTCAAATACCAAGTGGTCAGAAACAGTTTCGGTGAAGAAGCTAGCAGAAGGAGCATGAAACCTCTGATGGGGTAAGAGAAAATGTCACCTCCCTTGTTCCTATGGAAGATTTTCCACCTACTGCAGCGGGAGGAGAGGATTCTACAAATTGGGGGTCCTGCATATTTTGCTTTTGATGGTATTAACCATGGTTTTTACTGAGCTGAGCCTGGGTTTTGTGATTGAACTTGATTCTTCTTTATTACTTGAGAGTAAGGAGAAATGTTATGGGGCCTGCCAGGAAGAGAGGAAAAAGAAGCTCCAGAGGTGAATTTAAATGGAGAAAAGAAAATAAATATAAAATTGTTTTATGATTACCTTCCCTGAGTTTCAATTGCTCAACATAGGAGTTACAATGACATTTGTGCTTCTGGCCAAATGTGGACCCCACAACTTGTCAGTGGAATGATTATTTTTGCCATCATATTATTGCCCCTATATGCCTCATACATAAGTCCTCTTTATTATATCCAGGAAAATCTCACTTGACATGTTATAACTCACATGCCCAAGTGGTGTTTAAAAAAGGCTGACGACCAATAATTGTTTTCAGGGAGCTATTTTTACTGTGAAGGCACAAGTCTTCTCTGGGTTGCCTACAAAATGTCATCCTTATCATAACTCAGCTGCAACTGTACTTCTCTATTATTTGTATCACTCATGTGAAATTTATTTATTGGCTTGTATCATGATTTTGATCAGATACACAATCTGTCTTTATCATGTATGTATGTGCTATCTTTCCCAAATTAGACTGCATTCTCTTTGAGGACTGGTTCTCAAAACATCTTCTTTATCAAATTAATCTATAACACCTGACAGAACTTTACTCACAATGGGCTCAAGAAATAAATAAGTAATGTCTAGAAAAATTAGCTATGTTAGCAAACCATGTTTCATCATGTGACCTCAAACACTTGTTTTGATTTCTGTATCAGCTTGATGCAGAATAAATCATTCTTTTCATAATTTGAAAGCATCAAGTCTTAGGTGAACAATACAAATAAATAGAGGAAAACAATAAAATGGGAAAGACAAGAGATCTCTTCAAGAAAATTGGAGATACCAAGAGGAAAGATACTTTCTCCTTGGAAGAAACGCTATGACAAACCTAGACAGTGTATTAAAAAGCAGAGAAATTACTTTGCTGACAAAGGTCCATATAGTCAAAGCTATGGTTTTTCCAGTAGTCATGTACGGATGTGAGAGCTGGGCAATAAAAAAGGCTGAGCGCTGAAAGATGTCTTTGAACTGTGGCACTAGAGAAGACTCTTAAGAGTCACTTAGACAGCAAGGAGATCAAACCAGTCAATCCTAAAGGAAATCAACCCTGAATATTCATTGGAAGGACTGGTGCTGAAGCTGAAGCTCCAATACTTTGGCCACCTGATGCGAAGAGCTGACTCGTTGGAAAAGACCCCGAGGCTGGGAAAAAATTGAAGGCAGGAGGAGAAGGTGAGATGGTTGGATGGCATCACTGACTCAATGGACATGAGTTTGAGCAAACTCTGGGACATAGTGATGGAAAGAGAAACCTGTCATGCTGTAGTCCATGGGGTCAGAGAGTCAGACACGACTGACTGAAAACAACCAAGGAGAAAGAAGATACATCCTATCTTATTAGACAAGGTTTCTGCATTTTATTTAAGCAAATATGGAAGTTCAGGGCTTTAACACTGAGGTGTGGGACATTTCTGCAGATCCATAAGATTCAGGGGGATATGTGGTTTCAACATTTATTAAAGGATGTGACTCATACACCTAATCCCAAGACCCAGAGTCCCTATCCTTCCCAATCAGGGTCAGAGAACAGCAAACTTGCCAGATTGAGAATTTAGCCTTCTAAGAAGCTCTATTATCTTTTTAATGAAGTCCTAGGCACCAGTTTTTTTCTATCCTCTGGTTGCAAGAAATAATATCCTTTTGTATGCACTGAAGGAATCCTTCTGACATTTACTATTTACATTAAGGTGGTGATAAATCACTCTTCATATTTCTTGGTCTATCTCCAAAAGATAACCTATAGTCATCAAGAGTTATAGGATTCCATGTCCCATATAATAACTACATACCCTGAACTTCTCAGGCACCTAAAATATTGTATGGCCAATGAAACTCCTAGTTTTCCATGCCATTTATCCACTGGTGAAAGCTGTAACCACTGCATCCAAAGGCATTCCAGAGCCTACTTGTACTCTACCTACCACCAGTGACAGTGCCCTCATTACCAGCCATTCACCAATGATTCAGTTCCAACATTCCATTAGGTCTGTTTTTTTCCTAAGTCCACTCTGGGGAACAACTGTCTTAGATTAGGTGCCCTAAGGTTTACCAAAACAGATGTGCACACAGGAAGCTTACTGGGGAACGCTCGCACAGATGCAAACAAAAATCAAATGCCTGGAAGGGAAGCTGAACTATAGAACCGAGTGGAAAAAGCTGAAGTGAGATGTAATTGCAACAGAGGCCTCAGCCGATTCCATGAGATATCTCTTCAAAGGTGTCCCAGATAGAGGCAACAGTTAAGCCTGTGTCCTGCCACACTGGCCATCATGTCATGTGGTCTTCTCAGAATGTAACTGGTCTTTTGAAAAGGAGCACTAGATGTAAGACGACAATGAAGTCATTGCTAAACATTGTCAACCAAGTTAAAAGAAGAAAACAAAGACCTTTGGAGATATTCAAAGCTGAGAAAATTAGTCCTATGTATCCTGTAAAGACATTTTTGAGGAAGCATTTTAAGACAGAAAAGAGAAGAGGATGTGAGATTCCAACCCTAGAGAGCAACAGAGGAAATTCAGAAAAGACAGATAAGCCATTCTCGCTGCCAACCAGGGGTTCAGATCTCTGGTCTTCCAAGGCCCCGGGTACAAAGCCATCTCACTGTTAGTCACTAGAAAGACCAAAGCAATATTTTAATAAAACATTTCCTACTTGTAAATGCTTAATATTCCTTAAATATATGTATGTGTGTATATATATATATATTTTAATAGAGTATAGTTGATTTATTAATACAATGTCTTATTTTAGGTGCATAGCAAAGTGAATTAGTTATAAATACACACATGTTATATTCTTTGAAGCCAAAGATGGAGAAGCTCTATACAGTTAGCAAAAACAAGACCAGGAGCAAACTGTGGCTCAGATCATGAACTCCTTATTGTTAAATTCATACTGAAATTGAAGAAAGTAGGGAAAACCACTAGACCATTCAGGTATGACCTAAATCAAATCCCTTATGATTATACAGTGGAAGTGAGAAATAGATTTAAGGGACTAGATCTGATAGATCGAATGCCTGATGAACTCTGGACGGATGTTCGTGACATTGTACAGGAGACAGGGACCAAGACCATCCCCATGGAAAAGAAATGCAAAAAAGCAAAATGGCCGTCTGGGGAGGCCTTACAAATATCTGTGAAAAGAAGAGAAGCGAAAAGCAAAGGAGAAAAGGAAAGATATAAGCATCTGAATGCAGAGTTACAAAGAATAGCAAGGAGAGATAAGAAAGCCTTCCTCAGAGATCAATGCAAAGAAATAGAGGAAAACAACAGAATAGGAAAAACAAGAGATCTCTTCAAGAAAATTAGAGATTCCAAGGGAACATTTCATGCAAAGATGGGCTTGATAAAGGATAGAAATGGTATGGACCTAACGGAAGCAGAAGATATTAAGAAGAGGTGGCAAGAATACACAGAAGAACTGTACAAAAAAGATCTTCACGAGCAAGATAATCATGATGGTGTGATCACTGACCTAGAGCCAGACATCTTGGAATGTGAAGTCAACTGGGCCTTAGAGAGCATCACTACGAACAAAGCTAGTGGAGGTGATGGAATTCCAGTTGAGCTATTTCAAATCCTGAAAGATGATGCTGTGAAAGTGCTGCACTCAATATGCCAGCAAATTTGGAAAACTCAGCAGTGGCCACAGCACTGGAAAAGGTCAGTCTTCATTCCAATCCCAAAGAAACGCAATGCCAAAGTATGTTCAAACTACCGGACAGTTGCACTCATCTCACACGCTAGTAAAGTCATGCTCAAAATTCTCCAAGCCAGGCTTCAGCAATATGTGAACTGTGAACTTCCCAATGTACAAGCAGGTTTTAGAAAAAGCAGAGTCACCAGAGATCAAATTGCCAAGATCCGCTGGATCATGGGGAGAGCAAGAGAGTTCCAGAAAAACATCTATTTCTGCCTCATTGACTATGCCAGGGCCTTTGACTGTGTGGATCACAATAAACTGTGGAACATTCTGAAAGAGATGGGAATACCAGAACATCTGACCTGCCTCTTGAGAAACCTGTATGCAGGTCAGGAAGCAACAGTTAGAACTGGACATGGAACAACAGACTGGTTCCAAATAGGAAAAGGAGTATGTCAAGGTTGTATATAGTCACCCTGCTTATTTAACTTATATGCAGAGTACATCACGAGGAATGCTGGGCTGGAAGAAGCACAAGATGAAGACTGCCGGGAGAAATATCAATAACCTCAGATATGCAGATGACCCCACCCTTATGGCAGAGAGTGAAGAGGAACTCAAAAGCCTCTTGATGAAAGTGAAAGAGGAGAGTGGAAAAGTTGGCTTGAAGCTCAACATTCAGAAAACAAAGATCATGGCATCTGGTCCCATCACTTCATGGGAAATAGATGGGGAAACAGTGGAAACAGTGTCAGACTTTATTTTGGGGGGCTCCAAAATCACTGCGGATGCTGATTGCAGCCAGGAAATTAAAAGACGCTTACTCCTTGGAAGGAAAGTTATGACCAACCTAGATAGTATATTAAAAAGCAGAGACATTACTTTGCCAACAAAGGTCCGTCTAGTCAAGGCTATGGTTTTTCCAGTGGTCATGTATGGATGTGAGAGTTGGACTGTGAAGAAAGCTGATCACCGAAGAATTGATGCTTTTGAACTGTGGTGCTGGAGAAGACTCTTGAGAATCCCTTGGACTGCAAGGAGATCCAACCAGTTCATTCTAAAGGAGATCAATCCTGGGTGTTCATTGGAAGGACTGATGCTAAAGCTGAAACTGCAATACTTTGGCCACCTCATGTGACGAGTTGACTCACTGGAAAAGACTCTGATGCTGGGAAAGATTGGGGGCTGGAGGAGAAGGGGACGACAGAGAGTGAGATGGCTGGATGGCATCACCGACTCAATGAACATGAGTTTGAGTGAACTCTGGGAGTTGGTGATGGAAAGGGAGGCCTGGCGTGCTGATTCATGGGGTCGCAAAGAGTCGGACACGACTGAGCGACTGAACTGAACTGAACTGAACTGACACACATATCCACTCTTTTTAAGATTACATCGTACTGAGCAGTGTGCCCTGTGCTATACAGTAGGCCTTTATTAGTTATCTATTCCATACATAGTAGAGTGCATATATCAGTGCCGAATGTCCAATTTACCTCCCTCTTTCCCCTGGTAACACCTTAATAAAGCCCTTATTTATTTAAATGTAAAAGCAAACACTGCTGCTGTTGCTGCTAAGTCACTTCAGTCGTGCCCGACTCTGTGTGACCCCATAGACAGAAGCCCACCAGGCTCCCCCGTCCCTGGGATTCTCCAGGCTAGAACACTGGAGTGGGTTGCCATTTCCTTCTCCAAACACTACTATAGAAAAATGATCAAAGGACACGGATCAGGTTTGTGAAACAAGGATATCCAAAAATTTACTAAATACTAAACGTTAGACCTCACCAAGTAGTAAAGAAAAATGAATTTTTATAAACAATTAGATACCATTTGGGCCTATAATTTTCAGAGATTCGAAAAACCTAGTCTTGTGCAGGTGACAAAATATTGGCCTTCTCAATCACTGCTGATAAGTGTACAAATTGTATTAATCATCCTGGAGGGTGATTATTAAGTTTAACAATGTGTGACCCCTTGAGTTAGTAATCTGCACCAGGGATATTCACAGTAATTTTATTTATTTGTAATAGCAAGGAATTAGAAATAGCCTAATAACCCAAAATAGGGTCGAATATATAAATTATTCCATTGATTACAAAATAAAATAGTGTCTTGCTAATAACAAAGGTGTTGTACAAAAAACAGGTATTGTATAGTTTTTGGACCAATAACTTAATTGTATCTGTTATGAGCCTTCTATTCTACAAGAAGGAGTGAGAAGGTTTGATATGCACACTTGTGTGTAGGGAGAGATGGACAGTAAAAGAAGTTAGAAAGAAGGAATATAAGGGGGGAAGTTGACTCAGGCATGAACTGATTTAATTCCATCTTGTGGCAAGCGAGTATGTAAACATGAAGGTAAGGTTTGCTAGTGAGTGAGCAAAGACCACAGATTCTATGATATTCTTGGGGTTAAAAAAATTAGTATGTTGCCCCAAGTGACACAGTGTGACACAAAGATTATTAGCATCTAAACAAACGTCTTAGCCTACCTTTGGCCCCTTGATGATTGATGACTTTCATTTTTTCATAAACTCATTCAATTTACAAGCATTTCTTGAGCAACAGTGGGTTTCCCTGGTGGCTCAGTTGATAAAGAATTTGCCTGCAATGCAAGAGACCCAGGTTTGATCCCTGGGTTGGGAAGATCCCCTGGAAAGGAAACGGCTACCCACTCTGGTATTCTTGCCTGGAGAATCCCATAGATAGAGGAGTCTGGCGGGCTACACTCCAAGTGGTCACAAAGAGTCAAACAAGACTAAGTGACCGAGTGCACACACATATATCACTCAGTGAAATGGCCATGAGATTAAATACGCATCCTTGTATTACTTTATCTAAAACAAAAATATCCTTTGACTCTCACGGTCTGTCACTGACTCTCTCTACTTGTTCTTAAACGAACTGCCCTCTTCCCCTGAGTACACAGGCTGTCTGACCTATGTAAGAGGGCCGATAGCCATCTCAAGGAAAGCAGGGGTGACATTCACGGCACAAGGGGGTAGACACGAGAGGGGGTGGCTGCAGAATGTCTCAGCAGTCATCCAGTTAAACTCTAGGTGAAGAAGAACAAAAGAAAACCTAACCCAAGGAGTCTTTTCACATTATGTCTAGTACCTCTTACTTTGTTACTGAACAGATGGGTATGGAGCTCTGAGAGTTAAGGAAAACAGGTGTGTTTCCTATAAGGAGAACAGGCCCAGCTTTCAAAAAGAGAAAGCCATGAGTGGAATCTGTGCTTCAGGCTCCTTCCCTCAACAGAATCATCAGGCTCCCCATGTGGGGCAACACGTGGGAACCAGAGACCTTTGCGAGCTCCACAGCTGGGGTAGGAAGTCTTGCTCCCAATCCCTATGGAGCATCACATCATGCCCAGAAGCATGAGGATATCTTTGTTGTTATCTTCCTCACAGTGCGTTTTGATCCTACTAGAAGATTCGGAAAATGTCATTTTTATTCATATAAATTCTGAGGCCCTACAAAGTTATTTGTTTCAGTGATTTTCTTTCACTAGCAATGAAATCCATGGGTTGATTATAGGCTATGTCTGTAAAAAATTGAAAGGATTTCTTTTTATCCATTTTGCATTTGTATGCCTTTTCAGTTCCATCTGGAGTCCCCCTTGGTTCTATTCTGGGAGCAAGGTGAGTACCAGTTTTAGCTTTTCATTTGTGAGAAGAAAATCTCCACAGGTTGAAGGGTTCACTGGATACTTAAATTGATACCCTCATTGTGGTTATATTAAGCTATGCAAATCTTTCTATAATGCAACAGGAAAATGCATTTTAACAGCACATGCCAATATATGTAGAGTCTTAGATTTTACTCATCTCAAGAAATACATAATATCCTTAACAGTTGGTCACATTTAGATGAAATCTGAACACATTTTGCATTGAGGTTATAGTTGATAATATATTATTCCACAGTCTCTTTTTCCCTGTCTTATCTCTTTCTGCCAAAGCAGTGATCTGAAAAGCCAAAGGTAATACAGATTTTACTTAAATCACTATGGAAACACAATAATTGCTGAGAAAGATAACCTTGCTAATAAGTTGGGTGTTTTATGGGTGAAAGAGTTTTTATACCTACAGGCAAAGTTGGTAAATTAATTGACTCAATATTTATTTCAAGTGAACTCGATGACGCTCATCTTTGCTCCCTGAAAAGACCATGCCTTAGTTTATTTTAGTGTCCTCAACACTTATCAGACTGTCGTTTACCAGCTGCTTAAGAAATAATAATTATATAGATTATAGGATGGATAAATAGACAGTGTGGACAGACTACAATGAAATCATGAACCATCTAGGGATAGGACAATGAATGAGCAATGACAAGTGCTTGTGAATCCAGCACATTACACAGTTTTTAGAGTAGCAGATCATTCTTTTCTCTATTATCTAGGGAAGAAGGTAAAAAGGACATCAAGACATCACAGTCTTGATTGGGAAAAACCTAGTCTTGTCAATCCCCCAAGAATCTCAAAAGAATGTTAAAGCAAATATTTAACACAAGTCCCAATTAACATATAAGGGCCATCCCCCAAGAATGATAGTGTTTGTATATATATTAAAAAAAAAAGGAATTAGTTGGTGGATCCAATAAAGGCCATTCTTAGCTATCAGTCAAAAGCTGGAAAGAAGGAGAAGGAGAGAAGGAAGAGGTGTTTTCAGGAAACATTTAAAAACAGGACTACATTTGAGTAAAAGCTTTATGGTGACAGGAGACTACATTTCTTCGCTACTAGTAAGCTAGAGTTTTAAACAGCTGAACACTTTAAGACCATGTGTGTTTACTTTTTCTCTCCTTGTAGGCAAACACAACAAAACAGAATGTTCCTTCTTTGTAAAATAAATTTTAACCTCGAGATTCTGTGATGTTTTACAGAAAGTGATGAGAGTTCCGTGATGTTTTACAGAAAGTGATGAGAGTTCCGTGATGTTTTACAGAAAGTGATGAGAGTTAAAATACACTATTCAGAGATTTTTAGAGACTCAAAAATGATTGTTCCTTTGGGAATGGTACCTCCTAAATGAACCAGCATTTAATTGGAAACAGAATATGCCATTGTCAAAGTTACAACAGACCTATTTCTCCAGGCATGTGTGCTCAAGTATTACTCGCACATACTTAGCAGGCTCTTTCTCTCTGGTGAGTTACATGTGACCCTGGACCTGCCTTCTTTCCTCCCCCGGCATGTAGTTGAGCTATAAATTTGTCATTAAAATTTAAAAACCTACACATTGTGTTCATAATAATAGCGCCTTTATTTTCAGGTTTACTGGGTAAGAGAAAGTAGATCTTCAAATAATGAGAGCAAGGCATAATTTTGATGCAACCTTTAGTCTTTAATTTCAAGCAAGATATAGGTGTTTTGCAAAGGGAAGTCCTGTAGCCTATGGTGGTCACTGGCAGAAGATCAATCAGAGAGAAACAAAGAGATTTAAATGACTTCAAACCATTAATTTTTTGCTAATTGTTGAGGTGGTTTTTGTGTGTGTGGGTGGGTGGGTGGGTGAGAATTACAGAGCAGGGGGAAAAGACAAGACCAAGTCTTAAACAACTTTGGGCTGAGGTCATGAAATCTCAATCATATAACCTTGTTACCCCTTGTTTCAGATATCTATTGCTGCATAACAACCATTCCAAAAATTACTGGAGTAAAACTACAAGCACTTTATTATGCTCATAATTTTTTAGGTCAGGAATTTGAGTATGGTGCAATGTGGAATGGCTCACCTTTGCTGCATAATGTCTGGGCCTCAGCAAAGGCGGTGTGGATGGGTGCGGTTGGCTGGGACTACTCAACTGTGGTCTTGGTTAAGCCTGTTGAAGCTTCATTGATTCTTTTCTACTTTGTGTCGGCTGGCACTGAAATGTTTACAATGGCTTCTTTACTCACATGTCTGATGTCTAGAGTGGGGTGTTGGAACAGTTAGGACTATCTGTATATCTTTCTCCATGTGGCTTGTCTATGTGGCTAGATTGATCCTCCCTGTAGCATGGCAATCTCAGGGCCTTGGGATGTCTTACACAGAGGCTGGCTTCCCCAGAAACAAACATTCTAAGAGCAGTTTGACTTAGCTTCAGACAATCTAGAACATCACTTCTACCCCAGTCTATCAGTCATCCAAGCCATTAAGAAAAGATCAAATTCAAGATGTACATCTCAAAAGGAGAAGTAAGATATACAGCCATTTTCAATATACCATACCTCCTCCTCATAGTAAAACCCCATATCATTTTTCAAGTTTTACTATATTCTTTTGTTTAAAATCTTTTAAAAAGGCAGAATAAAAAGCAATGGCATAATAAGACCAAAAGATTCATTATCTTCCATTTTAAGAATATTCTCACCCTGGTGGTTCCTATTGAAATGGGAAAAAGATAATTACTGGTAAGCTTGGTCTAGTCAATAAGTTTCCTTTATGAGGCAGAAATATAAATACCAGGGAATGCAAAACCAAGTGTATAAATCTGGCATAGTTTAATCCACTTAAAATGTAAAGCTATTTTTGTTGTTGTTGTTCTTGTTGTTTGTAACTCTCCAGTGGATCCTTGTGAAAGAATTCAAAGTGGACTAGTTCCAATTACAGGGTCTTGAACGAATCCTGTATTGTTATTTTTTTATCACTATCTCTCCCTGTCGGGAGTGGGTAATTTGCATACCTGCTGCCTTCCTTGGATGTGGTAGCCATTTCTCAGGCTCCCTCTCTGGAATCGAACCCTGATTCCCCATTACCCATGGTCACCAAGATAGGCACAGTGATTACCATTCCAAGTTGATAAGGCAGACATTCAAATAGGTCCTCGCTGCCATGGCGGGTGTGCAATCGGCCTGAGGTTATCTATAGTCACCAAAGCCACCGGCACCCACCCTTTGACCAAGGCCAGGAGAAGGCTGATGGAGGCTTTACCAAAATTGAAAAAGACACATGTATCCCATTGTTCATTTCAGCACTATTTACAATATCTAGAACCTGGAAACAACCTAGATGTCCATCAACAGATGAATGGATAAAGAAGTTGTGGTACATATACACAATGGAATATTACTTAGCCATAAAAAGGAACGCACTTGAGTCAGTTCTAATGAGGTGGATGAACCTAGAGCCTATTATACAGAGTGAAATAAGAAAGATAAAAATACTGTGTACTAATGCATATATATGGAATCTAGAAAAATGGAACTGAAAAATTTATTTGCAGGGCAGCAATGGAGAAAAAGACATAGAGAATAGACTTATGAACATGGGGAGAGGGGAAGAGAGAGTGAGATATATGGATAGAGTAACATGGAAGCTTACATTACCATATGTAAAATAGATAGCCAATGTGAATTTACTGTATGTCTCAGGAAACTCAAACATGGGCTCTATATCAACCGAGAGAGGTAGGAAGGGAGGGAGATGGGAGGGAGGTTCAAAGGGATGGGATATATGCATTCCTATGGTTGATTCATGTTGAGGTTTGATAGAAAATAACAAAATTCTGTAAAGTAATTATCCTTCAATTTAAAAAATAGATATATTTTTTTTAACGTAAAGCTTTTTTTCTAGGGTAATTGTGCCCTTCCAACTTTCTATGTTTTCCCTCATTCAGAACACTCTGGGCTTACCTAATAAATGGGTCTGAAATTTCTTCTTGTAGGATATATCTAAATGTGCTGTGATTAACAGGATTGTATCTCAAGTGTGTTCTAATTCAACTGTATCTGTGAATTTTGTGATTTCGCCTTTATGAACTCTTATAATAAGTAAAAGTTTACATGGAAATTACATTTATTGAGCTTTCAGTCTGTGCCAGGTAATATTTTAAGCACTTAATGTCTATTAACTTATTTACATCTCAAAATGGCCCTATGAGTAATGTTATCTCCATTTAATAAAAAAGACATCAAAAACCCAGCCAAGATCTTGCCCCAGATCATATTAGGTAGCCCTGGGATTCAAATCCAGATAGCTAGCTTTACTCATTGTTCTCACCACCATGGATATACTGTCTAAGTACTCTCAAAAGTTACAGCTAGAAACAAAAATGACTTTACCTAATTTCTCTAACTCTGATGTGTTCTTCTGTATATAAATTTTGAAGGATGAACCCTTTGTCTCTATAACCTAAAATCCTACCAAAACCGAAAGAAAATACAAGCTCAAGAAACAAACAAAATATGGAGTCAATTTTTTATTGTTTCTAAGTAAAGGAGTATTAACACATGCATTAGAACATATTTTGGTTATCTGTAACTGGAGCCACTTGAGGAAATGGCAACCCACTCCAGTATTCCTGCCTGGAAAATTACATGGACAGAGAAGCCTATAACCCAGTCCATGGAGTAGCAAAGAGTCTGACGCCACTGAGCAACTGAGCACGACTGTGACCTGCATTAATATCCTGCTGGGCATCAGGGACACACTCAGGCTAGATATTGTTGCTTACATTCAGTTTTTCAAAATCACGGAACATAATCCCCATATATAAGTGTCAAGGATTTTAAAAGCCTACCCTTTCTGTTGACATAGACAAACAACAGAATGCAGGAGTCACTGTGGAGCTAAAAGTCTAAGTTGACTTTGACCTTTTCCCACCGCGTCCCAGTACAAATCCCAGGTACCGTTAGTAGACCATGCATATCAAACGGATGATATTTATAGAAATTTAAATAAAGCTCTATCAGATACAATTCTAGATAATAGGATAATGGTTGTATCAGATTGGGCCTCTGAGTAGGTACTGAAGTATATGTCATCTCTACTTCTGAGAAGATATAAAAAAAGGAACCATGAACAGTGACAATCAGGAAAACCATATCGAAACAGACATCTAAGACTTCCCTGGTGGTACAGTGGATAAAATCCATCTGCCAACACAATTCAATTCAATCTTTGGTCCAGGAAGATTACACATGCCACAGAGCAACTAAACCTTGAGCCACAACTGCTAGGTCCCTGTGCTACAACTGTTGAAGCCCATGGAAGTAGAGCCTGTGTTCTGCAACAAGAGAAGCTACCACAATGAGAAGTCCACGCACTGCAACGAAGAACAGCCCCCGCTCACCACAACTAGAGAAAGCCCACACACAGCAACGAAGACCCAGTGCAACCAAAAATAAAATAAATTACATAAAAGATAGGCACCTTCAAAGAGTGAATGGTATACTAGAGACGTGTGAACACAGGGCGCAGAGAACAGTGAGGGTGAATGGGGATTTAAGAGAGCAGAAAGATTCTCCACTATCATGCTGTCCATTGCCATTTGCCACATCATCATCATAAAGCCACTCCAGTACTATTGCCTAGAAAATCCCATGGATGGAGGAGCCTAGTAGGCTGCAGTCCGTGGGGTTGCTAAGGGTCTGGACACGACTGAGCTACTTCACTTTCACTTTTCACTTGCACACATTGGAGAAGGAAATGGCAACCCACTCCAGTGTTCTTGCCTGGAGAATCCCAGGGACAGGGGAGCCTGGTGGGCTTCCATCTCTAGGGTCACACAGAGTCGGACACGACTGAAGTGACTTAACAGCAACAGCAGCATCATAAAGCAAGTTGGGGTGTTCCTAAAGTCCACAGGCTCTTGTAATTAACTGCTCCAGAACCATATCCCTCATAAGGCCCTGTGGGGCAGTGGAGAAATGACATCAGTCATGACACCATCTTCAGTGGCAACCTTAGGACAAGTCATAAATTCTTCAGAAGTCTAATCTTCATCATCAGAAATGTTATGATGAGTCATTTTCCATAAACATGAAACTAGATCTAAACATCTAGGACTGTCCCCTCCTGGGTCAAAAAGCATCTGGATAAAATAACTCTCTAACATCCCTTTCTGAGATATGAGTTCTAATTTTTCCCATTTTCTCTTTGGGCTTGAGCCTTCTTGCCTGTATGCCTTTTCCTGGAGCTTCAAAATCTTCATAATCAAGTCTTACCCACTCAGTTGAAGAGTAAACAGGAGCTTAAACTCACCTATTATAAATTCAGTTTATACTTGAATCCTGGAAGCTGGAGCCTCTTTGGGGAATGTAAGTGGGTAGAATACAAATATTTCACTTTGTGCCTTTTATTTTCTGAGTTAAAAAAAAAAACTCACTTTTTGTACTGCCTCATATTAGCCTCTCTAAGATAACTTGAACCATTTTCTTTGCCCTTTTATTGAAGCCAATGGGGCATTGCAAATTATCATTGTACTACTGAGTCAGTAATAGCCACAGAGTTTTAAAAAGCATTATTAAAGGAACTAATCTGAATGCACATCAACTACTTTTCTCATTTGAATAATACAGCCATGTAATTTTTAAAACTGTATTAAAATGCCTAGTTTAAATTACAGAATACAGTTCCCATTTATGAAGCTCTAACATGGATTTTTGAAGCAAGGATTTGCTTAATTTTTGTTTTTATAATGCTCCTGAAATAAATTAGAAATGAAAAGAATTAATAAACAAATTCTTAACCAAGATTTTAATTCAATGTGCTGATGTAATTGTCTTAAAAATTATTATATTTCAAGGACTATCACAAATTTCCATGCAGTCAAGCCAGAGCAGAGAAGGAGAACTAGTCTCTTTTGTCCATTTCTCCAACAATCTTTGATAGAGAAAGACAACAGCAACGGTAATTAACACACAGTTGCTTGATTTAGATGAGCAGCACCATGCCCTGTGTTATAAATTATCTTATTTAATCTTCCAAACAATTCTAAATATTAGTACCTTACACTATATGTAAGGGATTATTATTTATACTTCTCTCTGCTTTATACTCACCTACTTGTCACCACTGTGTGTGTGTGTGTGCGTGCGCACGCTCAGTTGCTTCAGTCACATCCAACTTTGCAATCCTAGGGACTGTAACCCACCAGGCTCCTCTGTCCATGGGATTCTCCAGGCAAGAATACTGGAGTGGATTGCCATGCCCTCCTCCAGGGGATCTTCTCAACCCAAGGAGAGAACTTGCATCTCCTGTTTCTCCTGCATTGCAGGCAGATTCTTCACCACTTACCCACCAGGGAAGCCCCCTGTTACCACTATATGTATCCCAAGTCTTCAGCACAACCATGAATGCTAAAAAAAAAAGGTTTGAACTCTACTCTGGAGACACCAGGTTGATAGTGGTATGTTTTGGGGGCTTCATAGTAATATGACCAGAGCTAAGTTTCACAAATATAAATCTGAGATCAATATGCACTGTATAGTATAGAAAATGCACTGCTAGACAGAAATCCCAACAAATGCCATTGTAATAGCTCAGTTATGACACAATGAGCCCTGCATCTCTGGGAGACAGGAGGAAAGAAAGGAACCAGTGGTGAATGAATTGTGGAGGCATCAGTGCCTGGACCTGAGGAGTTTGTGAAAGACAGGAGGCTAGATGATTGGACTCTGTAATGAAAGGTGAGAGTGTTAACAGAAATAGTGCAGATGGGTTAGACAGAACAGGCTGGGGAGACTTTTTTGAGACATGTTGGTTTAAAGTCCTAGTAAAACCTGTAGGTAGAAATGCCCAACTTTCCTTTTTGACCAGAGAGTGAAAGGAAAACACTGTGTTGTTTATGAAAGTAAATCAAATCGGAAGAACAAAAGGAAAGACTGACAGAGGGGAGGGAGGAGATGTGGGTGACAGGGAAGTGTTTTCCTACTTTACTATGTACAAGGGAAGATTCTGTATCCTCTCTGTACTGTTGACAGAGAAGTTCTGCTGTTCCCAAAGAAGAAAAGTGATGTGACTTTACCAAATCATCCAATCAGATGGCCCCATCAACAAATCTAAGGAATAATTAAAACTCTCTGGAGCCCACCGTCAGAGGTGCACAGGCTACTCCTTATCACTTAGGTTAATTACCTATTTCCAAGACAGTTCAAAATAAAGAAGGAAGACAAGGAGCGAAGAAGCAAGGGAGGGAAGGGAAAAAAGGCAGATAGAAAACAACAGAAAGGAAATAAAAACCTGGTTTTCTTTGGCTTTGCTGTTAAGCAGGTGACACATAAGACTTGTTAACTCTTGTGGAGTTGACTATAGGGCTTATTAGAAAGCACATAAGTTGTCTATTTCTTTCTGACATATGTAGCGATCTAATTTTTTAACACAGAAACTTATTTTTTCATTTTCTACTACTTGATGTTTAGTACGATACTGAAATGGACAAAGTTAATTGGTTACAATTCAAAACTCAACTTTTAACACTTCGCTTTATAAGATACCTATAGGGTAAGATCCCTTGATTGCTGCCAGAAGTCTCCCACACAGAAAGGTAACATACACCTATTCAAAAGAAAAGCAGCCCCCAGCTTCATCAGGCTTCTTCCCTCCCAGGATCCTCTGCAACTATTAGGAATGCTTTTAGTATTTGGTTTCCTAGAAGAACAAAACTGCTCTTTCCCATACAAGATAAAGATTTCTAATGATCTGTTTTCTTTGGTAACATGTATGTCTAGAATGAAATTACCAGCTTCTGAAGCCATTCTGAAACTCTCTGACAGACATCACCATTTTGAACTTGGTAACCAACAACCACAGATATTTATCAAGCAGCCATCAACCCCTTTGCATACTCCTAAGCATGATCATGTGATAAAGGAAGATTATTTGATACGATTATGTAATTCTTTGTCTGCCTGGGTCCTAACATAAATTTAATATTGATTATATAGGCACTAAGATAAGATTAAAATGAAGCAGCATCTCTGGGTGTGTGCTCAGTCATAGCCAACACTTTTTGACCCCATACCCACCATGCTCCTCTGTCCATGGGAGTGTCCAAGCAAGAATAACTGGAGTAGGTTGCTATTTCTTTCTCCAGGGCATCTTCCTGACCCAGGGATCAAACTTGCATCTCCTGCATTGCAGACAGATTCTTTACCACTGTGCCACCTGGAAAATCCCAAAATGAAGCAGAGACCAGAGTAATTATGCAGAAAACTTAGACCTCAAATGCAGGTGTATCAGGCAAAAGTAGGGGTGGTATTTTACTCAGAGAAGGTTCAGTGTTTTTCTCTGGAAGTGATCTAAGAATACTCTTGACTTTTCTGGATACCACCTGAGTGACTATCTCATTGGTGGGCTCATTCAGGTACCCAGTTGTTTTCCTAAAATATGAAATCCCCTCATGACAAAAACCAGAGTGGCAAAATGAAATTTAAACATTTGGTTTCTTTCCCTCTCTGAGAAAGTATTTCCTCTGCATAGGGAGCACAGGGAATGTGGAAAGAACATTAGCACTGGAATTTCTAAAGAACCGAATATTAATCCCAGTTCTGCAATCGGCCATTGTTCATCTCCTCAGCAAACGCATCTCCAGCACACGTTACAGAGCAGATGGTGCATTTAGGGCTGGAGGTGCAAAGGTGTAAAGGTATTTCCTACTTTAGCAGAGGCAGTCAAGCGCCTGGGTGCCATTCACTGTGCTGAGTGTTACACTGAAGACTTGCACACAAAGCCATGGGATGGCACAAAGCCACTAGAAGACTCTGTCTGAAGTAAGAGGGAATATTTGGGCTGAGATCTAAAAAGCAAATAGAGCTCTTAACAGCCTCATTCCCATCATCTATCAAATGAGACATGTGTTTCTCCTACAGCTGCTTCAAAGGTTTGTTCCTTGTAATGCACAAGTCAAGAGACCTAGTCCAAGGTCTGGCACTGAGTCAGTCCCTCAGTAACTCTCCTTTTCGCTAAGGAGAGAATCTCTTAGATTGGCTGAGAAATCTCTGTGTTTAGTTCACGTATTCATTTTTTATAGCTTTCTTCCCATCTGAAATGGACTTTGATAAGTCCAATAGAAGAATCAAGTTTCCCTGATTTTTCTGCTTTGAGTTTTCACGTTGGTGTGGATACCTCTTTTTTTCCCCCAACTTGACTGTAGCTTGCTACAGGACCAAGCCCATGCTACATGCTCACTTAATATCTCCCTTCCTGCTTAGCCCAATACTGTATACAGCTGGAGTTTGATGAGTACTCATAAAGGAAGGAAAGCAGGGGAAGGCATATAGCTTGTTCTCAAATGATACTGAACTGGATCAACAAGCTGACTAGAAGTAAATTCCAAACAGCAACAACAAACATTCCAAAGCTGAAAACAGCAAATAGTAACACTCCGTAAAACTAATTCTGTTTACTACCATTTTTGCTATGATTGGTATCTTTAAAAGTCAGCCTTACTAGCATGCAGATTTACAACTACACTCTGAGCTCTGAGCCTCGTAATGCCCTGTCATTTTACCTCTAGGGATTTATGTCTAATTCCAGTTAGTAAGTTCCCATCGGACAGAATGACAGAGCCATTTGTGTTTCACCAGCGAATGATGGTGATGATATTATTATTTCCACAATCAGTTTGGTGATGGTTGTTTGAACTTCACCATGTCTAATAAGAGAAAAAAAATAAAGGAATATTTGAAAACTGAGTGGATTGTGTTTAGCATCATTATTGCCATTTTTATGGCAAGTACTCTGACATTTAAGTGAGTTCCCATTTACAATATTGCCACCATAATCTCCTCATTTTGTAATTGCTTTTGAATACTTACAAGGTTTTAATTTCTGATATTACTCCTCAATAAAAAAGAATGCATGTATTAGATTTATGGAAAATTATGCTGAGGATTTTAAACAGATTGTTATTTTAATGTTGCAAGAGCTCAGTATAGCAACAGGTCCTATTGTTAGCAGCTGTAGCCTGCATGAGTTACATGAACTTCCTGGGCTATACAGACAAGGGGATTAATTGCATTCTGGGGGTAGCAACTTTTATCTTGGTGCTGTAGAATAAATGCATAATAAAGTATTCTGAAATAAGCATCTTATCTGGCTGTTCCTAAGAGACCCTCTGACTCTGGGTGGAGGTTGTGTGTCTGTCCCAGCACACTTTCCTTGATTTCCAAAGCCCAGACAGAGAGTCCCACTCAAGTGTGGGATTTTCACTAGGTGGCAGTGATGTCAGCCAACTGAGGAATACATTTCAGAAGGCAGCAAACCAGGGCACGGCTATCTGACAGCTTTTTTTCCATATGATTGACTGGCCAGGAGATCAACAAGCCAGAGATCACACATGATCTAAACATTCAGCTGTAGGACTTGGTGTTTAGGTAGAGGGAAAATTTCCTCTGGCCAATGAATTGGAACCCAGCACAGAGATACTCGTTTTTTTACTCCTTTCAATAACGTTCTTAAATTAACATTATAATTAATATTCTAATAGTCTCCAGCAGTCTTATAAAGCTTAGATATTTCTTCCAATCAAAATAATTTTGCCTCATTTGTACTCAATGCAAAAAAAATATATATATATATACACATACACACACACACACACACACATATATTCCCAAACCTATGCAATGCTATAAGGTTCTCCTGAAGATATATCTTATTCATCTTTTGACTCTAATCATCAATACTTAGCTATTTCTCAGTCCTAATATTACTTAACTTACAAAAAAGCTGCATTAGTTGGTTCTTAGTTTTTGTGTTTTTTTTTTTCTGGATCATATAATGTAAGTACTGAGGACACCAAAATATCAATGAGTTGAAGGCAGAAATGTAAATAAGGAAGATTTTTTTTTTCTTCTTGCATAGTTTTGCAGTAAGTCCTATAAAAATAATTTTTTTGAAGCCTGGCTTCTTTTTTTTTCTGGCTTCTTTCTACATAACGTCTACTCAGTTCTAGAAACAGGAATGCTAAGGATCAAACAGGTTATGTAAATGCACCTTTGCTTTAAGTGTTGAGAAACTAAATTTAACAAACTTTGAGAGGTAAGAGGAGGTATGTGATATAATTAAGTGAAGAAATGTCCCTAAATAAGTAAAAATCAAGAAATTATTTGCTTAAAATAGGATAACCGAGGCAACTGGGGCAGAGAAGGCAATAGCAAGCCACTCCAGTACTCTTGCCTAGAAAATCCCATGGATGGAGGAGCCTGGTAGGCTGCAGTCCATGGGGTAGCTAAGGGTCAGACACGACTGAGCGACTTCACTTTCACTTTTCACTTTCACACACTGGAGAAGGAAATGGCAACCCACTCCAGTGTTCTTGCCTAGAGAATCCCAGGGATGGGGGAGCCTGGTGGGCTGCCGTCAGTGGGGTCGCACAGAGTCGGACACGACTGAAGTGACTTAGCAGCAGCAGCAGCAGGCAACTGGGGAGCCTGTACCACAATGAATTTCAACAAGTCTACCCTTGAATTTGTTTCCCTAACTTGAGCATTTAATCCATATTAGATATTAGAAGAAATCAAGCAAGTCAATGGAAGAAATAACATCATGTTGCCAGTTAACAGTTTTCAAACAGACTCAGAGTTTTAAAAATCATCCCCGTTTTTCAGTTAATATTTTAAGGATTACAAGTATAATCTCTTGATCATCTATTCAATGATTTACACATAATAATTGCAAAAATGTTCTGCAACTACCATTGACACCAGGAATCTTCACATTTCAGTGAGTAACTAAAAAAAAAAAAAAATCCTGCAGCATTGAGCTGTCAGTTCAGAGGAAGTTTCCTTGAGTTTCTGAGGCCGTCAGACTACTATCTCCTCTGCCTGTCCATTTCTATAGCAGCTTTGTTGTGTTTTATGATGACAGTCTCAACCCCTTGAGACTAGCCATAGGGAAGGTACAATAGATGCATTATTTGTATTGTTTGGTTTTCTATGAGACACACATTGGGAAACCACTACTTCGTGGAACAGCATTTGCAGGAGGTCTCCAGGGGGCACCTCTTACCAATCTCACTGTCTCAACCCAAGGCTGAATGACAATAAAGAGTAGGGAAAATTAAAAGGAAAGGTGCTTTAATTGAACCTGTATTTGTGGAAATGTGATATAAACCTAGAAAACACCTTTCTTAGTCCCTGCAATGAGAAAGAGGGCTTCTCCAGAGACAGTCTGCAATGACAGCAAAATCATTACAGACTGAAACAAGCTCCCTCATTAGCTAAATATGTACTTCAAAAGTCTTCTTTAAGAAAATGCTTATTCTTCCATTGGCAAATAAAATAAGGTTATGGAAAAGAAAAAGTAAAATGGAGGAGATCTAAAACAGGAGTCAACAAAATTTTTTAGTAAAGGGCTTTGCAGGGCACACACTCTCCGCGGCGACTTAGCTCTGCCACTGCAGTGTGAATGGAGCCACGGAACACAGCATGAGCAAGTGGGCAAGGCTATGTCACAATAAAATTTTATGTATAAAAATGGACTGTATTTGACCTAGGGAGCTATGGTTTACTGACTGCTAATCTAAAGTATTTTCCAGGGACTTCCCCGGTGGTCCAATAGGTAAGAATCTGCCTGCCAATGCAGAGGACGTGGGTTTGATCCCTGGTCCAGGAAGATCCCACATGCCGTGGAGCAACTAAGCCCATGTGCCACCACTCCTGAGTCTGTGCTCTAGAGCCTGTGCTCTGAGATGAGAAGCCACTACAATGAGAAACCTGCACGCCACAACCAGAGTAGCCCCCACTCCCGGCAACTAGAGAAGGTCCAGGCACAGCAACAAAGACCCAGCACAGCTAAATAAACATTTAAAAATGAAGTATTTTCTAACCCAGCCACTCATTCTAACATTGAGGAAAGTGTGAAGGAATGAAGTGCACTGATTGTCAGGTCTAAACTCCAGGTCTTCAAAGGTTGAGTCTTGCCCCATCCCCCATGCCACTGTCACAATGCTCTCGAAACAAACATTGCTTGCAAAACACCTTGCTCTCAGAACACCTGAGAGGGCCGGTGCCTCAGATAATTTATTCCTCCAGAGCCATAGGAGGAAGGTCATCCTCTCAACACCTGCAAACAACATGACTTGCAGCTTAGGTATGGTGGAAAAAAATATTGGATTTGAAACCAAAAGCTGAATTTGATTTTGCACCATCATGGTCTTATTCACCAACTCTGTGTACTCAGGCAAGTTGGGATGTTCATGGCTTTCATTTTTCTTATCTCTAAGAGTCAATATTTAACTCAACAGGAATCTTGTCAAGATCAAATGAGAAAATTTGCTTAAATGTCCTTTATTAACTACAAAGGACTAAACAAATACAAGTTATGTCAATATATCAATAAAATGCAAAGTTAAATCAACGGATGCCTTCAGGTAAGCTGTGATCAATGTATTATGTGATGGATTGTGATAGGCTAATACAAGTTCCTTATGTGCATAAGCCACTTGACTTGACTCTACTTCGGGCCTTCAGCATCTCCTAGTCTTGATAAGCACACGAGTAAATATATCATTAAAAATGTAATAAACTGTACATATATCCAATCATGGGAGGTGTCAGGATAGAATCCTGATTTTTAAAAACTACAATGATATACTCTGTTAGGTCAAAGAATAAGCAGGCTTTTTATATTTGAAAGAAAGCCTGTCAACTTGAGACACAAACTAGCTCTAAATTCACAAATTATTTGCTGAACTAGAGTATATACGAAACCTCCTAGGGTTGGGCTGATAAAAATTCCCTAATGCTTCCAGCTCCTCATAGACACACATTCACTTCTCTAAAGTCAAGTTCCAACCAGGGCATGTCTCACTTCCTTCAGAGGTGTGCTACAAGGACATTGTGAAGTAGGAAGAGAAAGAATAGCACTGCTGCATAATCTGTTTGGACTTGTCTCTTTCTGCAGGGAACAATAACTTGCTATAGGAAGCATCCTAGAATCTACTGATTTGTTCACTTTAATGCAAGAGTCTTTTCAGAGCTACTCTACTCCTATCATTTATTTTAGTTCTGACACCAAAAAAAAAAAAAAAAGGACACTCTACAATCTGTTAGAATTAAAAACAAAACACTTTTGAAGAAATATTGTTACTGTCCATGGCTTCTAGTAGTATTCATAAACTGTTTTGGCCTAAACATTATGGATCACTGCAATTCTGAAAGACACTCGACTCCCAACCTGACCCGATCACGTCTAGAAGCCCCATCTCTACGGAAAAGTCTGTAGGGATGGCAACGTGCTGATAGGGAAAAAGGAGGGAGTGGAAGGAAAAGCAGTAGAGACACGGATGACAGCCTGTATCCATTCAAGCACAGCAAGGCTTGTGAGACAGAGCACAGATTCACTGGACCAGGTATAACAAAGTGGGAGTGAAGAGCTCTGGTCTAATCCCAAATACGCTATACTGTTCTGAGAGCCCTCGTGTAAGTCACTTTATTGTCTATTTCCTCCCACATACTTCCAGAGGGTAGGAACTGTATACCCAACCTCCCATCTTGACTGTTTTATGGATTCACAATTACAGGTGTCTTAACAGGGATTTTATAAAATGGATGACAGAAAGTAAAATGGGAATTTTCTGTGGTAACAGTACTGAGGCTTACTTTCCTGAGTTCTGCCTTACAATGTAGCCTCTACTTTAACACAGACCTGCAACCCACTCCAGTACTCTTGCCCGGAAAATCCCATGGACGGAGCAGCCTGGTGGGCTGCAGTCCATGGGGTCTCTAAGAGTCAGACACGACTGAGCGACTTCACTATCACTTTTCACTTTCACACATTGGAGAAGGAAATGACAACCCACTCCAGTGTTCTTGCCTGGAGAATCCCAGGGATGGGAAGCCTGGTGGGCTGCCGTCTCTGGGGTCGCACAGAGTCAGACACGACTGAAGCGACTTAGCAGCAGCAGCAGCAGCTATATAATGAACTTTATAACTAATGCTCAGACTTGGTTTACTGAGAGTTGTCTTTTTATGGCTTCTTTCACTCCAAAGAAGAGATGATCCTCTCTTGATACCTAGAACTATGTGCCCACTTCTCCCAATTCTGATGGAAAATTCTAGGTAAAATGCCGTGTGTGCTCTGATTGCCTGAGCCATGGGATGAACACACAAAATACTAAACGTGGAAAAACAGGAACCTGGAAAAGTAGTTCATGAAAAACATTATCGTTTATATTCAGAACCATAACTTCAAATCTTAACAGATTTATCCAAATGAAATACCTTTAAATCAATGAAGAAAACACCAGCTGATATATATTTATGCTAATTATTACATAAATACTTGGAAATTTGAATAGAACTATCATCAAGCAATCCCTTAGAGATGAGTGGTTCTCAACTCTGATAGCACCATAAGATCATGTTTTGTTAACTTATGTTTATTGGAGTATAGTTGCTTTACAATGTTGTATTAATTTCTGCTGTACAATGAAGTGAATCAGCTATATGCAAACATATATCATCTCCCTCTTGGGTCTCTCCCTCCTATCCCCCCAACACCCACACATCTAGGTCACTACAGAGCACTGAGCCGAGCCCCTGTGCTACACAGCAGGTTCCCACTAGCCATCTACTTACACACAGTCTTGTATTTGTGTCAATCCTGCATGTGCGCTCACTCACTTAGTTGTGCCTGACTCTTTGTTACCCTGTGGACTGTAGCCTGCCAGGCTCCTCTGCCCATGGAATTTCCCAGGCAAGAATACTGGAGTGGGTTGCCATTTCCTACTCCAGGGGATCTTATCAACCCAGAGATCAAACCTGTGTCTCCTGCATCTTCTGCAGTGCAGGCTGATTCTTCACCAATAGCCCCAAAGTGTCAATCCTAATCTCCCAATTCGTCCCACCCTCTCCTTCCCCACTCCGTGTCCACATGTCCATTCTCTACATCTGTGTCTCTATTTTTGCCCTACAAACAGGTTTATCTGTATCATTTCTCTAGATCCCACATATATGCATTAATATATGACATTTGTTTTTTTCTTTCTGATTCACTTTACTCTGTAGCACAGACTCTAGGTCCATCCACATCTTGACAAATGACCCATTATCATTTCTTTTTATGGCTGAGTAGTAGTCCATTGAATATATGTACCACATCTTCTTTATCCATTCATCTGTTGGACATTTAAGTTGCTTCCATGTCCTGGCCACTATGGAGAACAGTATGGAGGTTCCTTCCGTTCCGTTCCGTTCCGTTCCGTCGCTCAGTCGTGTCCGACTCTTTGCGACCCCGTGGACTGTAGCCTACCAGGCTTCTCTGTCCATGGGATTCTCCAGGCAAGAATACTGGAGTGGGTTACCGTTTCCTTCTCCAATGGAGGTTCCTTAAGAAACTAAAACTAGAAGTACCATATGACCTAGCAATCCCACTACTGGGCATATACCCTGAGAAAACCATAATTCAAACATGTATGCCAATGTTCACTGCAGCACTAGTTGCAATAGCTATGATCATGTTTTAAATTTTAAAGTGACCGGGGTCCCTCCCCTAATAGTTAATCAGATGCAAGAAAAACATTCATAGACCTCATTTTTCATGCACAAGTCTTCCTTCATTAGCACATATTCCAATACAGGAATATATTTTATTTTTCATGTCTTCACCGAAGTATAAGGAGCACAGGAAGATGCAGCCACCAGCAATTATCATCTTTGGAAAGATGATGTTGCCTAAGAAAACGCAGCTGTGGGAGCTGCTCCAGGTGGCCTCTGAGATCTCAGAGACTTTCTCACTTCTCACAAACTCATATTTTACCATCTGGAAGAAGAAGGCAATGTTTGCCTCTGACCATTCCAGATCTGAGTAAAAAGATAACTAAAGGCATGAGTTTCTAGGAGTCCTTCCATAAGAAAGGATTAAGGTATCGTGATAGTTACCATGGCTGTCACTACTACTGTTACTTCACTGTTTACTACAACATCACTGTCACACTGTTAACAGTCTTCTGGGGACCAAAAGTGACAGGTGTAAAATGATATTTTTCCATGTCATACTTGCTTTGTCTTGTAAAGAGAAGTCTAAGAGGACCTCCGAGAAGGCCAAAAATATAATATTCCTGAAAGCTAAGTCCCTATAACCTCAGAACGAATGCACACGCTCATGATTGCAGTTTCTCCACCCCTCCAATTACCAAGACTTTTCATTCAAATATAATACAAAGCTTCAGCTGATTTGAATAGCGCTATAAAACACCGGAGGGGCTCTCTTAGAGCGTTCAATTGTGTCAGGCTTTCCTGAATCCAGCCTTCCTGAATATCAGAACTATTTCTACCTGGCTTATAGAGGACAAGCTTCATTTCACATCTGTCTCTTACAGACTCATGTAACATGTCCACAGCAGTAAATGGCTGCTATGCCACTGAAGGACCCTATATCTGGAGTCTGAAGCCCCCTTCCCTTACAAGTACAATGAGAGAAACTAAACCAACTGAGGTCTACATCATTCCACTTCAATTACTTGTATAAGTATTTCCAAGAAACCCAACAGGATGCTTTTTAAAAAGCCTAATTATGTGACTTTAAAATTCAATTTGAAGAACAAACCAAATTTTCATTGGCTAAAATTGCAAAGAAATCTCTGAATAATTTAAAAGTATGTATGGGAGCATGGGGGCCTTCCCCTGCCAGATATTAAAACATATGATAAGGTTGTAACAATTACAGGTATTTTCACTCTGGCTCAAACATCACAAAATGGGATAGAAAAGAAAGTACAAAAACCAACTTATGCTTATGACTCAGTGAGAAAATGATCAAGTTTGGGACTGCTACTGTGATTAAAATGTTTATCCATTTCTAATGGTTACTCATAGTATACAGAAAATATGTATTCTTTACATTAAATTGGTGGCTGGCCATGCTATTTAACTCATTATTACTTTCTAATAGTTTTACAATTGATTCACTTTCAGTTTCCAGATCAACAAAATTATTGCTTGCATATGCTCTATTTATCTCCTTTTATTTAAATACACTTATTAGTAGGAGTATTAGTACTGGTTTCAGTATTCTTATGCATTGATTAGAACTTCCAGAATTATGAAGGATAATGGAGGTGATAAAAAGCATCCTTATAATTTTTCTACTAAATGGATATTGGCTGTTAGTTTTAAACATTTATTTCTTTAACTTTGTAAAAGAGGCACTGTATCTCTAGTTTACTGAATATATATTTTGATTCAAGAATATATGTCACATCTATAAATGCCTCTTCTGCATTTACTGGAGGATTTTCACAAGTTTTTATCTTATATATGTGATGAATCATGATCATAGATCATATTCTTAAATTTACTAAACTGTACTTGTTATAGTTTTTATTTAAAATAATCAGAATTTGATAACACTGTACTTCATATTTTGGCATCTTTAGACACAAATCGGTTTATGGTTTTCTTTCTGTGTTATCCTTGCCAGGTGTTAGTCAAACTATTAAGTAGTCTATTTTTAGAACCAGTACTAAGGCTATTACCTAGCTGAACAGGCAATCGAACAGGATAACCTATATTATCCTGAGGTGGAAAGTTACAGTTCAACTGTTAGGACTATTGAATGCAATGAATACATAAATATTTTAGCTTTCAGTTTTTCTTGTGCAGATCAAAACAGCTTTGAGAATCACAGCTGTGTCAATGTAATATTGGGTTTCCCATCCAGCTCAGTCTATAAATAATCTGCCTGTAATGCAGGAGACCTGGGTTCAGTTCCTGGGTCAGGAAGATCCCCTGGTAAAGGAAATGGCAACCCACTCCAGTATTCTTGCCTGGGGAACCCCATGGACAGAGAAACGTAGCAGGTTACACGCGTCAGACACGACTTAAGGCTATCTTTCTTTCTTTCAATGTAATATCAAACCTACTTGTATATTTGGAAATGAAAACTTTATCATTCAGATTATCAACTATGTGCACAATATGTATAGACAAGGAACATTAGATTAATTTTGTTTTTCATTAATTAAATTACTGACAGAATGTTTGGACTCTATGAAAAAACTCAAGGCAGAACAAATTGTGGTAAAAATTGACATTCTATAAGAACAGATTTGTGTAATAGAGATTAATAGTCATTTTTTCACATGTTGACTACTGTGAAATAGTAGGAAGTACGTGGGACATGGAGTTAAAACATCTAGACTCAAGTTAAAACTGCAGACTAGTTGAAGGATACGAAAGCAACATGCAAAAATCAGTTGCATTTCTATGCACTAACAATGAACAATCCAGAAAGAGAATTAAGAAAACAATCCCATTTATAGTGGCATCTAAAAGAACAAAATATTTAGGAATAACTTAACCAAAGGAACAAAAGACTTGTATATTGAAAATGTATATATATATATATGTATATAAAACATAACACTGAATGAAATTTAAAAGACATCAATAAATACAACTGTGTTCATGAATTGAAAGACAGTATTATGATGCCAATACTACTCAAATATATCTATAGAGTCAACACAATCTATCAGAATCCCAGTGACGTTTTTTGAAGAAATAGGAAAATCCAACCTAAAACTCATGGAATCTCAAGGGACCTCAAACAGTCAAAACAATTTTGAAAATGAACAAAGCTTTATGTTGCACACTTCCAGATTTCAAAACTTCAAACAGAGCTATAGTAATCCATAAAGTATAGTACTAGCATAAAGATAGACATATAGCCCAATAAACCGAATACAGAACTTAGAAATAAACCATCACATATATGGTCAAATGATTTTCAGCAAGCATGCCAAGACCATTCAATGGGGAAAGGACAGTCTTTTCAACCAGCAATATTAGGAAAACTGGATATCTACATGAAAAAAAAATGAAGCTGGATCCTTATGTTACACTATACACAAAAATTAACATAGATCAAATGCCTAAATGTAAGAACTAACACTCTAAAAGTCTTAGAAAAATATAGGGGAAAGTTTTACGACATTGGGTTTGGAAGTTAATTCTTGGATACGACACCAAAGCACAGGCAATGAAAGAAAAAAAAAACATAAATTAGACTTAAACAAAATTTTTAAAAAAAACTGTGCATCAAAGGACACTATCAACAGAGTAAAAGAGAAAATAATTGCAAGTCATATCTGATAAAGGATTAATATTCAGAATATATAAAGAACTCATACAACTCAGCAACAACAAAAGAAAGCTCAATTAAGAACCAGTTAAAGGACTTGAATAGATGTTTATCCAAAGAAGATATATAGAAGGCCAGCAAGCGCGGGAAGGATGATGAACTTCACTAATCATCAAGGAAATGTAAATCAAAGCCCCAGTGAGATACCTCATGTGCATTAGGCTATTAAGAAGGAAGGAAGGGAGGGAGGAAGAAACTATTGTTGACAAGGATGTGGAGAAATTAGAGCCCTTGTATTTGCTGTGTTTTGGCATGTTAAATGGCATCAACACTGAAAAAAAGAACAAAGTGGTGATTGCTCAAAAAATTAAAATATAGTGACTATATGATTCACCACCATTCTTCTGGGTATATACCTAAAATAATGGAAAGCAGTAACTTGAACAGATAATTGCATCAGAGCAGCACTATTCACAATAGACCAAAGGTGGAAACATTCCAAATGTCCATCAAGGGATAAACAGATAAATAAAATGTGGTATAGTCATACAAAGGAATATCATTCAATCTTAAAAATGAATGAAATTCTAACCCACGCTATCACATGAGTGAACTCTGAAGACATCATACTAAGCGAAATAATCTAGACACAAAAAGACAAAGATGGAACAATTTCACAATGTACCTAGAATTCTCTAATTCCTAGAAATAAGAAAATAAAATGATGGTTGTCGAGGGCTGGAAGAGAGGGGAAACAAGTGTTAACTGTTGAATGGGTAGAGAGTTTCAGTTTGAGAAGAAGAAAAAGTTCTGGAGATGGATGATAGTGATGGCTGCTTAACAATGTGAATGTACTTAATGCCACTGAACTTTACACCTAAAAATGGTTAAAGTGGTAAAGTTTTATATTATGTATATGTTACTCCCACCCCCACACACAACTACTCTAAGTTGCCTGAGGCCAGGGATTCTGTTTCATTTCTCTCTACAGAAATCCCTGTCCACAGGCCCACCAGATGGAACAGGGTTTGAAACCTAGCATGTTAACTTACTATTTGACTAATTATTAGTAACTTCTCAAAGCCTATGTTTCTGTATCTATAAAATAACAGCTATAGTTTCAAAAGGGAGAGGATATATGTATTCCTATTGCTGACTCATGTTAAGGTTTGACAGAAAATGGCAAAATTCTGTAAAGCAATTACCCTTCAATAAAAAATAAATTAATTTTAAAAATAATGTCTACCTTTTGAGTTGACATGAAAAATAAATGAGCAATGCATTTTTAAAAATACAATTATGGTGCTGACAAATGATATTAAATAAATGTTCAGTGTGACTCTTAGCCTGGAGCTCAGCACAATAGCTGATAGTTCTCACCTTTGATACCACTTGTGTGACCAGCTATGACCTTAGAGTTGGTTTTCTACACTTAAAATAGATTAATACATGTAGCCTCTATCACAGAACTGCTGTGATGCCTAACTGAGATTATGAAAAAGTGCTTGAAAATTATGGGACTATACAAAAATAAGATCCTTCACTTCATAATGATAAAATACATTAGGAATTAAATTGAGAAATGGTTTTAAAAAGTACTTGCATTTGCCACAAAGAACAGTCTTCAATGTTGATTTTAAATGCAAAAACACATTAGAAAGAAAAATATACCAAAACCTCCAGATCTGGAATAACAAAATTCAGGTTTCCCAGACATATATGAAAAGACTGAGCACACACGCAAAATAAACACATATTTCATGGTGGCACTTACACACGTGAAAAATAAGCCATACCCATCATTCTGAAATGGTTCCTTATGTCACACTTCATGACCAAGGAAAAGCTACCTTCCACATGGGTTCTGGTCTGGTCACATACTCCGCCTCAATGAGATTTCCTTGAAAAAACCAAAGCTCCCACTGCAGAGTGAAACCAGATGCTTAGTGATGGGCGGAGAGCAGCTGGTTTTTCAAACGGAGCATTTTGGAGGTTTTCTTATACCTGGAGGAAAGAGCTGGGAAGAGCCATGCTGCACATGCACCTTTTTCTCTAAGGCAGCAGAGGGCGCTCCAACTCCACGAGAGACAGATGCTTTCCCTTCCCAGCCTCTGAAGAGGGGTGAACTCCAGACCTCTGCTCCCGCAACTAAATTCCACTGAAAACATACTCCTATTCCCTAAGAATGATAGGCACACTTAAAAAAGAGTAAATGGAGCCTTGGTGAGGGGGAATCTTGTGGCCCACCAGACAGCAGGCTGCCTCACGGCTCACCAACTCTTCCCACACCTCTCGTGTTCCAAGGAGAGTTGAAAATGTCTGCAGCAGAACTTGGGAAGGAACAGCCAATACCTCCCACAGTTCAGAAGCCCAAACCAAGTTTTAGTGAGGAATATTAAGTTACAGCCAAGGAACTTCGAGCAGGAAGCCCAGCTGAGCATTCTTGCCCATTCTCAATAAAATTCACACAGGTGAAGGGGCTAGGATGCAGGCTCATGGCACATTATCAGGAAGGTTAGGGAACACATACAAAAGCAGTGGCTCTGCTGCTGCTGCTAAATTGCGTCAGTCATGTCCGACTCTGTGCAACCCCATAGACGGCTCTGCTAGCTTTGAATAAAATAAGGAGTCATCTTCCCTAAAATGTGTAGAAACTTCTGAGGCTAATTTTCATTGTGCAAAGAAACTCTGTTACCTTCTCCTGTGGTGTGCTGAGAAATTACAAAACAACCTAAAAATATGAGTTGCTTTTCTTTTCTCCTTGACCCTATTATTTAGTTAGCTGGTCAAATGGCCTTAATTAAGGGGAAAGCCCCAAATACAATGTTTCTGTCCAAAACTCCTCATTCCATTCCTATTGCTTGGGAGCCCAGAAAATTCTCTATAAAGGAATCCAGTGAGGACTTCCTTTTCTCTCTGTTTTCTGCTCTCCCTGGCCTATCTCCACTTTCCTCATACTATTTTTGTCATCTCTTCTCCTTCAGTCAACATAATATGCCTTCTTTCCAGATCAGGCAAGCATCACAAAGAAATAATACAACTGCCCAGATTTGAATCTACTTTAACGAATATGCCATTAAAGTCACCTTGCCTCCATGGCTTTGGCAAAAAACTGGTGAAATTTACATTGAAGGAAACAGCTCAACGCCCATCCTCAGGCAATTTAACAAGCTTCAGAAAATGGGATGCACATAGAATATGTAATAGACGGTCAGCTCCAGCGAAGCACTCACTGTGCCTTGTGTATCTTGACAGCAAGTGGTAGGCCCTGAAATAGAACTTAAAAAGATCGAAACCAGGTTCAAATCCTGGCTCTGGTACTTTTCTTTTTAATGTTACCTAGAGTATTTTACTTAACTTCTCTGAGCTTTCAGACATAAAAATAGGAAAACTCTGGGAGTGTTGAAAGGATATATGTTTCATATTCGTATTAGCAACCCTGGGTGTTCAGTCAACAGGAAGCTCTTCTTCGGATTAAAACAATGAGTTAAATGCTATGCAAACTTTCTAAAACTCAGATTTGACAAATGTTACTTACATCCACAGCATGTGTGTGATTCTGACCGAGAAGTTCAAATTCTTCCTTTAACTCTTTTCATATCAGGATATACAATGTTAGCAAGCTTCATGGGAGAAAAAAGTAGAGCTGTACTTAGCTACAAATTATTGTCCTTTTTCCTGTAAATTCCAGAAAAAGCTTATTTTGTCTATTTGAAAAAAATTTCTGGTGTCTCTGAAAATGAAAAAAAAAACAGGCCTGAAGAAAATGGACAAAGAATAACCTGACTTAAGATTTGTGTCAAAGGCTTTGGAGCGATCCTCTCAGCATTTCTAAATCACACTGCACATCTAGCTTTCTTTCCAAATAGTATATTGATCACTTGCAGCCAAATTGTGGTCTTTCAAACAGCATGTTCCTTTATCACCATGGAACTAGCAGTTTCAGATTCCGTAATTGAGAGCTACATAGTTTATAGGAATTGATATTCAGAATAAGACTTTTTAGTTTGAAGCTGAATAATGATAGATGTGTGGAGCTGGTTGCTTGCTAGGAAAAAATAGTACATTTCAAGTTTTCATGGTCTTGCCAGGGAAAACAGCACCTTATGTATTCTTTCAGGAGAGAAAAATATTTCCATCTATCACACCAGTTTAGAAGATCTAATTCTAGTAATGTCATGGTGATAGTTTCTTCTTTTCTGGGGATGGAAACTTAAGACTAAACAAACAAATTGTCAATGCACCCTCTCATGCCAGCAAACTCATTTCTTCCATATTATATACAGCACTGTTATTCTGTCTTTAATGCTCAATTTTTGAATTAGGAGAAATTATAGCAGAGACAATGTAGCACCTAATTCTCCATGACATGTCATGATATATATTTGTATCCTTCTAAATACAATGAAAGCAAACACAGCTCTTTGGGCCATATTTACTATTTCTTTAAGTAGAAGTCAACTGAGCTTCATTAATTTTATTTCATCCACATTATTTGGAAAATATATATAATGATATATCTGGTCTTTTTCTTGTTGAAAAGAATGCATATTTCAATCTTTTATTCAAATATAAATCCTAAAGTTAGTTAAATTTGCATAATGTATTTAGAGATATATTTATAAAACAGCAAACTCTTCAATTGATTATAGTACAAACATCCCTTATCCTGCCTTCCTTTCTTTTACAGATCTTCTCAAATTCAGTGATTTTTAATCAAAATGGATTTTCTGATTCACATCTCATTAGATATGAGTTTGAAAGAAAAGACAGAAGTATTTTATGCAAAGTTCTAGAATGTGTAAAATCTGAGAGACTGTTCCCATAGCAGCTCCCTGAGTAAAAGGCAATCAGTCCATTTAGTAAGACATAAACTGCTAATCTACAAGTCTAAAGGAAATGTCCTGTTCACGCAGATAAGAATGTTAGTAAGGAATATCTACTACTTTGACAGAGTTTGAAATAGTTCAATTTACTGGGTCTATATGCATGTGCTCTTCTAAAAAGCATTATTTCCAACAATTAATAAAATAGCCTGTGACAAATTTGGGATGCAGCTCCTCGATGATGCCTTTTGAGACTACATCAATCTAACCTTTATCCCTTTCTCAAGTTCCACAATGGGGGATAGCATGCAGTTTGGCAAAGATTACATATTCTTGGTGGGGCACAACAAAATTATTCTCTCTCCATATATACAGTTTCTTTTAAAAGTGACAAGCATAGAACTACAAAATCATTTTTTCATAATAAATTGTTTCAGGAAATTTTATTGAATACAAATAAGACTTTCTGAAATCACAGTGATTCTGTGATTATATTAATACAAAGAAATCATGAAAGGCTCTTTGTAAGCTACAGTCCTTTAACAATTATTTTTTCACTTCTCAGCCTGTACAGAGTCACACACACAGACATAGACACACACACACACGCATGCACTAAGAGAAAAGGGGGATCATCATATTTTCCTATCGAATTCTGAGAAGAGTAATTTTACAAATTTAAAAATCATTATTCAGTTCAGTTCAGTTGCTCAGTCATGTCCAACTCTTTGCGACCCCATGAACCACAGCATGCCAGACCTCCCTGTCCATCATTACTTGAGTATAATTATAAATTTTTGATGATGTTTCTGATGAAGTCTATAAAACTAAGTGATAACCTTGAAATCAAGTTTCAAGGTTTAGTTAAACATGTTTTAGTTAAACATGTTAAGAAGCTGAGAGAACTGAGTTTTGAAATTAATAAAATTCCTTGGTAAAGTCTGCAAACTCTAGTATATTACTTCAAGTGATGATTATCTCCAGAATAGTCTACTTAACTTTGTGGGAGTACACAAAATAAATTTAAAGTTTTATTTTGTTAATCTTGACATGTTTTATTTTAGAGTAAAAGAAGATGGAATTAGTGAAGATAGAAAGTTTTCTTTCTTGTAATGTAAGAATTATGGAAAGTATCTTAAAGGATTTTATGATCCTAAATATATATGAAAATAAAAATATTCTTATCTAAATGAAGTGGCCAATTAGATAATAGTGCATCTTTACCTTTTAAATTCAGTAAATAAACCATGTGTCTGATTTGCTTCTCACAGAAAAGATAGCCACTTGAGCATAATGAATTACACAGTAATTTTCTGTACATATGAATTTAAAATTGTAACTATTTTTGAAGGAATAGTGAATCCTCTTTTAGGAACTGAGTGGAAAGTGCTGTGCACCAAGGCAAAGGAAAATCAATCTGTATGAAATTCATCTGGCTAAGAAAAGAAGGGAAGGTGACACTGAAATACGGAGAGTCAGTCTGAAACTCTGAAATACACTTTATTTGCACCCCTGATGCACACGTAACCACTTTCACTTTATTTTACTGCTACCTGAATGCATGTTTAAATTCTCTTTTGTGGTAAAGAATCTGGCCGCCAATGCAGGAGACACAAGTTCGATCCCTGGTTCAGGAAGATTCCACATGCCACACAGCAACTAAGCCTATGTGCCACGACTATTGAGCCTGTGCTCTAGCGCCCAGAAACAGAAACTACAGAAGCCTGCATGCCCTGCAGCCTGTGCTCCACAAGAGAAGTCACTGCAGTGAGAAACTCGAGCACGGCAAGGACAGAGTACCTAAAAGTATAGAAAGTCCGCATGTAGCAACAAAGACCCAGCACAGCCAAAAACAAATGAATAAATCTTTTTTAAAAATTCACTTTTGAAGCAAAGAACGTTTGCGATACATTGATGTTTCCTGAAATAAACATGAACAATGACTCTTTTACCCAGTCATCTTCTTTATCACTCTAGAAAAGGGAAGTTGTCGGACTTTGTATCTGCAGTACAATTAGTCTGTAGAGGCGAGATCATAATGAAAGCACAATTTACATTATTACAGGCATTTGACTGTTTACTCACTCTCACTGGAATAAAAAGTGAGTTCCACTATGTGCATTCAAAGATTTATTCAATCCATTTTCTAATATTTTCCCTCCAGAAAAGCAAAAGTGTGATTAGCAAGCGGGAACACAAAAACGGTTCCTGAACTGAGACTTCCCATCCTGCCTCCATGGGATCAAAGTAAAGAGAGTGGCTCCAGAACAAACTCTGGGAGTGTTCTCTGGCTACCAGCAATGGTGCAACTGGTTTTTGTGCCATGCTGAAATTACAGTGACTCAGGAAAAAGTTCTACATTGTTCTTAGAAGTAATACTAATAACAAACCTGTCAGTCATAAGAAGTCATGAATGGAAAGCTCTTTGTTGGGCACCACCATCAAGGATGGGCTGCAGGTAAAGAATTATTATTGATAGACAAACGCAGAGACTACGCCTTCAGATGCTATGGCCTAAGGTCATGAAGATGAGGGATGCAAAATAAATGCAGCTCTCATCGAGCAATAATGGATTTGCAAGAATTTGAAACAAAATTTTCCTTCTGGCTACTGCTTTCATGTTGGAGAAATAAAATACATGTACAAAATTTAAAGCTTTGTGTGTCTAACCCTTTCTGACCCCTTTTACATCCGTTATTAATAATAATAACTATGATAATAATGCTTATGCCCAAGATTGGAATAGGGGTTAATTAGTTAATATTTATAAAGCTTTCTGAAAATGAAAACTGCTATTGAAATATTAAGTATATTCTTTTCTCCTTTCACTCTTTACTTTCATTTCCTTCTTTTATCATAGATCAATCCATTTTTCCTCCTGTCTGGCTAATTTTTTCACTGGTTGTATCTTCTACTCTTTCTTCTATTCTTGCCCTTGACTCTGCATTGATTCCTATCACTCTCATACTTCAGCCTTGTCTTTACTTTTCTCTCCTGCTACGCTTTAGGCACCTCTTTCTCACGTTAATTTCTTCTCTCTAGTCTTCCTTTATCCACTCCTCACTCTCTTTCCTCTTCTGCATGTATATTTATCCATTTTACTTTCCTCATTATTTTCAACATCAGAAAAATATTAAAACTGATATAGTTTTCAATTAAATGTCTATCCCCATGATATGAGGTATTGAGATAAAGTAGATAAATACAACTGGTTGTCCCCAATCCTTTCCTACCTGATGTGAAGAGCTGACTCATTGGGAAAGACCCTGATGCTGGGAAAGATTGAAGGCAGGAGGAGAAGGGGGTGACAGAGGATGAGATGGTTGGATGGCATCACCAATTTGATGGATATGAGTTTGAGCAAGCTCTGGGAGTTGGTGAAGGACAGGGAAGCCTGGCATACTGCAGTCCATGGAGTTACAAAGAGTCAGACGCAACTGAGCGACTAAACTGAACTGATTGTGTGTGTGCAAGTGTGTGTGTGTGCACGCACGCACGCACACGTACACGTGCTTGGTTGTGTGCAACTCTATGACCCCATGGGACTACAGCCCACCAGGTTCCTCTGTCCATGGAATTTTCCAGGCAAGAATACTGGAATGGGTTACCATTTCCTTCTCCAGGGGATCTTCCCGACCCAGGGATTGAATCTGTGTCTCTTGCACTTCCCGCATTGGCAGGTGGATTCTTAGCCACTAGATAGCAAACTCCACGTTATGGCACACAGTGACCATCCCTTGTATTCTCTGAAATCTCAACAAAGGATTGTTTTGTTGTTGTTGTTCGGTGATAAGTCGTGTCCGACTCTTTGCGACCCCATGGACTGCAGCATGCCAGGCTCCTCTGTCCTCTACTATTTCCCGAAGTTTGCTCAGATTCATGGCCATTGTGTCAGTGATGCTGTCTGACCGTCTCATCTTCTGCCACCCCTTCTCCTTCTGCCTTCAATCTTTTCTTTTTTAAACTATTGATTTGTGCCAGGTCTCAGTCGTGGCATATAGGACCTTTGATCTTTGCTGAGGTACAGGATCTTTAGTTGCGGCATATGGGGTCTAGTTCCTTGACCAGGGATCGAATCCAGGCACCTTGCATTGGGAGCACAGAGTCTTAGCCACTGGACCAGCTGAGAAGTCCCTAAAGGATTGTTTTCAATGAATCCTTTCCTGCTATAACATCCTGACAACTTACAAGCGTTCAAAGTCTTAATGACACTATGAGCTGTCAAAAGCCTTATCACAGGGCAAAAGCATTGTGTCAGGTTTCAGCTGGTCTCACATGTGTATTTCCCATTGTATGTCCAACTTCTAAAGGTATATTCGCTAACAATAAAAAGATTGGAAATTATCGATTTACCATCCCCTTTCTAAAAGAAACAGTGAAAAGATAATACAGCTGTTTCCTTAAAGCCTACACAAAGAATTCAGTTGTAGCTATATTCATCAAGCAATTAAAAATTCTATATTTTAATAATACATTTTAAGACATTCCATTGTTTAAGATATCTACTCAGATTTTAGAAACAGAATTCCAAATTGTAGACCTATTAAGTTTATAAGCTCAGGACTCAACTAGTTACTACTTATTCTCACTCATCAAAATACAGTCCCTGGATCTAATTATATAGATTTCTAACTGAACCATCTAACTCAATCATTAAATAATGCTGTATTCTTGCTCAAAGGCTTTAGGGACTTTGAACTGCTTTAAAGTTCAAAGCTTCTCTGGAAGCTCAGCTGGTAAAAAAATCCTCATGCAATGCAGGAAACCCCAGTTCAATTCCTGGGTCGGGAAGACCCCCTGAAGGAGGGTATGGTGACCCACTCCAGTATTCTTGCCTAGAGAATCCTATGGACAGAGGGGCCTGGCAAGATACAGTCCACAGGGTGACAAAGATTCAGCCATGACTGAGCAACTAAGCACACACAACAGAGTTCAAAGCTTACTAGTTAAGACTCACAAAATCATACCTCAGCATATCTGTTCGAGTTGAATCAGATACTTAGTAAGCACGTACTGTGTGCTAGGTCAGGTTCAGCTGCGCTACATTTCCCATGTGTCTACCTCAGGAAGAACACAGGAAGCACAGATTATTGGATCTAAAGCTAGAACACCCAGCAGAACTCTTGATGCCTACTAACCAGCGGTTAACTGGTCTCACAGGTTCTATGCTTCCCAGTCTCCGTGCAATTTCATTCTTCCAATGTGACCCCGCCACTCCTCTCTATCATTTTTTAAAAGCTTTACCAGAAAATTGGAAGTGATTATCCCTCATCCTGGTAATTAGTGCCCTGTACACTTATTCTGATGATTAATCAGGCACAGTCTCATTATATTTACTCACCAGACATGCTCTGAATTCCTACCATGTTCAGGAAATTGTGCTAAGTTTTGCAGAAGCTGTGGAAATGTATGAAACAGTTGCTACTCTTAAAGGTATTTGTCTTCTTGGGGACACAAAGCAAAAAGGCAATAAGTAATGATGAAAGCCATCAAGTAAATATTACAGGTGCCCAGATGAAGAAGGAAACATTTTCAGCAGGTTGTAAGTAGGTTTGTTCAAACTGGGTGTACTAAGAGAATCAAGGTCATCCATTGAGTAAGAGACTAAGTTATACTGTCCAAAAGGACACAGTCAGGACTGGAGACATCATATGGACAGCCAAAAGTTTACATTGCATTAAAATATAAAGAGGAATAATCAATCAATTAATGAATGGCTGAACTGTGGTGTTGGAGAAGACTCTTGAGAGTCCCTTGGACTGCAAGGAGATCCAACCAATCCATTCTAAAGGAGATCAATCCTGGGTGTTCATTGGAAGGACTGATGCTAAAGCTGAAACTCCAATACTTTGGCTACCTCATGCGAAGAGTGGACTCACTGGAAATGACTCTGATGCTGGGAGGGATTGGGGGCAGGAGGAGACGGGGACGACAGAGAATGAGATGGCTGGATGGCATCACCGACTCGATGAACATGAGTTTGAGTGAACTCCAGGAGTTGGTGATGGACAGGGAGGCCTGGCGTGCTGTGATTCATGGGGTCACAAAGAGTCAGACACGACTGTGTGACTGAACTGAACTGAACTGAACTGAAAGAAGATGGCAGATTGTTTTAAATGGATATATTTGTTACTTATTGCTGTATAACAAATTATCCTAGAATGTAACAGTTTAAAGAAACAAACTTTCATTTATTATCTCATAGTGTCTGTAGTTTAGGAATCTGAGTGCAGTTTAATTCAACATCTTGTATTTGAGATATTTTATTAGACAGTAATCAAGCTGCTTGTTGTTGAAGTCTCATCTGAAACCTCTCACTCCCAAAATTAATCACATGGATATTAGTTCAGTTCAGTTCAGTTCAGTCGCTCAGTCGTGTCCGACTCTCCGCGACCCCATGAATCACAGCACGCCAGGCCTCCCTGTCCATCACCAACTCCCGGAGTACACTCAAACTCCTGTCCACAGAGTCGGTGATGCCATCCAGCCATCTCATTCTCAGTCGTCCCCTTCTCCTCCCGCCCCCAACCTTTCCCAGCATCAGAGTCTTTTCCAGTGAGTCAACTCGTCGCATGAGGTGGCCAAAGTATTGCAGTTTCAGCTTTAGCATCAGTCCTTCCAATGAACACCCAGGATCGATCTCCCTTAGAATGGACTGGTTGGATCTCCTTGCAGTACAAGGGACTCTCAAGAGTCCTCTCCAACACCACAGTTCAAAAGCACCAATTCTTCGGCGATCAGCTTTCTTCACAGTCCAACTCTCACATCCATACATGACCACGGGAAAAACCATAGCCTTGACTAGACGGACCTTTGTTGGCAAAGTAATCTCTCTACTTTTTAATATATTATCAAGGTTGGTCATAACTTTCCTTCCAAGGAGTAAGCATCCTTTAATTTCATGGCTGCAATCAGCATCTGCAGTGATTTTGGAGCCCAAAAAAATAAAGTCTGACACTGTCTCCACTGTTTTTCCATCTATTTCCCATGAAGTGATGGGACCAGATGCCATCATCTTTGTTTTATGAATGTTGAGCTTCAAGCCAACCTTTTCACTCTCCTCTTTCACTTTCATCAAGAGGCTTTTGAGTTCCTCTTCACTTTCTGCCATAAGGGTAGTGTCATCTGCATATCTGAGGTTATTGATATTTCTCCCAGCAATCTTGATTCCAGCTTGTGCTTCTTCCAGCCCAGCGTTCCTCATCATATACTCTGCATATAAGTTAAATAAGCAAGGTGACAATATACAGCCTTGACGCACTCCTTTTCCTATTTGGAACCAGTCTGTTGTTCCATGTCCAGTTCTGACTATTGCTTCCTGACCTGCATACAGGTTTCTCAAGAGGCAGGTCAGGTGGTCTGGGATTCCCATCTCTTTCAGAATTTTCCACAGTTTATTGTGATCCACACAGTCAAAGGCTTTGGCATAGTCAATGAAGCAGAAATAGATGTTTTTCTGGAACTCTCTTGCTTTCTCCATGATCCAGCGGATGTTGGCAATTTGACCTCTGGTGCCTCTGCCTTTTCTAAAACCTGCTTGAACATCTGGGAGTTCACGGTTCACATATTGCTGAAGCCTGGCTTGGAGAATTTTGAGCATGACTTTACTAGCGTGTGAGATGAGTGCAATTGTGCGGTAGTTTGAGCATTCTTTGGCATTGCCTTTCTTTGGGATTGGAATGAAGACTGACCTTCTCCAGTCCTGTGGCCACTGCTGAGTTTTCCACATTTGCTGGCAAATTGAGTGCAACACTTTCACAGCATCATCTTTCAAGATTTGAAATAGCTCAACTGGAATTCCATCACCACCACTAGCTTTGTTCGTAGTGATGCTTTCTAAGGCCCACTTGACTTCACATTCCAAGATGTCTGGCTCTAGGTCAGTGATCACGTTATCGTGACTGTCTTGGTCGTGAAGATCTATTTTGTACAGTTCTTCTGTGTATTCTTGCCACCTCTTCTTAATATCTTCTGCTTCTCTTAGGTCCATACCATTTCTGTCCTTTATCGAGCCCATCTTTGCATGAAATGTTCCCTTGGAATTTCTGATTTTCTTGAAGAGGTCTCTTGTTTTTTCTTTTCTGTTGTTTTCCTCTATTTCTTTGCATTGATCACTGAGGAAGGCTTTCTTATCTCTCCTTGCTATTCTTGGAACTCTGCATTCAGATGCTTATATCTTTCCTTTTCTCCTTTGCTTTTCGCTTCTCTTCTTTTAGCAGCTATTTGTAAGGCCTCTTCGGACAGCCTTTTTGCTTTTCTGCATTTCTTTTCCATGGGGATGGTCTTGGTCCCTGTCTCCTGTACAATGTCACAAACCTCCGTCCAGAGTTCATCAGGCACTCTATCTATCAGATCTAGTCCCTTAAATCTATTTCTCACTTCCACTGTATAATCATAAGGGATTTGATTTAGGTCATATCTGAATGGTCTAGTGGTTTTCCCTACTTTCTTCAATTTCAGTCTAAATTTGGCAATAAGGAGTTCATGATCTGAGCCACAGTCAGCTCCTGGTCTTGTTTTTGCTAACTGTATACAGCTTCTCCATCTTTGGCTGCAAAGAATATAATCAATCTGATTTCGGTGTTGACCATTTGGTGATGTCCATGTGTAGAGTTTTCTCTTGTGTTGTTGGAAGAGAGTGTTTGCTATGACCAGTGCGTTCTCTTGACAAAACTCTTAACCTTTGCCCTGCTTCATTCCGTGCTCCAAGGCCAAATTTACCTGTTACTCCAGGTGTTTCTTGACTTCCTACTTTTGCATTCCAGTCCCCTATAATGAAAAGGACATCTTTTTTGGGTGCTAGTTCTAAAAGTTCTTGTAGGTCTTCATAGAACCGTTCAACTTCGGCTTCTTCAGCGTTACTGGTTGGGGCATAGGCCTGGATTACTGTAATATTGAATGGTTTGCCTTGGAAATGAACAGAAATCATTCTGTCATTTTTAAGATTGCATCCAAGTACTGCATTTTGGACTCTTTAGTTGACCATGATGGCTACTCCATTTCTTCTAAGGGATTCCTGCCCACAGTAGTAGATATAATGGTCATCTGAGTTAAATTCACCCATTCCCGTCCATTTTAATTCACTGATTCCTAGAATGTCTATGTTCACTCTTGCCATCTCCTGTTTGACCACTTCCAATTTGCCTTGATTCATGGACCTAACATTCCAGGTTCCTATGCAATAAGGGCAAAATGATAGGATACTGAATGAGGAATTCCCCAGGTCGGTAGGTGCCCAGTATACTACTGGAGATCAGTGGAGAAGTAACTCTAGAAGGAATAAAGGGATGGAGCAAAACCAATACCCAGTTGTGGATGTGACCAATGATAGAAGCAAGGTCTGGTGCTGTAAAGAGCAATATTGCATAGGATATTAGTTAGCCTTTGTCCATTGCTATATAGGTCTTTCCATAAGGATAACTTATGACGAGGCAGCTGGCTTCTTCAGTGTGAGAAATCTCAAAAGACTCAGTGAGACAAAGAGAGAAAGTTTTGATCCAAGGCAGAAAGTCAATATTTAAAACCTAATCTCAGAATTGACGTCATATCAGTTCTGCCATATTCTATTCATTGCAATCAATTCACTAACTCCAGTTCACACTCGAGGTGAGGGAGTTACACAAGGGTGTCAATGCAAGTACCATGTATTAGTTGCTTAGTTGTGTCCGACTCTTTGTGAACCAATGGACTGTAGCCTGCCAGGCTCCAGGAATACTGGAGTGAGGTGCCATTCCCTTCTCCCAAGTGTATGAATACCAGGAGGTATTCATGTTACTGGGGCCATGTCAGAGACTGCTTTCCACAGCGAAATGATAATATAGTGAAAGAGCATGGAGCAAAATGCTTCATGGGTACTTAGGAAATAGCAAGCAGTTCGAGGAGGCTAGAGACATTTCAAAGTAATATGGAGAGCTCTGAAACCACTGAAGAATCTGATTTATTAAGCTACTGAGGAACTCTTGAAAATATTTCCAAGAACACTATGATCAATGATTTTTCAAGAAAACATCAACTTATTGTATTAAGAAGTATAAGTTTGGGGGAGGAACCTCTGAATAAAGGACTACCAGTAAGATACTTACATAACAGCTCAAACATCAGATCCATTTGACACAAGAGGAGGAAAGAATGTCCAAAAAGATTTGGTTAGTTTTTTCAAAATAGCACAAAGTATTTGAGATGGAATGGAAAAGAAATGCCTAGACATTAAAAAGTGAACTTTTTTTTTTTTTTTTTTCAAAAGTATCAGTGGGAAAATAATGTAGAACCCAATCATAATGAACAGATGCAGAGGAGAGAACTGGATGGACCCAGGACAGACTTTGTTTTCAGGAAGTTTGGTGATGTTGGAAAAAATGAAAGTATGATAGTAACCAGGGGACACTACAGTTGAACTAAGTGAAGACTTAATTACATTCTTTTGACTGAAAGGAAGCAGGTAGTGGAAAGGAGAAGAATTTAAAGACGTGTGAGAAAAGAATGACTTTATGGTACTAAGTCTCAGAACAGACAAAGGAATGAGGTTTTTTGTTTTTGTTTTTAAAGCACAGATGTGGCATTATTCATGCAAAGACACAGAAACAACCCTTCCTCCAAAAGACAGGAGAAAATGTATGTATGTGGGATAGCATTTTTAATATATGTGGTTTCATAATAAAGTCTTTGTGATCAAAATTATTTTAAGGACCATGCTCTATTCTGGCTTGTGGGTCACAAATAGAGATCATCTAAGGGTACAGTTAGCTACATGCAAGGAAATAGAAGCTGAATCCACAATAGTCTCCCTTGTCTAATATTTTTGTTTATTTCATATACCTTCACCTGATGGGATCTCATGGAAAACCTATTCTTATAAAATAAAGTAGTCATAGAGTTTTATGTTAATATTAGGTTACATGATTTATAAAGAATGTTCTTTTTCCCCTAGATCATCAAGAATTCTAGTCAATGAATATCTGAGCTCCTGCAATATGCAATGCATCAAATTAGAAAATGTGGGAGAGACAAATACAAGAACAAAAACTCCTTGCCTTTGAAAAACTCACAATAGAGGAACAAGCACCTGAATTCCTCTATGACAGAGATGATGGCATAGGATTTTTAGTGACAAATTTATGGGAATTCAAAGGAGGTAAAGGTAGCCACAGTTATGGTCATCAGGAAATCATCATGAAAGAGGCTACAATTTACATGAGGTTGACAGTTTTAAAGACATTTAAAGGAACAAGGAAGAGAAAGAATGTTCTCGGGTCAAGTAACAACAGGGATAAAAACATGAAGGTGGGAGAGTATAGAAAATGTTCAGAGAAAATCAATTATATCAATTAGGCTAAAGGGCAGGGGCAGGAGAGGAAGAGCTACAGATAAGCCTGGAATATCTGGGGCCATAAGAAACTGTGTTTTAATCAGTGAGTCAGTAGCTGCAGATCTGTTTTAAGAACCTCAGTCTAGCCATAATGTGCTTTGAACTCAGTAGAAAAAGTTATGAGCCTTTGCAGTACTGCAGATAAGTGATGGGAACATATATGGAAACAATGTCTCAATGGAAAGCACAGGTGGGACATGTGAGGCACTGAAAGATAAAATCAAAAGAATACAGCAAATGACTGCATGTGAGGGTGATTAAGGAAAAGCCAAGAACAACTTCAAAGGTTTCAGCTTTGTTGCCTATTGCCAGAAATTCTTAAGAGTTTGAAAAATGAACAGTCTTTAAGAATAGCAATTTAAGGGCCCATAGAATGAAGCTTGGAAATCAATGCGTACTTCACAAAATTCACTCTTTGAATCTAAGAGTTAGATAATGGTCTAAGTGGGAGGGACAAGCTACAGGGTTTTAAAAATCTGCAAAGGTAAAATTTTTTACCATATTTACAATATGAACTCTATCAAAAGATGAGAAGCAAGGCTGGGAGAATATCACTCTAGCAGTATCCACTACACTATACAGAGACCACAACTAGCAGAATGCTCGCACTCAGAAAGAAAACTACTCAGTAGATACCAATGGCACTGGTATTAGTAGATACCAATGTAAAGCATAGTCAGCTTCTGTGAAGAAAAAAAAAAAAAGACATTTTGCCAGAACATTGTGAATGATCCATTCCTCTATCAACTACTGACTCTTCAGGATCAAGCATCTTTATGAGAAATGCTAAAATATCTTTAGCTTATTCCTAATCAGAGAGACCTGAGAATGGCATTGAACCATAAAGAAACTTGAATTATAACAAGCACAAATCAGCCAATCATGGTAATGTATTTATCTCCCTGATAATGGATATAGCAAATAGATGCTTTGTCCTGTCATTCTGCTCTTTGAAGTACAAAGACTCATCTCAAGTTAGACCCTAAGTTCTTTCTTTTTTATTATATTTTCTTCTTTTTCTTAAATCAGCAAATCTACTACACAGGCTTTTACTGATTTTAGAGACATGTCTCTTAAGCCACTGGTATATGAATTACAGTAGTAAATAGCTTTGAAAGTGCCTCTAAAGCAAAATATGGAAATTCCTACTCCATTCTCCCAAGAGAACAGGATGAACAGTCATTATGTTCGTGAATTCAGGATAGCATGTATATAATTATTTGTCTCTTTCTCTCTTTGAAGTATTTTTTTTAATGTGAAAATTCAGACATATTCAAGGACAGTTTGCCAAGTTGGTCAAGAACACTACTATACCTACATATGAACCAAGTCATAAATCTTCTATACTTTGACTATACATGTATGACATAAGACCCTTATTTCTCCCTTGTGGTTGCTTGCTCAGAGACAATAAAGGTCTATGAAGGGACAGTGCTTCCCTTACAGGTAATATTTCACACATATAACTTTTTGCATCTATTAACACATCAAGGTAACTGAGACAAATTTGGATTAAATTTGGATTAAATAAGCAAGAAAATTCCCTTATGTATTTGTCAGTGTAATAAAGCTATCTACATGTTTCTAGACTTTATGTCTTCTAAGAGCAAATGAACAATTCTCTAAATTCTTCAGGCATTTGGTTCAATTTGTGTGTCAGACATTAATTAATTAGTTCTACATCAGTCTCTCTTGGCTGTCCTGTAGAAAGCTAACAAAAGTAAAAAATCAGCCAGGATGACAAAAACAAACAACAGCAACAAAACATTTGCTTCCGTCCTGAGAGGAAAAGTCTGTCATTAAAAGAAAGTTTAAAATTCAGATCCAAAGCTCACTTTACTTTCTCATGGGAAAGCAGACAACTATTAGTAACATTAGCCACATTACCAGTGGAAATGAAAGGAAATGCTTATTTGGAATTTTTTCTCCTAATACTTTAAAACAAATAGGTATACATCCTTTGGGTTTCCCTGAATACATCAAAGAAAATGACACTTTTAATAGGCAAAGTAATTCATTAAAAAGGAAATTCCAAACTGAGAGTGTCATTCAAATTTTCTAAAAATATAATCATAAAAAGATAAGAAAAACTAATGCAGTGTTACTCCTTCTATATGTCCCCACATCATGGAATTATAATCTCTACTCCAAAAGAATCTCTAATTTCTCAGGTTTCCTATATAAAAAGTATCTCTTTTTCTCTGGGATTTGTTGCATGTTGATTTTGTCAAGGTTCTTGCCTGCAAGGAACAGAAGTCAGCTTTGGCTGGAAGGATATATGGAGGCTACTGAAATTGATGGGGCAACTGCAGAATTATCTGGGAAACTATATAGGAACTATAGGACCTATAGGAGGTAGATGACAGGCACCAGAGAACAGCACCACGTTACACCCCAGGGGTAGTCTGAACTTGCCTTCACTCTATTCCCGCAGCACAGTCAGTCCCCTAACAGGCCCAGCATCTTTACATCATCATCCAGATTCAGAATCCCAGGTTGGAGCCTCCAATTGATGGTACCTCAGACATGTAACCAGAGAAGGCAATGGCAAGCCACTCCAGTACTCTTGCCTAGAAAATCCCATGGATGGAGGAGCCTGGTAGGCTGCAGTCCATGGGGTCACTAAGGGTCGGACACGACTGAGCGACTTCACTTTCACTTTTCACTTTCACACATTGGAGAAGGAAATGGCAACCCACTCCAGTGTTCTTGCCTGCAGAATCCCAGGGACAGGGGAGCCTGATGGGCTTCCGTCTGTGGGGTCACACAGAGTCGGACATGACCGAAGTGACTTAGCAGCAGCAGCAGCAGCAGCAGCAGCAGACATGTAACCACATTTTCAGTCACTGAGAATGGGGAGAAACTGGAGCTCTCAAGGAGGCTGGAGCTTCACATTTTGGGCAAACAGAACACACGCTTGCCACAAGGAAAATTGCGTGCTCTACACAGCATCTAATTATATACCTATTTAGCAAGGGTACTTATTTTTTCTTTTAATTTGGAGATTGGGATAGTGGGAAATGGACTGAATACTCTCTCTTGGAAATTTCATTATCAAATAATGTAAAGACTGATCAGTATTTTTATAACCTATAAAGCCTGGAAAGATAAATTATTTATCTCCATCTTTTTTTAACCTTCTCTCTTTAAAAAATATTATTATATTTTATTAATAAATACCTTTTTAATAGTAAAACTAATGCAACATAAAGTTACTGGCTTTGAATAAGTAACTTTTATGCAAAGCACTGTTCAACGTGTTTTACATGTATTCACTCATTTATATTAACTCATTTTATTTAGTGGAGTTTCTAAAGTTTTTCTGAAATCACTTTTAAGAAAACAACCACAAGACTGCTCAAAAGATGGCAGAACTACCCAAATACCCCATGTTAAAATTGGTTCTTAAATATCTATATAATTAACTGGAACATTGAATGAGGGGTGATTCTTATTTCATAATGCATGTTTGTTACTCTAATTCAAACATAATTATAGAACAACCAAGATAACACAATAAAAGCATAAATGCAATTTTTCTAGACAAATTATTCATAGTGAAATTACAAATAGTAACTGGAAAAAATTCCAGGCTGGAGAGGGTTAGGGCAAGTTGATTCAATAGGCTAAAATTATTAACAGCTTTTAAATATCACCACCATTATGTCAAATAACTATGGACATTGACCTGGAGTTCACACAGTCTATCACAGAGATAATCCAAATCGCATACAGTCTAAAAGTATGGGGCACTGGCTGTCTACACAATACCCACACCCTGGTCCTCATTCACCAAGAGAACTCCGAAATCTACCCAGATAGAAGAAAACACTGCTCAGCCTCACAACGAATTTCGAGCAGCAATCATGCGGTGGTGCTCTAGGAACACTGTTTATACAGGGTTAACTCTTTTTGAACTTCCCCTAGTCCTTATTTTCAGTTCTTCTGGCCCTTCACCCCTCGCTTGCTTACACCCTGCCTGGAACACAGATGTAATGATTAGACTTCTAATAGACAAATGTGGGTTATAAGGTGGACTTCCCTGGTGGCTCATCTGGTAAAGAATCTGCCTGCAATGCAGGAGCCCCCGGTTCAAGTCCTGGGTCGGGAAGATCCCCTGGAGAAGGGATAGGCTAACCACTCCAGTAATCTTGCCTGGAGAATCCCCATGGACAGAGGAGCCTGGTGGGCTACAGTCCATGGGGTTGCAAAGAGTCGGACATGACTGGGCAACTAAGCACAGCACAAGCTATAAGGTGGGGCTTCCCAGTTGACTCAGAGGTAAAAAATCCGCCTGCCAATGCAGGAGATGCAGGCTCTGTCCCTCGGTTGCAAAGATCCCCTGGAGAAGAGAATGGCAACTCACTCCATTATTCTTGCCTGGGAAATCCCATGGACAGAGGAGTCTGGCAGGCTACAGCTGATGGGGTCACAAAGAGTCAGATACGACTTAGCAACTAAACAACAACAACACAAGCTATAAGGTGACAATGAGGATTTAAGTCATGAGCTAAATAGAGATGGCAGAGTAGAAAGACAGGAGATTAGCTCCCTGAAGGTGGAATAGAGATGGTATAACTACATTGGGCTGCAACCCAATGCTCTTCTTTTATATAAATTCTATCTTTTCTGAGTCAATCTAGCTTGAAGTTTCTGTTATGATGATAAACAGCCCTAAACTGGTACAACTCTTTTCCTTCTTGAGCCTGATGTTATAGATGGATATATCACATACAACATCCATGGAGAGTTCTAGTGATGGTGACTGGAAACTTACCTAGCAGCTTACTATTAAAAATGTTTTCCACAGACAAAATCTTTTTTAAGGCAATTAAAGATAAGTGAGGTTAAATCATTTCAAAATGATGAAGTATACAATGGAGGCACTAGTTACACCAGATTATCCAACACCTTTACTCATCTTTCTATTACTGTCTTTTTTCTAATTAAAGCTACATTAATATGGGTTAACTTACTTTAATATTTGTTGTTGTATGTTGGAAAAAAATTTGAACTTAGATATTCATTTATTTACTACCGCACTGCTGTTGGAAATTAGCTGCTGGAATTAGAAAAAAATTATTTAAACTCTCTAAGTTTAGATCGAATGCAATGCCCTCTAATTTAACAGAAAATATTCACTGATTGTTAACCCTCAATTCACCCATATCTCCAGGCCCCACCTCTGCCAACTACCAATCTGTTCTCTGTACCTATGAGTTTGATAGAGTTTGGGGGAATTGTGTGGTTTGGTTTTGCTTTTTAGATTTTACACATAAGAGAGATCACACAGTATCTGTCTTTCTCTTTGTCTGATTATTTCATTTAGCACAATGACCTTGAGGTCCATTCAGGTCACAAATGGCAAGGTTTTTTAATAGGTGAATAACATTCCATTATGTGTATAGACACACACACAAAAAGACATACACATATATACATACACGCCACATTTTCTTTACCTATTCATCCATCAGCAGATACTTAGATTGTTTCCATACCCTGGCTATTGAAACTCTAATAATCTGAGAAGTGGTAATGTCAGGTGAAATTAACCCCATTCTATGGATGGTAAAACAATTTCAGATGTTTGCTTTCTAATTTGCTTGGAATTATAGAGCAAGCAACTAGAGTATCTTTGATATAGATGCAGGTCTTCAAACTCAGATTCCATCTCTTTACACACTATATCGTACTACTTTATCTGTCAGGGTTTTGTTTTTCTAGAAAATATTACATTCCTTAAAACAGCCATATATTCCACCAATAACAAGTAAATGCATTTACTTATTCTTCATATGAACAACTTTAATCCATTGGGAAAACATTCCATTCACAACTCAATGGCTATGGCCAATGAGAAACACAAGGTTCACAGGTAATTTACTAGAAGTCTCAAAGTCTTTGCCTGTTTCACTTTAGAAGACCACAGGAACATCATTTTAGAAAACCTCAGTTGTCTGATTTAGGGTCCCAAAATAAGTGAGTCAAAGCAATACAAATTTGGTATAAGGAATTATTATTAAATGAGAAAGGAAAGGGGAAAGTCTTGTAGATCTATGACTTGTCAGAAATGTAAAAGAGTTTAATCAGCTGAATATGAAATAATGGGATTTTAGTGTAAATCATTTATATAACCACATAATCTAAGCTTACTTCTTTTTGCTTTCATTTTTCTCTATGTAAAAAATAAAACCAAAACACTCTATCAGACTCACTGAAGTGTGAACTGTGCAGATTGGCAAGTATCAACTGATCACTTGTTCACCCAACCACTGGTAGTAGGTAAAGAAATCAGCAGTGTCTGTATTACATTGGGTGGGTCAAAAAGTTTGTTTAGATTTTCTCATAAGACATGTTATGGAAAACCCTGAGCTAACTTTCTGGCCCACCCAATATAAAAGAAAGGCAAAGAATGAGCCCTAGTTTCAAACTAAAATGACAAAAACAGAACTGAAGACTGAACTAATCAATTTTTTTTCTGCACAAGTAAAAATAAATTCATAAATTAAGAATCATGTAAAGAATCATATAAAACAGAACTGAAGACTGAACTGCTACTGCTACTGCTAAGTCACTTCAGTCGTGTCCGACTCTGTGCAACCCCATAGACGGCAGCCCACCAGGCTCCTCCATCCCTGGGATTCTCCAGGCAAGAACACTGGAGTGGGTTGCCATTTCCTCCTCCAATGCATGAACATGAAAAGTGAAAGTGAATTCACTCAGTCATATCTGACCCTCAGCGACCCTATGGACTGCAGCCTTCCAGGCTCCTCCATCTATGGGATTTTCCAGGCAAGAACACTGGAGTGGGTTGCTATTTCCTTCTCCAATGCATGAAAGTGAAAAGTGAAAGTGAAGTGGCTCAGTCGTGTCCCACTCTTCGAGACCCCATGGACTGCAGCCTACCAGACTCCTGCATCTGTGGGATTTTCCACGCAAATGTACTGCAGTGGGTCGCCATTGCCTTCTAGAGTAATCAATCTTTTTCTGCACAAGTAAAAATAAATTCATAAATTAAGAATCAAATAAATTCATAAATTAAGAATCATACAAAGTTTACCCACCAATCAGATATAGTAAGCCAATAGGAGGTTGGACTTCGATGTCAGGAAGACCTAGGATCGAGTACTGACTTTGGTACCAATTGGCTCTGCAGCCTTGAATAAATCATACATTGCTTCTTTACATATCAAATGTGAATAATGAGAGTTCTTCAAAAAGTTGTTGTGAGAAGTCAAGGAGATAATGCCATTGCATGGTGGCTAATAAATACAGTTAAATGCTCAAAAATGTATAATTTTTTATAGATCATAATTGAAATTTTTTCCATTGTCTCAAAGCTCTCTCATACATCTCTTAGGTCAAAAAAGAGAATAATTTACAGTACAGAGAAATATCTCCAAAGAGCATTGCCATTATCAACTTCTTTGTGTATGTACATATGGGAGTGCATGCACAAGTGTACCCAGCACACCTGGATCAAAATCTATCTAGAGGACTTCCCTGGTGATACCTACCTGCCAATGCAGGGGACATGATTTCAATCCCAGGTCCGGGAAGATTCCACATGCCGCGGAGCAACTAAGTCCACACACCACAACTACTGAGCCCACAAACCACAGCTACTGGAGCCAGTACACTCCAAAGGCCCGCAAGCCACAACCAGTGAGCCTGAGCACCTCGAGCCTGTTCTCTGCCAAGAGAGAAGCCACCGCAATGAGAAGCCTGCGCACCACCACAGCCCCCGCTGGCAGCACCTAGAGAAAACCTGTGCACAGCAGCAAAGTCCCAGCACAGTCAAAAATTAATTAATTTTTAAAAAAGCAATCTGAGCTTTGTTTGTTTCTTTTTAATGGATCAGTTTAGATTAAATGATAGACCAAAATAGACTACCTTCTTTATCTGAAATATACATATTATTGAAGGTGAGAGTAGTTAATAATTTCTTTATTGAAATCTATCTTGTTGAAACACCATCCCTTGAAGGACAGAAAGGGGTGATTTAGTACAATAAATAGCCTTAACGATAAATAAGAATGAGGTCAAATTGTGATTCCTAAGAAAAGATACTTCATCTTCTATATACCTTGATTTCAGCAGGGCTGGAAAACATCAGATCTGAGTAACAAAAATGCAGTAAGTATTCTCCTATGCTTTGGCCCGCCTCACTACTCAAATGTGGAGGTGTGTTTGTGCTGAGGTCAGGGCACGTAAGGGTGAACTGTTGTTTAGTCGCTATAAGGGAGAATAATGGCAGATAAAATGTCTTCTGACTCACAGCTGGATTTTTATTAAGCCTGTGGTGTTGCTTCTTGGAGTCATCCAGACTCCTCAATTATCTGAATTATGTACTATATATCCTGTCAAACTAGGATCTTCTATTACACAAACCATTTCCTGGATCCCCTGTGAAGTATACCACCGGAAGTCCTCATTCCTTAAGGCTGAGCTGAAGAGTACCTTTGCAGTAAAGAACAAAGCTCTACTTCCCAGAAGCATTGTAGCACAAATGACTCCATCTTGCTTAATATGTTTTAACTACTGACTCTGAAGCAATGGTATTTAAATTAAAACTAAGTTGAAAATTAAAAACTCATTAATTCACAATACGCCCCTGCTTAGTATGAGGCAGTTTGGATAAAACACAAGTCTACCTATGATGAAAAAGTTGACTACAGGAATTAATATTGCAAACAGGCCAGGGGAAATATTTATTTAAGAGAATAATTTATATTCAAACCTTCAGAAGGATAGATAGGTTAATTACAAATATTTTGAAAATGTTCATTAAAATCCTTTCAAGGATTTTTAAAATTATATGACTATCCTAGGTTGGTATCATTCCACATTCTGAAAAATATTAAAACTGCTTGCTCTTTATAAAATCTTATGCAATGAGACTTTTTCCTCGGGTTAATCTGAATTTTTACCACTTTTTTTAGAAAATAGGCAAAAATAATCTTTTATAATAAGTGGTCAAGTTTCACATACTTAGAAATATTTATTGTATTCTTTGAAAAATATGCATACATAAATGTATACACACATACACACACAGGTATGCATATACAGACTTAAGTACACATATATATACATATGCAGAGACACACACATATGCATACACATTCTACTTATTCCATTCATTGAATGAATTGAAAAACACATCAGGGTCACAGAATCACTTTAGGGACTGAATACAAATATCAAAGAATATTTTACTGGTAAAAAACAACCAGACAAAAGCTTCATCTAGGAAAGAAAAAAAAAAAACACATATATTGGAGCCAACAAAATTTTGTAAAATTTTGGCAGGCATCTGTAAAATATATACTGGGAAAGTAAGTCTACTCATCTTTTCAGAAAAATACAGAGGAGGACCAAATACACAATACGAAAACAAAGTCCTGGAATCCAGAACTGGATTTGAGGAGGAGGAAAGGATCACAAATCCCAGAGATCCTTTTACATATATTTTGATGCTTTTCTTTTGTGTATAGTATTGATGAGTGTGTCGTGTGCTCATTGAGAAACCAGCCCTCGGTAATTGTCAGGGATCTTCGTTCTGAGTGCAGACTCCACTGGAAATTAATTGCTTCAGTGCAATCTGAACCACATCATAAATGTCATGTAGAAGTTGCAGGGAGTGAGGAGGCAGTGACAGCTCAATCCGCACTGTTTCATTTAAAGGTGGGTAAAACACACTGCGACAGAAGTGCTCTTCATCAATAATTTAGTCCGCAGTGTAAAGCCAAGCCGTGCCAAAGATGCCAGGGGAGCCGCTGCCTCCCTGGTTTTAATGACACCAGCAGGGAGGGGTTGAGGGGCCAGCTCAAATCAACATTCACTGCACATCTGGGCATGTCGGCAGATGAAGATATCAAGGACTGAGCTGACAGGACAAAGGGTTGAAAAAAGAAGTGTAACCTAGAAAACCTTTACTTTGAATTCTTTGTATAAATTCAAGGGAGATGACAGTTCCTAAGGTCATCTTATATAATAAAACTTCAGTGATTTACATAGAGAGTTTTAACCCTTTCCATCATGTAATCAAAGACAATGCAAGTTTAGTGTCTAATGTTCACTTTAAGACTCTAAAACATTCCTATTTGTTTCCCCCAAAAGACTTCTTCGATGAACCAAATGTTAACAGGAACTGCCTGATTTCATCCTGTGAACCTTGATTATACCTCATCAGAAGTCTCCCACAACATTTGGGGGCCAGTCCAATGTCCTCTTAACCTACAGGAGTTTAATATCATGACTATTTCACAAGGTTTGCAAGAAACTCAAGATCTAGTTTGGGAGCTTCTATTGTAATAATATGAAAGAAATATGTAAAATGGTACAACCATCCCCCTCTTATTGTGCTTTGTTTTTATAAAAATGAAGGTAAATATGTGTTTTTCACTACCTGAAAGGTGCTCTTTCTGGTATTCTAATACAAAACTGGATAGGGCTTGAAAAAATGAGGATTATATGAATAATATGAGTGGAGACCTTGTCCTGGATCCTTTGAGGACACCATGCATTCCCAGGTTGAGGTATTCTTGGAACCCCAGGGGCCAAATTCAATTATCTCATTCTACGTTTTATGTATTTGGAGGACATCACAGTGTCACTAGGGGCTGACTGGATTCTCACACAAGGAGATTCAGTTCTCATTGAAGGAAATTTACTGAGTTCCCATTTTCTCCCTAATGGCTTTTCACTCTAAAAACTGAAGTTAGTAACGTTATTAATGCTAATCAGAGTGAAGGGTTTGACTTATTTCACGACAGAAATAAAGAATGAAAGTCAACCATAATTTGCAAAGAAAAACATAAGATGAGCATTAAATGAATTTAAAATTTAATATTCTGGTAATATTTAACCCTTTTTAGGTGATTAGTATTCAGACCATTATTATCCAAAACTAGAATGTGTGAGAAAACAGCAGCCCACGAGTTTCAAAGTGTGAGCCAATAAATCCAAACGTCCATTAATTCCTAGACATGACTAGTCCATCTTAAAGCTAGACAGAAGATATCCAGGGTAGGACAGAAAACACGTAATACAATTAAAACACATTTTGAAAATGCCTTTTATGAATCAGTACATCCATCAATGGCTATAAAATCTGGGGAGCATGACATGTGAAACTTAAACCATTATTACAGATCACTTCACAGTTTACCCCTCTCTTCCAAATATCTGTTAACTAGGATCTCACCATTAACCTGTTGATTTATTCTGTAAACTCAAAAAGAAGACTGCCAACCATCTGAAAGATGGACAGTTAGGTAGGTGATTCTATAGGATTTTGACTTGACAGAATAGAACAATACAACACAATACAGCCCAAGTAAAAGAGGGGTTTCCTCATTGAAGAGACAGAGAAGCCTGGCGGGCTACATACACTCCATGGGGTCACAAAGAGCCGGACACAACTGAGCAGTTATCACTCTTCATTGACGAGAAACCCATGTGGCCTGTGAAAGGTCTTACTAGAAAGAAAAGTGACTTTGATTTAAAATCTACATGTAAAGTATGTTAATAAAGGGTCTGTAATTATTTTAATAATTGTCAAAACTAAAACTTTGTGTGAACATATGTCAAATTCCCCATTTTATGTGCTAATAAAACAGAGTTAATCAATAAAAGTCCTATTTTCAGCTAAAAAATTTATTCCTTCACATTTGGCTTTCTTCATTGCATAACTACAATTAAAACAGAAAGTACTGCTTGATTCCACTTTTTAAAAACAGAGATATTGTCCCTCCTCAAGAGGAAGGAGGTTATTTCCTTAGAAAGTAGTAGTATTAGAAAGCATTAAGCTGAACCACAGAAATAACTGTTGCTCAATAGTTTTTTACTTATAAAATGCAGTTTCATAAGGTTCACACTAATAATTCTTTACTTCTTACAAACTAATTTAAGAAAGAACTCTGATGGACATTTAAATATTTATTAAAATCATCCATTCAATACTTGAGAATTTTTGAAGCTCTTCTATGTATCAAACATTGTCTTTAAAAAGGCAACTAGTAATAAAAATGCTTGCTTCTAAGGAACAAATTGAGAGAAATAGGGACATTGGAAAAGACCCTGATGCTGGGTAATACTGAAGGCAGGAAGAGAAGGGGACGACAGAGGATGAGATGGTTGGATGGCATCACCAATTCAATGGTCGTGAGTTTGAGCAAACTCCAGGAGATAGCGAAGGACAGGGAAGCCTGGCGAGCTGCAGTCCATGGGGTCACAATGAGTCAGACGTGAGTGAGTGACTGAACAGTAACAACAAAGGGACACAATGTAGTTTAATACTAAGATATTTGGAGTTATGTTAAATGACAACAGAAATGGGCAAACTGCATCTTTGAAATCATATCAGTTGGAAACAAAATGTAATGGTAAATTTTTTACTTTTATATTTTTCATATCCATAAAAGCAATATCACAGAGTCAACTCATAGGAAACTGCTACAACTTGCTGGTGGCAAGAAAGACCTTAGAAGATATGCATGTAGGTTGTAGGAGCCAAAAATAGAATAGCACGTGTCACAAATACCAAATCAGTGTCTACTTTACAAACAGAAGATGCTCATCTCTCTCTTCATATTCACATGTAGAAGTCCCTAGAACTCCAGATGGAAATGAATGTTATAATTACCCCCAGACCATTGTAATCCTAAATGGGAATGGAAGATAATCATGCTGGAATGTCCCATCCAAAGAATGGGTGCTTTTAAAAAGCCCATTAAACAAAATATTATTCAATGTAAATGGCAGCATTATGAGAAAGGCTTTGATAATGTAGTCTCCACTTGTGCCCTCTTGATTTGTAACTTTCTTTGAGGGTTTGGGGAACATGAGCTGTTTAAAGCACCTTTTAAGACAGCTCCTAATTTCTTTGTGACTTTGAATATTCTCTTTTCACTACAGAGCAGAGGGAAACCTGTAGCTCTGATTAGAATGAACTTAGATTATACAGAAGGCCTGCCCTACAATTATATATGTGCCAAGATGAAAACTCAGAGACGCCGGCAGTCCAGGATACAAGGCCTAAGTAGTAGGTGATAGAATTTCCATTCAAAACTACAGAAAGAAAAAAAAAAAGCAGAATGAGTAAAACCATTGTGAGGAATGGATAAAATGCCTCAGAAGAGCGGATTGCTTACAGATAACTTACTGCAGAAAAGTCACAATCATTCTAACATGACTAGTTACTTTAATAAATCTTGGGATTGGTATATGTATGTATATAGGTATACTCTCATAAATTTTATCCAAAACATATGTTTGTACATTACTCTTGGTAGCAAATATTTTTTAATTAAATCTTTATTTAGAGGATAATGAAACATGCAAGTACTTCTTCCCAAACACCAGAAAAGGCACTTGTTTCTTATATTAATAATTAAGGTAAGTGACTCTTTTTTGTCAACTATTTGGAGTTATTCATTAAACCTCAGCATGCTTTGAGCCTTGGGTGTTGGTATTTAACTGAGTAACTATGATCCATAACTTCTGTTGATCGCTTAGAATAAAATCCACAACTCATTATATGACTAAAAAAAATTTTTAATTTTATTTCATATTTACATCATGTAATGTTTCCATGAAATTACAAATTAATCTTAACTTTATATTACTCACAAAAGCTCAAAAAGACCTAAACCTAGTCAGAGTATATAGCAATTATTATATATTGTATAACATAGCATATATAATACATATATTAATAGCTTCTAATTGTTGCTGTTGTTGGGATATGTGAGTGGTAGAACACTCAGAAAAGGATCTCCTAGTTTTAAAGGAGTAAACAAAAGGAATAACAAGAGGAATGATTATTCTAAGCCAATAATTTTATGATTAAATAGGAATATCTCAAAGGGATAAATAAAGATTATTAAAGAAATCTTATCCAAAATGTAGTCTTTTTTAGCTAGTTATTTGAACACTAAAATAATAACCATCCTGGCAATACAGGATGAAGCAAATAATGTCATTCTGAGAAACCAATTTTTCCTTCATTTAAACCCAATCTCCATGCAGAATCACAGGACTCAATCTAAAAGATGACTTGCCCACCAGGCCTGCTGGTGATAAGAGCCAATACTGCTCTGGTCCTACTAACCAGGCATCTACCCAACATGCCAGTAGATTTAATTTGCCATAAAGTTAAATATCTGCTACAAGAGGGAACCATTCACCTGGACACTTCTTTCTTTCCACCTTCCCATAGAGTGAGATAGCAATAACTATTCATTGCCATAAGGAGGTGGGACAGAGGAGAGGAGAGGTCTTCTTAGGGAAGAAAAGAAAAGGTGTAATTAAAATAAGGTAAAATTTAAAGTCTCAGTTACCTTAACCAGTGTTGTGAGGTCCAGAAGATAAGGTGCTTTAGAGACCTTGCAAAAAAGGTTGGGGGAGGTTATGATGTAGGTAAGTGGTAGAGGGTCCTGAGAGGAGTCAGGGAAGAAACATTCCAAATAGGCTTTTTTAAAATTCACTTGGGTTTGCACAATATGTTTCTTGAAAGAGTTTGAAGCCCAATATATAAAAAGCTGACTATTTATACATTTGATTCCTTAAAAGCAATTAGGAATACAAAGCAGATGGTCCAGCATTGTAGATTTCCCTTTTCATATTGCTTAAACACTAGAGATCAATAAGTCTAATATAAACAGATGATTTCCATAGCAGGGTTTATAATTAGCTGGCACTGAATGTGTCCAAACTCTAAAATAATTAGCAGAAGCATGTGGCACACCATTAAAACCTTGTGGCTTGTCTGCATTTACATTTATAATTATTAAAGTTAATTATGATGCTTGTGGTGTGGTTCCAAGCTCCTTTACAACTTAGATTAAATATTTTTTTTAATCCCATAACTTCCTTTCTAACCTTCCTTGGGCCTCTGGAAAACAGTGAAATCTGACCAAGTTAGGAATGTAGAGCTGCCATTTTTTCGCTCCAAAGAATAAATTCTAATTTTATCATGAAAGAGAGCTCTTCTTAAAGAGATGGCAGCTTTCTCAACTGATGACAATATTTCGATCTTGAATTTTAATTTGTCCATAATGGTAGGGATAGGCAGGATAACAATGCTTATAAGTCTTCAGATTGAAAGCTGTCATTTTTGAGAGCTAAGTGAATAGCAAGTCAGTGCCAATATAGTCTCCTCAATATACTATATAGTCATGGAGAATTTTAATAACATACATTGTTCTTGATTCAAGGTCTAAAGGTAATCTCCATTCTCTTAGAGTGCAGGTAGCATTTCATAAAGTGGGAACAAGCAGCCCATCTTTATTTTTAAAGTTTATATCACCGAAAAATGGCATGTACTAAACCCCCGCTTGTGTTAGGAGCACTGGGTACAAGAAGTATAAAACAGACACAGCCTTCTCAGCCAGAACAGTGAAGAGTCTCAATCTCAGCACCAGTCTGCTAAAACCAGAAGAGCAGATTTCTTCAAAATTTGCATCAACAAAAATGTTGACAGTTTTGTAGATTTTATACTCTACTGTCATCTATTGTCACTGCAAAAACTGGTCAGTGCCCTTAATACAAATATCATTAATCTTAAGGTTTATAACGTCTAGTCAAGAATATTTTGCCATCATTTGAACTCTGTACCCTATGCAAGACCCCAGGCCAAAGTCAGAGGTGTAGTCCTTAACCTATTTACAAGTCAGTAAAGCAGAAAAGGAATTATCAAATTCTTTCTTTTACTCAGTTGCTCACAGAGACTTCTGCTATGTAGTCAAGTTATCTATACTCAATCAGTGTAATATACGAACTTCCTTTATAAAAGAACCCATTGACTTACACAATTTAAGGCAATTTGTCTTCTCATGCTTTCCATTTGCTAAAATTCTACATAAAATCAATATACAGTTAGCATTCTACCAAAAAGACCCACTGTTTTCTATTTAACTTTTCAAATAATGTCTATTAGATTTCTACATTGGTTTAAATATAATACTCTTGTCCACCTATAAATTGTAAAACACATCTCTATAAAATATCTAACAACTAACTTCATTATCCCCCCAGGGCCGAGAGAGATTTTTAATAGAAACAGTCAATTTTTCATCATGAAAAAAAAAACCCTTTTGTTTCATCACTTCTCCTGATGCATCATTTCATTTAGAGGTAAAAATTAAAATATATTTTATTTAAACTAGTAATACTCAGATATGCAGATGACACCACCCTTATGGCAGAAAGTGAAGAGGAACTCAAAAGCCTCTTGATGCAAGTGCAAGAGGAGAGTGAAAAAGTTGGCTTAAAACATAACATTCAGAAAACTAAGATCATAGCATCTGGTCCCATCACTTCATGGGAAATAGATGGGGAAACAATGGAAACAGTGAGAGACTTTATTTTTGTGGGCTCCAAAATCACTGCAGATGGTGACTGCAGCCATGAAATTAAAAGATGCTTACTCCTTGGAAGAAAAGTTATGACCAACCTAGACAGCATATTAAAAAGCAGAGACATTACTTTGCAACAAAGGTCCATCCAGTCAAAGCTATGGTTTTTCCAGTAGTCATGTATGGATGTGAGAGTTGGACTGTGAAGAAAGCTAATTGCCGAAGAATTGTTGCTTTTGAACTGTGGTGTTGGAGAAGACTCTTGAGAGTCCCTTGGACTGCAAGGAGATCCAACCAGTCCATTCTAAAGGAGATCAGTCCTGGGTGTTCATTGGAAGGACTTATGCTAAAGCTGAAACTCCTGTACTTTGCCCACCTCATGCGAAGAGTTGACTCACTGGAAAAGACTCTGATGCTGGGAGGGATTGGGTGCAGGAGGAGAAGGGGACAACAGAGAATGTGATGGCTGGATGGCATCACCGACTCAATGGACATGAGTCTGAGTGAACTCCGGGAGTAGGTGATGGACAGGGAGGCCTGGCATGCTGTGATTCATGGGGTTGCAAAGAGTCTAACATGACTGAGCGACTGAACTGAACTGAACTGATGTTATAATTATATGTGTGTGCATTTGACCTATATACAATCTGTGCTCCTCAAAATTTCCTCTGAGAACCCCTGGATCAAGCTGTTAGTCATGCATTATTATTCCTAGCAAAACCTAATTCATATAACAATCTTTATTTACTGAGATAACCCAGAAAGATAAAAAGCAAATTCTAAATAAGTAAAAGCATTTATATGAAGTTTTGTGATATTATTATATAGCATTCCTACAATAATTCGATGTCATAATTCACACAATTATAAAAACATGAATTATGTCATTCTTCATCAGCATTACCAGTATGTTACACTTTCTGGCTAATATGTTCAGGGCAGCTTGTTAGATTCTGGAGTCACGAAGATTAACCTCAAGGGGTTCATAGCGCAATTGGGGACATACAAGAGGTCATGAGGCAACAACAATACAAGGCAAAACCTACTCTGTGAAAAACACATGGTAAAAACCAAACTTAATAGACATTCAGAAAAGAGAACAGTCACATCAGAAGTCTCACTAAAATAGTAAAACTTGAAATACGTTTTTATAGAAGGATAGGATCTCAAAAAGCTCAGTCTAAGATACTGAGACAGGGGATTCTAGTCCTCCCTCCCCTTAAAAAAGGCATGGGTTAGGCATAGACTATATTCAGAGAAGAAATAAGCCAATTTGGAGAAATAGGTAAATGTCACCTTGCATGAGGTCTCGAAAGAGTTTATATTTCAGTCATCAAGTGATAGAAAACTTTGGAAAAAAAAATGTTTTTGTGCAGGGCCTGTTTGGGTTTTTTGTCACTCTGTACAGTATCCTTAAAAAAATAAGCACAATTTTCAACTCAATTTTGCCCATGTCAATATATCCTTGGCCTACAGAGAATAAAACTGAGGTCACATCCCCTCTACAACACAAATGTTTTCATTTCTCAAATCTCCAATTAAAAAAAAGCATACATATTCCTCACTTAGAAAACCCACATTCTTCTCCCAGACTATTTAAGTCTACTTCATGTCCATCACACACTTTCTGGCCCACATGTAGGTTTCCTCTGGCTCAGGCCAGACCAGGGGATGTCTGGAATGTGACAAGGTAGTATGGCCTGCCAGGTCTATTCTGTTAGCAAATTTATTTTCTTCTCTTAGACGGATGATCAAAATGTCACGGTGTGATGCTTTAGCAGGCCTGGGAGCTCCCACCTACAGCTGTGGGGCTTGAGTGGGACCTGAAGCCAAGAATGCCATAAGGAGCACAGACAGTGCCTCTACCATCACTGCTTCTCCTGCATTGCTCATTCTCCTGCTAAATGATGCAATGGGACCCCCTCAGGGATTCTGAGTCTGATCATGTTTTTCTTGCTATTTTTTTACTTCCATCTTCCCTTCACTAAAGCAGCCCAAACTGCTGAATTTTTCATGAAACAGATAATATCATTGTACACAAGATAATGGCATTCAAATACATCCATCTGCTTGTTAGCTCTGACTACATTGATTGCAATTCTACTGAAAGAATATTTACCAAAAAAATGATTTCTTTTCCACTTTTGTGGTATTAAAATTCCACATTTTCATAAGGAAACTATAGAGGGACCCGTATAAGTACATAAGCTAAGAGGGGAAAATGAACTGAGAAATTAAGCGGCAGTCCCTGGGGCTCATCCAAGAACAACAGTTTACTTTTTCTCAAAGATGGATTTGAAATCCAGATGAGTTTTATGACTCAATGATTCTGTTCTTCCATCAGCTCAAGAACGGATGGTGGAAAACTGCTTTTCACTGCTATGATAGACAGGGCCCAGACAGTTCCTTCAGAGGCTGGAAAGTACAGAGTCCTGCCACTCACCACAGGGGGACGGCATGACTGGATGGAGCACAGTGGAAGAGCAAGACTCTTTCCTCTGGCTTCTCCCAGTCTCTAAGGGCTGCTGGAGTGATAGGAAAGAAGAAAAGATCAGAGTGAAAGGGAGAAGGCAAAGGAGGTGTGTCCTTCCCACCTGTCCTTTCAGAGCCTAGAATGTAGAGGAACCAGACAAAGAGAGTTCACTAACTTTTTGCATATCTCATGTCAAAGGCAAAGTTTTTCCTATCTATATGAGGTAATGCTACTCAAGAATTCCTTAACACGGTCAGCTTCTGTTCTCTTACTCATAAATGATGCACTTAAGCATTTATTTACTGTGCTATTCTAACTGCCATTCTCATCTTCAGAAGTCAAATGAAAAACTAATTCAGTGTGTTGGTATATGTGTAACCACTATGTCATGAGATGTTGTTTTCTCTGCACTTTTTCTTTGTCCTATTCAACCACAGTCATATCATATTAACTGGTTTGGATTCTTATTTGAATAATTGCTAAGACATTCTCTAACTGGCATGAGATTTTTAATTGAATGTTCAATTAATTCAATTACCCCTAGCTTTCCTAAATTCTAGATAATTACCCCTAGCATCTTTAAGTTCTGGACAAAGATTTTTTTTTTATCCAATATGCAAAGGAAACAGCAAGTTTATTTCAGTCCAAATTGTCTTCAATCTTCTAAACCAAGAGGGAATGACACACTGCACTTAACCTAAATACTGGCCAACCAAAAGGCTCTATTAACTCTTTAATACTTACAAGATTTGTAGACAGAAACTTCCTTTGGACTTTCATAAAATGTTAAAGACTCAGTCAGAAATTCTTTAATTAATAAGAGGTAATTTTAGTGAAGAACTTTAGAGGTGCCTCTATAGTAAATACACACATTTGTCTTTTGAACGACATCCAGATTGGATAAGGGTAGGTACATACGAGTGTTATGAGAACATTTATGCAGTGTTATTTTCAAGGACCAAGGGATAAATTCAGCTTCCTGGGGATGTGGGATGATTTCTTCTATGTGCTCCATGCCATATCTAGAACCTTGTGTGAACCCAACAAAACAATTAAGAATTAAGCAAAAATGTACAGTCTTCCTTTATTATTTTTGTATTTATTTCAAGTCATTGCTGAATCAGAAACTACTATGATCATGAATTCCTCTTCTTCTTAAAACATGTTTTATCATTTGTGAAACAGAGAGGTAAACAAATGGTTCCAATGCTTGATATCTTTGAAAATGATAAAGTTTTGTATATTCTTCTGTATTTCCAAGACAAGTTGAAATTCTATTTAGAAATTACTCATTAGTCTGAAGTGTCTCTTCTATTTTTTTAGCTGAATGAATGTAATGAAAAACATATGGCTCATGGATCTAAATCCCCCAACCCATGTGTGACACATAGTTCTAGTTTCATTAATGGGCACACTAAAGATCATACCAAAAGGACAGAAGTTCCTGTGATATTGTTTCAAAACTTCTCGGTAATTAGGTCTGTCTCTTGATGTCAGATTTAGTTCAAATAACTACCACCTTTCCATACCAGTGCTTAGCTTCTCTTTTCATAGTAAGTTATACTTATTTCTAACAACTAATTAAACTGTCACAATTTCTACACCAGAAAGCAAAGGCATTGCAAAAGCAATAAAATGATCTTATTTTAAATATTAACAAGAAGTAAAGCAGTAACAATAAACTGCATAGATACACCTTGCTCGAACATTCTTCTAAGGGTTAAATTACCAAAAAACTAAATAACCAGAAGGGAAAGTGGGTGAGATTACTGTCTATCTTGGCTTCATCTTATAGGATGAAGGAAAAAACTCCATCATTTGTATTTTTCTAATAAACTCTGAAGTACATTGTAAAGAATCAATAAGTAATATTAGCAATGACAGTTTCTTTGTAAGTCAATGGTTCTCCTTTATATACTATAGTATACAGATATTCTGCAATATTTCCACTTACACCCATATAATGAGAATTGTGCATTTTAGTCAGGATTAGAAATATAAATTTTAGATTTTCAATACAGATCTATCATCTGCCATAACTGTTTCTACAACCGCTCACAACTCAGGCAGGATAACTGATTCTTTATAGTCTACTAACTGTGTCTGTTCTTGTAAATATGTCCCATTCACAGTGCTGTTCCCTAATTAACCATGACTACTTTAAGGGGACGACAGAGAATGAGATGGCTGGATGGCATCACCGCCTCGATGGACGTGAGTTTGAGTGAACTCCAGGAGTTGCTAATGGACAGGGAGGCCTGGTGTGCTGTGATTCATGGGGTCGCGAAGAGTCGGACACGATTGAGCGACTGAACTGAACTGAAATTTCATGGAAATGCAGAAACACTAGACCCAGGTCTTTTTAGAACATGTTAGACAACTGTTCTTAAGTCCGGCAAGTTTTTAATACCAGAGAGAGAAAGAGAGAATAATTACTTAGTGTCTACTGCAAATGCAATTGTGTCAGTGATATGGTAAGAAAGAATATATATCACTACTCTGAGGGAGCTTATAATTTAAAATAATAAATAAGAATAACAGTATAATATAAATGAAACATACACCATAACACAATATACAATTATGTTCTACTGCTATGGGATTCAGAGAAAGAAGTTAATTTGGGCAGGATTAGTAAGAGAAGACTGTACTCAGTGACCATAACAGGAAACAACTTGATTTGATAGATAAGAGAGAAAGAAAAGAGAATGAAGGGAGGCAGGGAGGGAGGGAGAAAGGAAGGAAGGGGAAGGGAAAGGAGAGGGAGAAGCAGAGGGTAGAGAAACCTTAGAAATCACACAGACCAACTTCCTCTTGGTACAGATGAGGACATCAAGTCAGAGCAGTGATGTGAGCTTAACTTGGAAAGCAATGTCAAAGAATGCTCAAACTACTCTACAATTGCACTCATCTCACACGCTAGTAATGTTTAAAATTCTCCAAGCCAGGCTTCAGCAATACATGAACCATGAACTTTCGGATGTTCAAGCTGGTTTTAGAAAAGGCAGAGGAACCAGAGGTCAAATTGCAGACATCCACTGGATCATCAAAAAAGCAAGAGAGTTCCAGAAAAACTTCTATTTCTGCTTTATTGACTATGCCAAGGCCTTTGACTGTGTGGATCACAATGAACTGTGGAAAATTCTGAAAGAAATGGGAATACTAGACTATCTGACCTGCCTCTTGAGAAAGCTGTATGCAGGTCAGGAAGCAACAGTTAGAACTGGACATGGAACAACAGACTGGTTCCAAGTAGGAAAAGGAGTACATCAAGGCTGTATATCATCACCCTGCTTATTTAACTTCTATGCAGAATACATCATGAGAAACGCTGGGCTGGAGGAAGCACAAGTTGGAATCAAGATTGCCAGGAGAAATATCAATAACCTCAGATATGCAGATGACACCACCCTTATGGCAGAAAGTGAAGAAGAACTAAAGAGCCTCTTGATGAAAGTGAAAGAGGAGACTGAAAAAGTTGGCTTAAGGCTCAACATTCAGAAAACTAAGATCATGGCATCTGGTCCCATCACTTCATGGCAAATAGATGGGGAAACAGTGGAAACAGTGGCTGACTATTTTTCTGGGCTCCAAGATCACTGCAGATGGTGATTGCAGCCAGGAAATTAAAAGATACTTACTCTTTGGAAGGAAGGTTATGACCAACATAGACAGCATATTGAAAAACAGAGACATTACTTTATCAGCAAAGGTCCATCTAGCAAGGCTATGGTTTTTCCGGTAGTCATGTATGGATGTGAGAGTTGGACTATAAAGAAAGTTGAGCGCCGAAGAATTGATGCTTTTGAACTGTGGTGTTGGAAAAGACTCTTGAGACAAGGAGATCCAACCAGTCCATCATAAAGGAGATCAGTCCTGGGTGTTCATTGGTAGGACTGATGATGAAGTTGAAAGTTCAATACTTTGGCCACCTGATGCGAAGAACTGACTCATTTGAAAAGACCCTGATGCTGGGAAAGATTGAGGGCAGGAAGAGAAGGGGACAACAGAGGATGAGATGGTTGGATGTCATCACCAACTCAATGGACATGGGTTTGGGTGAACTCTGGGAGTTGGCAATGGACAGGGAGGCCTGGTTAGCTGTGGTTCATAGGGTCGCAAAGAGTCGGACATGACTGAGCGACTGAACTGAACTAGAAAGCTGACAGAGAGAGAAGTGACAGAAATACAAAGGGGATTCAAGCTCCAACTAACAGAGTAGTATTTTTCCCCTTCCAGATAAAACTAGCTTCTTCTCCAATTTCCAGAAACCAACCTCATTCAACAAAAGCAGATAGTGGGATCCTTAGTTTATTGACTCATGGGACCCATGGTATAGTCTTTGAGAGGGGTTCACAAACTTATTCTGAGAAAGGTCAGTTAGTACTCTCTTAGGCTTTGTGGACCACATCACCTCTTTAATAGCTAGTCAATTCTGTCTTCATAGTGTGAAAGCTTCCAGGGACAAAATATGTGTAAATAAACATAACTGAGTTCAAATAAAACTTTATGTGCAAACACAGGAGGCAATCTGGATTTGGTCCATGAGCCATAGTTGGCCAGCCCCTGTTCTATAAGAAATAAAAATGAGAGATATATTAAATCTAATGTCAATTACACAATTAGAAAAGATTGCATTTAAACCCAGTTCTGTCAAAGTATGGGCTCTTAACCATTCTTTTCTTTCTTTTAGAAATGAGGGCAATGTCTTACCTGGTATCTCAAGATTCTCAAGATTTTTCTTTCATATTAGCTTTAAGAATTAAAGAGATGAGTTAATTGCCATTGTACTGGAAAATGGAGGAAATTTTTGGCTCATCACCCAGATTATTCAGTAGGTAATACCTGGGTAAGCATCAAATTGGTACTCCAGAAATTTATTTATTTTTTATTGAAGGATAATTGCTTTACAGAATTTTCTTGTTTTCTGTCAGACCTCAACCTGAATCAGCCATAGGTGTATATATATATATATCCCCTTCCTTTTGAACCTCGCTATCTCCCTCCCCATCCCACCCCACTAGGTTGATACAGAACCCATGTTTGAGTTTCCTGAGCCATATAGAAAATTCACATTGGCTATCTATATTACATACAGTAATGTGTTTCCATGTTACTCCTTCCATACATCTCACCCTCTCTTACTCTCTACCCATGCCCATAAGTCTACTCTCTCTGTATGTTTCTCCTTGTCCTGTAAATAAATTCTTCGGTACTATTTTTCTAAATTCTGTATATATGCATTAGGATATGTTTATCTTTCTCTTTCTGACTTACTTCACTCTGTATAATAGGTTCTAGGTTCATCCACCTTATTAGAACTGACTCAAATGTGTTCTTTTTATGACTGAGTAATATTTTATTGTGTATATGGTACTCCAGAAATTAAGCTGATAAAAGCAAAGTTTGCAAAAGAGCTAAAATCTAATTTGTATGACTTACTAAAATACTTACAGTATTTGTCTTTCACAACCCTCCAATTCAGATTAATCTTACCTATTATTTCGGCCCTGCAAACTCCTTTCCAGTAGTCATGTACAGATGTGAGAGTTGGACCATAAAGAAGGCTGAGCACCAAATAATTGATGCTTTCAAATTGTGGTGCTGGAGAAGACTCTTGAGAATCCCTTGGACAGCAGGGTGATCAAACCAGTCAATCCTAAAGGAAATCAAACCTGAAAATTCATTGGAAGGACTGATGCTGAAGCTCCAATACTATTTTCTACCTCATGCAAAGAGCCGACTCATTGGAAAAGACCCTGATGCTGGGAAAGATTGAGGACGGGAGGAGAAGGGGACAACAAAGGATGAGATGGTTGGACAGCATCATTGGCTCAAGGGACATGAATTTGAGCAAATTCTGGGAGATAGTGAAGAACAGGGAAGGCTGGCAATCTGCAGTCCATGGGGTTACGGAGTTGGACACTACTGAGTGACGAAACAGCAACAACATCAGACTTCTGAAACTTTTTGTGCACATTTCCATGGAAGCCAAAATCTGTTCAGAGAAGCTTTCATTTCCTTTAGGGAATGCATTGTTCTGCCTTCTGCCACCAGGGAGGTTGCTAAAAGCATCATATATTAATGATACTACACTTGCTTCAGAAATAGCTTTACATTATAGAAAACTTAAGAGTACCACAAAGAAAAAATAACAGGACAATCTCCACTTGCAGATCTTATTAAAAACTCTGTAACTTCTTCCAATCTCTCTGATAAGTCAAGATTCTCCTTAAATAAATCTGTTGCAAAATTTTTATATAAAATTCTACATTTAATCACAGATATGTCTTCTATCACAAAAATAAATTATACAAATTTGAGTTTCATAATCCTACAATCCTCTCTTCTGAAATATTTACAAATATTTTGATAGCCTCAGTTCAGTTCAGTTTAGTCGCTCAGTAGTGTCCGACTCTCTGCGACCCCATGAATCACAGCACGCCAGGCCTCCCTGTCCATCACCAACTCCCGGAGTTCACACAAACTCATGTCCATCGAGTCGGTGATGCCATCCAGACATCTCATTCTCTGTCGTCCCCATCTCCTCCCGCCACCAACATTTCCCAGCATCAGAGTCATTTTCAGTGAGTCACTTGTCGCATGACGTGGCCAAAGTATTGCAGTTTCAGCTTTAGCATCAGTCCTTCCAATGAACACCCAGGATTGATCTCCTTTAAAAAGGACTGATTGGATCTCCTTGCAGTACAAAGGACTCTCAAGAGTCTTCTCCAGCACCACACTTCAAAAGCATCAATTCTTCGGTGACCAGCTTTCTTCACAGTCCAACTCTCACATCCATACATGACCACAGGAAAAATCATAGCCTTGACTAGATGGACCTTGGTTGGCAAAGTAATGTCTCTGCTTTTTAATATACTATCTAGGTTGCTCATAACTTTCCTTCCAAGGAGTAAGCGTCTTTTAATTTCATGGCTGCAATCAGCATCTGCAGTGATTTTGGAGCCCCAAAAAATAAAGTCTGACACTGTTTCCACTGTTTTTCCATCTATTTCCCATGAAGTGATGGGACCAGATGCCATCATCTTTGTTTTATGAATGTTGAGCTTCAAGCCAACCTTTTCACTCTCCTCTTTCACTTTCATCAAGAGGCTTTTGAGTTCCTCTTCACTTTCTGCCATAAGTGTGGTGTCATCTGCATATCTGAGGTTACTGATATTTCTCCCAGCAATCTTGATTCCAGCTTGTGTTTCTTCCAGCCCAGCGTTCCTCATGATGTACTCTGCATATAAGTTGAATAAGCAAGGTGACGATATACAGCCTTGAGGTACTCCTTTTCCTATTTGGAACCAGTCTGTTGTTCCATGTCCAGTTCTGACTGTTGCTTCCTGACCTGCATATAGGTTTCTCAAGAGGCAGGTCAGGTGGTCTGGGATTCCCATCTCTTTCAGAATTTTCCACAGTTTATTGTGATCCACACAGTCAAAGGCTTTGGCATAGTCACTGAAGCAGAAATAGATGTTTTTCTGAAACTCTCTTGCTTTCTCCATGATTCAGCAGATGTTGGCAATTTGACCTCTGGTGCCTCTGCCTTTTCTAAAACAGATGGTCAACACCGAAATCAGATTGATTATATTCTTTGCAGCCAAAGATGGAGAAGCTGTATACAGGAGCAAACTGTGGCTCAGATCATGAACTCCTTATTGCCAAATTCAGACTTAAATTGAAGAAAGCAGGGAAAACCACTAGACCATTCAGATAATCAAATCCCTTATGATTATATAGTGGAAGTGAGAAATAGATTTAAGGGACTAGATCTGATAGATAGAGTGCCTGATGAACTCTGGTCGGAGGTTCGTGACATTGTACAGGAGACAGGGACCAAGACATCCCCATGGAAAAGAAATGCAAAAGAGCGAAATGGCTGTCTGAGGAGGCCTTACAAATAGCTGTGAAAAGAAGAGAAGTGAAAAGCAAAGGAGAAAAGGAAAGATATAAGCATCTGAATGCAGAGTTCCAAAGAATAGCAAGGAGAGATAAGAAAGCCTTCCTCCGAGATCAATGCAAAGAAATAGAAGAAAACAACAGAATAGGAAAAACAAGAGATCTCTTCAAGAAAATTGGAGATTCCAAGGAACATTTCATGCAAAGATGGGCTCGATAAAGGAAAGAAATGGTATGGACCTAAGAGAAGCAGAAGATATTAAGAAGAGGTGGCAAGAATACACAGAAGAACTGTACAAAAAAGATCTTCACGACCAAGATAGTCACGATAACGTGATCCCTGACCTAGAGCCAGACATCTTGGAATGTGAAGTCAAGTGGGCCTTAGAAAGCATCACTACGAACAAAGCTAGTGGAGGTGATGGAATTCCAGTTGAGCTATTTCAAATCCTGAAAGATGATGCTGTGAAAGTGCTGCACTCAATATGCCAGCAAATGTGGAAAACTCAGCAGTGGCCACAGGACCGGAGGAGGTCAGTCTTCATTCCAATCCCAAAAAAAGGCAATGCCAAAGAATGCTCAAACTACCGCACAATTGCACTCATCTCACACGCTAGTAAAGTCATCTGAAAATTCTCCAAGCCAGGCTTCAGCAATATATGAACCGTGAACTCCCAGATGTTCAAGCAGGTTTTAGAAAAGGCAGAGGCACCAGAGATCAAATTGCCAACATCTGCTGGATCATTTTGATAGGCTAGGAGATCCCAAATGTGTGGAGAAGTCCATCGTGCCCAGTGTGTGCTGATTCATTATCATTTTTTGGCTTCCTCATTCCCTCATTAGTTCTAAAGGCTGAACTGGTTTAAACTACTTTGAATAGAGGAGTTATCAAGATTATTGTCCAAGTGGTTAAGAGTGCAGAGTTCCAAGAGCAACACTTAGATGCGTGAATTCCAAGTTGCCAGAGAGTAACTTTTCTCCAAGTGTCTAAATAGCTCTGAGAGCCAAGTACAGAGACACTAAAGAAAGCAGGAGATTCAGAACTGGGAAAAACAAAAAAATGGTGGAACAAAGCCAGGGCATATGTCTCTAGCTGCTTTTAAGTGGCTAGTGGGGTAAGAGGGCATCTGGGTTTAGAGAGAATAGAGAACAGTTGTGAAGGGCATGCTATATACACTACACAAAAAGTCTCTTTCTGCAAAAGAAAATAAATAACTTCTTAAGGTTCTCTGCAATCCATGCCATTCTGGAAATTAAATAGAGATACTTTTGTTTTCCCTTGCACATTTCAGTATAAAATACAGTTAGAATACAAAAAGTTTATTATACTTAATAGTTTTTTAATTTATTTTTTTATTGAAGGATAATTACTCTACAGAATTTTGTTGTTTTCTGTCAAACCTCAACATGAATCAGCCATAGGTATACATAAATCCCCTCCCTTTTGAATCTCCCCACCATCTCCCACACCATCCCACCCCTCTAGATTGACACAGAGCCACTGTTTGAGTTTCCTGAGTTACAGAGCAGATTCCCATTGGCTATCTATTTTACTTATGATAACAGTGTCAGACTTTATTTTGAGGAGCTCCAAAATCACTGAAGATGGTGATTGCAGCCAGGAAATTAAAAGACGCTTACTCCTTGAAAGGAAAGTTATGACCAACCTAGAAAGCATATTAAAAAGCAGAGATATTACTTTGCCAACAAAGGTCTGTGTAGTCAAGGCTATGGTTTTTCCAGTGGTCATGTATGGATGTGAGAGTTGGACTGTGAAGAAAGTTGAGTGCTGAAGAATTGATGCTTTTGAGCTGTGGTGTTGGAGAAAACTCTTGAGAGTCCCTTGGACTGCAAGGAGATCCAACCAGTCCATCGTAAAGGAGATCAGTCCTGGGTGTTCATTGGAAGGACTGATGCTGAAGCTGAAACTCCAATACTTTGGCCACCTCATGTGAAGAGTTGACTCACTGGAAAAGACCCTGATGCTTGGAGACATTGGGGGCAGGAGGAGAAGGGGACGACAGAGGAAGAGATAGTTGGATGGCATCACGACTCGATGCACATGAGTTTGGGTAAACACTGGGAGTTGGTGATGGACAGGGAGGCCAGGCGTGCTGCGATTCATGGGGTTGCAAAGAGTCAGACATGACTGAGTGACTGAACAGTACTGAATGTATTATTATACTTAACAGTTTTAAAAAATTAAAATCAAGAGCAAAAAAAATGTTGATGCTGAATATAATACCTTAAATATTCTGAAAAAATTATAAATCAGGATATTGAAATTCTAATATGTACTAGAATTATATAAATCATAATATCCTACAGATCCAATATATGAGTTTAGCACAGCAACTGTGTATGTGATAGTTCTTTCTGCCAAGGCAAAGCTGGGTACGCTGTCTGTGTTCTGTTCTATAGTAAAAGAAAAACTGTCTATGCTTTTCAAGTGAACATTGAAACAGAGTGTGCACTCATCTGGAAAATCCTCAGGCCTGCACTGAGGAATCCCCATTGCTATTTCAAACTCTCATGATAATCTAATCTATAGAGATATTTTTCTTAATGAATGAAAATGGCTTCAAATGACTATAAACCTATGTTAAATTAGCACCCTGTTAACTTAATACAAATAGCATCTTAAGCCAACTGAAATTAAATGATCACTAAGAAAGACTATTCTGAGACTCACCAGTCTTTTATCTAATGAAAAAGAATTTTTATTTCAAGTGATATATAAATATAATTAAAATTATCTGATGATCAAACTTTAAACAATCTGACATACTGGAACACTAGTTCAAATATAGAAATGAATTTTTTTCAAAAGTTCCCTGAATAGCAAAGTGCCATCAAAAAAAAGAAGAAGAAGGAAAATCCTCACCCTCGTGCTCTGCTCAGGTAACCTGAAGTACCCCACATAATTGGATCTAAAATAAAGCCAGGGGCTAAAACTTTGGGAGAGCAGTGAGATGCTGGGGTGTCATCAGAAGGAAAAGACAGAACAATGCACAGCATGCAGATCTACACAAGCAAAACATTTTGAAATGATTTGTGTAGAAATAAAATGTCCTTTGCTGTAAACCAAAAGTACTTAACTCCTAGCATAAGAAGCTGTGTTACAGGAGATAAGAAAGATGGTACTTCTCAAATTCAGCATGTATCAGAATCACTTGGAGCACTTCTAATAAAACAGACTGTTGGACTCACCCAAATTTCTGATACAATAGTTCAGGGGTGAAGTCTAAGAATTTGTATTTCTAACAAATTTTCATGTCAAGCTGATGCTGCTTTCCTCAGAACTGCTCTCTGAGAGCTGCTGATCTAGGGTATGAGATGTAATTCTTTAGTGAAGAACCAGAAAAACAGAGATAGGCAAAGAAACTCTCTCAAAATGAGACAATGTAAGCCAAAGGTGGGTCCCTAAATTGACTTACTTAGAGGTTCATCCTAAAGCACTCAGCAGTAAATTATTATTCTGTTACTTCAAACTTGATGTTTTTTTACATGAATAACTAAATTCCCCTGGAACATATTTTTCTAAGCATGGAGAACATTACTAAAATCAGAAATTCATTTGCTATCTTGTGATGCATTGGCATGATTATCTAACTTGGTCTAGGATATGGCAGCAACTGCTAAGTATGAACTTTGCCTTATGAACTGGTTGATAAGCGGCAGTTTCCTTAAAAGCTGTTTACAAATCAGGTTCTTTGTTTGTGGGACTGTTTCCTTTGGCGGGGTGGCTTCTTTCTTTTTCAGAGGGGTCTGTGTTGAAGTTAGTAAATTGAAGTGCATTTAAAAATGTACGAAGGGATTTCTATTTAAAGGAATCTTCTAGAAAACCCTTGCTAATGTGAATGATTATTGCACACAAATTTCTCTCTCTGATAAGCTGGTTTTTCATGTACCTGTTTTGGCAAAAAGCAAACTTGTCAACACACTGCTCCTAAAGATTTCAGATTGGGAAAATTGCTTTCACCTTTTTATTTCTCTCTTGAGGTAATTCTCCTTCCTCAAGTTAGCCTCATAAGTCAAATCTTCACATGTGTTACTTTTAATTTCTTTTCATCCTTGAGAAAATGAAAGCATCGAGAGATGCTTCCTTTAGAGTGAAGGGCTTGTTTGAAGCTCCAATGCTCCAAGCAATGCCCTAAGTAGGTCAAATTTCCAAGCTGTAATTTCAGCAGACAAATTTGATTCCTCAAGACAATAAAGGAGGATACTTAATGCAAGAGAGTTTCAACTGTCCAATCTTGATCTACAAGGTCTCTGTAGTCCAAATCGATGCAACCCAGCCACCTATGGCATGCTAACATTAGCTTTAGCAGGGATATTCCTTCCCAAATTCCAAAACTATGCTCATACAATTCTCCACTCTGAATGTCTTCTACCCCCCAAGTTATGCTCTATCCATCCATCATCAGGTCCGACTCTATCATCTATCCGACATCATCAGGTCATCCCCAGCACTCCCCTCCAATGCTCTCACCATTTCCACATTCCTCCTAAATGTCCTATCTGTGCGGCTCAGAATCGCACAGAGATCACATAAGATCATACCCTGTCTGATGAAAGAATTTAACTATTTCACTGTTTGCTTTTATCCTTTACAATCAGTTCTTAGACATTAAGAATACCTTACCCAGCACATGTCTCCACAGTAGTTACTTGACATATCATTATTCAGTAGTCTAAAACAAGTATTATTCTGGCGCCTTTAGAGTTTAGTTAACTCACAAATGAGCTTCGTAGAGTGGTTCATCTGAGAAGAGTATACATTTCCTTGACATTGCTTCATCCAAAAAGAGATATTTGGGCCATTTCTTTGCCAGGGCAGATGTGGTAGCTCTACTCCTGCAACTGTCTTGTCCTCTCTAAGAGGTCAAGGTCCATCCATGTCTCCACTGAAAACATTCTGTGCCCCAAGAAATTGAAAGTGTCTGTGGTGATAAAACAATGGGCTCCAGCGTTATGAAGTGGGCATGGTATTTCTTCGTACACAGACCAGTGCAATGTTTAATCAGACCCCCAATGGGGTGAGGGTAGGCTTCCCTGGTGGTTCAGCGGTAAAGAAGCCACCTGCCAATGCAGGAAACCTGGGTTCGATTCCTGGGTTGGGAAGATCACCTGGAGAAAGAAATGGAAACCGACTCTAGTATTCTTGCCTGGGAAATCCCATGGCTAGAGGAACCAAGTGGGCTACAGTCCATGGGTTGCAAAAGAGTCAGACTCTACTTAGCAACTGAACAACAACCCCAATGAAGAAAATTCCCCAAATGCAGCTTTATCAAACACAACAGTTAAGTCTGTGCTTTAGAAACAGAGATCTGGGTTTAAAGAGTTACTGCCTTTTACGGGTGGTTTAAATTGGAAGGACTGATGCTAAAGCTGAAACTCCAATACTTTGGCCACCTCATGCGACGAGTTGACTCACTGGAAAAGACTCTGATGCTGGAAGGGATTGGGGGCGGGAGGAGAAGGGGACGACAGAGAATGAGATGGCTGGCTGGCATCACCGACTCGATGGACATGAGTTTGAGTGAACTCCGAGAGCTGGTAATGGACAGGGAGGCCTGGCGTGCTGTGATTCATGGGATCGCAGAGAGTCAGACACGACTGAGCGACTGAACTAAACTGAACTGAACTGAACTTTGGGCTAGTTACAATTCATCCTTAGATGCCAGGTTGCAAAATGGGGTCAGAATGGCTTCTGCATGGGCTGCTTTGAAGAATTAACTTGGATAAAGTCAATGAAGAACTTAACAATATCTGATACAAAGTAGTGATTGTAACTGGCATTAATGAGATTTTAGCCAAGCAAACTTAGCTCACAAATATGGACCATAAAGACAAAGAAAAAGGATACAAGGCAACTAGCTAAATACAGACATTAGCCTGGACACCTCTGGCTGTTAATCACAAGCCATTGAGTTGCCCCATTTTACAGGCAACCAGAATTCCTGTTGTTGGATGTTTGAAAGACAAAAAAGAAGCCCCATAAGAAAGAAGAAGAGGGTGTATTTTCCCACAGCGTGGGCCGCTGAGCAAATATGGCATCCATGAATGGCTGAAAGTGTATCTCCTGCAGGACTCACAGCAATAGCTTTCATTTTCTCCTATTTTTCCTTTTAATTCTTTTCCCCGCCTGATTTGCTTTTTCCCCCTCTATCACTAGCCCTAATCAATGCAGCAGGTCAGGTTGAAAGAATGGACAGCCTCAGAGCCACATACATTTAAACCACTTTAATGCAAATATTGATCGTAAGAGCATAGACACAGGCTGGGCTGCATTTTTTTAATGGGCGTGCTTTTTTTTCTGGGGCTGTGATACCCATGATAAAACAGATCACCAGAGATCTGAATCCCACCATCTTCTCTGCACAGGAATGCATAGGGAAATCTAGAAGGTGGGCCACATTCAATACTAAGCGTGTATGCCTCCCCAGCCCACGCTTGAGTAGCTGGAAGGACCAGAGTTTCTTACCCACTTAAACACCCTGCCTCATACTTCCTAGATGGGCTATTCGGGGGCACAATATATTAGAACGAGTGTGGAATGTTGTACTACAAGAATAGTTGTGCAACAATACCCACTATAGTAAAATATTTAATTCCCGTGTACGCAAGATTCTCAAAGCATTGTATCCAAAAGCCAGTGTCCAAGGCATATTTAGCCACAGAATCCAAGTCTGAGCTGAAATCCAAACGGGGAGATCAAGGGCAGGAAGGAATTCTAAGGGCCACTTTGAAATTTGATACTAAAAAGATCTGATATTCTATCTGTAGGCATTTTTAGGTTGGACTGGAGCAGGGGAAAAAAAGAAATGAAAGAAAGAAAAAGAAAACCTGTTTGTACAAAGAAAGCCTGCTTGGCTTATTGCCAAGAAAGGAAGCGTAATAAACTGGGTAGAGTTTGAAAGCAACACAAACCAAGCTAAAACCAAAGAAAGAAGGGGAAAACAACTCAACTTGAAAGCCCCAAACGAACCCCAGTTGCTTCAAAGCAATGTTAGTTGCTTTCAGATGTTTTTTAATTCATTTTTCCATGGGCCTGTGGTTTCTGTTTTTGTTGCCTGCTATAACTCGAAAGGAAAATAAAAGGCAGCAACATTCTACCACATTCAGCGAGACGGCTGTGGAGACAGAGACAGAAGACCAACACAGTCTTTGTCACCGGATGAAGAAGCCTGTTTGCTTCTTCTCCAGAGCTCACCCAGCTATTTCTTTATGCAAAGGGGAAAATGTCATCATAAAAAGGGACAAGCAAGATGTGTACACCCGGTGGACAGAATGTTCTCCGCAGGCTTATCAGCCTCCAAGAGGGAGATAACTGGAGGTGAAGGGGACAGCGAGTGGTATGCAAAGTGGGAGGGAAGCAAGGGGGAAGGAAGCCTTTGACCTTGGAAGAGCTGAGCACGAGTGGAACAGAGGGAGGGCGGGCAGGGAGCACCAAAGGAGGAATTCCTTGCTGTAATATATTCGGGTAAAAATGGGGCTGTCATCTTGAGCTACAAGTTAGAAAGTTATTACTTTTAATATGCCACTACCTTAGGCCTATACTGTTATGTAAAAGAAAAATAACCTTGTGTGACAGTTTAACATTGATCGATGTGCCTGCCAAATGCAAAGAGATAAATAAGCAGGTGATGAATAAACAGCACTTCAAGTAAAGACATTACGCTGCATGCATAAAACGGCGCCAGGCACCTACGAGCTGTGGGTGGCCGAAGGTTGGCCATTTCATGCCCACTCAGTAAAGCAGACTTAATCGCTTCCAATATTTTCTGTTAAAAAGCACGCTTAATGAGCCAATTTCACAAGCCCAGAGAAACTGATTATTATCTCTGAGTTCCAACAGAGTTGGTTGTTTTCCAAGAGCCAGCTTTTTTTTTTTTTTTCCTTGACGGGATAAAAACCTTTTTTAAAAAAGAGAGAGAGCAAAAGAGAAAGGGAGAGAGAGAGAGAAAGAGGGAACGCGGAGCCAGCCAGAGGGCACGGAAAGCCGGCTCACCGGGCCGAGGCAGCCACTAGATGGCAGTGTTATCCCGTGGTCGGCGCCCCGGACGCAGCTCGGAACTGGACAGGAGGCTTCGGCTGAAAGATGGGACGGTAAATAAAGCTGAAAGCAGCTGCCTGAAGAGTTCATACCCTACCCTCCGCCCTCCGTGGACCCTTTGTCCACAATTATTCCATCCTCCAGCCCGTACAAGGCGAAGAGACAAAAGGGGCAGTCCCCGAACGGCCTCCCTCCTGCTAACAGCCCAGGGCTCCGATTACTCTTCTATGCTGCCGCTTTGCACAAAGTACCCTAGTCCTTTTCCCGGTTAGGGCTTAGTTCTTCCCGGCGTTTTTCACCCTGAGGGATTTGCAATTCCTGTACCCCCTCACAAGGGGCTTAAATCCCAGGACAAGGTGGCAATTAAGCTTTTCACCGTTTACTTTGGGGCAGATTCCTTTTTTTCCTTCTCTTACACACTCTTTTTTGCCCTTTTAGTAAAAAGTGTGGAGGAAAGAAATTTGGCCTCAAAGGCACATAGGGCCTAGAGAAAAGACTAGGAGTAGGGAAGAGGAGAGGGACCGCCCCCTTAGGAAGCCAGTTGTCTTCCAAAGAGCATAATTGTGTGTGTGTCTTCCTTCAGCTACACAACAGGGTAAAAGCCACAGAAGCAGCAGTATTTTCACCAACTGCAGTTATTCAATCATCACTAGAAGGGACGACCCAGCAACTAGACCTCAGCATATAATTAACTCAGATATTAAAAAAAAAAATTGAAATGAACTGTTGTTAGGTTCTAAATTGAGATGCAAGTTAATTATTTATGAATATTCATAGAAAACTTGAACAATTTCCAAACTTGGCCTTTAGTTTCTCATCAGTTAACCAAATAATTGATGCTTTTTTTTTTTCAGTAAGATAGATTTTTTATAGATGTGCAATGCAGCTGTCAAATTCATTAAGATTTTTGGAATTCATTTTGTCTCCTAATGAATCAAAATAGAATAGACTTGTTGACAGAGGAAGAATGATTTTCACCTTATTTTTCCTTCTAGTCACCTATAAGAGAAGAATGAAATCATATTCAGCAAAGATTCGGCAATCATGGGAAAGAAAACTGCGATACTTGAGGTACTTTGAGAAGAAACAGATTAAAATCCAACCTTCTGTGTTGGGCAGAGACACAGAGGGGGAGCAAGAGGTGTTTAAACCGAGGGAGGAGGCCACAGAGGCCACAGAAGCGAAACTAGTAAAAGTACTAGTAAAAGTACCCAACTCCCAAGAACTTATTAGAGGTCATTGTTCTCACTGTTCTCAGTCACTTTGAACAACAACAGCAGAAACCCTAGCGTCCCTAAGTTTCACTTCAACATTCTAGTCCTTGCCTCTCCTCCCTCCCTGAGACACCCAGCCCCCTCACCACATTTAAACCTCTTCCATCCCACTACCAGGGAGCCACTTACCAACCAGAAAAACTCATCTCTGCTGACATATTAACTATCAGCCTCATGGGATATTTCCACTGACAGCAGATCTTGGGACCTGAGGGACAACCAGCTTATTCATTAGGATCACTCCAAACAAAAGTAAAGGGACTTCCCTGCTAGTCTAGGACCCCATGCTTCCAATGCAGGGGGCCTGGATTTGATCCCCGGTCAGGGAATTAGATCCCACACGCCACAACTAAAACTCAGCATAGCCAAATAAATATTTCTTTAAAAGGTAAAAATGGCAAACGTATCTGGATACTTTATTTAAATCTTTAATTGAAAACAAAATGCAGCAAACAAAATAAAGGATTAACAGGAATGTGTGATAACCCATATGAGAAACCTGCCATTTTGGTGATTTAATTCACCCATAAAAATCCTGTCCTGTTTTGTGCCAGGATTGGCGCTGGGTGCCGGAGATAGAGGCTCATGTGTTCCTCTCAAGGAGCTCACTGGCTGGTGGTTCCAAAACAGTGACAGAACAGAAAGCCGCATGGTGCCCAGAAGTGGGGCCCACTTCTTGAGTGAGTGAATGAGTGAGTGAAGTTGCTCAGTCGTGTCCGACTCTTTGCGACCCTGTGGACTGTAGCCTACCAGGCTCCTCCGTCCATGGGATTCTCCAGGCAAGAGTACTGGAGTGCGTTGCCATAAGTGGGGCCCACTTCTTAGGAGGTCCTAAAGGCTACTACAATGGAAGACTGAGTTGGTGGAGGGTAAATTAGTTTCCTAGGGCTTCCCTAACAAGTGACCATAAACTGGTTAGCTTAAAATGACAGTTCTGGAGGCTAGGCAGTCTGAGATTAGTGTTGACAAGGCTAGTTCTTTCTATAGGACAAAGGGAAAACCATCCCCTGCCTTTCTCTTAGCCTCTGGTGTTGTAGCAATCTTTGGTGTTCCCTGCCTTATAGATGGGGCTTCCCAGGTGGGAAGCTACCTGGCCATGGAGGAGATACAGGAGAGGCGAGTTCAATCCTTGGGTCGGAAAGATCCCCTGGAGAAGGAAATGGCCACCCACACCACTATTCTTGCCTGGGAAAACCCATAGACAGAGGAGCCTGGAGGGCTACAGTCCATGGGGTCATGAAGAGTCAGACACGGCTGAGCGACTGTGCACACGCGCGCACACATTATAGATACATCCCTCCAGTCTCTGCCTCTGTCTTCAGAAAGTCTTCTCCTTATAAGGGTATCAGATATACTGGATTTATGGGCCCATTCTAATCCAGTATGAATTTACTGTAACTAATGACATCTGCAAAGACCTCATTTCCTAACAACATAACATTGTGTGGTTCCTGGAAAACGTGAATAGTGGGGCGGGGGATACTATTCAACGCAGTACAGAGGACACTTCAGCCAAGGATGCCCAGGACAGCAGAACAGCCTGAGAATTGTAAATAGTTCCTCGAAGTTGCAGAGTAAGAGGCAGCAGAAGTGTAGAGAAAGGTAGATTTTAAAAGGGAGGCTGAAATGGATCTAAAGGATCTCATGCAAGCTATTAAAGAGTTTGAATACTACACTGAAAGGTGGCTAAAAAGAAACAGGTGGGTTTTAAGTAAGTAAATACTAAAAACACACTCTGTCAGAAGCATATATTTGGAGAGAAGCACAAGAGGAGGCAGAGATACCAGCTGGGGTGGTGTCACAGTAATGCAAGATGAGACTATTCTAACACAGGGCCGAAGACGGGGAAAGGAGGAAATACAGTTGAAATTGTTTTAATTAATAAATAATCATTGACAGAATTATAAGTGGGTCAGATTAACAAAATACATGTTGTTGAAGAAGGAGGGTGTCGAAAGCTGAGAAGGGTCCCAAACTCAAGCCAGAATTTTGGCATGAGAATGCAAGGTGATTAGCAAATCTTTAAGCAAAGTCAGAGATAGATTTTTAAAAAGGAACAGACTTGAACACATTGAAAATTGGTTCAATTTTGTGTATGTTGAAAATATACATATAAAAATATACATACACACACGCGCGCACGCACACACACACACACACACACATATATATAAGTTGGTATATGTATAAGAGAGGCTGTGATGGAAACACAGATCTGGATAGAGAGCCCTCAAATTAAATGTGAGCAGGAGCTCCCTCAGAGGGTAGGGGGAAATGCACGAGACAGGAGAGTTGGAAGAAGGAAGGAGTGGTTCTCAGCGCCAAATGCTAAAAAGAATTCACAAAGGTACTGAGAAATTCAAAAAGAAAGGAATGGAAAAGAGAATATTTAGACAGTGAGTCCCCCTTCCTGACACTTAGCTATGAAGGGGAAAGGAGAGACAAAGCAGATGGTAATGGGAATATTAGAAAATAAAGCCGGATGTCATTGAGGGATGGGTTGATGATGTGTTTGCTTGCATAGAGAGTGAGGTAAGCATTTTTATATATAGATATGAAAATCCTGTAGAAAGGAATAGAATAAAGAGACAAGTGCGAGAAGGAATAATCAAGAATGTAAGACAAATGGGCCCCTTTCTATGTCTCTAAACCAAGTCCACCCATCAGACCAGGGTTATCTTATCTCACAGAATTGTTGGGAGGATAATATGAGATAATGATGTGAAATCACTGAAAAATCAGTTTAGGATGGTGCCAATGCCCAGTCATTATTTAAATGATGGTGTTTACAGTGTTGAAGTCCTAAATGTGTGATAATTCTTGTTTTTATCAAGTTTGCATAATCTGCAGAAACTAGAACTGTCAGTGCAAACCTCTACTCTCCCCTGTTCAAGCCAGGAACAGGAAACTCTGAGGCGCTCCTTGTTTTGAAGTCATCCCACCCAGAAGATTTTTCTGCAGGGAAAGAGAAAGCATTTGGAGATCTGGCATACTTCAGTATTCTTCCTTTTTCTGACACAGAAACCATGGCACATGATGCCAAAATTGTAATTTCCAGAACCCATCATAGATATATGTTCCCTGGATGTATACCAATTAGATTAAGGCTTCACAAATCCATCAAGAAATTCAGCACAAGGCTTTCCCTCCTTGTGGCACATTAGTGGATTTTTACTCTGACACACTCATGGAGAACACCAATACAATATTTAATTGATAACTAAGGTGAGACTTTCACCCTTATCTGAGATCTCTAAATAACGAAGCTACAGATATAGACAGCAACTTGACCCACTAAAGAGATTATGAAGAGGGAGGAAAAAGAGGAGTATTTCCACTCTACACAGAACACTTCATTAAAAACAATCCTCAATAAATATTGAAACAAAGGTACTTCTCTCTCATTTATAACCAACCCACTCACCTTTTACTCATTGATATGTTCAATGACCAGTGTGTTTGCAGTACTTATAAGTACTCATGTTCTGTCTTAAGTGGTCAGAAAGATGATCACAGAACAAGATCCTCAATTGCAATAAATAGAACACTACACACTTAATACATGGCAGCAAAACGGCTTGCGATATTAAGTGAACTAAGAATACCATTCAACAACAACATAAAAAAAGAAGAAAACCCTGAAGCACCAAGCTAATCATTAGCTCTGATTTTTTTCCCTATTATGAAATGCATATGCTGATAATTAATATGACGTATGAGGACAGTTTCTATGGAAATACCAGAGGAAAGCTAGTGCAATGCACGTGATTCTTATCAATCCTAATGCAGCGGAAGCTCCTATCTGTTCCGTCAAGTTTCAGACCATTTTAAAACATACTCCAGTAGTTTAAATAAATTCTCTGCTTTCTGTGTAAACTTGGGGAGGGGGGAAGTCATTTCTGAGATCTAAAACTTAAGCTAAGAAACGAAAACATGAAGGTCACAGACCTGCCAAAAGTGCAGATATAGCAAAGGACAGACAGCTGCAGCTCTAATTATGTATTAATCTTACATACTCTATACATGAGTACAGAAAAGCTCAACTTCTGCAGTATTTAGAAAACTATAATAATGGACATAATTAGAAAGAGAAAAGGAAAGTAACTTAAGAGTGGCCACAAAACACATAATTTCCAGAAAATGCAAAAACATACAATAGATTAGCTACTTGAGTTTCTCAAATTGAGACTTCTACTTGAAATCTTGAGTTACAAAAGATGTAAATTTCTCCGTAATATTAAAGAACAATAAGCCATGATTTTTTTTTAATCTGTAAAGTGAGCATTTGACATTCTCACATTATTTTTACAGAATTATTAGGACAGGAATAAGTAAATTGATTGGTCAAGAGATTACCCTTATATTGAGATAAAGACTATAATTAAAGAGAGATCTCTGTGAAGTGTTATGATAATCAAGATAATATCTTGGTTTAATATATTTTAGAAGCAAAACTAACAGCACCGCCAGTATGCTATTACACTCTCCTACATAAATACCATGATTCTGTCTGTGAAGCACATTGGTATGAAGTGCCAAGATTTCCATATTTAATGTATTCAAAAAATGTCTAGATTAAAATATATTAATATTTTATGGACTATATACATATAATATATACAAAATATATGTGTGCATGTGCATGTAGCCCTCCCCTCCAGGAGTTGGGAGGAAAAGTTGTGCCCTTTTTTGTTCAAAATAGCTTACTTGAGCCTGTGTTTTCATTTCTTACTTTTCTTTAATTCACAGATGAATTAGTCCACTGAAAGTATGTAAAGGCCTAATGCATCAGTAACTAATCTTGACTGAATTTGACACTGTACCTATATCCATGTAAAATGCTTTAAAATCTACCTTATTTGAAAATACTAAAAGATGAATTCTGAAACTGCTTATAAAAGTGACAGCCTGGCACACAGTAGGTGCTCAACAAAGGCTTACAAAGTGAGAAGCATATGCCAACGGGGAGAAGTCACCACCCCTATCTTAGGCACTGCACCCTCCCTTTGGTCAGCCAGTTAATCCTCTCATCAGTTAGAATATTCCACTCTTTACTGCAAGTATCTTAATGGGTATCCCTTTCAAAGGTGAAAACAAAAACAAACACAACCCTCATTGAAAGGAGGTCTTAAATGGTGGCAACAAAGAAATATGCGGTGTTATATGGACGATAGTCCACCAGGCTCCACTGTCCATGGGGATTCTCCAGGCAAGATACTGGAGTGGACTGCCATGCCCTCCCCTCCAAGGGATCTTCCTGACCCAGGGATTGAACTTGTGTCTCTTACGTCTGCTGCATTGGCAGACAGTTTCTTTACCACTAGCGCCAACTGGGAAGCCTCTGGAAACTGGATAACAAGTATCAAAAGACTAGATTGATGTTTTGGGTTTCTTTGACCCCTTCGTAACATGGAATACAGGGACTAGATCTGATAGATAGAGTGCCTGATGAACTATGGACAGAGGTTCGTGACATTGTACAAGAGACAGGGATCAAGACATCCCCATGGAAAAGAAATGCAAAAAAGCAAAATGGCTGTCTGAGGAGGCCAAACAAATAGCTGTGAAAAAAAGAGAAGAGAAAAGCATAGGAGAAAAGGAAAGATATAAGCATCTGAATGCAGAGTTCCAAAGAATAGCAAGGAGAGATAAGAAAGCCTTCCTCAGCGAGCAATGCAAAGAAATAGAGGAGAACAACAGAAAGGAAAGACTAGAGATTCTTCAAGAAAATTAGAGATTCCAAGGGAACATTTCATGCAAAGATGGACTTGATAAAGGACAGAAATGGTATGGACCTAACAGAAACAGAAGATATTAAGAAGAGGTGGCAAGAATACAGAAGAACTGTACAAAAAAGATCTTCATGACCAAGATAATCACAATGGTGCGATCACTCACCTAGAGCCAGACATCTTGGAATGTGAAGTCAAGTGGGCCTTAGAAAGCATCACTATGAACAAAGCTAGTAGAGGTGATGGAATTCCAATTGAGCTATTTCAAATCCTGGAGGATGATGCTGTCAAAGTGCTTCAGTCAATATGCCAGCAAATTTGGAAAACTCAGCAGTGGCCACAGGACTGGAAAAGGTCAGTTTTCACTCCAATCCCAAAGAAAGGCAATGCCAAAGAGTGCTCAAACTACGCACAATTGAACTCATCTCACACACTAGTAAAGTCATGCTCAAAATTCTCCAAGCCAGGCTTCAGCAATATGTGAACCGTGAACTTCCAGATGTTCAAGCTGGTTTTAGAAAAGGCAGAGGAACCAGAGGTCAAATTGCCAACATCCGCTGGATCATGGAAAAAGCAAGAAAGTTCCAGAAATTATCTATTTCTGCTTTATTGACTATGCCAAAGCCTTTGACTGTGTGGATCACAATAAACTGTGGAAAATTCTGAAAGAGATGGGCATGCCAGACCACCTGACCTGCCTCTGGAGAAACCTATTTGCAGGTCAGGAAGCAACAGTTAGAACTGGACATGGAACAACAGACTGGTTCCAAATAGGAAAAGGAGTACATCAAGGCTGTATATTGTCACCCTGCTTATTTAACTTATATGCAGACTACATCATGAGGAATGCTGGGCTAGAAGAAGCACACGCTGGAATTAAGATTGCCAGGAGAAATATCAATAATCTCATATAGGCAGATGACGCCACCCTTATGGCAGAAAGTGAAGAAGAACTAAAGAGCCTCTTGATGAAAGTGAAAGAGGAGAGTGAAAGAGTTGGCTTAAAGCTCAACATTCAGAAAACTAAAATCATGGCATCTGGTCCCATCGTTTATGGGAAATAGATGGAGAAACAGTGGAAACAGTGGCTGACTTCATTTTGGGGGGCTCCAAAATCACTGCAGATGCTGACTGCAGCCATGAAATTAAAAGATGCTTGCTCCTTGGAAGGAAAGTTATGACCAACCTAGATAGCATATTAAAAAGCAGAGACATTACTTTGCCAACAAAGGTCCATCTAGTCAAGGCTATGGTTTTTCCAGTGGTCATGTATGGATGTGAGAGTTGGACTGTGAAGAAAGCTGAGTGCCAAAGAATTGATGCTTTTGAACTGTGGTGTTGGAGAAGACTCTTGAGAGTCCCTTGGACTGCAAGGAGATCCAACCAGTCCTTTCTAAAGGAGATCAATCCTGAGTGTTCATTGGAAGGACTGATGCTAAAGCTGAAACTCCAATACTTTGGCTACCTCATGCGAAGAGTTGACTCACTGGAAAAGACTCTGATGCTGGGAGGGATTGGGGGCAGGAGGAGAAGGGGACGACAGAGAATGAGATGGCTGGATGGCATCACCGACTCGATGGACATGAGTTTGAGTGAACTTCGGGAGTTGGTGATGGACAGGGAGGCCTGGTGTGCTGTGATTCATGGGGTCGCAAAGAGTCGGACATGACTGAGCGACTGAACTAAACTGAACTGAACATGGAATACCAAAATGCCATTACATTTTGACTCTGAGAAAATACGCATCCTCCCAAAAAGGTCAGATTTCCACACCACAGTGGCAGGTCTACTGGAAGCTTGATTCCCAAACTCTGAAGTTACAAACTTTAAGTCTCTATTTTCTCCCCTAATATACAGACACATAAGTAAATCTCAAGAGTTTGTACTGAGGATTGCAAGAATAACGTTTGTAGCTTAATCTAGGTATCCTACATATGTCAGATTTCCCTCTCCTTGACCTTTTCTCATTAAAAATAATAATTAAACACTATACTTTACTGCTTTCTTAGGCAAGATGTAAATAAAAAAACTAATTTTCTTTGACTTCTCTCAGCCAAGTGATACTAATACATTATTTTATAACATAACCATAAAATAGTGCTTTGTTTACATTCTAAAAAACTTTCTCATATAGGATACACAAAATTTTTGCTTTCATCATTTATGGAGAATAGTTTTCTCTAAAGTATATTCTTTTTCTTTCATTTTTTATAAAATTATAAACCTAATAACCAAAATCATGCATATTACAGTAATTTTTAAAATACATAAAAAAGCACAAAGAAAATTAAAACAATGATAATCCTCTTACTTAGAGATAGTTACTGCTAATTTGGGGGTTTTATTTCTATTCTAAAAATGTGAACAGGATAATTCTCTGCATGCTGCTTTGTAACCTTTTTACATTTTAAAATATTTTATGAACATTTTGAAGGCCTGAATATTATTAAATATTCTGTATATCATATAATATAAAGATCATTTTATGGCTCCCTATTATTGTATTTCCTGTATATACCATAAATTATTTAATTGAAATCATATTATTAAACATTTAGAGCTGTTGTCATTTTTAAGCAAGAGTGATATATTGAACCACCATGTACTCATGACCTAGCTTCAACAATTATCAACTCATGGGTAAGTCTTATTTCATCTATATCTTCACCCATTCCCCACTTCAAAAGATAAGAACTTTTTAATAAACATAACCATAATACCATTGTCTCACTTTAAATATGCAATTATTGTTTCATATTACCAAATATCCAAGTAATGTTTAAAAATTGCTGACATCGCTGCCTTTGTTTTCTCCCTTTCGCTTACCTCCTCTCTTAATTGCTCAAATCAACATCCAAATAAGGTCCATACACTGCAAACAAATGTCTTTTAATCAGTAGATTTCTCTCCATCTCTCTTTTTAAATTCCCTTGCAACTTATTCATTGGAGGAAAAAGAAGAAATATTGACCAATGTATCTAAAGTATTTCCTGTGTCTTGAATTTTGCTGATAGCATCATCATCGGTGTCATTTAACATGTTCCCCTATCAACTATATTTCCTAGAAATAGGAACTTAGATTCAGAAATTTTCTCAGATTCAAGTTCCATGTTTTGGCAATATTATTTCATAAGTGGCACAGTGTGGTGGTATGGTGAGCTGCCATCAGTTGGTACATAATATTGAATTGCCTATCTTCTGTTGATATAAGTAGCCGTCAATAATCAATACCAAGATCTACTAATCAGTATTCAGTTCAGTTCAGTCACTCAGTCATGTCCGACTCTTTGCGACACCATGAATCACAGCACACCAGGCCTCCCTGTCCATCACCAACTCCCAGAGTTCACTCAAACTCATGTCCATAGAGTCGGTGATGCCATCCAGCCATCTCATTCTCTGTCGTCCCCTTCTCCTCCCGCCCCCAACCTTTCCCAGCATCAGAGTCTTTTCCAGTGAGTCAACTCATCGCATGAGGTGGCCAAAGTATTGCAGTTTCAGCTTTAGCATCAGTCCTTCCAATGAACACCCAGGATTGATCTCCTTTAGAATGGACTGGTTGGATCTCCTTGCAGTACAAGGGAATCTCAAGAGTCTTCTCCAGCACCACAGTTCAAAAGCATCAATTCTTCGGTGATCAGCCTTCTTCACAGTCCAACTCTCACATCCATACATGACCACTGGAAAAACCACAGTATTTATACTCTAATTGAAATAGTTTTCCTAATGTAATTAATATACAATAGCTAGAAATCTTAGAACTACTTGTTCACATCTATGTGCTCATTTATATTTAAGAAAAATTCCCAAAAAATAACTATCTGAATCAAAGAAGATTTTCATTTAAAAATTTATATTACCAAACATATTGCCCAACTTACAGGAAAGTTATAACTAACATGAATCCCAGTATTGGGTCACTGTTGTTTTAAACATTTCTGTTAATCTATTAAAACTATGAAACTCATTGTGGTTTACTTTGAAATATTTTGTTTATCAATAGGACTAAGCATGCTTTCCTTAAATTTAAACTTGTATTTCTTCTTTTGTGATTTGTCAGCTCTTGTTCTTTGACAAAATATTTTGTTGAGTGTCTATATTTTCTTTTTTCTTTTTTTCCACTGGTTTCTCAAATATATTAACTTTTATGTAAACATGATCTCTGATAAGCAGCAGTACTGTAATATATAAAGACTCCATGTAACTGTAACATCCAATTACTCTCCAGCCTAACATTTTATTCAAGATCTGGTCAAAGATGGCAAAGCAGACATCTGCAAAATATGCTGAACTTGACTTACAATTTCAGGAATAGCATTTTAATCCATTACAATGAAGGACTGAGGTAACTATTGTCTAAAGTCTACCACTGTGCTCAGCAAATAATTTTCATTCCAAGTCTGCTTTGTCTTACAATTTAAACATCACACCAATATACTTTAAAGAACACAGAACATTATATACACCAGAATATGCCCTAAAAACCTCTATACCATCACATTAAATTTATAGATTCACTTATCTCTTCACTTTGTAAATATTCTTTTCCCCCACCAAGAATGATAAGCAACAGGCACTGTTTTTATGATGCACTTAAAAGGTAAAAGGAGGATATCCCAGTTGAATCACTATGGACATAGAGGTTTACTATTGTCAATTAAGAGTCCTTTACCTAAACATGCCACATGCCCTAGAATAGGCTCTAATTCTGGAATAAATACCCACAGAAACAGTCATGCATGCTCAGTCCAATTTTCCATATACATGTTTTCTGAAAAGTGGGGGTTAAAGGTAATTGAAAGTCTAGGACTGACATATTAGACTTTATGGCATACAAGCCCAAATCTAAAACTAGAAACAGTAATAATATTAATATTTAGTAGGAGAAGTAGAATGTTAAACCTACAAAGGTGGGGAAAATGCTTAAAATTGAATGAAGTAGTTAAAAACTACAATTAAGTCCTGGACATACCAGCTTCCCTTTTGTGCCTTAAGAACATGCAAATAAAAGTAATGAGTGCTCAAGTCATTTAGTTACAAGTGGTGCCTAAACTTAACAGTTTCCCAATTTCAAGCACACATAATGTATAACGTAGACAATACAGTCTCTTATAAAGAACAGAAAAGCAAGGAAAGAAGGGAAGAATAGAGAATAAAAGAAAGGGAGGAAAATTTGCTGAGAAAGTATTTTTCATTTCAGAGAAAACCATCTTTCAATTATAATTAATCACATGCTCATTTGATTATAATCATCCTCATAACTGTCCACCTTTGAAATGTTAAGATGATCCTCATGTAATGTTTAAATAAACCCAAATGTTTCACAGTAATTTTCTTAATACACTACAGACTGACTCAATTGAAAATGTAGTCAAAATTCTAAACGATTTCAAAAGTGAAAATAAATTCTCATCTCTCTGGAAATGAAAAATCTTCCTCTAGGACAGTTATTTTAAATCATGTCCTATCAAATCAGGTGAGAAAAGCCTAACTGTGTGACCCTGGATGTTGTTTAAGCATGCTAAACTCTGTATGAGAAGTAGTAGGTAATAGCAGGTCTCCCTTGTAGAGCTATTTTCAAGATTAAATTAAATAATACAAGTAGATACCTTCATAAAGCAACTGACATAGATGTGCTCAGTGAACATTACTTACTGGTATTATCAGAGTGGTGATTATCACCATTATATCACCCGAAGTGTCTGAAAAGTTTTACATCAAAATAGTTTGCCATAAAAATACTTAACCTATAGAAAAATTCTGCTCTTATGCTAAGAGTTCCTATAGAAAAATTCTGTTCATATGCTGCTGCTAAGTCGCTTCAGTCATGTCCGACTCTGTGCGACCCCATAGACGGCAGCCCATCAGGCTCCCCCGTCCCTGGGATTCTCCAGGCTGCTAAGAGTTCCTTATTATACAGTAGATCTGTTTTAAAGTAAGTGTTTTAATGGTTTTAATGATGGCCATAAACTGAAATCAGCAGTTCTTAACGAGTGGGGGAGGATTTTGTCCCACCCCACCCCACCCTACCCAGAGGACATTTGTCCATGTCAAAAGACATGTTTGTTTGCTAAAAAGCAGCTCAGGAGAGATTGCTACTGGCATTTATCTAGTGGGCAGAGGTCAGAAACCTACAGAGCACAGCCCCCAACAACAGAGACAATGGTGCCCAAATGTTAGCAGTGCTGAGGGTGAGAAAATATGTAGTGAAATCAATACATCTAAAAGAAATAGTCAGGCCTTCCCCAGAACAAGTAACTTTCGAAAAGCCCAATGCACTTTCCTAATTTATATTAAACTGCAATTGGATTCAGACATAATTTACACAAGTTTGCTTGATGAAATAGGGCTGACAAGATATACTATCTTACAAAGCTTCGTTTCATAATCAGAGTTAAACAACTTCCTATTTAAATATACATATATTTATTATTCTTTTCTTAAATAATCTAGCAGCTTATTTATACCTTTTGGCGAAATTCTTAAGAGGCTGTAGTAATTTCTTACATTTGATGTTTAATGTTTAAAGTGTATATTTTTGTCTCAGTGATTTCAGTAGGAGAAAAAGTATACTGTGAATGCATGTTAGCCATATGGAAAAGACAATGAGGTTTAGTAATTAAAACTGAAAAGGTAAAGAACTATGCAGTAATTAGAACACTGATTAATCAGCTGATAATTTTATCTTGATTAATGCTGCCAGTTTCTCTTCTTATTGACCTAGGAAAGGTAGGTTTAGACCAATTAAATATAAATTATTCTCCTTTTTTAACATTCTGGGAAGCTTCCAGTATTCTAAGTTACACTACATTTAAAAAGTACTATTGAAATGCTTTTACTAAATTGGGCAGCTCAACAAAAGATAGAATTAGGCTCATGTTCCAAACATGTTGATGCTTTTATCTAAGCCTAAATTATACAGAACTGGTTTATTTCGATATTATCCAGGGAATATTAAAAGAGGAATAAATTGCTATTTTTAAAAATCCTCTGATAACATTCAAACAGTTAATAAACAGCTAGATACCTTATTTACCTTACCATGTCTAACATGAGAAATTAAAAGAACTAAAGTCAAAGAATATAAGTAGTTATTATATTTCATGGAACCCCTGAGCTATGCTGGCTAACAAACACACACACACACACAAAACTGTACTAGTATTAAGGAGATACATTCATCAGTTCTTAGCCAATCAGTTTTTTTTTCTTTTGCATCTTACAGGCTTTACTGAGATATAATTGGCATATAAATTGTATAAGTTTAAATTATACAATGTGATGATCTATGTGTATAATGCAAAATGATTACAACAACAAGGATACCACATCCAAAACCTCACAGTTACCTCACATATTTTTTGCCCGTATGATGAGAACTTTTAAGATCTACTCACTGAGCAACTTTCAAGTACACAGTATTGTTAATTATAGTCATCATACTGGATGTGAGATCCCCAGAACACTCACCATTTATTATATACTTAATATATGCCATGCTTTAAGTAAACTGGGTCACAATTCTCACTACTCTGTGAAGTAGGCACCAGCATTTCTATTCACTATTGAAGAAACTAGACCTGGGGGTAACCAATTTGCCTTCTGGAGAAGGGAGTGGCAACTTATTCTAGTATTCTTGCCTGGAGAATTCCATGAACAAAGGAGCCTGGCAGGCTACAGTCCATGGGATCGCAAAGAGTCAGACACTACTGAGCGACTAACACACACACACACACACAACCAATCTGCCTACAGGTACAAAGCTGGAATGGGGTAATTTTCAACTTCCCTGGGACACAGGAAAGTGAATAAGACAAACCATGTACTCAGTGACTACATATCTCATAGGGAAAGAGGTAACACAACAACAGCATATTTAACTATAAAATCACTGCGGATGCTGATTGCAGCCAGGAAATTAAAAGATGCTTACTCCTTAGAAGGAAAGTTATGACCAACCTAGATAGTATATTAAAAAGCAGAGACATTACTTTGCCAACCCAGGTACATCTAGTCAAGGCTATGGTTTTTCCAGCGGTCATGTATGCATGTGAGAGTTGGACTGTGAAGAAAGCTGATCGCCGAAGAATTGATGCTTTTGAACTGTGGTGTTGGAGAAGACTCTTGAGAGTCCCTTGGACTGCAAGGAGATCCAACCAGTCCATTTTAAAGGAGATCAATCCTGGGTGTTCATTGGAAGGACTGATACTAAAGCTGAAACTCCAATACTTTGGCCACCTCATGCGAAGAGTTGACTCACTGGAAAAGACTCTGATGCTGGGAAGGATTGGGGGCGGGAGGAGAAGGGGACGACAGAGAGTGAGATGGCTGGATGGCATCACCGACTCGATGGACATGAGTTTGAGTGAACTCTGAGAGTTGGTGATGGACAGGGAGGCCTGGTGTGCTGTGATTCATGGGGTCGCAAAGAGTCGGACACGACTGAGTGACTGAACTGAACTGAACTAACTATATTTACTCATTGTATCTAGTCAGAACTAGATATTAAAGTTACCATTTGAGATGAGCATTTTAGTAATTTCTTTTCTGTCATAGATTATTTTAATCTATGAAAGGCACATATTCTTTAATCTTTAAAGGCACATATTCTTAAAATAATACAAAAATTGACTACATTTAGCCAAAGTAGATACAACCTAGGACAGAATAAAGACATTAAAGAACCATGATAATTCCTTTAATCTCATCCACTAGAGCATTACTATGTCCCATAACATAAAAGATATGACAAATATGCTGCCCTGAACTTGGGTACCTTATCATTTTACTGGGAAATAGTTACAAGGTCTCTGAACTAATCATGGAGCAACACTAAATGAAATACAGTGAAACACCAGACTGAATATTATCGCAATCTCTGATTTCTTGTTCTCACCTTCTAATGTGGAATCCAATCTCACCTGTCTAGAAGTCCTTGGTAGATCAGTTTGTGAAAAACCAATTTCCTTCATCCTTTCCTGCTCCCATATTTTGATCCCTCAGTCTCTAGCCAGTGCCGAAGCTCTGAAGATGATAAAGTGGTCTAGGCTTCCGTCCTATGCTTTGTCGCTCAGTCATGTCCAACTCTGAGACCCCATGGACTGTAGCCTGCCAGGCTCCTCTGTCCATGGGATTTTCCAGGCAAGAATACTGGAGTGGGTAGCCATTTCCTTCTCCAGGGGATCTTCCCAACCCAGGTCTTCTGCATTGCAGTCAGATTCTTTACCATCTGAGCCATGAGAGAAGCCCCTAGTATTCCATAGACGATTGTCTTTATAGGCTACAGTCTGCGAGGGAGATGTCAAAGCAGGGCTGTCAGTACACAGTCTGAAGACAATTGTCATATATATGTATGGAGTGCTTCCTTGAGGCCTCAGAAGGAACATGAAGATGATTTTATATTAAAAACAGCAACCCCCCAAAACAACTTTGCCTAACATTATCTGAGCATTTTCTATGAGCGAGGCACTTTAATAAAGGTTAATATTTATTGCATAATTAACCCTCAAGCAGTTCAATGAGTTAGGGTTTATTTTAGCCCCATTTCATAGATGAGGAGACAAAGAATGGTGAAAACAAATGCAAGGCATGTTGGAACCGTTAACCTCACTGTATATGTTGAAGGTAACTAAAGCATGGGGTCAGTGAGGAGGGACCATATACTGAACAATCTTTGAGCACTATGCAATGGATATATACTTAATTTCATTGACTAAGTGGCACCATTGAAAGTTTAAAACAAGAGAAGTAAATTTTTATAATATGAATAATATTGTAGCAAATTAACACTATCAGCAGTATGAAGATAGAACTGGCAAGCTGAAAGTCCTACAATATGCTAAACTGCTTTCAGCCTCCTGGTGGGTATGTGAAGAACAAATAATAATTCACTATGGAAATGCTGGACTGGATGAAGCACAAGTTGGAATCAAGATTGCCATGAAAAATATCAATAACCTCAGATATGCAGATGACACCACGCTTATGGCAGAAAGTGAAGAACTAAAGAGCCTCTTGATGAAAGAGAAAGAGAGTGAAAAAGCTGGCTTAAAACTCAACGTTAAGAAAACTAAGATCATGGCATCTGGTCCCATCACTTCATGGCAAATAGATGGGGAAACAATGGAAACAGTGAGAGACTTTATTTTGTGGGGCTCCAAAACCACTGCAGATGGTGATTGCAGCCATGAATTTAAAAGACGCTTGCTCCTTGGAAGGAAAGTTATGACCAACCTAGACAGCATATTAAAAAGCAGAGACATTACTTTGCCAACAAAAGTCTGTCTAGGCAAAGCTGTGGTTTTTACAGTAGTCATGTATGGATGTGAGAGTTGGACTGTAAAGGAAGCTGAGCACCAAAGAATTGATGCTTTTGAACTGTGGTGTTGGAGAAAACTCTTGAGAGTCCCTTGGATAGCAAGGAGATCCAACCAGGTCATCCTAAAGGAAATCAGTCCTGAATATTCATTAGAAGGACTGAAGATGAAGCTGAAACTCCAATACCTTGGCCACCTGATGCAAAGAACTGACTCATTGGGAAAGACCCTGATGCTGGTAAAGATTGAAGGCAGGATGAGAGGGGAACGACAGAGGATAAGATGGTTGGATGGTATCACCAACTCAATGGACATGAGTTTGAGTAACTTCTGGGAGCTGGTGATGGACAGCGAAGCCTGGCACGCTGCCGTCCATGGAGTCGCAAAGAGTCGGACACAACTGAGCTACTGAACTAAACTGATGGGAAGAGGTGAGTATGAGCAGGATATTAAGAGACAAAAACTACTATGTGTAAAATAAATAAGCAATAATGATATATGGTATAGCACAGGGAAATATAGCCATTATTTTGTAATAACTTATTTTAAATTCCCCTGGAGAAGAAAATGGCAACCCACTCCAGTATTCTTGTCTGGAAAATCCCATGGACAGAGAAGTCTGGCAGGTTACAGTTCATGGAGATGTAAAGCGCTGGACTCAACTGTATGACTGAGCACATTTTAAAAATATTTATTTGGCTGTACTGGGTCTTGGCTGAAGCATGTGGGATCTTTAATTGGGGCATGCAAACTCTTAGTGAATGCCATGTGGGATCAAGTTCCCTGACGAGGGATCAGACCTGAGCCCTATGCATTGGAAGCATGGAGTCTTAGCCACCAGACCACCAGGGAAGTCCTTATAATAACTTTAAATTGAGTAAAATCTATAAATATACTGAATTGTGATATTGTATATCTGAAACTAATATAATATTGTAAATCAACTGTACTGTAATTTTTTTAAGTCAGTATGGCTGGAGGGTAGAGCAACTGGAAGACAAATGTAGAAAAAGGAGATTAGGTTAAGACGCTGCAGAACCTTGACTGCTAGTAATATGCGTTTATTTTGTTGGCAGCCTTTATAGCACTTAGGATCAAATATTACTTGCTCAGTTACATTTCCCTTAGTCTACTAGCATTGGTTCACTGAATTGAACATGTGGTAGACAAACAGTAAATGATTTTTATTAATCTATCAATAAATGTTACTTAATTAAATGTTAATGTATTATTTTACCTTTAGAGGACTTACTCTAATCAAAACCAACAGAAATATGGATTCCTATGAACACACAATATATTCATGTCTAGAAAAAAGTAAATTTCATGTTCTATAAAATCAGACAGTAAAAATGACAGATTTTAAGACTCTAAGTCATGAAACTTACAACAAGAGAACATCTATTAAAAAGTCCTAATTCTTAAAATACTTGCACAGTTTAAAAGACAATAAATAACTAATAAGAAAATACTATGATAAAAACAGGCCTTTACTTTTAAATAATAATGGGTAATGGTAATGATGGAAGAAAGCATAAGGAAAGGTTCAGGCTGCTGAAACATGCGAAAAGAAACAAAATGTACACAGGAAAATTGTTCAGTTAGGTCAGCCAAGACAGAGCACACGGTCAAGTGAGTCAAACGGCATCATGGACAGTGCTCCTCTCCTCCACCACTGACATACGAGGCTATGTTAGTGTACTTCCAGCCTAAATATTGCTACTTGCTCATGTAAAATATTAATTGCACAGGAACCCACACAATTTCCATTCTAAGCAGACATTATTCCCATATTTACAAATTGTGTAAGAGTTAATTAATGTTACAGAAGCACACATATAGCACTACAGACCATAACTGGAGGTACTGAATATTCAAATACTAAGTAGAGAATCTTTTCTAAAAATAAACATACACTGAAGAATATTTATAACGTGAATACATATGAATGAAAAAGCTATACAACAGGCAGCCACACAGTCACCATCCAGCTTCAGAATAACAGTATTGGAACTGTTGATGCCACCTGCCTGAGCACATCTCCATCAACGGCCGACACCAAGAGGTAACCACCAGCCTGAGCTGAGTCTGTATCATTCCTTTACCTGGTTTGTAGTGTATTCTAAATATTATATTTTCTGGTTTTGCATGTTACATTTTGTTTGATAAAGGAAATCATATTGGACATAATTTATGCCTTGGTTTGTCCATTTGATATTATGCTTTTCAGATTGAATTGCGATGATGCATGTAGTTGTACCATATTCATGTGCACTGCTATATCATCTTGCATTTCATAAAAATACAGAAATTCATTTGCCCAACTACTGTCAATGGATATCTGTGACATTTTCCACTTTCTTGCTACTATAAACAAGGTATTCATGCATATTCTTTTACCTGTCTCCAGGTGCTGCATACACAGCATTTCTTTTGGGTAGATACTACTCCACTGCAGGGAATTTGTGTTCCACTTTATTATATAATACAGACTGACTTATAAAATGGTTTTAACTATTTTCATTCCCAAATACATTGTATGAGAATTTCCACTGCTCAACATACCATATTGTAGATTTTATTTTTTAACTTTTATCTGGTACAGTTACTCTGGTAACTGTAAATGCTACCTCATTGTCATTTCAGTTTGTATTTTCACACATCTTTTATTTACTTATAAGTCAGGCATCCCTTAATGAGAAGTGAACAGTCATCTATCCATCTTTTAATAGGTATTATTTGGCTTTTAACTATAAATCTGTGAGAATATCTTTGTATGTTATAGAGTCTAATCCTTTGTCTCTGAATGTATATGTTGTTAGTACATTTTCCCAAGTTTTGATCCATTTTCATTTTTGTAACATCTATTAATAAATAGATATTTATAATTTTTGTGAAACAAAATTAATTTTTTTATTAAAAATATCTTTTCCTAAGCCAAGAGCATAAATATACTCTCATATATTTTCTTCCAAAAGATTAGAAATTGCCTTTCACATTTGATATTTTTAATGCAGGGGGGATCTTTGTACATGATGTGAGAGGTAAGGAAAAGATTTTTTTCCCATCCTGATAAGCGTTGGCTCAGTACTACTCACACAGCCAATACTTCCTATCCAACTGATCTGTGATGGCAGTGCTGTCTTAAAAGAAAGTGTGGGTCTATTTCGTCTATTTCTGGAGTCTCCCATTTCACAGCCTTATTTGCTAACCCCATTAAATATCTTAATCAATCTAACTTTATAAGAAGAGTTCATATCTGGCAATGCATGTTCTCTAGGCTTATCCTTCCTCTGCAGGAATATGTTGGCTCTTCCTGCCCTTGCTTTTCATAAACATTTTAAAGTCACATTATCCAGGTTCACACCCCCACCGAAGACATGATGATAAACCTTTCACTAGTTCACCATTTTTCAACATGTGCTCCTTTTTGTCAGAAACTCTTTATCTGGTTAAGAAAGTTTCTTTTTCACCTTGTTTGCTTAGAAATTTTATCACTGGTTATTATTTAACTTTTATCAAGTAAGTTTTTGGATCTATATGATGATCCTATTATGTTCCAATGCTATGCCAACCTTTCATTCCTATTACATACAATTTTGCTTACGATACAACATTTATACATATATTGCTTGATTCATTCTGCTAATACTTTAAGTTTTTAAATCTAAGATCTTGGTGAAATCAGTCTGGAATTGTCCTTTCTTAAAAAAATATATTTTTACTCAAAAATAAAGTTGAGTAGTAGTCTCCTTTTTTCTCTCCTCTGAATTTTTTAATGAGATTGGAATTCTCTGTTGCTTAAAGCCTTAATAAAATATTTCAATAAAGTGGTGGAGTAATGGTGATTTTTGAGAAGATTAACTACTGATACAATTTTTTAATGGATATAGAGCATTTGCATGTTCTTTCTTTCTTCCGTTTTGATAATTTATGCTAGGATTTTGCCATTTTCATGTTGTCTCAAATTTGTCAGCAAAGAGGTGTTAATAACATCCTATTATCTTTTTTAAAAAGTTGATGAATTTTCATTCTCTAATCATGTCTTTGAAATGAGTTTAACCCTTTTTAACTTTTAACTGAAAAGTTTAGTTCATCCATACTTTGATTACATATACATCCTTCTGGTTGGTGCTTCTATTTATCCTTTTTTATCTGCTTTTTACCTATTAGATTTTTATGCTCATTTTTGGTATCAGTTGATATTTCCCACGTTATAATTTTCCATATAATAATTTGGGAGCTATACATATATTTTATCTTTCAATGGTTGTCTTATTAAAGACACATATTTAATTTAAAACCTGAAGATAAGCAATCTTTTTTAAATTCCTCACAAACTTTAGAAGAACCTTGGACAACTTTAACTCCCATCATCTCCTCCAGACAAATACTACTTCGATAATATTTTGGTTAATTATTCCTTCAGGACTTCCCTGTAGCTCAAATGGTAAAGAATCTTGGAGACCTGGGTTGGGAAGATCCTCTGAAAAAGGGAATAGCAGTCCACTCCAGTATTCTTGCCTGGAGAATCCCATGGACAGAGGAGCATGGTGGATTACAGTCCGTGGGATCCCAAAGAGTTGTACATGACTGAGCAACTAACACTACATGACTAATTATTCCTTCAAATAATTATTTATTTTCTTGGGCTCCAAAATCACCGCAGAGGGAAAGTGTGCAACCATGGAATTAAAAGGCGCTTGCTTCTTGGAAGTAAAGTTATGACCAACCTAGATAGCATATTAAAAAGCAGAGATATTACTTTGCCAACAAATGTCCATCTAGTCAAAGCTATGGTTTTTCCAGCAGTCATGTATGGAAGTGAGAGTTGGACCGTAAAGAAAGCGGAGACTGAAGAATTGATGCTTTTGAACTGTGGTGTTGGAGAAGACTCTTGAGAGTCCCTTGAACTGCAAGGAGATCCAACCAGTCAATCCTAAAGGAAATCAGTCCTGAACATTCATCGGAAGGACTGAAGCTGAAGCTGAAACTCCAATACTTTGGCCACCTGATGCGAAGAACTGACTCACTGGAAAAGACCCTAATGCTGGGAAAGTTTGAAAGGGACAACAGAGGATGAGATGGTTGTATGGCATCATCAACTCGATGGACATGAGTTTGAGCAAGCTCCGGGAGTTAGTGATAGACAGGGAAGCCTGGTGTGCTGCAGTCCATGGGGTCGCAAAGAGTTGGACACAATTAAGCGACTGAACTAAATGGATTCCTTCAAATTGAACTTATGTTATATAGTCATTGTTCATTTAGATTCTTCCCCAATTCTTCCCAAATTCTTCTCAAATTCTAGAATGTCTCTCTCTCTCTCACCCTCTCTTTCTTCTCTAATCTCAGGCCTCAAATGGAATTGATCTCCTTCCTGAAGAACCTATTGTAGAGTACCCTTTGGGAAGGGACTAATGGTGATAAATTCTTTCAGTTCTTATTTTTCTGAAACTTTCCTCACATTGCTTCTTTTTTAGAAAAGTTTTCCAGATGCATAATTGTAGATAGGCAGTTATTTTTGTACCCATTTTAAAGACACAATTCCATACTTTCTTTTACCCTGCATTACTGATTGCAATGTCAACTCAATCTAATCACCTTTTCTTTGTGTGTGCACTGCTTTCACTTGCTCAGTAGCTTTTTATATATTTTCTGTGTCAGCAATTTACAGGTTTGGATTAAACTTTATCCTCTAAGACTTTCTAATCTGATAATTCAGTTTTTTACATCAGTTCTGAAAACTCTTGACCATTATTTCTCAAAGCCATACTTCTTTCCATTCAATTTTTCATTTCTGAGAAACCAGTTAGACATACATGATATTTTCCCTTATTATACACCTTCTTCCATATTTTTTATCCTATTATCTTTCTATGCTGTATTCTGGGTATTTTCTCAGATATTCCAGTTTCCCATTTTTTTAACCTTTTTACACTTTGCTATTTAATTTTTTGAAATTACTTTTAATTGTACATAGTATATTGTTAATGTCAGATGTTTCAAATCTGATCAATTTTGTAGTTTTTATTTGTATTTTCCTACTCATATTTTAATTTTAAACATATCTGTATTTTATACTTGCATTTTTATTTTATATTTGCATAAATTAATTATCTGAAATCTTCTCACATTTAATATTGTTATGTCTTCTTTCTGTTGGCTCTCGTTCATGGCGATTTATTTCCTTGTGTGTATGTGTAAGTGTTAATTTCTGATTGTGCACTTGTTCAAAACTGGGAAAGAAGTATGTCAAGGTTGTATATTGTCACCCTGCCTAGTTAACTTTATGCAGAGTTCAGTTCAGTTCAGTTCAGTTCAGTCGCTCAGTCGTGTCCGGCTCTCTGCGACCCCATGAATCACAGCACGCCAGGCCTCCCTATCCATCACCAACTCCCGGAGTTCACTCAAACTCATGTCCACAGAGTCGGTGATGCCATCCAGCCATCTCATTCTGTCATCCCCTTCTCCTCCCACCCCCAATCCTTCCCAGCATCAGAGTCTTTTCCAGTGAGTCAACTCGTCGCATGAGATGGCCCAAGTATTGCAGTTTCAGCTTTAGCATCAGTCCTTCCAATGAACACCCAGGATCGATCTCCCTTAGAATGGACTGGTTGGATCTCCTTGTGGTACAAGGGACTCTCAAGAGTCTTCTCCAACACCACAGTTCAAAAGCATCAATTCTTCGGCGATCAGCCTTCTTCACAGTCCAACTCTCACATCCATACATGACCACGGGAAAAACCATAGCCTTGACTAGACGGACCTTTGTTGGCAAAGTAATGTCTCTGCATTTTAATATATTATCAAGGTTGGTCATAACTTTCCTTCCAAGGAGTAAGCGTCTTTTAATTTCATGGCTGCAATCAGCATCTGCAGTGATTTTGGAGCATTATACAAAATGCTGGGCTGGATGAAACACAAGCTGGAATCAAGATTTCAGGGAGAAATATCAACAGCCTCAGATATGCAAATGATACCACTCTAATGGTAGGAAGTGAAGAGGGACTAAAGAGCCTCTTGATGAAGGTGAAAGAGGAGAGTGAAAATGCTCTGTTAAAACTCAGCATTCAAAAACTGAAGATCATGGCATCTGGTTCCATCACTTCATGGCAAATTGATGGGGCAAAAGTGGAAATAGGGTCATATTTAATTTTCTTGGGCTCCAAAATCACCGTGGATGGTGACGACAGCTACAAAATGAAAAGAGGCTTGCTTCTTGAAAGAAAAGCTATTGCAAACCTAGACAGCATACTAAAAAGCAGAAATATCACTTTGTAAACAAAGGTAAGCAGAGTCAAAGCTATGGTTTTTTCAGTAGTCACGTATGGATGTGAGAGTTGGACTGTAAAGAAGGCTGAGCACCAAAGAACTGATACTTTCAAACTGAGGTGCTGGAGAAGACTTGACAGTCCCTTGGACAGCAAGATCACACCAGTCAATCCTAAAGGAAATCAACCTTGAATACTCACTGAAAGAACTGATGCTGAAGTTGAAGTTGCAGTACTTTGACTACCTGATGCAAAGAGCCAGCTCACTGGAGAAGACCCTAATGCTGGGAAAGATTTAGGGCAAGAGGAGAAGGGAGCAACAGAAGATGAGATGGTTGGATGGCATCACTGACTCAAAGGACATGACTTTGAGCAAAATTCTGGAAGATAGTGGACAGGGAAGCCTAGCATACTGCAGTTCATGGGGTCGCAAAGAGTCGGTCTTGACTTTGGGACTGACAATGCACTTTCCTCCCTTGTATCTTTATCTTTTGGAATTCTTTGAGGTTTCATTTGAAAGTAATTTCATTTAAAGTTTACTTCTGTTTACTTCCATAAAGTCCCAGATCTTTAAATGAGATCCTATTTTAAAGTGAATTCTTTGCATGAGGTTGTTCTGTTTGCTTGTTTTGTTTTTCTACAGAGGATATATTAATTCAGGTCCAAACAAAGCTACCATGTGCTGTGAAGTCTCAGAGATGTCCTTCTACCTGTCATCAAAGCTTGTGCAGAAAATTTCTCTAGTTTATGTAAGTTCATTCCTAATTCACTCTTAAACTGAAGTGTAGCACTTTAGGTTACCAGAGTCACGCAAAAGGCTTCCGAAGGACCTCCTGATTTATGTGCGGAGTAGATCTGATTCAAGCCCACGCACTTGGCAGAGACATCCAAACCAAAGGTCAGATCACTAGTTGCATAAAAGCCTCCTAGACAAAGATCAGCTTGAGTATTAGCATGCCTTTCTGGATTCGCACCATCACATTACTTTTGGATTTTGAGGAGATCAAATTGTTTTTCTAGCTCTACAATATACATTACAAGTTTTATTTTACTTTTAAATTTAAACATTTTCAGGAGATGTGGATCAGGGTATCTCATCATCAAATTAGCAGAAAGGCAGTCAAGAGTCTTCTCTCTTTCCACTGGTTTATATAATAAATTCCCCACCACCACCTAATCGCTGCTGTATAGATATTGGTTGAAAAAGTGAAGGAGTGGATGACACAATAATGGCTCCTCTACACCATCCTCCACCAGGGGTGGGTATTTTCTGTAAAGAGTCAGATTGCAAACATTTTAGCCTTTATAGTCTATGTGGTCTCTACCTCAAATAATAACTCTGCTTTTTTAGTGCAAAAGGAGCCACAGATAATACCTAAAAGAATGAGCAATCCCAATTAAAAAAGAGTGAAAGAAGGGAAGAAAGAAAGAAATGTGTGCATTACCTAAGTAAGTAGTGGTGAATGCTCACTGGCACAGGAAAAACTCAATTTATCTAAGCACAGGAGTAATGCCTTGAGAAATGGAGTATTATAAACATTTCTCTGAAGAAGACAGACATGGCGAATCTCTACCCTACACACCAGCTTCCTGGGAATCCAAGGAACTAAGGCACCTTTCCAGATGTCCTCTGAGAGCTCACATTCCAAAACCCTACCCAGTAATCTCTCACCAGTAGTAATATTTGCACTGGGAGTCATATACCATCACCAATACTGTGTCAAACTTTTTCAAAGAACAGAAAAAACACTCTATATTAGAAAAAAGGTGGAATTATATTAATTGGGATTAGTTATAATGTATGCCCTTGACCTGGGCAACACTTAAGTGATTTTCAGATGGCAAAATTGAAATTAAAAAGGTTTCTCACTTACATATGAACCTTTTGGTGTTTCACAAAAGAGAATCTTATAAATTTACCGAAAAGTCTCTTTGCAGGAGGCAAGGCATCCCAGGGAGTCATGCTTTAACAGTTTGATCATTAACCTAGCCTGGACCTTTCACAAATTTTAGTTATAAATTGTAAAACATAAGGAAAGGTTCAAAGTTTATATAATAGTGTTTTCCTTTAACATCAATGATCATAAATAATAGCAACAATTCATTTCATGGAGAGCCAAAAAAATCAAACATGACAAAAATATCCAGAAGGATTATGTTATCTTTGTAGCTAATATACAAGGAGAATAAATGTTCAAAGTATTGGTTAGAGATATCTGTTCTTTTTAGACATGTTGGTCAACTTTTGTCTGGACTCCATATGACATTTTCTAGTTCAAAGAAAGAAAAATATTAACCACTACCCTAATGCAGTACTAAAGTACTACCCAAATAGAGTTTAAAATCTTATATAGAATACAGAGTTGTGTCTGATTCCGCAGCTGGGCAGAAATGTGGCCAAGCCTATTAGTGAAATCTGGACTACTTGAGGTGGTATTTACCTGCTTCTCCTCAAATATCCTTTGGCAGAAGATGAAACACAAAAACCTGAAGCCCTGTGCTTCCCTCTAGATCTAGATAACTCATACTTATCATATATCATTGGAAAAGACCTGGATGTTGGGAAAGGTTGAAGGCAGGAGGAAAAGGGGACGACAGAGGATGAGATGGTTGGATGGCATCACCAACTCAATGGACATGAGTGTGAGCAAGCTCTGGGAGATGGTGATGGACAGGGAAGCGTGGCATGGTGCAGTCCATGGGGTCACAAAGAGTCGGACACAACTGAGCGACTGAACTGATCATATATCAATATTTCATAAACTTCTGTTCTTGAAGGATCCTACATTTCATAACATTTAAGACCTTAAATTTTCATCAAAAAAGAGCACATTTTTTTAAAAACTGTAACTACAGATATAGGGATAAAATGATATATTCTTAGGCAATGGTGTTATATCATTATGGTATGATTTATCATAGGCTTTTAAAAAACCTATCATTTCCACATTTTCTACATGAAACATGACTTACTGTCATAAGCAAGGGAAAAATACAAATCCATACACACCCGATGAATGAGGTCAATGTGGAAGGTCCAAGTTTGCCTTCAGTTTACCCATGCAGCTTGGCAGTGGCTCTCACTGCTGTGGGCTTTTTCAATCTGTTGGAGAACTGATTCCCCCCACCCAATTCTGACTTCCAGCATCCTTCTGCTTATCCTTTGTTTTTCAACATAAATCCCTGACCTGACTTGACAGGTTCTTCTCAGAGTTTTGTGTTACCAACCCCTCCACAAAAGTTAACTGTATACTTTTCTCTTTCTCAGAAAAGCAGCTGACAAAAGTGGTTCTTAAAGATGTAGTTGTGTTTCTTGCCAAATTAGATCAGGGGAAGGGGATCAGTAGGAATAAAAGAAGAAAAGAGTGCCTGATTTCACATGGTTGATAGTGGCTCAATATTTCTACCAGTACTCTTGCCTAGAAAATCCCATGGATGGAGGAGCCTTGTTGGCTGCAGTCCGTGGGGTCGCTAGGGGTCGGACACGACTGAGCGACTTCACTTTCTCTTTTCACTTTCACACATTGGAGAAGGAAATGGCAACCCACTCCAGTGTTCTTGCCTGGAGAATCCCGGGGACGGGGGACCCTGGTGGGCTTCTGTCTATGGGGTCACACAGAGTCGGACACGACTGAAGTGACGCAGCAGCAGCAGCAGCAATGATGGTTATCAATTTATTAATACTGGATGCTGGGGATTTACATTCATACAAGGCTTGAGAAGCAGTTGTGTATATCATATGTATCTTTGCAAAGTTAAAAGGATAAAAGAAAAAGCCCTTATTACTAAAGGAGGGGACTGACTGGTTCAAAATTGGGAAAGGAGCACATCAAGGCTGTATACTGTCACCCTGCCTATTTAACTTTTATGCAAATTTTATGTAAAATGCCAGGCTGGATGAAGCACAAACTGGAATCAAGATTGCTGGGAGAAATATCAATAACCTCAGATATGCAGATGACATCACTCTTATGGCAGAAAGTGAAGAGGAATTAAAGAATTTCTTGATGAAGGTGAAAGAGGAGAGTGTAAAAACTGGGTCAAAACTCAACATTCAAAACATGAAGATTATGGCATCCGATCCCATCATATCATGGCAAATAGATGGAGAAAAAAATGGAAATAATGACAGACTTTATTCTTGGGCTTCAAAACCACTGTGGACAATGACTGTAGTCATGAAATGAAAAGAAAACTATGACAAGCATAGATAGAGTATTAAAAAGCAGAGACATCACTTTGCCAACAAAGGTCTACAGAGTCAAAGCTATGGTTTTTCCAGTAGTCATGTATGGATGTGAGAGCTGCATCTTAAAGAAGGCTGAGTGCCAAAGAACTGATGCTTTTGAACTGTGATTGCTGGAGAAGACTCAAGAATCCCTTGGACTGCAAGGAGATTAAACCAGTCAATCCTAAAGGCAATCAGTCCTGAATAATCACTGGAAGGACTGATGCTGACGCTGAAGCTCCAATACTTTGACTACCTGATGCAAAGTATCGACTCACTGGAAGAGACCCTGGTACTGGGAAAGATTGAGTGCAAGAGGAGAAGGTGGAAACAGAGGATGAGATGATTGGATGGCATCATCAACTCAAAGGACATGAGTTTGAACAAACTCTGGGAGATAGTGAAGGACAGGGACACCTGCTGTGCTGCAGTCCATGCAGTTGCAAAGAGTCAGACATGACTGAGCAACTAGAGGAGGGGAATGAGAAAAAGCAGCACTGCAGCTGTCCCACCTGTTTCTCCCGGAACCAGCTCATAACCTAATGCACAACATATCATGATCTTCTAAAGTCCAGAGAGTAGACTTCACTTGATCTTCAGAAAGTGTTTAACCATTCATTGTATTGTAATTTTAACTATTTCATGACTTTTTTACCTTGTACTGTGTTTATGGAGAACTAGAGGAGTCAAGGCTATGGTTTTTCCCGTGGTCATGTATGGATGTGAGAGTTGGACTGTGAAGAAAGCTGATCGCCGAAGAATTGATGCTTTTGAACTGTGGTGCTGGAGAAGACTCTTGAGAGTCTTTTGGACTGCAAGGAATTCCAACCAGTCTATTCTAAAGGAGATCAATCCTGGGTATTCATTGGAAGGACCTATGCTAAAGCTGAAACTCCAACACTTTGGCCACCTCATGCAACGAGTTGACTCACTGGAAAAGACTCTGATGCTAGGAGGGATTGGGGGTAGGAGGAGACAGGGACGGCAGAGAATGAGATGGCTGGATGGCATCACCGACTCGATGGACATGAGTTTGAGTGAACTCCGGGAGTTGGTGATGGACAGGGAGGCCTGGGTGCTGTGGTTCATGGGGTCACAAAGAGTCAAACACGACTAAGTGACTGAACTGAACTGAACTGAAGAGGAGTCAATACAAGATTTCTCAAACTTTGCTACTCAAGGAGACTGAACAAGCATACAGATTTCCTTTGGGGCTTGATAAAAATGTAGAAATTCAGTTCCCAGACAAAACCTACTGAATCAAAATCTTCACTTTTGAAAAGAATCCAGGTGATTGAAATGCACTGTTTTCAGTGCCAGAGCATTGATACTCACACCCTTTTAGACACCAAAACAGAGGAGATAACAGTTTGCTAACAACATAGAGTAGGGACAGTTGAATCATTTAGAAAAAGCCAATTCAGACATCCTGCTACACCTTCTCCCCAGCCTATTACTATAATGTTGTGTTCATTGTAAGCCCCCTGGTAACAGAAGAAACTTTCTGTGATACTGTGATTTGTAATAAATGTTTATTTGGTCTTCATGCTATTTCTGGGGCAGAGGTCCTAAAACTCTCAGACTGTTTCCAGGGAGCAGAGTGATAAAGTATTTTTTGTTATATTAATGGAGTGACCTTTGGAATGCTGATGGATCACCTAAAATGATACCTAGAGGAACCAACCATGTGATTAAAAGCTTGAAACTTTCAGTCTCATCCCCTTGACCTCCCAAGGAGAGACAATCTGGATATTGGATCAATTGTCAAAAGTCAATGATTAAATAAATTTTGGCCATACAACGCAACCCTACGACACTATGGACTGTAGCCCACCAGGTTCCTCTGTCCATGGGGTTCTCCAGGCAAGAATATACAGATCCAACCCACATCTTTTAAGTCTGCTACATTGGCAGACAGGTTCTTTACCACTAGCACCACTTGGGAAGCCCACACAATGAAGCCTCTACAAAATCTCAAAAGATAGGTTTTGAAGAGCTTCTGAGGAAATTTGGGGAAATTTGGGGAAAATGGAAGCCTGGAGAGGGCAGGAAGCTCCATTCACTTTCCCATTCCTTGCCCTAGGCTTCTTTTCCATTGACATATTCTTGGGTTGTATTCCTCTATAATAAACCACTGATCTAATAAGTAAGACTTGGATTACTGTGATATTGAATGATCTGCCTTAGAAACAAACAGATATTATTCTGTCATTTTTAAGACTGCACCCAAGTACTGCATTTTGGACTCTTTGGTAGACTATGAGGGCTACTCCATTTCTTCTAAGGGATTCTTGCCCACAGTAGTAGATATAATGGTCATCTGAATTAAATTCACCCATTCCTGTCCATTTTAGTTCATTGATTTCTAAAATCTCAATGTTCACTATTGCCATCTCCTGTTTGACCACTTCCGATTTACCTTGATTCATGGACCTTACATTCCAGGTTCCTATGCAATATTGTTCTTTACAGCATTGGAATTTACTTCTATCACCAGTAACATCCACAACTGGGAGTTATTCTCACTTTGGTTCCTCTCTTCATTCTTTCTGGAGTTATTTCTCCACTCTTTTCCAGTAGCATATTGGGCACCTACCAACCTGGTGAGTTCCTCTTTCAGTGTCATATCTTTTTGCCTTCTCATACTTTAATTGTGTTTCATACACAACAAACTGTGGAAATTTCTTCAAGACATGGGAATATCAGACCACCTTACCTGCCTCCTGAGAAATCTATATGCAGGTTAAGAAGCAACTGCTAGAACCAGACATGGAACAACAGACTAGTTCCCAATTGGAAAAGGAGTACATCAAGTCTGTATATTGTCACCTTGCTTATTTAACTTATATGCAGAGTACATCATGTGAAATGCTGGGCTGGATGAAGCACAAGCTGGAATCAAGATTGCAGGGAGAAATATCAATAACCTCAGATGTGCAGATGACACCACCCTTATGGCAGAAAGGGAAGAGGAACTGAAGAGTCTCTTAATGAAAGTGAAAGAGGAAAGAGAATAAGTTGGCTTAAAACTCAACATTCAGAAAACTAAGATCATAGCATCTGGTCCCATCACTTCATAGCAAATAAGGAAACAATGGAAACAGAGACAGACTTTATTTTATTGGGCTCCAAAATCACTACAGATGGTGACTGCAGCCATGAAAATTAAAAGACACTTGTTGCTCCTTGGAAGAAAAGCTATGACCAAACTAGAGAGCATATTAAAATCAGAGGCATTACTTTGTCAACAAAGGTTTGTCTAGTCAAAGCTATGGTTTTTCCAGTAGTCATGTATGGATGTGACAGTTGGACCATGAGCACCAAAGAATTGATGCTTTTGAACTGTGGTGTTGGAAAAGACTCTTGAGAGTCCATTGGACAACAAGGAGTTCCCACCAGTCAATCCTAAAGGAAGTCAGTCCTGAATATTTATTGGAGGGACCAAGGCTGAAGCTGAAGCCTCAACACTTTGGCCACCTGATAACAGACTCATCAGAAAAGACCCTGATGCTGAGAAAGATTGAAGCCAGGAGAAGAGGATAACAGAGGATAAGATGACTGGATGGTTTCACCGACTGGATGGACATGAGTTTGAGCAAGTTCCAGCCTTGGTGATTGACAGGGAAGCCTGGTATGCTGCAGTCCATGGGGTCACAAAGAGTTGGACACTACTGAGCAACTGAACTGAACTGAGTAAGATGTTTCTCTGAGCTCTGTGAGCCACTTGGCCAATTTAATTGAACCCAAGGAGGAGATTTTTTTGGGAACCTGGAGTTTATAGCCAGTGGGTCAAAGTACAGGTAACAATGTGGACTTGTGATTGACATCCTTATTTGAGGGAATCAATAGAATCTCCAATTTACATCCAATGGGCCAGAAGCACAGGCAACAGCATGGGCTTGCCAATGGTATCTGAAGGGCAGGAGGGCAAAGTCTTGCAAGACTGAGCCCTCAACCTGTGGAGTCTAATTCTATATCTGGGTAGAGAAAGTGAAAGTGTTACTCACTCAATCATGTCTGACTCTTTGTGACCCCATGGACTAGAGTCCACCAGGTTCCTCTATCCATGGGATTTCCCAGGCAAGATACTGGAGTGTGTTGCCATTCTTTTCTCCAGGGGATCTTTCTAAGCCAGGGATTGAACCTGGGTCTCCAGCATTGCAGACAGATTCTTTCCCATCTGAGCCACCAGGCAAGCCCATCTGGGTAGAGGGTTAGAATTAATTTGAATTCTTAGGCACCATACTGGCATCTGCAAACTACTAGGTATTGTGTAGGGAACCCCCCGCTTATGTGGGGAAACACTTCCCACCCCAGTCCACCACACACACTGCAATTGAGTCCAGAAACCCATATAAGACCTTTCAGTTCACAACAGTTATCATATGCCTTCAATTTACTTATTTAGTAACTACTGCACAGCTCCTCTTTCTCCTTTCAGCTCCTGAGATTTTCTTACCTAATCAATGTAGATTTGCTCCTCTAAAATTAAAGCAGCAGCTTCTAGATTAATTTGACCTTCTAAATTTAAATGTTCAGAGACAAAATTTTCTCCCAAAACAAAAACTCGGTTGAGTTGCTAAGAGAATATATTGATACTCAAAGTTAGAATAATTCAGTCTCTGTATACAAAAACATTAACACTAAAAGTAATTATGTCTAACTTCCATGAAATCTGAACACAGTTCAGTCCTTCAGATGAGCCCAGTTTTAAGTGCTAAGGAGAAAGTCACTGTCACTGTTACAGTCACAATGCAATACTTTCACAGAATTCATTTTAATTAAAACCCAAGTGATACTGAGTTTTTCTCTAAACTAAAACATTCCATTGATGATACTTTCCATAATAAAAGATTCAACTATAAACCTGGAGGAAAACGGAATGGATGAATCAAAATATTCTCTCATTTTTGTTAACACTGAATATAATACTGGTACCTGGTAGGAGTGTTCATAATCATGACACCAAAAATAGAAACCATATTAGAAAACTTGGCTAGTCAAAAAATTTTTTAATTTATATATACTAAATATCCTACATAATCCAAAGGCATGTTTATCCTAATTACAAATATAACTTTAAAAAATCAATACTGAGAAGATCAACATGTTAACAGAAAACGAGCATATTAGAAAATTCACAGAAGGGTGACCATAAAATAGAAAAAAAGCTTCAACATTTGAGTAATCAAAAAGTGCAAAGTTAAAGAATAATATTGCCTATCTTTTGAAAAATATTTATTTCCCTGCACCAGCTGCAGCATGTGGATCTAGTTCCCTGACCAGGGATGGAACCTGGGCCCCCTGCATTGGAAGCATGGAGTTTTAGCCACTGGTCACTAGGGAAGTCCTTTGCCAATCTTTTTAACTTAATGTTAACTATATTACCCAGTGCTTGAAATAATTTGAGAATAATTACTATTGATGCATTGCTGCTGGAAAGGAAAAAGTTAAAAGTCTCTCTGAGGAAGTGTCTGGCAATAAGCAACAAAAGCCTAAAATATTTGCTTGCAAACTACAAATTCAATCTTTCAAATTTTGCCCTTAAAAAAAAATCTGATCCATGCAATAATGTTCAACAGGTCACTGTTAGAAAACTATTAACGGCATAAATGCCCCTTAATCGGTCATGACTGAGCAACTGAACTGAACTGAAGAAGGTTTACTCCAATAAGTCATGGTACATTGATACATTGTAATATTATGCAAAGTTCTAACATATTGCAGAAGAATATATAATGACATGGGAACAAATTTAAAATATATTAAATGGAAAAAACTAAAAGCAATATTGTGTTATGGTCCCTTTTAGAAAAAATATAATCACTACATATTACATTTATGTATAAGTGAAAGTGGAGTTGCTCAGTTGTGTCCAACTCTTTGCAACTCCCAAGAGCTTGCCAGGCTCTTCCATCCATGGGATTTTCCAGGCAAGAATACTGGAGTGGGTTGCTCTTTCCTTCTGCAGGGGATGTTCCTGACCCAGGGATTGAACCTGGGTCTCTCCCGCACTGCAGGCAGACTCTATCATCTGAGCCACCAGGATGATAAGCCTCATGTATAAGTGAATGGGGAGCTAAATATATAGAGTTAGATATAAAGGTAAGAAAATGGATGAATAAATGAATAGATCAGTTACTGAATACATGGAGGTAGAACAGCTCACAAAGATTGCCAAAATATTCACCAAATAGTTACCAAAATCCTAACAAAGTTGCTTAATTCTGAGTGGTGGGTTTATGGATATGTAGCTCTGATTTCAAATTAAGCTGAACTTTTTTAAATATGTTAAAAAATCTTTTGTGGCTCATCTAAAACCTACACTTGGTCCATATTTTTGAAGCATTTTATATATTGACTTGAACTGATGAGCTCTTTGACCATAAAGATACAAAATTTTCAAATAACTGCTGCTATTAATTTTTTCAGTTTTTTGTTGTTGTCATTCAGAAATTATTATTTTTTATGTAGTCAAGTCTATAGGTTTTCCCTTTATGATTTTTTCCATTATTTCATATGTTTAAACTATTTATCACTACTAAATCAAACAATCAACTCTATTTTTAACAGTACCCAGAGATATCATTTTCTACTTTACATTTCTTTTTACTTCATCTAGAATTTATATTGGTATATGATATTAGGTGAGATTACATACTGATTTTTCTCCAAACATATTAAATAATTGTCCTTCGACTACATCTTTAATAGTCCATCCTTCCATTGATTTATGATACCAATTCAGTAAAGTCTTATTTATTGAATTTGTCTTGATTTTATTTTTTCTCCATTGTTTTTGTCAAAATGACACTGCCTTGAGTATTGTAGCTTTATAACTTATAAGACAATTGCACTGGCTATTTGCCCCCGTTCATTCTGAGAAATGATCACTAGGTTTACGGTGGCAAATTAAAAAAAAAAAAAAAAAACTGTGGTTATTGGTTAGATGATACAAATTCTATGAGTTAATACAGGAAAAATAAATATCTTTTAATATATTTCATCTTCATTTAATTAAATTATCTCTTCAGTTCAGTTCAGTTGTTCAGTCGTGTCCGACTCCTTGCGACCCCATGAATCACAGCACACCAGGCCTCCCTGTCCATCACCAACTCCCAGAGTTCACTCAAACCTATGTCCATCAGGCTCAGCAAATGTTCACCATTTTCACTATATAGTTCTCACAGGTTTCTTTTCTTTTTTCCCCTCACTAATGCTACATCAAGACACTGTGCATTTTCATTATAACATAAATGGGACTTTTTCCCATAAATTTTTCTAACTTCTGAGAAAGCATGAAAGCAGTTACCTAAAAGAAATTATTCTAAAAATGCATTTTAAAATCAATTCTGACACACATAATTTAGAAGCAATAAATAGGCTATAAACTTTTCGTAAGGACAATGATGAAGTAATCCAAAGTAGAACATGGCAAATAAGCAAAATATCTGCTTATCTGCATTCAGTAAAAGAGGTAAATTAAGATCCTCTCATTGATTTCCTTTCCTTAAAATAAAAGATAATCTCAAAATAAAGTTCAAAAGTCATCAGAGAGAGCATACATTAAAATTCCCACAGAAAGATTTACATTTAAAATTGGATGATACCCTAAAGTTCTAGTTTATAAGAATCACATTTAAAAAGCACAGTGTATTAAAATAGCTAATCAATTTTCTGGATCACACACTATTAATAAGAGCTCTCCAGGCCAGGCAATGGGGTTGGGGCTGGGGAGAAGGCAAGAATGCCCTCCCTCTGTGTAGCATGAATGAAAGCAACAGCTCCTAAGGGGAGAGCTTAATTCCCTTGGATTCAACCCTACTTTACAACAGATGTGGGGGTTCCTGTGATGCAAATTGCCAGGGAGGATTTAGGCTGGAATAAGAAGATATCTATTATAGAAGAGTAAGATACAAGAATTCTTTGGGGATTTAAGTGCACTTAGATACTCAGAATTACTCCCTAGTTGCTGAGATTTTGACACCAGAAAAAGCCACAGTTCATGTTCCTTAGAAAACATAGTGTCACTTTCTAGAAAGCTAAAAATAAATCTAGTTAAAGATACACACAATTGATCATCTGTTAGATATACTAGGCTAGGCATTACAAATAATCAATCAACCCCAAACCAACGTACAAACAAGCTAAATTAATAAATGCATCTTCAGTTTGGTTCAAGTCGGTATTTAAGACAACCAATTTCCCCTCAAAATCCAGATGCTTGTAGAATTCAGAATATTAAGAAACAACCAATGAATTTTTATATTAACACTAAAAAAAATCTTTCTGAAGTGTCACTTTACCTTTGATCTTAATAATTGCAGAATACCAAGCATAATTCTATTGTTACTAGAGTGAACTTTGTAAAAGTAACTTTTAATTGTTTCTGATATTAGTTTATTATATCATTCAACTTTTTTCTTCTAAATATCAAAAATATTCTAACCTTTATACTTTGACACTGAAGAGCCTGGCGGACTACTACAGTCCATGGGGTCAGATACAACTGAGCACCCATGCATACTCTGACAGTATTTCTTAGGTAAAATTTGACAGCATTTCCAAAGTATTATTGCAAATAACCTCAAAGTCTTTGTACACTAAAATAATACCAAATTGAAAATCAAAGGTGACAAATACACGTTTTTATGAGAAGACATGATATGAAAAAATAACCCCAGTTCAACAGAAAATCCTTCCGTGAACTAAAAATGAATTTCCTAAGAAGTCAGATTAATTCATGATTTCAAAGTCAACTATATCTTTGTAGTATCATATTGTTTATCTATGACCTGCCAAAACTAGAAGTTTGTATAGAAATCTGATTTGTCTCCAAGCATAGAATTCAACAAAATAACTCAGGAGAAAATGAATACACATTAACCAAAGTTCAAAGTACATGTTATAATCATTTTCTGAAATAAGTGTTGACTTATAAGGTATGGTTCTTTGTTAAAAGAGAATGCTATGCAACTCATTAGCATTCAGTTTTGACTGTTATATAAATTCTTTGGTGAAAAAAATTTTACTCAACCAAGTAATTATACTGAAGTAGTAACTGAGCCTTAATGAGAAAAATTAGAGACCCAGCATATATTGAAATGAAACACTCTCAGATAGAAAAGAATAGGGCAATAGAGATGATGACAATTCTCATTTACACTGGATTTTTAAAGGAGGACTTTAACAAAGTGACAACGCATCTTTTTAACATCCAGGGAACAAAGCCAGAGATCTGAGAACAGTTAGTGCTACAAAAAAAAAGGTTAAAAAATCACCAATTCTGACAAATGTAAGTAGCTACTGGGTTAAATAAAAGTGACTTTTAACATGGACAATGGTATGCTGTTCTCTAAGCTACCTAATGAGGCCAAGAATAAAAACAGAGCCATTTTAGGAAATGACACGTCTGATTTTTATTGCGATCCTTCAGCTGTTGAAGGTGTGTGAAAATTTATTTAAAAATCTAGTTGCTAAAAATTAGGTTGCCATTATTTTTGAACTAAGTAATTCTATTAGTAATTTCTACAATAGTAAATGGACATTAATAAAACTAAGTCAGATGTAACCTTCTTCAAATATTATATTTCTAGTTCTTAGGAAATAAAGCCAAAATCAACTTAACATGTTAATTGAAGACTCTGATCTACTTATATATTTATACTTGACTTTTAGTTTCCTTACTTTGAAAAGTGAAAGTCCCTCAGTAGTGTCTGACTCTTTGCGACCCCTTGGACTGTACAGCCATGGAATTCTCCAGGTCAGAATACTGGAGTGGCTTGCCATTCCCTTCTCCAGGGGATATTCCCAACCCAGGGATAGAAACCCAAGTCTCCCGCATTGCAGGAGGATTCTTTACCAGCTGAGCCACCAACGAAGCCCTTCTTCATTTTATCAAGCACTAAAAGAAAGCAAGAAATGAAAACATGTTAAGTGCATTCAAAAGAACAAGGTAACAAAGAACATAATATATGAAAAATTAAAAGGATAATACAATTCTTTAGATGTAATAATAATAATAAACTTGGTAAAAACTGATTATTACAATAAAAAATGTTGAAAATAAATATATACTTACTAGTTTACTACAATGACTAAAACTCAAAAGACTAACAACCCCAAGCGTTGGTGAGGATGGCACATAGTTGGAACTCTATATATTGCTGATGGGAATGTAAAATACCATAGCCACTCTGAAAAAAAGTCTGATAGTGTTTTAGAAACCTGAACATATGTGTACCATGTAATTAGGCAATCCTACTAGATATCTATCCAAGAGAAATTAAAATTTAGGTTCACACAAAAAGCCTATATGCAAATATTCTCAGAAACTTTGTTTATAATCAAAGAACTAGAAAGAACAAAAGAGATCATCAAGCAGTAAATGCATAAACAAAATTATGGTATATCTATACAGTGGAATACTACTCAGCAATACATGAAAAATCTAATGATTCACACAACAACATGAACGAAATTTAAAAACACTGTGCTAACTGAAAGAAGATAGACACAAAAGAGCACACACTGTATGATTTCACTGATACACAATTCTAAAAAAATGCAAAATTCTAGTGAGAGAAAGATCAGTGGCTGTTGGGAGCTAGGATCAGAGGATGAATGCAGGAAACTGACTTTAAAATGGTAGGAGAGACATTCTGGGGGTGATGAATATGCTCAATATCATGACTGTGGTGGTGGTTACACAGATATATGTATGTATCTTTATATATATCCATCAAAACTCACTGAATTATGTATTCAAAATTAGTGAATTTCATTATATGTAAATTAAACCTAATTATAGATGATTTTCCCAACCCAGGGATTGAACCCGGGTCTCCTGCATCGGAGGCAAGATGCTTTAGCATCTGAGCCACCAGGAAAGTCTTATAGATGATTTTAAAGTAACACAAAAGGAACTAAATATTTAAATTTTATGTGTATAATTTTCATCTGCATTTGCCTTAAAAAGAGGATAATTAATAAAAGAGAAAAGGAAAAGCAACAATGTGAGGTCATAATAAATTTCATATCTATATAATAAGTAAAATCAATAAATTTATATGATATTTAGCCATTTAGTAGGTAAATGGCTAAACAACAAGGATCTGTCTCTATAATAGAGATATTATTAAGAGCTGAAAAAAACGGGGTCATGTTGCTACGTCATGGATAAAGATGTTTTTGACTTGGATCCCACTCAGGAAGTTACTTATTTACCTACCATTGGAAGCAAATTATAAACTTTGTCACGGTAGGATGGCAGAGAACACTGATAGTGGCAGAGAAATTGATATATGATGGAAAAATCAAGTTAGAGAACCATACACAGACAACAAAGAAATATCATTGTTTGGATTAAGAGCCTACATTTTGTGGAACTTCCTGAAGCAAGCACATATGAGTGGAAATCCATTAAAAAGAAAAGTTATCTGAAACTAATTTTAATAAAAGGAGCAAAAATAAAAAGTATGTGAAAAAATCACAATAAAGATTCTAAAAATAAGAAGCAACTTCTAAGCATGAACCAGGAAGGAACATGAGTGATGTGGAACATACAGCCAAACTGATTAAACTCTCCCAGAAGTTCCTTACTGTGTAAGATATTATCAGTTTTCAACAATTATCCCTTTTATTTGAATATGCCTATACAAAGATACAATAAAATGCACATAGTGCTCACTTATTCTCAAGCAATTCTTTTGTCACAAAAACGTAGATCACTGGACTGTATAAACTATGTGAAGATGAAGAATGAAGGGAAATTCTCTTTAAAAATTCTAAGCTTCCAATAACAGTAATATGGATTGAGTATTACAGAAGTTGAAGAATGAGAAAAAGTCAGAACTGATCAGGCATATTTATAATAAAAAATAACAAGTATATATACACACACATGGCATGAGCTCCCGTGCACTGGTGTGTGTGCCATGTGTGTGTATTGTCCTTGCTCCTTTAGATTATGAACTTTTTAACAAAGTTATAAAAATGCTATATCTGAAAACAATTATCCTGAACCACTAATTTTATATAGTACTTTCCATGTTGCTTAGTTTTTAATGTCTTGTAACTTACAAAACGATTTGTCATAATATAGATTTTTAGAACATTAGACTTAAAACCTGCAAGAACTTAGTTCTCAATGAATGATATCCATAGCACATATGAAGTTTGAAATAAAATTTGGTAAAACAGTAACACTGTAAAATAAATTATTAGCTAATAGAATAGAAAAGACAAAGGAATTCAAAGGAATACAACTGAAGACGCTAACAATAAAAAGCTGGAGTAGAAATGCATCTATACAATACAAAGGAAAATACTTGGCAAATTTCTATTCCTACAAAATTAGGAATATTGAGCTAATGAAGATAAATTCTTAAAAACAATTATTTATAAGAAAACAGTACAGTACCATCTTTTCTATGAAGGAATGTGAAATGTTTTCATCATTCAAAAAGTGTACAAGGCACATCTTATTCTTAAATAGGTAAAGAACACATTTAAATTATTTATTAGAGTAAAACTCAGTTCTATATAGATTAAAGGCAATAACTCAATTTTAATGATACATATTTAACATACAAATTAAAAGAATTGTAGATGTTTGTCAAAATGAATGAAATATTGAACAAAACACCTCAATCCGGGGTAGATATACAGTCCAAATACCACTGAAAAGCAGATGCATATTTTATAGAATTTGCATTCTACCTAAAGGGGGAAAAAATGGTGGTGGAGATATAAATAAATAGGTTCAAGTCCAGAAAATAGCCAGAATCAAGAAACCCTTACTTAATTTTCAAGAGAAAGATCAATAGCAGAAGGCAATGTTCTACTTCCAAAGGAAAAAACTGATGGCAAGCTCATTAAAGTGTCTTCCTAACCCACACCAACTGTCAGAGGAGAATCACAGGCAACAGTTGAACATGTCTTACTTCATCAACTCTGCATACAAGTTATGAAGTTCCTCCAGGCTGGGGATTACATCAAAAATCATTTGTACCCAAACCAAAGTGTTTCTTATCCAATCAATTTTGGGTTTGTTAACTCATGACTCCTTCCACATTTTTCTCCACTTTTTTCACTGCCACATCTAGGGTTCTTCCAATCAAAGTGTTTCCCAAACCACGATCTACAACTATAAGATAACCATCTGTGTTCTTTCCTTTTCCAACACCAGAAACACTCATTCCCTTCTCTCACAAAGGAGACCCTCTCCATACAAAGCACCATATATCTCTACAGTAGAGTCCACAGAGTCGATGCTATTGTTTCATAATGACATCCACCTTTCTCTCTAGCTCTTATAGAAATTGGAGGGGGGTAAAGCATAGGAAGAAGTCAGAAAATGCTTTGCTCCTGGGAAGCTGCAAATTTAATTCCTACACCTATGCATCCCCAGTTACTTCTACTCACCATAGATTTGTTCTACCTTTACACTCATCAATCTTGCAAATGCAACAGCAGGCACACACGGCCTTCTTCTAAAAGCAACAAGGAGATTGTCCTTTTTCAAAATTATTCTGTACTGTCCTGTGGCCACAGTAGCACTTTTCACAGTTGGGATTATTCTCCACATTGTTGCATCCAGTCAAAGCCACTCAAGAATTCCTATGGTCCCAGCAGCACTAAAAATACATAACAGCCTCCTTACAATAATGGCTGTGAATCACAGCATTCCTCCGCTGACATAAGTAGTTAAAATAGTCGAGGGGAAAAAAAAGTTAAATAAAACTTTTTTAAAAGTTCAAGTAAAAAAAAAAAATGAAAAGGGGGTTGAAAAGGACTCCCCTACCGTCTAACAATATTAAAGTCTGTCTCAAATTTACAAACGTCCTCAGCAACATCAAATGCCGCAGCTTCAAACACACGCGCCAGCTTCAAGCCCGACAGCTTCAAATGCCGCAGCTTCAAACACGCGCGGCTGCTTCAAACGCGCCAGCTTCAAACAGCCTTGGGGCAGCCATCTTGCACACGCTCCAAGGAGCACAACCTCAGGGCCCTTAGGTGGCCACCCCATCCCAGAGGCCACACAGAGGCTTTGTTGGGGGAAAAATGGGAAGAAGAGTGGGAAAAAAAGAAGAAGAAGACAAAATATAATTTGCAGACGTTAAATTAGCCCGTAGAGGGAGCTCACAGAGCCCCGTAATTTCACAGTAATTGGAATCTCCTGTAATTTAAAATGTAGCCCCATCATTTGTTAGAGAGAGCCTCCAGGGGTCAAAGAGAGCGTGTCTTACTTCATACCGATCTCTGCAGGCCTATAAAATGCAATTCCAGTTAGACCCCCCTTGACCGTGTGTTTTGTTATCGCAACAAAAAGATGATGATTCTTGGCTACATGTTCTCCAAAACCAGCCCAGAAATTAAAGTGACTCGTCTGTGTGTGCTGTTAGGGTGAATCCAACTGAATAAAGACCATAATAAGAATAAAGTTCCAACAATTAGAATTGTCATGGCAATAACCTAAATGTCCCCCATTCAGGGCGTTCAGTTTAGAAAGCTCCGTGCTCTCTTTCAACCTTGACTAGAGATACTCCCGTGGCTATCCATTTCTCTCGCTGTCTAGAGTCCTTAAACTAGGCATGCTGCAACGTGCCTTCAGACAAAAGGATAAGATCGGAAAACGGAATGATATAATGGCAGAGAGCCTTTTCAATAAAACATGAGAGGAACAAAATTCCAAATTTCTGTGGAAAGAAATACTGAAGAGAAGGTACACTCAGAAATAAAAGAAAACACCTAACTGTGCAGTTGAAAGTGGGAAACTATTATCTGCTCCAATGGAACACATTTTGAAAGGAAACAATGGTTTACATTTGTGTAATTTCTAAATATTTAGAACTTTAAATCTATGTAGAACTGAAATGGTTTCTGAAAGCATTTAACCTGAAGTACAGTTATTTCTATCTTAGAATAAATACAAACCAAGAATGTGAAGAAAGCTCAAAATGTAGAGCTTAATCAAGAATTTAACATATGTGGATTTTATTGTATTTGGTGTTATGAAAACATAATCTATTTCATTTAAATTATTATCTGGCATGATGTATGCTTTATTATTGTTTCTCTGCAGTATACCTGCTTGTTTGGGGGATTATGCTTCCATAATCTGCACTGTTTTCTTACATGCTGTAGTTTAAAAATGTATCATAAAATATGAGGATTTAAGTAATGTTTTAACATTACAGATACTATGTCAACAACTAAAGGCAAACCATATATATGTGGGGAAGGTGTGGAGTAGAGCTCAATTTCAAACCCATAATAATCACATCTAGCCAAGCTTCCACATCAGGAATAAAAAGCATCTGAATTTTATCTGAATTTGCCTTCCTACTCAACAGTCTCTTCAATGTTTTATGTATTTCCTGTCTTAGAAATATCTCTCTTTTCTAATGTGGCTGACAGACAGGTCCCTAATTTCCTTCTCTCATGTTAGATACAACCAAAACAAAATCAAAAACCTTGTGAATGTGATTCATCATAAACAACATCGAACAAGCTGAGGTTTTCCTGGGCATTTACAGCAGGATAAATGGGGATACTCACTAGGTTGGGCAAGCATTTGGGCTACCAGGAAACTCATGCTGAATGTGATGGGTAAGCAGAGACTCAAAAGGAGAAAGCTTACAGATTAAGATCTCAAAACCATGTGTGGTATTACAAACTGTGAAATCATTCACTAGTAATGGCACATACTTCCCATGGAACTACAAAGACTTCTTGACTACACATCTGCTAAGTACATGAAAAACTAGGGAATACTTCATCAAATATAAGCATCTATATTAAATATTTAAGGCTATGCATCATAGAAGTCAATAACTGGTGAATTATCTTAAAGTCACCCATGATCATGAGTAAAGAAAGTAATGTTGTTCACTGCTACAAGAAATAGATACCTGGGAAGTTTGTTACTTGGCAGTGAGAAAGTTAACAATCAAGGGTCTTCTTCCAATGAAAAAACAAAGAAAAAGTGAGTGTAGCCTCTTCATTTCTAATTTCTTAATTTAGAAGAAATTTCAAGTGTTATATTACGATACAATTACTTTATTGTAAGTCTGAATATCACATGACACATATTCCAAACCTAAATGATGAATATGAGAAACAGAACTAACAACCTTATTAAAAGATGGTAGTCCCCTTCTCATCCACCCTAATACTGATAAAGGATATAATCACAGTACAGAAATTTAAAAAGGTAATACAGTGGTTTCATTTTGAATTCTGATCATGCTTAGTACCAGATGATAGAAGATACATATACTAAAGATGGCTATTGACTTTTACTCCAACAGAATAAATATGAAATTATTTCTATATTTTTATAATAATAATAGAAAATTTAAAAACTACAATTATCTGGAATGATTTCAGATTTGGATGATTTACATTTTTAAAAACTAACTTAAGGTAAATCAGTAACTTTTTGAAGGCTCAGATTCCCTACTTAAAATATTTTTAAAACATGACTGTTACTATTACCTAAAGAGTTTTTGAACAGTTAATTGAGGCTCTCTTAGTTTCCTAAGATCATAAACATGATTATAAGTATATAAGAGTACTCCACATATAGACAAATAGAAGACTAGGCTGACTGTATCTGGCTCCATAAAACCTAATTTTTTCATGAATCTTTGTGCTTCTTGTTACTTTTTTAATCTCAAATTCAAAAGCATTCATGATATTTGAGAGTTCTCAGTCGGTCAAGTATATACAAGACATACATTTTGAGTAAGACTGTAAGAACTTTGTGATGTACCTCCTACATGCCATCTGGTTTGATGTCTAATCAGCTTTCTAATCATCCAATTTCCAGAACAGAGAAACTAAAGGTCAAAAATTTTAATATAAAAGAGAAAATAAAGCCCAAAATAGACTTACTTATCTGCAAATCTGACCTAAGGATAGCATACCTTTCTCTAAGAAATCAATGACTGATGATAAATGAAAAATTAATACAAAGATCATTGACTTGTTACCGTAAAACTTTTGACAACATTCCACAGGAATAACATCCTCACATAAATACATTTAGTTGGCATATCAGAATATTTTCTGAAAGTTGTTTATATTTACAGACATTTATAGGCAAATAACAGTGAAAAAATAATGGAAATTGTTGCAGGATAAACCATTAAAATGCATTAACATAGAGAGCTTTCCTTACTCTATCATAGGAAAATCCTGAGACAAATTTGTGTAGGATTCATCAATTCAATTATAAAAGTAATTTTTTAATAGAACTTCCAAGCTAAAATACTCTGAACATACTTCTAACCAAAATATAAATGATATACTTCAAACAATTGGGAGAAAATGTTTGATAACAGATGGAATGCCCTACTTGGGGGGTATACAGTACATATGTAGCATTAGACCAATTTTCTTCCTTCCAAATTTTATGAATTTTTGACTTTTTCAAGAATAGCCATATAATTTATCATTCAAAGTTGTACCTTTTCAAATCATAAGCAGACAACAGTAGTAATTACCTCTGGCCTGGACAAAGCAGGTTACATGGTTGCCACATTCTGTTATTTAAGAAAAGGTACGGCTAACACTGACCATATCTTCAAAAATTAGGTATTCAGGGATTTCTCTGAAAAATAAAACCTGGAGCCAATTTAATAAGCATAAGCATCCGACTCGATGGACATGAGTTTGAGCAAGCTTCAGGAGTTGATGATGGACAGGGAAGCCTGGTGTGGTGTAGTCCATGGCATCACAAAGAGTCAGACATGACTGAGCAAATGAACTGAACTGGTAACAGATTTGTAAGGTAATAAGTTGAGGACTCGGAGAAGGCAATGGCACCCCACTCTAGTACTCTTGCCTGGAAAATCCCATGGACGGAGGACCCTGATGGGCTGCCATCTATAGGGTCGCACAGAGTCGGACACGACTGAAGTGACTTAGCAGCAGCAGGTTGAGGACTTGAACTTCAGATCTACAGGAGCTGCTAGGCTTCATGTGTACCTAAACATCTTTCATCACCTATCAGCAAACCTGTAATAAATTATTAAAGATAAATGAAAAATCAAACATTCAGACTTGTATGTGACTTTATAGCTTCTCACTCATAAAGCATGAAATTACTGCACTGGTCTAAAACACTGCTTTGGTATGTGTGTGTCAGTGTTACTAATAACACACACACATATATATATACATATATTTTTTTAACGAACTAATAGGATGTATTTTGTTATAAGTTTCTCATGAGTTGAAACATTTTTTTGTTTAACCATTTCAGAACATCTGTGAAATGTAAGTAAAAATGGAAATTGCTTAACAAACTATGCAGTGAGATAGTTACAATTTTGCTTTCCCTTTGTCAAGGGAAAATAAAATAAATTTTCCATCAGTCACAATGAAAGCTAGAGGGAATGATTATTCAAAATACAGTAGCACCTACATTTCTCCAAATACTCCCCAAGACATAGCATTTGTGCTGAGTATTCAATAATTTCCTCAAGCTGTACACCTGAAAAATATATGTCTCAAGTCTGGTGTTCATAATCTGGTAGACAACCACATGTGTTCACAGCTCATATCTTTGAAACAATTATTCTCTTGGGTATGCAAATGTACTGGGCTTGCAACATGTTTATTCAAAATAGTGGGAAGAATGTTTCTTATGTGAGCATCTGCAGGTTTCCACTGGAAATCTGCATACAACAATACATTTCCTCATAAAATCATTTTTTTAAAATGACAGCTATATATCTTTTTAAAGTTTTACCCACAGCAAAACTCAATTTGGTGACAGTTTTTTTTAATCAAGGAAAACACATGAAAGAAACAAAATTAAAGTATTTAATTAAAGTATACTGTGTCCTAGTATACTAGGACATAGTACCTAGCTTACTGCTTAAAATTTTGCATGACCTAAATACACAAAAATCAAATATCCTGGTGTTCTTAACCTACCATCTTTTTCATTATACCCTAGCAACATGCTGATTCTGTATTTAGCCTCACAACTATTCATCTGTTTTCTCTTTTCATTATCAACCTGCTCACCTATCCCTGGGCAGAGATAAATTTAAAATGTTAATTTTTTTTAATACTCAAAAGATTAATCATTATATAAAATATGTTAACATACATGTATTGGAAATGTTTACATAAAGAACACAACAAATAAGAAATAAATATATATATGCAACATTCAAGAGACAATAATATTAAATGCTATAAACATACAAAAGCTAATGTTTTTGATTTAATGTAATGGGTGCACAAATAACTAAAATGATATACATTAAAAAATTCAATAAATTTCCAAAGTACATTTCAAAAGGGCATATTTTCTTTTCTCAGTACATTAAAAGCAAAAAAAGGCAACTTTTCTTTCTGATAATGATGAATAATTTTATTTAGACCAAAACTTCCAATGATAAAAGTTAAAATGCTAAATATATTCAAAATCCCTTTAAAGCCATTTAAGGTATAATGCATAGATCAGAAACTGTAAGCACAAACCTAAGGGTCGGTAAGAAGGAAACACAGAGATATAAATTGCATACATGAACAACAAGCTGCTTTTACCTTGAAGACATGTGCCAAATTTGTCAATACATGGTATGTGCAGAACAGAGAAGAAAGTCAAGACTTAGAACCTGCCCACAGCAGGGAATCTGAGAAAAGATTCTCCCCCACATTAATATGGGACATAGAGGGTTGAGCACATGATGTAAAGTGACTCATAAGCAGTGCCTTGTAGGTCCTAGAAGAAAAATTATGAGAAAAGAAAGAAAAGGTAAAAAATATTCTTTGAATAAGTGTTGTCCCTGGCCAGTCCCCCAGCATATTTGCTCTCTAGAGGTTTTTAAGAACTTCACATTTTATGCAGGATTAAGTGTCTTCCACTGATCACAGTCACATGTGTTAGTCAGAAACAAATGTAAATGTGCTGGGGTAGAATGCACCTTAATGCAATACACATGTCAAAGTAACCAACAAGGCACACAAAGAAATGGAGGTACACTGAGCCAGAAACAATACAAAGAGCAGACAGCAGAAATAGGAGCACATCAGATACAGAAATTATCAGACACAATTTATGAAGCAACTACACTTACTATGTTTAAAGAAATAAAAGATATACTTGAAAATATCTATAGGCAACAGAAAACTAAAAAATTCAGAGCACAAATTAAGAGTTCATCCACTAATAGCATATGGCTTTCAGACCAATTATCTCACTGAAAACAACTACAGAATTTGGACATACATATTTTTTGAATATTTGTTTGAAGTCACTGGAGAGATTTAAAGGTTCTAAGGAGAAAAGGAAAGTTCATCAAGGTGAGTCCCATATCTGAAATGGCTTACATCAAAGCAATGGCAGATTGCATGCAGTATGAGAGATATATTAACAGATGTACATGTTTGAAAAGACAAAATTTAGCATTCAAGAGGGTTTGCCCTAGTATGAATCCAGGCTTTCAGTATGGATTTCAAAGGTTATTACATCCTAAAAGTTAAGTAAAAACTGGAAATAAAGCAGTTCTCATATGTACTGAAGCCCAGATCCACTTTAATTTCTGATTAAAGTTAAGATTCTATATTGCTAACTTCTCTACCCTAAATGTATCTGGAGGACGAAAACACCACCCAGAGACTCTAGATATGATAATACAGTCATAGATGATATTTGACAATTAATAACCGGGCATGGAAAAAAATTAAGATATAACTGAAAACTTAGTAAAAAAAAAAGCCTATAGGATCTATAGAAAATCTAGGGAGTGGGCCTAATAGACACAGAATTTACAATAGTTGTAATTAATATGCCCTCTGTATTAAATGACAATATTGAGAATGTGGGCAGAAAACTGGTAAACTGGTTATAATAAAGAACCAACCAGAAATTCTAGAACTAAAAGATACAATAGCTTGCAAATAAGAACTCAATAAATAGATTCAACAAAAGTTAAGATAAGGCTGAAAGAGAGGATTGTAAGCTGGAAAATAAGTTAGAAGATAATATTTATTAAATTTTGAAAGAAAGAAGAAGGAGATTCAAACGGAGCACAAAAGTCAAATGAGACATGTTGAAAATCTCAGACTTTCAGAAACAGAAGGGAGTGGATTAAAGAGATAATAGCTGAAATTTTTTAAGAATTTATAAAATATTACAAGGAATGGCTACAAGTTGAACTGTAAATTCTAACAAGGATTAATATGGATAAAACAGCATCTTAACACATCAATATACTATGATATAGTAATATATAATATGAAAGCCAAAACAAAAAATTAAGTCTAAAAGCAACTGCAGGAAAAGGCATATTATGTTCAAGAGAAAAAGACTGACAGTTATTTTTTCAATAAAAATTATGTAAGCCAGAAAAAGTAAAGAGAACAGTGTCTTGAGAATGCTGACAGAAAAAAAGAAAACAACAACCCACCAACGTAGAATTCTATATCCAGTGAAAATATAAGCAAATGAACATATAAGTAAAATTTTCAGAAAAACATAAACAATTTACTAATACTAAACTCATACTTAAATTTTAGACAGTTCTGTGATCAGAAAATAAAATAAAAGATGTCAGATGTGAGTCAGAGAATCAAGAAGGTATTTGGAACTATCAATAGTGCAAATAGTTGGACAAATCCAGTAGAGCATTGTCTCGATGAGTAACAAAGCTATTTGGAGAGCCTAAAACTATTTACACAATTGAATAAATTATAATAGTGGATGTTGGAAGAAAAAATGTATGTTGTACTTTAGTGCAATCAATAAAAGACAGTGCTAACAAATTAATGGACTTCCCTGGTGTTCAGATGGTAAAGAGTCTGCCTGCAATGCAGGAGACCGGGGTTTGATTCCTGGGTCAGAAATATCCCCTGGAGAAGGGAATGGCAACCCACTCCAGTATTCTTGTCTGGAGAATTCCATGGACAGAGGAGCCTGGTGGGCTACAGTCCATGCAGTCACAAAGAGTCAGACATGACTCAGTGACTAAAACTTTCACTTTCAACAAGTTAATATGTCAGAATTTTTTTTTAATAATAAAAACAAATCAAAAGGAAAGCAAAGAGACAGTAAGAAGAAATATAGAAATAGTAAAATTAAAAAGAAAGCAGAAAACTGGTAAATATAACTCAAATATATCCAATATTTTATTGAATAAAAACTGATACCCTGTCATATTAAATAGGAAAAGTAAAATCCAAAATATTTTTCTATTATGAGTAATACTATATATAGGATATTCAATCTGAAAACAAAAGGGAAAGAGATCCCATGTAAACAAACACTAAAGAAACCCAGTGTAACTATACTAATAACAATCAAAGCAAAGTTTAAGATCAATATTTCTATCATATCATATAGTTATCAATTCTTTTTGTGGTGAGAACATTTAAGATCAAGTCTTACCAACTTTCCAGTATATAATACAGTGCTGTTAATTCAACACAATCCTTATCAAAATCAAAGCAATACTTTTCACAGAAATAGAGAAATCAGAAAATGTGTATGGAACCACAAAGCACCCCAAACAGTTGGAGCAATCCTAAGAAAGAAGAACAAAGCTAGAGTCATCACACCTCCTGATTTTAAACTATATTACAAAGCTATAATAATCAAAAAGTAACGTACTGGCAAAAAACAATAGACACACAGACCAATGGAACAGAATAGAGAACCTTTGTCAAATATCAGTTGACTACATGTGGATTTATTTCAGTAATACAAACAAGAAATCCAATTTAAAAATTTAGAAACTGAGTAGACATTTTTCAAAGACATACAAATGAACAACAGTAATATGAAAAGGTACTCAATATCACTAATCATCGGGGAAATACAAATCAAAACTACAATGAGACATCATCTTACCCCTGTTAGGATGGCAATCATCAAAATGATAAGGGATAAAAAGCACTACCAAAAATGGAAAGAAAAGAGAACACCTGTGCACTGTTGGTGGCAATGTGAACTAGTATAGACACTGTGGAAAATGGATGAAAGTTCTTTGTAAAACTAAAATCAGAATTATCATACAATTAAGGAATCCTCATCTGATTATCAAAGATAACTGCATTCTCATGTTCACTGCAGTATTATTCACAACAGACAAGACACAAAAACATCCTAATGGTCTGTCAATAGACAAATGCATCAAAAACTGAACTTTTAAAATTCTGAATATTGTTTTTCAGTCACTAGGAAGATAATCTCAGAAAGTCAAAGATGCATGTAGTAAAAAAAAAAAAAGAAAATGGCAAATATAAGAATAAACTTAAATAAAAATTATGAACACTGAGCTTATTTTTTTAAGAGAGATAATAACTTGTATTATTATATATGTACATGTGTATATTTTAGGTTACAAGACAACAATAATAAATCATTTGGGAAGCAGGCACATGAAACTGAAGTATTTTAAAAGCCATGCATTTGAAGACAGAAAGGTAAAATATTAATATAATACTTTAATATAAAGGAATACATGCTATAATGGTAGGATAACTACAAAAATAACTGTTTAAAGTTTTATATCTTCTGAAACAATAGAGGGAAAAATAGAATGCAAGAAAACATCTGTCAGTCAAATAAAAGATGAAGAAAAAAACAAATCTATACAGACAAGTGAAAATCACAATTTAAACTAAAACATAGTTATTCAATAGATATTAATATACTGCATAATTCATTTAAAAAGCCAAAAAATCAAACTGGATTGACAGCCAAATACATAGATTAGTACTAATTTATTACATTAAATACATATAAAAATATAGAAATATTATAAAAGGATATGAAAATATAGCATAGAAAAAAGCCTTGGTAGCTATATTAATAAAATATAAACTTTAATCTAAAAAGCATTTCTATAGAACAAGGTTACATCATAAATAAAAGGCAGATTCAAATAAAAATGAAAGTCTAAATATGTATTTAAAGAAAGAAAGTCAAGTCGCTCAGTCATGTCTGACTCTTTGTGACCCCATGGACTGTGTAGCCCATCAGGCTCCTCCGTCCATGGAATTTCCCAGGCAAGAGTACTGGAGTGGATCACCATTTCCTTCTCCAGGGGCTCTTCCGGACTCAGAGATTGAACCTGGGTCTCCTGCATTGCAGGCAGATGCTTTACCATCTGAGCCACCAGGGAAGTCCACTATGTATTTAACATTGCTTCAAAATACATTAAAAAAAAAAAACTGACAGAAGATATAGGTGAACAACAATTATAGTGGGGGATTTTTAAAACACTTCTCTCACTATACAAGAGAATTAACAGGCACCAAATATAAAGGATATAAGAAGATTTAAAGAGACACAATTAGCAAATTTGATCCTTTGGACATATATAGAGGAACTAGAGAATACATCTGGCGTTGAAGACTAAGATTTATAAAAATTGACTATGTACTAAGTATGTACTCGCAAATCACAAAAAATTTCAAATATTTGAAACCAGAGAGTATATATCTTTTCTAAATAAAATATAATTGTACTGGAAATCAACAACAAAATGACTAGAATATCATATGCATTTGAAAATTAAGAAATATAGTTATAAATAATGTATGATTCAAATAATCAAACACAAAGATTACAAAACATTTTAAACTGAATAAAACATGACATAGAAAAATCTGAGGGATATAGCCAAAGCAATATCTAGAGGAATATTTATCATCTTTAATGCTTTATTGTGCTGTCATTTCAGTTGTGTCCAACTCTTTGCAACCCTACAGTCTGTAGCCCACCAGGTTCCTCAGTCCATGATATTCTCCAGGCAAGAATACTGGAGTGGGTTGCCATGCCCTTCTCCAGGGGGATCTTCCCGATCCCGAGATCAAACCAGGGCTCGAACTTGTGTCTCTTAGGTCTCTTGTATTAGCAGGAGGGTTCTTTACCACTAGCACCACTTATTAGTAAAATTAAAATGCTGAAAATTATTAAGATTAGATCAATCCCAAGAAGATAAGGAGAAACAACAAATTGAAAGAAAGTTGAAGGAAAAAAATAGCAAAAATAAGAATAAATATTGAGAAAATCAATATTTCTAAATATTGAGAAAAGCAAATGTGTTTCTTTGAAAAGAATAAGAATTGGATAATCTTCTGGCACAAATGATCAAGGAAAAATAGATAAAGTATAAGAAAGTGATATCAGGAATGAAGGGAGGAATTTAACAAAAGATCCCAAAGACATTAAAAAGATAACAAGGTTTGCCATAGGCAATTATGAGTTTAATTAAAAGGAAAAAAAAGTTCTCAGATACTGGAAGAAAAGAACACATGATTTAATCCTTGAGTGAAAAGATGGACCCAATTAAGCCCCATATTTACCCTAGTTGTCTTCCTGGCATACTTTCTAATCTGCCACTTATGAAAATGAAGTGCAACCAGTCACACAGGGCAGAGGAACAGAACTACTAAACTGGCTGAAATTTTGAAAGTAGGGAACAAGAGAGAAGAGAGCAATAGAACAGGAGTTTAAAGAAAAAAAAATAAAGTTAGGTTCTTGGCAGATCTGAAGCTTCACATTCATAGGGCAAGATTCTAAGAATTCTAGCAGAGAACTGTTATGGAGGGTCTGAGATCTGAACAGAGATTTGATTTCAGATACTGCACAAATGGGAGAGATGCTGGCATTCCAACCCAGCCAAAAAGAAAAACCCTTGGTGATATCCAGGAGATTTTTGGAGATGCCAAAAACACAATGCACTAGAAGTAAGGCCTATACTATAGGATTAAGGGCAACACCAAACAGACACACCCTATTAAAGCTTAAAATCAAATGTCCACATGATCTATATTGCCAGTCAGAAATGCAATTGCTTCTCAGAACAAAATTCAATCCCTATCAGTGGAAGATCAAATTATTAAGATTCTATAATATCATTCATGATGCCAAAAATACAATTAAAAATTGCTACATGAGCAAGGAAGCATGAGAAAATGGTTGACAATCAAAAAATTATCATTATTATTAGAAACTTATCCAGAGGTGATTCACATACTAAAGTTAATAGACTAGTACTTTAAAATGACTGTGACAGATATGACAAATAAATTGAGAAAAGAATATTTAAAAATAGATGAAAACAAGACTTCCATTGAAGACCAGTGGTTAAGACGCCTCACTTCCACCACAAGGGGCCTGGGTTCAACACCTGGTCAAGGAACTAAAATCCCACATGACAAGCAGAACAGTAAATTTAAAAAATAAAATTAGGTGAAAATGATATATTTTAACAGAGAATTACAATCTGTAAAAAAGAACTGTGCACCCTAGAAATACAAAATACAATATGAGAGCTTAAGAACTCATTGAATGAGTTTAACAGCAGACTATACACAGCATAAGACAATGCAAATGAGCTAGAAGGCTGCCCAAAATAAAACCTCTAAATTGAATATATAAAGAAGAAAAGAAACCAGAATAGAAATGTAAGAGGAATTTGGGACACAATAAACATACATATCCTTTGTTGATCCCAGATGAACAGGAAAGGACAAGAAGGGCAATATTTGAAGAAATAATGGTTAAATATCAGAATTTCCTAATATGATGAAAGACATCAACCCACATATTCAAGAAGCTGAATGAACCACAGTAGGATAGGTAAAAGGAAAACCATACCTAGGCATATTTTAGTTAAGTTGCTGAAAGCCAAAAACAAAAAGAATCTCAAAAGCAGTCAGAGTGTGAGGACTGGGCATGGAGTGGAGTGGTATTGTTGTGCAGAGAATAACAATAAAAATGAGAGCCTACTTCTCAACATTGGCCATTAACAAAAAACAGAAGATAATAAAATGGCATTGTTACAGTTTCCAAAAATAAAATGCTAATCTAAAATTCTATACTTGGCAAAATTTCTTCCAAAACAAAACAGACATTCTCAGAGCAACGTATTATCAGTGCACACATACTACAAGAAAAACAAAAGGAATTTCTTCAGACTTAATGATTCCAGATGGAAAAAAAGATGTAGAAGATTTGAAAAACAAGATTAATGAAACTGTTCTAATATGCGAAGATAGAAAATTACATCTAATACTACAGAATATGCAATTTTTTTTAAGTGCACAAGAATTAACACAGAGAACATATTCTGGACCTTAAAGCAAGTCTCAACACAATTCAGCGGAGAAGGCAATGGCAACCCACTCTAGTAATCTTGCCTGAAAAATCCCATGGACAGAGGAGCCTGGTAGGCTGCAGTCCATGGGGTCGCTTAGAGGCGGACACGACTGAGCGACTTCACTTTCACTTTTCACTTTCATGCATTGGAGAAGGAAATGGCAACCCACTCCAGTGTTCTTGCCTGGAGAATCCCAGGGACGGGGAAGCCTGGTGGGCTGCCGTCTATGTCGCACAGAGTCAGACACAACTGAAGTGACAGCAACAGCAGCAACACACTTCAGAGATTAAAGTTACAAATTATATAATCTCTGATAATCTTAGAATCAAGTTAGAATCTAATATCTAAATGTTTAAATGTTAAGCAACATTACTGTACATAACCCATAACTTTAGGCCCTAAAGATCCACATCCTATAGATTTATGTCTATAAAACCTATCAAACCATATTTAGTAAAACTTTACTAAGAAAAAACTTCAGAAGTCACATGAATCTTAGATAAATTAAATCCATAATTAAATAACTATCCCTCAAAAAATTCTAAGCCCAGATATTTTTACCTCAGAATTTAACTAACCATTTATATAGAATAACACTAAGACAACACAAATTATTTCAAGAAAATGGGGAAAATGGCAAAGATTTTCACAAAGGAATTTTTTAATTATATTACATTTATAAGAGACAAACTGCAGATTCTTTTCAATAAAAAAAGCTGAAGGTAATGATACAGCTGCAAGATAAGAAATAAAAAGACATGCTTGTGAATATTAATTAAAATAAAGCTGGTATAGCTATAATATCTAAGTAGATTTTAAGATATAAACATTTATAGAGATAAAAGATAATTTACAGTAAAAGTCAATCCACAATGACTTTTTTTTTAATAATTCTAAATGTGTATCAGGGAGGCCTGGCGTGCTTTGGTTCATGGGGTCGCAAAGAGTTGGACACGACTGAGTGACTGAACTGAACTGAACTGTGTATCTGGAAAATAATATAGCTCCCAAATATATTAAGGAAGCCAAAAATTCACGAGACTCAAATAAGAAATAGAAAAACCTATTGCTACGCTGAAGACTTTAAGCACACTTCCTGCAGTAACTGATAGAACTATCAGGAAAAGAATCAGTAGGAATATGAAATCATTTTTATGATGAATCATTATATGATTCCACATCAGTAGGACTTTGGAATCTTTACCAAATGATGATTACCCTGACTGAGGAATGGACTGTCACAGAAATGGACATTCACAGAAAAATGTACCAAAAATACAAGCACCATAATGCATTTATCAAAACAGATGACCCATTCAGCTGATTTTAAAAGCTGGTTTATCAAGGATTAAAATTATACTTTAACTTCAGGAGAGTTAAGCTAAAATCAAAAACAAAAAGATAAAATATTTCCAAACATTCAGAAACTAATGAAACTATTCTAAATAATGATCAACAAATTGAAATTTAAATATATTTTACTGGCACAATAAATATGCTACATATTGAATTTTATGGGATAAAGTTAAAGTAATACTAAATGGACATTAAAACCTTTAATGCATGCACATACTAGAAAATTCTTAAAATTTCAAAATCAATTATCTAAGTGTCTATCAAAAGAGGTTAGAAGGGAAAAAAGCAAATGAAACCAGAATAGAAAAATAACAAAAGATAAGGGCAGAATTAATAACATATGCAACAACTGCAATAGAAAAAACAATCAACAAATCTCTGGTGGGCTGAATAATGGCCTCTAAAGATAAAATATCTGAGTCTTAATCCCTGCAACCTTCGGATGTTACCTCATGCGACAAAAGGGACTGAAGAAGTGACAAAATTAAGGATCTTAAGAATGGCAGATTATTCTCAATTATTTGGATACACCCTGTATGTAATCACAAGTGTTTCATAAGAGGAAGGCAAAGAAATATCTGACTACAGAGACAGAAGATAATGAGACAACTGAAACCAAGATGATACACTTGGGCTATGAAGATAGAGGAAAGGCCACAAACCAAGGAAGGCACTACCACAACTCTAGAAACTGGAAAAGGCAAGGTAACGGATTATCCCCTACAACCTCCAGAGTGAGTGCAGACTAACTGAAACCATTAATTCTGGCCCAGTGAAACTGATTTTGGATTTGTGGCTTCCAGAACTGTAAGAGAATACTGTTGTGTTGTCTTAAGCCACTGTTTGTAGTACTTTGTTATATGGCAATAGGAAACCAATACAAAAGTCAGTTTGGCTTTGGGGGAAAAATAATTGTTTAACCCTGAACAAAACATTTTTAAAAATGTTGAGAGTAAAAAAGAATATTATTATAAATTTATAGATACTAAAAATATAATTCAGAGCTTATGACCAAAATTTGCCAATAAATTTGAAATTTTAGGTGAAAAGGAAAATTGCTTGAAAGGCACAACTTAACACAAGAAGAAATAGCATATTTCTGTATTAATAAATCTATTAAATAAACTGAATAAGTTTTTAAAACTTTCTACAGACAAATCTCCAGCTCAGACAGCTTCAGTGCTAGTATCTTAAACTTTTAAGAAATAGCACCAATCTTATGCCAATCTTCCCAGAAAAAAAAGAAAAGAGAACAGTTTTTGAAACCAGTTTAATCATGATGCCATAACCCGATGAAGCTATTTAAAGAATGGGGAAATAAGCCTAATTATCATTAATATTGATACAATAATTCTAAAAAATACACCAGCAGATGAAATCTAGCAATATATTAAAAAGAAAAGCATATCACAAATAGGCTGCTTTTTCCCCGAGGAATGCACGGCTAGTTAAATTTAAAAATCCACCAGTGCAATTCACCTTATTAAAATTAGGTGAATTTTAAAGCATAAAAATTAAAAAATCATATTTCTATCTCAACAGACAGAAACATAAAGAACCAGAGATAATAAGATAATCTAGAATAATTATGAAAGTCTTGAACTTCACATGAGCAAGCAGACTATACACCTTCAGTAGTAGAAGTTGTGGTATTACTCCAAAGACAGACACACAGGCTATAGGACAAAATACAGAGCCCAGAAAACATTCATAAACATATCCACATATACACAGTAACTTGATTTATAAAACAGGTTAAGACAGCCTATATACAACCATGCAGTTGAAAACAATGATCTTTTCAATTATTGGTGCTAAGTCAAAGTGAAAATATGAAGTCTGATTCATATACCTACTGTGAAAAATAAAACAATAAAGCCTCTACATCTTAACATAGGCTACAATATTGCTCAGCTTTTCTCCATAGGAAACAAAAAGCCCAACTGTAAAGGAAAAGATGAATAAACTGGACTATGTTAAACATAACAATTTTATTGTATGTAAAGCCACCATTAAGAGAGCAAAAATATAAGCAATATGATAGAATATATCTGAAATACACATATCTAACATATATCCTGAATTCAGTTCATTAAAGTAATCCCTATATTCATTTAAAAAAAAAAACATGAAAACAGAAAAATGGGCAAGTAGATTGAATGGACACTTCACAAATGTAAACATCAAGATGACCAATAATCATCTGAAAAAACTTCATTATTCATTTGAGAAAAATAAATTAATACCACAGTGAAATTCCACTGTATATCCTTCAGAATAGCTACAATTAGAAACCACTGATAATTCAAAGTAATGATGATCTTTGTAAAACTGGAGCTGTCACACTCTGCTGATGGCATCTGCCCATTGGTATAGCTACTTTGGAAAACTAACTGGTGGTATCTAACTGAATACACACACCAGATGGCCCCACAGCCTCATTTTCAGGTATATCAGAAATGCATATACATGTACACCAAAAGGCATGTACTAGAGTAACCAGATATACAGATATTCAAATACACAAGAGAATAATAAACAGCTTTGTTAATGAATAAAATATTGCTATATACAACCACATTGGTGAATTTCATAAGCATAATGCTGAGCAAAATTTCCTAGGCAGAAGAATATCCAATAGATGACTCTTTTATACAAAATTCAAATATAGGCAGGTTTGGAGGTTTAGGGGCTTTCCTTGTGGCTCAGCTGGTAAAGAATTCGCCATCAATGTGGGAGACCTGATTCCTGGAGTTCGACTCCTGGGTTGGGAAGATCCCCTGGAGAAGGGAAAAGTTACCCACTCCAGTATTCTAGCCTGGAGAATTCCATGGACTGTGTAGTCCATGGGGTCACAAAGAGTTGGACATGACTGAGCAACTTTCACTTTCACTCTGGAGGTTTAGAAATATGTAATTATAATCTAGAATGCAGTGGCTACATTTGGGGTTAGGGGGCAATGATATGGTGGAGCATGTAGGAGGCTTCTGGGGCCACTGCTATTACTGTATTTCTTGACTGTGTTGCTCATATGAATGTTTCCTTTTGTAAGAATTCATTGAGCCATTAATGATTTGTACAATGTGTATGTTCTACTGCAAAAAACATTTACCTTAAGCAAAAGAAAAATAATATGCCTTTATGATATCTAATTCAGAAAATGTTAATTCTCATGATGTGCACTATCTTGAATTTACTATTCCATTTATTCATTCGAAGCATATTTATACAGCACCTGAAAATCATAGTTAGACTTTTCTCCTCGTTAGTAAATATTCTCTGAAATGTATTTTTAATGACTGCAAAGTATATCAAAGTATGTTTGATTTTATAGAATATTTACTCTTTTTTCAAGCTACTGAGCATCTGCATCATTTACAAGTTTACACTGTTATAAATATAATTAAGATGAGTATCTTTGTATGTTAAATTCTGATAACCACAAAAATATACATTTCCTGGGCCTCAGGGGCATGAACATTTTTTCCCATATTGTTGTACAGAAAATATGTACTGCTTTCTAGTCCCACAGACTTTCAATAGTTTTTCCATAGAGGTTACAAAATAGTGATATTCATGGAGTGGAATGCATTTTCTAAATATCTTTATATAGGGATCCTAGGAAAGGGTAGCCATTATTCTTCATTGTGTGATATTAAAATTAGCCCAGATTCCCAATTCACATCCATAGGCAGAAAAACACTTTAATTTATATAGCTTGCATCAATGAACAGTCATAGTACAAGTGACCCATTCTGTAGAAAAGCACATGAATTGTAAGGAAAGCCAGGGCCATTTTAAGCCCAGCCTTGCCACTTTCTATCACTTTGAGTTGGTAAGTGATTTCAGCTATCTGAGCCTTAATTTCTACCTCTGTAAAAGATGATAATCATAAATACTACACAGGATTGCTGTGAACACTAGGTGATATAATCAAAAAGCCTAGCATTGTGTCTGGAACAATTATTCAATAAGTGGTTTTTTTTTTTTTCCTGTTCTCAATTATGGCATGCTTTCACTTATCCATAATAATGGGTCAAATGGCATAGATAATTCTAAAACTTTATATCACACCAGACTTTTTACGACTGATGATAAAATATAAAGGAGTGGATTTATTTCAGCTTCTCCACCTATTTCTGCCCTCCTAGCCAAAGTAAGGAAACTGGATAACACAAATGGCAGAATCAATCTATAAATAATTAAGCGCTGGTCTTGGGTCTTATTTTATGATCAAAAATCTGAATCATTATGAAATTAAAAGTCCCTTTGCAAGTTGTGTTTTCATTTGGCCTTTAATAAGTAACTTTCAAATGTCTTGCTTTTTGTAAAAAAAAAAAAAAAAAAAAAATCATAGGTTAGAAAAGGGTTCTATTGAGCGATATTATTTTTCCATGTGAGTACTATCATTAAAACAATTATCACTGATCACCTTTTAATGATATTTCAAAACCACTTGAAAAATTTTTTAAAGGGTCACATAAAGCTACATAACTTATAAAGCTGAACAGCACAAATGGGACTTTTGCATTTGTTCAGACATGTACCAGGTTTTAGTTCCTACAGGCTCACAGACGGTTTTCTCCTTAGCAGTTTGCCAAATGTATTTTAGAATGTCCAAAATTTAAAATGTTGATGTATGTGAACCAACTACATAATGAAAGAATCCATGTACCATTAAAATGATAATGTGAATCACTCTTCGGTTCCCTCAAATATGCTAAGTGTAAATAACTAAACCCCATGGAGAGGATCAGAAAGGTAAACAGGTATTATTTTGAGTAAAAAAGATAGGCAGACTTACTCAGTCAACATGAACTTGTTGTTTTTTTTAAAGAGGATTCTTCTTTTCCTTTTTGTTGCAAATATCAAATTATGACCATGGAATATGTATAACAAGCTACAATGCAACTCCTGATTATTCAGAGCCTAATCACAGTTTGTGTTTTATCCCAGCCATTTGCTTCTACTCTTCCTGCCTGCTGCCTGCCTTTTGCCATTTCACTGCTTGTTAGTCTTTGGCCAGAGTATCCCAGAAAAAAAAGGCAAATTAAAAAAAAAAAAAAGAGGTGGGGGAAGGCAGTCCAAACCACTTGAACTTCTTCCAGTTTTGTCTAAAGTTTTGAAGAGGGAGTATGCAGGTTCTTAAAAGATTCTTAGATTATCTCTAACTCTTATATTTTCCCAACCATATACACACACACCCTTTTATTAATACTGTAGCGATATTAACTTTATGGATTTTTCTGCCCTTCAGAAAGGAAGACTGTTATTTGTTCTGAGGAAAAAGAAGAGGAATCTATCATATTTTGACTTTGTGTACAAAAAGCCAGAATATTTGTGTTGATAATTGGTGTTCTGGTAACCAATTCGTGTGTGTGGGTGTGGGTGTGTGTGTAAGGGGTGCTGTGTGTGTGTGTGTGTGTATGTCTGTGTGTTAGGGGTGATTCTCCACACCAACAAGCAATACTCCTCTGGGGATCTGAGAATTCATTTCTGACACTACCTTCCGAGAGCTTCCTTGTCCTCTCCAAGCTTGTCATTGTCCCCAGATCTCCCAAGTGTTCACCAACCTAGAAGCTCTTCAAAATCTGTCCTTTGGGGTTTTTGCAGAGGCTTCATTACATTGGCACAATTGCTTAAGTCATTGGACACTGACATTGATCCAGCCCCTCGCACCTTTCTGAAGGTCAGGAGGCATGAGACTAAGATCACAAAATTGGGGACTTTCCTGGCAGTTCAGTGGCTAAGACTTCAAGTTCCCAATGCAGGGGGACTGAATCCCTGGTCAGGGAACTATATCCCACATGCCATGACGAAGACCCAGAGAGCCAAATAAATAAAATAACTAATTAAAAACAAATCACGGAGTGGGTTCCTTTGGTGACCAGCCCCCATTCTTAGGTGATCTAGGCACATTCCAAAAGCCGTCTCAGTAATGTAACAACACACATTTATCTCTCTCATTACTTAAGAAATTTCAAGGGTTCTAGAAGCTCTCTGCCAGAAAGTGGATGAAGACCAAATGTAGATTTCATATTGTAAGTTGCAACATCACATGCCCTGCAAGCAAATGGTTACTGTTAGTTCTGCAGTCACTGAAATACACTGCATGTTTCCTGATTACTTTAGGATTCATCTTCCTCACATGGAAAAACAATTACTATTCATTACCCTATCTACCTCTCAGGAGTCATTCATAATGATTGGTTAAGTTAATGGAAGTAAATGTGATTTGAAAAACTAACTTAAAGACCCCATAAAGGAAAAAAGAAAGTGAAGTCACTCAGTCGTGTCCGACTCTTTGAGACCCCATGGACTGTAGCCTACCAGACTCCTCCGTCCATGGGGTTTTCCAGGCAAGATACTGGAGTGGGTTGCCATTTCCTTCTCCAGGGAAAGACTATGGAACTACAGGAGACTAAGACCTTGCAGAGGGTTTCCCAGTGGCTCAGTGGGAGAGGATGCCTGCCTGCCAGGAGATGGAGGAGACAGGGGTTCGATTCCTGGGTCAGGAAAATCCCCTGGCGAAGGAAATCACAGCTTACTCTAATATTCTTGCCTAGATTAATCCCCTGGACAGAGGAGCTGGGGAGGCTACAGACCATGGGATTGCAAAGAGTCAGACATGACTGAGTGATTGAGCACATGCAAAAGACGTCACACTACCTGTGCTGTGGGATCCTGAATTGGATCCTTGAAAAAACAAATGAAAAATAATTTAATTAAAACAAAATAATGAAATGTGAATAGTCTGCAGTTTATTCAATAGGATTACACCAATGTTAGTTTTCATGAGACATTAACATTTGGAATAGCTTACTTTTCTGTAAGTCTAAACTTCAAAAATTACTTTGAGTACTCAGGAAGCACACCATCCTGTCAATCAAGAAGGGCTGAACATCACTTCCAACTGTTGATCAATTATTTTGTTTATATGACACACAATAGGGAGAAATGAATTTTAAAGGATAATGTTGTCTCATTCTTGTACTACCTGACACTAATGATCTTTGGCAATCTTATTCAGGTATTTCTAGCAAACACTGGGCTTCCCTGGTAGCTAAATGGTAAAGAATCTGCCTGCCAACGTAGGAGATGTGGTTTCTATCCCTGGTCAGGGAAGATACCCTGAAGGAGGGAAGAGCAACCCACTCTAGTATTCTTGCCTGGAAAACCCCACGGACAAAGGAGCCTGGTGGGCTACAGTTCAGGGGGTCGCAGAGTCAGACATCACTCAGCAACTGAAAAACAAGAACAGTAAATGCTAAGATTTCACTCTGACACTTACAAAAATGTCCTAATGCTACTTGGCCATGGGAATAGTATTAACTTAGTCTAGCTGCTCTTCTGGATATGAAAGACAGGATTGAATTACAGCTCTGAAATCAAACCCAATAATATGTTCATTTACTTTGATTTTAAATGAAGAAAATATCAACTATTTAAAGATCAAAAAGTATTTATCCAGATGGATGGATATTCTCAAAAATAAATTTGTTTATAAAAGTCAGTGCTACTAACATTTCTTTAAACATGATAAGACCAGCTGCAATTTTTTTTAATCAATATATTCTCACACTCAGTCATTGCAGAGTTTATCTCTTTGCCAAGATATGGGGAACAATACAGTTGCTATATTTTGTCAACTCAGTTCTTTCCCATACTTGATCTTTTAAGTAAGTTTTTTTTTTTTTTTAAGATAACAGTTATTGGCTCTGTAAAATAGAACACTGAAGAAGACATACAAAAGACATGTGACCTCAACAGCTCCATTTATTATTTGGAAGCATATATTTTTCACAAAAGTTTTAAGGGAAGACATTTTTCCTTATTTTTTAACCAAGTTTTATACTTGCATCATAAGTGCATTTTCCCCCTTGGCTCAGACTCCACATGAAATTTAATTTGATGGTCCCAACATAAAGTTTTATGACTATTTTACCAATTTCTGTCTTCTCACTAGATAGAAACCAATGAATAGTATCTTACCAGCTAGAAGGATTTAGGGATGGACATAATTAAGAGTTTAAGGTCTCTATCATCTATTCACCTATAGATTTTTAAAGAAAATGTGATTTGTTGAGTTTGTCAGGATATCCAAAACAGGCTATGTCTTCTGAATTTTACAAGCATTTCACAAGTTTCTCCATTTGGAATCAATGGTTGCACATAGATACTTGCAGGTAGACAAGTGTCTACTTTCATTTCCCTTCTTTCATTCTTTCATTATGGAAATAGAACCACTGTCGGTTTTTTGTTTTTGCTGGCATGCTCTAAGTTAGACATAGATCAGAATTTGTTAGTAGCAATGAATCTCTGATACTCTAATAACCAATACAGTGGCAATGATCAAACTGCATTCAAATCCTTTATACAAAGAAGTTCATTTAAGACAGCAAAAGTACAGACAGCAGGAGTAATAAGATATGCCTAGAATTTCTCAGCAAGGTATGCTTTGGGAGTCATAGTAAATATTTGATAAAGGTAAAACACCCCTTATCAAGTAGTCATTATTCCATATTAAGCTAAAGCATGTAAAGCATATATAAAGCACAAAATTATTAAATGCCAGTAATCAACTATAGAAATCCGCAAAGAAGAATTTATTTAAATCCACATTTATTAAAAAAATAAAATTTTCTATAGCTTAAATCTGCCCTATGGAATATAACTGTAGTGTTCACTTAGATCATGAACATGTAACATTAAATATATATATATCAATAGTAAGAGCACAATTATGTATTAAGTGAATACTACATATCAGTGGCTATTCTGTCAGGTTCTTCAGGCTCCCAAATCTTCACAGTAACTTAGGCAAGTTCAGGATTGCCTCCATTTTACAAATGAAGAAAATGAGTCTCTGAATTTAAGTGATTTGTCCAAAACCACAAAATTAGTGATTGGCTTCCCAATCATTATGCTTCTACTTTCACAAGCTCAGTCTCCCAAAAGCTTCTACTATTCTTAAGAACTCATGGAAAAAAAAAAATCTTAGGTTCCTAGCAAGGTGTGTCTAAACTGATGGCCTGCAATATTTCCAGCTGAAAAACTGAGTTCAACATCCACGTTCTGAGGAAGTAAAAGATTACTTCAGAAGTAAATCTCTATAACCTGCTCCTAATACTCTTTCCCAACAGTCAAGCACCTTTGCTGATCATCTGAATCACCCTAGGCCTCCCCAAGGTTGGAGTACAAACGATGCCACACTTATAGAAATGCTTAGGTTATCAGTGGCTTATTGCACTTTCCAGTTCCCTTAAAGAAAAACCTAAACCTTTTGGGTTTTCTCAAGTTCACAAGTGCTCAGATGGACATTCATGAGCCCCACGTCCACCTGCGTTGTGCTGTGTCCCACATCAGCATGCTGACCTGTTATGCATGATCAGGCTCCACTCTCAGTTAGCAGTCAATCAATGTTGCTGTGATGCCAGAAATAAACTTTAGTGTGAAAAGAATTAGAGGACTGGGGGTTGAGAGGGAATGATTCTTTCTATTCTGTGATATACTGTATTATTTCATCTCTGAATTAGCGGGTTTACTCCTAGAATCTCAAAACTTGTCTCTGAACACTATACCTTTAGGTTCGGGTTATTAACTCCTCCCTTTGCAGATATTAAATCTGTGCAGAGGCTTAAGATGGGATATTCTTCCCTATTCTCCCTCATTACTGTATTCAGCACACTCTCACAGTGCTAAACAGTTCTTTTCTTTCTTTTTTTAACTTAACACACACACACATAAAATTACACATAAAATTAAAATAAATTCCTAGAATGATTACTCACTCTATAATTAGACAAATTCTACATTGCAGTTTGAGGTCATTATGAATACTCTGATATCGTTCTCAAACTGGACAGCCTCTACTTCTCTTTAAAAACCACTGTGAACTCTTTCCTGATTTCTGCAAGCACAGCTGGTCAGTCTATGTCCTTTGAAACTATCTGTATTCTCTGCATCATCTTTGATTTGAATGACTTACTTAAGGATCTGTTTCCTTTAACAAATTCTGAACTCCTTGAAGTTATAGATCATTTCTCATTCAATCACCAAAGTGCTAAAATCCCTATCACAGTCCCTGGCTTAATAAAATGAATGAATGAAGTAATTCATTATAGAAGCCCCTGAACAACAACAAGGAAATTGGTCTTGATAGTCATTTTAAAATTGTGGACTTTTTTTCCTAGAATAGTTAATAAAAATTTGCAATTTTGGTCCTGACACACTCACTGAGACCTAACAGAACAGAACTGAACTCGTTAACCTAAGGGCAAAGTTGAATTTGTCATTGTTGTTTGGTCACAAAGTCATATATAACTCTTTTAAGACCCTATGGACTGTAGTTTGCCAGGCTCCTCTGTCCATGGGATTTCCTGGGCAAGAATACTGGAGTGGGTTGCCATTTCCTTCTCCAGGGGATCTTCCCGACCCAGGGATCAAACTCGTGCCTCCTGCATTGGTAGGCAGATTCTTTATCACTGAGCCACTAGGGAAGCCCAAAGCTGACTTATGGTATAAAAAGATTAAGACAACATACTATGGAAATCCAGAGAAAGGAGTGACAATTTTTGATTCAAGAAAATTTATCAGAAAAGGAAGATCTTGAGCTATGTTTCTGAAGTGCAGAAGGACATTCTAAGGAAGGTTAAAACTAGAGCAAAAGCCCAAAGATTAGTGAGTATGTAAAGTAACCAAGAAACAACAAACAGACCAAAATAGCTGCTATTTAGGGTATGTGGCTTGGGTGTGGAGAAAAAAGATGGCCTAGAAAATTATGATAGAAATATGGGAAAGGACAGTTGTAGAAAGCATTGATTAAATCATTTCTATTATTTATATCCTGAGGAAGGCAAAAGGTTTTTAAGGAGAACGACCTTTGTTTCAGCAAGGTAATATAGCAGTATATAGCTCTCAACAAAGATGTATACACTGATAATAAATATAATGTTAGTGACTCTTTCACTCTGAGGCACACTCATCATCTATTCATCTCCCCTGAGGCAGCTAATATCAAAAAGGAGTCTCTGAGTCCCTCCTGTTCGTCAAGATCCATTTGGAAAAACTGGTTACTTAATCTTTATTTGCTCAACTGCTTTATCCAACTCTGGCAGGCAAAGTTTAACAAATAACATAGATAAGTCTTATTTGATTTTAAATCAAATCACTAATCTTTACCTCTTCATCCACTGAAATGGAGAAATAATCAACAATATTCTTCAAAAAAAGTTATCTTTCCAATTTTAGTCCCTGCTTTCCTTTGCTTATCTCCAAGAAGAGATGGTCATAAAAAGGATTATATGAGAGATGTATATAGGAAGTAGTCTAAGAATCTAGGTCAAAATTAATAAGGTCTGGAGTAAGTCATTAGGAGAGAAAAGAAAGAAAAATACAGTGAAACTTCAGATGTGAGCTAATGAGACTGGTTAAGATTGATATTAATTATGAAAGTGGGATGAATCTAAAATGTCTGATAAAACTGCCAAAAGCAAAGAGAGATAAGTGTGTGACTATATTTTTACATACCAGAAGATCAGTACAGAATGAAGGAACTTAAGAAGATTTACTAGAGAAGAAACAAGCCAGGAGAGCAGCAGGAGTTTTGCAAAGAGGGTAATAAATATGTTAGAGGGTAATCACATGTTAGAGAAAGAGATCCTCCAAGGTAAGCACTGAGAAGGGAAGTACTTGCTTTACCCAGAACTGTGATGCTCCTTGTGACTCATGGTCAGTTTACAGTCATGCCACAACACTCATAATTGCTTCTTGTGGTCCACCACTACTAATTCATTTTCTAAACTCATCCTTAACAGTCAACTCCAAAATCATCAACCATGTCCTTACTAGGACATCTCTAGCATCATAAATATTATCATGTCAAGTGTTCCTGCAAAAATTAAATACCAATTTCTATTATGTTATTCTCCTTCTGAATGACTTCTTCCAAAAAGAATATGAAGCGGCAAATAGATATATCCCTTTTAAATGTTCTATCACACATGTGTATATATTCTTACTAGTCTTTGGTGGAGAAGAGGAAGATGCCAAAATAAAAAATAAAAAACCTCTAGCTGGGCACTATTTTTTCATATGTGCCTTTACTCACAAATCACCCATCACTCCCCTTGTTCTCCTTAGTCCGCTGCAGCTCAAGTGTCCCCAGGGATCATTGGAAATCTCAACACAAGCAAAAAGAGAGGTAACTCTTGTATTGGTGGGAGTATAGAACAAAATTAGATGCCTGGTGTGACTGTTCAGTTTGGGCTAGCAAGGTCACTGAGAAACACTAGGTCTTGCTTGGGTTGGCACCAGCTGAGTAGGCAAGCAACATAAACTATGGGTGAGAATAGATCAGTGTTGAGCAGAGTCCCAGAGGACAGGCAGCCGAAAGGTTCAGCTACACCAGATGAATAGCCATGGACATAACTCTAAATAGGCAACTGTGTTTGTCAGCCTTCCCGGGAGATACTGAAATTAATGTTCTATGGACAAGCCCACTGAACTGTCAGTAAAGCAGATGGAAGCCAGAGTTCCCAAATTCCCCAACCTTCAGACTAAGTTATTCTTTGGATCAGTTAGATCTGAAACTCTGAACTGTCCACATCTCTTGCCCAAATTCGTCTGATTTCCAATAGAAAAAAAAATTCTCCAAAGTAAATTAAAATGGAAACATTTGATGAATTTAAATGGAATTTCTGTGGCCTTCTGCTCCAAACATATATGCAGCCCCTCAAAATTTCCATCTCTTTCAGCACTTCCAATGCTTGTTTATTCTTTTTCTGGATGTGATTAGTTGACTTAATCTTAATAATTCATTTGTCTAGGAGGCAATAAAGTTGGAAAATTATTTTCTGAATTTCAATGCTACAGAAGGAACATCACTCCTTTGACTGGAAGGAATTGTTCTTTATACCCAGTGTGACGAAACTAAGTCCTGATACTGATACTCTGAAATACAGACTCTTCTTCCTGTAACATGATGTGTTTTCCCAGTAGTCATGTATGGAGGTGAGAGTTAGACCATAAAGAAGATTGAGAATCAAAGAATTGATGCTTTCAAATCGTGATGCTAGAGAAGACTCTTGAGAGTCCCTTGGACTGCAAAGAGATCAAACCAGTCAAGCCTAAAGGAGGTCAACCTTGAATATTCACTGGAAGGACTGATGGCTGAAGTTCCAATACTTTGGCCACCTGATGCAAAGAGTCAACTCATTGGAACAGACTCGGATGCTGGGAAAGATCGAAGGCAGAGGAGAAGGGGACAGCAGAGAATGAGATGGTTAGATAGCATCATCAATGCAACAGACATGAATCTGAGCAAATTCCAGGACACAGTAAAGAACATGGGATCCTGGTGTGCTGCAGAACATATCATCGCAAGACAGACGCAACTTAGCAACTCAACAATGACAATCAGATATGAACTTTCAGGACATATTGACTCTTCAGCTAGAGATCACTGGAGACCCACTAACACTGAGGACTCCACTGTAAAACTGAATATTTTTAGATTCTTTGTCATCTCTAAGATATTGCTAAGAAATTATCTCATTGTTTTTATTAATCTACAGTAATCAATAAAAATGCCTATATCTTTCCTTTTCTCCTTTGCTTTTCGCCTCTCTTCTTTTCACAGCTATTTGTAAGGCCTCCTCAGACAGCCATTTTGCTTTTTGGCATTTCTTTTCCATGGGGATGGTCTTGGTCCCTGTCTCCTGTACAATGTCACGAATCTCCGTCCAGAGTTCATCAGGCACTCTATCTATCAGATGTAGTCCCTTAAATCTATTTCTCACTTCCACTGTATAATCATAAGGGATTTGATTTAGGTCATATCTGAATGGTCTAGTCGTTTTCCCTACTTTCTTCAATTTAAGTCTGAATTTCGCAATAAGGAGTTCATGATCTGAGCCACAGTCAGCTCCTGGTCTTGTTTTTGCTAACTGTATACAGCTTCTCCATCTTTGGCTACAAAGAATATAATCAATCTGATTTCAGTGTTGACCATCTGGTGATGTCCACGTGTAGAGTCTTCTCTTGTGTTGTTGGAAGAGGGTGTTTGCTATGACCAGTGCATTCTCTTGACAAAACTCTATTAGCCTTTGCCCTGCTTCATTCCATGCTCCAAGGCCAAATTTGCCTGCTACTCTTCCTACTTTTGCATTCCAGTCCCCTATAATGAAAAGGACATCTTTTTTGGGTGTTCATTCTAAAAGGTCTTGTAGGTCTTCATAGAACCGTTCAACTTCGGCTTCTTCAGCGTTATTGGTTGGGGCATAGGCCTGGATTACTGTAATATTGAATGGTTTGCCTTGGAAATGAACAGAAATCATTCTGTCATTTTTAAGACTGCATCCAAGTACTGCATTTCGGACTCTTTTGTTGACCATGATGGCTACTCCATTTCTTCTAAGGGATTCCTGCCCACAGTAGTAGATATAATGGTCATCTGAGTTAAATTCACCCATTCCAGTCCATTTTAATTCACTGATTCCTAGAATGTCTATGTTCACTCTTGCCATCTCCTGTTTGACCACTTCCAATTTGCCTTGATTCATGGACCTAACATTCCAGGTTCCTATGCAATATTGCTCTTTACAGCACCGGACCTTGCTTCTATCACCGGTCACATCCACAACTGGGTATTGGTTTTGCTTTTGCTCCATCCCTTCATTCCTTCTAGACTTATTTCTCCACTCATCTCCAGTAGCATACTGGGTACCTACCGACCTGGGGAATTCCTCATTCAGTATCCTATCATTTTGCCCTTTGATACTGTTCATGGGGTTCTCAAGGCAAGTATACTGAAGTGGTTTGCCATTCCCTTCTCCAATGGACCACATTCGGCTGTGGTCCATGTGATCAGATCAACTAGTTTCCTGTGATTATGATTTCAGTGTGTCTGCCCTCTGATGCCCCCACGCAATACCTACCGTCTTATTTGGGTTTCTCTTACCTTGGGCGTGATATAGCTCTTCACAACTGCTCCAAGAAAGCGCAGCCGCTGCACCTTACCTTGGATGAGGGGTATCTCCTCAAGGCCGCCCCTCCTGACCTTGAATTTTGAGTAGCTCCTCTCGGCCCTCCTGCGCCCACGCAGCCACCACCTATTGGACGTGGGTTAGCTCCTCTCGGCCGCCGGCCCTGGCCTCAGGCATGGGGAAGCTCCTCATCATCGCGCATCTTTGCGTGGTCGGCATCTCTAGCATCTGCGCCGCCGGGGCTGGCATCTCTGGCGTCTGCGCCAACCTTGATAGTATATTAAAAATCAGACACATTACTTTGCCAACAAAGGTCCGTCTAGTCAAGGCTATGGTTTTTCCGCTGGTCATGTATGGATGTGAGAGTTGGACTATGAAGAAAGCTGAGTGCCGAAGAATTGATGCTTTTGAACTGTGGTGTTGGAGAAGACTCTTGAGAGTCCCTTGGATTGCAAGGAGATCCAACCAGTCCATTCTAAAGGAGATCAATCCTGGGTGTTCATTGGAAGGACTGATGCTAAAGCGGAAACTGCAATACTTTGGCCACCTCATGCGACAAGTTGACTCACTGGAAAAGACTCTGATGCTGGGAAAGGTTGGGGGCAGGAGGAGAAGGGGACGACAGAGAATGAGATGGTTGGATGGCATCACCAATTCTGTGGACATGAGTTTGAGTGAACTCCGGGAGTTGGTGATGGACAGGGAGGCCTGGCATGCTATGATTCATGGGGTAGCGGAGAGTCAGACATGACTGAGCGACTGAACTGAATCAATAAAAATAAAATATTCTCTAAAGTGTTTCTTGAAATCTTTAGTATTGTAAGTCACACACTTTTTAGACCTTAGAAAGCAAATAAAGGAATGAGTACTCTTTCAGGAATTTCAGTTCAGTTCAGGCGCTCAGTCATGTCCGACTCTCTGAGACCCCATGAACCGCAGTACGCCAGGCCTCCCTGTCCATCACCAACTCCCGGAGTTTACTCAAACTCATGTCCATTGAGTCAGTGATGCCATCCAACCATTTCATCCTCTGTTGTCCCCTTCTCCTCCTGCCCTCAATCTTTCCCAGCATCAGGGTCTTTTCAGATGAGTCAGCTCTTTGCATCAGGTGGCCAAAGTATTGGAGTTTCAGCTTCAACATCAGTCCTTCCAATGCTGTCGAGGTAACGACTAGATTCTAGGGACTAGATTTAGTTAACAATGTGACTGAAGAATTATGGACAGAGGTCCTTAATATTGTACAGAAGGTCTAGAACAAAACCATCCCAAAGAAAAAGAGTCACAAAGAGTCATACGTGACTGGGCAAATGAACAACTCTTTTAGGGGACATGAATAGATAAACAGCTTCTGATTGAGGAATAACTACAGATTTCAAAAATAGAGCATCATATAGGAATGGTATCTTAGAAAAATAACATTTGGAAAGTAACACAAAGTTTTCAGATCATCTGGAAATCACTCAAGGAAAGTTCTTTGGAGTTCTTAGACGAGGTCTGTCATATTTTACATGGATTGTTAGTTTGATCAAACTCATGTCCACTGAGTCAGTGATGCCATCCAACAATCTTGTCCTCTGTCATTCACTTCTCCTTCTGCCTTTTATCTTTCCCAGCATCAGGGACTTTTCCCATGAGTTGGCTTTTCACATCAGGTAGCCATACTATTGGAGCTTCAACATCAGTCCTTCCAATGAATATTCAAGACTGATTTCCTTTAGGATGGATTGGTTTTACCTCCCTGCGGTCCAAGGAATTCTCAAGAGTCTTCTCCATTATCACAATTTGAAAGCAATGATTCTTCAGCCCTCAGCTTTCTTTATGGTCCAACTCTCACATCCATACATGACCACTGGAAAAACCATAGCTTTGACTAGATGGACCTTTGTTAACAAAGTCATGTCTCTGCTTTTTAATATGCTGTCTAGGTTTGTCATAGCTTTTCTCAAGAAGCAGGTATCCTTTCATTTCATGGCTGGCTGCAGTCACCATCCACAGTGATTCTGGATCCCAAGAAAAGAGTCTATCACTGTTTCCATTGTTTCCCCATCTATTTGCCATGAAGTGATGTGACCGGATGCCATGATCTTTGTTTCTTGAATGTTGAGTTTTAAGCCAGTTTTTTCACTTTCATGTTTCACCTTCATCAAGTTCCTCTTCGCTTTCTGCCATAAGGGTGGTGTCATCTGCATATCTGAGGTTTTTGATATTTCTCCCGGCAATCTTGACTCCAGCTTGTGCTTCATCCAGCCCAGAATTTTGCATGATGTACTCTGCATATAAGTTAAACAAGCAGGTGACAATATATAGCCTTGACGTACTCCTCTCCCAATTTGGAACCAGTCTATGGTTCCATGTCCAGTTCTATCTGTTGCTTCTTGACATGCATATAGGTTTCTAAGGAGGCAGGTAAGGTGGTTGGGTATTCCTAGCTTTTTAAGAATTTTCCATAGTTTGTTGTGATCCACAGAGTCAAAGGTTTTAGCGTCGTCAATGAAGCAGAAGTAGATGTTTTTCTGGAATTCTCTTGCTTTTTCTATGATCCAATGGATGTTGGCAATTTGATCTCTGGTTCCTCTGCCTTTTCTAAATCCAGCATGTACATCTGAAAGTTCTTGGTCTACATAATCTTGGAGCTCAGCGTGGAGGATTTTGAGCATGACCTTGCTAGCATGTGAAATGAGTGAAATTGTGCATTTGTTTAAACATTCTTTGGCATTACCTTTCTTTGGGATTGGAATGAAAATTGACCTTTTCTACCCATGTGTAGAAATAATTCTAATATTGTGTTCCTCATAGCTTCAATTTATTTGAATGCAATTTTCAATTGTTACTTTGAATGACCTATACTTTGAAAGATAAAGATACATTTGGAGTTCAAATAGATGTGTGAGAGTTTACATTCCCTAAAATAATAACAATAAGAATCATCGTCATCATAGGAAACTGGCTACATTGAGTTAAGGATTAACTTATTTAGAAAAACCCAAAACTTTAAAGTTCAATTTAGAATTTTATTTTTTAATTTTTATTTATTTATTTTTGGCTGCACCAGGTCAATGCGGTATATGGGCTTTTCTTGTGGAGTATGGGCTCTAGAGCTTGCAGGTTCAATAGATGTGGCACACAGGTTCTCTAGTGCAGTGATCGGGCTTAGCTACCCTGCAGCATGTGGAATCTTAGCTCCCTGACCAGGGATGGAACCAGAATCACCTGCATTGGAAGGCAGATTCTCAACCACTGGACCACCAGGGAAGTCCCTGGAATTTTAAATTCCCCAATTATTAATCAAAATGACCTCTTGCTCAGCAGATGCCTTGAGTAAAATTTCACATTGTATAAAAAAAATTCTTCCTCAGTGTTCAGAATAGTTCATGAAACATTATGTAATAATCAGTCCAAAAGAAATGATTCTAATTTGCTTCATGTGAACAAGAAATTTAGTCTTGAAAATCTGGGGAAGTCATCACAAGGAATAAGCAAGAAGAGAGGATCAATAACTATCTTCATGATGTGTTCATTCATACAATGAATGTTATATGCACCCTCACTGAAATCATGTCATTTTCAAAGAATATAAAATTTGAAATAAAATTTTGATTAATAAAGACTCCTAAAAATTGAGAGACCTTAAATTTCAGCCATCATAACTCCCAGTTATATGCCTGTCTTCTCTAGTAAGTATTACCTATGGTTTTCTCGTGTGGTCCAGTACCTGTTTAGATATGTTACGAGGAAGGAGATCTAACCAGTCCATTCTAAAGGAGATCAATCCTGGGTGTTCATTGGAAGGACTGATGCTAAAGCTGAAACTGCAATACTTTGGCCACCTCATGCGATGAGGTGACTCACTGGAAAAGACTCTGATGCTGGGAAAGGTTGGGGGCAGGAGGAGAAGGGGACGACCGAGAATGAGATGGCTGGATGGCATCACCAACTCTGTGGACATGAGTTTGAGTGAACTCCGGGAGTTGGTGATGGACAGGGAGGCCTGGCGTGCTGTGATTCATGGGGTTGCGGAGAGTCGGACATGACTGAGCGACTGAACTAAACTGAACTGAACTGAGGAGAGTAATTTAAAACATTGAAGATTTCTAGTTTTTATTGTCATGTTTCTGATTGTTTGCAAAGGTTAAAGAATGTACAGAACAGGAAAGTTATTTGTAATTTATTATACAGGAACAAATAAGCAATATAATTTACCAGTATGTGACATTCAGTTTCTTCAAGGACTACATTGGAAATTTAGAGGAAGACTGCTATTATTCACTTACCATAAACACTTTCGCAAATTGTAACAGAATCTGTTTATACTGTTTTAATCTTGTGCACTCAACCTTCACTTGGAGGTCACTGGGAGGTGCAAGTGAAGAAGAGGAGACAAAAAAATCCCAGAGAAGAGACCTCTAAGAGCATGACTATATACATTACTGCCCTCCAAGGTAAACTTTCAGTCTGGTTGCAGTTCTAGTAAAAAATGTTCTGACGGAAATATTCATGAACTCAAGCTTCTAACAACTGTAACGACAACTATTTAATGAACATGAGGTCACGAGATTTTCAGCTATTATGATACATTCCCCCTCAGTTCAGTTCAGTTGCTCAGTCGTGTCTGACTCTTTGCGACCCCATGAATTGCAGCACGCCAGGCCTCCCTGTCCATCAACAACTCCTGGAGTACACTCAAACTCATGTCCATCTAGTCAGTGATGCCATCCAGCCATCTCATTCTCTGTCGTCCCCTTCTCCTCCTGCCCCAATCCCTCCCAGCATCAGGGTCTTTTCCAATGAGTCAACTCTTCACATGAGGTGGCCAAAGGATTGGAGTTTCAGCCTCAGCATCAGTCCTTCCAATGAACACCCAGGACTGATCTCTTTTAGGATGGACTGGTTGGATCTCCTTGCAGTACAAGGGACTCACAAGAGTCTTCTCCAACACCACAATTCAAAAGCATCAATTCTTTGGCACTCAGTTTTCTTCACAGTCCAACTCTCACATCCATACATGACCACGGGAAAAACCATAGCCTTGACTAGAAGGACCTTTGTTGGCAAAGTAATGTCTCTGCTTTTTAATACGCTATCTGGGTTGTTTATAACTTCCCTTCCAAGGAGTAAGCATCTTTTAATTTCATGGCTGCAGTCACCATTTGCAGTGATTTTGGAGCCCCCAAAAATAAAGTCTGACACTGTTTCCACTGTTTCCCCATCTATTTCCCATGAAGTGATGGGACCAGATGCCATGATCTTAGTTTTCTGAATGTTGAGCTTTAAGCAAACTTTTTCACTCTCCTCCTTCACTTTCATCAAGAGGCTTTTTAGTTCCTCTTCACTTTCTGCCATAAGAGTGGTGTCATCTGCATATGAGGCTATTGATATTTCTCCCCGCAATCTTGATTCCAGCTTGTGCTTCTTCCAGCCCAGTGTTCCTCATGATGTACTCTGCATATAAGTTAAATAAGCAGGGTGACAATATACAGCCTTGACAGACTCCTTTTCCTACTTGGAACCAGTCTGTTGTTCCACGTCCAGTTCTAACTGTTGCTTTCTGACCTGCATATAGGCTCCTCAAGAGGCAGGTCAGGTGGTCTGGGATTCCCATCTCTTTCAGAATTCTCCACAGTTTATTGTGATCCACACAGTCAAAGGCTTTGGCATAGTCAATTAAGCAGAAATAGATGTTTTTCTGAAACTCTCTTACTTTATCGATGATCCAGAGGATGTTGGCAATTTGATCTCTGGTTCCTCTGCCTTTTCTAAAACCAGCTTGAATATCTGAACATTCCCTCTAAAAAGTACTAAAATGCTAGCCAAATGCCCAAGTGGAATTTAATGCTGTTTTTCTTACAAGACTTTCTCTAAGAACTTTCTTTCTCAGCAAATTACAAGATATATTTTGAACTTGGAGATGCTGTATCTTTCCCCGTTGATTGCTAATTTTCCTTGTGTTTTGAAATTCACTAAATTAAAGGCAACTTGTTAAAAAATAATAACTAATATGTAAAACCAACTAGTTTTTATAACACAGGGGTTAAACTTTATTTTTTACTCTGAGAATGAGTTCTAGAGACACTAAATCATTAATCACAAGTTAAATATAATTAGGTCTTCCAAATCCTAGTCCAATGCTCTTCCAACTACATCATTCATATCAGAAGGTGCATCTAAGAGATATCAGCCAAACAAGATATCACATTTTAAAGTCAAATCCAAGTAATGAGACTCTGAAATTCTTAAAAAGCAACTTAAAAATACTCTGCCAAACTATTCAATGCTATTGGATTTCTTAAATATAATAAAATAGCAATGAAATAAAAAATGAAAAATCAAGGAAAATATAAGTATAAAACAAGGGAAAATAGCAACATGAAATTCAAACTATTGCCTCAAATCTTTTATGTAACAAGGCAATGAAGCTTAAGAAAGGAACAAACAAAAAACAAGAAAGGAGAACACAACTGCAATAGCTGATGTTCAAATTTGTCTCAGAGCATACAGAATTCAAGGTTAAAAGATAAACATTACCAATTATAATCCTCATTAAAAGAAAGGCAGAGCCCAGCTGCATGGAAAACAAATCTTTTCTTAACAGTGTATTCTAAAAGATGTAATAACAATAATAAATATCTATCACTTATTCATATTCAGGGCCACTAAATAGAAAGTATCTTCAACAATGTCTTTCTTACAAATGCAATAATATAATATGAATCTTAAATTGGATTCTGATAAGTTTAGGATTCATTTTAAAAAGAAATTAGTGAATGTGATTCTATAAAAGACTAAGCAAATAACTATTTATATGGTTACTCTGATGGCCTGGCTTGACCCAAGGAAATAGCTTGGAGTTCCTAAAGGAGCAATGGTAATGAGGTTTCATCTCCAGGGACCACTCTGACCATTCTGTCATCCCACAAAAAGAACTGTATGCAATTAATCATGTCTGCCATAATCATATAAAGGGGAAAGTAGAACAAATGTCATGTATTTGTCATCTCTAACTAGAGCAATGAATGGTCTGCCTGTCTCATACAGTGTTCTGTTAAATGTTATTTACCTCATTGTGACCTGGATTGGAGTACCAATAATTTCATATTTTATCTTCCAGTGAAGACCTACAACGTGTAGTTCTCTACAACTTGTTGAGGTGAAACCAAAACCTTTAGAGATCCAGACAGAGAAGTGGTAAATTTGAAATCTCAACATAAACCTAGGGCTCTAACTTGGAATCACTGTTACTCGCAACTTTTGTTGTTGTTGTTTTTTTTTTTTTGGCTGTGCTGGCAGGTGGACTTAGCTGCCCACAGCATGTACAACCTTAGTTCCCATAGGAGGGGCTGAATCTGAGTCCCCTACACTGGGAGGCATATTCTTCACCAATGGCCCACCAGGGAAGTCCTTGTAACTATATTCTTTTTTCATTATACAGAAAAAGACATTATACATTGTCTTGAGTACTTCCTCATTTTCTGGCACTACAAAATGCTTCAGGATCATCATCTCAGATATATTTCCTACCTTGGTCCTAGGATCAGACATTTCTCCAAGGATCCTTAGTTCCTTTTTATTGAAAAATGATACTAGAAACCAGGATCTGGGCAGTAGGCATACTCATAGCTACTAAGATGGTAGTTCTTATAAGCTTTCTCAGCTGATGGAGCAAACAATATAGGTATCTATATTAACCTGTATACATAAACAAAGCTTTAAATATTTCAGTATCTAACCATCTATCTCTACATTAAGTTAAATATGAGTTCATACTCATATCTTCAACTCTAATCTATCACCACATGGGTTATTCTAGCCTCCTCTTACTTATCTGCAAATTCCATTCCAACAGTAAGGAACAGGTTTGTACCATCTTCCATCTTTTACTTAATAGTTCCACTCCAGTATGCATGCAGAGCAATATCAGAATTGCCATCCATAACTCTATGGGAAACACTGTTATCAACTAGAGTACCTAGGTACAGTCTCATTTGCCTTTAGATTTACAGGATCTACTTATTTCCAAAGATATTTTATGGATGTATCTCAGTTTCTTTATCCATATATTTGATAAAGATTTAAAAAATAACTGTCATCAATTCTGAAACTTTTATTTGAAAATGAATGATCATGTAAGACTTAACAAATATTGTTTCACTCTTTAGGTTCAAGGTTTAAAATAGATTAAATGCTACATATTTTTATAATTTTAAGAATGAGTCAAAGTTCTTATATATTATAAAGCAAAATGGTCACAAAGTAATTAAACTAGATGTTGCTATGATTGTGTACTAAAAAACTAGATTTTGTTTTTCAGTTATGGTGACTCAGACAGTAAAGAATCTGCCTGCAATGCAAGAGACCCAGGTTTGTTCCCTGGGTCAGGAAGATCCTCTGGAGAAGGAAAAGGCAACCCACTCCAGTACTCTTGCCAGGAGAATCCCATGGACAGAGGAGTCTGCCGGGTTACAGTCCATAGGGTCACAAAGAGTCAGACACAACTAAGTGACTAACATAACATAATATTTTAGGTAAAAAATGGCTTCGTAGATTCAGAACTCACTGATTTGCTTACATAATATGGATAGATCAATGGCCTTTAAATATGGAATGTGCTGGGAAATACTTTCCCCTTTCTTTGTTAATATCTTGGCTTGAGCCTATGATCACAGTGTCTTTTGAGCAAAGAAAGAGGAAACCAGAACCACTTTAATAAATGGTGGATTTTAATATATTTATAAATATAAAAAGAAGGCATCAAGGACATACACGGCAGTTCAAGGGTGGTCAACATTCACATAAGAAGAGTGTCTGAATGGGATGAGAATCCCAGGGAGACACAATGTGTAACCCCAGGGGGGGTCCAAGCTCTGGGGGAGAATTCTTAAATAGTAGCTTCTTTGAATCAGGAGATTAGTCACATTCATATAGATTGAGTAGTAAGAAAATATTTTGAGGATAATAAGAGCCAGGTTTCTCTATCTTAAAGAAACTTCTCCTTTGTAATAAGTAAGTGTTTTGCAGATAGGTATTTTCAGTTCATTTGCTCAGTCATGTCCGACTCTTTATGACCCCATGAATTGCAGCACGCCAGGCCCCTCTGTCCATCACCAACTCCCGTAGTTCACTCAAACTCATGTCCACAGAGTCGGTGATGCCATCCAGCCATCTCATTTTCTGATGTCCCCTTCTCCTCCCGCCCCCAATCCCTCCCAGCATCAGGGTCTTTTCCAATGAGTCAACTCTTCACATGAGGTGGCCAAAGGATTGGAGTTTCAGCCTCAGCATCAGTCCTTCCAATGAACACCCAGGACTGATCGCCTTTAGGATGGACTGGTTGGATCTCCTTGCAGTCCAAGGGACTCACAAGAGTCTTCTCCAACACCACAGTTCAAAAGCATCAATTCTTTGGCGCTCAGCTTTCTTCACAGTCCAACTCTCACATCCATACATGACCACGGGAAAAACCATAGCCTTGACTAGACGGACCTTGGTTGGCAAAGTAATGTCTCTGCTTTTAAATATGCTGTCTAGGTTGGCCGTAACTTTCCTTCCAAGGAGTAAGCATCTTTTAATTTCATGGCTGCAATCACCATCTGCAGTGCTTTTGGAGCCCCAAAAATAAAGTCTGACACTGTTTCCACTGTTTTTCCATCTATTACCCATGAAGTGATGGGACCAGATGCCAGGATCTTTGTTTTCTGAATGTTGAGCTTCAAGCCTACCTTTTCACTCTCCTCTTTCACTTTCATCAAGAGGCTTTTGAGTTCCTCTTCACTTTCTGCCATAAGGGTGGTGTCATCTGCATATCTGAGGTTATTGATATTTCTCCCAGCAATCTTGATTCCAGCTTGTGCTTCTTCCAGCACAGCGTTCCTCATAATGTACTCTGCATATAAGTTAAATAAGCAGGGTGACAATATACAACCTTGACGTACTCATTTGGTCCCTGTCTCCTGTAAAATGTCACTAACCTCCGTCCAGAGTTCATCAGGCACTCTATCAGATCTAGTCCCTTAAATCTATTTCTCACTTCCACTGTATAACCATAAGGGATTTGATTCAGGTCATACCTGAATGATCTAGTGGTTTTCCCTACTTTCTTCAATTTAAGTCTGAATTTGGCAATAAGGATGATCTGGGTCGTGAAGATCTTTTTTGTACAGTCCTTCTGTGTATTCTTGCCACCTCTTCTTAATATCTTCTGCTTCTGTTAGGTCCATAGCATTTCTGTCCTTTATCGAGCCCATCTTTGCATGATCTTAGCCACAGTCAGCTCCCAGTCTTGTTTTTGCTGACTATATAGAGTTTCTCCATCTTTGGCTGCAAAGAATATAATCAATCTGATTTTGGTGTTGACCATCTGGTGATGTCCATGTGTAGAGTCTTCTCTTGTGTTGTTGGAAGAGGGTGTTTGCTATGACCAGTGTGTTCTCTTGGCAAAACTCTATTAGCTTTTGCCCTGCTTCATTCTGTACTCCAAGGTCAAATTTGCCTGTTACTCCAGGTGTTTCTTGACTTCCTACTTTTGCCTTCTAGTCCCCTAAAATGAAAAGGACATCTTTTTTGGGTATTAGATCTAAAAGGTCTTGTAGATCTTCACAGAACAGTTAAACTTCAGTTTCTTCAGCGTTACTGGTTGGGGCATAGGCTTGGATTACTGTGATATTGAATGGTTTGCCTTGGAAACAAAAGGAGATCATTCTGTTGTTTTGAGATTGCATGCAAGTTGTTGACCATGATGGCTACTTCATTTCTTCTAAGGGATTCCTGCCCACAGTAGTAGATATAATGGTCATCTGAGTTAAGTCACCCATTCCAGTCCATTTTAGTTTGCTGATTCCTAGAATGTTGATGTTCACTCTTGCCATCTCCTGTTTGACTCTTGGACCTAACATTCCAGGTTCCTATGCAATATTGCTCTTTACAGCATTGGACCTTGCTTCTATCAGCAGTCACATCCACAACTGGGTATTTGTTTTGCTTTGGCTCCATCCCTTCATTCTTTCTGGAGTTATTTCTCCACTGATCTCCAGTAGCATATCGGGCATTGACCAACCTGGGGAGTTCCTCATTCAATATCCTATGATTTTGCCTTTTCATACTGTTCATGGGGTTCTCAAGGCAAGAATACTGAAGTGGTTTGCAATTCCCTTCTCCAGTGGACCACATACTGTCAGACCTCTCCACCATGACCCGACCGTCTTCAGTGGCCCCACACGGCATGGCTTAGTTTCAATGAGTTAGACAAGGCTGTTGTCTGTGTGATCAGACTGGCTAGTTTTCTGTGATTATGGTTTCAGTGTGTCTGCCCTCTCGCAACACCTACCGTCTTACTTGGGTTTTCTCTTACCTTGGACGTCGGGTATCTCTTCATGGATGCTCCAGCAAAGCGCAGCCGCCGCTCCTTACCTTGGATGAGGTTGCCCCTCCTGACCTTGAACGTGGAGTAGCTCCTCTCAGCCTTCCCTGCGCAGCTGCCGTTCCTTGAAAGTGGGATAGCTCCTCTCGGCCTCTGCCCCTGACCTTGGACATGGGGTAGCTCCTCTCAGCCGCTCCTGTGCTGTTACAGCCTGGCGCTCTCAGTCACTGCCCCTGTCCTTGGGCATGGGGTAGCTCCTCTCACCCGCAGCTCTGCACGGTCTGTTGCAGCCACCGCACTTCATGGGGTATTCAGGCTCAAAATGTTTAACCTGGGTCCTATCAGTTTGCACAAATCCACACTGAAATATACTTTACAAAACACCTGACCTACAATCCTCAAAACCCATACAAAAAAAAAAATGAGAGTTAAGAAGAGAATTAAGAACTCTTCCAAGTTGAAGAAGACTTCAACTTGGCAACAGGAAAAGCATGGCAACAGGATGTAACAGATGATTTTACATTGGATCCTGCTACTACATAGGAAATTATTGAGACAATGGGTAAAATTTACATGAGGTCTCTGGGTAAAATACAATACTGAAGTTCTTCATATTTTTCTTGCAACATTTTTGTAACATTTAAGTTGCTTTAAAATGTTGTAATAATATTTTAACTTGAAAGCATGGTTTTGTGTGTAATATATAGCATGGTATGGTATATTAAGGTCTTCCCAGGTGATTCAATGGGCAAAGAATCCCCCTATAATGCAGAAGATGAAGGAGATGTGTTCAATCCTCGGGGAAAAGATCCCATAGAGGAGGGCATGGCAACCCACTCCAGTATTCTTGTCTGGGAAATCCCATGGACGGAGGATCCTGGTAGGCTACAGTCCATACAGTTACAAAGAGTCAGACACAACCGAAGCAACTGAGCAGCATGGTATATTAAACTAATAAACACATGTTGTATATGATACAAAGGAAAAGCTATAGCTCAAACAGAAATAAAATGGATTTAAAACATTTATAGAACAAGAAAACAAAGTTAGAACTCAAAGGAAATCACTGCATTTAATAAAAATTAAAATGTTTATGCTTGGCCATTAAATTGGGCAACTGTTTTTAGTTTATCTTCATGTTAAACAATATAATGTCTACCCCAGTGTCCATATTATGATCTCTTACATCAATTTCAGCATAACAAAGTTGGATAGTAATCAATTCTATGGATCAATATGAAAACTCAAGATATGCCTAGAAAATCTTATTTCAATATATTAAAGAAGTTATCAAATATGTTTGCTATTGGTGCTCAAAAGAACAAATCATCTTAAAGGACTTCCCATTTGCAATTTTTGATAGACTGAGTGTTTGGATAATATAGACATATACTCAACTGGAGAAAGTTGAGTCTACAAAAACCATTAGTCTATAATGTTACATTAAAAAAGTATTAAATAGAAAAATGTCTGCTAGCTGAAAAGCAAATATACCCATCTAGAGGAAATGATATGCTTAATTACCTAAAATGTAAATTAATGACTCATAACTGAAATGTATCACAGCAATCACAAAGGTCAGGTCACGGACAGTGGAAGAAAAAGCAGTTCTAAGAGGTGGGGGTATAGAGAAATATAGGCCTACATCAGGAAACAAGAAAATTCTCAGAGACAATCTAACATTACACCTAAAGGAACTAAAAGAAGAACAAAACCAATTCCAAAGTGAGTACAAGGAAGGAAATAATAAAGATTAGAACCAAAATAAATAAAATAAAGACTTTATAAAATAGAAAAGATCAATGAAACTAAGAGCTGTTTTTCTTTAACAATAAATACAACTGATAAACCTTTAGCCACATTCATCAAGAAAAAAGAGATGGCTCAAATGAATAAGTTCAGAAATGAAAGAGAAGTTACAACTGATCCCACAGAAATATAAAGGATCATAAGAGGTTTCTGTGAACAATTATAAGTCCAAAAATTGGACTACTGAGAAGAAATGAATAGATTCCCAGAAGTGTACCATCTTCCAAAACTAAATCAGGAAGAAATAGAAATTCTGAACAGACCTATTACCAGTAACGAAACTAAAACAGTAATTTTTAAAATTCAGCAAATAAAAGTCTAGAACCAGATAGCCTTATAGGTGAATCCTACCAAATTTAAAGAAAAGTTAACAACCATTCTTCTCAAACAAGTCCAAAAAATTAAAGAGGAAGAAATTCTTCCAAACTCATTCTATAAGGTCAACATCACTCTTGATTCCAAAACCAGAAAAAGATACCACACAAAAAAAGAAAAATACAGGCCTAAATCACTGAAGAATAGAGATGCAAAAACTCTCAATAAAATATTAGCAAATCTAATTCAATAACATACTAAAAGAATTATGTATCATGATCAAGTGGGATTTACCCTGTACATACAAAGATAGTTCAGTACCAAGAAATCAGTCAATATGGTACACCACTTTAACAAATTGAAGGATAAAATTATATGATCATTGCAATAAATGCATAAAAAGCTGTTGACAAAATTCAACATAAATTTATGATAAAAAAAAAACACTACCTACAAAGTAGGTATAAAGAATGCCATACCATAATGAATGCCATATCTGACAAACATCATACTCAGTGGTGAAAACCTGAAAACAGTTCCTGCAATATCAGGAAGAAGATGAAGGTGTCTACTCTTGTCAATTATAATTAACATAGAATTTTAAGTCCTAGCCACAGAAAGCAGACAAGGAAAAGAAAAAAAGCAATTTAAATTGGAAAATGAAGTAAATTTGTCACTATTTGCAGATGAAGTGATATTATACTTAGAAAACTTTAAAGATTCCATCAAAAATAAAACCTATTAGAACTAATAAATGAATTCAGTAAGTTTTCAGGATACAAAATTAATATACAGAAATTTGTTGTGTTTTTATATACTGACAACAAGCTATCAGAAAGAGAAATTAAGAAAAAAATCCTCTCACAATTGCATCATAAAGAATAAAATGCATAGGAATAAACCTAACCAAGAGTATAAAAGCCCTATATTCTAAAAATTTATAAGATATTAACGAAAGAAATTGAAGAAAACATAAACAAATGGAAAGATATACTATGCTCATAGATTAGAAGAATTAATATTATTAAAATATACATATTAATCCAGGGCAATTTTCAGATTGAATGCAATCCCTATTAAAATACCAACAGCATTTGTCACAGAACTAGAACAATCCTAAAATTTGTATGGAACCACAAAAGACCCCACAAAGTCAAAGAAATCTTAAGATGAACAAAGCTACACTCTCTAGTGTCAAACTATAATACAAAGTTAACAGTCATCAACATAGAATGGTACTGGCATGAAAACAGACACACAGATCAATGGAACAGAATAGAGAGTCCAGAAATAAACTCATTGTTATGTGATCAATTAATCTATCACAAAGGAGGCAAGAATATACAATGAAGAAAAGCTAGCCTCATTATACAGAGTGAAGTAAGCCAGAAAGAAAAACACCAATACAGTATACTAACGCATATATATGGAATTTAGAAAGATGGAAATGATAACCCTGTATACGAGACAGCAAAAGAGACACAGATGTATAGAACAGTCTTTGTGACTCTGTGGGAGAGGGTGAGAGTGGGACGATTTGGGAGAATGGCATTGAAACATGTACATTATCATATGTGAAATGAATCACCAGTTCAGGGTCGATGCATGTTACAGGATGCTCAGGGCTGGTATGCGGGGATGACCCAGAGGGAGGATAAAAGGAGGAGGGAGGTGGGAGGGGATTTCAGAAAGGGGAACTCACGTACACCCGGGGCGGATTCATGTTAATGTATGGCCAAAGCAACCAATATAATACTGTAAAATAATTAGCCTCCAATAAAAAAAAAAAAGAAAAAAATATTTGGGTCTCATGTCACAGAGAAAATTTTAACTTATCAAGAAGATTAATTATTATGAAAAGAATAAACAACCTTATAGAAAATGAAAAGAAAATAAAGAAAAGCTAGCCTCTTTTAACAGTGAAAAAAACTGGACAGCTGAATGAACCTGGACCACTTTTTTACACCATACATTAAAATAAACTCAAAATGGATTAAAGATGTTAATATATGACCTGAAACCTTAAAATCCCTAGGGAAAAAAAAACAAACATAAGCAGTATGCTCTTTGGCATTGCTCTTAGAAATATTGTTTTTGGATCTGTCTCCATAGGCAAGAATGAACAAATGAGACTACATTAAAATAAACACCTTTGCACAGAAAAGAAAACCATCAACAAAATGAAGAGTCAGCCTACTACACCGAACAAGATACTTACAAATGATCCTGATAAAGGGTTGATATCTAAAACATATAAGGAAACCACATAACTCAACGCTTAAAAAATGAATCTGATTAAAAAGAAGGCACAGAAGCTAAATAAACATTTTTCTAAGAAGATACACAGACAAAAGACACAGGAAAAGAAGCTCAACATCACTAATCTACATGAAAATGAAAATCAAAACCATGATGAGATAGCACCTCATATCTTCCAGAATAGCTACCATCAAAAAGACAACAAATAAATCTGGGCAAAGACGTGGAGAAATGGAAACCCATGCGCACTGCTGGTAAGACTGTGTAAGTTGGTGCATTCACTATGGAAAACAGGATGAAGTTTCCTCAAAAAATTAAAATGTAACTACCATATGATCCAGCAATTTCACTTCTGGTTATTAACCCAAAGAAAATTAAAACACAAGTTCAAAAAGAAACATGCAACCCTATGTTGACTGAGCGTTATGTGCAACAGCCAAGCTATGGAAGCAACCTAAGCGTTCATTGATAGATGAATGGATAGAGAAGATGTGGACTATATGTGCAATGAAATATTACTCAGCCATAAAATAAATGAAACTTTGCCATTTATGACAACATGCATGGACCTAGAGGGTATTATGCTAAATGAAATAAGCAGAAAGATAAATATTATGTGATCTCACTTGCCTATGGAATCTTAAGCAAAAACAAAATGAAAACAGACTCATAAATACAGAGGAATAAAGGGTAGTTGCCAGAGGGGAGATGGGTGGAGTTGGGCAAAATAGGTACAGGAATTAAGAGGTACAAATTTCCAATTACAAAACAGATAGTCAGAGGGATGTAATTACAGCATAAATGATATGGTTAATACCACTGTAATAACTGTGTATGGGGACACATAGCTACTAGATTTATCATGGTGATCATTTTATAATGTATTTAAATGTCAAATTACTATGGAGTACATCTGAAACAGAATATTGTTTGCCAGTTATATTTCAATTAAAAAATAAATAAAATTACAGAAAATACAGAAATAGGCAAAAGATCTGAAAAAGGTATTGCACAAGAGAATTTTTCCAACTGGCTAAGATGAAAATGAAAGCATATTCATAATGATTAGTTATCAGAGAAATGGCAATTAAAGACACAATGCTATCCAAAATAAAATCTACGAAAATAACTAAAGTCAAAAGGATTAGCAATATTAAGTGTTGACACATACACTGAACAATTGGAAATCTCAAAAATGTCTGATGGTTATATGAATATGCTCAATTTATAAAAATCTTTTGAACTGTATACTTTAAGATTTGTGTATTTTAGCATATATGTATTGTAAGTTACACTTAAATTTAAAAGCTTATAACAATTATTTATCCATTCTTAAGTGACTGTTTTTTAATATTAGTACTTTCCATCCAAAGCATCATATATATTTCCATTCATTCCAAACCTGTTTCATGATTAAGAATTTTTTTCTTCCCCACAAAGATCCTATATATTAGTTACAATGCTAATTTTATACAGGATACTTGCCTTAATGGAAGACTGTCATCCAACCACAAGATGTGTTGTGGGGATCAGCACACAACTTTAATTCATCAAATTGGACTTCTCAATTTTTCAATTTTATGCAAAAAGTAATATAAAATAATGTGGAAATTTCTCACTTGAGATAATGAACAAATTTTAAGATGGCCTAAAAGCTGATAAAGTCCTCAATTCAGAAAACTTCAATACAACTGATGTAATTACACGAATTTCAAAATAGATTTAAAGCAATTAGTTTGCTCATAAACTTGATAAACAGCATTATAAATTTCCAGAAATTACTATGGGGGAGCTAATTAATTCTAGACAGCATAGAAGCTCAAAAATATAAACAAAATCACCTGAGTAAATTTCATCATGTTAAAACAGAAATACAGAGAGTGCTATTCATGCCCAACTCTAATAAACATTAAGAAGGGAAGGAAGAAAAGAGGGCTGAAGCAATTGAATATGACCTTGTTCTCAGAGTTGGAAATGTGAAAAGAGATATAATGTGTACGGCCTAAAGAAATGGTATACACACAAACACCATTTAAACAGGAACTTAAATTCCTAAAAGATATTTCATTACTATAAACACTACGAGAATGCTATAGACAAATATGGAAATCAAACTAGCAATAATCTTTTGGAATGATTAGAAAATATATGGAAAATGCCATACATTTCCAAACGAATAGTTCCCTACCAACATTTAGAAGAGTCTATGGAGATGGAAACGGAGAAGGCAATGGCAAGCCACTCCAGTACTCTTGCCTAGAAAATCCCATGGATGGAGGAGCCTGGTAGGCTGCAGTCCGTGGGGTCGCTAAGGGTCGGACACGACTGAGCGACTTCACTTTCACTTTTCACTTTCACACATTGGAGAAGGAAACGGCAGCCCACTCCAGTGTTCTTGCCTGGAGAATCCCAGGGACGGGGGAGCCTGGTGGGCTTCCGTCTATGGGGTCACACAGAGTTGGACACGACTGAAGTGACTTAGCAGCAGCAGCAGCAGCATGGAGATGGAGAAGGAAATGGCAACCCACTGTGGTATCCTTGCCTGGAGAATCCATGGATGGAGGAGCCTGGTGGGCTACAGTCCACAGGATCGCACAGAGTCAGACAAAACTGAAGCGACTAAGACTATAGAGTCGATGAAGCATTAAAACTGAGACCAATTCAAGAAACAGGTGATGTCATGAGGAGCTCCTCAAGGGCAAGGACCCAGCGCACACTGCAGTATATGACACACACTGCTATCCAGGTAACACTCATTGCGTGAGTAAAGGCGAGATCACAAGAAGGCAACTGATAAAGGGACACTGGACATGAGAAACTGTCTTCTACTATATGCTTACTGCGTTATTAGGCTGAAATCTTTCCACTACTTAGGCTATCTCTAACTCTGCTTTTACGAACTGGAAATCAAGCCAAAACATCAAACATTGTCAAACTGACCACTCACTCGGTTCAGAGTGAATTTTTAAACACTTGTAAAAAAGTTGATTTCCTTCAAATAACAACATAAAGCAGAATGTATACCCTTGCCTCATGGACAAGCAGGTGCCTATTAAAAGATCATGTATAGTTTGACCAGGTTTTGATTTTTAAAATCTATAAAATCAGAGTTAGAGGCCTGAGGTCTGCTTTAACATTTAGGGCTCCGAGCCGCCTTTCTTGATCGTTTGTAAGATGTTAAAGTAAGAACCTTACTGTGTGGTATAAAATAGAAGAAAACATCCAGCAGAAGCTAGTTCTCATGAAAATGCCTCAAATACTATTAGTGGATTTACTGCACTAATCCCATAAACTGATTTGGATTAGCTTTCTGGAAGGTGAACAGGGCAGATGCATATCCTAGTTGAAAGCTTCAAGCTAGGAATCCATTTGGACATACTCTGCTCTTTCATTCCTTTTGGTGCCAGAGCTGCCTGAACTTGGCTCAGTGAGAAATCTGGAAGAGTCGCTTCGAATCCTTGTCTCCTCCACTTGCTCTTATCTTCAAACAGAAGTCACACTCAAGGAGCCCTGCTGAGTTCTGGAGATGAACTTACTCCATGACAGTGGTCCAAACAATGGAGGCACAATCTGCCAGGATAATTAAAGTATGTTTATTTTAAAGAAAATCGTCTCTCTTCTTTGATTGGGCTTCCCAGGTGGCACTAGTGGTAAAGAGTCCATCTGCCAATGCAGGAGACACAAGAGATGCGGGTTCAACACCTGGGTCAGGAATATCCCCTGGAGAAGGAAATGGCAACCCACTCCAGTATTCTTGCCTGGAGAATCCCATGGATAGAGGAGCCTAGCAGGCTACAGTCCACGGGGTCACAAAGAATCAGACATGACTAAGCACAGCACACATTATTCTAGGAACCAGCAAATTTGAAAAATATGAAACTTTCAAACTTTTCATACGACTGTCTCATATGTGGAAAAAGTCTCTCCAGCATTGTCTGCAGGTTGCATGTTTTTGTACATATATGTTCAAAAATACCAACATGTACATTTTGCTCTTGCATTTTCATCTTCTTCATTTTGAAAGGATCCTGGTTTTTATGACTCCTCTATGAAAATGTAAAAATATTACTTGAATAGAAAGTTTAATGCCCTTGAAAGCTAACTTCCAGGTATCATATCAGAATGCCCTGGAAATAGGACACAGATGCATGGTGTGTTATGTCAAGAACAAGGGAAGCGAGGGGCTGGAATAAACTTGTTGTCTATATAAGCTGGAAAAAAAGGTCTAATTTTTTTTTTCTTCCTTTACTTAAAACTAAACCCATGCAAACATTGACCCCAGTGAAAATTTGGTCCCAAGTACACTAATCTAGAGCTAAGGAAATAACTTTCAAAACTGCTCTTTTCCATGTCCCACCCTCCTTCTGTCTGTCTGACCCTAACGACTGCTCCACATGAATAATTAGAAACAGCTCTACCTTACTGCTTGCTGCTGCTGCTGCTAAGTTGCTTCAGTCATGTCCAACTCTGTGTGACCCCATAGATGGCAGCCCACCAGGCTCTCCTGTCCCTGGGATTCTCCAGGCAAGAATTCTGGAGTGGGTTGCCATTTCCTTCTCCAATGCATGAAAGTGAAAAGGGAAAGTGAAGTTGCTCAGTCGTGTCCCACTCTTAGCGACCCCATGGACTGCAGCCTACCAGGCTCCTCCATCCATGGGATTTTCCAGGCAAGAGTACTGGAGTGGGGTGCCATTGCCTTCTCCACCTTACTGCTTAGTAGTACATAATTGTTTATAAAAGGTTCATCTTTTTTTTTTTTTTTTGCTGTATGGGAAAAATATCTAGTATAAAAACAAAATTCTCAAGAATAAGTATCACAAACAGTAGATATAAAGTCAAATTAAATAAATTCAGGACTGGGGTAGTGGTCTCTAATAGCTGAATCACTGTATCTTCCCAATCAATGAATATTTGAGGAAAGAAGAGCCTTTACAGGGATTTTGAGATAATCAATTCAAATATGAAAATTAGTTCTGTAACTAATTCAAAATAACTATTCCCATCATACTTATAGTACATTTCAAAATGTGTATTATCTGATAGGCTGGCAAGGTCTTCTCTGATGTATTGCTGCAGTAAGGATAGTGGCAGGGGAAAACTGTTTTTGAGGTTGTAACAGTCCTATAGGGGAAACTATCAAATCATATTTCCACACTCTCCCATTATTTTTGTAATGAATTCAACCCCTTATTTTATCTATTAGTTCTTCACTTCTCATTTTTCAAACTCTAATAATAAGAACGCTGATATGTATTAACTACCTGAGGAATATATTTTTAACCTATTCTTTGCTCTCTATACTCAATATCTGAATAACCTGAACTAAAGTATGCAAGAAAATTAATCAGTATATACTTACTTACTCTACTGTCTCAATGATTTCAGGAATCAAATAAAAAACCAACTTTACACTTCAGCATTTATGGTTTATTCATGAGTACCATGCAAAATAATTTTAACAGAGAACTCTATGGTATACCAAATAGAGGTGAGGAAGATGGTCAAGGATAGAAATATGGAAAGGACACCTATGACTTTGACCTTGAAAACACATGAAGAATAAGAGAGGCAGCCACAGCACAGTTTCATGTGGAATTATTCTTAAGACCATGATGAATGAATATACCAAATATGAGAATATGTTTCTACCTCTTCAATTGAAGCAAACTTCATTTTGGAACCCATTATCCTGTCTACAAAAGGAATTTCTTAATATTTACAGTGCTTACCACTTGAGTTAAATTCACTTAACCGAAGCTAAATTATTTTCTATAAATATATCTTAATACATAAAAATTGGGATTCCCAGGTGGCATGAGTGGTAAAGACCCACCAGACAATGTAGGAGACATGAGAAATGTGGATTTGATCCCTGGGTCAGGAAAATTTCTTGGAGGGGGGCATGGCAATCCACTGAATATTCTTACCTGGAGAATCCCATGAATAGAGGTGGGTTACCATCCGTAGGGTTGCAAAGAGTAGGATACAACTAAAGTGACTAAGCATGCACAATAATGCACATAAAAATTAACTCATATTACTTACTATAAAGCATTTTTAGATTTTAAACAATAATTAAAAATAAAAATGTTGATTGACATAAGTTTAGGAGATACAATTCTGTGATCATTATAAACTGATTCAAATTGGTATGGAAACTGTTCACTACTATATATTCGATTGCCTCAAACAGGGGTCAGGAAATTATGGTTCACAGGCTAAATCCAGCCCATGAATTAAGAATGGTTAATGGTTTTCTGGTCCCATAACTTCATGGGAAATAGATGGGGAATCGGTGGAAACAGTGTCAGACTTTATTTTGGGGGGCTCCAAAATCACTGTGGATGCTGATTGCAGCCATGAAATTAAAAGACGCTTACTCCTTGGAAGGAAAGTTATGACCAACCTAGATAGCATATTAAAAAGCAGAGACATTACTTTGCAACAAAGGTCTGTCTAGTCAAGGCTATGGTTTTCCAGTGGTCACGTATGGATGTGAGAGTTGCACTGTGAAGAAGGCTGATCGCCGAAGAATTGATGCTTTTGAACTGTGGTGCTGGAGAAGACTCTTGAGAGTCCCTTGGACTGCAAGGAGATCCAACCAGTCCATTCTAAAGGAGATCGATCCTGGGTGTTCATTGGAAGGACTGACGCTAAAGCTGAAACTCCAATACTTTGGCCACTTCATGTGACGAGTTGACTCACTGGAAAAGACTCTGATGCTGGGAAGGATTGGGGGCAGGAGGAGAAGGGGACGACAGAGGATGAGATGGCTGGATGGCATCACTGACTCGATGGACATGAGTTTGAGTGAACTCCAGGAGTTGGTGATGAACAGGGAGGCCTGGCGTGCTGTGATTGATGGGGTCACAAACAGTCAGACACGACTGAGCGACTGAACTGAACTGAATGGTTTTCATACTCTTAAAGAGGGAGGAAGAGAAAGATGAGCAGGAGGAAGAAAAGAAAAAAGAGAAGGCAGAGACTGCATGTGGCCCACAAAGCCTAAAGTATTTACAGGATAATGTCCCTTACAGAAAATGTAAACGTACCAAAAAATGTACCAAACCTAGATTATCACCTTCACCTGATAACCCAGAAGAAAAACAACCCTCTGTGCTAATAACTATGAAAGTAATATATTAATACAAATGTCATCTATTTTCTCAAGGCTTTCCCATACTATTGCTTCCACTTATGCTCTCTCATGTAAATTTGTCAATCAGTGAATTTGTGAATAATCAGTCCTCCAGCTCCAACTAAATCTCCACAATTCACCTAGTTGTGTTAGAACAGTGGTGGAGAATATGGCAACTATAAGACATGCTTGGACTCAGTCACTCTGTGCCTTTCTGCTCCAATGTCCTCTATTAGAATATCTGGTTTCAAAGACTTAAGCGTGACGCTTAAACCCTATTGCTACCAAGAGCAACCGAAATCAGCCCTAGTTTTGCCCAACCTTTGTTTAACAGTATGTTAAAACTCTGAACCCGTCATTAGAGAATTCTCATTCTTTTATTTTTTTTTTTTGTGTATATATATATATATATACACACACACACATTTTCCACCAATTAAATATATATATAATTGGTGGAAAACTGCTTTATACTCTAGTGTTGGTTTCTGCCATACAACAATGCAAATCAGTCATAATTGTATATATCCCTTCTCTCTCGAGCCTCCCTCCCTTACCAACCCCTCTAGGTCATCACAGAGCACCAGGCTGGGTTCCCTGTGTTATTTAGCACTTCCCACTATTTATTTTACACATGTTAATGTATATATGTCCATGCTATTTTCTCAATTCATCCCACCCTCACCTTTTTCTGCTGTGTTCACAAGTCCATTCTCGACTCCACTAGGTTCATCAGTACCATTTTTCTAGATTCTATATATATGCATTAATATATGGTATTTTTTTTTCTCTTTATGATTTACTTCACTCCTTATAAGAAGCTCTAGGTTCATTCACCACACTACAACTGACTCGAATTCCTTCCTTTTTAAGGCTGAATAATATTCCATTGCATATATATACCACATCATTTTTATCCATTCATCTGTCAATGAACATCTTGGTGGCTTCCATATCCTGATTATTGTAAATACTGCTTTAGTCAACACTGGAGTAAATGACTCCTTTAGAATTATGGTTTTCCCAGGGTATATGCACAGTAAAGGAATTCCGTTCCGTTCCGTTGCTCAGTCGTGTCCGACTCTTTGCGACCTCGTGGACTGTAGCCTACCAGGCTTCTCCGTCCATGGGATTCTCCGCAAGAATACTGGAGTGGGTTACCGTTTCCTTCTCCAGGGGATCTTCCCGACCCAGGGATCAAACCCAGGTCTCCCGCATTGGAGGCAGACGCTTTAACCTCTGAGCCAAATTGCTGGGTCATAAAGCTGAAACTCCAATACTTTGGCCACCTCATGAGACTAGTTGACTCACTGGAAAAGACTCTGATGCTGGGAGGAATTGGGGGTGGGAGGAGAAGGGGACAACAGAGAATGAGATGGCTGGATGGCATCACCAACTCGATGGACATGAGTTTGAGTGAACTCCGGGAGTTGGTGATGGACAGGGAGGCCTGGCGTGCTGTGATTCATGGGGTCGCAAAGAGTCGGACATGACTGAGCGACTGAACTGAACTTATGGTAGATATATTCTGAGTTTTTTAATAAATCTCCATACTGCTCTCCATAGTGGCGATATCACTTTATATTCACACCACCAGTACAGGAGAGTTCCCTTTAGAGAAGTTCCATTATTTAATACCCTATTTAAAAAACAGATAAATTCACTTTCAACTGCAAGTTGGTGACGTATCAGTAGCTGGTGAATAGCTTGCAGGTTAATCCAACAGACTTTTCATCTCTATGGATTGGTGAGGAAGTTTCAGTGTTTAGTTACTTTACCGAAAGGTGGCCATTTGAATTCAAGGGAACCTAAGTGATTACTTATGCTTCTTAGACTGCTAGTTTATTGTCCCTTTTCTTTTGCTAAAGCATGTCTTATAGTAAGTTATCTTTCACCCTGGGGACAAGAAGCAAATCCATTTCAAGTCACCACAGTCAACAGTCCAGATTCAAGAGAACACAGAGATGTATGGGGACGTGAAGTCCCCCCACATTATCCATGTTGATTTGCCCGTAAGCTTGTTGGCAAGTCATGAAACCAAAGTTATTCTAAAGCATAGGACAGTGGGAAACTGGTCACTAGTCAAAAGTTTAAATATACCAAGCTTACAAATCTGTAAGACAAGGTAAGACTAGAGATCTCTTGAAGAAAATTAGAGCTATCAAGGGAATATTTCATGCAAGGATGGGCATGATAAAGGACAGAAACAGAAGCAGAAGAGATTAAGAAGAGGTGGCAAGAATACACAGAAGAACTATACAAAAAAATCTTTATGACCCAGATAACCATGATGGTTTGGTCATTCAACTACAGCTGGACATTCTGGAGTGTGAGATCAAGTGGGCCTTGGGAAGCATCACTACAAACAAATCTAGTGGAGGTGATGGATGATGCTGTGAAAGTGCTATACTCAATACATCAACAAGTCTGGAAAATTCAGCAATGGCCACAGGACTGGAAAAGATCAGTTTTCATTTCAATCCCAAAGAAGAGCAATACCTAAGAATGTGCAACCACCGGATAACTGCACTCATTTCACATCCTAGCAAGGTAATGCTTAAAATCTGTCAAGCTAGATTTCTGAGACCTTCCAGAGGTTCAAGCTGGATTTAGAAAAGGCAGAGGAACCAGAGATCAAACTGCCAATATTCGTTGAATCATAGAAAAAGCAAGAGAATTCCAGAAAAACATCTACTGCTTCATTGACTATGCTAAAGCCTTTGACTGTGTGGATCACAACAAACTGTGGAAAATTCTTAGTGAGATAGGATACCCATCCACCTTACTGCCTCCTGAGAAATCTGCATGCAGGTCAAGAAGCAACAGTTAGAACTGGACATGGAAAAACTGACTAGTTCCAAATTCAGAAAGGAGTACATCAAGGCTGTATATTGTCACCCTGATTATTTAACTTATGTGCAGAGTACATCACACAAAATACCAGGCTGAATAAAACACAAGCTGGAATCAAGACTGCCAGGAGATATAGCAACTACCTCAATAATACAGATGATAGCACTCTAATGGCAGAAAGTAAAGAGGAACTAAATAGCCTCTTGATGAGGGTCAAAGAGGACAGTGAAAAAGTTGGCTTCAAACTCAACATTCAAAAAACTAAGATCATGGCATCTGGTCCCATTATTTTATGGCAAATGAGGATAAGGTAGAAGCAGTGACAGATTTTCTTTTCTTGGATTCCAAAATCACTGCAGATAGTGACTTCAGCCATGAAATTAAAAGATGCCTGCTCCTTGGAAGGAAAGATATAATAAACCTAGACAGTGTTTTATAAAGCAGAGATAAAACAAAGGCCAACAAAGGCCCGTCTAGTCAAAGCTATGGTTTTTCTAGTAGTCATGTATGGATGTGAGAGTTGGGACTATAAAGAAGGCTGAGCACTGAAGAATTGATTGTTTTGAATTGTGATGCTGATAAAGACCGGAGAAGGCAATGGCAACCCACTCCAATACTCTTGCCTGGAAAATCCCACGGACAGAGGAGCCTGGTAGGCTCCAGTCCATGGGGTCTCGAAGAGTCAGACACAACTGAGCGACTTTACTTTCACTTTTCAATTTCATGCATTGGAGAAGGAAATGGCAACCCACTCCAGTGTTCTTGCCTGTAGAATCCCAGGGACAGCAGAGCCTGGTGGGCTGCCATCTATGGGGTCACACAGAGTCAGATATGACTGAAGCGACTTAGCAGCAGCAGCAGCTGAATAAGACTCCCGAGAATCCCTTGGACAGCAAGGAGATCAAACCAGTCAATCCTGAAGGAAACCAATCCTGAATATTCATTGAAAGGACAGATGCTGAAGCTGAAGCTCCAATACTTTGGCCATGTGATGTGAAGAGCTGACTCACTGGAAAAGAACCCGATGCTAGGAAAGATTGAAAGCAAAAGGAGAAGAGTGCAACAGAGGATGAAATGGTCAGACAGCACCACTGACCCAATGGACATGAATTCGAGCAAACTCCAGGAGATGGTGGAGGACAGAGAAGCCTGGTGTGCTGCAGTCCATGGGGTCACAACTTAGCAACCAACCAACAAGTTGCTCTTGATTATTGGGACTTGTAGGCTTAGCCAGCAGGGAATTACTTAGGGGATCAAAAATACCATGTTGAAATAGATTTTTGATATCCACTCCACTCCATCACAAAGAGGTCTTCTCTGAAATTTCTTTAGCTGATCTCTCATCTAAGAACTAGGCATAATGTTAAGAGTCATAAGGCTACTTGGTAGAAAATATATTTCTAATCCTTTTAAATGTAATGTTTTATGCATATATTATTTCATCAAATTTTCTCAAACTGAATTTCAAACAAGTGACATAGTCAATACGTTGTTATATATCTTCTACATGCATAACATGTAGATACAAATTTCAAAAATGAATAAAATATTACACTGTTATTAATATATTTAGAATATAATAGGTCAAATTATATATGTACACAACTATATACAGTATAAATAAAACTAATAGCTTCAAGATGATACAAAGTCCTATAATGGTTCTGAAAATAAATCAGATTTTGAATAGGAAATCCTTCACGGAAACGTGAAATCTGTGCTAAGGCCTGAATGACCAGTAATATTTAATAAAACAAAATGGAGCAGAAGAATTCTTAGACCAAGAGAATAGCAAAGAAAAAATGAAGAAAGTTGAATAGGTAAAGAACATATTTGGGAAAATAAACTTGACTATAATATAGGAAAAGTTGTTGTTCAGTCTCTCAGTTGTGTCTGACTCTTTGTGACCCCTTGGACTGCAGCATGCCAGGCTTTCCTGTCCTTCACCATCTCTGGAGCTTGCTCAAATTCATGTCCATTGGGTTGGAAATGTTAGATAAGGAAAAGAGGGATCAAATCTAACATGGAGACTTAAATGACTCGCTAAGGAGTTTAGAAATTACTCAGTGGCTAATATGAGATTGCTAAAGTTTTCTCATAAGGTAAAGATACTATTTCTTTCAAAATTAGTTGGGTTCCTTCTCCACATCAGGCCAGACACAGTCCATGAATTTAAGGATCTTGTAATCTAACGGAAAGACAGACAAATACAATGTGAGGTGATATAATTTGTTAAATAAGTTGGCAGAAATTGTCTTCAGTAAAATAAATCTGAAATCAACTAATTAATTACACAGAGACAGATAAAAAGAAGAGAGGCCACAGCAGTGAAGAGCAGTGGGGTGCCCTGGAGAGGCCTCCGAAGTTTGGAACTTGGTAACTTTGGATTTGAATGACAGCACGACCACTTATTAGCTGTGCAACTTTGAACACCTTCCTTGACCTTTCGTACGCTGAGTTTCTACCACTACAGGATAAGTTAATATTGCTTAGAGACTGTGTGATCATTAAATGAGATAAGTACACAAGTGCATGAAAAGCACTTGTCATTAAGTAGGCAGTCAGTAGTGGTAGCAATGATTACCACATCCCAGCCGAAAAGTAATGAAAGTGGCAGCAGGGTGCTGGCAATGAGAACATACAGGAAAGAGTGGAAGGAAAGTGTGCAGAAAAGACATTATACAGCAGTGGATATTAGACTAGGTTGTGTCTATTTTAAACGGCACATTTCCTATTCTCATCCAAACAGATTATGATTTGGGGAGGGAAGGTTGAGACAAGCCAAATGATTCTTGGTTGACAGTCCAGTTTGTGAGAAACACTATCCTACAAGAGTTGGTCACTGGCTGGATGCAGGGGAAAAACAAAAGGAATAAAAGATGCTCAGAGAAGTGTTATTAATCCAAGGATAGTAATTCCTCAAAATGCTAAAGGATAGAATTCAAAGCATTTAGGAACCACCTTTGGATTTTATTTGTACAAATGTCTAAGAAACTCCACAGCCTTCATCAGATACTCAAAGGGATTTCTATTCCAAAAAGGTTTGGTTCACAGTTTAGAGACTGTAGGTGTAACAGGGATAATGTTTAACAATAGAAATGGAAAAGTCAGAACAATTTAGTCAGTCTGGGCTGCATCCTATTGGCAACTCATTATGTGACCAAGAGTCAGGGACAGACTTTGTTCTAGAATGTAAATTTAGGAGGCATCTGTGGAAGGAGGAGGAGGAACACCACAGACATGGGAGGGCATCTTCAAAAGGAAAAACGAGGTAAGAAAATAGGTGTCCAGACCTAAGAGTCTGGATAATGGCCACACAGACAGTAAATAAAAAATGAGTGGCCAGTGGAAGAGACCAAGAAGAAGAGATCTGAGCTTAACCCGGAAAGCCAAGGGAAACGAAAGGTTAAAAAAGAAGAAAAAAGACAACAGTATTAAACAGCCCAGAAAGCAGATCAGATAGAATCAAGAGACAGGTATTAGAGTCACTTATTCAGTCATTAGCAATGTCTAAACAAGCACAATTTCCTGAGAGGAGATGGAGGGTTGGGTTGCAAACAGTTAATGAAGGAACAAGTGAGAATTAATTAAAATACTCGTCCTAGGTTCATAATGTACAACATTTTCTCTGAAGAAAACAGGACTCAGATGTCTCCTTGAATCTTCACCCCACTGCAATTGTATTTAAATAGCTTACTCTAGTAGCAAAAGAACCACAATTTGGGGAAAAAGAAAGAAACCTGGATGCAGCCTTAGGCTTAACAACCAGAGTCTTCTATTTCCAAATGAGGACTACCCCCCAGTAGCCACAGAGAATGATTCAAAAGCCAATTACTTCTGTGTGCCTCTATCCCCTACTTGGTCTGATTTGTGGTGAAGGCTAAGCACAGAGGGAAAAACGTCAAATAAAACATTCACTGTCTTCATAAAATACCCTCACATTACACGAGGATAATCCTGCTTCTTTGAACTAGCAAAAAACTGACCTTCCCTAGCTCACAACTGCCTGTAAGAGTCCCAGGACAGGTTGTTCTGACATTCTTTTAACATCATCTCATCATCACAGCCAAAACTAATCACAAGAATATTACCCGTTGACAGGTGCATTTATTCTGTCAATTAAATCAGATGGTTAAATCGAAATGTGCCCCAAATCTCTCTTGTTTGCATTATCCATATTGGCGTTTCTTGGCCGTGGTTCATTGCTGGCTGGAAGTCGTCCAGCCCCCACAGAGTCACTTTGCAATATTGTGCCAGCAAGTTTCCATGCTCTGCAGCAGCCACTCCGGCGAGGCCAGAACAGCACGACAGGACTGACCTGGAATGTTATATTGCTTCACAAAGATTTATTAAAAAATGGAAGGAGGGAGACTTAGATCAATGTTTTTGGAATGGAAGAGGATATATCACCTCATGGCTAAGCACAGGTGACACGTGGGCAATGAAGCGAAGACGCTAAAGACAGGCAGTGAAAAAGGCTCAAGGAAGGACAAAATCAGCTGCATGCCTCCAGCTTTCAGCTGCTTTTCTAAAACTCTCCCCCACGAAAGTGACCAGAGAAAAGCCTGAGGACTGCTTCTGTTTTCAAAGCCATTTCCCAAGAAAATATGCACGTATACCCATGGCAAGCAATGAAACCTAAGTTCTGAACCAAGAACCCGTATTTCTAGAACAGGGAGTGAGTTTACACAATGTTTTGGCCACAGTCACTGATCACAATGAGGCACATTAAGGACAGGTCAAGGATTTTAGTCCCTTACGTACAGCTGAAGTGCCAAGATATTTTGGCTCCCATTTCAAAATCCCTTGCTTTTTTTCAGCCAGTGTCACCACTGAAGCATAGCTATAAAGATGCTTGCTTTTTTGTAGGATGCATTTGAAAAGCAAATAGTTCTGTTTTGGAGAGTATGAATAGAAAACACAAACTGAAATGAAGAGGTAATGAGTGAAAAAAAATCTAGGGTGTGAATAAGAATTGACGTGTTAGACTATAATGGTAGAGACATTGGAGAATGTCATGTCCTCTAAAGGTGTTTGGGCAAATCTGCAAATTTCATCTGTGCATTATCTATCTGAAAGGCCCTAATGGCCTCTTGGAAACATTTCAGATTGTCAGATAAACATATATGCAGACTACCATTTTTAAAGCTCACGAATGCATTATCTTGCTCATATATCAGAAAGTTCTCAATTTCTGTGAACTGTATTTAGCTTTTATGTCAGTGCATATTATCTGCATATTATCAGCTCACCAAGCTGAGCTGAGATGATTTTCCACAAGGTAAGGCATATTCTGCCCACAGGAGAGAAGCTGTTTTAGTCTATTTTGTAGATCTTTATTACATCACTTCTTAAAAAGATATATCTTCTATACCTGGAGAATCCCAGGGACAGTAGAGCCTGGTGGGCTGCCGTCTGTGGGGTCGCACAGAGTCGGTCACGACTGAAGTGACTTAGCAGCAACAGCAGCTATACCTAAAAGAATTATTTGATCTCCCGACTAGCCAATCAGCATTTAGAACATGGACTCCATATAATAAAAATTTACATTAAGATTGTCAAGGAAAAAATAGCTATGAAAAGTGCATGCTAACCAGTTTGAAGGATTTATCATTCAGGAGTTCTATAATATCACTGCCATTTCAGCAAGACTAAGTTGCTCCCTGCTGAAGAGTAGGAATGGGAGGAGGATTCTAAAGGGGATAAGGTGCAGAGAAAGACTGAGTCTGCATTTTACATAACGATTTCTCAAGGATGCAGTCAATAACCAAATAGGATCTATTTCCTAAATTCTAGTATATAACTTTTTAAGGTGAAAGTGATGTCCCACTGGCCGGGCTAATATAATAGCCACAACTGAACAGCCAAGCCTAAAGTCAGATGTGAGTGCTGTATCAAAAGCTACAATGTACTACAAGTTTTTTATGTTTCAAGAATTGTGTGAAGTGCCTTGCATATATTATCTCATTTCATACTTGCAACGAATCTATGAAGTATTATTAAACCCACTTAATAGATGAGGAAACTGGGACTCCAAGCATTTCAGTAATCTGACCATGGCATGCAAGTAAATAGGACAGGTTTCAACTTCAAGTTCTTCTAACTTCACAGTCTGAACACTGAACCTCTATATTCCACTGTTTTCTTTGACCATGCTTCATGGATCCAGAGAGGATGATCAATGATTTTATCAAAAGTGGCTTAAAATTTTACAGCCTGCTGAAATGCAGAAAGATATAGTCCCCTTGTATAAGAAAACCATTGCTGATAATTCAAGAATTCAAATTCTAACTCATTATTAGAAACAATCAGGAGGAAGGAGTAGAGGAGAGGGAGAAGGAAGGGGGAAGAAAAAGAAATTCATGCTACAGTAAATTGAGACTCAAACTTAGTTTAGTTCAGTTCAGTTGCTCAGTCGTGTCCGACTCTGCGACCCCATGAACCGCAGCACACCAGGCCTCCCTGTCCATCACCAACTCCCGAAGTTTATTCAAACTCATGTCCATTGAGTCAGTGATGCCATCTAACCATCTCAAACTCTGTCGTCCCCTTCTCCTGCCCCCAATCTTTCCCAGCATCAGGGTCTTTTCAAATGAGTCAGCTCTCCATATTAGGTGGCCAAAGTATTGGAGTTTCAGCTTCAACATCAGTCCTTCCAATGAACACCCAGGACTGATCTCCTTTAGAATGGACTGGTTGGATCTCCTTGCAGTCCAAGGGACTCTCAAGAGTCTTCTCCAACACCACACTTCAAAAGCATCAATTCTTCGGCGATCAGCTTTCTTCACAGTCCTACTCTCACATCCATACATGACCACGGTAAAAACCATAGCCTTGACTTAGTTACAAACTTAGTTACAGTTCTGATTTTGACCATTTTGTAGGAGACTAATTCTACCTAATTCTTTTCATTTTGCCATTAAAACATTCAAGATAATTATCACACATTCAAATGGAGAAAAAATGGTTAGACATGATTTGAAATCAGATTCAGACTCTAATGGCTTATCTTTCACAAGGTTCTCGGTTACTAATCTGGAGGTATTCTATTGGCACATGCCCTACTATATCCTACCATACTTTAATCTTTCTATGTATACATTGTAGTAAAACTAATTCATAGTATATAAATAATATATCTGTTAGTTGAGGTGAAATTTCAGGGTTTCTCAATCTTTTAAAAGTCAACCAAAGCTATTTATTGAGAGACTCTTGTTTTGGGTTCCCAATCCCGGATACTCTCTCATGAATACATTCTGCTTAACTGGATTCTAGCACTGAAGTGAAGCTAGCTCTAAAACAACTCTGAAGAGCACTTGACTTCTGCCCTTTCCAGGGCTCACTCTTGGTGGAAACATTTTCAATTCCTCAAGGTTGGCTGCATTACTTTGTAGCACAGCCTTAGTTTTAAAAGAAAAAAATTAAATTCATTTGTCTTGTATCATTTTTTTTTTCAGTCCATCTCCAGTGTGGGAAGCCACTTATCTGTTTTAAGGACTCACAAATAAAATTTGCCTTATAGTCACTCTAATAGTGGTGGTATGATCTCACTGCCAATCAACACCATCAAAAGTTCCCCAATTCTACACATCTAAATCTTCTCTATAGTTTAGAACCTATTTCAACTCCTACCTCTTCCATTAGGCTCCTGTATAGAGACTTTCCATAGTTACCTCTTTAAGCAAGTAATCTTCCAAAACCTCTCCTTTTTCTAACCAGTCATGGCTGTCATGTCTACATCAAATATTCAGACATTCAACTGGGTACAATTCAAGGTTGGAAACTGCTCTTTGTTTGCATGGCTCCCCAAAATACAAATCTCTTCATGACAACTACAAACTGAGAACAGATTTTGTTTTGTATTTCTTTCTTATGCTCTAATTCAGTATCCTAAGGGAAAAAAAAGTTAAGTCCTTAAAAATTTACCAAATACATTTCTACCATGTTGTGAATACAGTAGTGACACAAAAACAGTTGTTGAATTCAAATACAAATCACTTTGGGTGACTTCAATTTTTAAGACAGTTTCTTGAAGAAATCTCTTCCATCTTCATATTACTGGCCAACAGGGAAGAAAATTTTGTTGAAAGTAACACCTTCAAATTCAAATGACCACTTTATGTAAGTATTCACACTACCACAACCCTCTAAGAGCACTGCATGATTAAGCTGTCACTAAAGAAGCTGCAGAAATGTGAGACTGGACCACTTTAAACGCAGTACTTCCTCTGGTTCTGGTTTATCCAGTATTAGCTTTCAATGTGACTGACACAGATATTGCAAGCTGACTTAACTGAACATATATAAAACCCTTACCAGTGGCTCTTACACTTTTGAGAGGGTTATCAGTCCCATTAAGAATCTGATGAAAGCTAGCAGAAGAAAACCCAAAAATTCCTAAAACATTGCCCATACTTTAATCAGTTTACATAAACCGACTCAACTCACATTTGACTTTTATTCCTAAGGTCAACTAGTCATCACATCAATGCAAACAAACATGAAATAGGAGATGAGAGGACCCTGGAATATCGCTAGATTTTTTCAGATTCCATCCCATTTGAGTCTTTCTTTGGGTTGAGCCTCGTTACCATTAATTAGTGACTTCACTTGGGAGTAAATGGGTATCAACCATCTGACTTCCATTTGTTAGGAGATTTCTGATAAGAGAAAAAAAAAAAAAAAAAGAATGCATGGTAAATTCTGAACTACCTGTGCTCCCCCAAGGGCTTGGCATATGACTAAGCAAATATACTAGCCCAATGAATCCACCTTTCCAAATGAATGGGCCTGGCTCCAGAAAACACAATCTTATAAGGTTGCCTGGACTGCCAGCTGCCTCAATTTTAGCACAACGATTAAATGTATTTTAAATAAATGTAACATAAGGAAAAAATGCTTTGTACAAATTGGTCATCTGTTGTTTTTCTGGCTGGCACCATGATTTATGTAATATATCAGTAGAACGACATCTCTCTATCTGTCTCTTGGATAACAAAGTACATATGCAAGTTTCTTTATAGTGCTTTAACCCCCTGATGACTAGAAAGGTCCTACTCACTATATATATATATATATATATATATATAGCATCTAAGTTAGTTAAAGACGCTGTCAAGTATTTGAGTATTTTATTCTTTGCCTGATCTACCCTCCCTATCCTGGATACCATCATGTTCCCCACACTCCAGGCTGCAGAATTATTTTTCTCCTGTGTACAAAAGTCAGAACTCAAGACTTGGGTGATATCCATCTCTACAAACTAGCATTAACTGAATTTTCATAATATTCCAAATTAGTCTTTATTGATTTAGTGCTAATTTTATGGGCCACGTGTGTATATTTACTTTCTATTCCTTCTTTTCTCAAGGAAAAAAATGGAAATAACATATTCCTCCAGTTTAACGAAGCATAATGCTGTTCTTGTGTTTTTGGTAGAATACCAGCACCAGGGATGACATAAGCACAACTCACTGGAGCATGAACAATTGTTTTTAACCTATTTTGGATCATACACACATATTGTGAAAATCTTAGGGAAACTTGGAACCCTCTCCCCAGAGCAATGTATATTTGCTCTTACATAAAATTTTGCATAAAATTTCAAGAGGTTCACAAGCCAGAAGAACATAACAATATGATTTTGTATGTCTTTCAGTGATAAAGCATTGTTTTAGCTCTCTAATTAATCCCACAGGAATAACATGGTAGATTTGTGTTGTAGCTTGCTTGTAACAATTGTTTCTGGGCTAGTTAGCTTTTTTGGAGCTAATGAGAAGGGGGTCGTAGGTTCAATTCATTTAAGGGTCAGTTGGTTGTCATACAAAGAAAAGGCCTTTGCCATATTAGTGGCCCGCCATTTTGCAAATTTATGCATTTTTCTTACCAATGAGAGAATGGATGGCTAAGAACAAATCATTTCTTCTAGAAGGAAAACTTACAATTGCTTTTCCTTGCTTTGGGGATATCAATAATTATACAATTACTGGAAGCAGCAATGTATTATAGAGTGAAGATGATAGCCAAGAGACCAGAACCAAAGTCTGTCATGAACGAGCTGACTATGTGACTTTAAGCAAGTTCTCTGGCTTCTCTGGGTCTATTTTCTCATCAAATAAGAGGGCCAGATTAGGTAATTAGAAAGACTTTGACTCAAAAATTCTAATGTTAAGGATCAGTGTATAAGAAAAGAACTGTATAAAGGAGCAAAAATGAAAATATATACAACATAGGGAACTCCTGGAAGTATTCAATTAATTCTCTAGTAAAACGAAGTTGCTGGAGTGAAGCAGTCTTATCCCTGTCATTGATTAGGGAGAAACAGTTCACAAGAATGCTACTTATTGATTTACTTTTATAGTTGACCTACATGAATTTACCCTAATAGATACATGTATTTAGTGTTGAAATCTATACTCAGCTCCTAAGGAAAAAAATATACATTACTAGGAAGTTAACAAAAGAGGAGAATATGATTTTTAAAAAATTTAAAACCTCCTTGCTTCAGCAGAAAGGGGCAGAAGGAGATCCTAACAGGACCCAATCTCTTCCGTCATTCAGAAAAATCTGATGGTGTCTCTGCACAGACTGATGAAGTAAAAATTAAAGCATACAATATTATTTTTATATGCAACACACTGCATACACACAAACACCTGATAGACATCATTAAGTCATGTTTCATGGTTTTGGAGGGGAGGGGAGCTTTGTAACAGCAAAAAATGCCTCTATTTTCATTTGTTTTATAGTCTGCTAATTTGGCTACAGAGCTAATGCCCATTTAAGGGAATATGTTGTGGAACAACTGTGCAGCAATATTAAGTGAGGAAGCCATATGCTTCTTAGCCCCGCCATACTGTCTGTGACTGCCCCTCACCCCTTGTGGATTAGCTTTTTCATCAGATAGGCCTGCAGTGGGTGGAATGCCTTTTTTTACAGGTGTTTGGTGGAGATCACATACAAAATAAAGATTTCTAAGGGGAGCGGGGCTGTGTAAAACATACAGAAATAGCAACTTGTTTTCACTTAAGATGCAATCCACAGAGGTCTGCTTAATTTAATCCACAGAGACTCTTAATTTATGGTATTATCTTTATATATTATAAGTGACTGCCTGCTCCTAGATAGCTGACACAGTGCCAAAAATATTCAGAATATTCTGTCTGGTTTTGATCATCCTATAGTTGGTCTAGAAAAAGTATTAGAGGAAAACTTATTATACCACTAGATTGTGACCCAAACTTAAAGGGCATTCCATCAAAGAAACTGCTTCATGTTAAATTCCAAGAAGGGTACACACTTTCTGGTGAGGAGATTAAAACATGTTACATTCACAATACAAAACCCCTTTTTCCGAGTTGTCACTATAGTTTCTTGCAATCTACTGTTCTAGTACCATCTAAAATACGGCAGCAATGGACAGAAACATACAATACAGTCAAGAGGGTCCTCAACTGAGCAGAAAGTTAAACGTGGACCTGGACATCTCCCATCATCTGAGATTATATTATTGTGGTTTCCCTGAGCTCGAGAGATTTCTCTTCCACTGACTTATTTGCTTCCCAAGTTAAAGCATAGGTGTGCACAGCCTCAAAGAGAAAATCAAACAAGCGAGAGGGTATAAAAACAATACAAGTGGTGGAGCATGAGGTTTATATTTTTATGCTAATATGCTGGTAAGAAAAGGGCTCCGTTTGGGGAGCAATAAAGAAAGGGGTGGGGGGAAGACTGTGAGCAGATCTCAGTAAAAAAACACAGAGGCTTTCTATGCAGATGGGGGATTTAAAAGAAGTAAAATGATAACCACACAGTCAAGAGACTAGAAAAGAGACCTTGATGTTTGATAGTTGTAATAACCTGCAGAGTGCTCTAATGGCTCGGGGATCAGGTGCAGAGCTACAGCAATAACGAGAACTGAATAATTATCTCTGCCGTATCTGTATCACCAAAGTCCCAGCGTATGAGCTATATAAGGAGGCTTCTGCTGCCTCTCCAAGATTTCCTGAAATGTTAAATCACTGATTTGGGAGCACTTCCAGCATTAGTACTGCCCAGTTAGAAAGAAATAAAGCCCAGAATCCTCCTGTGGCAGTTCTAATGTCTTTGTTAATTATGAATTATGGGTAAACATGCAGACTCACGGAGGTCAGGGCTGTCAGCAACAATAGTTTTCAAGAAGGATTTTTACGAGGGTCTTTTTCACTCGACCATAATGTCCATTCTATATACATAAACAGAGCCAGGCCTACAAAAAATGGTGTTTGCTTTTAGGGGAGCTGTATTTTTTTTTTCTCTTTTTCTCCCTCCCCCTCCCCTTGTGTTGAGGCATGTAGCCACAGCCAGAGCAAAGCGGTGCCTAACTAGAGTTCTCCTCTGTGACTGACAACAGCTGTACCATTCCAAGGACTAGGCGGAGAGAGTCGCTGGGGCTGAGGCTGGGTTAATGATCAGACACTGAAAACCACCTCTCTCTTGTTAAGCGAGTAAGCGACCAGTTGGGTAACCCATCAGCAATGGTCACCTTTCACATACAATGGGAAAACAAAAGCTGCATACAGTATGCTTGATTAACCTCACTTAAATGGCAATGCTGATCTCGAATCTATCCCAAGAGTATATATAAACAGGACTGAAATTATATTATGTGTGGATTCTGCCCAACAAAAGCAACTGGCACAAAATCACTTTAATTAGGTGGCAGTGGCTGTAACTCATTCAACTCTGGCATTAATTCTTTTTGTCCCATCAAAGAACTTCTGGGCCTTTCTATAAGACAGTATCAGCATGGAATAAAGGAGATGATCAATGGACATCAAATCACTCTTGGGCCTCAGCTTCCTACATAATGTGTCAAAAGGTTGACAGTGGGTTTCAATCATACAGCCAGATATTTGATTAGAATATTCAGAAAACCTATGACAATCTTTGTACTTCACTTTTTCCAAGTAGACAATTTACCAAGAAAAATGGTTTGGCAAATTTTACCATGTTGACCTTCAAACTGTCAAATAATGTTAGCGTTAGTACTCACTTAGGAGGCTATTTTCTTTGTATGTAGCAAACTTAGGAAATACATTAACCTCTGGATGTAGAAAAACTAGATTTCAATGCCAGACCCACTTCATTTCTCTTTCTGCCCTTTCTTCTCCTGGTCCATTTTAAATGACATTTTCCCATCATGGGGCCTAAGAGTCCTTTCCAGGTTCTAGCTCCAAACAGATGTCGCTGTACAGCCCCCCACTGACCTTTCTTGGGAAAGGTCCTTTGTTATTTGAATTGACTTTTAAGATCAAGGCCAATGCAAGGTTAATCACACCTCAGATCATATAGAGAAGACTCAATGTAAAAAAAATAAAATAAAAGCTTTTCAGTTTTACAGAGACCACAGAAACACGAGAAATCAAAGGACCAGAAAGCACACAGGTAACTCCATTATCCAGAAGATGGTTCTGTCCAGCCCCAGTGCTTACCACAGTCTCACTGTACATACCTGAGTTACCTGCAAACCCGTCCATTTTAAGGAACATTATCCTATTTTCAAATCTGTTTCCAAGTAGAAATAGCATCTAAGAGGTTGCTAACTCTTCTCAACCAATTCAGAAGGGTAAGTGTAGACCTCCAGATGTTGCTCCTAGGACCAAGCTCCCCCCTCAACATCTCTAAGACCTAGAAGAGCCCCAGATTTCTCTCTGCCCTGCTAAACAGAAAGGGCAACTGGAGGCAGAGCACATCTCTTTTATGGGAACTCATAAGAAGTTTATGAAGCCAATGCATACTGACTATCTACTGTGAAACAAACAGTCTTCCCATTCACTCCATGAACTGCCACCTCAGAGGGGAGCTTCCTCAACCTTAGGGAGATAGCACCTATACCTGGATCTCCCCCAAGGATACTGATGCAACTGGATATACTGTCAATGTATTTGTCATTATTTTTTTATTACATTTTTAATTGGATGATAATTGCTTTACAATGTTGTGTGGGTTTCTGCCATACAGTGCAAATCAGCCATAAGTGTATATATAAATATATATATATATATATATATATACACACACACACATATATACATACATACCTATATATATAGATCCCATATCTTTCTTGACCCTTCCTCCCATCCCTCTAGGTTGTCACAGAGTGTCGAACTGGTCTCCCTGTTATATAAAAGACATCACTACATAGATAACAAAGTGAATTAACCAGAGAAAAAAAAAAAAAAAGAGGGACTCTCTTCCAGGCTTTAATTGGAAATTCCTAAAATTAGAGATATATGGGTAGTTCTATTTAACTTAGAGGATAATGACCTATAGAAAATCTAATCATAAATGTCTTCAAGTTCTGGGGAATCTTAGTGAAAACAAACCAGATTATTCTAATTAATAAGCAAAAATGTAGAAAGGGGAATATAGAAAAAAAATCAAAAATCTTAAAGTCACACAGGAGAAATGTAAAAAAAGACTTGAAATTTCTTGAAATGCCATGCAGAAAGCAAAAAAGGTGGTAATGAAGGAACAAAATCCAGTGCACTAAATATGAACTACTTTGCTAGCCGATTTTTTAATTATTTTTAAATTTTTGGCCACACTACGTGGTATACGGTATCTTAGTTCCCTGAACTGGGGATCAAACCCACCCCACGACCACCACCTGCACTGGAAGCATGAAGTCTTAACCACTGGACCACCAGGAAAGACCCCAATAGATAATTTTTGAATAGGGGAAAATAAATTGTTTAATGGATTCCATAAACCTATTCTCATTTCTTAATTTGTTAATCCTGCTTGGATTAAGAAACCAAACCATGTCTCCTAGTAGAATAATTTTTACAATGTGATAACAATAAATATTGCTATATTGTTAACAAATATTTTAATTTAAAAAAATAGCTTATGCACCAGATTACTAAGACTCAGAGACCCTCAGGAGTCAGGAGGAGAAAGGTGGGGTTGATCTTGAGCCTGGCAACGGCTATTGTGAGGGAGGCAATTTGATCCACTCAAATATATCCTTGAATCAGCTTCTCTTTTCTTGCAACTCTCATTTTCACTTTTGCCTTTTAATGTTGTCTGAATCTATTCCAAGTGTCCTTTGCCATGGCAACACCTGCAGGTGAAGGCCATGCTCCTCACTGCCAGCCTTGCCAGTGATGAAGAGGCAACTAATGACTGCACAAGGAGAGGAATGCAATCTCCAAGACATCCATGAACAAACTGAGCATGAGGCTGTCCCTGAAGCACCCTCTTCTCACAGGTGTTTAACCTGTTCAGCCATACACCAGAAGGCAAAGTAAACAAAGACCCTTTCTTTCTCTGTGGTTTACATTTTATCACTTGTCTCCCTAAGACTGATGCATCATCTAAATTTGTATGAACAGCCTGAAGGTACCAAAGTTACTTCAGCAGCATGCCATGGGATCCCACCAGTGGAGAGGGAGCTCTCAGCTTGCTCTCCTTCTCCAAGCCCACAAGGATCTGAGGCCAGCTCCAGCACTGTCCCTTAGATGCCAAGTGACCCTGGCTAGGGTCAACATGTATGACCTCCCTGTCTTCTGGGCTTCTGCAAATCATCCCCCATTTCTGAAAAGACTCTTATTCAGAGATGTTTTCAGTCACATCACCTCTGCTTCTTATTCATGCTGTCCATAAAAATAGAATCCTATCCACTTCTGTTTGACGTTACAGCCTTTCAATTCAGGCTCTTAAAACACTTCATGGACCTTGTCTGGGTGCCAAGTACTGCCTATCCCCCGCTTCTCCCAATGGACAAAAGTTAAGAATCTGACCCAATGTTTGCTTCAAATGAGTCAACACTGAGACTAAAAAGGCCGTGAAGAGCCCTGCAGAGCTGATGTTCTAACCGCACCCTCACCCAGCCTCTCTACGTTTCTTCCACAAAGTTGACATATTATTCTTTAAAAGTTTGCAATAAATGGGCCTGACCCTTACTCTGATTGGGAAAGATAACCAAAGGACAATCTTCAAGCCTTACGTAAGGCCTGAAAATCTAAACTCACAGCACAAACACTTTATGTCCATTATTCTGCTTTCAGGAAGTCCCTTCCAGGAGCGTAGCTGTCAGTGACATTATATTAATTCCTCCACCAAATGGAAAATCAAAAAATTTCAAGAGAAAGTTTTGCTTTGGAAACCTCTGTGGTTGAAGGTCAGGAGGGTAGTAGCAGGCAATTGGCAATGGTTAGTGTCATCTCATGAACCATCTTGAAGTCCGGGGAAGGTTCCCAGAGACCACCAACCCCCTCCCCACTCCATCCTCTGTGCCCCTGAAATCAGTTTGACTATATTTTCTCAGCTCTCTTAAGTGATCAATTTCCTTCTTAGTTGTTGACATCATTTTCTGTCAATCCAGGATTAATTCTCCATGGGTTTTCAGATCTTATTTTAAGAATCCATGATTCTGTCCTAACCACCAGTCCTGTCAGTTCTGCCTCCTACATATCTCACAAACCCTTCAAGGCCTTCCTCTTAATTACACCTGAATTATACTAGGCTCTCATCTTCTCAAGGGCAAAGGTTTTTGCCTGTTTTCTTCACTCATATCATTCAAGCACTGACAACAGTGACTGGTATGCTACTGCACAGGAAAAATAGGTTAAACAGGTAACTGAAGAAACTCATAGAATTTCATAAATGGATGAGTGAACTAACAACTTCAATATTCTTAAAGCTGGACTCCCAGGATCTATTTACCTCTCTCTTCTCCAATCTCCGCACCAAAGCCAGAATATAAAATACACATCTGACTTTAAACCATCCTTTAAAGTCTCTCAGTAACTAAAAGCTAAAATCCACACCCAGAGATTCCCCAGGATCTTGCCTCTGTCTCATTTCTTGCCATCTATATTTCGCCAAACACAATGTACTGAAACACTTTCAGGTTCTCAAATGCATTCTATTTTTTACACTTGATCCCAGGGGAACATTGTCCCCTCTGTTCTGTTTCACCTTTTATTTACCTGTTATTCTCTGTCTCTCTCTTATTTCCTTTATTTTGGCTGTGCTGGGTCTTCATTGCAGCATTCAGGCTTCTCTTGTTGCATCAAACAGGCTTAGTTGCCCTGCAGTACGTGGGATATTAGTTCCCCAACCAGGGATCAAACCTATGTCCCCTGTACTGGAAGGTACATTCTAAACCACTGGACCACCAGGGAAGTCCCCTACCTGTCATCCTCTATGCCTACATTAGTAGTCTTGCTAATGTTGCTTTTTCTGACATTTCCTGGCCAATCCATGCTTTCTCATCTGAGTTTCTATAGTTATAAGATTACATGGCTATCTTTCCAAATAGACTCTGAACCTTCTTTCATTTTTACATAATCCACAGCACAATATCTGGCATACAGTTTTGTGATACAGATGATGATCAATAAATCATCAATGAATTGTTAAATGAACTCTTGATACCATCATGGTAGAGTCAATGAATTAAGAATTAAACGTTATTTTAGAAACCCTTTGGAAAACTCAGCAGTGGCCACAGGACTGGAAAAGGTCAGTCTTCATTCCAATCCCAAAGAAAGGCAATGCCAAAGAATGCTCAAACTACTGCACAATTGCACTCATCTCACACGCTAGCAAAGTCATGCTCAAAATTCTCCAAGCCAGGCTTCAGCAATATGTGAACCGTGAACTCCCAGATGTTCAAGCAGGTTTTAGAAAAGGCAGAGGAACCAGAGATCAAATTGCCAACATCCGCTGGATCATGGAGAAAGCAAGAGAGGTCCAGAAAAACATCTATTTCTGCTTCATTGACTATGCTAAAGCCTTTGACTGTGTGGATCACAATAAACTGTGGAACATTCTGAAAGAGATGGGAATACCAGACCACCTGACCTGCCTCCTAAGGAACCTGTATGCAGGTCAGGAAGCAACAGTCAGAACTGTACATGGAACAATAGACTGGTTCCAAATAGGAAAAGGAGTACGTCAAGGCTGTGTACTGTCACCTTGTTTATTTAACTTCTATGCAGAGTACATCATGAGGAACACTGTGCTGGAAGAAGCACAAGCTGGAATCAAGATTGCTGGGAGAAATATCAATAACCTCAGATATGCAGATGACACTACTCTTATGGCAGAAAGTGAAGAGGAACTCAAAAGCCTCTTGATGAAAGTGAAAGAGGAGAGTGAACAGGTTGGCTTGAAGCTCAACATTCAGAAAACGAAGATCATGGCATCTGGTCCCATCACCTCATGGGAAACAGATGGGGAAACAGTGGAGACAGTGTCAGATTTTATTTTTTTGGGGCTCCAAAATCACTGCAGATGCTGATTGCAGCCGTGAAATTAAAAGACGCTTACTCCTTGGAAGGAAAGTTATGACCAACCTTGATAGTATATTAAAAAGCAGAGACATTACTTTGCCAACCAAGGTCCGTCCAGTCAAGGCTATGGTTTTTCCCGTGGGTATGTATGGATGTGAGAGTTGGACTGTGAACAAAGCTGATCACCGAAGAATTGATGCTTTTGAACTGTGGTGCTGGAGAGGACTCTTGAGAGTCCCTTGGACTGCAAGGAGATCCAACCAGTCCATTCTAAAGAGATCAATCCTGGGTGTTTATTGGAAGGACTGATGCTAAAACTGAAACTCCAATCCTTTGGCCACCTCATGTGAAGAGTTGACTCACTGGAAAAGACTCTGATGCTGGGAAAGGTTGGGGGCAGGAGGAGAAGGGGACGACGGAGAATGAGATGGCTGGATGGCATCACCGACTCTGTGGACATGAGTTTGAGTGAACTCCGGGAGTTGGTGATGGACAGGGAGGCCTGGCGTGCTGTGATTCATGGGGTTGCGGAGAGTCGGACACAACTGAGCGACTGAACTAAACTGAACCCAACCTTCAGACTCCTGGCCTGCCAGTGCTTAATTTTGCCATCTTGGGCAAGTTACTGAATGTCTTTGCTTCAGTTTCCTAATTTATAAAATGGGGTGATTACAGTCCATTCTAAAGGAGATCAATCCTGGGTGTTCATTGGAAGGACTGATGTTGAAACTCCAATACTTTGGCCACCTCATGCAACGAGGCCACCTCATTGACTCACTGGAAACGACTCTGATGCTGGGAGGGATTGGGGGCAGAAGGAGACGGGGACGACAGAGAATGAGATAGCTGGATGGCATCACCGACTCGATGGACATTATTTTGAGTGAACTCCGGGAGTTGGTGATGGACAGGGAGGCCTGGTGTGCTGTGATTCATGGGGTCGCAAAGAGTCGGACACGACTGAGTGATTGAACTGAACTGAACGGACAGTACTTCTATCATTACGTTGTTACAAGAACCTAATGAATTAGCACA